>NW_028288586.1:9010000-10244914 GCF_059628265.1 Tinamus guttatus
CAAAACTAAAAGCTACCAAACAAACTGGAATTGCTAAATACAATAATGTATTTAGTAGTGTTTGTAGATTCAGAAAAGCAAAAGGTAGAGAAATTCTGTTTACCTTTAAATACTGAAGCAAGCATGTAAGCTATGCTTGACACATGGGAGGTGTATTAACACAGGTGATAACATTTGTGTTAACAGTGGCCTGATTATGGGTAGACTTGCATGCCTGTAAATGTCTTCACGTGTATAAGCTCATAAACTTAAGTAATTTGCAGTACAACATTTTCAAGATTCCCATATTAAAGCAATGCAAAAATCAAAAAACAATGCAAAAATGCAATTGGAAAAATTTAACAGTGCTGTTCTCTTTCCTTCTTTTCTTTTAGTATCATTCACTTTTCCAGTGGAGAACTACCTGAAGTATAGGTAGTTCAGGGCCACAAAAGAACAGCTAATTGAGAATAATCCTTTTGAAACAATGTCCATGGGCTAATCACACTCTCTCTCACACTTTAGGTCAGAGGTGTAAAAGGAGTCTTTTTGGCCAACCAGAAGATTGATGGGAAAGTTACAACTCTAATAACCTACAACAAAGGCCGTGACTGGGATTTTTTAAACCCTCCAGACACTGATATGAATGGCAAACCAACAAACTGCAAGCCTGTGAGTCGATCTCTTAACCTATCCTCTGTTTGAAGTGCACAAGCATTATTTGTATTCTAGGACACACAGTAGTTTAGACCGCCTGAGAGCCCTGTGCTGAGTTTACCTGCTAGACTGATAGACAAGGTTAGTTGCATGACATGAACAGTGTTTTCACAGGCTGTTAGTCCTTCCTTTAGAATGAGTAGTCATGACTGTCTTTAGCACTACATTCCTCATTTTAGAGCCTAAGGTAACACAAAGGGGACATTTTTTTCTTCTATATCAACCTTCAGAATAATTGTAACAATCATTTCGGTCTAGATATGAGGTACTTCATCAAACAAATATAGCTTACAAATATCTTTTCTGCTTCCGTCTTTCATAATTTCATTCATATTAAACCAAGATAAGCCTGTTAAAGGGAATTCTTGACAGTTGCTTGGGAATAAAAACCACATGGTTAATTCCATCAAAAAGTCTATTTTTGCTGTTGTGAGATTATGTTATTTCAGTTTATTTACATGTCCCAGCTATCCATAATATTTTCCTATTTGTCAGCCTGTATTGAAAGTGCTGTATTTTTCTCACTGGCTGTCTGCTCCTGTGGACTCTGAGCTCTGCTTTGCTGGAATAAATAAATTCCCTTACTCCTGTCACTTCTAGAGATTTTATCCCTCTCCACATATCTGAAAAGGAAGATGGGATGTGGGATGCTTTTGGCTCCCCTTTTGAAGAGATCAGGACTTGAGTACATGGTTCAAGCCTGCAGGGCCTGACCCAGAGCTCTCTGAGATTATTAGAAGGACTTACACTAATGGGGATGGAACCGGCTCCCAGTAATTCCTGATTTCCTGTGAAGTTAATGGTCATATGGCTATAAATTTAAGTCAGGGCAATAATGATGCTCAGGTGACACTGTGGAAAGAGCAGGAAGCAGGAAGCTGATTAGCAAGGAGAGATGATTAAATGCATCCAAAAGTCATTACAGTACTTTGTGTATGACTCTTTTCTGGAAAAGAAATTCCAGTGTAATTAGGTTTATCATCATTTAATCATTTTAGCTAGTAAACTGGGACCAAAAAAAAAAAAGGCAAAATATCTACTGTTAGAAGGACTTTTTGTACTGTAACTTCATGCTAGTTTCTGATTTTGCAGACCTTTTTGCTGAGACCACAGCTAACTAAAGAGACAGTACCCGACTGCTGCATGGGAAAAAGACATTCTCTTTCTCTAAAAAGATGCACATCACTGAAGCTATTCTCTGTTTGTGCTTTCATTTTCATAAAAGTATAATTATTAACTTTTTTTTAAAAACCGTCTTCTTCTTACCCCACAAGCCTGATTGCTACCTTCACCTCCATCTTCGCTGGGCAGACAATCCATACGTGTCAGGAACAGTCCATACAAAGGATACTGCACCGGGACTGATCATGGGGGCAGGTAAATGCATGATAGTATCTTTTAAGACCTGAAATGTGGATAATGTTCTTTGCAGAACTAGCCTTTGAATGATAACATTGACCATGTTATAAACAATGCCAAAATATGGCTTTCCCTACTATTTCCCTACAAGGGATCACTTGATCAAATGATTTAATAAAAGGTATATAAAGTTAGAGAATTGCTTCTCCTAAGATAGATCTGTTAACAGCTGCCTGGCTACCTTGTGCCTCGCTGTTACATGTGTATGTCCTTCCTCCATTAGTGTGGTATGAAGGAGAGACAGTCACTGAATGACTTGTCCCACATTCTTTTTCTCTGGAAGTGAAGAACCTGGTCGTCTCCATCATCCTGAATATCACAGCAAATCCATCAAGAATAATGGAATAAAAAAATCAGAAAATAATTTGATATGAGCAATAGCAAATCCTTTAGGAGTAGGCACAGATAATTGTCTTAGAGCATTTGTTAATCCTTTCTGCCTAAAGAGAGATGAAGTAAAAGAGGCAAATAGACTTGCCTGTTGGCAACAATGATAGTTGTGGGTTCTGCATTATAATGTATATAGGGGGCCCTGTTAGTGTTAAGTGAAAGTTAATGAAGAAAATCCATTACAATGTTGACTACTTACTACTTACTTATGAACAATATTAATGCAACTCTGTTTACTTGTATAGTTCTAATTCATCTGTTTGTTTCTTTAATTTTCTATTTCTTCTTTTTAAAACTACCGAGAGATCTTAACTGGTTTAAGAGTTTTTTTAGTGTACTTATATTGCATTGTCTTAGTCTGATATTACAGGTCATGTTTTGGTGAAATATGAACATGCAATGCTTCTCCTTCTCCTGAGTTCATTTTTATTTTCAATCATCAATGTGTCTGCCTTCTCTTACACTAGTGCCTTATAAATTTTACTGGGAAAATCAAGGCAAGCATTTCTGGTGTTAAAAAGGTGACATCTGCCATTATTTATAGCATGACTTGTGGGAAAACAGAGAGAGGAGTAGGCAACAACAACCAAGAGGCCTCACCGCCTCTTCCTTCTCTTCTCTAGCAGTCTTCCCAGGTGATCCTTATATCCTCACCTCTCTGTCTTTACCACACACTTCCCAAGTGCTGTTTATATCTCACTAAGTGCTCCTTGTAATGATTGGCCTCAGAAAATCCTTTTATCCATCAAGCAATGAGCATTATTATTTTCATCCCTGGCCAACCTTTCCTCTTATTCCTTATTCCTACAATGACTGGATTTAAAGACTTTCTCTAGTGTGAATGGTTTTCTCTAGTTTAAAGTATTTTACTGGAGGGAGGTCTAACTGGAGAAATCCCATTAGATTTCTGTTGACAGGAATGAGAGTAAGAATTTATAAAGTAAATTACATTGTAATTTTGTAAATTACATTTCTATAAAGTATCTAAGTAGGTGCTTGACTCACAATTTGTCTATTATGATGTTCACACACACACACACACAAAACCCTTCCTTTGAAAAGGATGTGCTTATTCCATAGATGTGCTATTCTAATGTAGGTTTTTTTTATTTTTCCCTTGTATGTTATTTGCTTTTTAGTAGCAAATTAACCAGTGAATTTTTAGATCAGTTATTTCTATTTCACTTTTTTTTTTTTTTCGTATCCTTGCACAATTCTGATGTGGTGAATTGATTTTTTTTTTGAGATTTGGAGATTTTTTTGTTTTCATTTTGGTTTTTGTTTTGTTTGTTTTTGCAAGTACACTGACCTCTGAGGTGATGGTAGGTTGTGGAAGAGTACCATGCACTTAACTCTTTCCTAGGAGTGGAAAGAATTTTTGTCATTGTGATTTTGTCCCATCATGCCTGGTAGGTAAACTTGTCAACAGCTTTTCTCAATATGAACGTTAGGTATCCTTTTTGATGGCACCCAGATAGCCTTAATATCTGGACCAATATATTAAATTTGACTTGACTGTGGGCCAACCTATAATGGAATGGAAATGGTTGAGGCACAATCACTCATATCCAGCTAAGCTAAAAAGCTCAATAATGCAGTGTATCCTTCCTGTGGTAGAAGGTCATGTATAAGCAATGTATATTCATTAGGGACTTTTTCTGGAGTCTTCCTAAAAATTCTAAAGAGCGTGCCCTTTGCAAGTAGAAAAATTGAAACAAATTGGATTTTGACTTGCATTTATGGATACTTGGGTCATCCAAATTCAGTGCGCATATTCAGTCCCATCTGGCAAAACTCATGTCCTTATGAACTGACAATTCTTATCAGAAATACTTTATGCACAACAAGCTTGAATATTTCTTGCCTGATCATCAAAATTGATGATATGCAGATCATATTGATGACCATAGTGGTTTCTTAACACATGCAAAAATCAGATCATTTGGCCATGTCACACACTATTGGAGTTTTACTGTTATGATTTAGTAATAGCACATCTTCTGCAATAACAGAAGATGATAAAAATCTGTGCATGTCAGTTGATCATATCATGGCTGTGAGCCGTCAGGGCATTATGTTGTGAAAAATGGAAATATAATCTGAGGGTGAGGTAGAAAAATAATTGATAATAGAGAGCAAACAATTAATACTCTGGCAAAAGAGTATTGAGAAAACTTATTAGAAATCATTTGTACAATTCTAGTTATCAGTTTTCAAGAAAAAAGAGCAGAAGCTAAAAAGATCTTCTTGGAAGTTGTTGCAAATGAGATTCTATTTATTAGAGTAAGCTTGGGAGTTGAGAAAAAAAAATACCAATAAAGAAATACCATTTTTTCCCGAAAGTACAAAAACAATGTGGAAACGAATGCTAGTAACAAGATATTTAACTAAGACATAGTGTGAACAAGGAAAGAACCAGAAATTGGAGAGTGTTTTCTAACTGTAAGAGCAATGAAGTTCATTATGTTACTGAGAGCAATGTGTAATCAAGCAAACAAAAAATCAAGCAAACAAAAAAAAATCTCTTTAATGTGGAGTTTAAGCACTTTATAAAGAGATTATATAGCACTGTTGTTTGTGATAGTAAAGAACATAATCTGTGACTTAAGGATGTTTTTGGCAGTATACTTGCAAATCAGAGCACTGAGAATATTGAAAATTGTTTTAATTTAAAAGAATAATTGAATAGGGAATGGCATTAATACCAAGAGCATTTGGGAAGATGCAATAATAGGATTTTAAAATTGCATCTTTTTAAACTCACATTTAGAAATGAAAATTCTACTCTATTAAAGTTGCATAAATAATTCAGAAGAATGCATATTTTTAGCTTATAAATATATATATAAATTGTGCAGACAGAATATTAAATTTTGTAGCTGCACATTAAAGGATTCCTTGAAATAACTTGTTATAGTATTTTCCATTTATGTTTCATTTTAATCTTGACAACAGCTTTTTTCACAGCACAAGCTATGAAATGCGTGTCAACTGACGTGTAAATTTTTACTATGAACTCGTGAGGGACTTCTCTGTGAAAAATGTTAAAAGCAGTGTAGATTTTTCAGGTGTTAGTTTACTGTGATTTTCTTAGCCTCCAAGCCAGATGGCAAGTCAAGCAAGCACTGAGTGTTATTTGCTAGCATGAATTGAGGAAGGAGACCAGTTTACGATTTGTCATATCTGGCCCAAATAAGTTGTATACATTGTGATAAATTTATGTCTTCTTTCACAAAAGTAGCATGCCATGATGCCCCTACAAGAAAGGATGAAGGAACAGGGAGATGATAGAACATTTCCCAGTGCACTTTGGTGTGAAGATACTGCAGTTCTCTAAGATTTTTCTCGTGTCAACACGTTCCAAGATTCTGATAGCGTGAGTCACTCAGTCCACAGCTAAACACATCTTTAGTTTGCTGAGCAAAAGTTGTCTGTCTGGGACATTTAAATACAAATTCTTTGGATATTTGTTCTACACTGACTTTGGTTTATGAACCACAAGTTTTTAGCTTTTTATTCATTACCTGGAAAGATGGCACAACTGTGTTAACTAGCAGTGACCTAAGCAAGCTATATATCTGTTTGGAGATGTATATCTTTTGCAGTTTTAACCCATGTACTAAATTTAGCTGGTCAGAAAAGACTCCATGTTTGAAGGATTTTCAAAATGTTACATATAGAGAGTATTTCTTCTCACAGAAGATATGTCTAGCATCATATATAAAATTATTAGAAAATGCAATGAGCAAGTAATTAAAATGTATAAATGAGTAGTAGATTGTAAATGAATGTAATCTACGTCACACAATAGGAACTTTTCTGAGCTATGACAAACTTTAACATGGTTAAGGTGTCCCAGCCTCTTTTGAGATCTGGGGGATCTTTCAGTTTTACAGCCATATCGCTTTTCCAGAAGGCTTAGCTGCCCATTAGTCATCATTAAATGTCACTTTTTTTTCAGATCCCTGTGTATCTGACTTCTAAACTGGCGTGTGCAAACTTGGGAATAGCCTGGAGAGAAATGTTGAAGTATAGTCATTGTGCCTGTGTTCTAGTTTTCAGGAGAGTGTGTCATCCCCTTCTCTCCACCCTCCAAATGAAACTCTGCAATTTTACCCTGTTACCTTAAAATTAGCCTTCAGAGAAGTAAAGTGAAAGGAAAAGAGAGAGTACCTCAGTTTTCCTAAGCACAGGTCAAAAATGTTTTTAAGAACTCAGGTAACAGAAAAGAAAGAAAACTCTACTTAAGTTTCCATCCAAAATTAAATACAAAATGTTTCCTTTTATTTCCTGAATTTGACTCAGAAGGTGTCAGTAAACTCCCATAATAAGGTAACAACAAAAGAAGGGCTCATACTGACCCACATCAAGGGTCCTTCTAGTGAGTACCCAGGCTCTGAAGATGGTCAAAACTTTTTGGTGAAACATTTAAGAACAGAGCAAGTGTGTATTATATCCCTGATCATGTTTTGGAACAGAGCATACACACAGACTCTTTCTGGTAAGTAGTATGGACCAGACTGCATCACAGTTAGGTCTCTTAACCTACGCAGTCCCATGAAGCTATTCCAGCAGGGTTTGTATGCTCAGGCAGATCTATTAGGACTTGGGGCATGTGATATTCTCAGCTTCATGCTATGAAAACACCACTTTTATGGCCTGCAACATAACCTTCATGGTATTTTAGGTAATTTGAAGTGAAAAACCCTCACAAAAATACGGCTTATGGTAATGGCAGCACCACTTGTGGGAGACCCAGTGCCATGTGCTATGTAGGTCAGGACATTTCCTATTGGCCTCAGGGCTGGAGGACAGTCTCTAACCTTCCCTTATTTATTGTGTGCATGTAGCTTCCATATGCTTATTAAAGACAAAAGATGAGTCTCTTTTGATGTATTGAAAAATATATATTTAAATTGAAAAATGTATTTAAAATTGGATGAGAAAAGCAAAAAGCAAAGCTGAGTAAAAACTCTCTCAGTAACTGAAGGGTCTTCTGTTCCTTTTGCTTGTCACTTAGCTACAAAAAATGATACAAATCGTAACCAAAATTCGAGAAGCTTCTGTGCTATACACAAAACCTTTTGCAACTAGGTAGTAAAAGGCTCTGAGTCGCATGACGCGTGAGAGGAGATTGCAGATCTAAAATTTATATTAAAAAGATACCATTTACAGCCCCAGCTAATGTCATCTACAACTGGTTACCTATTCCAGGTGCAGTAACTTTTTCAGGACAAACCAGAATCACCTTCAGTATCCTGTATTTCATGTTATTTGTTACTCAAGGTACATTTGAAATCTAATGTGTACTTGCTAAAATGATTTAAAAGGCTCCATGTTCTAGTGATGCACCTGAGGAGTCACTTCAGATTTTAGAGCTTTAATAAAGAGTGGATTTTGATGTGAATCACCAAAGATCCCTCTGTAATTTGCGTGGCTGTGCAGTTCAGTCAGAACACTCTGGTAGATGATGGGGAGTACTTGAATGAGTAGTCCCTATTCTGTTTCAATGGTACTTGAAAACTGCACCTTTAAGGTTATTTTTACAAGGCACTAGGAAACAAGGCAGAAAGAACAGAAAGCAATGAAATTCTGAGGGTAAATTTGTCTAAGTGGATAAGATAGGAAGTAAGAGAAATATTGGAATATAAGATAGGGAACACTGCAGAAATGGAAAGATGGACAGTGGCAAACAAGGAAAGGACAGAAGGGGATTGCAGGGTATGAGTAAGGTAAATTCTGTGGTAGAATTCCGATAGATGCAAAATTCACCTTCAGATTGTGTTTCAACATTTTTTTAACAGAATAGTTCCAGTTATGAAGTTCGATAGTTCTTCCATACTTTATCAGTCTCTCTACAGAGATGCCTAATGCCTTTGGCTTGAGTGTTGGCTTTTTGTCTTGGTTGCAGTGACAGTTGGTGCATGTGTGACTTGTATCCTTTGCCACATTTACTGTGTGTAACATTCATGATAATAGTTTCACCCAGATAGAGCACAGAAACTTGCAAGATATTTTTGCTTGTACTTTTTGAATGTTCATATGATTTTGCAGGTATTTATTTGCAATTTTACTGATTTCAGGATTTTTTGCAGTTCATTAGCTAAGTGGTTGATATAGTGCCATTTTATATGCTTTTTTTGAGTTAGCTGACTTAATCCACTAACGCAGTATGACACAATGTGAGGTAGCTTGAGCCTTCATATAAAGTTGTGTACTTTAAAGTAGATGTATCAAAAGCAGAAGAGCACTCAAGATGTTTGAAGGTATGTTGTATTAGAATATAAAAAATAAAGCTAAAACAATGTAACTCTTCAATGGAGAAAAGTTAAAACTCTCTATGATCTAAATAAATAGAAAGGTTTCAAAACAAATATGTGGTGAGCCCAGTAAGTTCTTGCAAGGACAAAATTTTGCTTCAATTTTACTTTTCCAGGTGAAAAACTTTCAAAGATATTTTAAGATTAACAAACTTGGTATATTCCCCCATATGTCCCTAAGGAAATTTCCTTCTCTCTGTCACTTCTGAGACTTGGCTTTGTGGTTGTTTCCTACTGCAAATAAGACATTTATCCAAGAGCAAAACTAACAATACGTTCACTAAAATTATCTATGTGAAGAAACATATAGACCAGCAAAAAAAAAAACCCTTCCATTCCATCAAGAAAGTGGGTTTTTCTCATCCCCAGCTATCATAAAGAAAAGCTAATTTCAGAAGGATGAGAATATGCATTCAGAGAAACACATAACAGTGAAAATTATGCAAATATCGAGAAAAAAAGACTACAAGAGAAAAAGGAATATGTTTTGTATAGACAAGAAAACACACTTGCTTAAGAGAAATATAGAACTCCATAACAAAGCTATAAAGGAAAAAAAAAGTGTGAGTGATTAGTAAGAAGAAGTTGGAATGTAATGATTTAGATTTAGAATACTGGATTTAGGGAAAAAAAAAAAGCCAGAAAAGACAAGAAAATCTAAATCTCAATTCTCAATCTCTAAGAAGCCCAAATGTCTGTTTAACTAAGCTGCACTTCAGATAATTTTGTTATTTGTAACTGATCTTATGCATCTTTTGCTGATCTTATGCTTCTTTTCACATTGTACATTTTTGTATCATACTTCATAAACTTGAACACAGAAGTCACCCAAAGAGAGAGAAATGCCTATGCATATTTTAGTGGGAGATATGTGGATTTTTAACTCCTTGCTATTTCTTTAAATTTATGGTAGTGGTTTTTTTATTTATTTTACTCTCATTTATAGTAGGAATTCCTTGAAAAATTCTACAGGAAATTCTGCTTTTCTAAAGCACTATTCTTTAAGAGAATATATCAGGAAAATGTTCTCATTGGGAAAAATTCTGATGACTATTAAAGAGGTTTCTGATACGCATACCTGCTTCAGATTCAGGTGCTTATCAAATTGAAGATTTGGATGTCAAGGTCTACATATCTCAAGAAGTGTCTTTACTGACTCTCTGAGATGTGGATATTTATTTCTTTCAATTAAACTGGGGAGAAAATCTGTGGTCTTGGTCATTCATCATGACAGTTTGGTTCTAGCCAGGCTACTTTACTTTCCCACCTGCAAAGGTGATTTCTTATCCACATCTCCTTCCAGGGACCAGATTTATCTTTGCAGGTGGGGAGCCCTCCTGCACAAAGCTGATATCTCTGATGAGATTTGTTAGGCTCTGAAAAGTCCAATCTTGTTTGCTGAGCTGTGCTCATGTGGGTTTTTAGGATTCAAAGTGATACTAAATTAAAAAATGGCCATGAATCTTCTCTAAATGTCTCAACCTTCGATTTGAGAAAAAAACACAAATGAGCTCAGATGTGTAGCTTTCATTTTTGACCTATCTGTTCAAATAACGTTCATTTTTGAATGATATTTAATTTGTTTTTAAATCTCTGATACCAGAAGCCTAAGTGAATGCAACATCACTGTAAAGGAAAGACAAGGAATATGGGACAGAATAAAACCCAAAATCGAATCTGATTTTAAAATTATTTACCCCTGCTTGTTGTTTCTGCTTAATACAGATTTTGTGGTTGGAGCTTTCATTCATTTCTGGAACTGAGTTTCATTGTGATTGCTGGTATCACTAGAACCTTTCTCAAAGCTAGACAATCTTCTGTAAAAACAGTAATCTTTTTGTAGAGCTAAGTGATGGTCCTCTCTAGCCCAGCTGCACTGACCATATCAACAGGCAGAATGATGGGAAGCCTGCCTGTTTTGAAGATGGTGATGCTTGCAGGAAAATAATAAGGGCTATTCACAATTACATGTTTCTCTTCTTATTTGGCACAACTGATGTCGCATCCAGTATTAGTGATGAGCGTTATCTTGCACTTAGAGTCTACGCTGATGTTGGTGCATTTTTTTTTACAGGTGTTAGGTATTCTTCATCCATACAAGCTTGAGTCTTAGGTATATATTTAGTGGATACCACATTACTTCATTCATAATGTATTGGCTTATCAAATCTCATCATTGCCTAGAGGAATATGGGCTCATTTTCAAAATGACACAGTGAATTAAATCCGTGGTGAATTATTTCATAAAGGAGAAGGCGTGGAGTGGGTTGGAAAGATGGAAAACAGAGAGACATCTTCTGGAGTGTTAGTACATTAATACATTTGAAGAAAATGTACTAATTCCTACTTTCCTGAGGTTCTATGACTCAGCATAAAGAATATTATAATCTTGTCTAGACTGCATTTTGAATTACACAATGTAAATTTAAACCACTAAACAGTGAAGCATGCAGAATCTTGATGGTCCAAACAGAGAGTGTATTTTGGGCAAAGCATGCAGTCATTCCTCTGAAGAAGCTTTCAGTACTAAAGAGTACAATCCATCTGCACACACAGATCTGCTTTAGTGGTGAAAACAGCTATTTATATAACACACAAGTGAAATTTCCTACTGCTATCCTAATCTCAAGTGTTTTCTTTGCTCGAATCTATTCTGCTTAAGAGGATCTGATGATTTTTATCTTCTTTTTACTCTAAAAACATACAAAGTGCATATTTAAGGCAAAAAATCCCCTGAAGGTTATCATTTAGAAGGAATAGCGTGCTATGATTGCTTCTTCACAGCAACACTGTAAACTTACTCGTACTTTAATAGTTTGCTGTTTGAAATATAGCTTGTTAAAAGATAGAGATCTCAGCTTTTGAAATTACATCTGTTAAGATCTGTTTCCACAAGTTTATTCCAAAACTTCTGTTTGCTTTGCAGCAGGCTGCATGCTAGCTACTGCTCCTCAGTGCTTTTGGTCAAAATATTCAGTAGCTTCCTAGTCAATATTTAAGTAAATCTTTGAACATTGGATTTACATTTTTTGAACTATGAATTCAAGTTCTTCACTTCCCTCACTCCAAGGTCGTTGCCTCCTATATAGTAGGAAGCAAGCAGGAGCATATGTAAGCAAGGGAATCTGTGATTGATTGGTGGTTAGATATATTGTCAAGGATCCTGAAGCAGCCTTTATCTTGGGAGGCTGACAGTCTAGTCATTATTGGATGATCATTTGTCATTATTGGAAAAGTAGTTTCATCCACTGTGGAAGAGGTAGGGCTAAGGATGCTCTCCAAAGTGAAGATTCCAGAGGGAGTGAACATAATGTTATGGCGGGTGGAATAGTCCTTGCTACTGTGTCTTTGGCAAAATCTTTAGAATCTTTGTGCAGTAAGAACAGTGAGTGGTCTGGGCTTTCCACAAACCATTCCGTTTCTTCTTTAGGGTGTGGCTTGGCCTCTGCATTTTAGTGTTAGAGTGAAACCTCATTGCTCCTACCTATAGACAACTACATGTATGTTAAAGAAATAGAGAAAAAAGAAAAGGTTATATATATGTTTTTAAGGTATAGGTGGTGCAACCAAAAATGCCTGGTGATCATTCAGTTCTTGCTGTGGCCTGAGAAGTTCTCAGTCTGACAGGTGTCACTACTAGATCCAATCTGTTTCGACCCAACAGTCGTTTTTTCTAGTCCTTTTGGACAGAGGAGAGAACACAGCTGTTTAAATGCCACCCAAATGCAACCGTTGTATCCTTCTGTTTTGTGACAGGTAACCTGGGGTCACAGCTGGTTGAATATAAAGAAGAGATGTACATAACATCCGACTGTGGGAACACGTGGCGTCAGGTAGGAAAGCAGAGGTACAGAAAGGCACCTGGAAATAATTTTATTGTACAGCATGTGATGAATATTACAGTGCTTAATTAATCTTTATGTTTTTTGAGGCAGATGGCTATTATTATCTTTATTTTGCTTGGAAGCTGCAAGAGATTAAAGAGGAGATTTGCAAAGCCTGAAATCGGCTGTTCTGTCAGGTTGTACTGCGACTCAGGAAATATTGATCTTTCAAGATATCATCATAAGTATCTTGCATATGCAACAGAGTTCCCTTAGTTTTAAATAACTTAATTGATAATCCTATGCTAATGATGAAGTGGGCATGGGCTAGTTTTAACAGCACTAAAATGCCAACCAAATTTAGGTAAAAAGGAAGAAATTCCTCTGTTTCTTAATCTGAAAATTTATATTTGAGCTTATGCTTAACTCTATGATGCCTTGAACCTGAGAAAATAACAAAAAAAATGAAAAATCCACACACCTTTGAATGTATTTTAGTATGATTTAATGAATTCTGAGACTATAAATATGAAAGTATTTAAGAAACAATTCTACTCTAATTGTAATGTCATTTGAATTTTGAACATCTTTTGATAATAGTGCTTGATGTTGGCTTAAGTACTGTACCTTTATGATGTATTTTATCCAAAATTACTCTTGTCCTAACCATGTTTAATCATAGGGATGTTTTCTTTTTGAATATTAAATAACAACTTCAATAATGATAAAACATAAGTCCTGAAATCTCTTTATAATGCTCATCCAGAGAGAAAAGAACCCCCAAAGCACAGAAGAGTGTCATAAAGTCATTTAGTTTCAGTTAAAATACTGTTTTAAAGTTTGTCTTTAAAAAAATCAATTGTGTTATTATCTGAGAATAAGTAAGTGTGAAAATGCTCTCACTATTATTGAGCCCAGAGAGAGTGTGGAAACAGAATAATACAAGTGTTTTCTTATATTGATGTTTCTTATATTGCCATTTATACTTCACAGAAGATCTTTATAAAATAAATATATTTTTTGTCATGGTAATGTCCTTTGAGTTTAAAAAGAAAGAGTCTTTATGCCATTTTTTTTTCTGGCATTCTAGCAGATGATGTTTAAATCATCCTGAAACAGCCTGGAGAAGAGAGGGCTGAGAAGGGACCTAATCAGTGTAAATAAGTACCTCAGAGGAGGCCATGAGGAGGATGGTGTTGGCCTCTTTTCAGTGGTGGCCACTGACAGAACTAGAGGAAATGGCTGGAAACTGAAGCACCAAAAGTTCCACGTGAACTTAAGGAAAAATTTCTTAACAGTGAGGGTGACAGAGCGCTGGAACAGGCTGCCCAGAGAGGTTGTGGACTCTCCTTCTCTGGAGATCTTCAAAACCCGCTTGGACGCAGTCCTGTGCCACGTGCTCTAGGTGACCCTGCGTGTGCAGGGGGGTTGGACTAGATGATCTCTAGAGGCTCCTTCCAGCCTTAGTGATTCTATGAAATGCAAAAGTCTTAAAAGAATTTGCAGTGTAGGCTGCGTTGCATAATGCTTGAGACGAGCTTCTCTAATGATTTAGTGTCACCGTTTTCTTATGCTCCATATTTTTCCTGGGTGAAAAGTAAGAAGGAAAGAGTGAAGGGGATCAAATTCATATTCTCACTGCTTTTATTTCTGCAACATTCAGGCAAATGAGGTGTGATGAAAATCGATGTTAAGATTCAGGCTGTAAAATCACTCACAAACTGATCCTCATTATTACAGTCAAAATGAAAAACACTGCTGCTTTCTTTATTTTAATTAAAACTGCTATGAAGTCTTTGAAAGCACTTAATATTTGCGACCAGAATGAAAATACAGGTTTTCATCAATTTTATGACTTTACTGTTGATGTTCAAACAGTTCTTACTGAAGATAGCTGTCCATTTCCTTTCTCAGCTAAAGTTCATAAAACAGAAGACAAGAATTCTATTAGATAATATGGCAATTATTTAGAGCAAATTATTACTCCCCTTGGGAGGCAAAATAAGAGTAAAGTTCATGCTTAGTAACAATTTTTAGGATGTGTTTGAGTCAGTGACTTGGAAGCTGCAGTTGAGATTCCTGGGCACCGATCACCTTTCTCACATCCCATACTTGTTGCTGCAGGGCAGTGTACAAACTCTGCTAGAGGAAAAGCAGCCTGTGCTGTGTAGAGAGAGCAGTACAGAAAAGTAAACATAAAGGAGTTGGGGGAAGAAAACAGTTCAAGGAAATTAAAGGGTAATGAGAGTGATAAATACAAGCTATCCTGAAGTAATAACAATATTGGCACTAAGACTCTTAGGAATATAGAACTAGGAGGAATATTAAAGATTAATGCAGTCCAACCACCAGTTCTGGGGTAGCATCAGATATACCTGTAGCATCTGTAGCAGAGGTTTGCCTGGCCTGTTCATTAATCCCTCACTGAAGGAGATGCTCCGGGCTTCATTTGTAGTGCTTCCCCATTCTTTGTAGATCCTTCTGAATAATTAATATAGACTGTCTTTATTTTTGCTCTTGTTATTGCGGTTTCATAAGATTTGGAAGTTAAGCTTATCTATTCCAGTCTGTGGAGAGCAGTGGTTCTCTGTCACTTTAGAATAACCTTATAGATATTGAAAGATCGTTATCATGTCTACCCAGGGTTAGAAAAAGAAAAGCAAACAACTTTTCTTATTGGGTCAAATTCTTAAACCTCTTCTCCCTCTTTTTGCTTTCTGTTTCGCACTCCCTAATCTGTTATTCCTCTCCTGGAGTACAATAAAACTGAATGCAGTATTACAAATGTTAACAATGCTAAATACAATGAGATGATTTCATCTGATTTCTGCATCACATTATTGACTGAGATTCAGTTTGTAAACCAAAACAGGAATCAGTCTTTGGGTCACAGAATTTGTATAAATTATCAAGTTAATAACAATCTATTGCTCAGTTTCCCTCAATAATTTCCCAGCTATTTGTGTACACTTCTTACAAACATTTCAACTAAACTCATATTTACATAATTTGCCTATGGTAATGTCACATGGAAGAGTTCATGAAGACTTAACAGTGGTGGGATATATAACTAGTGTTGATAAGCAGAAAAAAAAATGTCTGAACAAGAAACCACTGTGAAATTAAAAAAATATTTCTGATAAATCGAAAAATAAAACAAGGCTTTTGATTAGGAGTAGCCACAGTACAACTTGGGCTGGCTTCTCAGTTACGTGATGCTTGAGCTGCTTGTGGATGTCTTTTGAGAACATTACATTGCTTTTAACATTTTAAGACAAATCGAAATTTGTGACTTTGTACTGCACAACATGGCATAGCAAAATAGCAATAGTTTAGTCACTGATTGACAAGCAACTTAAATGTCCATACAACAAGAGTGATCTGGAGTTTGTGCAGGAGAGGGGAATTTAATCTTGACATTATCATAGACATGCATCTTGGGAAAAAATGACCTAGATTTGAACAGCATTTCAGACTGTCCTGGTTTTACACATTTTTTCCCTGTGGGGACTGTTTTTTATTTCTTTTTTAGTCTTGATTTTTGAGATGTTAGAATAGCCTGTTAAATGCTGAACATGACCCTATGTAGACATCTGAGTGTGTTGGACTTTTTTTTAAGAACTGATTTCTGTTCACATTTCTTGTTGCTATTGCTATTTCAAAAGTATTTCTTAAAACATTGTGCTTGAAGCAGAGCAAACACAGTGAGTCAGAGGTCTGGTTTTCAAAAGAAGTGGGTTTAAAGCACAAACAGTTACAAAACTTCCATGTTTGATCTGTTAGAAAAGTAGCCAGTCAAGACACAGAATGGTCAATTAATCTTCCAAGATTATAAAGAAAAGCCTTAGAACTTAGATCTCTGGATACAGGAACAAACACAGAACAAGAAAGAGGGAGAAAAGCTGACACTATTATTGTAAAGCACATGACATTCTCAAAAAAAAAAAAAAAAAAGGAAAATATAATAATTTAGTTCGAGAGTAGCTAACTACTACTGGAAATCATAATAAATTTGCTAGATTAGTTAGTGGAGAGATTTAATTTTATATATCAGAATTCATGGCTGCCTGTAAACATACATATTGCTTGTTCCTCGGTTCTGACTTAGGCTCTGAAACCAGGGCCACCTTCGCATAGATCCCTTACAAACTGTCTGTCTTGATATTGTTTCTGGAAAGTAGAGACAAGTACTCAACTGTATAGACAAATGCACTCCACTTCATAGCGGTGGATTCTTTTCAACATACTGGAGATGAAAATTTGCTTTCAAAAGGAACTTGGTACATTTTGGATATAAAGTGTTTGAAGTGTGAACAAGTAGAGGATGACAGCAAGATCACGTTAATATGATTAGGAAATGTCCAGGGTGCCTTATGGTATGCTACAGTTCAAGCAGATAAAGCTGGGGTATTAAAATGGTGCACTAGGAAGTGCCCTGGTCATTTTCCAAGAGATAGAGAAACCTAATTTGGATGAAGTGATACAGATGCTGAGTTTTGTTATCATCAATATGAGGGTGAAGCTTTCAGAAACTTTATATCCCAGCATATACTGTTTCAATTTGAGTTCAGCAGAAGTTCAAACAGAGTTTGGAGAAAAATCAAAACTTTGCTTGCTTATCTGACTCCAACTGATCTCATCCTTTTGAGGTACATCTAAAATTAATGACTGTCCTTTACTGAATTCCCTTCTAAAATACACAGCTGTGTAGAATAAATAGATAGGACTGTAAATGCCTCATGTGAGTGTTTGCCTGTAAACTGGCAACACTGAAGAGCTGATCAGACACTTGAAACTCTAGGATTCCCACTAAATATTATTGGATGAGAGATTTTGATGTTGAACCCAAATGAAATGCTCACTATTTTTGAAGTAGTTGTGGATGTTCTGCAAGATAAAGATTTTTCCCCCATCTGGTTCAATCTTTTACTGATAAATCCTCTAAATGTGTATTGTCTGTATGTTCTCATTCAAGAGGCAAAGCTAACCTTTATGTTTTTCACCTTTGCTTTGCCAGAATGTGTGGATTCTGTATGTTCGTGAATTAAATACTAAGTCGATGGTAGCTCTCACTTTTATCACTGTTTTAAATGAGCTTTCTGAGACTAATAGTGTGAGTAACCTCTGCCTTGCAACAGGTTTTAGATGTAAAAGAGGAAAGGTGTTTATCTGTTCATTTATTTTAGTGCTGCTGATGACCTCCAGAAAATAACTTAGGAAATTTTGAATCCTTTATATCAAGTCACCATTATATGTATTTTGATTCCAAACTCAGAGTGGCTTCGTGGTGAGATCACATAAAGATTCAATTTAAAATGTCATTAATACTGGAAATGCAGAAAATATGCCTATGCCAATTCTTTAAAGTTTTATAGAGTCTGGAGAACATGTGAGAGTCACAGATAACAATAGTTTTATAGTCTTCCTTTTTTTTTTTTATTTCCTCATTTTTCATTTCTTTTTGTAAGATTCACAGAGTATATTTAAAATAAGGTGATAGATTCCTTAGTGATCTATAATGGGAAAGAATGCAGAATGCACACTGTGAAAGATGTAATGTTGGGCTGAGATCACTGTAGATAGTTAAATCTGACTATCTGATAGTTACATTTGAATTTGAAAGTTTTTTTTTTCTTTTACAGCTGGGGTAGCTATACAAATTAAATTGACTTTTTAACTTAAATTGCAGACATTATAAAAGATAAGTCTTTTAGCCATCGTTTGCTCAAACTCTTTTGCTGTTTGATATATTTGCTTAGCTGGCCTTTTTTTTTTTTTGTCTGGCTTGCAGGTCTTTGAAGAAGAACATCACATCCTTTACTTGGACCATGGTGGAGTTATTGTGGCCATCAAAGACACCTCGATCCCTCTAAAAATACTCAAGTAATGCTGCAGTCAATTAGAGCAGAACTATTGTATATTTAAGATCAAGTTCAGAATTGAGGATGAGCATTTCAGTGTAATCATGTTAGAAATACAGGTGGAGTCAGATGAACTCAACATTTATTAAGTGAACAAAATCAAGGTTGATGGTTTGTTAAAGTTTACTTCCTGATGCAGTTGGTGCATGATGCATGACGAGCCGAGTTATCCATAATAAATTGTTCTAGCATAAGTGTAAATATTTTTTGCATAAAAGGCCATAGTAATATTCTACAGTACAATCAAAATTTACAGTACAAGTGTTCTGCACAGTTGTTATCTGCCAGTGGTTTGCAGCAGCAGTACATGGCAATGAGGCTGAACTCATACTGGATAAATGCCAAAGGTGTCTGTCAGGGTGATTCATAACATAATATAGGTCTGTCTCCTTTAAGGACCAGAGATTGAAGATGTTGGAAAGTCACTCTGGCAAGAGCAGTATAATAAAAGCTTCTAAAGTCAGCGAGAAAATGGATGATGTGTGTTAAAATACTTTGTGAAACAGTTATGCAAGAAACTTAGTGCTCCTGAAAAATGCATGCACAAATTAACTGTACTGTGCACTGTAGATCATTTCATATAATGGGGATGCATTGTTTGGATTTCTCAGGTTGTTTGTCAGGAGAAGTTTGGTGCTGTGAAGCATTTTGTTATAAAATATCAGGTTCTAATCTGCTTGATAATTAGGTAAAAGATGGTAACTTTATATAATAGCATACAAAGTTACCATCTTTAGACTTATGGAAAGGTTAGAGGATCTTCTAGTACTTCTGACTAGACTCTTTTATACCTGATCCTGTCTACACTAATAGAAATTTAACTGTGTATTTGGTTATCTAGAATAAAAGTTAATCCAAGTATCCAGAAGATTCAGTGAATAGGCACACAAGAAAATAGATTTTTGAGTCAGAATGTTTGGGCATAGTGGCATTGCACAGAGTGTCTGAAACACCTTTTGTTGAATCTTTCTGCAAATGAAAGTATGTTTTGAAAACATTTAAGTGGATGGTAAGAACTGTGAAGGGCCATCTTGGTGCCTGCAGTTATAACACTTCCCACATGTTCTGGCAGTTGAGCTGTTTTGCCTACTCGTGTCTTTGCTTAACAGATCTCTAGCTCAGAGACCACTAGAGACAATTAACCAGCTCTTGAACCCACAAGGGAGCAGAATGGTTTCTTCCCAGGCCTCAGTGTTTATTCGCTTAAGAGTACCCATGTTTTTGCAAATTTAATATATATCCTCTAGTAAAGACATGAGCTCCTGGATATGTTGTTGAGAAAATGATCACGTTAATGAACTAGACTAACCAGACAAGTGATATTATGATGATCATAAATCCTGGGATTTAGTAGTCATTAATATTTTTGAACAGAATTCTAATTCATATAAGACTTGCTGTAAATGAAAATCATTGCTGCTTTTCTTACAGATTCAGCATAGATGAAGGCCAGACCTGGAGTACACATAATTTTACGAGCACTTCAGTCTTTGTAGATGGACTGCTTAGTGAACCTGGAGATGAGACATTAGTCATGACGTATGTTTTCATATTCTTCTGTTTTTCTGAGTTCTGTCTGCTAATGTACTTGAGCAGTAATTTTTAGTTATGGAAGTCTGAGTTAGTGTTTTGTTGCTTGCAGTCACACAGGCTTTTGCACTGATCATGTCTGAAGAACCCAAGTAGGCAGCCTGTCTTTAAAAATTATATGAATAAGATATTTCAAATTATAAAGGTGAAATATTATGCTCATACACAATCTTTCATAGTCATGATTAAGGAGAGTGGAGTAATAAGACTACAAGTATAAATTTGAGAAATATAAATAAAAATAACTATTTCCTGCATTTTTTCTGTTTTTCTTTACAAATTCTTAGGCAGAGTTCACAAAATGTTAAATATCTATGCTTTCTTCTGGGAAAATTGTCTTTTAACTAGCATCACAGTAGTTTATGTAACAAAACTGTGGAACAAGCATGTTTTACTGTTTTACTTCTGTGCAGTGATTGTGGCAGATGCTGTGAATAGAGTTAAAAATAACGGAATTCTGGAGTTCAAGCCCATATTTATCTTTCTTTTCCCCGAAGGCCATGGGCATCTGGATCTGAGCTGCAAGTTCTTCTCCTTCCCTAGGATAAACGCTGATATTTTAGAAGTGTTTAAGAACAAACAATACCTGTCTGATTTGAGACAAAGGTACATGGTGACTGCAGTAGTAAAGAGGAATGAATGCAGAAAGAAAAAAAAACATACCTTGTACTCAAAGATGTGCAAGATGTTACATTTGCTCATATTACTTAGGACAGCTTCTGCGACCTTTTAAATATCAGTGTGCTCATGACAAGCTTTTTCTCCTATGAGTTACAAATAAAGCTGTCTTTGACATGTACCAGTAGCACTTCCTCAGGAAAACAAAAACAAACAAACAGACAAACAGTAGCTCAACACAGGAGTTGTTTGAAAGATCTGCAGCAAAAAAGAAATTCAACCAGTGCACTTAAAAGCACTATGCCATATTCCTAATATTGTGCTCCACAGGGGTTAATTTGGCCTACTATCCATTCTTTCTTGCTCTATTGTCTTATTTCTGTTACAGATTCTGCTGTATGTCTCTTCTGTTAAATATATATGTTTATATGTATGATCTGAAAAGAACAAACTTTATTATTCTACCATCCACCTATTCTCTAAAGCATAGGTTTATATGATATGATATATACCGCACAAACACACATAGGATGTCTCTGAGTGAAAGAGTTCAGTTGATTTCAGTGGAAGTGCAGACATCAAAGTATTTCCCTATGCTGTACTTTTAGGAAGATAAAGGGATGTGTGATGACTGTATGCTTTATTTTTCTTTTAATTCATAAAAACCTTGAGGCTTTGTGAAAATGTATATAAATATCTGGCTGTATGGGCCAAAGAGATCATGCAAAACATGATACCTTTTAAAGTAATCCATCAGAAATATATCAAATTGTAGGTGGATTTGGTATGTAGGCATAGGCAGACACAAAAAACATCATATGACATGTGTGTTTCTAAAGCCAGAAGAAATGAATCTGATTCCAGCCAGTCTTAAATCAGTGGGGTATGGAATTTCCTTCTAGGTTTTTAAGATTCTATTAAAAAAAAAATCTATCAGAAGATTGTCTAGGAAAAGACATTGAGGGGCCTGGTAGCACTATATGTAAGGGATACATTTTCATTTTTCCAGCACAGGGACTACAGTATTCATCTGAATTTCTTTTCTGTCAACAAATCCAAAGTGCAGCAATTGGAAAAGCTTAACTGAGGAAACAAGAGAATGTGAACCTCAAGTCTTCATTTCAGAAAGCGTTGTGTTTTTTTCAAAGCAGAGGAAAAACAAATGTTGACTTGTCAAAAGTTTTTGGAAAAGTGAATTGTCATTAGCCAGTCAGCATTAATCAAAATTATTTATCCCGTTCTTCCACAGTAGTCTAAATGTGTACTTCCAACTGCCAAAGAATATTTTATGCCATTTTGCTCTGCAGTACATCTAGTTAGGAGTCTTGAGCAATAAAGTATTTGTAAAATTAAGGAAACAGCTTCTTCATGTCAGCCAGATTCAAAGTCTTCCTTACAGGAATCTTTCCAGAGAGGTGTTTTCTAAAGTCTTGCAGAATAACATCTTCATGTGCTGCTGGGAACTTCATGATACCTTTGAACTACAGCAGTTCTGTGTGTGCAAATCTTTCTTGCAAATCTGATTTTGCATTCCAGTTGGTTTCCTAAGGAATAAGGGAAACAAGAGAATGGCAAGTTTAAACTCAATCCAAGCAGGGTGGACATGGTTTAAAAATGAGGTTAGATATTAGGGAGAAACATCTAAGCATCTGGATTTTTACTGATTCTGCTTAGGGATGTTAACATCAGCTCCTACTGGTGTGCAGCTTGTAGGCTTATAGGGATCATGCTGCCTTTCCTGTTGTCTCTGCACTTCTTACTGGGTGCAGGTATTGCTCTGCTGTGAATTCTTCACTCCAAGCTTTCTTATACTCCAGCCCTTAAAAACTGAAAGTAGATAAAACCTCCTGATTTCTTAAGGCAGATACTAGCTTTTATTTGCATCTGCATAATCTCATATTTGAATGTAGTCTGAAGGAGCATTAGTTATGAAATGGTACTCTTTACATATTGAGAAACATATCCAGCCATCTGTAGGTGGAGGAAATGTACACAAGTAGGAAATGGTGACCTTGCCAAAAGCACCAGAAGGGTTGCTCTATTTCAGCCTAATCTAGATGTCAGCTAATCCAGATACCAGGTTAGTGTCAAGTTCAGCTAATTCTGTTGCTGACATCTCAGCAAAGACACATTAGCATTTTCAAGTCAGCGTTGCTACCTGTAGTCTTAGTGACAAGAACATGGGACTGTCCCATCCTCTTTCTCGGCTCTAAAGAACTCCAGTGTGTAATGCTTTGTGGGGTTTTTTGTTTATTTGTTTGGTTTTGTTTTTTCCTTTTCATAAAGCTGGCTTTTACATCCGTTGGCATAACATATTCAGAAGCACAGGATCCCAAAACTTTTGGTGCCTTGCTACAGCCCATATTTCGCATATTTTGAGGTCAGACTTGAAAATATATTTGAATAAAATGAGTTGAAAGATTAGGAACACAGGTTCTGTAAGAATCCTCATTTGCCTGCCAATGCTTAAAGACTTGTAAATAGAGAAAGAGGATGACACAGTGACTCTTGTGTTTGAACAATCTCTGTGACAGGTGGGAGGACATATTACTAAGCAAGGGTGATCTTCCACTTAAGGCTTTAGTTCCAATCAGTGGTGCTGATAAGCTGAACGTTTGAAACTTTGCCCTACAATAAAATTATTTACACCTTTTAGTTACATTTGGGTGGGGCCTTGAAGCCTTCTCAAAAAGGGGCCATAATTTAGGTGAGCATAAGCCATTTGTTTCAGGCCTGTAAGCAAAGTGTGGATGAAGAATTTCTTCCTTGTGGCAAGAGATCTACTTGTTAAATATGTGAGTAGAAAAAAAAATTGAATTTGTTATTTGCTTAAAATGCTACTTATACTGATAAATTTAATTTTTAAGATGACAGCAGACAGCTGAAGATGCCCTTTATAATGTCAAATTTCTCCTTAGCTGAAGGAGAACTGTTCTTGAACAGAGTTTTACCAAATAGATGCAAAAAATGTTGGAGGTAATTCACAAACATTATAGAGCTATTAAGCTGGATAAAATGTGGGCAGCCTCTTCCTGCTCTTCACCATCAGTTCTCGGAACCTAAGCAGTCATTATTCAGTTCCGTGCTTTTTTTTCTCCAGAAGACCTGAAATGAAGATATTTTGGCGTAAAAGAATGATTGGCATTTTTTTTTTCCTGGCAGGAAGCAATGGAAAAGCATGTTTTGGTTCATTTTCGACTAAATTGTTTCCTCCCTTCATTTTTTCACTTTGGCAGACAAACCAGAAGAAGAAGAAAAAAACCCCTATATTAAACATATGCATGTGTTTGTAGTTTAAGGCCCTTAAATCATAAGTGTCTCAGGGTATTTGCACATAATATGTTGTGTACACAAGCACTGTTTATACAAAGTTATTTTATGTAGGCAGGTGTCTACTTTTGCACATGGAAGCATTCATCATTTCTGTAGCTGCAATTTAGGAAGGCCACTGGAAATGTGACCTTTGTTATGTTCTTTTGGGGAATTAGAAAAATATGCTGAATTACAATCTTGATGTATAACAGACTGAAACTTGAATCTTGCCTTGCTTTCATCCATTTTACTTGACTGAACTCTCTGACTTACCTAGTTTTGTTGGTTTTTCAGTAGTGTAAAGAAGGAAAAGAGAATTGTTAAAATGGAATCATATCTGTAAAGATTCCTCTGGCTGTTTCTCTTTGGAAAATGGTAGACTTAAAGTAACATTGTATTTGTAGTAATGGCTAACCCACTCTTCTAACTTGTACTCCCTTGGAAAAATTTCTGTAATAATTTCACCTCTTCTGTAAGTTATGTGGAACATTGCCCGTTGGCATTATTTACACAGGAGATAAGGTGCTTCCTTCCAGTACAACTGCCTAACCCAATTACTCCTTCAGCATGATCATTTCTCTACTGTCCCTAGCATGGGAGGCTGTGTGTCTTGCTGTATGTTCAAGGCATGATAATAATACAAATAGTATGAGAAACAACAAAGACGGTCACATTTATTTGCTTTTTCAGTTATATTGTCATCATTTGTAGTAAAGATATAAAAGAAGCAAAGGACTGTCAGCTCTTGGAGCTCACCGTAAATTGACAAACAAAAATTCTTTACAAAACAGACAGCTGAGGATATTGCTGCTATTTTAATGTGAGTTTCTTCTGAAATCTAACTTCAAGAAGGAATAAGTATCTGAATTTGCACTTGTTTTATAAAAATAAATAAGGTTATTTCACAGCGCAGTGTATTTACTTGTAGTTGTAATTCCTTCTAATATGATAAATTGTAGAAAAAGAAGCCATGTCTTAAGGAAGAAAAACCAAATACCACTTTCAGTGTGATTCTGTGACTTCTTCCATTTGGCTAAAGACTTTTCAGGAGTCAGAGATTTGCTTAAATGGTTACCTGTCAGCTCTGAGAGTCTATTTTCCTTTCTGAGCTTGGTCACAAGCATGTTACTGGGTTTTGAGGTTTAGCTCCACAGAGAATGCTAGGTACATACCTTTTTATTCATATTTGGGCATCTTGTTTAGGTAGTTTCAGAACATCTTGTTCATAGAGGAGAGCAAATACCAGTGCAGCATTTGGGAGACTGGGAGATTAAAAACTTGTCTAGAATGAAAAAAGCAGTTTGATTTCAGACAAAAGTGGCTGTGCTACTAAGAAGTTACACATCTCTGTCCTTCAGTAAAAGTGCCAAAGTTGCATAATTTAAGTTGCCATGTTAACCATCGGAATACATTCCATGTGCTGTTTTCCTGATTAGCATGGTGCGGTACAGCAGGGCCACTTCCTCAGCTCCAAGGTCTTGGAGCGTTCTCAGATATTCACCAGTGATGTAAAGCTGTCTTAGGGTCAGCTCTGTTGCTTTGAGTATCCTGTGGGTAGGTCAGACAGGAGGCTCAAAGCCATTTTCTGTGGTCAGAGTGATAAAATATGGCTAACAGCTAACAGGTAAACCAACGTAAGGCTACAAAAACTTGCTTGAGGAATATGCTGATTTATATGAATTACAGCCATGACATGAGATGCTATAGCTAAAATGCATCTTCTTCTGGATGAAGGTTTCAAAGCAGAATCTTTATTTCATACATTTTTTAGAGACTCCAGGATCATCACCATCATAGCTTCAGTTCGTGGTTTGCAAATGGCACAGAAAGCGACGCATTTTTTACTGTTCATGTGAAATAAGAGCCTGTATTGAATAGAAACATGAATTTCCTTGAAGACATTATCGTTGCATATGATTTATGTTAAATTAATGACCTGATTATGAACCTTATCAGGGACAGAAATAACTAGAATTCCTCCAGCAAATAGTTCAAATGAGTTTGCGTAAAAGTTGCATTAAACTATCTTGGCTTTCAAATGATGCAATCAAAAAATGGTGTATAAATGAATGAATGCTCATAAACGAGGCAGGAACAAATGTACAAAGTTGTTATGGCAACTGAAATGATGAAGTTAAAATTAGCGATTTCAAATTCTTGCAAAAAATTCTAAAGTCATTGGAATTTCTTTCAAAAACTATTTATTCAAAAACTATTAACTTTCATAGTTAAAATAGAGTTGATCTGATGGCTTTCTAATGAACTATAATTAATCAAGAAGAATATTGTGCTAGTTAATGAATTGCTAGCATCTTGATATATATCTTATAATTACCAGTTACACTCGCTACCCCATTCCTTTTTTTTCCCATTCATGATGTTATTGGACGGAAATATTGTTCATATGAGCAATCAGACTATGATTGCCACCATGCAGTGCTCTATTGGGGTTCATATGTTTGGTTTAACCATTGAATCCTTTTTGGAAAACAACTTTCGTATTTTGGAACAGTAGTTATTTGGCTATACATTAGAACGGGATGTTCTGATGTGTCGCCAATTCCTGACCTCAGTAAGGCTACAACTGTTGTTGCAGCAACAACATTAATAATTATGAGGGCAGGTTTTCAAACAGTTTGTTAAGCTAGATGTTTGTAAGATACTTGATTCCTTTGACGATTTGTTCCAGGAATCCCAAAGTTGTGTGGTTGCATTTTACATAGTGTTTTCGTGGCTGTGTCAGTGAGCCACTGTTTATCAAATTTCATGATATTTTTTTAACTTAGAGAATGGTTGGATCACTGGTATAGTTCCTGTGTTCTATCAAAATATGGCCATAGGTATGTAGAATTAGTAAAGCCATAATAGAAATTAGTATTTTGTCAACAAGAGACTGGACTGCCAGACAGAAATGCTATTTCTGTTGCTGAAAGTCCACCGAGAGGCTTATAGTTAATCCAGTGAGGGGAGTAAAACCAGTGCCTTTGCTGTATTCACATATATATTACTTGTGGCTTCCATATTTTTATAGTAGAATTTCCAAAACTTCTGCAGCAATTTCTGTATTATTGTTGAATAAAATTACTGGACTTTCAGCTGGAGATATCTTAAAATATTACCAAATCCATAGCTGTCATCCAGATGTTTCTGTATTTCCTCTCTCCAGTAAGGGAGAACAGACAGCCTCAGTAGGTCATTACATTATTATTTCAGAATTCTCTAGCTGCATCTTTGAAGCTTGATTTTTGTCCTTCTCCTTTTATGCCATTACTTCAGGTCTCTGAAGACATTTCAATTTATAGTAAGACGCATTGAAGACATTTTGGTTTACTTCTGTGCTCTATCTTTTCCACATGAAAACCCAGTTCTTTCAATTTTTCTTTCTTGGTTACATATTCTAAACAGTTTATGAGTCATTCTTGCCCCTCCTCTAGTCCATTTTCAATGAGTCTGTAAATATGCATGTAACATCCGAAATTAGACACTGTATTCTTTCAGAGGCTCCACCACTGCCAAGTTTATCCAAATAATTACCTCCATGTCTTATATCTGACAGTTCTGAATACAACCTAGAATTAGTTTTTCTTCTTTTGTAGCAACACTGCATTCTTGATACAATTCACCATAATTCCTTAACCTTTCCCTTTGGAAAAGGAACCTTTTCTTCCATCAGTCAGTGTAATTTGAATTCCAATAATTTCCTTCTGTTATTCACAAAAGTTTTGTATGTCTGTTCTTTGGCAGCATAATAATTATTTTAGAACTTTGACTGTGGACCAATCATACAGTTTCCATTTAAGACAGTATCAGCTGTAGCTGCCTAGCAGGTTTAAGAAAGGTCAAAATGTGCCTCATTTATTCCTATCCTTCTATCCACAAGGCTAGTTTTCCTGTTAAAGAGGAGAATTATATCAGTAGTACAAATCTGTAGTGGCTGTTTATTATCTTAATTATTTCCAAGATGCCTATAAGTGGATAGCTGGGGCATTTGGTATCTTTGGGGGCATCAAAGTGAACTCTCTAATTCCTGGTCTTCTCCTTTTTGTTGCCTTGTATTTAGGCAGATTATTTGCCTACCAAGTCCTCTGGAATCACTTTAATCCTCCATGAGGTCTCAAAGATGATTATTAATAGTTCAGAGATTTTTTTTTTTTTACACTTTCAGAAGAATTTCATGATTCTCTGCAGCCCCGAACTCATGCAACTTCTCTAAATGTTTCTCAACTTTTATTGGCCGAGTGTGTGTTTGCATTAAAAATTTATTTTTACCATCATTGTACTGATGTTAAAATAAGTACTTGTGTTACACTAAAACATTTTTGGAATGCTGTAACCGAAAGTTAAATGGAAGGATCTCACCCTACGACAGAAAGTCCTTTCCTGCAGAGCCCAGACCAGTCCTCCATATGCAAATTGTGTGTTAATTACATGAAAGCTGAACTAGCAGAAGGACTCCCTATTCGTTGTAGACTTCTGCTTAGAGTTGTCCTGCAGTCTGGAAGCTTGGCCAGATGTGCTTGTGCACATTTTTTTCCCCTGACCATAGCTGTACTCTGGCTATTGTTAAGTTGATGCTAATACAGTGTTAAAATATAAATGGATTAATTTTTGATCTAAAAAGGAAAGGGAGGAATTATCTGAAACTGTTGATTCTTTCCTGTCACTGGAAGATGCATTCTGTGCTGACTGGTACCAACAAAGAACTAATATCCTCAAACCATCTCCTTCCCTCTCTCTTCCTGACTAACCTGCCTGAGATATCTAGTATGGATGAAAAACAATTCATTTGTTCTGTAGAAAGTAGCCTTCTCAGGAGTGAGGCTTTGACACAGCTTGGCTCCTTGCACTTAAAGATGTTTGTTGGTAGGTTATTTAATAAAAGACATGCGAATAGTTTTAAATGTTTTGTGGTCTGTAAAGAAGCTGCATAAGCACATAGTGAAGTCTGCCTTCCTTTATTTCAAGGGAAAAAGTAAGGAACAGGTATTTACTCTGCAAAAGACACTTCATACCTGTCAGCAAAACAGATCATATTGAAGTAGGCATTGTGTAAAAAAGCGTGAGACCACCTAAGTAGTCGCTTTATAGCGTATGTAACTACATGTGAATAGGAGCATATGGTGACAGCCACTCTTAGGATATAACTGAACCAGAAAAAGGAACCAATCCTGTGGTTGTCAATGCAAAGGCACTCCTGCAACTGGGGAAAGTGGGACCCCACACCTGTGTGTTCATACAGCTGAGCTACAGTTTTTAGACTTTTGTATTTCGTTTCTACCACTGAACCAAGGGTAGATTTTAAAAGAAAGAAGGTAGGTCATCTAAGTCCTAATCTCAACGTCTTTCTTAGAAAAGAGTAAAAAATGCAAAATGAAGAAATTCATATTTCTGTTTGATTAAGTGCACTTGGGATGGTGAAGTTTCCTGTAAGCATGAATTGTTCAGTTGTTATAAAGTGTATATGGGCAACCATCTATAGACAGTATCTACATCTTTACTATGGTTGAGTAGCAGAGACAGTAGAAAGGAAAAGGGGAAATTACTATTCCACATTCTCTACAATGTTCTCTACCTCTGTGGCAGATTTAGGATTTCCATGTCCTTCAACTGGGACAGTCTTAGTGAAATGTTTTTACTCTGTATTTTGCAGAGAATCCACTATATCCTCACTTCTGCTCTACCCAAGTTCTTCTTTAAACCTGGTATTCAGGACAAGTGAAGAAGGGACTGTATGCACAGAGTACTTTTTGTAAATCCGTGCCATTCTTGCTGTGTCTGGATTTGAACAGAGGAAAATTAGTGAATTAGTTTGGAGAATTCTCGGAATATGAACTCTGTTCAGTATGAGCTACCCAGAAATTGCTGGCTTTCGGATCAACCTTAAATTCTTTGGCAAATAAGTCACATAAATCTGAGCATTCTAATGCAAACCACAAATATATTTGTCTTTTGCACAAGCAGAGTTTATCCATTCTAATTTGTTGGTGGATGTCATACTTACCCATTTTGTTTTGGAAATAAATCTGACTTTGAAACTATTGGCTGCTTTGAAAGCGAAGCCTGATTTTTAAAGCAAGGAGTTTAAGGAATTTGCAGGGAGAGAAGAGGAGAGTCAGAGTTCTCCAGAACAGTGTGTACATTTACAGTATTCCTTGAAAATAAATACAATTTCATGATTCTATGGGTTTGATCAATAGCGATATTGGCATTTGAAGGCTGTGAAAGGCAAGTCACAGAAAGTTGAAGGTGTTAGGCCATAATCATAGAAATGAATGACAGACCTGGAAATTGAATCTAGGATCCCTAGGTCTTGCTCTTTTATATGACCTCTCATCAAAATCTGATATTTCTATGCATCTCGTATACGAAGATGATAGACAAAAGTGCTTGATTCCCAATTGGAAAAAGTATCATATTTCTATCTAGGAATTTAATGGTTTGCTGGGGGGAAAAATATCCAATCTCTGAGCTGTATCTTTTCACTATAGAGTTCCATGGACAACTAATAAATGTTTTCTAAGTAGGCACATTATATATTAAAAAAAATGTAGAAGAACAGATCCCAGGGACATTTCGTAAGGAATTGCCAATGGAAATCAGGAGAGAAAGCTGAAAACTTGAAATCTCAAATGTATGATATTTCTTTCTTGTAAGATCTTACTCTCGATCTTCTATTTAGAGTCTTTGGACATATTAGTTACCGTTCCGACTGGGAGCTGGTGAAGGTAGACTTCAGACCATCCTTCCCCAGGGAGTGCACTGATGATGACTATGAATCTTGGGACCTCACAAATCTACAGGTATTCACAATCTTGTATTAAAAGGCCATCATATCTGAGGAACTTTCAGATTTATGTAGAATTGTCTGCTAAGAAAATGTTTTCTAATAAAACTGGGCTGCCACCTCCCTGGCTTTCATCTCCTTAGGCTGGTATTTGCTGATTTCAGAACAGTTTAAAATGGCCAAACATTTTGTGTTCCCTTTATTAGTGTGAACTGTAGCCTTGGAAAGACTCAAGTGTATTTGGTGGTCTGCCAAAATAATAGGTGGTCTTGCTGGATTATCAAGCATATACCATAAATTAAAATCTGTACTATGGATTGAAGCAATCTGAACGAGCCATTGTATGTTCTGCCAACTCCCTGACTGCATACTGTACTCATATTGAAATTTCCATGAGTAGGACCCATTCCAGAGGTAATTTATAATCTCAGTGGACAATCATGTAGTGGAGTCCAGTTGTTCTGGGCAATACCGTTTTGCAGTAATGCATTAAGCCTGTGCTGGCACTCCGTCCAAATTCAATTTTGAGCAGCTATAGTCTCTTTACAGTGCATTATTTAAAGAGCCCAATGTGAGTTATTTACATTAAGCGTGATATGTCATATTTGTTCATAATCATTGTGATTATTATGTTTACAATTCTTCCAGTACATTTGTTCTCTCTCTCTGCAGGTTTCTTTTTTGCATGCTATTCAGTATTGTTCCAGCTCCCCAACTCTCATTTGCTAGTTCCCATGCCTAATTTTATGCTTTCCATTTGGGAGTGAAGTGTATTCACTAAGAATGTTATGCAGATCAGCACCTAAACAATAAAAGTATTTTGAGATACTGGCACTGAAGTGTCTTTCAGAAATTAGAAACTGCTGAAATGACTTTGATAAAGTCCTTGCAGCTTCTCAGTTAGCAGTGGAGTGTTAGGTTCAGTCTGAACTGTGTCTGCACCTGTGTTCCTGGTGTTTCCTCTTGACTAGCTATCCAACTCCTGGTGATTTAGATAGAACTTCAGCCGTCTGAAGCAAGTCTTGAGTATTTAAACAGCCAGTTGTACAGTTGTGCCTGGGTTGTACACACATGAAACGTGGGTTTAATTGCACTTGAATTTCCATGCACATCTTTGAATTTGTTCCGATAAATATTTCACTGAGAAATAATTCCATAGGTGAGCGTATTCTACAACTTTGCCATGTTTTCGTTAGCAGACAAGAGTGGATGTGAGAGCCTTACAGGCAAATTCAGCTTACAGAGAGTGATGAGGTGGGGAAAGGGAGAAGGCTGTAGCACATATGCTTCACTCAGTCAAAAGGAGAATGTATGCCATGGGTCACAAGGGAAATTCTAACTGTCTTGAGAAGAGCAGGCTCATCTGGGAGAATTCTGGAAATATGTTTTTCCTGCTTTGATGTGTCTGTTTTCCTACAGCCTATTGCAAGATCCAAATTCTGTGATTACATTCTTAGTGTTGTCTGTCGAAGACCACTTGCTATAGATTGCTCTGTATTGATGATAAACTAGAGACACAGTAAAAGTTTACAGTCTTGGCAGCAAAACCAGCCTTTCTCGTGACAGCATAAGAACGTGTCTGTTCGGTGTAGGTTATGGCATGCAATAAATCTGGTGCTTTGATGTTCAGGGTGATCGTTGCATCATGGGTCAACAAAGAAGCTTTCGGAAGAGGAAGATTTCATCATGGTGCATCAAAGGGAGGAGTTTCACGTCAGCTCTCACATCCAGAGTTTGTGAATGTGCGAACTCTGACTTTTTATGGTGAGTCTGTGGGCTTTTAGATTTATCAGTCATAAAATGTTACTCTGAGATGTTTGCGTTTCTCTCCTTTTGCCCTTCCCTCTGCACAAAGCAGCCTACAAACAATGAAAAAACAGTGCAATTGATTTGAATATGGAGGTGTACTTGTATTTGCTTTTCTGAAAAACATTGCATTTAATTTTTTTTTTCACCTAACTGAACACATCCTGATGTTTTTCTGTATTGATTAAGAATTGAAAAATGACCACTGGGCTGGATTTATAGAACAAACAAACCCTTTCTATTTGCAAATGGAGCAAAAGAAGATGATGTGTATTAGTTTGTGTGGCAAGAGAGACCTTTTAAAAATCTAAGCTAACAAGAGAGTTAATGGTGCAGAACTGAAAAAATAATTACAACTAGTTTGCCTGCAGGTGTATCCAGTTCCCGTTGAAATTACCCCTTAGAACGTAACTGGCTTCATCAAGTTGTATGTCCAGCTGGTAGCAGATAATTTTACAAAACCTCCTTTATTCTTAAAGAAGTAGTCTTATCCACACTAAATTAGATTCCCTAACAAAGCATGGATAGTAACATACTCAGTCTTGATTTTTTTTTTCAGTGATTATGGGTTTGAGCGCTCTGCAGCTCTGAAATCAGACTCTAGCAAATGTTTTGCTGACTTCTGGTTTAACCCAGAGGCACCTCCTGAAGACTGTGTGCTAGGACAGGCGTATACAAGCAGCACTGGGTAAGGTGATTTTATGTTCCGTCTTGCAGGGATCTCCAGAGTGGAGGAAATTAGTAAATTAGTAAATTTAGTGAAATTAATAAGTTTTACTAAAAAATTAGTAAATGTGTAAGCAGTTCTGAGTGTGATTTAGATCATGTGCAGAAACAATGAAAGATAGAAATATTACTTTACATATTCACAAAGGTTCAAAAACTAACCTATTTGAAGAGAGGGATAATGTTCTTGTTCCCAGATTTCAGATAGTAATGACCATTCAAAACCTTTTATTTTAGTACCTTGCTTTGTTTTAGACCAAATTCCAATATGAATCCAATGAATTAGAGTGAGAGATAAGTAACATCTAAGAGAACTTCCAACTGTCTCTTACTTCCATAAGGAAAAAGAGAAAAAAAGAAGTATTCTATAAAGAAAAGATTATTTTGCTAACCATATGGGATGCTCGGAATCAAAGGAAAGCTTTAGAGAACCATGGACAATAGTGCATAGAATATACACTACAGCGTAGTCTGACATCAGTGCTGAGAATAACTTGCAGCTGGCATCTATTCTGGCTTATCATAACTTCGTCTCTGTCAGTTCTGGAGATGAGAAACACATGATGAAATGTCAAATCTGGCAGTAGAACCATGGTCTATGGGTATTTTTGCCTTACAAAGGAAAATGATACCTTTTGGATTGTGACTGACAGCTATGATATACAAAGTGTGAATTCAGAAAAGTAAAATCTGTCTCAGATTTCAAAAGGATACTTAAAAATAATATACCTGAGTGAAAGTGATCTGTAAATACTTCCAAGTGTTTCATTATTATCGTTTGAAAAATGTGAGACTTTCTGCTCTTTTAGACAGTTATATAAAATAAATGCTTCAAATATTGTAAGAAATGCATAGATTTGAGAGTAGCAAAGTAAGTAGTTATGGGGAAATGCAGAAGTTGCTTGGTCTGATTTTTCCTGATCCTTGGGATTTGAGCAACCACATTTAATGCAAAATTAGAATAGGGTAAGATTAAGGTCCAAGTCAGCAAAATCCAGGAGCCAAGACCTCTGGGTGTAGTACAGAGTGTTCAAAAATAAAGGGTATGGCAGAGAGGATGATGGAATAACTAGTTCCTGGTGAGATGATCAGGCATGTTTTTAAATTTGGAAGGACTGAGCATTCCAAAGCATGTAAGGGAAATCCTCATCATGCTCCAAGCTCCCTTGCTTCAACAGATTTGGCTTAGCAGAGACAACGTCCATAGAAGTTTTTGCACTGTGAGGTGTTCTCAGTTGTCCACAATCTTGTCTGTTGATGAACCCAAGTATTATTCATGTCACACTAGTATTGAGTGCCTCTGGAAGCATTCTTCTGCTCATCTCCAATTCACTGTGCTCGCCGCTTACTGTTTTTGCAGGTACAGAAAAGTTGTTTCTAATGTGTGTGAAGGTGGTGTGGACCTGCAGCAGAACTTAGCACAACATATGTGTCCATTGATTGCTCCCAAAGGACTCCAGATCAGCATCAGAGGGGAAAGCCTGGCTGTTAAGCCTGGGGAAGACATCACCTTCATTGTCAGACAGGAGCAGGTAGTAATAAAGGCTCTATGAAAGTTTCCTCACTGTGTTTAGGGTTCATTACAGACTCCGATTTCTCTCCTCTTTGCTTTGCTGATGTATGAGATTAATTAGTGCTTGAAAGAAAGATGAATGAGTCTGTAAGTACTGAAATTTCTATTCTGTTCTGATGATCCAGTGAACTCAGTGAAGCCTGGAGTTCTGTCCACAAGGTCGGATTTGTCTCCTCTGCTGCATGTCCAGTCATTGCTCCCTAGAGACATTAGCTTCTTGCATATCCCCAGTTCAAAGAAACTGAAGTACCAAAGCACAGTTCAAAATAAGCTGAAGTGCCAAAGTCTTCTTGGACCAAAAATTTCACCTGTTATATCAGAGAAGAAATATATAGAAATGCACTTCATATTGTGATTTAAGCGCTTTTTAAAAATCTGCCTTTCCAAAATGAATCAGGCAAAACTTTACAGAAACAGACAATTAACACAGCATAAGAACATGTATTATGTAGTATGTTGTATAGCCAAAGACATATGTTTTTTTTCTGTTTATTGAAAGAGACAACACCCTAGGTCCTGACCAAAAGGCAGTGTGCAGCTGTCAGATGTGTTACCTGCCCTGGTAATGCTTGCCTCTTAGATACGAGGTTCAAACTGTGGTGCTCAGGCAATAGGCAATTGTCCAGCCTGGCTGACCCCACTGATTTGCAAGAGCTTGAAGTAAGTTCACACATTTTGGCAAGCTCGTGTGATATATATGAGAGAGTTGGGATTTATTTCTGTAATAAAAACAATAAAATGGGGCTATGTGCAGAACACAGTACTACTTAACACGTAGCAGGTTCTGGATCCAAGTGCTTGCAGCGCACTGACAGTTGTGTGGCAAGCAACACTTCCTTCTCTTAATTAGGTTTGAAATGTTTGCTGTAAGTGTAGAGCATTCGAGTGTAATTTGGAATTAATGATTTTGATCAGCAGCTGGACTTTTTACTCCCTATTGTATAGATTCTGAAGTTTTCATGAATTTCCGTGGCAATATGTAAAACATTTATAACTATTTAAAAAAAAATCTTCAAAAGACTGGAGTCTAAAAGGGAATCCCTTGCTTGCATTTCTGGTGATATCTTCGCTCAGTACATAGGACTGGATAAAGACTTACAGGAAATGTAACAGTTTGCTGCCCCCTATGGCTAAGAATCAATATTTATACTCAAATGTGCTGAGAATTAAGATTTACTGTATATGGATAGCAGTCTCATGAAGATTCATAACAATTAGGGAGTTTAAGAAGCAGGTTCACTAAGATGAACCAACACATGCTCCTATATCTGTCTGACGACCAGTATTAAATTATGAATTTATATGAATGCATGGTACTAGGTGCAGAAATGCCAGGCATCAAAGCTTAAAGAAAACAGGTGTCCATTCCTTTTGGGTTGTTCTTTGTGACTTCAGAAAAAATAATATTTTTTTCCCATATAGCTGAAGCTAGGAATAGCTGGACGTATGAATAACAAATGAAAATAACTATTTCCAGTGAGATTGGAGTGAAATTCCAATTCCTGTTAGATTTAGCTGCATTTTTCCTATGTAAGTCTTTTATTATCTGTCAGGTCAGGGAGACTGGTTCAAAAAGTTTTGAACACTGCACTGCAATGTAAAGATGAGAATCTTTACGTTAGGAAAGAAGTTGGAACAAAACATAAAGAGAAACTTGTGCCTACTGCCTTTCCATACTGTTCGTATTGTTCCTCTCTCACTTGGAGAAAATATGCAAGTAACACTTGTTGGCATAAGAAACAGCATATAAGAACGATTTGTAAGCTAATGTCATCTAAAGACATTGTGCTTGCAGTCACATTGCTGGGAAAAAGACATCTCTTATCTAGTAGTATATATTTCAAGTAATAATATATTGTCTCATACGCTAAATTCTACCTATCTGTTGTCAAAAGAAAGATTATATTAAAAAAAAAAACTCACAGTGAGGGTCCTTTCAAAGTCCTTTGTTTATGTTAAAATATGAGGTTCAGATATTTGATAGCTGTACAGATTTCTTATTATGAGTATTCTCCTAAGTTACAAGCATTCTTTCATATGGAAGAAAATCAATGAAACTGCAAAATAATAAAAGGCGAAGAACAACTCCAAACAAGGATTCCTCCCTTGTGTGAGAGAAGAGTTTGAAAGTTGCAGGCTTTATTGCCTACTTTGATTTTACATCAGTGCTGCCTTTGGGGATGAAGTTCTGATCTAAACCTATTTCATGTGGAAGCGAAGTGGTTTCTCAATACTTTGATGGATTGCAATCTTTCTCTAGTCTGGTTGCCATTCAAGTCACCTGACAAGAGTTTGGATATGTAAGTTCCTTTCCTGGAGGCAATGAGGATTGTCACTCCAACACTGTTTTTACAATATAGAGGATTTTCTACAAAGTCTGGCCCCACAACCTGTTTCAGTTGTACAACTGTGATGACAATGCACAGCAGCAAGAAGAGCAGGAATGTATTACAGACAGCAGAGGAAGAAGGGTAACATGCTAAGCCAGTGCTGCCGCCAGAGCCGTGGTATTAAGAAAACATTGCTTTTGGCAGCTGAGGTGAATTTTCCTTTAGCTCCATGGATGTAGTCAATTCACACAGCACAGGCCTGACTACTCCATAGCAGCCACACTGTAAGAATATGAGTGATGGTGCCTCTGATGGCAATATCAGTCACTGAAGCTTTCTAGATCCGACTTTTGGAAGAGAGTGTCATTTAAAGGTACGATGAATTATAAAGCACTTGAGATGCTTGAAGAATAGAACTTGATTGGATTTTTAAATTCTTTCCCAAAGTCAGATCAGTTCTCTGCTTCGTTAAGCATGTATCTAATTTTGCAATAGAACATATTAGTTCTAAATGTGCTGGTAGTTGTGTATAATGCAGTGCAAGCATACTAGCTTGGGTTGTAAAGGCCATAGAGTCGACACACAGAGGCTGTAATTACAAGGTCCTGTGAAGATGGTCTAAACCAATTAATTCTACTTTATATTTTCATGGGTTAGAAATTCAGAGTTGATCAGTTAACACAGGGCACTGATGAGTGATAATTTGCTAAACACCAATACTCAGTTGTTGGCAATGGTGTGAGCATAACCCTAGAACTTGGGGTTGCTTTACACCATTATGCTGGTTAATGCCCGGACACATGAGGCAAAGGTGATTTCTGTGTTGTGGAATTCTTACAGCCTTGTTAATAATGTAGGCTGTTTTATTTTAGGACAGTGCCTTACTGAGGATGATTAATACTGTGTCTATTAATGCGGGCGACATCTGTTGCTCTAAAATCTTTGTAATGGGTTTCATGGTTTTACTGCAACAACTGCAATTGAGTTAAAACATCTGGATGGTGCTGGAAATACTGCTGTAATTCAAGAAATTATGGAAATGTATTCTGTATATTTAAGTTCTAGTCAATTAAAACATTGTTATTATATTCTCCTTCTAGGGCGATATATTGAATACCAAATACCAGGTAGATCTTGGAGATGGATTTAAGGCAATATATGTGAATCTTACAATGACTGGAGAACCAATTCGTCACCGTTACGAGAACCCCGGGATTTATCGTGTCTCGGTTAAGGCTGAGAATGTTGCTGGGCATGATGAGGCCGTAATGTTTGTCCAAGTTAATTGTAAGTCAGCTCTTTAGTTTCCTTGATTTTATAGCTTCATAAAAAGTTTATGACAATTATGAGGCAAAAAAATTGCTAGTCACAATTAATAAAAAATATTTTTTCTTTTTTTCAATAATCTCCTACAGTCACATACTGCTGTATGTTATTAATGCAGAGGCTTATGAACCTAAATGTATGAGGAGGTCAGAGTTAGTTTTCTTCAGATTTGGGAGAGTGGTCTATTAGTCTTTGAATAGCTTTAAGTAGGACACACAGCTCAATTAAAATCTCATGGTTGACACTTGTCCTGACTGAAGACCCTATTGGTAATCTTAGCAGGTAAAACATAGCACTTCAGGCTACATGCAGTGTGTGAAGCAAGTGAACAAATACTGAAAAATGTATCTGCCCATGCTTTTGAATGATTTTCTTGCATGCTCTTGCAGGATTTTCTAAAAGTATGTATTGGTGGAAGGATCCAAATTACAGCATTTTTAAAACCCAAGTTACTAGTATTTGAATCTAGTTTTAGATTGTAAGCTTTATTCTCACGAAGTTTTAATGTGTTATTTGAATTTAACTGTATGCTGGCAGGCAGTATTACTTTACAAAGAATTCTACCCTTCCCTTCTTAATTAAGACCCAAATAAAAACCATCAAGTGGATTTAAAAGAACTGCACAAAACTGGAAATATCATGCATCAGCAAAAGCTTAATGTATCCCAGTCATCTCATGATTGAAATTAAGACGCTCAAACTGGGTTTTCCTCTTCCTTCAAGATGCAAGACATTTATGGCTTTGCCTTTTTTCAGATTTGTCAAAAACAAAACAAAAGTGCGGAAATCACTTTTCTGTGTGCATAAATCTGTGTATTTTATGCTACCTATCTAGTAAGTGCTGGTATTTCTATATTTTACTGCTGAGTGCCCCTCAATCCAGCGTGTTTTCTAGTTCTGCCTTGATTAGCCAGATGGAGACCAATCCATTAATGCTAATGGCAAAACTGAAAGGATCCGAAACTAATTGCCTGGCTCGCTTGCTTTACATTTTTGTTGTTTGTTGTGTTGTGTTTTGTTTTCTAAATCTAGTAATACCATTTTACAGCTCCAGAGTTAGAGAATTTACTTAAGACTTTTCTTTTACTTCTTAGGAGCTTCTAGGTGCTGAGAGGAAAATTAAGTACAGAAGTAGGTGGTAGATCTGTACAAGCAATGAACAGCAAAAACTCTGTGTGACATTCTCCAGGGATAATTTCCTCTCGTTGTTCAGAGAATGGCAAGCAGTAACAAGCCCTGATGGAAAGCTGAACAATTGCTTTCTCAAAATGTGCTTCTGATTTGGCCTACATCTGGATAAACAGTAAAAATAAAAGATGCCAATTGTGCTTTATTCAGTGGATTTACAAATTGCAGAGCCTGGGGTATTTTTCAAGCAAGAATAAAATGACTACATTCTTAAAGGGCTGTGGAACTGAAATATTCAGGCAGGACGGACTACCAAAAGCAGATCTGTTGGTTAATTTCTGAGCACATCTCAAACTTGCTCTTGGATATTACATGTGATATAGATTGAATAGATATTTGGTATCTGATTTACACAGCTAGGTTTTCTAAATAAATTGCAATATTGGAGGAAGTTAACTGTCACTAATTAAGCTGATATTTCAGCAGTCCATAGAAGAATTGTTTCTAGTTGTTTTGGTTTTTTTCCCCCTACGGAATGTCCTGAAAGCGAAATTGTCCGTAAATTTTTAAGTTTTCACTTTTTCCATACATTTTATGAGGGAAAAATGAGGAAGGCATTTTTCTTGGCTCCTGTCAAGTTCTATCAGTATGGAATGTCCTATATTGAAGAACAATTAAATAAATTTTAGATTGTGATCCAAATTGCAGTTCCTGATGCAAAGCTCAAAGTCTACAGCACAAGATCTACAACTTGCTAATAATCTGCAAAAGAAACTAGAGCAAGTTTGGTAGTATAAGTATAAGTAGATAACCCAGATTATTTTTTTTAAAGGAAGAATGAGTGGGTGTACATTTTTTTGTGTGTGGGATTGAGACTCTGATCTCTGCAGTGCAGGAGTGTGAAATGCTGGGGTTGTAGAAATTGATATAGAGAATCAGGAAGCTTTGAAAAAATGTACTGAAATTATAGCTTGGTAAAACAGAAATCACATAAATTAATTTCATTCCTAAATATATATCCAAGGGTGCTATTCGGCATTATGGAATTGTGCAACTGAGGCAAATGGAGTCACAATAATTATTGTTAGATCTTTAATGTATAGGAATGGCAAACTACAAAATCAGGCATGATTTGGATTTCTTCTGTGGTTCTTGTATTATCAGAAAGAAAGAAACCTTTTTTGAAGCATAGCAAATTTTATGAAATTCCTACAATTTTTGAATTTTTCACAAGACACCAGCTATTGCTGGTGTTTTAAGTGTTTTAAGAGAGTGTTTTAATTCAATTTCATAAAGAAGGTATAAGTAAATCTGCACAGTATTTCTTGAATTCACTTTCATGTAGACAGAGAGGAAGCAGAATAAAAATAGGATATTTTATGTTCCAGTGAAGCAGCAAACAGTCTGGTTGAAGTGAAGTGGAAAAAAGGGGTTGGGTTTAGAATTCGGGCTATCTGCTCTCAGAGGTCTAATCTCCTAGTCAGAGTGAATGGGCAATCATTTAGTTAATGAAAGAGAGTAAGATAAAGGCCCTGGGCCAATGTAAGTACCTTTAATTTTAAATTGAGATGAAAGGCCTTTGAATAAGTTAAAAGATACTTAGAACAAATTTTAATTGGTTGGTATTCATTCTATGTAATGAATGAATTTTGGATAGTACAGTACTTTCGTAGCCTGAATAGAACCTGCAACCTAGGAAATTCTAGTTATCACTTTATAATATTGTAAATCCTTCATCTTTGGACATTGTGAAAAACATATGAGAGAAAACTCTGAAACAGCAATTTTCTTTCCATAGTATTTCTGTGCTGTGAAACAAAATACATGTACAACATTAGGAACAACATAAGAAGGTTTTACTGATGAATTTCTTTTAAATATTTTTTTTTATTTTGATATTTTTATAATGAAAATAAACAATATTTTTCTTTTTCACTTTTCTGCTTTTCCCATAGAACTTTGAGAGGTCTGTTAGATTTCTGTTCACTTGATCTTTCATTGTTTAAATGAAAAAGCTGAGATTGTCTTTTCGCCTTTCTAACTGCAATATATTTGATTTTGGTCTCTAGAACTGGACTTGCACACCGAAAAAAGTATGTTGTAAAAGTACATTAATCTGGCACATTAGGATTTTGTTTGTGGTTTTTTGTTTTTATTTATTTGTTTTTTTAAAAAAATTGATTGCAATGCAGTCCTTCCAAATGTACCTTTCCACACAGATGTAGAGAAGGAGGGAGAAATAAGTTTAGGATTTACTGAGGTCTTTTTGCAGGTTGCTATGCAGCATTTGGTGAAACAGGCATTGGTAAATTGATGGGCTCTTGTTCAGTGAAATACTGGGAACTTTTTTCAGCTCCATTACAGGCTTTAAGTTTGGAAGTGCTTCCAGTCATTGGCAAAAACCAGGAGGTGAACCTGACAGCCATCATATTGCCAAAGAATCCTAATTTGACAGTCTTCTACTGGTGGATAGGAAACAGTCTTCAGGTACGTGAAGCTTATGGAAAATCAAGTTTTGACTTTAGATTATTTTCAACCTTTTTCCAGTAAAGACTGAGTGACACTTTTACTCTAGCAAAAGTACTCTCACTTTATATTACTTCATGGAGACCATCTATCATTTCACATATCCTCTAACAAACATTACCTGAATCCCATTGTTTAATCACATATTTTAGGCTGTTCATTTTCCTTTATTACTACTTATGTGAAAATGAAAGTTTCCCTTTTAGAATTGATTTAAATTTTCAGACCATTTCCTGTCTAAGAGGGACTAAGAGCATTCAAACAAGATAAGATATTTATTTAGAGATAGTAATCTACATACAAATGTCCTCAAGATCCAAGTATTTCTATTGGGAAAATTTCTGGTCTAGCAGAATTAGTTTTGTTCTTTTTTTTAATGTTAGGTAAGTAAAATATTTTTCTCACGAGACAGTAATAGCAGTCTCTGAAACTGGGCTACTTTCAGGTACTTTTTCAGCACATTTTCCTTTCAGCACTTTTTCTTTTCATGCAAACATGCTATCTGTGATAATTCTGGCCTGCATCTGTTCATTTTTAGTGACTGAGCCAAGTTAGAAGAGGCACTCCAGTGTTGTGGAGGGTTTTGTAGTTCATTCAGGTTTGGTCAGGAGAAAAAATATCTCAGCTCCACCTTGAAGTTACAGTAGATTGATGATCTTCCATGGGTCATGCTATAAGATGACAGAAGTAGTCCATTTGATCTTAACTACAGATGACACTTTATGAGGCAAATGGCTCCCTGAATATGATCTGGTGAAGCTTAGTGAGCCTGATTCAAAATATATTTCTTTCACTGGGATTTGAATCAAAACCTAATGCTCTGCCAATTATTCTAAAAGAAATATTTGCCTAATCTGGTAACTATTGTATATAGAGAGACAATCCATTAGGAGAAGGCGACTTTCTATGTTCGAAAACTGAATTTGAACCGTTTTTTGAAATATTGACTAGTATTCTAGAAAATGATTCATGTGAAATCTTTTTGTCTGATTTTTTTTAATAACTGCCACTTTAGACAATATTCTCATGGTTCTTGCTAAAAACGTAATTTGAACTTTTTCTTTTTTTAAAGCCACTTCTTACCTTGGAGAGTTTTTTGGTGGCAAGGTTTGCTGAGACAGGTGAAGTTAGAGTTACGGTGCAAGCTTCCTGTGGGAACTCCATGCTTCAGGATTCAAAGGTTGTCCATGTTTTTGGTAAGGAACTTTACTTCAGCTGAGTATTTTCGTTTGTCATACATACTTACATTGTATACCTCTTAAACCAGCGCTTTAAGTGGAACCCATGGTAAAATTATTTCTATTGCCAGGTCCAATTTCTAAATTTGAAGGGTAATCCCATGAAGTTGAATCGTGTGATTGTAGGAGCAGTTTCCTGTGAAATCCTTTGCTTCCTTTGCTTATACAAAATGTTACTGTAGTTCCCAAACTTGCAAGGAACTATTGTTCTTAGGCACTAAAGTAGCATTTTGCTAGGACTAGAGAATTTGTTAAGAGTCCCTAAATACAATAGTTTTAATATCTCCAAAAAGAGAAAACTTAGTTGTGTGTATATATGTTCTCAGCAATAAAACCAATGTTAAGTAATAGCCTTTTATGTCCTTTGGATTTTTATCTGAGAGTCTCCCCTCTTTAAATGTTGTGTAATCCTTCAGCTCTTATTCTGCCTCATGTCCTGGTGTGATTCACGGTGTCATATAATGGGGTGACAGGGGATGATATACCATGAAAAATGTAATGCTGAGGAATCATTTCCGTTAGTATTTGTACTGTAACATGTAGCAATGGTGATATCTAAAAAAAGCTTCTTTTTATGCAGTTCTAAAAGCCTTCCTATATCCGAGATACACACAATGATACATCTCTATTTCCTGAACAGTGAAGGAAGATTCCGTTATTTTTTCTTCTAGTATGCTAAACAGAGCTTTTAGGAACTCCCTCTCACCACACCTTTTCTAGGATAAATGGATTTGATGTTTATGCTACAACTCGTAAATGCATCCATTTCTTAGAAAGTTTTAAAAATATAAACATATTAGTATGACTGGCTTAGAGACTTTGGCTTGCCAACATTGCTTCTACTGTTAGAACTGGCAAAACCTCATAAAAAGAGCAAGAAGGGTACTGGTCATGGTGGAGATTTAAAATATATATATATATATATATATATGTCTAAACTGTTCAGAAAGCCAGGTTTGAATGATTCATGCATTTCAAAGGATCTCTTTTATCTACTTTGTATTATGTTTTATCTACTTTGCATTGAATTCTTCAGGCGTTCCTCCAATGAGCCTATAAAGGCGAAATGGAAGATTATTTAGAGGCCTGTTTTCTGAGGAATAGCCCTTTTCTAGCATTTCAGATATTTTGGACAACATCCATAAAAGTGTTGAGCATATCTTGTTTTTATTCTTTCAAAGGCAGTAGTTAGCCTTTGGCATGTCATTTCTGTTCTTATTTTCATGGCTAGCTTATGGAATACGTAAAGTATTCATTTTGCAGGAAAAACAGGAACATGAAATGAGCAAAAACCAGATGTTTATGATTCAGTGAGAATAGAATCCATTGGCACATTCCCATTAAGAATGAAAGAAACCAATCGTGTCTATGTAGTTTATTTTCTTAAGGAAAAATTATTGGGAAGGTTATAACCCATTATAACCCCAGAGCATGAATGTAAATCTCTTTTTTTTTTCTTCCCCTGTATTGCCTTTTTATCTTTAGGCACAAATTTGATGATGTTGAGAAAAATACAGAAAGAAATTGACTGGCTGACAGGAGTGTAATCTTGCTTCATGCGGCATAGACTGTAGGCTCCTGGGGGAAGGGTTTGTTGTTTTTTTTCTTTCTGAACAACACATAGAAATAGGTTTCCTAGGTACTACAGCACTACACCTAACACTGAAAATACATTTTCAACTTTTATTTCTGCAAAACTTTTTGCACTTCTGTTTGTTAATTGTTCAAAAATGTTTCTTTTGCCATTCCAGATCATTTTCATGTTCTTTCTCTGAAGTTTACTAAGCACCTGGACATGTACAACCCCGACATACCAGAATGGAGGGAAGACATAGGGCGAGTAGTAACACGACTTCTTGCAAAGGTGCTCTCTCAAATTGCTCGTAAAATGTTCCCTCTCCAGTCATAAAGCCTGAAGGTTAAGTTAGTGCCTTCTCATTTAGAAAAATGTAGGCAGTGCAAAACAGTAAAATGAACCCCACGAGCCACATTTCCAACAAGTTTGAGCCTAGTGTCACTTTTACACCCCGTCTGTGGATAATGATACTGTAGTACAGAAAGTTTTGTTCTAACACAGCCTAATTGGCAATTAACGTGAGGTATTGGTCTCTGGGATTTGCCAAAGCCATAGTGGCAAATAGTGCTGACTCCAAAACAGGAAGAGTAGCTTCAATGTGATAAACCTATGGGTACTGTCCAATATGAAGGATTTGGTTTCATTGTAAAATAAAAATTAAAATAAAATAACATAAAATAAATCAAAGAAAAAAGAACATACAATGTCTTGTGTATAACTTTGAAAATTGCCTAAAATGCCTGAGCATGTTTTTGCTCCAGCTGATCCTTTAGATCATGTTTGCCAATGAAATCTGGATTGGGAACAGATGAATCCAGTAGATGAAGTATAAGTACAAAGTCATGTGGCAGTTCTGTGGCGTAAGTAATGAGCACTCCATAAAAAGAGAGCGTTCCAGAACTGTATTCCTCAGGTGCACGCACTGCCAAGAATGCAGCATGTGCAAACTGACTTCTCTCAAGGAGAGTATCTCTGAGTTGTGAGTTGGCAATGTCCTTAAAACGGCTTTCGTGTGAAGAAGAGTTCAGCCTTATGGGGCAGCTTTTGCCAGTGAAGTCTTTGGGCTTTTTCTGGGTTTGCAGTAGTGCACAGGGGAGTTCAGGATCTGGAGTTCTGACTTCATACCATTTCCTGCCTTTTTGAGGTTCACATGTCAAATCAAAATAAATTCCCACTTTTGTCGGCTTAACGCCATTCCATAAGCAGGGTCAGTCAAACAAATAATTAGATCACTTTTAAAATTGCCTGTGCATTTTAATAATTACATCTGCAAAACTATATGAATAATTTAATGTAATTTCTGAGAAATTCCCAGGGTGTTGTCATTAGAATTTTGTCGCTGTCTCATATAATGCAGAGAGGAATATGGGAATAAAAATTAAATTTTCTAAAGCTTATTTGGAAAGAAAGCATATGACTTTCAGTGGGGTGAGTGGAGTGCAGGTTTTCATAAAAACAGTTTCAGAAATTGAATCTAGGTACTTTGAATAGCTGTGTGGAAGACTTCTCTCTGCTAATTAAACACACATGAAAAAGTAGTCTCCCTAAGCTAAAGTTAAGTATAATTAATATGCCCTTTTAAGTCCACTAAGCATTTGAATGATTCGCAAAGGATTCTGAACTGCTTAGGAATTTTTAAGTCACCGTAAAAATATGCAACCGTTAGAGTTTGCTAAAACTGCATACCACTTAGTTTTGCTTCTTTCTGTGATGCCACTAAAATTATTTGGTGTGATAACAATGATAACACTTCAAATCTGCAAAGACCCACTTATATATTAGTTAATTAGTTAATATTTGGCTTTATTCATGATTTAGCTTTAGGTATAATTCACTCTAAAAATTAAGAATCTGAATACCAAAGACTGAAACACCTGTGTGGAATTACTTATGTACTTTATATAATATTAGAAGAGAAAAATTAAAGCACACTGTCTGGTAATTTACCGCATACATTTGTCTGCACAGGAAACTAATATACCTGAAGAAACGCTTGTGACAGTTGTGAAACCTGGTCTGCCCACAACTGCTGACTTGCATGTGCTACTACCAGCAAACCAGCCAAAGAGGAAGATGAGTGTAACTAGTGATAAGGTAATCAGAGAAATGTGTGTCTAATTAGGACAATCCTACTTGGAAACCAACAGCTATACTATCATTGCTTTTATTGGAATTACGAGGTGTTTCCTGACCACACGAAGATTTTACTCCCATCTGGAGAGACATGTAAGTGCTAGGAAGAGTTAGGGCTGTTGTGTTTGACAGTGTGTAGTGCACCTTCTGATGCAGGGGTAGATCCTGCCACAGGAGAAGAGGGAGAAGAAGCAATTATCTGTCATCCCATTCTGTGCCAGCCTGTGACCGACTGAAGGTCAGTCCTGGTGATGCCTTTGCAGAGAGATGTGCAGTACTTGGCAGCAGCACATGTTCTCCCCAGCATCAACTTGTGCTTGGTGTTATCAGTGTGTGTCTCAGGAATAATAACTTTTTGAACAGAAACTACAGCGATGGCTTGCCAGTCTGTGAAGATACAGTAGGCAAAAGGTGCATTTTGAACATTGGTGCTTCTAGAGAGAGGAAAATAGATTTCAATAGACAATTGAAATAGAATCTATAGGTCAACCTATAAAAGTTGACCTATTTTGTAATGAGCATCAAGCAGGTAATTCCTGGCTTTTATGAGCATGTATCCTTTTCACTTAACAAGAAACCAATGCAGTGATCACAGCAATGAAAATCAGACATAAGATTCTCCCTCCCTTTTCCAAATGTCCTCTGTAATATAAGACTGCAGTCCAATAGAAAACCGTGTGCCTGGCCCTTGCTTCTGATTTGGAATTTGTGATACTTGCTCTTTGCTGTGATAGAGGAGCAGATCTCAGCTCTGTGCTTGTGCTTGGTTCTTGCGATTCAAGTCTTGCAAGTTACAGGGAATAACAGTGTAAAGTATCATTAATTTTAAAAGGCATTTTAGCACTTTTTGTAATGAGGTCACGATATCCAAAAAGCCTAAAAAGTAGGTAAAAAGAGCTCTTTAGATTATCTTGATACTTTTAGATTGTTCATGGAATTGATGCAGTACACTTGAGAAGATCGAAAGGGGTATTTTGATATTATTCAAGTAAATGAATGGGTGTTTTATTGCAAAACACACAGAGAATAGTGTGAATGCACAGAATTTTCCTGTCCACTGCTGCCTCAAAACCTTACTGCTTTCCCTCCCTAATCACAGTCAGAATTTCTGGGAGTCTAAAATCATAATCATATTGTAGGAAATAGTTGATATTAATAATATTTACTTTAGCGGGAAGCCCATCGTAAGCTATGTGTGCATTACCACTTGAAAATTCTTTGAATCTTTCAACTTGGTTAAGAAGCGAGGTGCAACTTTCAAAGGAAACTGTTTCCCTTCATTCCATGTGTATATGGTATGAATACCTTTAATAATAATAATAAACAGGTGATGATAGACCTTTGGGTTCTGCTGACTTTTTATTTTAGTGCAAAATATTGTATGTATTAGTTCTCTTTAAATCTCAACGGTTCTTAGTGCTGTACTTCTAGGCAGCTTGAAGTATATCATCAACAATATTCATTTTTGTTCTCTTTTTTCTTTTTTCATTTTTTATGTAGAAAATACTCTGCTAGTTATTTTAAAGAATAACAATTGCATGTTGCAAAAAAATATGAAAACTTATATTCATGTGACTATGGGGAAGAATAAAATATCTTAAGAGAGCAGAATTTCTGTAATAAATAGTACCCCCTTAAGGCCTGACCTTGCCCAGGGTTTCTGGAACTATAGAAGCATTGGAAGGTGAAAGTAATTGCAATCTGGGCAACAGCTGTACATTTCTGACCCTGTTAGGTCAGACTATGTCACAGCAGTGGTCAGGAGATAACACATGCAGAAAATAGGAGCAAATGAAGCAAATATAGTGACATATGCTCTATAATGATAAAGGCAAGTATCTTAGTATCAGTCCCAACACTTTGATTGTTTTAAAGAGTGCAGATTGTAGAGTGAGGCTTCTGAACAAGCTGCCCAAATTTCTGTTTTTCTGTTATTGCTAGGGGATATTACTTTAATTGTTGACGTTTTTTGATTCTGAATTGAATGTTTTGATAAAGTACATGTTATATGAGAATCCCTTGTGACTCAAGAAATACTCATAAAATATACTCTGTAAATTTACGAGCATTAACTGGTCAAGTCAGTTGAAAAGACCTCGTAGTAACACTACTTTAAAGACGAACGTACAAAGAAAAGTTTGAAGGCCCTTGGCCCTTCTCTCTTCTCATGTTTCACTGAAAGGATGCTATTTATTGTGCTGCTAGTGACAGCTCTCATGTCTGTGTTCTGATATTATTGTATCTCCTTTAACTCAGAAAGTTCTCTGCACGTTAGGCTGAACTGCCCCTAAAGTCATTACCTTAGACATAGTTATGAAATGTCTTCCCTTAAAAGAGAACCCATTTGTTCTTGGAAGAAAAACTTTTAGTTTTAGAATACTGTGTGATTTCAGAAGGTCCATTAAAGGCAATAATTTCTAGTATAGGCAGAAAGCACCTGCTTCGGAGGAGTTTCTAGTGGCATTCTACATGGATTTTTATAACCTCGGGCTATTTATTAACTTCATTACTAATCTGGTATAAAATTCCATACTAATAAAAGTAGCCATCAGTACAAAGATTGTTAATAAGCTGAAAGTATAGTAGTAAAGAGGAAGCCCCTTGCATAATTCCGTAATTTGTTTCCATTTGGACAAAAGCCCACTTTCAAGAATAATGCATGCAGGAATAAAGGCTGAGAGTGTTCTCACCTGATTTGACAGCATAGCAATTTCAGAATTATTTTGTTTATATCATTGACTACAGAGGAAGACTTGCTCTCTTAATTTAAACACTTTCATTACACATCTAATATCAGGTGGGATGAACCCATTTGAAAGAGCAAGTTAAAGTGCCTTAAAGCTATAGGAAAACAATGGCTCCGAGGAAGATTTAGGGATCTATCTAGACAAGCTACTAAATAAAAATTCCAGTGAGTTGCTGTGACAGAATGAGCAAGATCCCTGGATATATAAGTTTGAATTATAAATGGTGTGGTTTTGTTGTTGCTGTTTTAACTTTTTTATGTTTGTTGTTGTTTTTATTTATATTCTGATACCACAGTACAAGAGCCATGTGGTTACATTCTCAAATCTTGGCATTGGAAAGTGTACAGAAAAAAAATAAATGCCAGTTTAAATACCTTAACTTGGAGACTCTGGACAGCTCAGAATACAGAGTTTTTTAAAAAAGTTGGAGAGGTGAAATCAGTGTGCTCAATAAACACCTCATGGTGTAGAAATCTCAATGAATATGGAAACGTTCATCATTCCTCTAGCGAAACACACAAGTCAGAACACTTGGCTGAATTCACAGTTAGAAATTAGATTCAAATATTTGACCTTTGGAAGTATAGTTCAGAAAAGTTCTGGGTGACAACACAGAGGCAGATAGAGAAATAGTGAAAAAGTTTTCATTAAAAGCCAAAGCAAATGTTGGATTCCTTAAATACCTGCCAGGAAAATATGATATAACCAAAGATAAGTTATGGGACTCAGTGATTGCATTTCATGCCTGAAAGTTAGATTAACCTGTAGTAGTGGTCCCTCTTGCACTGTATCCTATGAAAGAGTGAGCAAGCTTGGACGGGGACTGAATAATTTTATTTCAGCAGTGCCAGCATCGCTTTAAAGTCTGCTAATCAATATAGTTGTGATATGTATTCTCTTTTCAGATTTTGGACAAAAAGGTACGTACTTAAGAACTATGTGGAGTAATTTTCTTGTAAAATAAGTGAGGACACACTTATATCACCTTTATGTTGAATAATTACCCCACAAAAAGTGCAATGAAGTCAGTTCAGAAGTTAGAAATCCCTCAGTATGAGTGAGCATATTTGAATTTGAACTTTTGTGAAATCTCTGTCCATAATGTGAGGGAGACTGCAGGGATTTCTGTCTATTATACTGCAAAGGCTTGTCAAAAATGAGTACCATAATTGATAATATCATAAAAGAAGTTGCTCTTGAAGGTTTCATGGTTATAAAGTATATTTCTAATTTGGCATCCTGTGGGAAGTCGTATCCTGAATTATAAGGCATGGACTATAAAACTGGCTTTGATCTTTTAGAAAATTACCCATGTTGAAGGTGCAAGAAAGTGAAAGGGAAAATTGAGACAATTTGTCATCTGGGCTTAGGATATGATGGTGTATTTAATGGTTCTGTCCCGTGAGAATGTGAGAGCCTATATTTTAGTGCGCCCTGTCCTCTGGATGAAAAATAGGAGGAATCCTATTTTTTTCCACATGGATGGAACTATGTCTTTGTAGAGAGTACTATCAAAAATTGGTATAAACGGAATCCATCCCAATATGGCTAAGAAGTGAGTTAAATTATGACATACAGTTCACTATCGAACAATTACTTTTCATAATAAGAAATCTAAAGTTGTCACTTGCAATTTGTCTGCTGATATTGTTAGAAGAATGGATAAAGTTTTCGATATGGAATATGCATTGTGTGAGTTATGATTGAGGTAAACTGAGCAGTGCATGTAAATGAGATAGAGCCTGTCACATAATGGGCAAACGTAAAGGGTTTGATAAGCAGAAAGAAAGATCTGGCTTAAAAGATTTGACATTTTCAGCATTTACAATTCGCAGAGTTTTGCATGATTTTTAAATGCAGAATTTTTTTGAGAAAGTCATTGCTGACAAATGTTTTCTAACATGTATGTTTCCCACCATATAACGAACAAGAGGTTTTCCTTCTGTAGAACCAAGTGACCGGTGCCTGACCTTCTCTTTCACATTTTCAGAGGATAGCGGCTTTAAAGCAGGCCTTGAACGCGCACAACATCAGTTTCTTTCTGCGGGGAGGACACTGGGTCTTAGTGACTTTAGCTGACTCCGATTCAGGTAAATTATATAAACAAATATCCCAACAAATCAACCTGGGAATGACTGTCAGAGAGAAAATCTCCGTAGCTGGATACTTATAGATATTTTATATCTATATATGTATATATACACACACATACACAAACATATATGCGTATGAATTCACACATTTGGTATTTGTTAACTGTCACTGTCAAATTAATCTTTCTTACATATTTTCATTTCACAATACCTTATGGTTTGTATCAGAAACTTCCTCCTCCTATTTCACCCTTGGTCTTTTCTGTATAACCATGGCATTAATAAATGATTGTGCTCAACAAAACATTGCCATGAAGGAGGAGCCAACCTGGCATCAGGAAAAGCCACCTGGTGAGCTTAGAGGCAATTTGGCTGCATTAGCTGCCAAGAAAGCAAAATTTCCTCGCTGTCTGTCAGTAACTCTGCTAATAAAACCCCATGCGTCTGGGACATGGCCTTGTATGCCTGCATGATACCAAACTGTCCCCCGCTGACAGATCAACTGATCTGAAACTTGCTGTAGGGTCCACACACAGCACTGCACTGCATTGCTTGTCCTGAGATATATGAGCTACCTTCTCCTTTTTAAAACAACCAGTAGCAGGGTTTGCTGGCATGTATTTTCTGTGCCTCTGCATACAGACTCTAGTTAGAAACTGGTTGAAAAGAGTGTGTTTCCGTGCATGTGTGTATATTTTGAACAGAGATATGTTAAAAGTGGTGCTTTAACCAGAACATTCAGCTATAAGTAGAACCTTGTATAAGATTGTCCTATCATCTTTGTATATCATCTCCCATAACATACTTTTGTCTGTTACTCAAGTGTAGTGGGGCAGAACACCTTTAGTGAGCAAAATCAACCTATGTAAATTATGATTTAAATCATATTTTATCTGTCAGCTCCTTGGAAAAGACAAAGCTATCTTTTTATTTGCCATCTTTATTGTAGTATCATGCTACAGTTTTGCTGTAGCATCTAGTCTGGTCACTGTAGAAATGACTCGCTTAAAGAGAGAACATTCATTAGCCTGTACAAAAAGCTAGAATTAAAATAACCACATGCTCATTCCAGCCTTTCCCATTCATTGTTTAGAGCAGTAGTTTCTCCGTCTGCGAAATAAATTCAGCCCTGCTTTTGTATCATAAATAGCTGGGATATGTGATCATTTCCTCTGATAACTTGAGATTCCTAGAAAAAAAAAATACTGTGTGTGCAAATAATTCAATCTTCATGAGTTCTATCTGAAACTGGTCCCCTCTCCTAGAATAAGAAGTCACCAGTTAATTTTGTATTGTTGCCTGTTTGAAGAGGCTGTAGATGGAATGAGCGATTACACAAATAATGAATGTTTTCAACTTTGCAGTTCAGAAGAAAGCTCGAGAATCTGAGCGATCTGAAAGAGGATGTGCTAAACTTTTTTTGGTTTCTTTTTTATTTCAGACTCTGAAAGGCTTGGAGGAGGCAGTGGCTACTGGGCTATTGTGGTTCTCTTTGTTATCTGTCTAGTCATAGTTGGGGCTTTCATTCTCTACAAATTTAAAAGGCAAGTAATCGTTAATCAACAATATATTTTAATAATTTGATTTATCCACACATCAGTAAACTCAGTTTGCTATTTGAAAAGGAGATTTTCTTGAGGGATTGTAAAAGCCTACTGCTTTGAAAGCTGTGTTTTTCTGACCCTTACAGGCATTAAGGTACTATCCTGATGCTTGATTTCTCCTGCTGTGTTTCAAGATAAAATAGCACTAACATGGGAACTATGGAGAGTTTGCTCAGCTTGTCTAAATAATATCATCAAGAAAGAGTGCTGAGCTAAGATATTATTACTGATTAGTTCTTGCATCATTAGTCTTAGCAGTTATGAATAAACTAAAGACTTCAGCATAATGAGCAGTAAATCTGAAATGCTGATTTGTTTAAAAAAGTTTTATCAAAACCTTTAATTGTGGGGAGTTTATCTTTGCATACATTGAATTCTAATTACTGAGATAGTGGCACTTGATTAAGGTAACTCACACGTGATGGAAATAGATCAGTGTTAATTTGACAGTTGCATGTTTTTTGGGAAAAAAGAAATCTGGAAAGGACCTTTATATAAGATAGAGGCTCAAAATGGACCATAGGTATCATGTTAACATTTAACAGTTCTAATACATCTTTCATCTGCAATTGATGGTAGTCATTGCTTCTGGGATGATGTGCAATTTGTGGAACTTTTTTCTTGTTCATGTGTTTGTTTTATCATTAACTGTGCTCCTGTTTTTTGTTTTGTTTTGTTTGTTTGTTTGTTTTTTCTTGGGCACTTGGCAGCTTTGGGTTTGATCATATGAGCAAAATCCTTTATTACCATCAAATCCTGATGTATTCAGTGAGCACTCCTATTGATTTCTTTCATCATTTCAAAATTGATTTCTATTCAAAATAAACGGAAGTTTACAGAAATGGTTGTGGCAGGAGCTTGTGTTAACAGCAAGTGGAGATAGCTTTTAAGTGTGAGATTGTTTTGCTGTGAATTGGAGTCAGCAGAGAAAAATGCTCTGTGCCAGGATCTCTTCATTTTCTCACTGCAGGATCCAAGTCTCAGAGCTCATACTGACTGATTACTCTCAAGGACAAAGCACAGAATTCTGTATCAGACTCTCTCTACAACTGAATAAAAATCCATTTTGCTGTTTTGGGTGCCTGCAGCAGGAAAAGAGAAAAGCATAAAAATGTTTGATGCAATGTAATTTTATTATTTCACTAGCAATACATGGAGGATTTGCTGTTTGCAGTGCTGGATCATAAAACTTGCTTGTGATATCTTTTGGAGGCTGTATGATTTATGCCTTTTTATTAGCCCTTAAATTAGGGCAATTAAATAACAGACACAATTACTGCATGGCAAAAGAATATAAAATATTTAAGAAAAGAAGAAAAAATATTTTGAGTCCTTTCTAAAATGCCCATTGAACCTTTTTGTATATAGATATAACATTTATTAAAGATAAAATTCTGGTACCTTTAGCAAACTGTGAGCCGTAATGCCTCACATGCTTCCATATATAATTCATGAAAATTGTTTGCATTGATGAATGACCATGTAGTAGTATGTGGCTTTAGTTTGTATCTCATCTTTTTTTAAGATACGTGACAGAATTATGTGTTAAGATTTTTGTGAGATGACTTTTTTTTTTCAGCTGTCTCCTTTTTTGTGCAATATTATCCTCAATAAATACTTAGCACTAATCAGTCCTTTGAAAGATCAGTTTTCCCCGGTGCTTCCTGTGAACTGTTCTCCCACCCAAACTCACTAATCAGATAAAAAACAAAACAAAACATCTTTTCTGTGTTTGTAAGGACTGATAATAAATCGTTGGATGCCCCTGGTGTACTTACTTACAAGCATAATCCCTTCAGAGTCGGTTCAGTGAGTGTATATAGGTCTACAGTGCGGTCTATTAGGACTGAATCTGTGAAACTGAAGTGTCCTTTATCAGATACAAACCGATCTGGAATGCACAAAGGCTCAGCAATATTATGTGAAGGCTCAGCAATATTATGTGCCTGTATATTAATAATTAATTTGTTGAAAGAGTGCTATATGCAATAAAAATTTTAAGAGATAATTTCAGCAGAATGGCCATATGTAAATTCAGGCACCACATGTGAATGTAAGAATGAATTATTTTCATATAGAAATTAGAGAAATGTATAACGTGTTGAAGTTTTAATGCTGTCCATAATTTTTATGTACCATTCAAAAAGTTAAGGAGGAGACAGAAGACATTTGATTGTGCTTTCCTTTTTCCCTGATGTAAGCTAATAGTCAGATATTCCCTATAGAGAAAGATTAAAATTCCTCTTTTTTTAATGCCCTGAGTCAAGAAAAGGTTTAGTTATCCTAGTTTTAGCACTACACTGATCAGGGCTACGAGACTTCCAGTTGGCATTGGGGCGCAGGCAAGATGGGTTGTCTGCAGAAGGCTTTGTGAATGTGCCTTGAATTATTCTCTCTCTCTCTCTCTGCCAGCCATGACTTATTTTCAGCTAGATACCTGAATATATGAAAGGCTAAAATAACTGGCCTGCAGATAAGGCTTAAAAATGGAGATTGGATTGACTGAGGGATTAGAACTTCATATGTGCAAACATTTCATGCATTTGCCAAGAGAGGAATTATTCAAAATTTAGGATATTTTTAGGATAAAATGTGTAAAGAAATAGTTCAAAGTCCCATTTCCTAATTGTGAATTTCAGTGTAGTACTTAGTACAGCCTTCACAGAGAATGGAAAAAATCTGGCTGATAATTGCTGAGTGCTGAGACCCCTTTTGCTCAAGTATTACATATATGTGAGTATATGTATGTGCGTATATATGTGTATATATATATATATATATATATGCACACACACACACACCGAATGCAATCCTTGCCCAGGTTAGGTCTGAAAGTGAGATTTGTTCATGTCATAAGAACTTCAGGCTTAATTTACATTAGTTTTTGACATTCAAAATTGTAAGATAAAAGTTTGTGTTAAGACATCAGGGCTTCATCTATTACCTTTTTGACAAGTCTTTTGAGGCTGTCAGAACAGCTATGATGCTGCTGTTTGAGCTGTTATTTCTTGAAAACTTCAATACCCAGAGCTTAAAAAAAAGTGTCCTGCACAAGAACTTAATGTCATGAAGTTAGTTTGGGGGAGAAGTAGAATCTAAGAGTGGTCCTGCACAAGAAGCATTTTATACAGCCAGACATACAGCCTCATGGACAAAAACGGGAGCATAACTAAGCAGGTGGCAGGATGCTGATGAGATGCCGAGACAGAAGCATCCAAAGCGTGTGGGATTTGGGCTGATTAGTATATGACTAAAAAGAAATTATATTGTCTCCTTGCTGGGAAAGAAATGCACATTAAAATGGAAAGATTAAAAATGCATAATTTACCACAGTCCTAATTAAAACTAGAATTGCAGGGTCAGGTTGCATAATCAGAGCTGTCATGACTGTCTAGTTAGTCATTAGATGACTGTGAACATTGTTACATTGTTTCAAATGGACCGTAATCCAAAATACTTAATGACTAGGAAGACTGTTGCCTTCTGCTGTTATCTACAATAAAATTGCAAGCGTTTATCATTTTTTTGTATCCTCCACTTCCCACACTGCACATACCCCCACATTTTAGCTAATGGTTTGTTGCCACGTTGCCTTCCGAGTTCTTCTCGTGAATGTGGGCTTTAAAAACCGATTCTAGAACCCATTGAGCCTGGGACTTGTCAGCAAGATGCTTTAGACAGAAAAGTCAAAGCACAAAAAGTCTGAGAAATTCAGGGATTTGATCCTTTGTAGCCAAAGCAAGCTATTCAGATAAGAGGTATTTTTACCCTTTAAACTCAAAGTTTTTAAACATCAATTCTAGTCCTACACTAGCCTCACTAATAGTGAGCTATGACAGTTTTAGGTTTTATTTTGTATTTTAATTTTCACCAGGGTTGTGTGGCAGTAAGGGATAGCAAGGGGTGATCTCCCAGCTGCCAAATCTTGCTGTGGCTGTGAAACAAGAGGTTGTGCATATAACAAACATGGTATCAGGCAAGCCAAGAGGAGTTTTCCTTTTCTTTGCTCTTACTTTCTGAGTAAATGGGTCAAGTCTCGTGCATCCTGTTAACAATATGTTACTACACTCACCAGTATGGTCCAGCTGTTTCACCATCCAGGTAAAATGGACTAGAGCTACTTCCTTTGACTAGAGCAATGTAAAGCAGCTGGAAAATATTTTTGAGAAAATTGTCCCATTTTTAATACAGATGTGGGACCTGCATATATTTTTTCTAGACCATACCATCTTTATTAAATTTAATTCAATAAAAGAACACTTCTTCCTTTTCTTTTGAAACGATGTTTGTATTTGTTGTGGGTTTAGAATTGCCGTCCAAAAGAGATTTCTTTCTCTTTAGAGAGAAAACCTCCACAGTGTGGGGGCCTGGGCATACATACAGGGAAGACAAATAGCACTGTCTGCTGCAAGCAAAGTGGAGGAAACGAGACTTATATTTTAGCCACGTCGAAACTGCTATATATTCATTATGCTTCTAACAGAAGATATGAAATCATCCTTTTCTTATTCTTTTTCTTCTAAACAAAAACAGGATTTTAAGATTAGCCAAACTAGAGCAGATTGTTGTTTTTGATGCTTATGTATTTTACCCAGCAATGCATGAAAATCTTTATAATTTAATTTGCATGCAAACTGCTGTCCGTGTCCTTAAAGTTGTATAACTTGTTTTCAGAAATCTCCATGGATCTACTTCAACCAAATTCATACGATTTTGTGTGTGTTTTTTTTTCCCTGGTACTATCAAGTGCCACTTCTGGTAAATGAGCCCCCTCCTGGGTTATTTCCACAATCTGGAGCAGAACTGTGTTATCTTTCTGCCTCATTGACTTACCATCTCATTCTCAGTCTCTGAAGAAAGCCTATCTTTTTCCCCCACCTTTCTTTATACTAGTTTTATGTTCCATGAGAGCAAGTTTAATCCCAATCCATGTCATTTAGTTATAAAAAACAGGCACTAATTTAATGATCTGTAATATTTCATAAAAACTTCCTCTCAAATCAAAGTAATAGCATGTAGAAAAAAATTCTAAAATGCAGGAGACAAATAAATCACGAGTGCCTTAAAGCACAAAGAAGTCATTCATCTGAACATTAATCCAAACACCACAATAAAATACTCTATTTAATGGATTATTATTGTTGTTGGGTTTATTTAATTTCTAACAGGATGCTATGTTCTTCCATATTCTTTTCCATGTGAATATGTTCCTCTTTTTTATACTAAACAAAACCTTAATCAAGCCTCTGGAAAATGAATGAAGCTACATAAAGGCCAATGAATATTGGCTCCACAAGGCTGGAACGAAAAAGCAAATAAATGAGAGCTTAAAGGAGTAGGAATGACTATGTCATCCCCCTCCTACTGTTTAAAGGCAGACAGTTTCTGGTATGATCTGATTAGAGTCTGTAACTAGGAGGAGGGGAAAATTTGCTTTCTGGAGCATATTCTAGAAAGGTGCAGGACCTAGAGAACTGTCAGGAGTCCATGTGCAGTGACATTCATTAGTAGTTCAGTGCAGACTTAAGTCTCCTGTTCATATTTTTATGCTACTCAAAGCAGGCGTCACTATTTTTGCTTCCTCATGACTGAAATAAAAAGCTGCAGAGAAAACAAAAGGATTCCTCGGCAGAGGCACTTGTCTGCAGTGATGGATGCAAAGCACATGCATCTTGCAGCTCAAGAGTAAACCCCAAAAGAAACTGTATTGTGTAATCTTTTTCTCTGTTCTTATAAATATGCTTTCAATTTACATATTGCTGATATAAAATTCCTGGGTCAAATTCCATGTCTTGTCATGTTTGCACAGTAGTCTTTTATGTAGACCCAAGGATTTCAGCTGTTCCTACTTCAAACAGTTATATTGTCCTCAGTATAAATTGCTTCCTTAAAAAGAGCAAAGCACATAGGCTACGCAAATTTTTTTTTTCAGTATAATTAGAGGTAACTACTTCCTTCCTACATGTTAGAACAGTGTGGAGCAACTGGAAAATTGCCACAATCGGGTCCATCCTTAGTAAAGATCCAGTATCCACAGCCCATTTCATCCCACAGTGTGTTTGTCCCTTACAAGCAGGACATCTGGCACATGTTAAAAATGCCTCTTGAAAACACTTGGACTCTCATTTTTTTGAGTCTGGTTGATTTTTTTTTTTTTTTGGCCGTGTAAAGCTGAGTCAATATGAAACACATAGAGATCTCTGCGATATATAAAAGGTCAAATGCCTGTGATGCCTTCTTAAGACCTGTAATATTCTCCTTTCTTCCAAAAGCAAAGAGAAATAATGAAGAGTCACTGAGTACCTCAATTTATACCTTGCAGTAACTGCCCTCCTGTACGTAGCAGGACTGGGCTCATGACTTCTGGGTGAGTGAGAAACAACAGTTCATGACCTTTCTGCTTTCATCTTTGCTTCATAAAGTGCCCTAAAGAACAATACATTTAATGGCTACTTGTGAATTCCTGAGATTCCTTCCTTCAGATACCCCTAGCATATTTAATAGCGTCTGTTGTGATCGTGGTGCTCTCTTAACCAGTAAGTCACCCTAGAGACATGAGTTTGAAGCCTAAGGATTTAAGCTGAAGAACACGTGTTGTGGCCTGGTTTCACACAAGTCCTTCAGCATGGGGAAAGCGACGGCAGACAGCAGTTAAATAGGTAGATTTAACTTAACCTTGACTTAACTCTAAAAGTATGATGTCATATTGCATTAAATCTATTTTGATAGTGTCACTGATGCTTCCAAAGTCTGTCAGAATACAGATTTCAGAAGATCCCTCAATTCTTTTAGTTGCGTATGTGCAAATTCCACATCTGTGGAAAAGTGACAAAGATGGTCTTCTGGGGTTTGTTTCCCTTACACATTAGGAGAAGAGGTGCTAAAGGGGTGGGGGATTTGACAGGCTTGATGTAGGCCTGATAGAGAGTGATGATGTTTTCCACATGACCAGTTTCATAAGCAGACACATTATAAATCTTTTGGAGTTTATTGGCCCTCGAGAAAAATATCAAAGTTAATTATCTAATGTATTTGTTAATGAGCAATGTCCTTCCTCATTGTTAATGTGGCAAGTTTTTCCCTTAATGGGAAAATCTCTTAATGGGAGCAGAGTGATAACAGATTTTGGCTTTGTATGAATATTTGGGTTGGAAGAGCCCTTGGGCCTGTCATAGCAGCCATAATAGCACAGTTCTGTGCCATCACACCCTCATTCTTTTAGTTAGTGCCTGTGGTTTGTTTACTAATTGTGCACATAGGTACAAAAAAGAGTCTTAGTGTCAGGCTTTCTTTTTGATGCCTATAAATAATGGGATGAAATAGCTGATTTCTGCATATATATGATTTTGTATATCTGTATGTATATGCATACCTATATATGAACATGTATATGTGTACAAAAAAATGTTGTATATAGAATGCAGTCCATCTCATGGATAGCTCAAATTAAAGGGAGATGATCCTCTGTTGTCATGTTTCATTGATTAGCAATTCCATTTATTGTAATCTGGTGATGCTATGAAAGGTGCTGTTCAAAATGGTTTAGCGTACAAACATCTCATCTCAAACTAAAATGCTGCCACTTGGCATAGAACCTTTTCTTCTGAAATGATGTTTAAATGTGGGTCATCTCAGAAAAGCCTAGAGAAAAAGAGCAACTCATGTATTTATCCTCTCATTGTAGCTAAAGGAGCTCAGTAGAAACACCACAGTTCAACCCTATTTTCCTTTTTTTCATATTGTCTGTCCACTACAATGATCTGCTCATCTCTAAGACAACCAGCTGTGACAGCCGTGAGCAGCTGTCACACAGATCAAGCTGTCAAGGCACTTTTGGCAGTGTGGGAAATGGAGCTCTCAGCCTACAACACCCTAATCAAAAGTGTCTGCTTGGTGAGCAGCAAAGGATGTCCTCATGTGCCCAAGCAAACTGCAGATGAATGCAGCTGCACTAGAGGGCCTGGCTCCTTAGGAAGGCAAATCTTGTATTCCGTTGGAAGTTGGAAATTCCTGTTTGATCTCCTTGAATATATGAAGTAAAACTTAACATATTTAAGAACTCAATACCTACACTAAAGTTTCCTGGGCACTATCTCCTATACAAAATTGTCTAATGCAGTTCCCAATGGCCTTAGGGCAAGTTTTACTCTGTCTTTTTTAATGCTGCCTGCTTTTTTCCTACCAAACATGCCCTGCAAAGCACGCACTCATCTTCTTATCAGCTCCTGGGTTCTTCACTCTCTGGTCCCTTTCCATTCCTGAATTTCTCCTGCTGCTTCCTCCTGTTGAAGAGGACGAGTGCCATTCTGTGCTCCTGCCCACCTTCAGTGGTGGTCTAGCTCTGCGAAGAGATGCACTTAATGGGTTGTGACACAGCATAATGTTTGTTAAGGCACCTGGAGGCAGGCATGCCTGTGAGGCCTTTTTATTGTTTTACTTCCTAAAAATAGCTTTGCTGTGTTTCTGGTAATGTTTTAGTATTGTGCATTGTCAATCTTAGTCAATAAATTAATTATTAGGTTAGTAACTCTGTTGTTATAATGCAGTTGCGAAAGAATAAGAAGTCGATAACCTTTAGTTGTGAATACAAAGTTAAGGGAGGATGTAATTGTCTCTGCTCTCTGATTCTGATTTTACTTAATTCTGTTGGAGCTCTGCGCTAATTCCAACCTATGCTTGATGAGGAATGCCATCACAGATTTTCTTTGCTGTCCAATTTAGGAAACTCCCAGGCAGAAATGTCTACGCCCAGATGCACAATGAAAAGGAGCAGGAGATGACAAGCCCTGTCAATCACAGTGAGGACACTCAGAACATCATCCAGGGTGAGGAGTTTATTGATGATGATCTGGATTCCCAAACACTAGGTAACGCAAGAGGTAAATTCAATTTAAGTTTATAAAATGCTGTCAGTGACTGATTTTTTCAATGATGTTGATTTTCATTCTAGTTTCCTTTTTTTTTTTTCTTTCCCTGCCCCCATTTTCTGCTCAGATTCAGGAAGAAGGAAATACCACTAACAAAGGACTGTCTCGATTTTCTTCTTTTTGCTTGTAATTCAGCATAATGTATTGATGATATGACATGCAGAAGTCATATACATGACATGATATGCCATGTAGAACAGAAGATAGATTTAATGTTGGGAGACTTATGAAGACAATTTAAGAGTGGAAGTACATTTGCTATAGAATAAAGTATAATTGCTAACATTTGAATTACTATAATTGCTAACATTTGAATTACCTCAAGAATTCCTCCAGTTTGTGAAAAATGAAGGAGGTGTGGTGGAGTGGTTTGTAGGGTTGATATTACCATGGTTTCAGATGGATTGTATCCATATTCAGATCTGTTGTTTTATTTGCCATACTATCCCAGTAGAATATAAAGTTTGCATAATTAGAAACATTAAATTTTACCTAGTATACAAAAGTATTTACAAAGTATAATGAATCTCCCCTATTTTAACTGGTAGTTCACCTGTGTTCATGCGATGGTCATGAGCAACCTGTGAGGGGAACTTTCTGTGACTATCTCTTATTGCAAATGATGTCTGTATCAGATAGAAGTGTGTAACAGGTCACCCCAATGCTATCTTTCATGTAGCATAGAGTGGTGATCTATAAAGTTCATTTCCTATAAAATTTGTTGCTCAGACTGCTTTCAGATCACAGTCTGAGAAGTATGGCACAATGTAAAAAGTTCTACAGTTCCATTTCTACAAATTTTGTGAAAAAGAAACACATAACCCGAAGTCTCTGGGATTTGTAACAGTAGCTATAATGTGTAACAGGCAATTATAATGTCTTCATGAAGCCCTTGGACAAGATCTGTTTTACTTAGAGCAGGGGTAGCCTCAGGTAGTACAGAAATCTGTCACTGAAGAAATTTCTTTCTCTTGTGTTTCTTTTAACTGTCCTTTGCTGTAGATGTGCTTATTTTCATTTTCTGATCCATGTGTCCCTTCTGAGTCCTTGGAGATACTAGCTTTCGGTAAAAATGAAGATTCCAGCCTTCAACGTTACTTCAAACTTTGTGTATATCTGTACTTTCTTTGGCAAAGTTTGTGTATGGTTATTATCATGTTTTCATTAAGATTCTGCAAAAAGACCTTGATTGTACTCCTAATTCTATCCGAGTTAATTCCAAAGACTCCCCTGTGGAAACAAAGCCTACGTTGAAATTATTTGATCAAGTCACCTCCAGGGTCTTTAGAGCAGAATACGAAATTCAGAAAAGGTTCAGGCAGACATGCCTATTAAAGTGGAACATTCAAAAGCCTCTAGAAAGGTACAAAAGCATAACTCTTCATAGGTAGAAAATCCTCATGGCCAATTTATATGAAACAGTTTGGAACTGTGGAATGAAGAAATGCCACCTTGAGTAGTAACACATTGAAAAATGCCTTATTTGCTAGCTCTTGGCTACATGGGCCTGGCGCTGCACTCGTTACTGAGAGAAAACTTTTCTTGCCTCTGGTTAAAACATTGTTAGAACTAAAGAGTGCAAGATCATGGTGTTTTGATGTGCAGCTGTAGACAGTTAGCAAATGCAGATCTCAAGGTGATCTGTGCTTCTGCCAGGTTGAGCAAACCAGGAGCACTCCCAGTGGAGCATGAAGAGTTCATTTCTGTGGGTCATGATCATCTATATTCATCAGCTACTGTACAGTTTTTAGACAAAAGACTTTAATTAAGACATAAAATTATACTTCTCTCTGCTCTATTTTGTTATTTGCAATACTTTCTACTAGCTCCAGCATCAACTGGAGTCCAGTATATTCCTGTATATGATACTGTTCTTTTTTATGTGGCAGGAGTAAGAAATATATTATAATCCCTGCTTTATACTGAATTCTGTTTTACAACATTATTTACAGAAGGTTCTTATGCGAGGGAGATCCCTGCTAATTCTGATTAGCTCTTTCCCTCCCTACTAGAGAGGTCACTGTAACAGCCTCCACTCCATGCACAGCAGGGGTTTACAGGCCTAGGTTTCTGCTTGTTCTTTCTCTTCTCATAACTTTTGAATTTCCACAGTACAGTATTTCCAGACTCACCCATCCACTTTTTTTGTTTTCTATATATTTTATGTTGCCTACTTTATCGCAACCCCCACGTTGGGACTCCTCAACACCATTACCTTGCAGTGACTCCTTCTGGGAGAAGTGGCAACTTGAACAGCTACAGAGTTCCCCTATTGCTGATGCCGGTCAGTGTCCAGTCCCAGGTCAGTGGCATGTTGAATGGAAGCCTCAGGTTCCATTCTCCTCCCTCACCTGCACCCCTCAAGACAACTACACCTTTGTAAGCCACAAAGAGAACCAACTTATGCTGTCACAGGGATAGAAACCCTAGGACTTCACCACAAATTCACCATCATGAGCAAAAAGCTTTAAGCAAAAGTATGCTGTAGGTACACAGAGCTGTTGCACCAACCTTCACTTGATCTGTTCTTTGATAGAAACATTCTCTTTATGTGATTGACTTATCCCTGAACTAAAAGAAGGATTTATCATGAAGCTCCCAAAATATACTAACAACAGCTTTTGTTTTTATATTTTCATAGGCAATCACTCAGGCGTGGTTTTGAGCATCAACTCCAGAGAGATGCACAGTTACCTGGTTAGCTGATATTTACAGCTGAACACAAAAACCGAAAGACACTTCTCTGTATCGTTTTATTTTTCCCTGATGATATCACTAAAATTTCAAATATGGCTGTAAATGCTGGTGGAGAGGAGGTTCCTTAACAGTGCTGTGGAAAAAAGCATCCATCATCAGTTACCAGGGAGAAGGATAATATATTTTGTGTTCCTCTATGGCCTGGAAACTTGTTACAATTCAAACTCAAAGTAAGGTAGCAAATTTGTAGCCCTAGGCACATTCAAAGACACATTCTTTGTTTTCTCTGTATATGTTCTAGTTTCTTTGTGTTTATTTTTAGAAGGATTGTCTGTAACTTTTTAATTATATTTTTAATAGTGGTAATCAGTGGAAGGCTGGGACTCTTCAGCTTAAGAAATTGATTTGTAAACAAGTGACTAGACCAGAACAGATGGCTGGTGGAACACTATGATATTTTCTCAGAAGTCTATAATTCAGAAATGGTTTTGTACTGAGAGAAGTCTTAGCAAGGAGACAAATGCTCTCCTAGTGAATTCAAGCTCTTAACTTAAAAAAGTGTGGGACAATCTAATGAATTTAGGCTTAGGCCCTTCTATGGATTAAAGAAATCAAAATGGTAGTTAGGATACTCTAAAATTATAGGATAATGTTCTTATGAGTATAGCAACTTCTGAAAAGCCATCAGCACCAGTATCTCTCCCAAATCCCACCGTATGTGAAAGGTAAAACACCAGCTTGATGCTTTTTCTAGACCAGGTGCCTTCACTTGCAGTCATTTCAGTTGCTTTCCTCTTCTAACCAAGCACCTCTAGAACGATCTGCTGCCAGATTGGTTGTCACATTAAAAAACTGTTCTGACAGCCTGTCTCTTTTTAAATTTCCAAGAGTGTAAATACCAGAATCTTCTAAGTAGCTTTCTTTGTATGGTTATTTTTTAAAAACTTCCTATTTTTAGGGCAGGTATGTCAGAGTTCTCTTCCAAACAGGACAGTGTAGCGCACCAGAATTCCTTGCTCCTTGAATTTCCCTTTGGTGTTCCGTTGGTGTTTGCCCCTGCAGTCAAGGGTGGGAAAACTCTTACCTGACCTTTGCCACTTGGATATATTGGAAATCCAAAGGGTCTTGAGGAGGATGTGCTGAGCTGTAGGGCTTCGTATTTCCTTGCTCTCACCACAGGGTGTCACTCAGACCCTACCAGGCACCGGCCCCTGTTTCTGCGGGAAGGGCTGTGGGCATGTGAGTCAGTTCAGAGTTTCCTTATCCCAACCTCTGCATCCCTAGGGAATGGAAATCCAGTGAATTCACACCTTGCTGGTCATTTATATGTGATTTTTTTTTTTGGTAAAAAATGGACTGTGGTGTGATGAACTTAACCATTTGGCATTCCATGTTATCACAACTGCCTCGAATTAGGACACTTTCATCAGAAACCTATAAAATCTCTTCACCTTTTGCCTTCAACAGAGACTAAATGGCTCTTTGCTCAGTGAATGTTATACTAATGCTGGTAGGAAATTACTGCACCAGCTTTCTTAAGGTGGATACAGATCGCTAACTACATCCTTGTGAATAAACCAACACAAATAGCAAATGCTGATAAGACAGAACTATCTTAAAATTATCCTGTGCATTGGAGTCACTCTTCCATATAGCCGTGGATATCCTGGAAAGTGTTTCTATCAAATGCAACAACCTTGGACATAATAATTCAATGTAATAATTCAATGTGGTACTGTAGATTCGCACAAACAACACAGGATCTATATGTAAAGCACAAGAAATTCTAGTGATGACTCTAAATATATGGGACTAGGTGGAAAAGTTAAAGATTCTGACAAGTGCTTGTAAACTACTCAGGAAAAATAATTTTTAAAAAACTCTCTACAATTTCCACCTGGGTAGATAGATCTAGACTGTCAAGCAAACCAGACTTAGAGAGAAGCAGTGTTCTAGTTGAGTGCTGTATGCAAGCTCTGTAGAAATGCATCTGAGTCTGGGTTTCATGAAGACAAATGCAAATGCCGATACAAAATGCACTGGGGGACGGCGGTGTCAGAGGCCTGCCCTTCCTCCCAGCTCTTTATTTTTTTTGTGTGTTGTGGAAATGAACTGGATCAGAGAGTAAAGTAGGGTTGCAAACAGCTTACGCTTTCCTGAGAAATAAATTTGAAGTGGGTTATTTATATAGGGCAGTTAAGTAGCGGATTAGCCTTATGGAGAAGGAATGGCATGGAAATTCTAGCTTGGGGTCTCTCTCCCATTGATTATGTGATTGGCTAAGGACTCTGTAGGGATGAAGTCACACAGACTGATTTATGTTTTAACAACTGCCTTTATACATCTTAGTGTGATTTGTGTCTCTGGTGACAGGAGTCCTGTGGAATACAGTAGAATATTTAACTGCTAGATACTCTAATTAACACATAGCACACACTTAGTGCCTATAACATATTTCTCTGATAATTAATGTAATTCATACAGCGCTCCTTTGAGGTTGGTTTGTCGTGTCTTAACAACCACAGTGTTTTCTAAAGAGAAGTCACAATTGCTGTATTTATATTAGTAATGTCAGCAGATAATAAAGGAACTTTTGATTTCATGGTAAGAATAACTTTAAAATGAATTATTTTAAAACCAAGAAAATGCCCTTCCCTTTTAATGTCACGTAGTAACATGTACTACATAACTGTAAATAAAAATTCTCACTAGTGCTAAATTTTGAATTTCTTGAAATACATCTGTGACATCTTAGTAATTTTAAATAGCATGTATACATGCTATTCTTCACATGTATCCAAAACCCTGATGTATGTGTATATAGAAATGGGAGTTGTTTATAGACACAAACACTAGGCACATGTGCATACAGATACACATGCAAGATTCAGACATACTCAGTTAAATTTGCTAGTGAGGAAAGGTGATTTGATGGTAAGAAACAGAACATCCAGGTGATCTGGATTCTGTCCCCAGACTTCAGGCAAGTTATTTAACCCACATGTGCCTCCGTTTCCCTCCTGTAAGGTGGGGCTGGTAATTAACAACCTCACAGTGGTAGTTTGAGGCTAAATTAGTTATTGTTCCTTCAGCATAATTATGTAAGTACAAATTATTAATAATCTTGCTTTCTTTGTTTTACTTGTTATTGCTGTTATTCAAAGTAATCTAGGGAAACGAGCTACAGTTATATGTAAATATAAAAATACATAATCCAAAAGGTACATAACTGTTAAATCACATTTTTTCTCTTTAAAACTTTTATTGGGATGCAATGTTATGGGACGGCATTGCAACATTAGTTGTGATTTTGCTAACTTGTATTAAGCATATCAGTTTTCCGTAATGTTTTGGGGTCAAAAAGCCTTGTAATAATGGGTACAGTGATTTAGCAACTACATTGATACCTGTCAGCACTGATACTGAACTACACTAAAGTTGCTAACAGCAAAACTTAGCGTGTTGGCCTCATTTATATCTTGTAGCTTAAACTGGTGCATATTCACAAATTTAAAAACACTCTTTACTTTTCAGAATGCTCCAACAAATACTGATATGTGACATTCTAATATAACCCCCAAGATTTACAGCTAGAGCCTTTGGTTTCCCTTTTTACATAAAAGAAAGGAAGAGAGTCTTGCCTGAAATGGCTGCAGTGAAATGCTCCGTCCAGACAATGAGCTCAAAAATGCTCAGGAAACATATAGGGAAATCCTACGTATAGTGTAAATTAATTTCTCAAAAATAAAAACAACATAAAGCAAAGCATGTCCTTGCACTCTGCATATGAGGGTGTTAGACTAGGGAGAAGTAGGAAGTTCCATCCCAAGGCAAGATCTTGTTGTTTCTCCATTTCACTTTAAATTTTTGGTATTATTTTAGGATAGTCTCATTGAATTATATCATTTTTGCTGAGTTTTCGGCTTTCAGTGACTAGTGCGAAATGGAGTAGAGTGTTTCTTCACATGAAGTAGATGGTTTGGTAAACTACTGTCCTCTGGACAGACAAATCGATGGTCTGCCTTTACCAGTTCATAGTACAGAGCAGATTTCATCCAATATCCCAATGACTGATTGACAGATTGGCAACTGCCTTCTTAGCTCCAGTGAGAAATTCCTTTAATGGAGATAGCCTCCTACTGCATGATATCTCTCTTAAATAGAGGCTAGCAGAATGGATCTGCTTGGGCTTCCATTTTTGTTAAATTAACATGAATACATGCTATAAGAAGTGTTTATTTCATTGTTAAAAATTCAGAAATACATACGTTTGTTCAGGATATCGCTTTGATGATGAACCAGTGGTTCTGATGTGCTTTGAATCTTTAGCAATATCTAAAGCCCACTACAGTGTAATTAAGTTGGTGGTAATTTCAGTCATGGATTTCCCTATGTTCACAGTGTTTTATAATTGTTTTTAAATGAGTCTTTTATGGAAAAATCATAGTTTAATTTCCTTGCAGAATCAATGACAGTTGGAATTGCTATTTATTGGTTAATATTGCTCTGTTGTTGCACATATATGTGAGAGATTTAAGTGAAAATAAGCACACATTACTCTCTGCATCTTTGCTTTTCAGCAGAAAGAAAATTGTAAGCATTTACTGTTTTAAATATGGATTTTTGAGATGCAAAGTTTTGTTGAGTCTTCTAGTCCCTCAAAGAATAAGTTGCTTTCTGGCTCATTTTCTCTCTTGTAGTCTTCTACAACTGGCTTTATGAGACTGGCATATAGCCTGATCCTACTAACCTGTGGAATTCTTTCTAAAAACTTCCATTAGAATAGCATTTAAGTGCCTAGAAGTAATTTATTTTCAGACTTTTCAGACTTATTTTCAGACTAAAATCATTAAAGTAATAAGTGTTGAAAGCACTCAGACCCACATTAGCTTTAGTATTTAAAAGCCTGGTCCTGTAATCTCTGACAAATGTTACTCAGTTTTTTCGTCTTTCTTCATAAGCTAGTTCTTTTATCTTGCTAGATCACCTCTATAGCATTTCTTTTAATTCTTTTTGTTGCCTCAAGTTGGCAGGAATACAGAATGGCTTTTGAGTGCTAGAACAAATCATTTGCCAGATTGAAACATGAATGAACTAAGTTTTTGTATTTCCTTTCTTTTTTAATCTTTTGTGTAGGGCACAGGGAACAGTTTCATCAGGGAAATTAAGTTACTTCAGAATGGTGAGAAGACTAAAGAATGTATTTCTCACATAAATGCTGTTTTTTACTCCTGTAACTGTTACATAGAGTAAGTTAATGTTGTGCTGTTTAATTTGCAAGACCTTATTTCTCTAAGTCTTTAGTTCCTGCCTTTTCTCTTCTGTGAAATGGAGTAACAAATTGCTCAAAATTGGATTTGTGAAGCCATGTAGGTCTAAATGAAGGATTTTTCTTATGTTAGGCTTTCCAGGACTACAAGTTTCAGCTAGTTTATGTGCTGGTAACTGTGACAGTTTTCAAGAAGAGATTATCTAAGACATGAAATACAAGAAGACTTAGAAGTACGTGTTCTGACGTGCAGTAATACAGCCATGTAGACAATGCTAGACTCTGAATATGCTGGGCAAAAAAAAATTCCTTATAAAGGATCTCTTATACTTTGCAAATATTCTTTTTTTCTATATTTTTAAGCACGTATTCTTAATCTCATACCCTTTCTCTCTTCTAAATTGATTTCCTTTTTAAAGGTGACATTATTAGCCTGAAAAAAGGGTGGAAACTTGCTTTTACACAAGTAATTGTATTTAAAATTATTTTCTTACAACACTTTAAAGCATGCCCTACATCTGAACTTATATTGATCGTATTTGATTTTTGAGTTTCTGTAAAATTTGCATCTGTACTCTATAACAGTTTATTGCAGTACACAGCAACGCAAAGCCTCGCCAAGCAGCACTGATGCATACAGCAGTAGATGGCACTACTTAAATAATATGCCTTTCCTGGGTTTATTCTTAGTTGTACAGTGAGGATTTTAGTCACCAGTAAGTCCAGGAATTCCAAATAACTTTTCGAGCATGTCTTGTATTTGTATTTTATTTGGTGCTAATTTCAGTCAGCTTTTGAGGCTTATATTGAGCTCCTGTTAACACTATTTGCTCTTGCAGATCTAAATGCAAGAATTGGCTTTTCTGTTTAAAAAAACAAAAAGCATTAATTCACAACTTGTGTTTATTTAGTTAAAATTTTACAAATTATATCTTTTTGAAACAGTGAAAGAGATGCTATTTTAATGAAAATTGCTTCATATAGGGAAACAACTTTTTTTTTTTTTTTTTTTTTAGACAATCTGGTTATGGATTATAAATAGGAAGGTCTATGCAGGAGGAGAAATGTACTCCCCAAACATAGGGTAATCTGCAAACTATGCAGCTAGTCTAAAGAAGAACTTTGCTAATATGCCATTTATATGACCCACGTTCACAAAAGGATATTTAAATAGTTAAGATGGGAGGTTGTTACCACATAGATAGGAATAGGCCTAACTACTAGTTCCCTCTGCTGCTTACCCTCCTCTGTGTGGCTGTGGCGCTGAACTCTTCAGGGGGATGGGCTGCACTGTTCAGTGCTTGGAGGTTTCTGTTAAGTAGTTGGTGGCACTTCACAAAAGGTTTATCTGAATTTCCATTCTCCTTCCTGTCGTGTTTTTTTTCTTCTGCTTCATTGTAGCTGCTGTTTGTTGCTCTGCTTCCCACTTTTTGATGGCAGTTTTCTACAGTGCTCTTTCTTTTTGTTTCACTCTATATTCAGTTTCTATCTGTGTTTCTTTCACATTTTCAGTTCTTTTAATCCTTCATTTTTGATTTTGGCTCCCACTTTTCTCTAAGTCTTTCTGGACTTCTTCCCTTTTGCCTTACCAGCACTTCTGTCTACTTTTCTCCAAAGAGCGTGTATTTCCAATCTGAAACTTGGAGGAGTGATGTTCTCCTTCTAAAAATGGTAAAGCTATAGCTAACATTTTCCCCTCTCGTGAATTTGATTGACAGACAGCTCTACCCATCATCTCCCAAATGCTCCTTCTGTTTCATTCCATGTCACGAGGATGAGTTTTCGGTGTTTGCACGAGTTTGTTAGGGCACAGCAAGGACTGCCTTACTTTGACCCATCTTCAAACCAGCAGGTCCAGAATAGCAGCAAGGCCGGGCAGGGGCATCTTGCCAGATGGTTGGGCTGCATGTGTATTTCCATGTGGGTTGCTGAGGACCAAGCTAGAACATAGGCTTTTAGATCAAATGGTTACAACCTGAAACTAAGGAATACTTGTGATAGAGGGTCCATTGCTGAGGAGAGAGCCTGGTCCAAGGATCCTTCCTTTTTGGAGCACTTTCAATGTGAGGTTTGTGGGACAATTCTGTATTTGACCTTTCCTGGAGGCAGAGATAAATGGTCGACTTTCAAACTCCATAAAATACAGGGTTAACCAGAGCTGTAGAAGGAGTGTGGAGAGGGTGAGGCAAGATAACTGAGGTGTCTTTGTAAGGGTAGAAGCTGTTTGAAGCGGTTTGTATATGAGAGATGCAGGAGGGAGAGGGGCAGACAAGACTAAACAAAACAGGGATAAAAGGGGGGGAAAAAGTGCTGTCAGTGTGTATGATCTTGCCATGAGTTGTTAATTTTATGTTTTATCAGGGTTCTGGGCAGTGGAATTTAGTGATTATTTTGTGGGGAGGCTGTGTCTTAGATTTATAATTTGTTGGAATTGTCCTGTAACTTTGCAATTTTTGGAGAGGATGAATGGATTTGCTGAGTAGCAATAGTATTCCTGAGAGTAAATGCTAGCCACTGGAGTCTACTGAACATGTGACTGGAAGGTGTTGAATTTTAGTTTTTGAAATAGAGAGTTCTTCCATTTCTCATACACACCGAACATTTGAGTGCAGCTCCCTTTTTTTTATTTGGCAGGTTATGATTTTTTATCTCCTGGGTGAATCTCAGGAGCTGCACTTGCTGCAGGGCAGCAGACTCTGCAAGGCAAAACTAATCAAACAGAGAATTACACCTGAATTCTCCCCTCTTGCTCCAACTCGTCTCAATTGTTTTTCTCTGGTTTTACTCTGGCCTGCCAGCAAGCTGGGCTGGTGGCAAAGGGGAATTCACTCATTTTTATCTTCTTTTATGTAACTGAGAAAAATAAAAATAAAATTGTAAAGGAACAGGAGAGTAGTTGAGGTGGAGAACTCGATCATTTGGCTCTTTGGAAAGTTTCCAGTGTTTGCGCTTTATCTTACCACTTCTTTCTATAAATGTCAACAGCTACTCTGATCTCCCTTTCCATTACCCATAGTATTCCATAGCCACACATGTTTCTTTACAAAAAGGAAGATGGGTCTAGAGAATGTGCAAATGCCTGTGTTGCAGGTGTGGTTTTAAAAGACATCAGCAATCTCCATTCCTTGTCTAAATAAATGTATGCGTAGTGTCATTATTTGTATTTTGAAGCTGGGCTAGGAACATGAATGCAACATGGGTTAATTACTGGAGAAGGATTTGGAGAGATCCAGAATGGAACAATTTTCCATTCTAAAAGAAAAGGGTGAATGCCATCGTATTTACAGTACATTTCAGGCTATTTTAACATATGTGGGTCCAAAATCTTTCATTCCATACTCTCATAACTAGATAAAGATTTTTCTGGCATTAGTCATGTGAGTAAAGAAAAAAATATTGGCAATTAGGCCCAGCCAAAATCAGGCTTTCAGACTAGTTACAGCTACAGTTCTTGGTAAGAGTGTGAAAGCCAATAAAATAAGAACTAGACATAACAACTTGTGAAGATTCCCAGAGCATTTCTCAGTACCCCATTGTTAATGTGGAACACTATTTATTTGTCATTCTAGGCCAAATTCCACCTTAATTTATTACCATGCAACTCCACAGTCTGGTGAATTTGACATTAGGTATGGCCTAAAATCAGTCTTTTTCTCAGTGTGTCTGTGTTCACACAAGTAGTTGGCTGATTTTTACCTCTAATTCTTCTTTGTATGGTTAGCATGAGAGTCCTTTGTACAGATGTAAGAGAATTGCAACCAAGATAGAGTTTTCTTTAATGCAGCCACTTTTTTTTTTTTCTGATCAGCAGATGCTTAACACTGTGTCTATTACTGGATTTCAGACAAGGGGCCGTTGTAATCCACAGAAAGGCTCTTAGCACTAATCAGTACATACCTTTAACATACATGAGTGTGACGGCCTTTCCTTTTGCCTTTGCACATTTTAATACTTGTGAAAACAGAACATGCCCTTTCCTAGTTTTGTTTCAAGAGACCTTGACTTTGTCTAGGCTTCTCTGTACACAGTATCAGGACTCAAGGGAGAAAATAAATTAATCCATAACTGGGGCATTGTCATAAATGGGGAAAAGTGTTATTTGTATATTTTTTGTAAATATGTAACATTTAATGGCAGTTTTGTAGTGACGTGCTGTTTTTGAGAAAAGAATCAAATATATGTTTGAATATGCTTAATGTAACAATTAACTGTGATTCAATTGCACAATTAATAGCTTAATCAAAAGTCTTGTGCAATATGTAGTGCACACACATAACCGAGTTATCTGTTAGTGACCCACAACCAAGTTTTTGGCAACTCTTAATGATGCTGATAAACTGTGCAATATAGTTTATCACAGTCTTTTTCAGCTTCCAAACATGTAGCAGGCAAACTACTGTATACGTACCTGTGTACTCCACTGCATCCAAAGGTATGCATTTGTCTCGAGAACCTGCACTACAGGTTTTTCTTTAATAAAATTTGGTTCTAAACTATTTGTTGCTCCTTTTCGTTTATTTGTTTTGTTTCTTCTTGTGAAATAACTCACAGGATTTGTGGAATTGGAAAAGGTTTAACTAGTCCCCAGAGTTTTTGTACATTTTTATCACCAATCACTAACAGCAAACTTACCAACTTTCGCAATGCTGAAATCAAAGGCTGCAGGAAACCTTGCTCCTTCTTATGGTTTTCCCTTTTTCCCTAGGATTGGAGTTCAGCTGCAGGATAACTGGCCTGAGGGTGACACTCTGTGGTGAGGTTGAGGCCCTGCAATTGCTGTTAAAGAAAAATAAGTTTTTTATGTTCTTCTAAGGCTCAGCTGAACTGAAGGCTTGGCATTTCTGTCCAGCTAAAGAATTAAATGATTCAGAAGATTTTAATTTTAATATGCCTGTTAGAAGGAGGCATAAGCAGAATAAGATTTCATGTGTTGTTTTGTCCTTCCTGTGCCTTTATTCCAGCTTTTCCATTTTCACTGGCTTCTTTGTACACTTCTTGCTCCTTATTTATTTTTTCCGTAGCTTTTTTGTCTTTCCTTTATTCTACTCATTTCCGATGAGTTGCATGTGCTCCATGGGATGTGCATCCTCCTTGCAAAATCGAGGGCTCTGCAAATCGGAACCCGTCCCGCCGGCTGCAAGGCCGGGGCTCTTGCAGGCCTCTCTGAGCTTTTCTTGGATAATTTTGGTGGATTCCTAAGGTCAGAATACTCTCTGCATCCCAGCCATTTAGAAATTCTGCCTGGTTCAAAGTTTTGAGGTAAGTTGCTGCTGGCTTTGGTGTGGAATTAACTGTTGGTTTTGAGATGCATGATTTGCAGAGGGGAACCTGCTGCTGCGCAGACTGGCCTTGCCAGTCAAAACCCAGGCTGGCAAAATAAAACCTTGACAGTTCTTTTCACTGCCAAACACCCATGGCAGGGAAGAACAGAGGTATGGCAAAGAATCGTGGCTGTGTACGTTTAATTTGAAGTCTTATTAAAGCGCACATTGGAATAGAGCAAGCACATTATCTGTACTAACTTCTAAATCAGCCATGGAAGTTTTATACACTGTAACGAGGCTTTAATGGGACAGAGAAAGGATCATTTTTTTCATAGAGTGGGCATGTTTTGAGGATTAGAAGATAGGCAAAGGGAAGGAGAAGCACCTGAAATGTAAGTTTATACATAGGCTGGGTGCTCTGCCCTCGTTCAGAGCTTTCCCACCACCACCACTGAAGGACTTGGTTGCTAAAGGAACCTGGCAGAGGAGGTGTAATGCCAAATTGCAAGACAGGGCTCACAGTGAAGTCGTGGCTTGTGCAGCTCAGCTTGAAAACAGTTAGATGGTTGTCACTTTAGTTTCTCTAATCTGGGATTGTGGCTAGCTGAGACTTCAAACTGCAGTTTATCACTAAAAAAGCAGCCTGTTGAAGCCCAAGTGACTTCCTTTCACTTTCTAAACAGAGTAGTCTGTGATAAAAAGAGTAAAAACAAAACCAAAAGAAACTGTAGTCTCCCTTTTAATGATGTTCCAACAGATCTTTCATGGAAAAGCTCCCAAGTCGGGAGGGCGGGAGGGAGAAGACACAGAGAGGCTGTTCCATGAAGGAGACACCTAGTCAGACTTGCTGGTGTTTAAGCTGAAAGGACTCTCTACTTCAGAAACCCATTTCCATGGAAAAAGAATAAGATAATCAGTTTTCTTCACTTCTATTTTCTTTGCTGTCCTCCTCAAACCATATTAATTGCTTTGTTGTTTCAAAGCCTAACCAATTTCAACATTGTCATAAATTATGTCTCTATAATAAAACTTCTGAGTCATAAACATCAGCCAATATTTCTTCCTGTTTTCCATTAAGACACTGCTTTCTTTCCCATTTTTTTTTCTTCATTTTTTTGTGATTTATGTCTTGAAAGACATTTTGCTTTCTTATGAATCCAGCTGCTGTGGTGAAAACGTTACTGTACTTTGACCCACATGGTTTTCAAAAGCTGAAGCAAAATGCTAAAAAAAAAACTGCTCAGTACATTTTAATGTGATAAAAAGGAATAAAAGGATACATTCTCACTATTACAACATCTTGCCACAAGCTAGTCTTCAAAAAAAAGAAAAAAAAAAAAAAGGCAGTGCATGATTTAAAAAAAAAAAAAAAAAAAAAAAAAAAAGAAAAAAGGTTTCAAAGTAGTCATGCCAAGAAATAATCTAGTGAGAAATTACCAGTCTATTTACAAATTAATAAACCAGGAATAAAGCTTTTTGCTTCTTAAATTCAACTTAGGATCTCATAGCTATAATTCTACTCAGTGAAGCAAAATCTAATTGGAAAATTACTTCCTTGCCATCATTATAGAATACTGAAGAAGAATATTCCTGATATAATTTAATTATTTCAATTACCTACTCTATTCTGAAGGAATGGCATTGCATTGTCTTGGCAAGACAGATACATGCTTTAAAAAATCAAACTGAAAGAAATATGATCCATTATAGGAAAGGTTTTTGTGACAAGTGGAGGAAAAAACTAAATATTCTTAGGAAAGAAACCAGCTTCATTTGTCAGTTAGAAAAGGCAAAGAGATGAAATAAAAGAAATGTTGCTTCACAAATTACCCTGATAGAGATTATGAGCTCAGGTACACTGTTGATACCAAACCAATTTTTATAGTAGCTAAGAGTAGATGTTTGGGGAAGAGCCTTAGCAAGGGGAAGCACATGAGGATGCTCCCCCTTAGGTGCTTCCAGCCTCCTCAGTTTGTGCAGCAGGTTCTGGAGCTTTCTGCCCCAGAGCAGGTAGCTTTGTGCTTAGCAGCCCTTAATTAATTGTTTTCTTCCATGAATTTCCTTTGTTGTTCTTGACCTTGTGTGAATTTTTAGCATCCATTCTGGGCAACACGTCCCATCGCTGAATTATGCAGTTAATTTTGGACCACAGGGTATTTGTAACTTTTTGTTTCTTGCTGCGCAGTACATCTATGTTTTCTTGGATACAGCTATTAAAACACTGTGAAGGCGTTTGGGTCATCAGAGCGATGTCAGTGCTCACAGTGGTCTGTGCCAAGCTGGGCTCCCCTCACATGCAGCTCTCCTCTGCGTTCACTTTCATCGATCTTGTTCTTCTGAAGGTTTAATCGCTGGGAAAGATCTGCAGGGCGTTTCTGCAAGTCTTGGTAGTTGGCTTCTAGTGTTGGCCTGCAGAACTGACTGACTGCCACGAAAACAAAAGCAAAGTTTATGCCCTTGCTTGTTTGTTTAACCAGCTTTAAAGTGGCTGTTTATCCGTGTTGGGCTCTCTCCAGCTCCCAGCAAACTGAGGACTCCAAGAGCAGCCAGCGGCAGCGAATTGTGTTTGTACCTTCCCGTTCGCTACGGTGAGACCGCCTGCTACGAGCTCGAAATACCCTCAATTTCCACCTCCCCTTGTGGGGGCAGCCCTTATGTACGGATCTTTCAACTGCAGACAGTCAGTGCCCACGTAAAGCGGGGACAGACCCGACCCAGGCACCAGCTAACGCGGCGGGGCCCTGTGGCGCGGGGGATGAGCAGCTCCGGCCGCCTCCCACCGCCCCGCGCCACGGAACAGAAATGCAGGAAATGCTGCTTTTTTTGACAGGTAACTTTATTAATAATGATCCCGACTCTGTCGCACCTAGCGGGTGCCAGTCTTTTTTCACACTCTGCAAGACTTTCTGGAGAATAAACTAGAAAGGCAGACAGTTAGTTGAAGCTACTAAGACACACGTTTGTAGGTGGGTCTATTTTGGATTTTTTTTTTCATTTTGTTTTACAGAGGTTTCCGTGAATGTGTGTCAAAAAACTTAAATACATTGAGAAATACAGTAGAAAGACTATATTTACAGTCAATTAAAATGGGCACTGCCAACATATCCAATAACAAAAATAAAACAAAAACTTTTTTCATGTTTCTTTCATGTTTTTTTCACAGAGATTTTTAAATATGAATTTGTTTTTTAAAAAATACAATAAGCAAATAATTACATTCTTAATATGAGAACATTATCTTACAACATACAGCCTCGGCCAATTAGTTTGAAAGTGACTTAAATGAAAATTGCTATGAAAGTATTCCCCATTTGAAAAATCAAATTGCCACAATCATTAAAAAATCCTGTGATCCCCCAAATTATGATCCATTTTTTTTTTTTAAAAAGCATCACCCATAACAAAAAAAATATATAAAAAGCACCTGGTACAGTAATAAGAGTTTGCTGAGGAAGCACAAGTGTAACATTATCTCAAAAGACACAGAAATGCAATGGTTTAAAATACAAGAATTTTCTTTAAAGGAAAAAAAAAGTCATACTGCTCTATTGCTGACTTTGCCTGGTGATTCTGAAATCCAAAACCATTGGAAATACAAGGTCTATTGTTTTTTATTAAAAAAATGTACAGCAATAGTACTATTCAACGAAACATTGTGTGTATTTCACAGCACTACATGTGGTCTACGGCGAGGTTATTTCTGGGCGTGTTGTTTTCTTCCATACAAACCTCGGCCCTTGGGTCGAATGGACGTGTCACGAAATGTGGAGCACGACCCGCTGGCGACGGGCAGGAGGGAGATTCCCGCCGGGAACCCTCGGCCGCAAGAGGAATTTGTGCTTGGGGTGGGTTGGGAACAAACCCTGTCGCTCCACATGTTTTTAATGGCACAGGGGGTGGGCGAGCGCCACCCCCTCAGGGTTATTTGGCTTTTGACAGGTCTGTGGTACTTGAGGTGGGACCACTTGTTAATGGCAACGGTCACAACATTGCAAATGTTGACTAGACGCCTAATTTCCATCATAAATATGTACACATATAAATTAAATATTTATTGAAATATACAAATAAATAACTTAATTTGAAATAAAAAGCCTAAATGAACTTACTTTTGCTTCAAATTTGCTTCTGCTAATATTTATGGGATACTTGATAACTGTTTAGTCCATAGTCATACAGCATAGAGTGTGCCCTCCACTTACGAGGAGTTAATAAGTAAGCAGATGACCTAAAGTAAAATAGGAATCGTGTTTTCAATGGAAACCACTTGCTTCCTTGCTGTGCTGGCGTTCCTGAGGTGTGCTGCGTGAAGCAGACTCCCGGGAAGCAAGAGCCCGTTGTCATTTTGCACCTCATTTCTGCTCTGTTAAGGCCCATGAGATCCCTGGCAGTAATTTTGCTTGGAAACAGGCTAAAGCACCAAAATGGGTCGATCATTATGGACCTGCTTTCCAAAAGCCCTCAGCAGTCGCCATGGGCTGGTTTTGGAGAGCTGCTGAGTATCAGGTCTTTCTCTTAACTTTGTGCTGTGGTCCCAGGCCTGTTCACACTACCAGGTCCTGCAGGCTGTTCTGCAGCATCCGTCTGAGCTTGGAATACCAGGGAACACTTGAGCAGTTAGTTACATATGTTTTGTACTGGAGGTTACAGGAAAAAAATATAGGCCTGGGCAAGAACTAGATTTGATCCTCGGTTAAGTGCTCTGTTGCCAACTTCTGTGATTTTAAGTGTGAGTCTTGACTAATCATCAAGATTCTGGCCCTAATGTCTTGTGATAATCTCAAACTATAAGTAGTATTTCATGCTTTTTTAATTAAAGTCATTTTCGAGTCCTTATGATTGAGGAGAAAAATCTTAAGAATGTGATTGAAGACTCTCTGAAGGATTAAAAAACCCCACAGAGGACACATTAAACCAATCCAACTCATTATTTCTTCTCTCTCCTGATTTTTAAGTTAATCTTGAGATTTTTGAAGGACTTTGGCAATTTACTGCACGTAGCCTCAGGAATGACATGGATAGAGACAAACAGTTTTCTGTAATTTTGCAGGCTAAAAAGCAAGGCACAGTTTCCTAGTAAACAGAAATAGAGTCCTGTCTGAAAAAAATCCCCAATTGTTTGTAAAAGCATTTATAAAAAAGCCTGGAGAGTCTGACTTCCTCACAAAATAATAGCCGAGGTCAGAAAAGGCGAAGGAAACCAAGTACAGCAGTGTTCCGTAACTCAAGTTCAACAATACTGCATTATAAAAACTGAAATGACTGCATAAACTACTTTCAGTTGCCATTATCTGTTGAGGATTTTTTTTTTTTGAAAAGTACAGAAATGAAATAATATCTTGCTTTTAAAGAAACAGGAACAAATCCTTTTAAAACAACATGATCTTTGAAAATGGTGCTTCAAAATAGTATAGAAGAGGATGTATTACGATGCATTTTTAAAAGTATGGCAGCTTTTTATGTCACAATGACAAAAGCATCTGTCTAAAAAGTATCAAAAAAATGCTTCACCGCTGAGTTGTGTCACTCCATGGTCTCTAATCACCACAGAGGATGGTGGCACCAAAGAGTCGAGGCTCCTCAGCTCAAGCAGCTCATGCCATTTCTGTGAAGACATTTCCTCGCTTTACTTTTGCCCTGTGAACAGCTAACAGCAAAATGACTGCAAACGAGCAAATCTTCTCTCAGGCACTGCTCTGGCAGCATCCCGAAAGTTGGCATCACCTTAGGAGCACGTCAATTCTGAAGGATTTCACATTGGTCTTCAGTAACGCACCAGTCTGCAGGGCTGTTCAGGCCATCTGATGCAGCACCATTAACATTGTTGGTCTAAACTCTTTTCTGCAAAGTAAACTTTCAGTAGCAACTATATGCTCCTTTTTACTTACTATCACTGTTTTGGCTTTTGGTTTTCATTTTCTGTACAAATGAAGTTGGAAACAAGGAGTTACAGGTAATAAAAGGGGGCACACATAGTTACACAGCAATACAGTAGAGGGAATACAGACAAATGAGGGCCAAGCTACCATTAACTTAACAGAATTATAAAACCTCTTACGTCGTATCACTCGATACCACTTTGCAGCTGAGTCTTTTGCAGCCTGTGTCTTGGTCCATAACAGGTAAGGCCTTTATGGAAAGTGAGTGGTTTTGCTACATTTACTTATGTTCCATTTTTCATCTCCCATTCCTGAAAGTGGAGAAAAAAAAAATACGAAAAACGTTAAAGAAATCAGGGTATTTCACTGATGTCATCACCTCCGCGCAGCCAAAGGCAGCTGAGGTCAGGAACAGTTTTTCCATTGACTTTACTGGATCCAGCCCACAGATTAGTTGGGGAATGCTAACAAGTGGTCCTGGTGCCGTCCCTGCAGAGCCACAGCTTCCCGTCTCGGCTTCTTAACTATGCACTTTTTTCCCATACACATCACCAGAGCTGAGCTGGGTCGCTTGGAGATGTCACTTTTTACTTTTCCAGGCCTCAGTTTCCCCTCTTGGCAGAAGCAGCAGCTATAGAGCCTATCCACAGGCGCAGCCCCTGTAGGATGTCATAGGGAGCACCGAGCCCCCAGCCTGGGGCCATCCCTGCGGAGCAATCGCCGGCCGCTCCGTGGCGGCATCCGGGGCTCCGGACACCTTTCCCACTTCCTCAGCACGGAGGCTCTGCAGGCGGCCGGCTGCTTGGCTCCCAGTGCGGATTCCTGGCTTTAACACTGATCCCACAATGTGCCAGAGCTCTAGCTGAGAACTGCTGCGTAGCCAAGCGCGGGGCTGCTGCTGCTGCAGGCAGTAACGGCATCAGTTTGGCTAAGCAGCTGCATGACCGTGACTGCTTCTCCACCAGGGTAAAGCAACAGGGAAGGTCACAGCTGGGGGCTTTGGGGCTAGAAGGAAAAAAAAATCTGGCTTTCAAGCAGGTAAATACTCTTTTTATTATTAATTGTACTTTTAAATTTAAAAGTTTAATTAAAAATTAAAAGTAAAATATAATTCAGGCATAGTATTCAGTTTTACATCTCAAATTATGATAAACCTGATTTTGAAACACTTTACTGGTAATTATTTGGCTAGATAACTTTAAAAAGAATACATTAAATCTATACTCTCCATATATAAGCTGCCCAAGCTCTAAAAGGAGTCATTGGCTAAGCAGCTGGGAACACTGTTTCTTCAAGTGTTGTCAGCCTTGAAAGCAGTAGTTCCTTTGGCAGGTGTGGGAGGAAGGGATCCTTTGTTTTTATTTCTCCAGGTAGTTCAAGCCCATGAAGGGAATGTTTAAGTCAACATTGACTGGGAGTTGGAAAACTGGAAGAGCTTGTTTTCTTTTCCAGACCCTGGGCATAGGCATAAAGCAACATGGAAGCTGCTGACATTCAGTGCAGGAAATGGCACAGATTGCTCCAGAACAATTTGCGTTTAGGAACTGATTTTAAACACAAAGCATGCTTGAATAATTGTTTCTTAAAATATTTTTTTCTTAAATAGCAAGGGTACTGCCAGTATTTTACTTACTTAACTAGCAATGTCAATGCTAATTGTTATTTTGCATAGTTTAATACAGTTCCCATTTCCAGCCAACTAGAGATAGGAAAAAAAAAAAATCGCAATTAAAAATTATTTCTGGCTACTTAAAAATAAGCAATACTACTTTCAAAAAGTATTAAACAATATTTAAGTTAAAACCAGAAAAGTCAACAATCTGAATATGCGTGTGTGTACAGTGGTTGCCCTACATACTCACCATCCCAATGGCTAGCAATGAACACTGGAGAGAGCAAAAAAAAAAAAAAAAAAAAAAAAAAAAAAGAGAAAAAAGAAAAATCCAGTATTTTCAAGGGTTACACAACCCTTCTTAACATTGGGAGATTTGCCAGGCGCGGAGGACACGAGTGTTAGCACGGACATGGAAGGAGCCTCACTCCCATGTGCTGTGCTCGCACCCAGCCCGGTTCTGCTCCCTTTGCTCGCCGCATCCAGGAAGCCTGGGCTCGCTCCGAGCTGCAGGATGCCGAGGGCAGCAATCCTGCCGGATCCCCCCTCGCGGCCGCACACCGGCCCCGCGGGATGCAGCCGTGCTGCGGCACGGGCCTCGTGGCAGCCCCGGCGCGAGGCGAACGGCTGCTCGGGTGGCGCTAGCAAAACTTCACATTTAGTGCATGAGGTTTTAGGGAAAAGCAGTTAAGGATACATGGCCTTATTTTTTTTTCCTGGGATGAGGACTGTGCCTAGTAGCTCCATAGCCTTTCTCAATAGTGTCTTCTTATATCTGAGATTCTGCTGAGATTCTGCTGACCAACTTACTGTGCCCTCCAAAACATGACCTCCAAGTCAAGCAACGCAGCAGACCTTTCCTGTATGGCATATGCTGAGCATATGAACGACAACTCTAAGGCATTCTTTACACCAAAAACGCTCACGTTGTATCGCCGTTGCTTACATGCTGCCTACATGCTACTCAGGAACATTTTTTTTATGTTGCTAACCAATGTAGCTCTCAAGAATTGTCATGCAAATCTCATTTAATGGAAGGCACAAACATTAAAAAACTGTAACAGTGCTACAGGAACACAAATTCAGCTGGTACTTGTCAGGCTAAATTAAATTATTTCAATTTCTACTTTAAATGTAAATTAAGGGTAGATAACTGCACACTACATTTTCAGTTACTGTAGCTTACAGCTAATCTGTTTGTGCATCAGCTCATTAGACATAATTTTATTTTTTTTTTCAGAAAACTTACTATACCAAAGCTCTTAACCCGTTAGGGGGTTAAGCACACCTTTCTCAATTTTAAATGGACTGACTGCAGCACAGGCCACTTACTTACTTACCTTGCAAATGAAATTTTTAAAAACATAGAGAAAGAGTGAAAGGGGGAAATCCTTCTCCCAAAGTATTTTTCAGTTCCTCTGCAAATCATTCCCAAACCATTCCTGACTGGAGGATGAGGGTGCAGTATTTATCTAGTAATGTAAATAACCTAAACATGTCACCAGCTTTTCTCAAAGCTGAATTTCACCCACAGAATTTTAAGCAGGCGCAATCTCTCTCTCTCTCTCTCGCCACCATCAAGATGTTTTTTTTTTTAAAGTAAGACTATTGGCAAGGCTTCTCACCTTTGCTTTTCGGAGTACATGACCTCGACAAGGAGAATTATTTGAGGAAGGAGGTCGCTTCAGAGCTGCTGCACTGTTCACAGGTATCGAGCATTCAGTATCGCTAGTATCACAGCTGGAGATGGGGGAGTTTTCCAAAGTTCGGTGCTTGAAAATTGGGGACTAGTAAAGAGTAAAAATTCTACATTGAGTATCATCCAAATAGTCACATGGGCAATGTCATCTCTCCAGAATTAGAAACATAGATTAAAAAAAAAAAAAACATTAAAAAAGTAACAAATAGAAATGGGAAAAATAAAAAATAAGTTAAAAGAAGTAAACAAATTAAAGAACATGTTCTGGATGACAATATTCATTCTCTGTGATTAAGCAACAGTGGGGTCAAATGGAGGGATCAAAACATCACTCATTGACCCAACTATAATATCATAATACGAGGATTAAGTATGTACATGCTGCCTATGATTCCCCTGTCTACTCGAAACCTGTTGCTGCAGAAAGTACATAGGGTGCAGGTGAAGGATGCCAGTAAGGCAGAAATGAATTTAGCTCTGTTCTTACTTCCTGGCCTTAAGGAAGCTGCTGAAAACTCTCAGTTCCCACTGTTTCCATTGGCACAGCCCTAGGCGGTCGGATTCCAGTGTATAAAGGCTGTGCCTACCTGAGGGCTGGATGTTCCTGATTTGGGCTCGATGGCCAAGCCCAGGGTGATGCCGCCCGCCAAGGCTTTCTTCAGGCTCTCCTTCACCTCCGTCAGCTCCAGCTCCAGGTTTACACGCTCGGCCTCCTTCTGCTTACACTCCTCCTCCAGCTTCTTCAGCTTGTCTTCAAGAATCACTTGAGTCTTCCTGCCTGTCGCCAACAGCAATGTTGTTATTATTATTCCAACAAGAAGCTTAAATTAAAACTTACAACTCCTACTTTTTAATTTAAAAAAAAAGAAAACAAGGAATGTGGTCTCTAAAAAAAATAATCACTGACCACAAAAAATGCGTTCTTTGCAAAACCCTTTTTTATCAGGGAAAATGTTAGCAAGAAAAAAAAACCCAAACACTGTCTTTGAGGTGCCTTCTTTAGTTTTTAGCTGGTTTCAAACTGGTAGTTGTTTCATTGTTTGTCCATATCATAGAAGTATAATTAGCTGGTCATAACAACTGTTCCCACAGGCTGCTGGAGAACGAGTGGCTTCAGGCCCCACCACTGCCATTTCTAGCTGACACAAATGAATGTAGTTAACCTCTGTGTGTGTGTGTGTGTGTGTGTATGTATGAATAAATAAATATATGTACATACACACACAAACATAAAAATGTATATAAAAAACAAATACAGCCATTACAGACTACAGCTTTACTTCAAAATCAAACTCATGTAGTGCTACATCTTCAGCCCAGGACAGAAACCCATTTGGGCCAGTAACTTGACCAAGTCAGCCCCTAGAGCCACCCCTACCAGCATTGACTTCAATGGCAGCTCGGAGATCCTTCCTTTCCTTTCGGAGCTGGGCCAGCCGATTCCGGAGCGCTTCTTTCCTCTTGAGCAATTCTTCCTCTTTGCCCTGCAGCCGCTTTGCGTCGGCCTCCACGCGGTTCTTGCCGTACTTGTACTGCTCGGCATCTGCACGAATGACACTGCCGTCATGGACCTCATCCCGCGCGCTTCCCAAGGAAATTACCTCAGTTCTGGACAGGGGACCCTTTTACTCTCAGTGAAGCCTGAACCAATTCCCCGAAACTCAACATCACAGAGCCCATTTTGTGTTTTGAGAAACCAGCTTGGCCTTTCTGTTCCACTCACTTTTTCCTCACATTTTGTGATTCCTGCTGAGTTATGAAGTACAGTTACTAACGATTTTTTTTTCCCCTCTAGATTTATATGGGGGAAAAATGAGAAATAACAGCTACCTTTAGTGCATTGGTTTTTAAAATGGCCTTGCCTTTCTCTGTAATTCAGAGAATGGAAACCAGGGCCTTTATCTCTGAACCCTTGATTTTTAATTGGAAGGGGTTGGAGGAAAAACCATTTGCCCTTTTTACCTCGTTTCCATTCCTACTTCAAGAGAAGGCTTCAGTACCTAGCACAAATCTTTTCTCGCTTGATGTAAGAGAACATGATATGCCCACTGTTGTGGTACTTCAGCTTTTTTTTTTTCTTCATATCCCACAGAAATACTTTCATGGCTCACATTTCATATCTGCGTTCCAATTTATATCACAGTCACTTCAATATGTGTTCCAGTCACAGACTCAAAGAAAATAGGTCATCCAACAGATCGCTTTGGTCACATATCTGTCAAACCTGTTTTAGATGGTCTTTAGTAACACATGCCTTTACCTCCCACAACTATCTATGCCAGCGCCAATCCACCTGCACAATCAGAAAAATATATATAACCCAAATCTCTCTTGTTTCCATTAAGTGCAGGACTTCTTCAAAATATACCTTGGGCTCAAAAGAGCCACACTCATTCTTTCCCTAGTAGAAGCCTTTGTCTTGTTTTAAGAACACAATCATATTTCTTTTCCATCTTATCTTTTTAAACAAAACAAGCCTGTTGTTAGGCTTGTTTTTAATATTACCCAAAGTGATTTTTCTAAGACAATGAGACAAGTTTCTCCCCTAATCTTCCTTTCTTAGTATAAAGTTGCTTTAATGAGTCTTTATCTCAGAAAGGAAGTGCTCAAATTACCTACAGGCAATCCACCTGCCAAGGAGAATCCTCTTTCTCTATTTGCCCCAGCTGAAATCTCATCTCTTCCAGGAAGCTTTTGAGCAGTAGCAGTCTTCATTTTTTTGTTATACCTTTCTCATTAGGGATAAGAATAATTCCACTTATGAGCAACATAAAGGCCATCAAGTGTCTTTCCCAGCTTTTCACCCCTCTGTCCCAAGAGTAATATAGAGTTACTCTTTGTCCCAAAAGGAAGTTGTTACTGCATTCTTTCCCGCTTTGCTCATGAGTATTTTTTCAGCCATATTTCATATTTAATGACATCCTTTTACCCTCGGGAATGCCGGGAGTGATAAAGAGTTGCCAATTCGCACGGGCTCCCGCATCCCAAGTGCTAGTGATGCCTCCAGGCACAGAGGAGCCTTGGTGGCCTTTGCCTTGTTTGCTGGGGAGAGGCATTTCGGGCGCTGCAGGGGCTGCACTTACTGGATGCTGTGCGCTTCACGCACGACACGGACTCAGATTTCTTCGGCTGGCTATTTAAAGTTCTCCCTTTTCCTGTGATCCCATTAGCAGCTGCAGGAGGTTTCTTGCCTCTAACCTGTTGGAAAACAAAGTACAAATAGGATCCGGTTATTACTGTACCACTGGCATTACAGTCACCCTTTCATCAAGGGCAAAGCTTGACAGCAGGATGTAAAGCTGCCTGCTTACAGGAGCCTTTTAATAGACTTAATTGATTCAGCTGGAGACAGTGTTTCCTCCAGAGCCCCATCACTGAGCTCTGCCGCTGCTGTCCTGCGAGCTCCAGGAGCAGCAACCACCAGGACTGTTTCCTACCTGCTGTGAGACTTTTACATCACTGTGCTACAGGGATTTTTGCTCAAAATAATACAGTTAGCACATATTTTTTAAAAAAATATTAGGCTAATATGCCCATTTCCTTTTACGCAATCTTTAGTTAATGATAATTACTATTATATTTTACTTAAAAAGGGCATACACTCCCAAAGGCCAAAGAAGCTCCCAAGATTGCCAGAAACTGCTCATTTCATATGCCATTAGAGTGCACCCCTGCTACAAACTGAACCCAGCAGAGAAACAGTGTGCTTAAATTATTTGGGGGAAGAAAATAGCAAACAGTTATTTAAATACGGTATATATACAGTTATATATTATAGAATATACTTTACATGAATTCATACATTATATAGGTAACTACTGTAAATATAATGAGCAATTAGTCATTCTAGAGATGCTTTTTTTTTCTTCTGAAGTCATCCCCATGCCTAAGGAGAAAGCAGAACACTAGCCACATGTGTTCTTTTGCGTTCTTTTGCTATTTTCTACACTACGTAAATCACCATGAGTCCTTGGAAAAGGTCTTTACATACCCAGAGGAGACAGTGTTTTCACATCAGCAGCTACACTGAGCAAAACTGCTCCATTTGCAGTGGCTCATGACCAAATTCCTAACACGATAAGACTAACTGAAATAGTCCAAGGTCTTTAAAATAACAATGAATACACATAACAGCCAAAAATAAGCAGCTTTGTTAAGTATTAAACAGTACAATACCTGCGATACAGATCCCCTCCCCACAGCAGAGGTATTAGTGACAGACTGAGCAGAAGACAGATTGGAGGAGACAGGGTGTTTGTAATGGTTAGAGGAGAGTTTGTCAGCAGATAACCTAGCGGCTTTTCTCTCAGATGATGGATAGCGTGCAAAGATTTTTGGAGACGGCAAGTTATCGTACAGGCCTGCGTTATCATAAAGCATTTCTTCTCCAATATTCCTGCTACGGGAAGTAGGAAAGCCATCTTCTGGTTCCCACTGCAACACACACACTTTGGCAGTTAGTAAACAGGACACCATGCAGAACCCAAGTGACATTAAAACATTAGCAAAGCTTCTGTGACCAAAAAAGCCCTTTATGTTTATCAAGAATAGCATTATTGCTTACCCTTGAGTTAGGCTACCAAGAAAAAAAGTGCAGGGGGACACAGCATGGAAAGGCAGCCCAGTATAATGTGTCTCATAACCTCTGTCCTTTTCTCTTATATGAGCAAGCTGGTATTATCCTACCCCCTTAATACTTAATAGATTGTATTTTCAATTGGTAACTCCAATGCTGAAAGGGCACACAAAGAAATGTCACACCATTTCTCGAAGCTGGTAGTGGGATTCTCGTGGGCTATGCAGATGAACCTGCAGGATTACATCTGGTACACGGTTTGTTAAAAGTAATATAGCCTAACAGCAAAAGCCAAGGGTGTTTTTTCTTGTTTGGATTTTGTTTTCTTCAGGCTATATGTCTTTCTAGCTCCTGGTATGCTAGTATTACATTTTATTTGCTGGAAAATTATTATTCTGAGCTATCTATCTAAAATAGCTACAGGCCATTTCCTCTTTTTTTTTTTTTCTTCAGAAAAATGGAAAGCTCAACAACAATACCCCAGTGATTCATTCAATTAATCTTAAAAGAAACCATGAGTCTGGCTGCCAAATATCCTTCCTTAATCCATCCTGGCTGTGGCAGTATACTTCTCCTATGAAGGCTTATAAGCGCATCCAAGTACTGCAGACCCAGACTGCTCACCACACATGCTGTTGTGTGTTGTTCCCCAGAGAGGCTTTTCTACCATCTTTTTGACATTATTATGACATGGCTGAGGACTGTGCCTGAAGTGTGCTTAAGACTTCAAATTTCTGTGAATTTCCCCAAGAGTTCAGCCTTCGTGAGGGCCTTTAGGAAGCAGCCCAATTTGAGAGCTGACATGAGCCATAGCTCTCTTCCAAATCCTCTTAGGGACCACATACTACTATGGGTTAATATCAATTATGTGTTAAAGCTTATTATACATCTGTCTAAGATCAGCGCTACAAATTGTGAGGATGGAAATGACCTCTGCAATCCTCCTTTGGGAAAAGCGCTACGTGCTGTCAAAAGCCATACAGCCCTGGGACAGAAAGTCTTTCTTTCAATGGACAAGTGTCTCGGGTAACTGAGTCCTTAACTTTTCCAGGTCTGGTGTGATCTAAAAAAATACCCCTCAAGTCAGTATTATATTCAAGGACTTGGCAACAAATCAGCAGCAGGCAGCTGCTTTCTAAACACATGTTGGCTCTTGTGCAGGTTAATGTACACAACATGTCCCCCACCCCTAATACTCTGTAGGTGTGAGAGAAGTTTGCAGTTCCCAATCAAAAAAATAAAGAGTTCATTTGGAAACTGCTCAGTGGTGCTTTTTAGATAATATAATTTTCAGATGGCCATGCATTCAACACATGCAAACCATTTGTCCCGTGCAAATTAAATTCTTACCGATCCATTTATGCAGGGAACATCATCGTAATGAAGTGCCATTCCACTTGGACATGCGTAGCCGTTGGCAGTGCTTCCCCGATACGGATTTGTAGATATGACTCGCCTGTTCATAAAACTGAATAAAGCAAAATAAAAAATAATAAAAAACAGCTCTCGAACCTAAGTCCACACAATGATTCAGTGATTTGCTCCCTGTAACTGATTATGTAGCCTGGAAGCACAGATCTTCTCACTTTCTGCAGGAAAGCTCAGGATACTTTTCCCTCCCTCCTTTGCTACTCGCGCGCTGCTGCTAGCAGCACCACGTGCTATCACGACACATGTTTCTGCACTGTATTCCGACAGCGTGCGTAAGACTGCGAAAAAGCCTGGCTGGCAACATCTGTAACTACTCATCTGTAACTACTATTTACAGGGGAACCTGCTGATCTAAGTTACAAGCCAGCCTGGCAGTGTCCCATAAAAGCTTCCTTGTCTTCTGCACCAGGCAGGTGTCTTTCTTAGTGCATGCATGCCCGGGGGGGATGTGCGCTTGGGAAGCTGGAGATGCCGTAATCAAATCCCGCAAAGGCTGAAGGAAAGCAGGACTTAAACGAAATTAACAAGTCCATTAAAATCTGCTGCATATTTTATGCTCCAAATTCTGCTGATTTTTTCACTTTCATAACAGAACCTTTTGCTGGGTGGAGTATGAACAATGATGCAAACATTGTGTTCCTGCAATTACTTTATATGCACATTCTGGTTATGCAGAGTGCATCCAAGCCATCTGAAAACTTTGGCAGGGATATATATTGTTGTTTATTTATTTACCCAAGCCCTTTTATTGGAATTCTGCAGAATTCTGCAAAATGTCACCAACTACAAGAGGGTTTCTGTTGGGAGCAAAGTAGAAAGCAGCTGCAGAATCAGGCCAATAGCAATAATGACCCTAAGGGCAAGCTTTCATTTCAAGCAGCCTCTCAAACAGGGGGAGGTACACAGCAATATCCCTGTAATTCCTATAGATGCAGGTACACATGAAAGGAAAAACAAAGACTTCCACCCCAGACAATGGAACTATTCAGGCTCTGTGCTGACATTCATAAAATACGATAAAGCCCTCCTAGAGCAGAGCGGGCTGTCTGTAGCGCTGGCCAGAAGTCAAGAATTCTGTGGTTTCGACATGAGCTTTCTCTTGGCGTTGGGATAATATTGAGCCCATTGAATTTCTTGTGCAGAGGGAGCCAGGCCTCATCCATCTGCTGCTCACCTGAGCCGCGGGGGACATGGGCTCACAGGAGGGATGAGCCTGCCCAGGTCACTGTGAGCCCTTCTTGGCTGCCACATCCCAGGTGGATGCACTGGGATAGGGGTCTGGAATAAGCATTAGACTGAAGATTTTTTTACCATCTTAAAACAGACAAGGAAACAAACCACTAAAAGTCTAGGAGAGATAAAAATGTTTTTAACTTTACCATATCTCATACTTCATGATACATTACAAAAGGGCTGCTCCTCCTAGTGAAGAACACTAACAGGTTTCTGGCTAGTGTGAAGGACTATATTTGCAGATGTAATCATGTGTTTTTTTATTTAAATAGCTTTAGCAAGTGTGATGTGTGATAAATGTCTGAAAGAAGAGCTTCACTAATGACATGTGATGCACCTGCTGTAACTATTTCCACTGCCAAAAGAAGCAAACATTTAACCTGTATCTGCTAACACTGAACATTATTTCACTATGCCTCATAAGCCCTGTTTGCAGATACATCCATGTAAGTTAGCTAGCTATATTCTAAACCTGCAAAAACAGAGAGAAAAAATAAAGTTACAAAACATTTTCCTCCCATCTTCCTTAGATAGCTAGTGATTTGCATAAAGGAAACTAACAACAAGCTTATTAATGGAGAGCCAATCATTTGGTAAAGCATTAATCACAGTAAAAGAATTATCAATAAACCTGGTGTGATTTTATGATAATGAGACTTTAATGATAACTGCAGTCAATTTAAAATATGGCTACTCATTCTATAAAGGCCTGCCAATAATATTTATTAACACTTCAGTATCACTGTCATTTCTCCTAATTTTCTGAGTCACTGAAAATCACAAGGCAGCTACTTTAGTTGCTTATTGACAAGCTCTTACAGTCTTTTCAAAGACACCCAATGAATTTGAACAACCTCCTAATGGGGACTTTTGCTATTCTGCAAGTTAAGTTTGACATTCTTCCCTAATATGTGGTGTAGTTGCATATGTTTTTTCACTTGGCTCCAATTAGTATCACTTTTGTTCAGAAAAGGAAAGCCAAGCAATATTTGGGGGAAAAGGTTTCCATTCTATTTCTTTCTTAAATGTGGTTTGTATTAGATGCTGACTGAAGCAAAAATACATGTCAACCCAGGATGTACTTCTTGATTGCTGTTAACTTCAAAACAAATAGTAACAAGAGTCTATAAGTGAAATGCATTTTGATTCTCTCAGAATTATTTGGCTTTCACAAAATTGGGATAATGGCAACACTGATCCCTTTGATATCTATCATGAAACCCAGGTCCTGAATGAAGTGGCACACTCTCCCACACTAAAGCTCTCTGAATAGAGCGAAGGGAAGAGCATTTGGAAAACTCCGAAGCTTTTCTGCCTTCTCAAAGCTTTGAGTCTGTTTAAGTTTAGGCAGGTAGGGTGTGATTCACCATCGTGTTATTAAGGCAGATGAATTACTGAGTTGTGTGGAAAGCCTCATTGCCAGGCTCATTGCAGATGTCTCATCAAGCAACTGGCTTCTGACCCTCTGACACCACCTGGTGCCACAGGAGATCCCAGATGTCCTCAGTATTCACGGGTTAAATGATCTAATGCAGCCATGGAAGAATGAGGGTCCCTTCCCACCAAATGCTGATTTAATGCTTAAATTGATTTGAACACGAAAATCACTGTGTAGAAGCTAACTATGCTTTGCTTTTCTTGCCCCATGACATAGCATTTGAGATGAGGGATACACTGTTCAGATCTATATTTCAGACTGACTTTGCATGCTGTGCCTACATCTCCTCCCAGATTCCACCTCCTAAATTAAATTTCAAAAATAAATTGGATTTGTGTGAACTTGATGAATTTTTTTAATTAATCAAAAAAGGATTTTAAAATGGGAACCCTGAGAATGTGACTATCCAAGTCTTAAATTTGCATCACATTTTCAGGAGTTCTGTTCAGATATAAATATAAATACAGCCAGGAGGTAAATTAATGTAATCTAGGTAGCTAGAAATTTATTTAAATGTCAGCATATTTGTCTTTTCCAGGGACAGTGCTAAGGTTTCAGGCAAAATAGAGGAATAAAAATTATTGCACCGAATAAGTAGCCTTACTGAAAGGAGTAAAGACTGGAATAAAGTTGGCCATCATCTGCATTTTTACCACACTTCACAGGATGCCAAGAAGATAATCTTAAACACATCTGAGATGCTGAGACACTTCAAGTGTTGGCTATGTGGCAAAGGGGGGATTTTGTTAAGCTGTCTTGGCACGAGAGCTTGCATAAGGATGTGAATTCCCAGGGAGCTGAGACGGGCCCGGCTGGGTTAACGCGCCTACCAGAAGGTCTGCTTTGCAGCCTGGATGACGCTCGCCGTCATCTCCACGTCAATGTAGTCGTAGTGCAGGGCGCCGGGGTCTGTGGAAGACCCAGTTTCAGCCAGCAAAATCCCAATCCATCTGCCCATGTCTTCAGACGATGAAGCCTATAAGGAGAGGGGAAGAGCAGGGGTTAAGTCCTCAATCTGCCACTGAACGTCAACGTCATTTCAAAACTGCGCGCTCTACTTGGGAAAATGCTGCCATATTGTACAAGAAGCCCTGGCTTCCCTCTGCTGCGCTCCTGACTAAAAAACAGGCTTTTCATTAAACTTCCTTTGCTACAAGGAGAACGCTCTGAATAAGCTATGTGGAACTATGTGCAGTTACTAACTGGGCAGTCTTGAGAAAAAAAGAAAAAACAACTACACAGGCTAATTTAGAGTCATGTCACACTTAGAAAACGTTAATGCTGTGTTGAAATTAAAAAAAAGAAAATAATGAAATACTAGAAGAAATATTAGTTATTTTAAAAAAAAGTCTCAATATTTTTCTGTTTGATGGTATTTACTTTCCTAATGGAAATTCACAAGTGTGAACAGGATTCCTCTTACAAATGATTTTTGAACTTTCATATTCTACCTCAACTCACTAATTGCAAAGCTGAACAGTAACAAAATAATTAATGGAAAAAATGGGGAGAGCAAAGGAAAGCTTGCGGTTTCTATTCAAATTGATTCTAAATTTTAATTTTCTTTCTTTTTTAATTTTCACCACCCTTCACAGTGCTTTGGATTGCCAGCCAGTGTTTCAGATTCTCTGAAGGGCTCACATGTAACAGGCCCTGTTCTAAGAGACTGACGTGACCTGCGCTTGGAAACCCAGTGTGTTCAAAGTGTCCGTCCTGCCACTGAAAATGAAAGGCTGCCGCCTCCTGTAGCTTCATTATACTTGAATTTGAGTGTCTTCTCACTTTAGCTTACCAAATAAAGTGAACAAAGGGGGGAAAAAATGATATCCAAGTTTGACAAAGTCTGAAAACAAATATTATTTTTTTTCCCAGTATTTATTTTCACTTTGACTTTTCAGTTACATCTCACCCTTGAATTTCCTGCTCAGAAGTGCAATAATTACATATGGATAGAGCCACTAACTGCAGCCTTCCAGAGAAAGAAAGACTGTTTTCATATACCAGCTTGTCTATTGCCAGTAGCTGCCATCAGCACTTTGATCTTGGATCCCATCAAAGTTTTTGAGTATTTCCCCGGCTTAGGTTATTAGTTGCCTGGGCTGCATTGGACTGTAACTGTCCTCTGCTCCCCCTCCTCCAGCCGTGAGGTTACCGTGCAGGTATTGCAGATGATGTTATGACCTTAGCAGCAGTGAGAGTGTGTTTATGGACACCTCTTTACCCATGCAGTGTGTGAACAGCTTCAGCAGCTGGCTGGCACATTTTTTTTTACCTTAATACGGACACTGAATGGGAATCCTAGAAGAAAAGTGACTCATATAGATAGGAGACATAAATCAGAATTAAGAGCCCAAAGAGTTTTCATCAGCAACGATCCATTAATTAATTACTGTTAAGGTACTTAGCTAAAGTAGATATATTATCCTTGGTATGAGAGTGTGCCTACAGAAGGAGCCCAGATATTTTGGTAGCAGGTCAGGATAGAGAGGCACGGTGGAAACATCTCACGAAAGAAGCTTTCTGAGCTGTGGTGACTTGACCCTAAATCTCAGCTCTTTCTTTGCCTGCAAGTCTAAACTTCTCTCCCCTCTCCCTCTCCAAAAATGCAATAATGTAATCTGAAGCTTTTTTGAAAGGCCAAGATGTATGAAACTGCTCCTGTAGGTTAGCTAGCAGATGTCCAGAGGAGGCCTAGTGTTAACAGCCACTGCACCTCGAGCACGGCGACCTCCTGCCCGTTTCGAAGCAGTCGGAAGGTCATGGGATGCTTGGAGTCCAGCCCTGGAATGACCTCGCAGCCACGGAGAGGGATGGAAACTATGTGGGTCTTCAGATCTGTCCTGTCCTTGTGGAAAATGAGCTTATTGTCTTTCACTCTGCACCAGCGCTCACGCCAGCGGTTATTTGAGAGCACGTTGAGGTATCCTGCAATAAAGCGAAACAGGAGATATTTGGTTTTGAGTAACTGTGACTGACCAAAATTTTCTGGGGGAAATCGCAGCTGTTGGTATACAATTTGGTGATGAGCTAGTTTCTGTTAACATTCAAAACTGTCTTCTTAAAGACATAATAAATTTCACCCACGCAATGCCAATCCATCCTGCTTTGCTGGGACGAACAGAATAGCACTATCTGTTTCCCATGGTAATTATCCCATTCTAATTTCATTTAGAAAGAAGAATACATTTTGTACTTGCAACTTTCAAGAGCATTTTTAAAGCAGAAATTAAGTAAGTGATTGATGCCAGTGAAAATAAAACAAATACTGTTTTGTAGTACGCAGCATGTATGAACTTCAGCTAAGCTTTAGAACAAAAGCTTTGAATTTACTTTTCTCAGTAATTCAATACCCTAAAACAAATTAAAGTTTCATGAAGAGATTGTCCTTTAAAAAAAGCCTACTCTTCTTATGTTCACAAACACAGTATCTAAGCAAACAATGTCAGTAAATGGGCAGTATTTTTCTTCCTCTGTCCCACAGCAATTATCATCCTGGATTCTAACTTTAAAATCAAGACAATGCACAATTTTGCTGTCTCATTTAGTTTAGGGGAAAAAAGAAAAAGCTTAATTTTGGTTCCCTTTTGCAAGTGGTACATGTGTTCAGTATGTGGATATGACATAATATCTTGCACAGGCCAGAATTTATATAAAATATTAATCTTCATTCTCATGTCTGATTTTATTTAAGCACTTAATCATGTTGGACAGCTATCTCTTTGTTTTTCATTAAAACTATGACTTGTCACCTATTTTTTTCTGAGTTTCTCTTCCAACATTATGGTTCTAATATCAAAGCTTGATCCAACAGGATATGGCAGATCAGAATTGTGCACATCCTAGAAGGTGCCATAAAAAAAGAGAAGAGGATGTGCATAATCCTGTGATTTTGGCTCCTTGTGGCGATCAAATTCTCCAGCCTTCCTCCCTCCTCCTGTAACAAAAACTGCAGAGCTGTGCCATATAACATAACCCTGAGAAACGGAAAAGCTTCATGTGCAAGCCAGCTGGCTTGTTTTGGAGGGATAGTTCCGTTTTCTTTCAGATTATATTTTCTTTTCCTTCTTCTCCCACTGCACCTCTTACAGAGGAGCTCTTCCAGGCCCTCATACTTTATCCAAATTAAGCAAGATCCAATGCTTTCCCTTCTGAATATTCCCACTTAGACGTTCAGTAGCTGACATGCCAACATGTGTCGTGTGTCTTCCTACTTGGGGCCTTCATGGCTCACACTAGCTGGTCAAAGAGAAGTGCTGATGTTGTGAAGAGACCCAGCACACAGGTGGGTTTCCATTTCCATCCTTACTGTGTGTCCCCTGAAGGCCCTGCTGTGCTTTTCCATTTGTTCTTGGGAGGCAGAACATTCAATGAAAAAGCCCTAAACTATGCAGCAACCTCCAGGGCATTGCACCGAGCCAATTTTCTGATCCTGAGAAACTTATTCTGCAAAGGCTTCCTGCAATGACCAAAGCCTACACACTTATATATTTTTCTATAAAATCTGCAAGTAGTGTTGAGTAGAGCCAAGTGCAGACCACAGTAATGGCTATACTTATGCCCAGATCATAGATAATGACAGAAATACTACGAATATGGTTGTACAGCTGAGGTTAGTATCTCACATAATACAGAATAATCAACAGATCATGGGACCCAGGAAGTTTGAGCTTTTATGGAAGCCAGATGCTTCAGAAGATGTATCTGGCTGGAGACAGCTTTTCCCAGCTGTTCTTTTCGTTGATAAATCACATCTGTACTTAGCTGATGTACAGACATGTAAAGGCACACTTATTTAATCAAAGCTTGCCTATGAGAATGATTCCCTAACTGTGGCTTGAGAGCCACCTGTGATCTGTGAAATTCTCGTTGGTGTCCCACGGATCTGCTCTTCTCAAACGGGCATCTACTGTGCCTCAGGCAACCATGTACTGCCAGCTGCTGCCAAATCACAACTTTCTGGAATTCCCATCAATTAAAAGGGAAAAAATAATCCGTGACTTTATTCAGAATCCCGGACAATTGCTTCATAGCTTGATTTCTTTGCCATTTTTTGGATGGTGGATGGGTTAGCAGAAGGGTGGGTCAACCTTGTTCTTATAGAGAAGTGTTTGTTACTACCGGAGTATCATTTCAGGAACTATAAGTACACTGCTTTATTTGAAAACACCACAGCTGTGACCATACCTGCTACACAGGACACAAAGTCCCAAATAGTTAGCAAACATTAACAGCTAACATACAAAATGTGAGCAAGAAGGTTACCATATTTTCTTGGTAAATCTTGATGTTACCAAGCACTACAGCTGTCTTCTTAAGGAGTGTTTAACACTAGTAGTTGAAATAGCCTACAAGAATTTGGTTTTATGCAAGATATATCACTTCAGGAGTCCAGAACTAATGGGATCATTCTGGCTGAGACTGCTGCCCTGCTATCACGACTGCCATCACCATATATCCTCAGCAAGATTCATCATAAAAGCGTCTCTGTCAACAAGAATTCTTCCCTGTTTTCGGCCTAAGTTTATTCATTTTATATCCATTTATTTGAAAATTATCTTTATGCTTACGTAGCTCTGGTTTCTTTCTGTTGTTGATCCACATTTCTCCTCCCCTTCACCTTCTCTTCAGACAGAAATGACACTCTTTCTTAGCTTGTGCTATCATTTTAGAAAATAGTTTAAATTCTTTAAGTCCTTTCTCAAATTATAGGCTCTTAATTATTCTGCAAGTGCATCTTTCTGATATTGGAGTAAGGATCAAAGCAGTTAAAAATTAAAAATTTCTAGGCTACATTTTTATAAAGTTTTAGTTGCAAAGTGCATTTGAGACTCAAAGAGAAAATCTCTTACCGCATGTTGGAACATCTTCTTCAGCTGATGAGGTCTGTTCATCTGTTGATGGCTTTTTCTTTCCTAAACCGATGATCTTTGTTATTTTTTTCCCTGTTACTTTGGTCACTGTGCCCTTGGCTTCTGACTTTGAACTTTTTTTCCTTTTCACTATCAAGAAGCAAAAAGTGTGCATTTTAGTGGGTTTGAATAAAGTGATGAATAGGGAGAACCTGAATTAAAGTAAAAAATCAAACAATCTTCTGCAAATGCACAGTCAGACAAAAGTTGCAGTGTGCAATGAGATATACATTTATGTATCTCATTATTACTGATACCTATATATATATTTCATCCTACTAAAATTATGGCATATGAAAGGATGAGGAAAAAAAAAAAAAGACTTGTATTTTATCTAATCTATTCAATGTGAAAGTCTCTTTCCACAGCAGTCATCACTTAATTTATGAATATGACTAAGCTGCCAGCAGGTAGATTTACCTTGTATACATAAGGAGAAAAACCCAACTGGATGATCATTCACTGGTCCTAAACACTTATCCCAAATACTTCAACAATTAAGCATATAACAAGCAAAGAATATGCCTGCCTGGCACAAATGTCCCTGTGATTTACATTAGGTGAAGATATCTTATCACAACTAGCCTTTTAGAGAGACAAGTGGTATAAATTCAGTATTAGCAATTAAATCAGTGGGATCAGGACAATAATTAGAAGCAAGTACTTTTTATGATCACACAGACTAAAAGGGAAAAGAGCTGCAGAAAGAGATTTTGCTAACATCTACTCCAGATTTTCGTAAACTTGCTAAGTTACTTGCAATATTTTGGCTCTCTGCACTGAGGCATATTGAGCTACTGAAGGTACCAAGACTAGGGATCATTTTTTTTGCAGGTATCTACCTGAGTAAGTTCCTAAGTAACTCATTGAAAAATAAGAAAAAAAAATGCTAAGACTAAATAGAATCAGAAAGAAACTTATCTGCAAAACAGAATAAATGAAATGAACTTCATTTCAGAAATAAAATTTAGGTAACTGATTTGAATTTCATCAACAGAGCTAAAGTCAGTGTGTTAACTGACCGAACTGTGGATTTATCCATGATCTTGCCCTGATTTACGATTTTGATGAAAAATTCAATTAGACTAGTTACTATTAAAAAATAGCTGCCTTTGCTTTCTCCCCAAAATAGAATATTTAGTGGTTCTGGACTTGAGTAAAGTGAGGGGAAAAAAAGGACAAAATGTTTACATGAAAAATGATTATATGAATTGATGGACTAGGATGAAGAACGCTCTGAAAACAGAAACAGTCTGGAAGTCACCATGGCGTAATTTATCACATTGAGTTTAACTGTTAGCTAACTTGGAAAAATCATTGGAAATTTTGCCTGCAGCCAAGGCTGACAAATCAGCCACCTGCCACATGCAGTTTAGAAAAGAGAAAAGCTTTCACATGGGGCTTGCAGCTTATCTGCAAACACCCACACAGCGATTTGTGCATGTGAGCAAAGATCTCTTCATCTCCTTCCCAAAGGATGGTTGCTCACAGCCTCCACCGCACTCTCCAGATGTGCAAGGAGCAACCAGGCCGTAGGGAGGAAGGACAGCCCGGTGCTCCTCACCAATATGGAGAAATTGCAGTAATGGAGCAGGCTGCAGGTTCTGGGGTATGCCACAGAGATCCGCTTATTGAGGAAACTCTGGAAAAGGGCACACGGAGGAACTGAAGGAACTGGGTCACAGACACTGGCAACAAGGCTGATATGGACATGCTGCGCTCACTGTAGCTCACATTGTCCTTCCTCTTGGCCTCAGCAGAAAAACATCCACCTTGCTTTACTGAAAATCCCGCTGCTACAGGGCAAGCCAACTAACCGATTCACAGGATCGGGAGAGCACAAGGGTTGATCGTTACAGATCTAACTCACGCGCAAGTCCCACTGAGTTTAGGAAGGCCTTTGTTAGATTTATAAGGGTCAAAATAAAATTCACAGTTGCACAGTAAACATATGTAAAATCTTATACATATATACACACCTAAACACACTAATATTACATGATTATGCATGTTATACATGCGCGTATACATATATTTATATATATAACTATATAATATGCATGATTGATTCATTTCCTTTTAGCATTCAGTGACATTTGTTTGCTTAAAAACTACACACACACTATGTATGTTGAATTGAATTGAACACTAATATAAATATTTTGAGGTGTTATTGGTTATTTCTTTAAAATATAATCACCAAACCTATTTTACTTCCTATCTTTCTCTCTCTGCAAATATTATTCACACGAAGCATCTCTCCCTCTGAGATGTACCTTGTTCTTTGCCATTGCACACCATAGTGATGCCATTTTCCACAGCACCTTCCCCATCCGAGCTCGGCCTTTCAGATGACAACTTCTGCAAGGACAAAAAAGTGATATTTCATGTGGTAACCTGAGCCAAAAGCAGTGTCGTAGATGCATTTAAAATTACAATTACTATGAAATAAAACATATTCCGAACAGTCATCCGCTTGGAAGACAAACAGAAGACAGTCCTCAGTTCAGTTTAAAGGAGTTTTTTACGGTACCATGTAAGCTTTAGAAAAGCACAGTGAAAGCCTAACCACAAATTAGATCTATATTTGATAGTATAATGAAAATATTTTAAGCCAGATAATAGTAATTCAATATATGTTATTATACATTATGTATTTGTAATGCATTTCTAGACTCCACAATATTGCTGTTTCTTAATCTGTCAAGGAATGATAAACAATTACATGGATCAGATAAGCCAAACTTAAAAACTGTTTCTTTAAAAAATACTTCAGCTATGCATATACAATTACAACACATCAGAAAACAATGCATGCCTACATGGTGTTGGAATCACTAGCTGCAAAGAAGATATTTGTGCAAGAAATCTTTAGTATCAATTATTCTGTAATGGTTGGATAAGAAATATGGGATGATGCGGTATAAAGTTTATGCTGGCACGGTTGTGGTAACCACATTACTCATAAGTGGTGAAGCCATGAAGAAGATATGCAGATTATCCCCCCAAAACCAATGAGAAGTTTTGTTATACAACATCACTTTTTTATGGCATGCATTTCAGAAAGTAACTATTTTATGACATTTTTAGTTACTTGGCTAATAATGTGCAGATGTGCAGAAACACACAAACACAACAGCTTTTGGCTTGTGAAACCAGAATATCTGAGTTATCATGGAACATATTTGGCTCTTCGTTTCCCTGGATGTAATGTACTACTACTGACAGCGGTGTCCTTACATCAAAAGGGTAGAATTTGCCCACAGGAGTTTTGAGATAAAACCAATGGGCCTTTTAAACAAAGTCTTCAGTAAGGTCTACTCACACAGGAGCCTTTGCAGAGCAGGAGCTTAAATAGATGCCATAAAAGCACTGTTAATTCCCTGTCCTTTCTCATTCTTCCTGTGGTATCATGCTGAGTCAAGGGAGCTAAGACAACCATATCCAAATAGCCAAGTTCCTGCACGTTATGGCATGAACGCTTGGAAGGGTCTGCCAAAGCAGCGACCTCTGCTTGCCCAGGGAGCTCTTTAAGAAATTAATTCTCAAGAAAAAGGGGAAGACTTTTCCTTAAAACATCCTCAGAGTCTCCAGGTATTCTTGCGTGAGTGTCACATCCCTATCGCTTCTTCTGGTCATCTCCACACGACACCTCATGCACCATATGCACTTAGTGTGTATGAATTAAAAAAGAAGCTGTTAATGGGTGTAAGCCAGTCAGGTGTTTTTTCTTGACCAAAGCAATATGAGATGGCAGAAATTCCACATCTGTAGGATCTGTGCAAAAGCCATACAAATGAAAAGGTCAAAGAAGCTAAACAGTATCACAAGTCAGCAGATACTTGCTAAGAATAAGCCCCAGAAAATGGTGTAACAAGATGAAATCCACAAACTAAATTTAATTTCAGTTTTGTGATCTGAATAGTGATCTGTATTCAGTGGTGCCCAATAATAAACAATCATAAGGAATTTTGCAGTATCAGTCTTGGTAACTTCACCTTTTCCAGTTCTGTCTTGTGCACCGGAGAACTAGACAACGGCCCATCTGAGTCCACAGCTCCGGTACAGTTGCTGCACACATCTTTTATAACCTTAAAAGACAAGGCAAGATGTACTAATTAGTTGACAAATCCGAGAGATCACACAGGAATGTGAAGGAGAACCGGGAATCACACAAATATTTACTAGTCTGAAAGTTAAAAAACAAAAACAAAAACAAAAAACGGCAGTGTGAACATCTCTCCATCCACAGGCAACGTGCTGGGCAGGCTGCCACTACCAGAGTCTCTCCCCTGGCCTCCCGCAGGCCTTTCATGTACAACCTGGAGCAGACGGGATGTCAGAGGGGGGAGGTTTCAATTTCCAGGCAAGCCAAGGCTCCAGGCAGCTCCTGAGCAAAGCAACCAACAGAACTGCTAATTTCTAGGGGGCTTTGCAATATGAACTCAGCTCACACCACCAAATTGATTTCATTTTGATGACAAAAAAAAGTGGGATTGGATCCAAGGTCCCGCAAGTCAAAGGACAAGAGTTTTGCTTAATACATTACCCAGCTGCTCTAAGCAACTCACAGCTCATACTAAGCAGTATTTTTTGTGGTATTTCTTTCTCTACTTGCACACTGACATAAAGGTATAGGTCAAAGTAATCTTGGAAATGTCTGCTGTTAGAAAGAGTTCAAAAACTAAAACTACATGAAACAGAAGAAGCCATGACAGACAAGGACTTTCACTTTTGCTGATTCTCAAGGGACACCATTAAGTTGGTTTCTTTAATGAGGTTACCACCTTGCAATTATGAGCCCCAAATTGCCCAAGCTGAGGAGAATAGGGCTTGACCTCCCACTGCAGCCTCGTGCTGAGCAGCGTTCAGTTCTGTGCCGCCACCAAGGCCTCTTAGAGACGTCTGGATGGCAGAGCCAGGCTGTCTTTAGGCATCTTTTACCAGAAGCCTTGCAACATGTCTGTATGCTCATGTTAACATATGCAGATTTTCCCTTACACTGTTTATCTCAGCTCTGGTTGCCAGAAGAGGATCTGACCTGCAAAACTCTGAATTTCAGGGGAAATGGCAATCTTCCAGCTGACAAAATCCTACTTGTTTTAAACAGAAAGGCAAAGCAAAGCACCAAACAACATCATCATCTTCATTTTAAACTGGACCAACTTGACCACTACAGACCTAAAGATGACACCAAATGTGATTTTATAGCTCCTTTCACAGCACTGAAGTTCCCTTTAAGAATAAAACTAAACAAATCAAATGTTTATGAGCTTAGAAAGACCCTATCGCTGCAATTCAAGGGCACATCATAAATTCAGTGAAGTATATCCCGTATGGCAAGACAGAGCAGCAGCCCCATTTTACAGAAGAAGAACTCAGGAACAAAAGCAAGATTTAATCGTTCACCTCACATCCCATAAGGAATTGACATCACACACGGAAATGAACCCACATTTTTAGACAAGAGCTAATATCTTAAAACGCCTCAGTGTCATTTCTTTATTGCCTGAACTGCCCTGTATCTTGTCTCAGAAACATACACACATTATTATTGAATTCATGGCACTTGGCATGCTTTGTAAGAGAAAATTGAGATATATCTGCTGGAGCATTTTATTGCAGAGAAGCAGATATTTGCACCTCAGACTAAAACTTAGCCCTAAAATACAGGAGAAGTCGTTTCTGAGGATTGCTTTCCCTCTCATTGCTGTCCTCCAGCTTGGTGGAAGTCCACTGCTGATTTCCTGCTACAGAAATGTGACTGTACAGCTTCTGGGAACGTTCATTTCTGTCTCCTGCATGACCCTGATACAACGGCTCATGTTTTCTGCATCTGCTCACACCACACAGTTAGTTAATTTTGGCAGAGGCAGATAGTAATGGGAGTTACAGACAGAACAGAGGGAAATGATTTGGCAGCAATAACGGAGTAGTATGTGCAAAGTCATGCACTCAAGTAAATACGGATCTTATCATACCTCACATATTTAAGGAAAAGCTTTCCTGAAGAGTTTAATTGGGAGGTAATTAAATTTTGATTTGAAAAATGACAGAGTATCAAATGGAAGCTCATGGCCAGATCTCAAGTAAATGCATATTCAAGAGTTCAACACTTCATTTGGGTTCAAGGGATTCACTGGCACACTTGTGCATCACCTTCTATGTACACTATAATTGTGTTTGATACACAGCATAGAACTCAGATTTTCAGAGCTCTGCAGGATGAAATGGCTTTAATATATAATGGTTGCCTGGATGTACTCTCTGTAATTACGTTTGCAGACAGCTGCCATTATAAATGTGGTTTTCACATGCTTATAGCTTTAACTCAAAACTTTAAGGATAAAACATTCCACTGGTGCTGCCAACTTGCATAATTTTAATCACAAGACTCACAGCTCTTGTCATTTTTCCTATCTTCCATCTCCTGAAGAAATATGAATTTAAAAAAATACAGTATTTTCATAAAAAGAAAAGCTGTGAGTAAGAGTGGGGAAAGGAGATGACAACTTTTATCCATTAGAATGAAATGTATCAAAATATGAATAAAGACATCTCAACAGTTCTACGGATAGAAAGTAAATAGAAGTGTATTATATTTCAATGTGTTATAATTCAATAAGATGGCATAAGCAGGAAGGCTCTACTGAGTATATTAATATATTTGGAAATATTTTGGAAGTATATTTCCAAATCTCAAGAAGAACAACCAATTTCATTATTAGTTTATATTTTCACTAATGTAAGAAGGAAATCATTTTTTTTTCTCATGATAAATACTTTTATGCATAATACACACAGGGTGATCTGTGAGGAAAATCAACTGAGATTGCAGATAAAATACATATTTACCTACTTAAAATACATGGACAAACATAATGAGAAAAGTGAAGGTCTTTCATTTCTTTGTGCAAATTGAAAGCTATACACATTTAAAACAAAATCCCGTTATTCTATCAGAACAATTTTAAATAAAATCACCATTACGATACTATAGCTATTAGATTTCAGAACTGCCTCTTTTGAACACAAACTTGGAAAATGTTTGTGCAGCCTGAATTATACTATTTTTCCATATTTATATTATAGAAAGACCTTAAATCCCCAGATGGATGAGGATATACAAATGTGTATCGCATCGACTTCAGTGACATGAGGAATAGAAGGGAAATATTTGCAGTTATAAGTCTGGAAAGATTCTCTGCCCTAGGCAGTTGACAAGGATGGGTGAAGTCAGTGGAATTTTTGCCATGTGGTGTGTCTGGAATCTTTCTCTCTTTAAAAATATCCTGCTATGGAATCACCAACTTTTACTATAAAACCTTCATCCTTGCACTCATCTACAAATTTCTCTAGTTATTGCATTCTATTTTAAATGACACAGCATGACTGGAGGCAAAATATCTGCCCCACCTTTATTTCTTTTACATATGAAGTCTTAAGGATCAAATCATGAGAATTTTCTAGTTACCTTCAAAGGCTCCTGATGAAAGTACCAGCTCTGCAGTAAAATCTGAAAGTCAAGCTCCTTGCTATCCCCAACCCGTGACAAAGGAATCCAGCAAACCCCAAGCAGAAGCCCTCAACTACAGATGGTTCTTTGTGGCTGCACTCTCCGGTACCTGATGAAGAATGAGTGCCTGAAACTCTTCCTGCATTTGAGAAAGGTGTAGATCTCTCTCCTGCTGGATACCACGGGATGACTTCAGTTAGAGACTTGCACACTATAGGGACATGATTATAGTGTCCTCTCTTCTGCCCATGATTGATTTCACAAAACTCATAGGAATTTAATGCTTGTGAGATTGCCGCTGTCTTCCAAACCAAGCAAGGAAAGGATTAAGTTTAAAAAATATTGAGTTCAACAGTGGTTAGTGAGAACACTGATGGTGTGACTGCACAGTTGCTTCATTTCTCTAGGAATCTGGGCTAAAAATCTAACCAGCAAACCAATATGTCCCATCTACCAGTATGTTTCACATATTGGGAAGTGGGAAGAACTGAAGGCCTTGCCACTTGTCTTGAAAAAAGGGAATACAGTAAAGCTGAAATCTGCTTATACACAGTAAAACAGAAGGAAAAGGACTGGTTTCAAAGTTAACCCAGTATTTTTCTCTCCTGTAACACTCCTTGCCAAGTGCCTGAGAAGTAGTGACTTTCTTGGACTTTTCATCATTCCTGCATGATCACAGTCTTATCCTGTCTCTTTTCTGGGCTCCTTGCACGACATGTATTTAACTATGCCACTTGGAGCCTTCTCCTTAACAGAGCACCAAAGCTCACTAGCACTTTACAGAAAAGCAGAAGACATGTCCCAAGGAGCTCACAGTCAAGCAACCCACATTATTTAGAGGAAAAGCAGACTTTATTGACATAACCTATGCTGCGGGTCCTAAAAAGAAACTCCCTTCAGCTTGTGTACTGGAAAACATCATTCTCAAGAATTCTCTAGCCTGAAAAGTTTCATCTTCCTCCTTATTGCTGTTTATCTGAGCAAAGTGGGGTGAGCTTCTGGCAGCCAGCAGCCTACTGCTCAGATATCCCCTTAAAAGACCTATATTTAGTGCCTGTATATCTTCTTGAAAATTCTTCTCTGACATACTCAACCAATACAAGCCCTGCACCCTCTCTCCTGCATTATTTCCAAGAAGTGTTTTGCCTTATACGGCCACATCCAGCCCGAGGCAGCACCGACGGCAGCGCTTGAGGCTGCAAACCTCAACTGGGCACAAATTAAAGACCTTTTTACGCTGCATGTAGCAGGGAGAAAGCAGTCCAAGCCACGAGCTCAGAAAGAAGGGAACCTGCAGTAGGAATGCAAGAACTATTTAAGGGCTAAAGCAGGGGACTAAGTGTGAGCCCTCCTCGGTTCTGTGCTGAGATTTGAGTACTTGTGATTTTAGCCACAAACTTAAAGGAAAATTCATCCCTGAGAAATAGCTCCTGGGAGGGTCAATTTGCTTTGCAAAGGCCTTACTGCTCATGATGAAGTGCGGTACAGAAAGGACCCAGCCCATCTGTCCTGGGATAGAGTGTGTTACTGAAGTCACCTAAAAACCAACAAATGCTGCACGGAAATCAGTTATAGAGAGTACACATCCCCAAATGCATTTTTTTCCAGTAAGTTTTAAGGAATGATCATTCAGCACTCGACTTTATTCCACTACAAAATGGAGACAATAACCTCTTTGGGGAACATTATTTAATATTTTAAGTGTTTTAAGATCTTTAGCTGGAAATTCCCATAGGAAGTAAAACTAGCCACATAATGTTTATGATTACAAAGTCAGTTTTGTGCTAATTGAAACTGGTAAGCTAATACCAGTTTCTTCCTTGGTAAAACCTGGTCTACATGAAGAGTGAACCCCAGAATTTCCCCAGCTCCACTCACTAAGCTATGCGCAGGGAAAAAAATGAAATTTCAGAGGCTTTTACTAAAGGCAACAAGCGCTTATCAGACTGTGTAACCAGTCTTACGAGGAATATCACCATGGCTGCACAAGCAAAATAAAGAAAAGTTAATAAAGGGAGGACAGCGTTAAGGAAAAAAAAAAAGAAAGAAAGAAAATGAAGTATTTCAAAATAAGAGATGGCCTTATTGTAACATGGCAAAACATCAGAAATACCTGTATGCAGGAGGCAATGCTAGGAGGAGGGGGAGGCCTTGGGCATGGACACTATGACCATTTCATACATCTGCTGGCTTTCTACAAGCAGCTACTTTAAAACTTCATTTCCTTGACATCCATTGGCTTTCATTTTAAGTTTTTTGTGGTCTAGCTTGAAGGTGCTGCACACAGAACACATTCATCTGCACGAACGAAGCCAGTAAACAAGCATCTTCTTGTAATGTCATGTTCTTAGTAGGTCTTTAATTTTTAAGGCAGCTTTTCCCAAGGATGCTGATAAATAAGTAGCTGGTTTCAGTGCTGGATGTGCTGAGACAAACAGGCAGACTTTAAAACCTTACTTGACCGCAAAGGCACAAAAGTGCACACAGATACACATATACTCAAGCATGCATGGAAAGACCTCATGTTTGGGTCAGAGTGTTTAACTGCATGCATTTTTTTCATGTACATTTTTGTGGGTACATTTCAGGACTCAAGTCTGGAAATTTCCATCGCTTTATGTTGCACACTGTATTAATGCTATGATCTCAACTGCAGCCTGGAATTTGCACTGGTTATGCCTGATGCTCTGCAATCTTACAGAGTTTTGGTGACATCAGCTATCTTCTTTTTCATCAAGCATTTGTTAGCTGGTAAACCTGAAACTCCCCTTGTGGTTTGCAGTCTAGACTTCAATTTACACTAGGTTTATCAGCTGTTTTATGGTGTCATCTTTACCAAAAAAATGTCTAAAATACTCCGGATTTCTTTCAGCTCTTTTTAATATCTCTTGTGTTCCAACTGATATTTTAAAATTGTCTGCCAAAGTAAGTATCTGTTATATCGATTATATGTTACTGTTTTTCAAAAATTATTTAGCTCTCCTGGGAAAAATCTCCTGTCTCTTCCACAGGCATTTTGACATATTCAGACTTGAGCAGGAAGCCTTGACCTGACAATTACACACACGTCTCTTCAGGAGAACCTGTTGTGCCGGCCTGACAACCTGGCCCCACTTCCTACGCTATCTGTGATAGAAAAGGTGTGTTATGATTAAAAATAACAGCTGCAGCAACCTTCCTCAACTGCCAGAGACTCTAAAACTGCCCATTTTATTAACTATAGAAAGCACACGTTGCTGATGGAGAGCTTGGGTGGCAGGAAACCTCCAACTGACAGGCAGGAAAAGCTCCAACCACTACTCCCTAGATAACGCAGTGTGGTCACTTCCTACATAAATCCACACACGATTGCCAGAGCTTGGTCAAAGTGAGGGCTGAATGAGCAAAAAAATAATTATTTTTACAATAAAAATGCCTTGTCCATTTAAAGATGCAAAACCACTGCCTTTTGCTGAAAAGCTGCGCTATCTGAAAGCCTCGGAGCGTTTTGCAAGAACTGCATAAACCGTTTTAGGTTTGTTGGTAGGAAGGCAATTTGTACCGTACGGAATGGAAGTGCCCAGAGCACAGACGAGCTGGATGCTGGCTGTACGGTGGCATTGCCATCTACCTGAAAGCTGCACTGCTGGAGCTGCACTGTGGGATGGGATTTAGTGAAAGGCTGTTGGCCTGTGTCCAAAATTTTGGCAGACAGCTCACTGCCCAGCTGGTCATCCTCAGCACAAGGAGTTTTGCTAATGTGCAAGATAAAAAAAAATCAAAATTTTTGAAGTGGTAGCAGGAATGCATCTGTGATATGGAATACAAATCTAGCAGTGCTCTGTCTGTCTGTGTGGGGAATGCTTTATGTCTAAATAAGAAAAGAAAAATATCGTAATGAAAGAAAGTCTGGTCAGTGCCAATGTATTCAGCATTAGCAAATCCAAGTTTAGAACAAGGCAGGAAATAAAGGGGCAGTTACCATGATCTAACTGCAGTGGAATTCCCCTGGAAAGGAGTATGACCTGTGAATGTCATTTCATTCCAATCAGTATTTTTGAAACATTAGTAGAGTTAACAGAACACTGGGACGGTGTTAGATAAAACAAGGTAATGATGTTATAAAAAGCCTATAAAAGTCATGAATGTCTTCAGTTTCTCTTTAAAAGACAACACTGCGTTTTCTAAGATACAAACTACCAGTCAAAAACAGCCCACACACCCAGCAAAACTCCCAAAGATATATTCAAGTAGGACAAAACAGGAAATTTTCCTATTAATTACAGATTAATTTTCCATTTGCTGAACTAGCCTTCAGTAGATCTTGTACCTCTTAAACTGCATCTTACTTCTCTGCCTTCTACAGAAAAACTATCTGTCATCAGGAAATTCCTACATGTTTTAATTCGATTGTGTTTGGAAAAACACAATTTATTCTTAGCAAGATAAGCACCATATAAGGTTAGGTCAGAGCACAGCAAGGCGAATGCCTGATGAGTCTTACGCATTTGGGCTTTCATATGCATTTAAAGGGCTGGATTTAAAGATCTTAAAACAAGCCACTGAAACTGCAGTGGTAGTTTCCCACACTACTTCACTGACCTCCACATCTGAGACTGGCAAAGTCCAACATAAATACTAGTAATCTGGTTAGGAGCTAAAACTGTAGCACTTGTGCTGGGATTTTCCACATTTTTAGACACTGAACAGAAAGGAGTGGAAGATGACACAATCCTGTTTCTCAGAAGTCTACGTTCCCAAACAAACACTAACAGATGACATGCTGCTAAACTAGGATTAGCAGACTTTGTTTAGCAACCAGAAGCTGAAGGATTTTTCTCCATTCAGAGTCATTCAAGTATCTCCTCACGTTTTTAAAAAGATGACTGTGGTGGTGCTATGCCCAATTTCTTCATAGAAGCCTTGGTGGCTACTCGTACATCCCTATCCAACAGCAACCTCAGCCTGTAGCTCACTGAGCATGTGTCCTAACTAGCAAAGTCTTCTGCAAAATTAGATGGAGGTGTGCAGGGGGGGAAGTTATACCTCTCTATTTTTTTATTGTACAGCGGCATTTTTCTGCATTTCTGCAGAAATTTCTGCAGCCCCAGTTTAGATGGGATGTAAATGGTCTGGAACTGGCTAAAGATTCTATCTGAATCTCAATTTTCAATTTGACTTAATCTGACAAAAGGACTTTCAACAGTGCAAAAGCTTCAGGTCAGCAACCCTACCTTACCTTTAGCCACTGTTCCGCCTGCTCTTTGCTCTGTACTGCTAGAACCAGTGCATCCGCTCCTTGGTGAGTGATTTTCAGCTCATGCTTCTTCTTTTTGCTGTCTTTGGGAATGTATGTGATACTGCAGTCATTCAGCAGCAGCTCCATCTGAGGTTGCTGGTCCTTGGAACTTTTATAACACTAAATAAATATAAAGAATGCAAGTTAAATCTCACCTTTCTGAACCTTTTGGGAAAGCTGTTGTTATACAGAAATGATTTTTTTATACATATATATTTTTCATGCATCCCTTTATGACATACCACAAAGTTTAGCCAGCGCTAACTTCAATTTCTCCTCCTCATCCCCTTTGCAGGGCAAAATTACTTCCAGACTCATATTAATAGAGTTCTCTTATTGCAAGATGGGTACAACATATGGAGGATATTAACTTTCTCTATGTTATCCATATGACTCAACCTTGATATTGATCAAGTAGGCAGAGAACTGTTTAGGATACATGTTCACACGTGGCAGCAGAATATAATGACACAGTTAAAGACTAAAGCCCAGGAGCTCACATGTCCTCTTGACTGTGGACTTGGCATTTTGGGGATCATTTCCTGCAGTGACAGTTCCAGCTACTATTCCCAGCTACTATCTCAGTAGTGCTCAGCTCCTTAAAGATGTTATTTAGTGCCAGACTGCAGAATAATGTTTAATTGTGTACGTGAACATCCAGTTACTTTGTATACGTATACAACTGGGTTTTGCTCAGATAAATAAGCGTGAAGGCTAAGAAGGTATCTGATATTAAAGAAGACTGATTAGTTGATGCATACATAGATGGCTGAGCGTAAATGTGAGAAAAGCAGAGAAAAGCCCACACGCTCTTATGTGGCTGCTGGCAGTATTCGTTTCATGATGCAACATCCAGAAACACAGTAGCTGTGAAAAGTGTATCACAAACACACCAGCTTAGGCTGATCAAACAGAGCCCCTCTCAACCAGTCTTTGTAAATCATCCATCATCCTTCCTCCCTCTCCAAAGCCCATTGACTCAAATTTCCTCTAGCTTAGTTTGTAATAGTAAAAAAGTTGTTTTCAAGCCACGAAACCCTGTAAAAATATATCATTATCTACTTTAAGAACCTTACAGAGCATATGATTCCCTTTACATTATGTTAAAGATTTTACTTATAATTATACACTATTAAAACACGAATATTTAAACAACTTTATGTGGATAGTAATTCCCTATTAAGAGCTATTTTTAGTATCTAATTCTAATTAAAATATTTTGTTCTATGATCACAGCTGTATTTATAACATAGTGAATTACTAATCCCTAGGAACACATATTTACTTGAATATAATTTGCTTGCATAAGTTACATCTGTAAGTCCTCTTTAAAACCATAAACTAATCTTATGTAGGTTTGTGTTTAACTCCTATTGTGATAGGATTTCCTTAATCACCATTACAGAATTGCTGAAAAACAATCTCTACACAGGAAAAAAAAAAAAAAAAAAAAAAAAAAAAAAAAAAGCTCTTAAGACTACCCATGTGGTTAAAGGAAAATGGAAAAAAATAATATTTTTATATGGAATAACAAAGACAATTCTAGAAGAAATACTGTGTGACTTCTGAGAAAACCTATTACTTTCCTTCCTTCTTTCTTTACCTCAAACTGTTATCATAGGCTCCTGAAATCTGATATGGTTCTGATTTATGGTGAGATTGATGTGGACTTAGGGTAATGGCATCACAACAGTCTAATACAACCAAATCAGAATCAACATTATAAAAAACCTCAGAAATCACAGAAAACTAGCAAATGAATTCCAACTATATAAGAAACCTCTTATCTAGCTATCTCTACTTCATATGCTATTATTTCCTATAAGGCCATAGGCATATATGCACTTGGAAAGTGAACACAGACAAGTTATCTTGGATCAGTGTAATAACGATGTTCCGCAGAAAATGGTCTATCACATGTTAATCATCTTGTAACATCTGGGTTATGCACTAATTCTTAGTTACACAATCAGTTAATTGTAAGCATCAGCTTGGAAGACAGGGAGAGTCTAAGACCCCAACTGATCCATTACTTTAAGTCTTACAGTGATACAGAAACAAATGTTGCTGTCAATTAGACTCTCGTTTCAAAAAACAAAAGCGCATCTATGAGCCCATAATTTACCAACGTATGGAATCTTCTCCTGGCGTCTATGATCAGAAAAAAAAAGGCATTAACAGATTTACTAAAGGAACAAATACATCCACTTGTTTCTTTCCTTTCCATAATGCAGCTGTGCATCATGTGAATACTGCATCTGTAATTACTGCCGAGCAGATGGCGAAGGTTTAGTTTAAAGTGTATACATTACAGCAGCATATGCTGCCAAGTGAATTCTCAGGGTAACAAGGGACTTTTCTCTCTAACAGTCTGATCCAACAGTTCATACAAAAAGCTCCCTATGAGATTTTTGCCTCCATGGGGAATGAGAGATTGGATTTACAGTTTCAGCAATTTTTTTTCCTAAATGAAATATGTTAGAAGCTAGTAGGCCAGACTTTCTTTTGTGCATCAGGGAACTGCCTGAATTTAAGTGCAATAAAAATCAAAGTCCCAAATGGCTAAATGATACTGCTATCATTTCATTTCAGTGCTTGTCTGATTCTTGGATATTTGCAGAATATTACCAAAAGAAAGCTTCCTGTAGAAATAAATACATCATCTAAATGGTACAATGAAAATATGACTAGAGAAAAATAAAATTTACCAGTAGTTTGTTTTCTTTGATAACACACAGAAGTTTTGTCCATTGCCCAAATCGTTTCTTTCTAAGGAGGAAGGCACAGATTTTGGCATCCTTCACCAGATCCATAGAAGCCTCCTCAGAAGGCCACTGATGTCTCATTTTTTTCCCTTTTCCATCCTCCTCCTCTTCATCATAGGATTCATAAGAGCTGCTCATGGCATCCGAGTCATAATCTTTAAGGAAAGCATAGAAGTGACAAGTTAAAACATTCAGCCATGAAAAAAACACTGAAATAACTTAACAATCTCAGCAGGGTTCACTTTAAGTAAAGGCTTTCAAAGGTCAACTGCAAAAGACTCTTTTGGTCCTTAGCAATATCAAAATATTTTTGGTTGAATAAGAGATGCTATAAGACGAAGCTGCTCCATTATGAAATTTTATAAAAGACCCATACTGACACTTAGGAAATTTTAGTTAAACAAATGAATGAGAAAAAAATACACAGAATTTTACACAGTGCTTTAACATCTTCAAAGCATCATTTGGCTGGTCCCATCATCTTTTGTGATTCTTTTCCAGAAGAAATACTTTAATCCGGCCCTGTTGCTTAGCACAAAATACACGTATTTTGTACATGTATAAGTACAAAAATATAAGTATTAATACAATGTATTAAGAAACAAACACTGACTATGACAGAGGTCACAAGAGTAAAGCATAAGATTTTATAAAACCCTAAAATACAGCACATGCAGTGATTAATGCTGAATAGATGATGCTCTTCCTTAACCTACAGCCTGCTCGAGTTGAAAGCATTCGGCGTAAACCTCTCTTGTTATGTGCTCAACCTGAACAGTTAATCCTGCTCCGAGCTTGGGGACGTAATGGCGAAATTCCTTTCTAATTAAATGGTCTTTGGTCAGGCCTTTCATTTTCAATAAAGCAGTCACTTCTGTAGCAGTGACCTTGACTACAAAACTAATTTGTCATTGCCACAGAACCAGAAAATTTTTGATGGAAATATTTTCAAAAGTTGAAATTTTGTTCACCTACTTCAAGCAGACTTTCATATATTTTTAGGCCAGAAAAAAAAGAGGAAGTTCTCTTGCTTGCTTACCTTAGGCAGTTAGGACATTAATGTCTCTCAATATCCCTCCAACCAAGACTACAACTAGTTTGCATTTTTGCAAACATGTTTTACCCTTTTTTTTATCTTCATTACAAAGGGAAATTAAAACTAAATTTCAAGATTTTGATTTTTTTTTTTTTTGAGAAACTAAATTGCTGTCTTCTGATGTCTTCTAGCATGGAGTATTTGGCTCAGTAACATAAATGAAGAGCATCAAAAGTCACAAATGATTACCAATGGGAAAACAAAAGGGAAATGGGAGTATTTTTTGCATTCATTTTAGGAAAAAAAAAGAAGAAAAAGGCAGAGAAATTTAGGGTAGATAATTAACTTGACAATTTTGAAACAGCTATTCTATAGCTTTTTTTTTTCCTGACTCTCCTTCGGTTTCTCATTGTGCAGCGGGAAACAAACAAAGAAACAAACAACATCAAAAGCTGAATAAAAACATAACAATTTCCCCTTGCCCCCCGTTTTTGGAGAGGCTATCCAGGACCTTTCATACAGATTCATCTGGAAACACCTGGGGGTTCATTAAGCAACCAAATATACAGTAGAGCTCCAGGTTGTTTGAGTGGAGGTAGAACGACTAATATGTAGCCAAGTTACCAAATATGAAAATACAAGATCTAGTCATTAAATCAGCATCTTCAAGAAGGTCAGCTCTCAAAGGGAAAAGCTGCCATAACCTAAAGTTGCTGTTTCTTTGGTAACTAGTGGTCTTCGTGTAAAGGATTTCATCTTTACCCCTACCCTCTCCCCTTTCAAGAAAGCAATACTTTGCTTTCCATAAAATATCTTCCTCATCCTTTATTTGAATTTAATAGTACTCTTTGTTCTAGCTAAGCCATGTCACAAACATTCAGTCCTTTTGCACAATCCTTCACATCACTTGTGATTTTAGTCTCGGATTGGCAATATGGTTATTCTGAAACACAAAAATTCTGGAGAACTCCTAAGAAGCAGAAAGGAAGGTAAGAGATCTCTAATCAAGTAGTGACTTGACTACTACTATTCTGATAGCACTTTTCCATCTAATTACCTTTAAATTTTTCTCCAAAATTAAGAAATCACTTTTTCAGTGTCTTGGGGTTTTGTTTTCATTAGATCAACTTGAAAGAGGGGTGTACAGAAAGGCCATTTCTCATACAGTCTTCATTAAGATTGTTGAGAGTTGAATTTCTCTGTATCATGAGCATATATTGAAGAAAGGTTGTCTGCATATCGGAATCAAAGACTTTTTCTGCCTTAAGATAGCCTTCCAAATATGCCTTTTCCATCTGTTTTTTTTTTTTTTAATTGTGTCTGTCCAAAAGATGGAAAAAGCAGTACTGAATTTGTTTTCACTGTTTTAGCAGATCATTTTTCTTTGCTTTTTAGAATATGTTTTAACTTTCCCATATTGCAGGAAAAAAAAGTTTCACCTTGAATACAATTATCAGTCATCTCTACTATGCAACAGAGCTGCTTTCTACTTACCTCAAACTCCTTTTCAGCAAGGTTATTGGGTCAAACCATTGCTTTTTCTTCACAAAATTCAGTTTTACAATATTTTTTTACTTGCAGTTTTAGCACTCCCTCAAAAATTAGTGGTGGGAAGTGAACACTGAAACTTCAAGTAGAAAAAAAGAAAAAAAAAAGCTGCACCTTATCTACTTCTCTTGTCGCTCTCATTAATAGGTAGGACAGATGAGATGTGCACCTGATAGTGACATTAGAAAAATACTCTGAATATTTACTCAAGACTCATATCTATCTCAAATGTTATTTAACAATTTACTCTTTTGAGTCCTACACGTTAAGCACATCTATGTTATGACCTTCTCAGTCTCAACTGATCTGAAAAACTTGGTTCCATCTTTAATTTAGATGGTTTATTTTAATTGCCTATTAAAATATTTTTCACAATGAATAAATATTATTCACAGAACAATTCACTGGACAGTGAAAGCTGTGTTTGTGTAAAGATGTATTATGAACAGCATATTGAATTTTATAGTAATTATAATACAGATGAAGAGAGAATGAATTTTAATATGAAGTAAAAGAGCAGTAAAATAGAGCAAAATCATGGTAAAACAGATTATGAATTATACTAAAAAACTTTTACTTGTATGAGAATATATATTTAAATTATGGAATTATTAATGAACATTTAAGTCTGGTATTATAAATATTTTTGCTATTTTGGATGGCTAAGCAAATAAAAGATCAGTTTCATATTTTGTTATATATTTTTTCCCTAGGCAATCCGTTAGCAGTGCTATTAATATCTTCCTGCCTAAGCATGCCTCTTGTTTAATGACCAAACACAAATCAACAGTTCACCAGGTTACAGGGTGTAGCAGGACCACCCTGCAGCATTTCAAGGGAGGAAATGAAGACAGGAATGATTCTGCTGCTTTGCAAAAATACATGTTCCTTCATTTATTTTACATATATGAAACTCTTTCTTACCTTAAATTTGTTAGGTAAATTATGAGCTGACAGATACTCCAATTTGTTTTTTATGTTTAGAGCTAATGCACATGATAAACAATTATCCATGACACCCAAAGTACAGATTTAATATTTAATGTTCTAAAGTATCTCTTATGCATGTGCTTCAAGAACTGAGATTTTATTTTATTCTTTCAATCCCGTTCAAATAATAAAAGTATCTATAAAAAGTGGGCAGATATTGCTTTCATCTCTGGGTCTTGAGCTGTGCCCACCCTTCAAAGCTGCCCAAAGGCCGAGTCGCTGACTAGGGACAGAGCAACCCCAGCTGGGACTGCAGCAGGTTTCATGTGTACCCTAAAAGGGAGCTCCAGGTTGTTTCCTCAAAAAGTGAACTTAGTTTCTGCATGCTGAAACACCCTTACAGACTAAACCAATGTATGATCAGTGAAGACAACTGCAAATGGATAAAAACGGTCAGAATTTTTGGCAAATCACCAAAACACCAAGAGAGATGTGGCCTTCAAATGACAAGCATCCTGAAGGACACTGGAATTAGCAGCTGCTTAGAAATGGACCTGGACATATATTACTCACTGGAAGTGATATACTCAGGAGCCTTTCCAGGACTAAGTGGCACTGCCTCTTCATAATAGCCTTCTGGAAGGGATGATGTTGGTAATGGTGGAGGCCCATTATCTGGTGGCTAAATGAAGAAAGAAAAAGAAGACCAAAAAAAACCCACAAATAAACAAACAAACAAACAAAAAAAGGTGATTAAACAAGGTACTAAAGCAAGCAGTCTCACAATATCTGTCCATGATCAGTGCTGATATTACCATCCTTACAACCTTAATGGCTTCTCAATTTCTTACCTAACTACATCTAAAGGCAAGGCTCTTGAGGAGTGAACTGGTCCCTTAGGCAAGAAATATTCTGCAGGGCAACAGCTTTTAGAAGGGAGACAAGTCTAAGTCTCAAGCTCTTGATCTTCTGCTATAGTAAACAACACTGAGCAGTTGTTGAGATTTGCAAAGCAATGAAGTGATTTAATTATGCTTTACACCATAATGATACATCTTGAAATGCATCATTATCACCAAGTCTTCTAAGATGGCAAAATCAAGACAGTTATTACATTAATAAGTCCTTTCTACAATGGCATTAAGTGGTAAAAATATTGGAAAGATAAAATTCTCTATTTAAGAGCTAGAAACCTAAGAAATTTATGTAGGAAAGAGATTTTGACATACAGGCCATTTTACAGTATTGAGGAACATTTATTAGCATTTACGTATAAAATAATTTCTATCACAGTATTAAACAAATATGAACTCCCTTAACAAAAATCAAACGGCCTGAGTTGGCAGAGATTAAGGATACATAACATAGTCCATAGTTTTGTAATGCATTTTGTTTTTCAAGGGCAGATCAATCTTAATATCAACATATTAATTTTTATAAAGATAACTTTACATACTGAAATCTGAGCTATGACTAACAAATAATTCAGAACATCACGAAACTATTATATGATAAAATAAATATTTCAAATACCAGGTCAAACTTTAAAATGCTTCTTTTCTAAATATAAACCTGTTTTAAATTTAAAAATGACTGACTGCTGGTATGTTGATATAATAACAAAGCAAGTTTAGTACTGTATGACTTCCACCATATGACTTTACTGTTCTATTTCCTTAACAAGTACCAAAACAACTGTATTTTATAGAATCCATTCATATTTGCCACCAGGTTTTCATTCTGTATTTTCATACTGAAGGAAACACTTAAGCCTTTTTTCAGCATTAGTGGTTTATTGTATGATGACAAAAGTACAACTTGCAAGCAAGAGTCTCATATTTGCGGCAACAGTTTTCAACACATCTTTCTCTTTTACATAAAATGAGGTAAATGTAACTGAGTGTTTGTCTCTGTTGGACTCATTCAGTCTAAATTCAGGGAAGAGACAGAAGCACCTAAAGAAGAAATCAGTCTGGGTTACCTTTATATAAGGCAGGTTTTCCAGCCTTGAAAGTGTTTGCATGTTGGATATTATAGATACATGCAGAAAGGTAAGAGGCTAGTGAAAAAAATCAGCCCTCAAGCTCATCTGACCCCAAGAGATCTCCTAGTAAAATTAGCAACTTCCTCTCAAACAGTGAACCAATTTGGGACCAAACAAAAATAAATTGGTCAGTTTGAGACTTGCATCAACATTACTTCTACATCAAGTCATGTATCCAACTTATTATTAGTCACACTCAATTACAGATAAGAGCTGACAATTACTGTTATCTCTAATGCGCACTCCGTTGAATGAGTTTTCCTCACAGAGCAGCTTTGCTACAGAAATCATCTGCCGAAGAACTAAAACAATGAAAAAACAAAGCTTTTTAGCACAACTTCCCCATGATTTTGTTGAAAAAGGCAAATTGCAAACCTGCCTGTTGTCACAAAACATATGAATCTTCCCGTTTCACCTGCCGCTGCGCAACGCTGCACATGAGGGGTGCTAAAACACACAAGATGTTCCTTAATATTGGAGAGCTGTCAGCACGCCGCAACCCGGCGGCAGCGCGGCTTCCCTGCGCTCCTTCCATAAGGCAGATATATTAATGTTGTGGTCTAGCCTCCAACTGCTTTCCCTGTCAGGTGCACTAAGATATAGGAAATTCCTATCGTTATTAAACCTATTTCACCCAGGAAATATCTGTCCTGAGAGTCATTCCCATCTCGACTTGACACAGCAGAACAAGGTTTTGAAGGTATCTTTTATCCAGAACCAAATAAGAGGTGCCAATAAAGATTCAGGGGGAGGGGGGCAAATGCTTGTTTTTAGACAAAATGTTATTCCGAAGGAAAGAAAAAAGGAAATGAAACACAAATGGTGCTTGTCTGAATTCGACCCTGCCGGAGCAGCGGTTACCGCATGCAGCTGGGGCGGGCAAGGCTGCGCCGCCAACGTCAACACAGATGGAAACCATTGCTGCCTTCCTCGGCCCTCGCCTTCCAAAAGCAGCGCTTGCCATAACAGAGTGGAAAACAATTATAAAATCGCATTAAAAATAAAAAAAAAAAGATTATTAGTAGGAATAGAAACATCCAACTGATTAAATACAAAAGGAAAGTGCCTTGCTCAAATCTGCACCGTAAACAACTCCATCTTTTGCAAGTTATGGAATATGTAATCCTTCGACCATCAGTAAATCTAAAATGTACATGTGAGCATGCTGATATTGCTTATTAATATCTGCCATGTTTGGATTTCTTTACCATTGCTAGTGGCATAGTTTAATACTTTCAACTGAACTGCTTTCAATTTTGATGAAGTTGAACATGTGTGCTTTGAGTGGTACCACAGGGAAAGACATAGCAACCTGCAAAGAAAGCATTAACACCAACTTCTCCCTTCGTTTTTTCAGAATAGGCCACAAGGAAGAACACTAGGAAATACTGTCTTTCAAGACAAATAACCTTGCTCAAACACAGGAATAAGAACTGAGTTAAACAAAAAAAAAAAATCACAATTTTATCCCACTGGAGGCAAAAGGACAAAGATGAGTGACATGCTGCTGCCCAGAATAATATCAGTAATACTGAGAACAACTGATGAAGGTGTTTGACAGGTGCTGGGTCTAAGACAAAATGAGAGATCCTTTACTTGAACCAAAGCAGCTGTCAGGTGCTCATTGCCCTGCAGAACTGAGAACTCAGAGACATTAAAGACTGCGTTGTTCATGGGATGCCCAACTGAAAATACAGGAGGGACTACTGAGAGAAACAAATTTTAAGCAATATATAACTGGACATTAAAACTGTTTCACTGGAGCCTAAAACAGACCCCTTTCAGGGCTTCTTCTCCACTAGTCCATCTGTGTTTCAGAAAGCAGAAATAACCTCCTTCTCTCTTACCTCTTTACCTAAGAGGTAAAATACTTTATTTTACCCTTCCCTCAAAGGATACCTACCAAGTTAGGCAGCAACTGTCTTTCAGGGTTGGTCTCACTCATAGTTCCTGAGGATGTGAAAGTAATAGCGTAGAAAGCAATACGGAAAGCAGAGGAAAACAAAGGTCACCCTACAGGGACCTGAAGATATAAAATAGCTTTGTATCACTGCGAGGCGTTACGCCTTGCAGGAAACAAGAAGGAACCTCTCAGCCCTTGCGCTCGTTCAGGATGTGGAGCTTTCCAGTGAAAACGCCTGACCTTAGGAGAGGTCGAGGCTGCCAACACCCACGTGCCGCCGCCGAGGGCTGCCAGCAGCTCGAGTGCCGCTCTCACAAGGCTGTTATTAGATCGACCACGAACTCTGTCCCAGACGGACGCCGGGGCCAGCTGCCGTGCAACTCCACAACGCTCAAAAGCAGCAACGTGATACTGGAAAAGCAGTTGAATACTTGTGGTGTACAATAAAGCTACTTAGAGGCCAGCGGGCAAATGCGGCTTTCAAGACGCCTTGTCACCTACGGGTGCCATTTGCTTGGGAGCGGAGCTGACCTTAGGACAACCCTGCCATTCCCTGCCCTGTGGGCTCAGAGAGTGCTCTTGCATTTACAATCCCCCTCCCTACAGGCCAGAGAAAAATGGATGTTACTGACTGTACTATTCAACTCAGCTCTGTTGTGCCACTATAAAGGCTGAAAACTGGCCATGGGTACTCGCTGCACTCTTAAAGTTGACATGAAAGCTATCAGTAAACCATGTTGTCACCTGGTCCCTAGGAAACTGGGAACTAAATTATGTGAAAGAAGTCTAGCAAATTCTCTTAAAGAAGTGTCTGCATTCCCCAGTATACACAAATTCACCTTCCTATTCCAGGAGATCATGTATTCGTGTATGTGACATGATGGTGGGAACAGGGCACGGCAGCAGGGTGAGAACAGTGCAGACAACACTGTTTACACCTTAAGAATATTCCCTCGGGGCCTGAACTCAAAATAAAACAAGAGAAAACTTTGGTACTTAAAAATGTGGGAAGTACTTACTGCCCTAATTCCTCTCCTATGTGTTTGTAAATAGCATCTTAACATGCTTAAGAAAAACAAACAGGCTGGTTCCCAGTAGATGCTTAGGGATAGTGTTTTATGGACAGGTACAGCATGGAAAGAAGATAAAAAGAAAATGTGAGACAAATAGGAACATGGTAAGAATGATGGTATCAAATTTGTGGCATTAGTAACCTTATAACTTTCCACTGTGAATGTCAAAGATCATCAACGTGTAGTAAGGATAGGAAAGAGGGCAAACAGCTTCACAATAGTCACACAGGAAGATGACAAAGCAGTTCAATCCGCTGCAAGCCCGCACTGGAAATATTCCAGTTTAAGTGAGAATTGCAGTAAAATGCAGTTCAAGATAGTTCACTCCAGCAGCTTAGACATGAAAAAAGGCTGACATATGATGGTACATTGTTATAATGGTGTATGATAAATGAACTGACAAGAAAATTAATTTAAAATTTGCAAATATAGAAGAAGTAACAATAATGCATCTTCCTGAACCTCCCCCCCCCAAAAAAAAGGAAAGGAAAATGGGGACAACTATAGCATCCTGCAAGACATGATGAACATAAGAAGAAAATACGAACATATTTTACTGTCCTCAATTTTTATGCAATCGCATATGATGATGGGAACCACTCCACAACCAAACCATGTCCAGAAGGCTCTCTGCTGTTCTGGTCATCCGTGACCAATCTAGAACACGAAACTGGAGCAACTGCTTAGGAGAAACACTGTTATGAAGAGGGGACTAGCTCAATATTTTAAAAAAATACAGAGTTCAAGTAGAAATTGATGGAGTTTGTCTTAATAGAGTGAAATGAAGGCTGAGAGAAATATGATTTCAAATCAAACCAAATTTCAAAAGAAATCTGAGGCACGGACTCAGGTGAGGAAAATAACTACTTAAATATAAGAACAATGGCTAATATTGAACAGTGAGATGTAGGAACTGCTTTCCAAACTGAAACAGCAGGTTAAAGAAAACTATATGGTGGTAAAATAATTTTAACAAGCTTCAGAAAGGGTTAATGTTTTATAATTGCCAGTTGTAGTAGCATCTCAACTCGGTGATGAAAAGATTCTTTGATTCTATCCTCATTATAGAAGAACATGCTGAGATTCGTTCATACTGAAGCCATTGGCCAGCTCTGAATGAAACAAATGAATTTTTGTTGAATTTATTTTTGTTGTTTTTAAATGTTTTCGGCAAGGGAATCCCTCCAAGTCCAATATTACCTCAATTTTCAGTGTTAGCATAAAAATCTGGATAAAATAAAAACTCCTAAGTACCTACGTGGCACATAGCACCCTCGCTTTCGTCATAGCACAAGCCTAACTGCACAACTTAGGACCTTCGAGGCAGCTTTTTTTTTTTAATACCTTCGTATAATTATGTAATGTATGTGTTGGTATAATTAATGTAATTGGTAACATATCACTTAAAAATTCTTTTGATTGTAGAAATGATTTTTTTTTTCTTCTCCAAGGACACTGCCTCCTTTCAGCATTTCCTAATAAATATCTTAGAATATACCTGACAGACAGCCAGATAAAAGAAGGTTGTCAAATCACTTCTCCACAATAGAAAACCCATTTATATGAAACACTCTTATGGTGTGACTGTGTGTGTACAGGAAAGGGTTGGGGAAAGATGACCAATTCTTTTGATTTATATCTACAGGGGTTACAGCATATTGCTGGACACTTGTAGTGCTTAAATCATTATTAGATCATATTCCAGGAAAAACAAGACATATATCCAGGTTTATTGTGAAAATCATGCAAAACAGCCAAATGTGCTGTTTGCATCTCATTTTGTCAAACTGCACAGTACAATATTTCTGAAATCACTGACTGTCAGATGTAATATGACAACCGACTGCTCCAAGGTGGGAAGTGCTCTGTCACTGTCACACTGTGGATAATTTATGCTGGTATCCTCAGGCACATCTGAGCCACAGGAAGCACTGGATGTTATTCTGTTGTGTGTGTAATGTACTTTAAAGCAACTTGGTGATACTGCAGTGATGGTACCCCAGGTACTAAATGGCCAGCAGCTGAGGTATGTAGAGCACCGGCCCCTTTAATCTTTCAAATCCATCCTCTAGCAGAGCTTCTTGCCTGTCCTTTCAGCTCAGGGAAATATCATAAGAGTAGTTGCAGACTGTGAGATGCAACATACCCAAGGCCTCATAGAGAGTACATTCCAGAGGAGACAACCAATATGACTGTTTCCAACACAAATGCTAGACCACCACGACCTCCTCTGCTCCCGCCCCAGGCAAAGGTTCATTAGCTGCTTGCCTTGTAGTCACGATACCTTCCTGCAAATACCTTCCTTCCTGCGTTTCATACACCCTTCATTTGCTCTGATTTGGCTGGCCATCTGAAGGAGCTGTATGCACAGGGCTTAACACAAGAGAGGATTTGTGCTTCCTAAGGATGAGAGAAGTCCACTGGAGCAGACGAAGGCAAGGGAATGCACACAGACATGGAGAATGACATGGACGGAGATGGGGTGATCAGTCAATTGCTTCATTCAAAGATGCGCAAGGTCTGCCTTTGACTCTGGGTTTTAAAACCAGGTCCAAACCCCATCAAACCTAGGAAATCTCTCTGGACTTTTAAGAGGTTTAATATTTGAAGATTTAATTTAAAATAGGAACAATATGCCTATAAATAAAATATTTTTTATGATCTTTGCTCATTTGCTGAGGAACAGCAAAACTGATAGAAAATCTGGCAGGAGCAAATATGCAGGTCTGTTTACAGATTTGCAAAGGCAGCCTTGCACAGCACCTGCCTACACAGAATTCTGGCTCCTGGCACTACTTTAAGGAGTATTGAATTCCTTCCCACCCACACATCTTTACATAAGTAAAAGCTTAAACATCAGTTCAGACTAAACATTTTTGAATGCAGAATCCCTTGAGTGCCATAAAAAGAAACAGCAGTGTAAATGAAATTTTAATTTCCATCGTGCTCAATAACTAATGTGCTAAAAACACAGGTTTTAAAACCACGCATAGTTTATTTAAAGTCATTGATCCCTACTTCCAGGAGCACACTGTGACTCCACTGGAGGTTGAGACCACCAGTAGATGCTATTCAGCAAGTGGAAAAACTTGGTCTCTGTCCTGAACAGCTGACAAAAAGAGAGGTCATATATTATGGACTTTCGGCTTGTTATGTGACATCCTAGAGCAGTATTTCCTATTCTCTCATGTGTCCACAGAATTTCTTCCAGAAATTCTAAGAAAAGTGATTAAGAAAGGATATTTATGTTACTCAGTAATGTAATTACGTACACCTTCTAAAGAGCTTTGCACCATCATCTAAAAGTTTTAAGGAATCCACTGATTACATGTAGATCAAAAACCACTTGCTAGAGCATTAACAGAGGGAAAATTAATCTTAGCTCCTGTCACTCATACCCAGCTTTGGATAATAAGAGAGAAAATATTACAGTCTCTGATCATATTTAATGATAATGGGGGTCTGACCGAAAAGGTGTCTCTCCAGCAGGTAAAAGTTTCCGAAAAGCACCTAATGATAAACACCATTAGTTCAGAGTGGCTGCAGGAGAAATGTTTAAACCGCCAGACAGCACTTTGAGCTGGTGCCCGTATTTGAAGTTCAAAAAGCTGATGGTTTTGTCCTTCCTTTCTGACTCCACTGGGCTCTCGCAGGACAGCAGCAGTCTGTCATCTTTTTCAAAAAATATGATGTGCTAGCATCCTAAAATAACATCCCTGGTAACCCGCACTTGGATAATGCCCAACCACGACAGGCCTGGAGCGGCTCCTGGATAGTCTCCAAAGGGCACTGAAAGCACAAAGGAAGTGCAAACCACTGCTGTCCGGCAGCACCAACGGCAAGGAGGAAAAACTGGCAAAAATCAACTTCCATCCTGATGGAAAAAGCAGCTCAGCTTTGTGACTTGACTGAGAGTCAAGTGTCAGCAGTGTTGCTGTCAGCTCGAGGAGGAGGGCTACTTTGCCAGACTTGTCACAGCAAGAATAAGCTCTGAACTCACTGGTGCTGGCTACATCAGCATCCAAGGGACTTCTCACTCTATCTTAGGGAAATATTATTCTTACTCCTGAATCCAACCTGAATATAGCTACTGCAGAACAGCAGTGACCTGCTTGGTCTAATTCATACTTCCCACCATTTCACCCCATGCAGCTTCACCAGCAATAGGGGAATTTACACATTCATTCATAAAAAAAAGAAGAACAGGTCCATTTTTTTTAAAAAAAGTAAAATTAACTTGCATCTTCCAAACCAATTTATCAAACTGAGCCACATCCATAAATATGAAAGAATGACAAATGCAATTGGCTTGAGTTTATGATGCTGGCACCTGAAGCCTACATTTCAAAGGCCTGTGCGTTTTGTTTAATTTTCTCACCTCTCATCAACCATTTCCCTGTAATTCACACTATGTGCACCCTGAAATGCAGGAAAACATCTTTTTCAGACACTGTTAACTATGAGATGAATTCTCCACATTTCACTGCATATTAACATGATCTTTTTTTGTTCACTCAAATTTACTGCATAATTATTTTACAGCATGCATTTTAAATGAATTTTACTACTGTGTATATACTGACTCTGGATATGGATGTTTCTAGCATGCATATTTCATTTCTATAAGAATTTGAGAATAACTGATGACATTATATAGAATTAAAACAAAAAGAAATCCTGATCTGGGTCATAAACCAAAAACAGGCATGGTTAAAGGAGAAACTATGCTTAAGCTGTGCAATGTAATTTCCTTTTCCTTTTTTTTTTTACTTTGTTCTGTGACTTGTAGTACCATTCCCTGTTAAAAATAAAGGTTATTAGAAAAGACTGACCAAGTGTTTGACCTGGTAAACTAGTTTTCATGTTTGTAGAATGCTACTGTCTAGTAAAACAAGTATGTTTGCTTCTTGAAACAGAGCATAAATCAGATAATATGTAACATGTTAAAATGAAGCAGCATGTTGGTCATGCTGGTGTTCTCCCTCTACCATGAAAATACAGACTGTGAACTGTCCTTGTACCTCACACTTCAGGGCTCCTCTACAGACGTAGGATTATTTGTGTCATACAACATTTACCACAAATGAGCAAAAGGATGGATAATTTGTCAGTATTAGGGCTGAGACTGTGCTCACCTTCAAATCACCTAAACCATTACTTACTTATGTTCCTCTCAAAAAATGCCAAACTGTTTTTTTTTCTCTCGAATCTACTGTTATGTCAGTGAAAGGGAAGAATTATAACTTGTTTATAGCTTATTCTTTAACAAGACAGCTGTTTCCAACCAGAGGAATTGAACTGCAGATCTCAGTTAATATTTCTTCTATAAACATCTCTGAGAACTTACACATTGACTTGGTTCTGCAGGGAATTTCTTACCCAAGCAGTGAGCACAGAAAGGCACTGAAGTCTATTAAAAAAAAAAAAAAAAAGTGTACTTCCTTCATTCCACATCTCTAGGCCTTCATTTGGGGTGTTTGCTATCAAAATGCAGTCTTTTCATAAAATTTGGCTCTCCACCTTCACGGTCCATTGCTGGATGCCTTCCAGCTCATTGCTGCTTCTCTTGCTCCGGGCAGGGAGCGGGACAGAACTGGACTTGCATTGCAGATGTGGCCCCACCAGCTTGGAGCCATTCCCCTTCCCCTCAGCCTCCTGGCTCCTTCCTCTTAACTCCTGTTCTGTTTATGGTAATCACAAAAATATCATGTTCATATGTTTGAATTAGCACTCACCAGCCACTGCTGAGGTATCTCCGGTAGAGGCATTTGAGGTGGTGCAGGCAAACTGTTGGCAACTTCCTGCTTTTGGACATGTTCTTTAATTTCGAAACCTGTGGGAGAGGGACACACATCACTTAACACCTTATGGAGTCAACACACCATGGAGTCAAGACCTCATAGAGACCACACCTCATGGAAGCAAACATGGTGCTGTTCCCCACGGGCGCTCTTCGCTATGTTCAATGGCCGCAAACTGAGTTCTGGCACACGACCCTTCCCAGAGTCACTCCCAGGTCACCCCCTAGACCTGCTGCTTCAGAGAAACAGCAACCACTGGGAGGAATGTCAAGGATTGGGAATTTAATCATGCAGAACAAGCACATACTTATGATATAGGCTAAAAGCTGCTTAGATCAACAAATACCAGACAGAGAAAAAAAAAACAGAAAAGAAAAACAGGAAATCATTCCAAACTAGCTACTAATCTGAACCGAAAGATTTACTACAGAGCTGAGACTTTATCGTCCAGATAAAGGCGTTTACAAGATGAGGATCCGTCACTTGTGGCCACCTCAACGGCAGCGCGTGGCGGGTGAACCCTGTGGCCTGGGCCTGGTGCTGGAGCAGGGGCGGGATGGTCAAGGTGCTGCTCAGTGCCCCTTCATCCAGAACGAGCAGGCCCTGTGGCCAAAATTCCTTTCTTCCTCTCGTTTCTGAAACAAGCACCATGGTTTCCCAAGCAAACTGGGGAAAGGAGCAGAAGCTGGATGGAAAAAGTCACTTCCATATGGCTCCTGGGGAAAAAGAGTGGCCCTTCAGTGCTGAGTTTCTGGCAGGGCAATTTAAATCCCCATCACACTTCATGACAACACAATGCTGTTTGTTTTTCTAACTATCAAAAAGGAGATTGGGGTGCCTCTCCTCGACGCTTTGGCAAAAATTCAGTCAATGGGATGCACCCTGCTTACCCCTAGATGGTATTCAGCTCCTAGGGTTTAGTTTAGTTTTTTAAATATATATTTACATAGCAAAATGGGTGTCTTTTGGTCAAGATCATGTAATTCTCAAAAATGTAATCAATGATGAAAGGTTTCTTGTCATAATAACTCAGTCGCACTGGCTGCGAAGCCATGGACTGAAAAACAAGACTGATAAAATAAACAGTCTCTAAGGGCCACAGATACTTCTTTCTTCCTAAAAACTGAGAGTATGATTTTTCTTGGGAATCATTCCTTTTTTTTTTTAAGGTGTAACTTTCACTTGTGCCTTACATAGGACAATATCATATTATGACTGCTATCCATATGCCAGTCACCTATACTTTCTGTAACAACTAAAAGTTAAATTTGAGAGGTCCTTTTAATGGAAAAAAGAAAGTATTCAAAGTGAATTCTACTGACTCTCTAAAAGCAGGTTTTCCTCAAAGTTTGAAAAGATGTATATTTAAGCAAGAAACTGCTCTAATACTTATTTTCTTCTACCAAATTGCACAGCAAATTCAGCATTATAGGCTTATGACATTACAGTACCGTTAAAGAAAATGGGCAATGCTGACAGTCATGTTAAATGACTGAATTCACTAAAGGTTCTTACTCCAACATAAACTGGTGTTGCCTTTGTTTTTCAGAAGTCTGCGTTTCAGAAGGAAATGCCAAGTTCAGAACTAAAATCTAATGGGAATGCCATGATTCAAGAATTAAAATAAAGTTTACAGTTTTGCCAGCTAACCAGAATAACTACTGCTTTGGAGGTAAAGCAGGTGGAGATTAGATAGCTACAACCTGAAGAATACATCTGACTGGCCTCGTTCTCTCTGTTTGATGGGTATTAAATGAAGAAAACAGTGTGCAGTTAGTAGGCACAAGAAAACATGGCAATAGATTTTTAGAAAATTTCCCAACTCAGGACTTGCAGAGAAAAGAGTCATGGTTTAAATTTTACTAAAATCCAGCCAGACCCTTATAATAATTCCCACACCTTTAAAAAGCAAAACATAATTGTTCACTTCCAGATGTTATAAAGGATCCAGCCAGTTCCCATTTGCACAGATCCTTCATCACCTTTCCCCATTATTATTCCCTTATTAAATGGTTTGCCTCAGCAATAGAAATATGCTGGTGGATTCACACAGTTGATTTTTAAAAATGCATATAAAGAGCCTGAACTCAGCATAATCCTCAGGCCTATTAAACTATGCCAGCATTCCCAAGGCACATCTCATGGATGTTACGTGGGTGGAGTAAAATAACACTTTAAAAAACAGATTCAAAGTGACAGCTCAGCTTAGTTACAGCATATTGCAAGTTTATGCTTTATTTTATTGCTTTTAATTCTAATGAAGAGATGAATAGTTTCAAAGGGATGGGAGTACTGAATGTTATAACAGATCAAAAAAGCAGCAGGGTCATCTCTGAAGTACACGACTCCCTTCAGTTTCACATGCACTTGCAGCTGCCGTGAGATGGCACGGTTCCCACGCGAGCCGCTCCGCTCTCCCCTGCCCTGTTCCTGTCCCGGCACCAACCTCTCCTGCGGGCCAGAAAAGTACGTGTGTGGCCTCATGTTGAACCAGAGCAGGAAGCTGACACAGGTTAGGACTAACCCAGTAAAAAAGCAAATAACGCTCGTGCTAGCAGAAAGCAGGACACAGAACAGGAGCAGGAATAAGCAGCCCGGGGAGCGGGAGAGCAGCGCTTTCTGTAGAGGCTCTAAATGTTTAAGCTACAGTTCTGTGAACTGGAGTTTGTAGAGTGCAGTCCAAAAAGATGTCTGCTGCCATCTTTAATGACCTCTTGCTTAACTCAACTATAGGACTTCCTTGAACTAATTCATATGAACTAGAGCATATCTCTTAGGAAAATATTTCATCTTGATAATACGCCAGCAATGGCATGCAGACTTTAGAAAGCTCTTCCATTAGTTAATAGTTTCAATGCTCAAAACACATGCTTATTTCTACTTCTTTGAAACAAACATTCAGTCATTGGATACTGTTATATCTTGTTGTGTAAATTTAAGAGCTCATTCTCAGGGGTCCTTTTTCTATGCTGAGATTAACTATGATGTCTCTTTAGGGTTATTTAAAGGCATATTACTGGATCGTGGTTCTGACTTTTCTTTGAGATGCCCAAACCATGGGAAGGTTCCCATGTCTGGGACTCTGATACTGAGAAATTTTTATCAATTTTGTTAAAACCTCTTGCCTCTAATACACAGGGTGGAGTGGGAGGACTTCTAAAGTGTCTGTTGGGAACAGTTCTTTGCCCCTGCCAGCTCCCAAGTCATGCCTAAGAACTGTTGGGAAAGACAACTCAGTTCAGGACAAAATCATGCCAAGGACCACTCCAAAAATTTAGCAGTACAAATGGTTGAGTGCCAGGGCCCAGAAACAAACCCACTGCTGTTTGATTTACTAGTTCTGCTGTAGTTTTTGTGTCCTGAAACACCAACCACAATCCAGAGAAATGGATTTTGCAAACTGTTGCAAAGCTGGCACCAGAATACTGCCTGATTTCTTCAGGAAGTCAAATGTCTTTACAATAAATCTGGTCAGAAAGATCAAAAGAACAATACACAATTTTAAATCAGCATTGTATGAAGTTATTTCAATCTTTATAAAATGTAGCTGTTTCTAAACATACCACATTGCAAATACTTACTGAACTATAGGTTTTTGTTTTAGGGAGCTAAGTATATTTTGTTTGGCTTTTGGAGCATGAAGCCTCCTTCCACAACACATGAAACTGTCACCTGACTACTACTCTCACTAGTAAAGTGAAAATAGTGATGGATCTTCAAGAAAGTCAATAGTGAGAGCAGGATGATCGGGAATTTCAAGCTGAGCTCCCTGGACCCGAATCCTGTGCAAATGTGGTTTCTTTACTGGAGGCAGGGAACTGTATTATTTTTAGCACTGGAGAAGAAACAAGTCATGCAAAATGCAGCTGCTCACAATGTGACATTTTTCTATTATTTTCCAAAAGCTAACCGCGAGGGATTTATACTGACAGTACATCTGTCAAATAACAGAACTTACAGCTCAGATACTTCCTTATACAGTAAGGTGCTGTATGAAAACAGAGGGAGTACTATTAGGAAAAATAGTGGAGATGACAGTAGGGAAGATTCTTTGTAAAAGCTCTGGAGAAGATTGCTGTATATAGTCAATCAATTTATATTGTACTCAGTTACATAGTCTTGATGGATTGAAAAGTGATTGTGCAATTCAACCTCTGTGTGTTTAGCATGGAGAAGAGAAGACTGAGAGGGGGTCTGATCAATATGTATAAAAACTTAAGGAGAGAATGTAAAGAGGATGGGGCCAAACTCTTCTCGGTGGTGGCCAGTGACAGGACAAGGGGTAATGGGTGCAAGTTGAAACACAGGAAGTTCCACCTGCATATGAGGAAGAACTTCTTTACTGTGAGAGTGACAGAGCCCTGGCACAGGCTGCCCAGAGAGGCTGTGAAGTCTCCTTCTCTGGAGATCTTCCAAACCCGCCTGGATGCCGCCCTGTGCCACGTGCTCTAGGTGTCCCTGCTGGAGTAGGGGACTGCTGGCGGGACTAGATGTTCTCTAGAGGTCCCTTCCAACTTCTGTGTGATTCTGTAAATTAAAATAGTTTTAAATAGAAAGAAAAAGGGAAAGTATTACTTTAATTATGAAATCCAAACACTCTGACTGCTGTTTCCTGGCTGTTGGCTGGGCACTCCTGTGTCCACCATGTACAATGTCTGCATTTAAATCAAACCTTTTCATGAATTTTGGTCATATGATAAACATGCAGCATGCAACCTCCATGCTGGTAAAAATGGTGCAGTGGCCAATGCTCCCTGATGGCAGTATTGCTTTTCCATCAAAATTAATAAATAGAATTGCTTCCACAAATAAATGAAGTAACTACTATATCAACAAAGTGAAAACATTCTTATTTTGTGGCTAGGCTCACCCATGCACAATACATTAATTTTTCTATCAAGTCTTTTGCTATATTTTATTGCTGAGCGCTGTGGAAAGCATGCAGAGAAGTTACACTTAAGCTTCAAGCTGTCCTGCTGCATTGCTTCAGTTTAGGGTTTTACCCCCTTAAAACTATTTCATTAGGCATGAACTTATTCTGTGCATTCTGCAAGCAAGAAAACACAGCCCTGACATTGACCTTTTGATGCCTGTATCCTCAGGAGGATGTTAGTTATTACGGCCTTCTTCTCCCTGACAGTAGAAGTTAGATATTCATGGTCCAGAAGTTCAAGAAACAGACGCAGTTCAACTATTAACTCTTCCATGGCTGAAAAACAATCAGAAAAAAAAAGACATTTTATAAACATGCAAGTTCCCACTGAAACAAAGACAGAGTTAATTCTCACATTCCCATTCAAGTTATTTATCATTTCTCAAAAATGTATGTTCCTCCCTCCTGGAGACACACTGCATCTATTTATCAAACCAAGAAACTAGCACATTACTGAGCACTATTGGCATTTCCGCAATCACCGCAGTCACCACAAAAACGATGTGAAAAAGACCCAGTTCTTTCCATACAGCAAATCACCAAGTTGGTGCTGCATAAAAGTGTCAGTGCCATCTTTACTAGCAGTGCCACTCCTGCTCCTCTCCCTTTAACAAACAAATCTTACCTGCAAAAGAAAATTACAGTTTGACACAAAATTCTAAACAGACTGCTATTTTCAAAAATCCTTAGGGAATTGTTCCCCCTTAGTTTATTTCTTCTGTTTCCAGTAGGAAAAAAAGAGAACAAAATTTCTTATTACTCCCCATATTCCTGATCTTGCACTTTTTATTTCAGATTTCTTTTATTCCAGTTGTAAGGACTTCCCAGTTCTTTCTGTGAAAATCACATTCCTTCTCTGGATTTACAGTGCTTCACAATTTTATGTAATCAAACTTTTTTGTAAGCACATTTCCATTTCTTTTCTTCTCAAATTAGCTCTGAAAATTGACATTCTTGTGATAACTGCAATGGCTCAGCCCATACAGAGAAATGCATTTGTTCCAGGATAAACCACTCAGTAGATTTATGAGACACCCATAATACTGAACCTCATTTCTATGTTTCAGTTCACTCATGATTGTGAGATCCCCTTGTCCCTACACTCATGTGGGCTCTATTTTTAGTTTAGCCTTCATCTTGCATGGAACAGTTTACACCTTCCTACTTTCCTGTATCTGATGCCATTATCCTCATGAAATGCTGAGAAGAAACATTCATTTCATTTCATTTCATTTCAGGGCTACGCCCTGAAGACTGAGATGGAGATAAATCTCAATCCTCATTCCAAAAAGCCTCTATTTTTTTTCTGTTTATTTATACGTGTGTGTATATATATATAAAATCATATTTTCAAGGTCTAATAGGCCACTTCTGGTAAGTCCTAAAATCTCTTCTTTACTACTCACTCCATTATCAGCTCTTGGCTCCTCCCCATCCCTTCTTCATACGGTTGTTCATCAAGCTGAAAGTAGAATCCTTTTTTTTTTTTTTTTTTTTTTCTATTTGTGGGAAGGTGCCTGAATGTTTAAACAGTTTTTGGTCCAGATACGTTAGTTTTATCTGACCCTTGAAATCAGGATGGTGCTGGGCAACCTGCAGACGCCACCTACAATCCTGCAAGTGGCTGGTGGCCCCTTCTTGTCTCCAGGGACTGCAGCTTGTCCCATTTATTTGCAGATTCTATTGGGATGCTCAGGATGCTCTGGCAAAACTGACTTACTCCTAGGAGGCAATGGAAGACAGAGCTGGTTGCAATACTAAAGCACGATGAAGTCTTTGCGAAGAAGTCAGTCCTAAGAAGTGCATATGGGCAAATATTTTCTGAAAGACACTGTATATCCCTACAGTACAAGATTTCCTCTTGGTGAATATATTCTTCCATTTAACTGAGCATATAAACTCCTTATATAAACTACCCACATCTTCAGGAAATATGTTCCTCCAAGATTTTTACAAAGCCATTTATACCTAGGCAGATGGACGGGATGCAAGATGACAGGAAATCTGCCTACAGCGCCTCGCCACATAGTCCGCAAAAAACTACAAATAGCTACAGATCATTTGGTCTGCCAGAAATCTGAAAGTATTTCAGGACAACCATACTGCTTGCTTCCAGTGTGGTTCACATTCTGGAGGAATTTGCAAAGGGACAAGTGACTATAAAAAACAAGATTTAAGAAAGAAAACAGTATCTATAATCTGAAAACTAATAAAATAATCCCTAAATTATCAGCCATGGGTTATTTTTCAAATGACACATTTCAGAAGCAAGACTTAGATTCTATTAAGTGTGTATAACACACAAATTCTGATTACAAGCAGACTGATGCTTTTAGGTCTTCTTTAAATACATTTTTTAAACTATTGTAGTTCTGAGTTTTATATTAAGAAATTATGGAATATATGCATTTTAATACTAGTTTATTATATCACAAACATTTCAAAAGAAATCATTATTGTAGAATCTGAGCTGTCATAGTGGAATCTAATCAGTACACAGTGCTAGAAACATTTCTTTTGCAAGTACTTTCACAGCCATATCAATTATCGCCAGGGCTTATGAGCACATATGCACTTTAAAATGTCATCAACATATACAGTGTGCATAATTTCTATTTGCATATATTACCACACTAACATTTCTGTGAACTGTCATGTTTCCTGGATTCTCTGAAGAAAAAGACCACAAAAAAAAAAGGAGTCCTCACTTGTCCCCCCTCACCAATTAATGTTATGTGGGTTAATATTACCTTTTCCTTACCTAGAACCTGAATTTCTACAGCAGAAGAGAGAAAATAATGAAAGCAAAAGATACCACTAATAGCATTTTTCAGCTATTAAAAAGGATAAGATCCTTGCACTCAGGAGCTTATAATCTAATATGGATAGACATTAAAACGAGAAATGAAAGCCAGCCGGAGGGAGTTTGATGCTTAGATACCAGGGAAGCAACAGAAGATAAGAGGAAATGGGAAACCACTGCTGAGGAGACTACTGGGAGCTGGCGTTGGTCCAGTTCTCTCCTCCAATCCAGTAGAGGATCTAGCAAAAGCCTTTGGTCAGCACTGGTAAAGGAAGGCAACAGAAGAGGGTAACAGTGCTGTAATGCCTAAAAAATTCTAGAAACTCCTGCCTTAGACAACACATTCACCATAACTGCACTGCTGCTTGGCTTGGTGTCCAGCAATGTGGTTTAAATATATCAAATAATGTATCATAAAGGAATATAGAATGTGAGAAGACTTGTTCCTCCTGTCTTCATACACCTACATGTATACTACACTGAGCTTAATTACGCAATAGCAAAAGCTATTTTAAGATTATAATATGAAAAGAGAATAGAAATGTTACCAGCTGCTATAAATTGCTAAACGTAAGTGTTTTGACATTTCTTATTTTTCTAACAGCATTAAATTGTGGTTGTATTTTCTTTTGCAGGAAAAATTAATATCATATCAAACATCACAGTGTAAGAATAGAAGTTCTGAATTTCACACATGCACAAAAAAGAAACGCCGTTTGCACCTTGTAAGAAGCACTCTTTCCATGTCCCTCAAAGCGCATTTACTTCCTTTTTTAAAATTTTGCTGCTTAAATGCATAAGAGATAGATACTGTGAACTCTTTGAGAGAGCAACATGCAAACTTACATGTAATGAGAAAAAAAAACTCCATTTGCTCAGTTCTCAATCCTTGGCTTATTTTCTGGATTAAAGATTTTTTTTCTTGTCCTGCCTAGAAATGTAATGATGCGCTCACAGAAAGTAATGGGACAGAGTAACAGAAAATCCACAAAAGACATATTTTCAGTAAGCAGTCATTACTTCTGAAATGGAGACCAAAAATGAGAGGGTGACGCAAGTCCCAAAGAAAAACATACTCCTCTAGTGAGAGATGACCCCTGGAAATCTGACATCACCACAAAATAAGAAGAATAATCAGAAGGCTCTCAAAAAGGGGCCAATTTATTTGATAGTTTTGGCTGAATTCTTATTGCCAAAGAAATTTCTTGTAAGTGGCAGGTGGTGAAAGGCAGGGTGGAGCCCAGGGACCCCAATCACGACAGTAAGCAGATTTCAGCTGGACTGAGGCGCAAAATCACATTCCTTATTAAATGATGAGAAGTCCACTCTCTGCTCTGCAGGAGTTATGGGCCCCTCATGTGCTGCTGCGATTGCCATGCGCCAGTAAAAAAACGCTACATCCAGAAGGGTTTCCAGCTTCGGCTCTCGAGGGTTTTAAAGTTCTTCAAATGACAGCACATAAAAACTATCCACATGAGCCAGCAAAAGAATACACCAAGGTAAAATAATCAGAGAAAGACAATTACATCATGCTGTAGGGTTTGTTCCAAACCAAAACTAAAATCAACTGATCAGCATAAGGGTGAAGTTACTTCAAATTTACACTTATGCGTACTGGCCTATAACCATTTTTAAGAATATAAAGTGTGCATTTCAAATTGATTTTAAAATTCTTAGGAGTAGTGCCATATCACACACTGGGTTTCCAGTTTGTTTGAAAGAAAGAAGCAAAAATACAAGTATGAACTCAGGAAAAGCACGTTCAGGTTGTGTTTTGTTCACGCACAGGAATTACAGTAGACCCTAACCTGCTACGTCACTAGTATGCCCAGAAAGTGCTTCCTAATATCAAATAATCCTTTGAAGACTCTTTAAAAAAAACAAGAAGGCAAATCCAAAAAGGATGGCACAAAACATATTTTTATTTTTCTTTATTTTCATCTTACACTATACAGTGCAACCCCTCATAAGACACATGAACTTCCATGCTTCCCATCCTATTCTAAATGCATGTATACAAATCTACAAGTACACAAATCTACCACAGAAATATGAATTAAAACTGAATTAAAACTACGAAAGTATCTTTTGGTGAGTTGCCTGCACATTGCTGAATCAATTTTTTCTGGACTTAAATTTTCCATTCTCAGTTTTAGTTTGTGATTTATAGATGTTTGAAGGCCAGAACAAACCAACTCTAGATGGGATCATCTAACGACAACCCCAAACTGAGAGAACAGTTGCCAAGGTAAGGCTGCCATACCCAGGGATTTCAACAATTTGAAAAAAATATCAGAAATCTGTAATTTAATCCTGGGGATGGAATAACCCCAAGAAACAGTACTGGCTAGAGAGCAGCTCTGTACAAACTGATCTGGGGCTTCTGGTGGGCAAGCTGAGCACAGGTGAGAAGTTTTGCCAAGAAGCCCTGAGCCACACACTGGGCTGCATTAGCACAAATATAGCTGGCAGATCAAAGAAAGTGATTATATCCCTCTACACAGCACTGGTGAGGCCACATCTGGAGTAATGGGTCCATTTCTGGCCTCCCCAGTGCAAGAAAGACACTGACAAAGTTGGGCAAGTTGAGTAGATGGCCACTGAGAGAGCGCTGAGTTCAGGAGCACATAACAAAAATGACGGGAAACTGAAGGAGCTGAGTTTGTTCAGCTTGGAGAAAAGAAGTCTAAGAGTGAATCTAACTATGGTCTTTTCCCACCAAAAAAGGGATGGTAAACAAAGCAGAGCAATACTCCTCCCTGGGATGTCCAAAGAAAGCACAAAAGATGATAAAAACGAGCTGTTGTCCAGGATACTAATGCCCATCCTTTGAGAAATTCAAAATTCAGCTGGACAAAATCCTGAACAGCTTGAGCTGGCTTCAAAGTTAGTGCCTATTTGGACAAGGCATTGGACCAGATGACCTCCCTTATGTCCACTCCCACCTAAATTATTCTGCAATTTGCTAAATAATGTTAGGAAAGTAAGAATTATTCTCATTACTTTACAACTGAAGAACAGAGATTACATGATCATACGACATTAGCCAAGATCATAAAGAAGGTTGGATGACATAGAAAAGAGATCTTAATCCTTGAGACTCCCTTTTTTTTTTAATCCTAGCCACAAGACTGTTCTTCCTATAGAAGAAATGATAATCATAGAGAGAAAGTAGATTCACAGATTACACACAATGAATAAATATGTGAAGAGTGAAGTCGGCTTCTCTATGCTCTGTAGTCACTATAAAATTTGAGTGCCTGTGAAATCTGCAAAGAGTTGGTAAAAGAGAAAGTTTTGAAGGATGCAACCCTTTCTTTGCCTTACTATCAGAAAGAAAAAGTAACTAAATGCAGGTGGGGTGTTCTTAAACCTTAGGATAAACACCACGATGCTTGGTCTGCTTGGAGACTTCTCACTGGAAAAGGTCTCTTATGATTGCACTTTCCTTCTTTACTGCCCTACTGGTTGCAGTATATGAAATGTGATATATTCACACATTAAAGGAAAAGCCAATGACCACTTGGTTATCTATCTGTTAAGTATACAAAACCCGTTGGCTATCTATCAGTTAAGTATACAAAAAACCTGCTCTGTACAGTAGAGATGATCATCCCTGGGGATGTATGGTATTATCAGAAAGAATGGTAAAAGCACACAAAAAAGGGGGGAACCCTAAATAGCAGATGGAGCCCTAAGGATGAAGAATTAGCAAGAATGCTCTAAAATATAGAGAGAGTCTGTCATCAGAGTTCTTTAATATAAAAATAATTATATCTGAGTCTCTCAAAATATAAAACAACAATCTTCTGTCAAAAATCTAGAGCTCTGTCACTAACAGACAACTTGCAGCAACAGAGACAAAACACCACTACTAAAATCTCCTCCTGCCTCATACATACGTACCATCAACCTCAAACAGTATCAAGGGATCATTTCAGCCACAACCTACACATATTCCTCCTTTTTTCACTCCTTCTGCTCCGTTTCTCAAAGAATTGGCTTTACAAAACCAGCTTTCCAAAAAAGCTATCAGAGCTCCAAATGCTGCTATTGCAGTACTTGGTGATAGAGCAAGAGGAGGGAAGCGTTAGGCACTGTTTGGACAAGAAACGAGCTGCCAAAATCCTACTCAGTCAGCTACAGCCTTGCGATGAGTGACAGCAGTGCGGGAGTGCAATCCACTAGCATGAGGCAGATGGGTAAGAGTTTATTTTTTGAAGTGCAGATCAGTGTTTAAGCACTGCCACAGATTTAGGAAAGAAATGCCTGATTTTCAGCAAGCTCACTGAGTCATAAGAATAAAAAAAGAATTTAATATTATGCGCATTTATTTTTAATTTAGCACTAATTGTCTACATGGAGCTAATATAATTATAACAATATGTTTAGCCCGAAAAGAGAAAAATGTCAATAACCAGCTACAGAAACTTAAAGCAGACGCTATCAAGTTGCTGAAGATTTACTCTAAAGGTCTATTTCCCATATGAGCTTTTGTTTCCCAAATAAATCTTTTCATTCCACCTATAGGCTCTGCTGCCTGGAAGAAGTGGGTCTAAACCCCACCATCTGCATTCACTATGGGCATTCAGCTTTGGTTTGCCATTACCCTACTAAGCAGAAACAATTTTTTTATTATTATTATTTAACCATTACGAAAATGTATGATATCATCTGACATCATCTTGTTGGGACAAGACATTCCAGATCTTGCTTCCTGTCTCCTGTACTCGCTCAACTACTCCATTATACCAGTCCGCAAAAGACAAGCAGCCACTACAGTATTCATAAATAGGCTCAGTCCATAGAGAAAAAGAGAAGGAGAAGGAGAAGGAGAAAGGGAAAAACAGCTGCAGACAACCTGCAAGAGGAGGCCACATCTGCCCTAGGCTGAAGGTCCCAGGAGCTGGATGGGGCTCAGCCAGGACTGAAAGCACAGAATCAACCTGCATTAGTAAAAACGAAGCAAAGCTCTACAATCCACCTTGCAGTGAGCTTTCTCACAGGTCCTCAGCTGCACACGGATCTGCTCTTAGATTTCTTTCAAGGTTTTCTTTCCAGCAGAAATGTGAGATAGTAAATTAATTCACTCAGTGGAACTAAAAAACTAAATAGTAAAACAATGATGAAGAAATACAAATATGGCAATGGCGGGACCTGTACAGTAGTATTTGCTATTTTTGTATGCATCAATACAATTTTATTATACAAGAGTTAAAACATATACATTTTATTTGACCAGAGTTTAAAATTTCTCAGTTTTCACTTGTTCAGTGTATAGCTCTTTCAGCGATACCAGCTGAATGTTCCAGGAACATGGCATTATAAGCTTCTATTTATAGCTAATTTAAAGGCAGTATAAGATAACATTGCATTTTATTACAAGAGATCCAGAGCTCCTCACATTTCTTTGGGAAGATGGAAGAAAAAAAAAGTTTTTGTACTCTACAACACTTCCTTATTCCACATTACTCACTGCAGCATCTATAATGCATCAAGGAACTGCCATCATGTTTTGCTTATTGTCTTATCAAAAGGAACAATACCCTAGACACACTGACCTGGGTTATTTGCAGTTTTATGTAGAGAAGGAAAACCAACAGCTCAAAACTGGCTCATAAAGTAAGATAACAGCAAATGAACTACTCTCAAAGAAAACATAAAGTGTAATAAAATAAATAAAAAAATAAACTAAGTTCTGCACCTATTGAGGTTTTCAGATGGAATCAATATACAGACTTTGCATTAAAGTTATCTGAAAACCAGGGAGCACCTTTTTGATAACAAAATCAACGCTGGTCTGCAGTGGGAGGTGAAAAGCAGGACTGGAGGCACCAGGGAGACTGTGGAAGGGAAGACTCCCTGCTTGGTGATGCATAGGTGGGGCTGGTGGCAGACCTATCTGCTAAGGAAATCAACCCATCAACGAATCAGTCCCCCAAATCAACCCATGAACTGCTGCCAGGAGCCGCTCTCCTACCGTGTCACACCTTGCTGTTATTTTGTCCATCACTCACATTCACAACTTGCATCACGTTGCAGAACTTACTCGGTGTGCAGGAACAATCTTCACAAACGGATTTAGACTCAGCTGATGTAAGAAGCTGGTGCAACACTGACACCAACAGCCATCCAACAAACTATATGCAATAAATTAATTGTAAACCTACATGCTTTAAATAATCTGAGATCTGATGCACTGTGTTTGTCTCCAGTATTGATCAGACAGAAAACAATGCCCCACAGCATGAGTTTCAAATGACATTAGTGGTTTGTGGCATAAAATGCGAACCATGAATTCCTCCTGTAAAAATCTTAACTACCAACACACTGCAGCTCTTCGTAAGATGCACCGAGCCACTGAAATTAGTGAAGTTATTTCTTCATGGAAGACAGAGTCAAATACCTGCATGTCACATACCTAATTTTAATAGATATGTTTTGAATTTATTGTGAAAACAGAAATCATATGTTTAACGAATGCTAATAAACTAAGCCTTCTTTCCTGCTGATTTCTTTTCTTTTTGCCCAAAAATGCTTGCTGCACTCACATCTCTGCAACACACGGTTTGTCAGGCAGATGAACCCACAGCATCCTGGCTGGATTCACCTCCACGGCTTTCGCGCTCCTTGGTCCTTTCTGGTTTCTGCACATTATCCCTTTCCTCTGGATCTGGTTACGTTGCCCCGTATCTTTGCAGGGGGCTCCCTGGTCCCTGCCAGGCCGTGGCTCTCTCTTCCACAACAGCCCTCCCGCTTTCCCGGCCATCCTCGCGCGTGGCAGCGGGGCTGCCGCTGCTCCTGGAGCTGGTTTTATTATCTGGACCTTCAGGCCAGACCTTGCAAACATGTTTCCCATGAAAAAAATCCCCACTTCTTCCGATGGGCTTCGTTAACCGGAAGAACAGGATGGGTTCAGAGAAAAATCTGTGTTTTAGTTATTAGCATTTAAATCGCAGCAATTTCACTTATGTGCAACGGGAGCCAAATATACAAACAGTTGGACGTCTGGTCACCTTGCCAAGAGCAGGGGCCGCAGTAATGATCCTGACAGAGGAGGCTGGTGGTAGGGAGGCGGTGCAGTGAGCACCAGAGCTGCCCTGCCCCTTGTGCCAGCTCCTTCCCGTCGTAAAGCTGGCCCCTCCAGCCTACAGGTGACATTTAAAGGAATTATTCTCCTGTGGCAGCACAGTATTTCAAAGCTCTGAGGATCTATGTCGAACATGTCAACTTTCCCAGACCCATAGCACTGCACTTTCCATGGTATTTATGGCTGAGGAAATTGAGACAGCAAAATGCAGGGTGCCGTTCAGCCCCCCGGGGCTGTGACAGATGCTCTTGCTCCCTGGGATTCTCAATGCATTTTGTAAGACAAGCTTGCCCCGGTACCTTTAACATTTCTAAATTTAACACTTGTAAAATGTGCCGCCAAAGAACGAGGACAGTGTAAATTATTGTGAGTTCTCACCTTTACAGCACCTATCTTCCTAGCTGAGCATGGTTTTGAGAGAGAGAGCGCACTTTGCACACTGATCCTCAAAAGGTGCTTCCCAGCAATTCCTGTGTTCCTAAACAGCAAGGAAGACACACTGTCAAAGAGCCTTCCATTGAGATAAGCTAACAAAACAACAAAAAAAAACTTTTAAAAAAGAAAAAAATAAAGACTTCAGCTTATAGCAGGTTATCTTATTTTCTGGGGTTCCTAGGCTTTGTTTTGCACAGACCCATAACCTCACCAAGAAACCACTGCCTGCAGCAGTTGTCCATCCCGGTATTACCAACAAATGTGCTGGGCCCGTGTCCGAGCTGCCCCGGTGCCCGGAGGGCCGCAAGGAGCCCGGCGGCTGCACAAAGGCAGGAGCCCGCGGCGAGGCCGCCCTCATCTCGCCATCTGCTCCCGCTGCTGCTCACTTGGAAATTCACACGGCTGCTGCTTGAATCAGGAGCTCGTGCAACATCTGCCGTGCTCAAAATTGCAGATAATTAGGAGACTGCGCATACTAAGGCCTTTGCAGCGCACATGGAGCTGCCACAGGAACCTCCTTGACAAAGGGAGACTGAACCGCTCCGCTTGCAATTCTGACTCATTCTTCCTCCTCCTCTTTTCTTTGCCTCTTTCTTCTTCCCATGCAGCCTTTGAAGAGTTAAAAAATAAATTCCTAAAGTGAAACTCTCTTTCAAGGGACCTAAAAAGGTCTTTTGCAAGCAAGTATAAAGAAAACTTCAGACCTGATCTTGCTTGTATAAATAACATCTCTTCGCCTAATTTCTGGAGGCTGCCTGCCAATCTTGGACATTAAGGAAACACTTGAAATTGCATTTTATCCTCTGGAGTATTTATTCCTAATACTGTGCTATTTGCATCTGATTAATGCCGTGCTTAAAAGAAAGAGGGAAATATGAGAAGAACCAAGTGTATACTAAGTCGTAAGAGGCCTTGAGGTTAACGTTCTCATACAAAACCTAAATCTGTGGACTTTAATCCAGAGAAGGTCTCCAAGATGTATTCCCTACACAAAAATTGCAACTTAATGGTTTTATAGACAAACTAATTTCATAGGCTTCAGAGGAAAAACTCTTGAGATAGAAATCTATTTTCTTCTTTCCCATGTAAATCACATTTGAAACTTCTTTTGTGAGTTAGAAAGTATTTACAATAAAGAAGAAACCTGTAAAATGAACTTTTGGATGAATTCTAATTGCACACAAAACAAAAAGAATTTTCTGCTCAGTTGTTTGAAAACACAACGAAGAAAGGTCTTCTCAGAAAAAAAAAAGTTTGCTATTTTTCTCTTTGCACAAGCTATACTTCAAGCTTCGCAATTATAGCAAATAAGAGGCTAAAACTAACAACTGCTAAAGGATAAAATGCTGCACTGTGTCCTAGTTCTTCCGAGTTCTGACTCCCTGTTTGCACAGACTTGTAGGATACCTACCCATTAGCAAGAAAACAATGCAAGAGGATCTCTGTCACACCCTATCAGCAAAAAAATTACAGTCACCTGACAACAGTTGAAAGCCATTTAAATAAGCCTTTGTTTTGGAACACTTGACAATAGCAAAAAGGTGCTTTAAAAAGGCCAGGCTGCTGCATGAATGAAGACTTAAGGGAGAAAACTGAGGTGTCAGAGATGGGTCATTTGGAGCACATGAACCTTAACGGTATTCCTTGAAAAAAATAAGAATGTTTATCTCTTTAAGATGGTTTGTTTATAGGAAAGATGCAAGATGCACTTACAGTAAGATTTTTTTTTTTGCAGTTTTCTGCCCTCTGCACTGCTTTTATCCGTTTTCCCATGATCATGCTTTTTTGCCCCCTTTTCTAAAGAGAACTACAAAGAAAACACCCGCAAAACCAGCTTATACTTTCCTTTCACTCCAGATGCCAAAGTGGTGACAGTTGACTAACAGCCAAATCAAGAGATGAATTCTGATGAAGAGGCTAATTCTAAAAAAAGCCTTTGACACGTTTCAAGTGAGAAGGAGGACAACAAATGTTCACTAAGTATCTCAGAAAGTACTTAGATCCGTTAACTATTTTGCTCTCCTGGCACTGCTTTGGGGTTTCATCTGGGAAAGGTGAGCCAGTTTAACCAAATGTATCCATGCTGGATATGCAACACTGGGTGCTTGAGACAAAATCTCAATCATCTTTTGCCTAACAATTCCTATTAATGGTGAAATCTGCTCAATGTTGGCAGCTGTTGAGATAATTTGACCCTTGACACATCAGGTAATTCAAATCAGATAGTGGCCTTCTCAAGAAATCTGTCCAATTTAGCTATTTTTGACAGTTGTATCTATTTTTGCCTCCGGTTACTGTAATTAAAATGTTGCTCTGAGTCACCTGGGACTGTTACTCGGGAAAGTCCTTAAGGATTCTGTTGAAAAGCGCTAAGCTTTTCTCAAACCTTCAGAAGGTCTAACACACACCTCAGGGGGGTACATTAGAGAATTGCACAAAATTGTTTAATGCTCCAAGAAAACGATTTTGTTAATGACTGTAATAAAATGAGTATTTTAGCCATAACATTCTGCATCACCTTGCAGATATGGTGGATGTTGTGGGGTTTTTCCAGGGCCCCATATGGGACAGATATCAGCCCAGTTCCTGATTCTGTGACAAGAACAAGGAGCTGGAAAACAAGAGGGCAAATTTGTCATCATACGCACATGCAACACGCAAAACGCAGGCATGGCTCTGAAATGGTCATTCTAAATTTCCAAGCAGCATCCATGAATTAATTCTGAAATAGCAAAAGAACAAGGCTAGAAAGGGGCTTGGAATACAAGGTGGTAGGCTATTATTTGGAAAAGTCCCACACACTTATTTTTCAATGCACTGCATGGATATTCCTTAAGCCTCCCGGCTGAGGAGGTTTCAGATGGGAGTGTAGATATCTTCTCTATACAGAAGGAAAAACACTAAAGCCCAGCTCCAGGGAGCTAAGGGCAACCCGAGGACTCCCCCTTTCCCATGGCCCACCACAGCGCTCTTGCTAATTATCCTTCTTTAAGTCAAAAAGAGCAACAACCAAGTGACAGCAGAGAAAAGCCTAAGACCACAACAAAAATAAACAGCAAAATCAGAATGAATTGAGATCTCCTCAGGCTCAGCACGATACCCTGTTCCTTAGAGAGCCCTAGTCGCAAGGGGCAAGCCATGAGCTAATGTCACTCTTGAGCTCCGGTGGCCGTTTCCTAGAGCGCGCTGGGAGGCCCCATTCAATGACCCGTGCAGGCAACCAGTGGAGCAATGCAGTCAACAGAGCTTCAAGTTCAAAGGAAAAGGGTTTGCTGAGGCCTGCTAATAAATTCTAAGTCCAGCAACAGTGCCTTAAAAACCTTGCTCTTTCATAGCTAGGTGGCATTTTTCAGAACATGCCTCAAGTCTGAGAAACAGCATTTTGTCAGGGAGCACCTTCCAAGCCCCATATATCATGACTTGCCGTTGAGGACAACCAGACCCAGCACTTCCCTGAGCGTAACCGCTGCCCTTAACATTACACTGGAGAATCCACATTCTTGGAGAAACTGCCTTCCTCAGTCCAAAATTGGGGCAAAACTTCTGCTCCAGGATGCTTCAGTAACTCAAAAATTGTATTGAGACAGAAAAGGCGGAAGAGTAATCTTGGCATGAGCGCCCCAAACACCCTAATTCCCAAGAGCGAGAGGATGACAAGGCAGTGTGACCCATGAGGGGACTCCAGGCACCAGCCAGCAGGAACCAGGAGATGAACTGAAGTCAGTCGTATTTCCTTCAGTCCCTTTTGTTTTGTGCCTTACTCTACAATGTTCTTTGAACTACGCATATAAAAACACGCACAATTTCTCACATATGCCATCTAATAGCTTAATGACTTCCCAGCTGTACAAAGCTGAAATCATGACAGTCAGAAACTCAGTACTGCTAACATATTTAACCAGAGCAAGAGCCCAAAGGTCTGCCAGGGAGCAAACACATCTGCCATATTTGTTCAGTCGTTTCTCACTTTCCCGGCATTAGAAGAAAAGAAATTGCTATTTATCCCCATTTATAGTATATTTCTTTGCAGTAAGTGATACAGAAAAGGTCAAGAGTACTTGTGGTAGGGTTTAATCTTCTAAGCGATCTAAGAAATGCTTAAGTTTTCTCAAAGTAAATATGTATCTTCGAGCCTTTCCCACTTAAAACAAAATAGAGCTGCTGAGTCTAAGGACTTTAGGGAGAGTAAAAGCAAATCAAAGGAAAAAAAATAGAAAACCCTGTGAGGCAATACACATGGTAGGAATCCTAAAAATGTTCAGCCTGTGAAGGAAAAATGAAGTTTATTGAGGGAACAACTGGGAAAGAAGTATGGCAACGTAGGCATGGCAGCATAGGCTTCCCAGAGAACATCAGATCCCCACATACCACACACCAGGAACAAAAGAACAGGGAATGAAAATAATGGAACAGAAAAACCTCCAAGTCTCATAACACCACATGCTGATTAAAGAACCTGGATACAGGCAACTAAAATATCTAGAAGAACAGGTAGACTTGCTTCAGAAAAAAACCCAAGAAACATGGCCATTTGTTTTAGGAAAGATAAAAGTGTAATGAGAATGGTATAAAACAGGGCAGTGGGATACTCCTACAAACTCCTCTTCAAAGCACAAGTAGTCAGCAAAAGGGCAAGACCTTAAACAAATAAAAAGAATTCTTTTTTAAAACAAGACAAAATTTTTTGGTGGAATACATGCATATAAAATATCAGCAGAATGCAAAGACTATGTTTTTTGCTAATATTTCCAGGTCCTTGGACGAGCACCAAATAGGGTTATTGTTTTATCAGGGGATAAAAAGCAGCTTCCTGGAAGGGCAGGCTATGCCAAGGTCATCATGCAGATGGCCCGAGGCACCTTAATTCCAGGCACTTGTTGATCTAGGCAGCTCCCTGGCCATTTGCACTCACGACAAGTGCGGAGATGAGCAGAGCTTTGCATCTGCTCTGAGAGCATCTCAGCAATACCAGAAACATTTGCTTCCACGACTTTTAATCAGTTCTATTACTGCCTTAATCTCTGCGGGCCCCTACACGTAGGGCAAGACACGGTGCCACTAAATCAGCAGAGAAAACAAGCCCCACATCCCACTCTGACAGAAGTAGGTCCAGGAAGGTGCAGCATTTTATGGGATGGAAATGCGAAGGTCCCACCAACCTGAGCCCGGGTGACTGAGTACAGCTGGCTCCACTGTTATTTCTTCTGGCTCCCAAGGCACAAGAACAATTTATTTTACATCAGAACGATGCAATATTAAAGATTAGAAAAAGATCCTCTGGAAACTTCCCATGTACTTTACCAGCAACTATCTGCTTCTTGGCAGTCCCTTTTGTATTTGGAGAGGTCTGTTATTTTTTAAAAAAATCTTTTTTTTTTTTTTTTTTAGTAAATAAACATATGCACATTGTTACTCACATCCAGAAGGAAGTGTGAAAAGTGAACTTTCTGCTCAGGCAGCATCCAGTAAGATCCCAGAGATATCAGTATGCTAAAAGTCAGATTCATTAGACGCAAATTAAAAAGCATGTTACAAGATAAACTCCATTTTTTACCCCCAAAACTTTTTTTCTGAAGCAGAAATTGTACAATTTTTGAAGTACAATTATTTTCAATTGTACTTCAAAATAAAATAAATAAAACTTTTGTTTTTTAAACTTGCACTACCTCCCTGATTTTAGTGTTTATACTGAATAGAAGTTATTTATTTTTGGAGAGTGAGAGAACGAAAGTTCTGGTATTATTTTTGGCGGTTTTGTGCCTTTTCAACACCAATGCATTTTGTTCTTTTTAAAGACCTATTAGTTTTTGGCATCACAGTGTCATTATGAAGGAGATGATTTTGTGAACAGAAAGATGCTGAAGTCTGCGTCTTTATGTCATTTTATACATATATGTATATATACAATATAGATTTTTAAAGTGAATCTCATTGATTCATTCTGAGATTCCCAAACTGATCCAAGTTCTCAGCACGTCTAAGAACTAGCTCCTAATATCAGTTAATATATCATTATGTATTAACATGTTTGGAAACCTGAGCCTATCCACTTAATCATAAACACTATAGCTAAGTCTGATCCAAATTATCTGCCAAATGCTGTGCAGGAGCTGGTGCCAGTTAGGAGAATAATCTAATTCTCTCAGTTCCCAGAGCTGGGCTTTATCCAGGGAACAATCTTTTCTTCGGATTATATTTTTTATAAACTAATTTGGGGCATTTTGCCTTTGGCTTGGAACATTTTCTAAATAAAACAAAAACATTATTTTGAACATAGTATTAGCTCCAATACCATAAAGTACTATTTTTATATGGTTTTAAGAAGAAAAAAAGTCCTCACTAGATCACAGAGATAATTATAATAAAAGGCACAGTCTTAAGGAGCCTTCTCCTTCTTTCAGAAGTGGGAAACATTGCTCTGAGCAGAGGAAGGATGCAATTTCTACGCAAAGATGCCACTTCTTGCTGTGCCAGCTCCAGCCTAACTGGGGTCTGCCAGGAAAAGGGAGAGCTGCCCTGCCCCCAGATCTCTGTGCCAACATCCCTTCAGAAATTATCCAACCGCACAGCCCTGAATTTTACTAGATACTTTACAGCAGGGGCCAGACTAACCCTTTGCACCAGTAGTGGTAGAGCAGGTCACGGTTATTCTGAGAGAGCCATGTGACCACACTCAGGACAAGCCGGGTGATGAAGGGCCACAATCCTCAGCAACATGCACGAAACATGACCAATACTTGCAGGGTTGAACGCTTTCAGACACTCAAGTTGATTTCTCCGGGTACATTCTCATATACCTTTCATACTAACCTGCATGTTGTGAATTTTCTTATACCCTCTTCAGTTTGTATCAACATTACATGCATCTCAATATAGGGTTTTTTTAAGACTCATGCAAGCATGGATACAGTAATGAAAATGAGCATTAGTTTATGATTTCCCTAGCCTTGAAACCTGAAGTCTTCTCTTTGTAAGCCCAGCAAGTACAGTACGATAAAGTAATGGAAAGCTGCAGAGGATGCTCTACTTGATTTAGGGAAACCATTTTCCTAAGCAAAAAAAGTTTTCATGTTCTCAAAAATTGCATTATTTTAAAATGTATGTATTTAATCATACCCACCAAAACTACATTTTCTGCAACATTTTTAACAAAGGTATTTTATTCGAGGTATCTATCAGTGACTGGATGAGACTCAGTGAATTTCACACTAACTATAAGCAGCCCCAACCACATTAAGGGGTTTGATGGTGGCTGTGCTTCAACTAATAACCTAAAAGTGAATAATCCAAGTATCCAATACTAATTGAGTCTCTTCAGATGGGCATTAATTAGGTACAAATCTTTGTATTCAGAACAGAACAGAAAAAAAAAAAGGAAAACTCAGCCAAGCTGGCAGAAGCCATTTATTTGGTAACTGTCTGAACTAACCAGTAGATCTATTGGTTGAAAGAATACTCAGAGCAATTTCCAAGAAGTCAAACAAACATAAAAAATTAATCTTATTCCAAATTTTCTACTATAATCTTTCAAACGACATGCTTGACTCAATTTTCAAGTCTTAAAACTTCATGGAAGGGTTAGTGTCCAATCAATCCAAAAAATATTCAGCAAGAGCAAGTTATGATACATAATAATAATAATAGTTTTAAGTGGTGGTTGTGTGGTCCAACCTTCCTTTCTCTTTCTTGACTTCTATTGAAAAAGTATACAGACTATTTCACATGCTCTTTTGACACAAGTAAATCAATTTGTGAGTAAAACCAAAATTGTTTTTAACAGAAAAAACAGTAATGGGTAGATCTGAATTGTAAGAATGAAAAACCTGTGGGTTGTTTATGATGTGAGTGCTAGTTAAAATTACTTCAGATTATATGGCACAAAAAAAGAGTAATCAATCAAAGCTAAAAATACAACACAAAGAGAAAACTGCATGATGAGATGCTATTATATATTTTAAATGATAGGCTGTGAAGTAAATATAGCTTTCTCTAAACTCTAAAGGTTGGTCTAAGTCTGCTCTTTCTTTTATTTTCCCTAACTTCATTTTTTTTTCAAATTTATGAAAATATGCGATTGCTATTACTGGACCTATTCCTTTCTTAAAGCTCCAGTGATAAGCTGCATAGCATCCTGCAGACAAGCATGCTCACAGAAATGAGCAATTGATGAAGAAACAAAAAGTTTTCTTAAAAAAAAATCTAATTTATTAGATCATCTGGAGAAAAGATATAATAAAGCAATCACTTACAATCCTACCTGGAATAAAGGAGCTAGCAATTAATGGCAAGGTATAAAAAAGCTGGATACACTTTTTTTTTTCCCAACTAATTCTAGGAAACATGAAGAAGAAACCACACAGCCTTTCGACCAGCTGCAGTTTTGCACATTTGCTGCTTCTGAAATCCAGCTCTTTACGTGGTGGCTTCTCCAGGCCAGCTGGAAGTCTCTCCTATACACGGCATTGACACTGGGCTAGTTCAATTGTGGTAGCGAAGGTGTAGGAGATTCTGGAAGAACTCTGGGGCAGATCTGGCCCACGGCCTATGTCCTTGCTTAACAGAAAAAGCATGAAGTTTTATGCCAAAAACCACCAAGGCCACATTAAACATCTGGACATGGCCGTTCACATTCACATTTAAACATTTAGGGAAGAGTAGGGAGATTTCTTTGAAGTTGTTACCCTCCCGCAATTTCCAGGGAAGTCGGTAACAGCACTTTGTACCTTTCTGACCCTGATACTAACCACACAAACTCTACCCTCTCCCACCTCTCAGGCACTTCTCCCGAAAACTCAGTACAGACTTAGAAAAGCTGTATGCAGTTATCATTATTTATTCTCATTTTTACAAGCAAAGATACCACCAACTTTTGTATTTTCAAACAAACTTTTCTAAACAAAGATATGAAGAAACAGTTCAGCTAGTTTGTAATCAAATCACCCATCGCCACTTTAAATGCAACAAAAATGCTGGAAAAACTACATGAATCTCCTTGAGACTGAGAAGTCTCTAAATATTCGGACAAAATCAGAAAGATTCTCTTTTTGCAACGTGGTAAGATTTATTACCGTTACCTCATTATTACTGAGCTGTTAGTATAGATTTTGCGAAACATTCCCGTGGCCTTTCAAACTCTACAACATGCCAATTTCTTTAAGTCAGTTGCCATAAAACTCTTCTACATTGCTGGAATCAAACCCAAATTTTGTTTTATAAAAGTAAAGAAAGGATATGAGTAAAAATTGTGGGTTGATTTGTTGCACCTTGTGAAGAAACGGACTCAGTCTGGGGTGCAGAGTGAGACAACTTTATTTCCAAACCGACTTCTTTTTATACTTTCTTAACACAAGTGTTGCAAAGCGCACAACCAATCAGCATCTGGCCACCTGCGCGGTTGTCTGGCTTTGTTTCTTTTCTTCTGGCAAGACACGTCGCACACGAGGCAGGGGGAGGTGTTCCTCAGTCCTCGTCTTTCTCGGCTCTGTCCCCCATCTGCTGCAAAGACTGACACCCTTGTGGTTAACTATCTGCTAACAAGGTACTATTGTCTTTGAACAAGCCTCCACATCTCACCCTTCTTTATTTGTTTTTGTTTGAACAGCCATGACTTAATTAAATGATCTATCCTTAAACACATAACAAGAAACAAAGCAGGCACACTAACAATAAACGAAATATGCCAAACATCAACAGTCTGTCCTACTAGACAGGTTACGAACGGATTTACTGGACTAGATAATCTTCTGTGGAAATCCCTAAGGAGGGACGGAACCAATTAATAGTTCCCAAAAGTTTTTGAAGATCATTCAAAGTCCTTATGTCTGTCTTTAGGGTCAATGATTGTGGTCGAATTTGATGATCAGAAATTCTCCATCCTAAATATCGCCAAGGCGGACTTTCCTGTACTTTATCTTCCGCAATTCTTAATCCTGCAGCTGATGCTGCTCGCGTAATCTGTTGCAGAGCCTCTTCTGCTGTTTCCTTTTGCTCTGCAGCAATCAATATATCGTCCATATCTTCCCATCGGCACAGTACAGGGTGGTATCGGAGTCCATACCATTATCTTAATTTCTCCTTTGAAATCTGCATTGACAACTCCAGGTAACACACAAACAGCCCTTGTCTCGTTGTTGAAAATCGCCCAATCAATAGTGCTGCCATTCCTCGCCCCAGGGGGCCGTGGACACCAGTTGGAATTAGCACAACTGATGTATCAGTAATTAGCACTTCTATTGTGGTGGCCAGGTCCACCCCGGCGCTGCCCCCTGTGCGGGCGCACAGGCGGCGGCTGCTTCCCGGTGGGAGCCACTCCGAGGGGTGATTTGCCGTCATGGCGCGACCCCCCGCCGCGCTCCGCTTGAAGTTTCCCGAAGGGGCTAGCGGTCGACCTTCCTTATCAAATTTTGATCGACACTGATTAGCATAGTGTTGTCCTTTGTGGCAGCGCGGACATAGTCCAGGCGCTCCTTTGTTTGCTTGTGTTTTCGGACAGTATTTACGAATATGCCCAAATTGGCCACAAGCAAAACATGGCCTTTTCATAGACATTGTTGCAAATGTTTCGGCCATCAGTGAATATTCATACTGTTTGGTACCGACATTAATACATGCTTTTAGCATGTCATCAATAGTAGGGTTCTTTAGTGGCCGCAAAACTCTCTGGCAATCGGGGTTAGCATTCTCAACTGCTAGTTGCTTAAAAATGTAGCTTCGTGCTTGTTCATTATCAATTTGTTTCTCCAGAGCCTCATTAAGCCGATCCAAAAACTTCATATATGGCTCATTCGCATCTTGTCTTATGCTAACAAAAGGTTGTCTTTGTTTACCACTCTCCGGAACGGCCTCAAGGGCGCGGAGAGCAAGTGCCTTAACTTGTTGCAAGCCCTCAGGGGGGATTTCTGCTTGTGCTGTTGTAGCACTGTGATCGCCCTCCCCCATTAGCACGTCCACAGTAACATTATACGACAAACCTTCCCAACGCGGATTCTGGTCTGGTGCACAGATAACGGGAAAGGCTTTCAGCATGTCCACATCCCCTGCTTGTTTTGCTCCTCGTTTTACTGAGGCCCATTTATCGTGAGGATCCGGGGGGTATAGGTCTGGCTCCTTTCCAGGGTCAATAGGACCCGGACCAAAAGGATCATCGTCCTGGTCATCAGGTGGCAGTACCGCAAAGGCTTTTGCAGCACGTTTTCTTTTCTGATTCTCATCAGGACACGACTGAGGTAAAGGAGGCGCGGAGGGGATGGCAGGGGCCCCGATCCCGTCATTTATGTTCGACTGCAACCCACTATGAGATTTCAATATTTCGAGTACAACTCGCCATTGTGGCAACAGGTTAGCAGCAGCCTTATCACCGCGCGTGGCACTATCCCACAGTCGGACCCCAATTTGGTCCCATCTTTCCAGATTAAAAACATTCTTACTATTCACCGAAGGATCGTCTTTAGAAGCCCACGCAAGAACCTTTTGCAGCTCTTCTTCACCTAATTTTTTTCTTTGCGGTTTCAAGTTTTTAGGAGAAGCTTCTAAATCGTCCTTTTGTTCCTTCATTAGGTATGAACCCATAGTTCCCAGCCGCTTACCTCTTTCCTTTCAAGAGGCTTTTAGTGTGCACACAAAGTAAGCTTCCTTTCAGCTTGATCCTTACGCTTCCTTTCAGCGTGATTCCCGGGAGTTCAGCTGGGCGGTGCAACCGGAGAGACAGCTAGTCTTCGTGCCCCACGTTGGGCGCCATTTGTTGCACCTTGTGAAGAAACGGACTCAGTCTGGGGTGCAGAGTGAGACAACTTTATTTCCAAACCGACTTCTTTTTATACTTTCTTAACACAAGTGTTGCAAAGCGCACAACCAATCAGCATCTGGCCACCTGCGCGGTTGTCTGGCTTTGTTTCTTTTCTTCTGGCAAGACACGTCGCACACGAGGCAGGGGGAGGTGTTCCTCAGTCCTCGTCTTTCTCGGCTCTGTCCCCCATCTGCTGCAAAGACTGACACCCTTGTGGTTAACTATCTGCTAACAAGGTACTATTGTCTTTGAACAAGCCTCCACATTGATTCACTGAGGATGTAACATATGTTAAAGAGTTTCCTGGTCCTGTTACTCATTATAAGAGAATTGTGATCCAGATACGCAGATATTATGGTGGCTCCATAGATTTAGACTCATCCTATTGTTTTTGGTAGTCTTCCCTTTCATCTAATCATCTGCATCTGGATTTTGCCTAAGAAAATGCATCCCTTCCAAAACCAAGCAAGCTAAAGGCATGCCATCGATAGCAGTGTGCACCTTCTCTAGCCACACGTTTATACCTTAGTCAGGAGGGCAAATTAGATCACAGAGCAAAAAACCCTTTGAATTGCTCAACTGATCAACAATACTACTAAAAAATCTGCTGTACTTTTGTCCTTAAAGAAGATAAAAATGACATGTATATCTTATATCTGTAACTAGAAGAGATCCTGACTTTTTTTTTTTAATTCTTACTCAGAATGCTGCAGCAAAATACTCAGTCGGGTTTTGCAGTTCAAACAAATCTTTAAAGACTCTTCAGCTTTTAGTACTTTCCACATAATAAACTAAACAGGACATATACATCATGAAAACCACCCTTAAATATCTGCTAAAAATATTTTGCTGCAAAACTTTCTGATTTATCAGAAATTAGGCAGACTGAACAAGTGTACAGAGGGTGCTTATTTAGATGGGCTTCGCAAAGGTTTCTGGTGATACCTCCACAAGCTCAGCAGGCCCTTTTGGGCAAATATGGGAATACACAAGAAGAACTCCACGGCCTACCTTCCATCCTCACTGGGTAGTAAGATTAGCAGTTGGGATTAACGACTCATTTAACCGTTTGCTTATTCGTTAGCTCAAGTCAAGCAGCTTGCCTGCACTGAAAGCAGCACTGATACCAAATGGCAGAAGCTCTGTGGTTCAGAGGGTTTACAGGGAGTTAGACAAATTCGCAGCTGTGCAAACTGTAGGATTGAAGGCTATGGAGTAAGAAGCAGCTAATTCACATCTACCAGGGTTTCCTAGATTTGGAATAGGCCCAGAGATGCAACTCAGTGTGAGGTAACACTGCTTAATACTAGTTGGTCGCGATTTGGGTTTTTGTTTTTGGTCTAAGCTGAAGGCTGGAATTACAAAGACAGACACAGAACATGTGATATTCTTATTCCTGCTTGTGATGCTCATGCAATGTGCCACTGGGTTTTCTGAATTTCAGGAAGCTTCTTTTAGCAAGTCCAAGTTTGGGCAGTGCTAGGGGAGGGATAAGTCTGTTCTCAGCTCATTTGTAAGGAAAAAAATATTTCCTCCTTTTAGTGTCAGTTTTCAAAAAGCAGAGTTTGGGTATTTCTCTTTCTTTTTGAATTATTTAAACTGTCAAACAGAGTAAAATGATTCATTATTTGGGAAGACTGTGCGGAAGGCTGTTTTTAGCAAACATCCACAGATCTTTTTCAAACTAAAACTGTAACATCTTCTGTTCCCATCATTTTAGTTTCTTTGCCCGTGCACTGAATTTTTTTATTCTTTTTAGTTGCTGATTTTCTTACTTCACTCATATCATAAACCAAACATATACTGTCACATATCACTGTAAGGGACGTATATGTTTTGAAGGGTTTTGTTACTGCCTCACGTCCCTTCCACAACATTTTTTCCTTTTCCCTACTCACCATATCAAACTTACTCTAGACAGCAGCACAGGGCACTTCTAGATTCATTTTAATATTCAGCATACTTAAAGAATAAACGGTCCTAAAAAGTGATGGTGTCATATTTATTTTTGCTTCACATTTCCTCTTGGTATGTGTCTCTGTGTGTTTTTTAACACATGACTTAGGCAGAATCTGTCTCCGTGGGGTTTATGGTAGGAGAAATGCATATTTAAGCAAAGATAAATAGGAGGGGGATAATTGGGCTAGATGTGAAAGCTACAGAACAAAGAGGGGAAAATACTTGGGTGCATTGTTTGATTGCCACTCTAAATCATCATTTTCAGCCCAAAATGTTTATTAAAAAAAGAAATTTTGATCTTCGTTGTTATCTCTGTTTTTTATTTATGTAGCTAAGTGATTATATTTAACGCAGCTTGAAGGCAGTTGTGTTTATACAAGTGTGTGGGTCTGACTTGGAGAACTGAAGTCTGCCAAAAGCAATTGAACCGTAGAAGTCACTGAAAGTTTTCATGTCGCACCAGAGGGGGGAAAAACATAGATACTGCTGCATTTTAGCAAGACAGTCAGAAGAACAAAAGGTTTGTATTTTCTTAGAAATCACATTTCCACAATACTGCAAATAAAACCTTTTCTTGAACTGAAACCACTTTAAGTGATGCCTCTGTAGGGACACCAAAGGAAGCAGGATGAGGCAACAGAGCAAAAAGGGAAGAAGGAACCACCAAAAAAAAAAAAAAAACAGGAAGAGCTTCTTTCATGTCTGTTCCTTGAAAGAGCTGGTTTGCTATTTTTTTCCCAAGAGTCAGGCTTCAATAATCAAAGACTTCTAACCTAGAGGAGTTCACTGTCTTTTGAAGAGAGCCCTCAGCATCCCAACACGAGCAGCTACATTCCTCAGGAAGTGAGGATGACCATCCACAAAGAATTAAAAGAAGTTGACAGCAACCATGCCCCAGTAGATGACTGACTTTGCCTTTAGCCTGACAATCACTTTGCAATCAATGGTTTCGTTGAGTTTCCACCTTTCTCAGAGGCAACTGAGGGGGAGAGGAAAAAAATCTAATCCTGTGCCTTATGAAAGGCGAAAAATGTGTATCAGCTTTCAGCTTTACTAAATATGCAGAATTCTACTTCAATACAATAAAAAAGAAAGAAAGAAAAATTTGAAATATAAAGTTCTGTGGAAAAGCGTTGTGTGAATATGTTACTGTGATCTGAGAGGATAGAACTAAAGATAGGAAACAGCGGTGTTTAACACCTAAAGCTTCCTCTCAGATGTCAAATCCCTTTTTCATTAGTTATCATCACTCTCTTTTTCAGGCTGAGAAATGAGGCCAACTGTCTAACAACAGCACTTAGAGAGTCCTACCTACCCTCATGAAGAATGCTCTTTACTGTGTTTAACTTTACTTTTTAAACATATCTTTAAGTATTCGCCTGAGGAAAACTATTATTAAAACCACACAGCAGATTAACAAAAAATAACACACGCGCACACACACACGCTCACACACACACAAAAATCACTCTTTTGGCTGGAAGAGGGTTGGAAAAGTATGAGAACACAACACATAAATAATTTTTTGTTCAGTGAAAGAATAAAGCTGAACGAAAGATTGCAGATGAGAATATAGTTCATCACTCGCCTCCAAGGTGAGATCAGCTGCACTCACACCATTCCTGGTGGATGACTGTCCAACCTTTGACCTTCCCCAGCAGTCTGTTCCAACATTCAACCACTGTTAACATTAAAAAGAGTATTTCTAATGTGTAACATAAATCCCTTTTGCTGTGGCTTAAGTCTATTTTTTCTGGATTTATCCACAGAGGACATGCAGAATATATTATTCCCATCCTCTTTGTAGCAGCCTTGGCACATGTTGAAGCCTAGTATCATGTCCCTCAGTTTTCTCTTACCTTAACAATTGAAATACCTTGCACCAGACATATCCTCCAGCTCTCCTGCTGCTTTCTTCGGGAAGCTCTCCAGTGGTCCCTGCTATTCCTCAAATACAGAGCCCCTCATCACACGCTGCTGCATTGAGGTATTTGCAATTTCACATCTCCTCCCGTCAACACTCCCAGTAAAACATTTGCCTGTTTTTGTGGCAACAGCAAGACATCAGTCATTCAGACTTGACCAAGATACGGCTGTCGTGTACACATCCTAAAGAGGACAGCGCTGATGATTCGTGCTATAGGTAATGCAGCAAAATAGAGGATACTACTTATTTACTTATCTATTAACCTCAAGTTGTTTCTATTGCTTAAAAAGAGGAGGGAAGGGCAAGGAAGACTTTTTGCAATTATATTGGTCTTCAGTCTCTGTGGAAGCAACATTGTAAAAAAAAAAAAAAAGTCTTCAACGTTTCATCACCAACCTCATCACACTGAAGAAGAAACATGAGTGGGGGAAAAAATAAACACACACACACGTTGCCTGGGAGTATTACTTTGGAAGGACAAATCTCTGCCATCTACACAACAGACAAGATGGCAAAATGAAGCTTTCCAAATGGTAGATGTCTGAAGAAATTGCTTTGCTCCACATTAAGAGACCCCTTCCCGCATGCCCAGATTTTGGGGCAAGAGCTGCTTTTCTCCTTCTCTATGTCCTAAATGTCAGTTTTACAAAATGCAGAATGATGGAAAGAAACAGGGTTGAATGGTCAAATAGATGAAACGAATGGATGCCAAGGAGTGCAGGAACTGCCTTCAGCCTGCGCTTTTGTTGAAAATCCTTGCTATTTTTCTGCTTAAACAATGTGTCAAAAACAGTGTCAGCAATGAGAAAAAGAATATTACATAATCTAGCACCTCCTGACCTTGTTGCACATCATTTTAAATGGAAGAACAGTTTGCGTCTGCCCGAAGTATTAACGATGGCAATATATATGTAGCCAAGTTGACCTTATCCTTTCATGATGGAAGTGGTTTTTATGAGGAAGCATTGATCTCTTAAAACGACAAACTAAGTAGGTTGCAAAGAAGTAGACACGCAAGCCGACAGCTTAATTATGGAGTGGAGAAAATAGGTTACAGGCAGCTTTCAGTTTATGCTGAACTGTCACAAAAGGTCAGGCAGGAAGAGAGAGAGACAGAATATTTATGGGATGTGATGCCATCCAAAATCAACTCATCTCAATGAATGAGATGGGTCTCAGGGCTCTGACCTACCTTGGCACGCTCGCAGGAATACTGCAGCCTCCTCCCCATGCATGGGCATCTGTGCTGGCCTGAAATCAGCTGAGGGGGCACTGCAGCCGAAATGGTCATGCTAATGCAGAAGATCCCTGATTTTGGTTAGTATGTAAACACCATAGCTGTTCTGCAGCTGATCCACAATTCAGCTGTCCACACACACGGAGCGGTAGCTTTATCAGACCTTAACGGGTAGGTCAGAGCTCCTAATCCAGCAGGGCTTGAAAGGACTGCCAGTAACGAAGAAGGAGCAGAGCTTCAATAACATCTGCCTTTACAACCCTCCCTGTCTGAGTTTTGAGCTTTATAACATGATATCATTTTTAAAGGAAATAAGTGTTTCTCATTAACATTTTAGACCTGATTATGCAGAATGCTGTTTAAGTAGGCAGAAATCAAGCTCTTCAGGAATTTGATACTTATCAAAGAAGCAGAAGTTATTTAGGAGTTAGCTGTAACAAATCATCCAATTAATACACTCAGAAAAGTCTGCAAAGGACAATTCTGATACTGTGAAGAGTTTAAATTTAAAAGGATATGATAAACCAGCTTCTCATCAGCATTTCTGTGGCATTGGGTGACCCAGACAAGGCCACAGACCCAGGTTACCACATGCTTCCAGGAACCCTAGTTTCAAACATAGGTATCATAGAATGGTTAAGGTTGGAAGAGACCTCCAGGTTTCACATATACAGGAGTATATGTATGCGTACACATACATATAACTCGTGTTTATATACAGAAATACATTAACTTCCTTCTCTTCTATAGGTGGATGCACCACTTGGCTACTGGCAAGCAAGAGGACCAGCACCTCCTGGTTGCTGGTTGAGCATCCTGGAGTTTGGCAGAAAGGATGCAGCCTAACCCAAGATCACCCCTGGGCAGGCCAGGTCCACACTCCCACAGAGTCTCATTTATGTTTAGGACTCAGTAGCTACATGGAAAGAAGAATGAGGATGGCTTTATTATTTTTTTTGCTGTGAAACAAATCTACTCAGCTTCAGGGAGCTTGCATGGCTCAAACACAGAAATTTTATGCTGGATAGACCATTTTGTAACAAAACACCTGAAGAGAGAAAAAGTAATGGTATGTATTGAATACATATGTAAAATATTTGTGTGTATATTTTTACATATGAAACATATTCAGGCACTAAACCACTACAGTTACAGAAGGTAATGTCACCAATAGCCTAAATGTTATAATTATTTTCGAATGGAAGCGATAGCTGCAAGAAGGCTTACATTTAGTCTGCTTTTCCCTGGGGCAGCACATTCCAGCTACGTGTGTTATCCTGCATCTCTGTGGAATGCAGTAGCTGTCTGATAACAATGTACCTCTGTAGTTTTAAAAGACTACAAAGCAACCGTGCAAAGAGTAGTAAAGTTCATTCTGAGTATTTCTTAGAATAAAACATTCCAGTACTATTTCATGTTTTAATTATTTTCCTTTTGAAATTTGTTTTAATGTCAATAAATACAACATCAGTAGAGATTTTCTTAACTGAATTAATGAAGTACCAAGCTATCATACCTACCCTTTGCTTTGCAAGAGATTCTAGTTGACAACTAAGCAGAAGAGACTGAAAGCAGATAAGCAGGTATTATAATAGAATAATGCACAGCAATTTACATCCTTCATTTCAATTTAACTGTTCAATGTATTTTAACTCTCTAGACTATTCTCCAGAAGTAACTGAGTTACTTCTATGTGCTTTTTTGTTTCCAAATAAGTATGGCTTGACCACATTATTCAAGTCTCTCAGAAGCATGAATAATGTAAGTCGTAAATATATATTTTGCTGGCAAGCATTTTAATTTTTGCTGACATGCAGCAACAAAAGCAACTCCAAAATTTTCAAACTACTTCCTTGCAAGGTTTTGGAATCCATATTCACCATGGAAAGTACCTGCAGTAAATGACAAAAGAGCAAACACAAACTTCATACTTTTAAGGGCTAAGTATATATGATGGATAGCACTGGTACTTCCGGTACATGAGAAAATGGAACTACAAGTGAAAAGATAGAAAGAAATCTCTTCTGGAGGCAGTCAGAATTCTTGGTATATGATATTGTGTTTCTAGCAGCCAATCTGTTGAGGACTATTATGCAGGTTAAATGAATGCAGAAGGTAATGCAAGACACTACACACTCATGCATTTATGCATAAGACCATTTGTTCACAACAAAATTTAAATAAACCATGTCCTTCTTATCCCACGACTCACCGTACATCAGTGGGGAGCATTATCCAGCTCTGCTTAACGCCTCGTTCACCGAGTAAAACCCCACAACTCTACCTTCGGCTCATGAAAACTGGCAATTTACCTAAATTAACAGGGAATGAATCAGACCCCAAAGACCTGTGGAATATCCGCTACTTGGGAGTCTCACTGGCAGGGATATGGGAGTACAGCACAAGGGTAGACAAGGTTGTGAACATCATTTCACAGTATGGCTTCCCTCAGCCAACCTCAACAGTTAATGCAGTTGTTCAGTAAAGGCAAAGGATGAGAGTATGTACAAAAGGAAAACAGATAGACACTGGAGTGAATGAAATCATGTGGAAAGGGCTGGGTACACCTGAGCAAACCAACGGTGATATGCAAAGTAACAACCCATGATGATTCCCTCCAGTCAGAGAATGGTCCTTTCATCACACACATGCATGCATACCTACATATGTATGTATATTCAGCAGGGTACTGATGCTGGAACTAACCAGTCATCTACCAGGGAGGGAGACGTGCCAGCTTCCCCCAAGCATTCTCATGGCAGCAGACGAGGCTGCCTGAAGATGCTCCCAGCCCTTCACAACGGAGGACGTGTCCCAGCTGCGCTATCTTGATGCAGGCGGGTGAACAGACTTTAATCCAGAATGCAGTACAATCCAGCTAGATTTCTAGGTCTAACTTCACTGCTTTCCCGTAAGAGAAAACTCCTTACAAGCTAGTTTTAAGAAATTCTATTCAAAGCAGCTTTCATTAATATCTTTATGCAGTGAAGCAGTATGGACACATACCTATACCCTGCATGGCTCTATTTACAAACTAACTTCTTCCAAATCAAGGCTGGGACTTTATATTTAGGTCAACAGTGAAAGGGAAGCATCTTCCTTGCTGCACCTAAAGTTCAATCTCTGAGAGATAACTGCAGTTCTTGTCAGATCCGAGGCTAATGAGAGCTGTGTAGATGTCTACAGCAGATCCCTTTCTATCTCCATCTGTAGCAATGTGTGGTGTTTTGTTAACGAACTGGATACTGTTTCAGGGGCAGTATAAAAATATCTGCTACGGTTTGATGCCCTCATTTAGCTCTATCTTCTTTTTGTGGTTAATGCATAATGTTAACACAAACTCCAGCTGCTCGGCTGCTCCTAAGGCCTTGTGAAGGACATGTCAATGCACGCTGGCCTAAACAAAACAGTAACACCGTGGTGGTCCGCACTTAAGTGAACGTGACCGGAACACGAATAGAGCCTCCTAATGAAGGCTGCACCTCTCTGGGTCCTGACAACAGGCAACTTCCCTTGTTTTCTTCCAGCAAAAATGATGAAGTTACAACAATTCAACAATCATCATGTTTCAAACAATAACGGTCAAGGAATCTTTCTGCTGGGAAGGCACCCACAATAGGCAATATAAGTAATATGTAGCCAGAGAGTAGCTATTTTTCAGCCCGAAATAGAGTGAGGAATCATTCTATTCTTTAGATAAAAAGGTTTAAACTCTTTTTAAGATTTTGAACTATTTTTAAGATAGTGTCAACAAATGCTTGCAATACAATATTTTAAATATAACTTTCTGTTAAAGAAAGTCACATTTCTCAGTTATCTATATCTACTCATACACCTCCTTTCCAAGCTAAAGCACACTTTCTTTGGGTCTATTTAATCTTAATAATCTCAGACATCCAAACGCAAGATATTTTATTAGTGAGACACTGAGCACAACAGCATAATAAAAACCTCACAGCTGAATGAATCAACATTTGGTAAATGGATATTATATGACACCAATAAGGCAAACCTCTGCCAAAACAGAGAACGAGCATTATACAGTGATTCTCAGAAATACACAGCTAAGAATTTCAGCCATAAATCTTATATTCCAAGAATCTTTTTCATCATTCCTAGATTTCAAGTTTCTTCTTCAAGGCTGTTTTCATTTAGTCCTGTGAGTCTTCACAACATATAAGGAGTCATGCAAATGTGCCATGACAGATTTTTTTGTAAGCACCAAGCAAAGCTAAATTAGGAATATAAATTGTGAGCATCATGTGAGCATCCACATATCTATGCAAATCCAGAGAATGAGCATCTTGTTTGAAACCTCCTAAATAGACTCTTTCACTTAAGAATTACTCATTCCACATGGTGGAAAGTAAAGAAAAAATGTCATTTTAGTTTTGGAGGTGACATTCATGTGACTAAATGCCAATGCATACAAAGGAGTCCTCTATACCTGAGCCAGTTGCCCCAGGCTCCCTGTACGATCAATGGAGAAATGCAGACTTCCCAAAATAGGCAGCCAGCACAAACCAGATTAATTACATCCTAGAAAAGCATGTTTCTGTCCATCACTGCAAAAGAAGTCTAGAGGGAACAGGCTCAGCCATAGACCTGCTCTCTTGTCTACGTCTGAAGTCTGGCAGGATGTATCCCACTGTAAGTGCATATCAGCTTTCAAGTGCATTTAATTTGAAAATCTGATCCCATGTTAACTATAGGGGAACTGAAAAATAGCTTTCCTGTAATGAGAAAGCTGTTTAAATGTAAAAAAAAAAAATGAATAGTCATATCCTACTTTAACTCACACACACTCCTACATTTAATAGTGCTAATATTACACAGCATGTAGAGACCATCTGTGCTCAACCTGTTATTCAGGGAATAGAAACATCTAGGCTGAAGTTTTCTGAAGCACCTATTCAGCAAAATAAAAAAGGCTCCATCGGGAGCCCCTTTGTGTTGCGCTGGGAATCCGTAAATCACGGGAGCTCACGGAGCTCGTGCCACCTTCTTGGTTTCCAGCTCGCTCTTCCAGTCAGTCGGCATGAACACAGGTCTGCGGTTAGAGGCGCCGGGGGGAAGCAGCAGCTGTGACTATGTGATGATGCATCATGCGCCAGATTTACCAATGCCAATGGCTTGGGTGAGTGGCCTTGCATGACAACCTCGTGTGCTCTCCATAGAAGCTGATAGGTTGATACAAACTGTGCTTCTCCTCGGCTAGAAAGTGGATTCTCAAATGCTAATCTTCAAGGCTGGCAAATATAATATTGTTTCATAGAAATATATTATCATTTCACTGTGACTTCAGGTCCCATGCTCCTGTTACAGCCTCATCAAGGGCCTTTTTTCTCCAGCCTCAAAACTCAGATGTGAAAAATGTAACTGATCTGACATGCAAATGTAAGATTTCATCCCATTGCCCCAAGCAAAGGGAAAAGGAGGGAAACAGAGCACTCTGTGACCGAGGCTGTCAAATGAGTATCAGGAAAACCAGTGTCATAGCAGGTCACCGCACATCACGAGAAACCATTTACCGGCGGCAGAGCTACTTCCTCGAGCCCTGCTGATAAGGCGGGTGAGGGCTCTCACTGCACTGGCTCTCCCTGCTTTTCCAGCCCAGCAACACGAGCTGAGCTTCAGCTCCCGCAGCAGCGAACAGCACAGCTGTATATCCCATCACTAAGTCTTCTCTACACCTGATGTAGCAGGGCCTCACAGTGCATTTATTTCAGAAACATCCCTCGCTGTTAGTATTTGTTACTATACAGTATCCGAGCTGGCTGCCCTCTGCTCCACTTTGCCTTTGGTTGCAAACCAGGCACAGGCCAAGTTGTCTGCTTGCCCTTGACATACAACGACTGAAAATCCTGTGAAATGAAATCCCCTATGCACCTTGGACTCATGGTCGTCTCATAAAGGAATCAGAGCTGAACAAATTCCCCCGGGCAAGACTCCGGACTGCAGGACTACGCTTGAGCACCTCCGTCTCATTTCTTGTAACAGGCGACTTTCTCACCATTTGTCTTCAAAAGCAATTTGGCAGGATACTGACTCCACAACCCCTCCTGCACGCAAGCTTGCAGCAGATGCAGGCACTCAATCAAACACGGAGCAAGGCACGGAGGAAGAAAAGGAGCATGGCAGGCAATTATCCAGAGGACGAGGCAAAGTCAGGTGAGGTACCATGCAGTCCTGCCCGCCTGTCTGCCTCACTGCCTCTAAGAGCCTCCAAAAAGGGGCAGGTTTCTACCTAAAAACAAGCAAAACATTGAAAACAAATAGGCATATTTGGGACAGGACAATCATAAGGGAGCTGATTCAGCTTAATATTTTTCAAGTCCAGTGGTAATACTGTCACCCCTGGGTAACACAATGAGTCTGAGCTCACCTGACACTGTAAAGCATCCTTTATACTAGAAGCCAACAGATTATTGTCTGGAAATGGGTTTTGAGAAGCAGCCACTAGTTATGGTCCACACACCACTTTACATTTTGCCTTCGGGAGGTAACATTTCAGTCGGAAAGCAGACAGTAATCTGATGCAGACAAGTGACAATAAAAATTAAAAATAAAGAGGCACAAAGGAGTTGTGACTCTTTAATAACTAATAAAATTATGCATTACTTTTCCTATATATTTCTTTGAAAGATTCTGAAAATTGGTGCATGTATGAAGAAGGCACCAAAAAAAAGGGAAGATAAATAAGCCGGGGAAATACAAAATTACCCAAATGTGTTAATATACATATCACAGTTGTTTAACTAGCTTAATAATGTCATTTCTTAGCGCTCACACTTAGAACAGATGGGATGCAGCCCATGCAGTCCTCATGCTTAAAATTAAAGAACACTCAATTTTCTGCTGATGAAGCTTTTAATCATCCAAGACTCATAGTCCAACAGTCAGAATTTTAATTTAGTGACTCAATTCCTTGGAGTGATCAGATAAAGAAAAGCAAATAACAGCATTCTCCAAAGCACGGATTCTAGTAATCTTCTCTACTAGTAGCAAGCCAGCAGACGAGCTACATGTTAAAGGAGATAATGGTAGCAGACAATAAAAATTCTTATTCAAAGGGCTCTCTGCTGGAGTTCAGAGATTTCCAGCAGTCCTATTATTAGGGCCTAAAGTCACTGCCATTAGTCTTTGTCTTACTAGTCAATGACAAAACACCATTTGCCTATAGTTGGGGGAAGAATCATTTTGGCAGAGGTGCTATTCTTTAAACACAGCACAACATAGTCACCACTCAGATTAAAACACTTAATTAAAAACTGAATAAATTATTTAATGCTGTATTAGGTTTACTACAGCATAAGTAACCACTTAAAATTCTATAAGAAGATTCAATTTTAATTGAGAAATCACAACCACAGAACATTTATTTTTGCAAGTGGCTTTTATCATTTGCTTGTAACAGTTTGAAATGTTTCCCTGCTGATTTGGGCAACTTCCTTTAGTGAATAGAATGGTACTCAGTTTTTAGAAGTGCTCCTGCCCTCATCATTAAGATCATTTGAGTTGTCGCAGTTAACATGAAGGCTTATAAACAAAGTGCAACTGCATCGAGGAAAGGGGAGAGTGATGTATGATTCTTACATGCTTCCCCCTCTCCTATGAACCTCATTACAGTGAAATTGGATTATGGTTTTGCACTGAAATCTCTGAGGCATTGAGGCATTAGCAGGGCTGATGAGAGATATAACCAGCGCAGCAAAACCCTCACAACTTCACTATGCATTTGTTTTAAGCTTTAAGGAGACCAACTTGCTTCTCTCCTGCCCTCTGCTCCCTGTACATCTGCCATTTCCAGTTCCTCCTCCTTCTCCCATCCACAAAGTCATTAATATTTTATAAGTTATTTACATGTAAAGAGCTGCTCCAGGGTACCCAGTACTCTGTGTAAGTCACTGGCAGCAGCTCATGGAAGGGCACTGGTTGCTTTGACTTCAGAAATCAAGCAGGGTGTTTGGCAAGGGCTTTCCAACCGTGGCCTTGTGGCAATGCTTGGCCATGCCACTGGACCACCTACCTGATGCCTCCTGGCCAAGACCAGCTCCTCAGTGGCACTCCACTTCACATACCCTGACTTTCAGATGTTTACATTTAAATCTTGCTCCGGGGTATTGAGATCCTGAGTCACTGAGAGCAGCCCTTCCCTACAGTGCTGCACGAGGGGAGGGCCAGCCTCTGGAATAAGCACTGCTCTCCAAGTCACTTCCCCAACGGGTAAGAACATCACAGCCAGCACGAATGCAGAGACTGCGACTACTTAAAGCAGGCTCAATCACTAAAGTTTAATCCCTACTTGGCAGGGTACTTTTTTTCTTTTTTTGGTTGCTTTTTCTTGAAAGCTGGCAAAATGACAACTTAAGAACAGCTGCTTTTTTGTAAGGCTTGATATGCCAGAAAATCTATCTCAAATGACCCCAAGTCTCAAAGACTGATTTTACCCTTTGCTCTTCCGGAACACAACAAACTTCGGGCTAGTCTGAGTTTGCACTTTGATCTTTGAAAGGAGGATGTTCAAGAATAGTAGAGAAAATCCCACTATATATAAAAAAAAAGCTATTAGAGGGGTAGGAAAAGGGAGAAGGACTGAGGAAGTCTAAAATCCCTCAACATCATCCTCTTTCAAGATGCCCCAACAGCTTTTGCTCTCCTTGCAACATGATCAATATTTCAGCCGTCTCCTTTGCGGGAGACAGCACCATGAATCTTGTACATGTATGTGCAATTTCCTTCAGGTTGTTCAAAGAGCTCCTGCTTACAGAGAAGGCATCAATGAAACTTGCTTTTACACTCACAACATTTTCAAAAGTTCCATAGCTGGATTACAAAACAGTTAGAGGAAAGAAAGAGGTGAAGAGATCTTAAGATGAGGGCATAGGGTTGACACCTCCCACTCAGCTTCCTCGCATATGCAAAACCTTAACTCCAAGTTTTATAAACAACAGTAAAGGAGAACGTCCAGAGGGGACACAGCCCTCATAGTCACTGCAGACAGACAGACAGACTGGAACGACAGTTACCAAGACGTTAATTGGAACCTGAGTCGGGCTAACGTTAATTGCTGCCTTTCTTTCATATGTTGGCCAAGGTTCAACCCAGGTCGGCTCTGGGACCAGCCTCACGATGCTTCAGGAATTGGTGCTGCAAGAGAGCCCGGGAAGCTGCGCAAACAGAACCAAGGAGAGCAGAAAGGCCGAGAGAAAACGAGAAGTTCCCAAGCCCCATGCAGGGACAAGCTGTCCCCATGAGGGAATGGTTCTTTCCTTCCCCAGAGGACACTTATTTTGTTTATCCAAGGGGTCTGGTGAGCTCTTTCAGATGTTTGCATATTCGGGAGCTTGCCTCCATTAACTGCTGAAGTGGAGAACTGCTTTGTTAGCTTTTTTTTTTTTTTTTTTTTTTTTTTTTTAGGGCTCCACAACTGGATGTTTTCTTTCAAAGAAGACCTTATTTAATATCATTTTTTGCAACAGCACTAACTAACCCTGGAAATATGACTGTTTATGTAACCAGGTGGGGTCCCACCCAACTGAACTCAGCATTATTCACCCCTGGCTCCACTCCAGCATTTTCCCCAAGACACTGGCGGGTGGATTTCATTCCTGTTAAGCTCAAAACAAAACGCAGTGGCCTGAGCTAGCCCTGATCTCCTTTCCGAGGGTCCTTCCTGGAGGATCCCCTGTGCGCCTACCACCCTCCAAGGGGGGAGACCCAACCTCTTCATGCTCCTAACTGCAAACACGTGGTGTTGACAGAGGGCTGACAGCACGATTATTTTTTTCCCTCAAGGAAGCAGATCTTCTCATTTTCAAAAGGGTGGTTTTGATAAAGTTGTGTTTGAAGAGAGAGTTGAAAAATCAGTTAGCTCTTAAATATTTTAAGATACATTTTTCCTTCTGCCTGTATCTCCTGTAGCCGGTGACAGCCTCCAGGAACTGTTTAACTCAAACGCCGAGCACAGACTTGACTTGCAAGAACAGACCCCACGTTCCATGCAGGCCGTTTCTTTTGGTTTCATCCATCCTAAGCTCTGCTGGCAGAAACCACATTAGAGACAGCGGCAGTCCAGCAGCCGTCCCCCTCTCCACCCACCAAGATGTCATCTATAGCCATTTATTTTGTGCAGCTGAAGCAATGTCTCTGCTTGATTCCAGCTGCTTTGCTGTGCACACACGAAGTAGGAGTATGAGGACTTTATGGGACTTGACCGAAGGGAAGACTTCTGTAGCTGTTCTCCTGATGGAGCTGTCTTGCTTGGGGCTCTGAACTCTTAAAAACCTTCCAAACGGTTGCATTTTAGCCTTCTCGCCCCTCCCTGCCCTGCTTTGGCCATGTGGTGGTGAGAAGAGCAGCAGCTGATGCCTCCTTCCTGCTGCCAGCTCCACCATGGGGCCACCAACCTCCAGCAGGGACGAGGCAGGCAGCTGGTGACAGCGGCCTCCAAAACCACCCGGGACGTCTGTCAAACCCTCTGTTCAGCTGCCAAAAGCCTCTCAGCATCTGAAAGATGATGAAACCTGGGCAGGTTTTGGGCGGGATTTGCTCTGTCCCCTGGGAAGGGGCTGGGAGCTGCGAGCGCTGCTGAGCCCAGTGTCCGCTCAGCTCCCGGGGCAGCGAAGCCGGTCAAACCTGCCACACGCAGGAAAACCTTCGAAGTCATTCCCTCCACAGCCAGCTAGATAACACCCGTGATTTATTCTGACACATTTTGCTAAAAGTATTTGACATTGGCTAAACATTTGCCTTGCACACCTGTTATTGCATGTTTTTTACAGCATTCCAAGCCTCTCTGCCCAAACATGGTGCACAGGTAGCTTCTGCCAAGAATTTGCTAGTTAAAAAGCACAGAAATTACAGGTCATACCCTCTCCTGGACCTCAACCTAGCAGTTTTCATTTCAGCGTCTAAATCTTTTACTTGCTAGGAAAACAACTGTAAATATACATCAGCAATTTATGTCAGAAAACATGTGTGCCAGAGGTGGCTCTAAGATACATCATCTATATCTACACACACATTGTGTGTGTGTGTGTATAGGTAATATATGTGTGTGTGTGTGTGTGTATAAACATAAATACACATGCGTGTGTATGTGTATATATATATATATATATATATATATTTCTGCATACACACACACAAACGCCCACAAAGGAAGTTAAATTCCACACTAGCAATTTTGCCTGTCGTAATTGCTTCTTCTCTGCCAGTTAGCTACAATTTTGCCTGCAAGGAAGGAAAGCATTAAATGAGAACCTGCCAGCTGTATGAGCCCTGGAAAGGAAGGAGAGAAAGTGGCACTTGATGCAGGTGGCGGGACAAGGATAGCAAAGGAACATGAAAAAAGCAGTGTCATGGTCTGAGTGACAGTGAAATAAATCTAACAGCGCAAATTGTTTCAAATTTAAGTAAACCCTAAAATCAGACCAAGGGCAGTAGGAAGAAACAACCAACAAAACACAACAAACAAAAATAATACACTTACAAATTGTTAATAATGTTTTGCATGCTGAAAAATAGCCACCACCTTCTAAGCTTGCTTGAAGAGAAAGACTTACAAAAGCCTGCACACACATTCCCACAAGAAATAACAGACTGCTCCATCTGATAAAGCTGCATTATTTCAAAGAGCCACAGAAGGTAGAAAAACACTTCTTTCTTCTGCACTACTTAAAATACCCGAAAAAAAAATCTAACTGCATTAACTCTTCCTTAGTGAAAATAATGTTCAGGGTCGGAACAAGCCTGGAAAGTATCAGCTGTTAAAAGCTGAAAACACCAGGGTTTGTGAATGACTTGTTAATGATATTGAGATTAGTGCAAGTCTCTCTCAGTGCTTTACAACCATCATATTTTATTAATCAGACCAACATCGGCACCCTGTAAAAATCAAAATCTGTCTACAAAGCCAGCACACATGGGGAAAGCTCACCCACGTTCGCTTTATTTTAAACAAAACCTACAGTAGCTCCCATTGTTTGTTTGTTTTTTCACCCAGACCAGACAGCATGTGGCTTATGAGCCCATTGATGGACGTGATAAAGCTCATGCCAGATCTGATTGATGATGGCGCTGGGAAATGCTGCGAAGGTCACTCCTTAATGCTCCCTTCACAGCTGGTCCTGGTAAGCAATGCTAGAGCAAAATAAAATCTGGATATGCTAATTGCTAATAATAATGGAAATTACATCTCTACCTCTCATTACCTTCCGTTTCATTTTTTGCTAAAACAGTAATGCTGCAAGGGCATGTAACTGATGGGAAACTAGGTAGGTTCGGGATTAAAAAATGGACAAAAAAATATCCACCCAGATAAAGCAGCCAAATAATGAGCCAGGTACAGACAGGCCAGAGTAGTTTACCAAGGAAGCAGCATAATAAATAGCTTTTGCCATCCACCTCCCTGCATAACTGAGATAACATATACTCTGTGAAAGACTAGTGTTGTCCCTGATAATGTGAGCACAAAAATTAAGCTACCTTCCCAAAGTCAGTTTATTTTTAAATGAACCAAGGAAGTATGTTTATTAAAGTGTTTGCTGCATAGGGAGAGTTCAGTGGGCCAGAACATCAGCCAGTCACGTAAAAAGATGGCAAAACCCTGTTTTCCATAAGCGTTTAGATGTGATTGGAAAGCGATAGAGACTTTGGGGAATTCAAAACATGATACAATGGCAGTGTCCTAATGAATAATATATACTTAGTGCAACCCATAGCAATGCAAAATGCTGTGTGTTGGGTGGGGAGGAACTCTGCTATCCTTGAGACATCAGCTAAATTAAGCATTAAGATTGAAATCATATGTGCACTATTTTCTGGCACTTAACATTAACGTGTGAAAATATTTTTATTCAGCATTTTGTACTCATAAAGTTTTTACACAATAAGGACATCACTGACATCTGTCCTGCAGAAAGACAGCCATTATCACTCAGCTCAGAAATACATCATGGCACAGACATGTTGGCGGAAGATATCCCCAGATATGAAAACACCCCACCACTATTTTAGCTGTCCTTACAAAGGGAGTAACACACTAATTTACTTACTTATTTTTAGTTTAGAAAAGCGATTTCAAGGCGGCAATCCTACACTGTTTTACTGACAAACATGCACTATCAAGTCTGAAGATACTGCTATGTCCAAGAGTGGTGTGTTTACAAAAACGAGCCTGTAAGAAAATCCTCTTAGGAGTTTCTTTCCCAGATTTCGTGACGGGCAGTGGTAGAACACACAAAGCTATCGATCTGTCCCTCCACAGCCTAGCGTATCCTCCCGGGGCTGCTCCAAGGGCGATGAGCACTGCGGCTCATTTGGGCAGTACTGGGTGTTAGGGGAGCTCAGCAGCTTCAACACTGGAGCAACCTTCTGTCAGGGTGGCACAGGAGCAAGGGAAGGCAGACAAATTATTTTTCGGTCATTTAGTGACTTTGTTTCTTGAAATCTCTCTGAAAAAGGACTTGTGTCCCCAGATGGGACAAGATATTCCCTCTTTCCATAAATCCTGATTATCCTCCTGCAACCCTATGAATGAGCCTTTCCAGCACACGTTTCAAGACCTGAAGAAACTCAATGATCCACTTACTACTCAGAGAATGAAAACTACGAAATCTTTAAAATCAGCCTGTAGTGCTTTACACCGCCACTGCACATGCAGCACAAATGCAACGGCCCAATGTATAAATGAGCACATGTATGTGCAGGTGCAGCGTGACAGTCCCGCACACCGAGTCCAGGGTCACTGCTGCACAATCACAGCCACGTGTTTTCCTACCGGCTCATGGCGTCGACAGAGAGGATGGACAATTCCCTTCATTGCTCTATGCAGACACTCCCCAAAAAGACCCTGTGATGATATTAAAGACCTACATCTGTGCTGTGACCAGTTTAGGGCATTACATACTAGAAAACTTAATCCCTGCTGAATTTGATTATTTGGGTAATCTGCACAGACTTAGATCGGAAACACGTTCAAGATTTAGCTTTTTAAGTCCTGGCTGAAAGTTCACAGTGACTCTGCCATACTTTGGTTGTCTTCCATTTTTCTATTATTTTTGTTGGTTTCTGGGTTCAGCTGGAAGCCCAAGAGCAGCAACCAGGAATACTACCTACGGCATGTGTAAAAGGCTCATCTGCCCAACCCAAACAGACCAGTCCTTCGCCAGCTGAGACACTGTATTTGCAGATGAACCCGTGAATCAGGGTAGATTTTGTGTGTGAATCAGTGCTACGTCAGGGCTACAGCACAGCTAGGTGTCATTCACTCACAACGCATGTTGAACTGCATGACTCCAAGGGATGCACGGACCTGCTGAGAAGTTGAACACAGACTTTAGGGCGACTTAAGGCACAACAACACAAAATTAACTGATGTGTATGGTAGATTGGAAGCTGAAATCCTTGCAGTCTAACTCCTGCAAGGAAGAGCATCTCCTGCAGACCCACAGGAAAGCGTCCCGTTCCTCCCCCCTCCACTAACACAAAAAGCACAGCTTTGAACAAAAAGCTGCCAGCTGAGCACCCTCAGGGTTAACCAGGCTCCCACTCCCAGACACATCAGATAGGAAACTTCTGAAAACGGCCGGAAATTAAATCAGTAGATTGCACAAAGCGGCACTGAGCTGCTGGCTCTTTGTCCTGGGGCAGCATCTCGGGCGTCTGCAGCAGGACGGTTCCTGCCTGCCTGTCCCTCGTCCCTCCCAGCAGGTCTCCTTTGTGCCACGGAGAGGACAGCACAATTAGTCGCGTGTCGTTCCCGCAGAGCCCGGCTCTGAGGTCAGTGATAGCCATTCACTCATTTTCTTAATGCCTTGGAGAATCCTTCTTAAAATTTGAGAGCTTGAGGAGATGCAAAAAATCTCTATGCTCAGTTTCTAAGACTTTATAACAGCCTAAATAGGCGAATGTATTGAAGTGCTTCCACACTTCACCCTTCCTTGCTGCTACTACTTCCAGAAAACACAGCAATTTTGATTCCTAGAGCTTCCAAATCCCTTTATCTAAGATCTGCCCGAGAAGTAGGGAGGCTTTTCCAATCTCTGTGCTGCTTCCTGGCAAACACCCGCCACGCTGCACCTCTCCTAGGGCACCACTGTCCGCTCAGGGCTCACGTGTGGCTTCACCACCAAGAGCGTGGAGGATCTGGACACACACGGATGACTGAGGACGATTTATTCCACAATCAAATTCCAGGTCTTCTTAGACCCACCTGGTAGCTATAGCCCTAGAAAGCCTACTTGGTCTGTAAAGCAACATGAGCTCCTTTCCCATCTCAGTTTGGAAGGGAAAAGGGAACTATCTAAAAAGAGAAGGGAATTGCATGGCTCTTCCTACTGAAGCTACCAGGACAGCACTGAAGGATAGATCCACCTGGCTCCCAAGACATTCTCGTACCTTCTACATCACCCTATCCCAAATCAACCTAGAACACGAATTTCACGGCACTGCTGTCTTCCTAAGAGAAGCAAGCAGCTCCCTAGATGTCAAGCAAACAGCAGCAGGACACCTGCGAGGGCAGGATGCTTCATTTATGGAAACTATCTCCAAGAACAGAACGAATCCCTACGTGACAATTTTTCCTATGGAACAAAACAAAGAGCCACACAAAGAAGAACTAAGTATGCCGGCTGGGGAAGCTCCGGACTGCAGCACAATATGTAATTATATTACATTATATTGCAGTCTGGCCTCAGTTGAAAAGCTCAAGCGCTGCGAAGGTGCGATAAATAAACCAGATTCAAACCTATGAAGCGCTTGCCGCATCAGACGGGTTATACAGGACCAGGGGAGAGCTTGGCGGGACGCGTCTCCCGCGTGGTGCCGTGCCAGGGTGCACAGGGCAGGGATGCCCCTGCAGCCAGGGGCCCCGGGGATGTCCCCAGGGCCTGGGGAGACGGGGTTGTCCCTGTGGCCGGGGGCCGGGCAGTGTCCCCAGGACAGCAGAGCCGCGCTGGGCTGCTCCCCTGCCTGTTTCCTTCCTGCTGCCTAACGCTTTGGCAAGTTTCCCCTCCACGGCGCGCAGAGCCGACACGGTTAAAACCGAGCTTCCCAAAACCCACCCATCCCAGCGGCAGGAATCACACTACGTCGCCGGGAGCTCCGCGGGCCGCCGCCAATCGCGGCCGCGCTGCGGGCTCAACCTCTCCGCTGCCGCGCAGGGCACCGCGGCGGCGGGCGGCCGGGCGAGCCTCCCCCCGGGGCAGCGACATGACGCAACCGCCGCCCCGCCGCGATGCCACGGCGATGGGCGACGGGACGCCCGGGGGAGCTGCGGCCGCACAGAGCGGCAGCGCCGGCTCCGCTTCCCTTCGCATCCCCTCCCGCCCCGCGCCCGCCGCCTCGTACCTGGCGGCTGCCGGCCCAGAGCGGGGCAGCCCCGTGGCGCAGCGCAGGCAGCTCCGGGGCCGCGCGGCGCCGCGCCGGGGGCGGCCTCAGCAGCAGGGCCCGCCCGCCCGCCGCGCGCCGAGGCGGGGCGAGGCCGAACAAAGGCGGCGGCGCCGGGCGCGGCCGCTGGGGGGCGCCGCGGTGCGCGGGCCGCGCCGCGCAAAATGGACCCTGGTTTGAGGAGTGTTCGTGTGGATTCCAGCCTCATCGGCTACAAGGGTGTCGCTCTCGGCCCTGTGTCCCGTTGCAGCCTCCTGTTTCATGTGTCCATTGAGAGTCTTTAACCTTGGCAAATAAAGTTTGGTTTGATCCGGCTGGGTTAAACATGGTCTTTCTCGTTCTAGCACCCGCGTTAGCACTAACAGGCTGCCACCCAAAGCAGTAGGTTCAAAAAGGAGAAAATCTTGTGTGTGTTTTTTTTTTTTTTTAAAGCATTTACCCTGCTTGCAGACTATGGTATTCACAAGCTCTCTTCAGCCCAGAGCAGGAGGGCTGAATTCACAGCACATGGACCACCTATTCCACCAAAACCTCACTTACAGCTGCCTGCTTTCCTGTCTGCCTTTGGGTATGGGCAGGGAAGGAGCTGCAGCCTGGATGAGCTCTCCTGGCAGCAGCGACCTGCTCCTACCTGCCCTTTTCTCCCCGGGGTAGTTGGAAGTAGCTCCTGGCTGATCCTTCTGGCAATATTTAAAGGTTTGCTGGGCCTTGAAAAAATAAACCACAGCTCCTCTTTTCCGCAACCATATAGCTGCTTGGTTAAGATCTGGGCCTGTGAAACATGATAGACAGAATCACCCAAAAGAGCTTGCTGGAGTCAGAGCAGCTCTGGGCTTCTCTGCACATACCACCTAATTCATGCCAAGTACCATTATTTGCGTAGTTGCAACAAAACCTTCTAGGGTATATTGGCTTTACTGTCCATGGTCTGCTAAGATTTAATGCACGTATTGCATAAACCTAGTAACATTTCAATGTACAGCCACTGTTTGCCTTAAGAATTTGGTTTACCCATGGATGATGGACCTTTTGGTCCAGGATTAGCCTCATGTGAGCCGGAAGCCCAGTTTTCTTAACATTGCTGAGTATTTCTTCCAAAGACATTTTTTGAGGATGTATGTTATGTTCAGAAGCAAATAAATATTTTTGTGTGGAAGCAACAGTGATTTTGTGTCTGAGGTCTTTCAAAACAAAATAAATCAAAGCAAACTTCTAAAGATAATTTCTGTTGCTCTTCCAGATTTGAGTCTGAAATGTGCAGACTCACAGTAGAGCTGTAGTGCAGCTCTACTGCACTACAAATGAGAAATAATAATCCTAAGAACTTCATGCCCTATGCCAGAAGAGAAAGGGGATTAATGAGGTGTTTGTCCCCAAACGATTGCAGAGATTGCTCAGACTGGAAGTCTTCTGGTGATAACTACATGCAGACTGACGAAGGGAACATTTATCATGGGGACAAACATGGCAAACCTTGACCAGTTCCTCTGGGACACAAACTCGGCCTGAACTTGAAAGGCTCAGAAGACTTTTTTTTTTTTTTTTTGGAATTAAATTCTCAATTTCCACAAATACAATGTTTTACAATGTATTTCCAAAAATGTTCTGTTGCCCAAGACATGTTTTCCTTTTTTTTTTTTTCCTTTTTTCCTGTTTTTATTCTGAATTTGTCTATATGCACACTATGAGCTGCTTCAGCTGTAAAGTAGACCTTGGCGATTCAGCAGATTTCTTTCCTATGAGTCTTTGATGGCATGATTTAAATACAAAAGTGATTTTATAGAATTAAAAGGAACAGCATATAACTCACCTGGAATATGACCAAAGAAAATCAATTGATTAGTAGGGAATTTCTTCTGTGAAAACTGAAGACACTTCATTAATAGGAAATCCACGGTTCATAGTAACTGTATGTCATGCATTGCACTCAATAAACTTCTTAAACTAATCATCTTCTAACACAAACAGTAGACGCTAAATAAATCTCCATATTTGAAGCCTAAATCCCTCATATTTGAAAAAAAAAAAAAAAGCGTCTTCTAGCTTTAAGCTACCAAATCCTGGGGCAAACTTCCAAATGCAATCTTTGTTCTTCATAATTCACAACAAATTCCTACTGTGGCGAGGGTAACTTCCTTGCTGTAGAAATAGTCTTCACAAGCCTCAGGCGTGCCTTGACCAAGCTTAGTCATAGGGATGTCTTTATCTTCCTGTAATCGCCTTAACACAAAGTGGTTATCACCAAAAAAAAAAAAAATAGAATGAAGAAAATAACCAGAAAAAACTACTACTCCCAGACATAAGGTATCTAGGCACAGTTACTTACAAAATTGGGACCTTAACCATCAGATAATGCCTAGTATGTTGAAGAAAAAAAATACAAAAATGACAGACCATATTTATTATCTTTAGGATGTGATTAGGAGAGCTATTATGAATATTTAAAGATTTTTTTCCCTTGGAAAATCAACATTGGATGAAATCTGAGAAACACAGGCCTGAGAAAAGAATCGCCAACTGTTTGTTGAGATTTATGTCTTGTAAGAAACTCTAAGCAATTTGGATTTGGCTCACTTGAACATTGTAAAAAGGCAGGAAAACAGTACTTTAAGCATTTTAAAGTATGGATCAGTTCTTAAAGATACAGGCAGTCCCTTTCTACATCTGTCTTGGATGTAGTCCAGCATCAGACAGCTTCCCAGTTTAAGAGGCCCTAAACTCTCAGCAACGTCCTACTGAGAAAGCAAGTGTAAGAAAAGCTATCGGATTATGTGACTGATGGCTTTTGTCCCCTGAAAATCTTGCCGGCCCATCCTCATAGGCTGCCCCATCATCTCAGCACATCCATCTCTTCAAGGTGTTTTTTTTTTTTTTTTTTTTTTTTTTTTAACCCTGGGTCCCACATACTTTCCAGGTTTGCTTTTCTGAGAACAGTTACATAAAGCTGATGCAGGTGTATTTTCTAATCTGTCTTTGTGGCTTGTACTGGCTCACTGAAAAACAAAAGTATAGCTCATACTTTGAAGAGCACAAATGAATTTTGTATCTCTGATGATCACAAAACAAGTTCTAATACTTTCATTTTTCAAACGGCAACCAATAGCACGTTTGTTCAGGCATTTACCCTCTGTGAAGAATAAGCATCAAAACCAAGGACCCTTCTATAATTCAATGAAATATGCAGCCATTCTGTAAAATCAGCTTTGCAAAAAAAGAAAAATCTTTTGTCTGAATGAACACATCTGCTTAAAGTTTTAGCTACTCAGTTGAACAACTAGGACCTTTTATTACTTTTCGTTCAAGTTATGGGGCCCAGCCAGCACAGCTCTGAACTCCTGGTATCTTATCTGCAGAAGTGCTTAGTGCAACCGCATGGAGCCAAAATGTGCAGCGCTGCTGGACGGGTGCAACGGGGTGTATTTTTGTCTGCACAGATCCTCTTTGTTATGATGCTGCACCAGAAAAAGACCGGTTTGACTTTTTGATCCAGCCTTGAGACGACTTAGCTGCATGTGCACAAACCCTACATTCCGAAATAAAAGCTTAGGCAACTCTTGTGGAGTCACTGAGCCTCAGACATATGTTAGGCTCTATTCAGAAAGGTCGGGAAAGACTTACAATTACATAAAAATTCAATATGCATCAAAAAATGTCTGTACTCAGCATAAAAGAGATACCCTTAAGAGATGTGAACAGTTAGCACATCGTTAATTTAACTTGTAATGATACAGGGTGTTTTCCACTGCATCCACTCCATCAACTGAGTTTGCATGCTATTCATGTACGTACATACAAGTTCAGCATGGAATAGTGATATCTATGGCAATGATAACAGAAATATCAGTTTTGATTTTACATACACTTTTAAAAGTTATTTCAGGAACCTCACTTGGTGTTGACTATATCTGTGCCCCACAGGAATTTCTTATACAAGTAAAACTTGCTGCTATGGAAATGGTATTCACATTTCGGCAGAAAGGAAATTAAAAAATTGTGCACTGTATAGACTTCAAGAGTGGGAATTATGCAGCTTTTAAATAATACCTGTGTCTCTCCTTATTCTCTGCACCAATATAACTTATTCTATATAATGAGACTATTTGCATCTACTCTCTCTGTGTAATGTAAAAATCTTAGATTTTTCATTCCACTGCCAGTTTTGGAGCAGGGTGAATGAAAGGTTAGGTATGAAAGGGTGATGTATACTTTACCGAAGCTTAATGTGTAGCTAAAAATGGTTGCTTGGCTATTGATAAGCACAACCACATCACCCATCCTCCGTCTGAGCTCAGCTTTGCAGCAAGCTCCAAATAACCTGACCTTTGAGGTCCTGTTCAGAGAAAACCTCCACTGATTTCAGTGGGTTTAGCATTCAGTGTCTGACATTTCCAGAACGTTTTGCTAACATCCTCCTATTATTTGCACATTAAACTTCTGGCAGCATGGAAAGTAGCCCTATCTTTGCATAGTGCAAACTTTAAAAATGCTTTTAAAACCCTAGGCTCATTGGTTTTATCTCTATTTATTTTAAGGTTGAATACACCAAGACAACATTTCCCATAATCTTCTTTGACGCTGCTTTCCTAGAGCTCTAGCAGGATTGAGCCAAAAATGGAATTCCAGCTCTTCCCCACCTTTTTCGCCCCCACTGGTCAACAACATATGAAACCTGATGCCTTTCTTTTCTTTTTGTCATCAAGATGAGAGAACAGCCAGTTGCTAAGCTTTTCATCTGTCAAAACAACATCTGTGCTATTCTGTTGAAATTCTGAATAATCTGTGTTGCTTTGTAATACCTGTACTTAGCAGCCCTTCCTGCTGACATTTATGTAAGAAAACTACTTAAAGTTACTCCTTATCTATCTGATTTACTCTGTTTAGCACATTCTGAGTCAATCTGTCTCTTTTTATGTATACTTTCTTGTTCCTTCAAGAAAGTTTGGCCAATTTAATTCATTTAATTATACTTTCTAAAATAACAGTCACTTTTTTTTTCTTTTCTCCAAAAGTCTTTCCAGTTCTTCCAGTTAATGAATAACAAGGATTTTGAAAGAAAAAGGTTGGATGGACACTTTAATGCTTGCCTTTTGGATAGTGTTTGGAAGTCAAGGCCTGATAAATGTGGTGTAGGGTAAGTATCTTTGTAAGCTTGCTTTACAAATAGTAGGCCTGTTCATTTCTTACTGAAATGAGTAGATGTCTTGCCAAATACCTGTTTTAGTAAGCAGGAATACATTCAACAGAATTTGCATAAATACTACTGATTTCCAAATGATATAGTAAGTGTTGTCAAAGTGATGTTATGTTAACATAGAATTAGTCCTTTCAGTCATCTCATGAACTGCAAAAGGCCCAAAACACGCTCGTATACATACTGTGCTCGTATTTCAGAGGTGAAAAGAGGAAGGTAAATGTGAAAACACATCATCAGATAATCCCGTGTGTATAGAACACTTTCAGAGAACATTTATAGACCCTGGAAGAGGTTCTCTGCTCTGAAATTCAGCCCCTCACAGAAACCTATGGCAGCAGAGTCTTCCTGCCAGTGGTAATGTATAAAACCAAAAATACTGTGTTTTCAACAATTTTATGCTATTTATGTCTTATGCAGTGCCTCTCATGAAGTCCTGCATGTATTGCCATCTAAGAAAATCTAGCTAGGTGATGAAAAGTCTCCAGTATAAATTAGATAAACCTGAGGTGCCTAGATTGTTGGCATGAATTCCCACATGATTTATCTGTTTTGTTGTTGTTTTTTAAGGGTTGATTAGTAGAACTGTCAAGTGACATCGAGATTATGTAAGTGATTCCTAAACTAAGTTTTTCTGGGCTAGAAAACTGTAGGGAAATTCAGACCGACCACTGACAACTTGAGCTGTTCAATTTTCTATTATGCTACCTATTTAACAGTAAATGAAAAGGTGTTGGAGAGTAGTAGGAAAAGTTAAAATGATTCTTACACTGTAGTTTAGAAGCATGTCCCATCAGGAAAGCAGCTTGCAATATTGCAATTAGGTCAAGAAGGTCCTCAGCGTAAAGTATGCATTTGTAGCAAAAAAAAAAAAAAAAAAAAAAACAACAAAAAAAAAACCTACCTTTCTTCTTCCCCTAATGAAGATGCTAGCAGTACATTTGACATAGCATGGTGAATATGAGGTGAAAATTGCAATGCCTTTAGCACAGGTCGGACAACCTCCTGAGTACAAGGTACAACAGATCTCAAAAAGGACTGAGAGGAGCCCACAGAAGAATGATCAGGGCCACAGAAAGATTTTCCTGTCAGAAAAAAAAAAGGGGAAAAAAAAGAAAAAGAAGGAAAGTCTGTGATTCTTAGCAGGGAGATGAGTAAGAGGATGTAATAGATGAGTTCACCACAGCAAGCAGATAAAATAGATGAGGAACTTTTGAATCATACCATTAATGTATCAACAACTACGCTAAAAAGTAGCTGAATAAGAAAGGATGTTTGGTACAACATGGGATTATATGGCAAAACTCTATGCAAGTGCAAATCATTGAGGACACAAATCTAGCAATATTCAGAAAAGGATAACAAGGATTTCCATTTTGCTTATAACAAATGGTAATTTTTTTGTGTGATACCCATGGGGAGTGGTTTCCCTTGCCAGCTCTTGGTTACCTGCAGATCATCCTGGAGCTGCTCATGTTGGCCAGGCCTGAACAGGACTATTGGCCTTCACTAAAATGGCTTGAATGCTGCATATATTTGTTCAATCATTTAAAAAATGGAAACTACTTACTTACAAATGCCTACCTGCATAACGTTCAAGATGACAGACCCTGAAGGGTAGGAAGAAAAGGTACTAAATGATCAAAGTAAGAGCACTTAAAAAATAACACATAAACCTGTTTACTCCTGTTAGCTTTAATCAGAGATGTAGCTGATACAGAGAGGAACTAATACCCAGCTGAAATAACGCAACAAACCAGCTTCAGTCTGCCCTGTGTGCTGACAACTTTATTACCAGCGAAGTAAACTAGCGAGCCCTCATGTTTCAAAGGCACACATTTTTATTGGATGTCACCATTTCTAACATGGCTTTACACAGAACAGGAAAAATGAGAAGGAAACTAAAACTCCCGAACCTGAGCCAGCACCTCCAGTGAGCATGTGAGGATTTGGCTAAGCATCAGAGGCGGCCTGCGCCTGGAAGAGAAATGCAAGCTCCAGGATAGCTTTACATGTACAAGAGGGTTGCAGTCTATCATCGCAATCTCAAAACCAGTCTTTTCTCTTTTGCAGATATTCAAGATAGCTGCAAAACTGTAGCCGTGCCTCCGAGCTATCCTGTAACCACACTTGGGAAGGGCCAATTTGGATCTTAGGAAATTTAAAGGAATATGACGCCTTTCCTCACAAACATGCCAAAGTGTCAGGAGACTGTGGTGACACTCGGGAGCCTTTCTGCCCTACTGATGGCAGCGTTTGGGATGCAGTCTAGCTCATCTGCAAGTGGTAGAACACCGTTTTCCTGCAGATCTGTGAAAAAACTAATAAAATTGATGGCCTGGTTGGCCATGCTTGGGGAAGTTCAAATAGGTGGTTCCTTGTCAAAATGAGGCACATAACACAACATATTGCTTTGGTTCATGTAAAAGAATCTTCATCTCAAACGATTATCAGATGCCAGGTAGCTTCTCAAAATTATATATTTTCTTGTTTCTGCAATTACAGCCTTCTTCTCCACTGAACCACAAGGAAAAGAAATACCAGAAGGTTGGAGAGAAAATGTCCAGCCTCCTCAGACAGCTATAATGGCAATTTGGCATGCCTGATTTCCTATCTGGCCTTGTTGGCCAGATAGGCTCAGCATTAGTAAGTCAGCCACAAAAATCCATGTGTTGCTTTGTCTCAAAGCCTGTGATGATGAAATCAGTTGGCATTTTCATTGCTGTGTTTGAGATATGCCTTCTTTACAATGCATGAGGTGAGAATTAAGTCATGCATCAGGGTTGTCCTAAACAGTTAAGATACAGAGCCAAGTATGAAAATGAAATCCGACAGAATTCCCTTGCTTCCTGAATACAGATCAAAATGGGTTCCTTGATGAATTACATTGATATTTACAAGTTGCAGAGCTGCATAGTCACAAAAATGCTGAAAGACAGCATTTCCTCGGAAACACCACTGTGGAACAATATCTAACAATATCTAAAAAGTGACCGATGTTTTACTGAGACCTTTGGTTTGCAACTGCCAGTGCTGGACCACACTCTTAGATGGAAAATTCTGGCAAAGAGTGATGTAATTACTCTGAAAGGCATTTTCCATTTCATAATGCTATCTAAGATTAGCATATGGACTCTAGAAACAAACCAGAACATTGATTATGCACATGTTAGTCTATTCGCATTTCATGAGATGCTCTAAGTTGCTGAAAGTAGGCTAAGTTACTAAAATTGCAATTTGCATGTTAAAGTGGGGAAAATACAATATATTTTAGAAGCAGAACTTTTGCAGTCTCCTGTTATGCTATTTCTGGTTTACAGAGGCTAGGTGATGTGCAGAAGACTTAGCAGTGAACTACAACACCGTGCATTTTAGGGCCATTTTACACTTGTACCAAAACTAGCATACAGTATTGCACTGTAAATGAGAATTTAGTTATGCTGGAAAGGTCTGCACACCATGTGACAGTATAAGCTTTAAATATAGAGTGATACGTTGACATTGTATCACTCAAACTCAAAAAGGACTCAAACAGTCCTTGTTTGTCTCAAGGCAGTAAGGGTTTTGTGTATGGAAGCCAAAATTCCTTTATGGTTTGGCTGGTAGTAGGAACTAATTTGATAAATTGACTATTTTATAAAACATCTTTGCGTGTTTGGCATCTAGTATATGCTTGCTTGGTGAACAGTGCAAAGCACACAAAAAATTACCATGTTTAGGCCTTTCACTAGGACTGTTCAATTCAGAGGATAAAACTGAGTCCTTGAAAGTCATTTGGAAACATGGTCTAGGAAGTGACAACTGTTGTCACTTGTTGATCCTGCCACTGGTAGACGGGAAGAATCTAAGATTAGGTAGTTTGCAGTGTGGACATCTGCACTCAGCTAGGCGTTCTCTATATTCAGTGGACACGGTAGGTTCAATGTGCACAGCTCATTTGGAACATTAGGATGCGGTGAAAATGTGTTCTTCTCTTTGCTAACCATAATGGGAAGCCCAGAATGAAGAATTAATTTGTAAGCAAACACAAACAAATGATGGGGTACCATTCCTAGATGCAGTTGTACATTGTCACGAAAACTGATGTTCATTGAATAAAACATCTATATAGGGAATATGTAAAACTAGAGCTACATCTGATTTAGTTCAGGTAGGGCTATGACTTTCAGCAGACACTTAAGTTGCTGATATGCTACCTGGCTCAAAAGAGCAAATACAGATAAAACAGAACTCATATATTCTAACTGTCCTCACTTTTCAACTGACGTGCAACTGTGAATAGGATAGAAGAAGTTACAGAGAAGATACAGAGTTGCTGATCACCCACATTGCTTACTAATTCACAGTTTCCTTGCAAGGTACGCTAAATTCTACATTGGTACAATGGTTGCTGTGATTAAGCAATCTTCAAATCATTTAGGAAGATCCATACCAAACTTGATATTCATATGCATATGGATTTCTTCAATCCATCTGCAATTCATTTCTCACTGAGAAAATGCCTGTAACTAAATTGATGTCCAAAGAAGGTGTAGGTGAGAACAGCTGCCTTCGTCAATGACAGGCAAGCATACCCATCGTAATTCTCCAGCTACTTGCTCCCCTAGCTTTGGATTTTCATGGTATCAGGGAAACTTGCTGGTCACATTTTGGACCAGCCAGTTCCAGCAAACAGTTAATTTTCACATATAGGCAAAACACAACTATCTATACTGAGGTTGAAGAGCGTTACAGAGGCTGTCTGCTGCTGCTGATCAGGAGCTCTCAGTCACAACTGGCTAATGATGATGTACACGGACCACCACCGATGAAGTAACTTTTGGTTGGTGAGGTGTGTGTGCATTTGCTAGCCGTATTGTTTAAATCATAACCAACTTTGCAGTACTCAACATTCAGATGTATACTAAGCAATAAGTATACATCTTGTATACTTACAATGAGTATTGTATACTTGCAATGAGTATTCCCCTCACTGGACAAATCTAATGTAAATTACACACTAGCATTACAGGAAGAACCTATCCAGACCACCAGTACAATCCATACACACATTAGCACAGTCACTGAGTTATGTGGTAATTTTAATGATTTTTTAAACATTTGTATCATCAGACAAAACATTTAGGTCATGAGAAAATATTTATTTCCAACAGCATGGATTTTGAAAGTTAGTTGGAAGAAGGCATGTTTAATGCTATGATATTTCCAATGCTGGGTCAGTTGAACCAGTGAGTAGTAGTGCATATATTAATCAGTTACTTTAAGGAAATGCAAAAAGACATAGTGAAGTAGGAAGTGAGTACAAACATTCAAGGCAGTAAAAATACAGAATACTGACACATGGCTGAAAAATGTACCTTTCTGTAATGCAATTTCAGCATTGCACAAAACTAGCAACTCACTTTAAAACATTCTTTGTCAGCAACAGTACTTCTGACCATATGAAATTATTAAACTTAATACAGTCTTTCAGCTGGAAGAGATATTAAGGTCTAACGCTCATATCAAATGCTTAGATTTTGTTAGCTTTGCCTGTTGTTTAACATAAAGCTTCAAGGTACTGCACCGGTATCACATAGTTGTTTTTTTTTTTTAAAGATTGATTTTTACAGAAACATGCAAATATTAGTGCATGAGCAATTTATAATAGTTATATTGGATTATAATTTGATATATTATTGATAGAGCACATTAAGCTTTTTTTGTTACATTTTATGCTGAACTGTTCCATTTCCACACCTACCGATTGCCATCATAGTTCTCATGGCTTAGCATGTAAAGCCAGAAAGTGGAGAAAGTAAGAATGCCTTCATTTAGAACATATATTAATGAAAATAATTATTTTATAGATAGACCTATCTATCTACATATAATTAAGAGTACATGGTATTTTTATCAGCATGAAATGTAAAAAAAAAATTCTCCAAACATCCCAAAATATTAGGAAAACACAGTTTACTGGCACCATACACTCTTAAACCAGTTTTCAATAAGGCTTTAGTTTTCCTGACGAATGGGATTACATTTTTAAGTATGTTTCTATACATTTTAGTTATTATAAGTGTTGTATGTCACAATATATTTTTAATAAAATAAAAACTCTTGTGTTGTAATTAAAGATAGCTAGTTACCATTTAGACAAATACGACCTTTAAGATAATAGCTTGTGTCTAAAGGATATGAACTAGATTTAAGGTGCTTCCATAGTTTTGCTTTCATTCTTAAAAAGTACCACACTTAAAACAGTTGCAGTAATTGCTTGCTGACATGCTTTTCTTTGGCTTTTACCAGATTTTTAATAACATGTGATTCCCCACTCGGAGAATTCTGTGTTCATTACTTGCTTGATTTTGTAAAACTTGCATCTCTGCTGTAAAACTTACTGAAACAAAATGTTAGATGAATTTCCTTTGCCACAGCTACACCTTTTGCTCTTCCTTTCAAAACCTCCTGTTTTATCAAGCAATAACTGCAAGCAACAATAAATTTAAAGCTAGATATCTGCATGTTGTAAACCGGGTAGGACCAGGAGTTACCAACAAAACCAGCTGGTCATGCAAAATTAGCAAATTCTCTGTATTCCAGTGCTCTGCCATATAATCTGTCCTTCGTTTCCCCCGACACATAATAACACAATGAAGCTGGACAATGGTTCAACAGCAAGTGCATGTGATAGTTCTGGCAAGACTATTTTCTGTTTTGATTAAGCACATATTTTATTTGGGAGGGGCTAGAAAAGCAGGGCCTTTTTCTTCAGGTCATTCCGCTTCCAAAGTGCCAGACGATCAAATTCCTCAATGCTCATTTTGAAGACTTCCTGGAACTCTTCAGGGGACAAATGCCTCTTGAAAATGAAAATACAAAAGTGTCATTAAGCTCCTGCATGCATAGCAGTATTTCTCCCCTTCCTAAGTCTTAAAATACAGTATAAAACCATGCATTAGGATTTGCATTTAAATTCTCATATTGACTCCCAGAAAGCCAATCCACAAAATCAAATGAACTCAGAGCAGCTGGTAAAAGAAATTATTGATAGTAGTTGCTCACTTCTGAAAAAAGAAATCTTTTCGATAAAGTTCCAGCTGAGCAGAGGCAATAGTGTTTGGGGAAGAGATGCATTTATACAAGGGACTTGATGGCAGGGCACACAGACACATATTTAAGCTATTTTTCTATTCCAAGACTTTAAAGAGATTGATAACAATGTAATTTCAGAGTTGGATTTGTTTTGCCTTGATCTTTAATGAGTGGTGGACACCACACTGATTCACTAATAGCAGCCTCATAACACAGAAGAGAGCTCACTGCTAAACTCTTAAGTCCATACATGCTTATCCACAGGGATAGGCTCAATTTCCAAGTTGGAAAAAGCACTAAAGACCCTTGCTTCTATCTAATGGTTTTTATGATTCAATATAAAAAATGAGATGTAGAGAAAAAGGCGAGAATAGCAACATAAAGAATTGGAAAGTGGGAAGATAAGGAGGTGTATAATCTTTGCCTTGCAATTACTCATATACTCACAAAAACAGCTGCAAAAGATAAATGTGTTAATCATAAATGAATAGCATATACAATTCTGACAACTGGGCTTTTTTCAAGCATTTTGGAAGTATCAGTATCTGTGTGTTAAGCATTCAGCATTAAAAACAAACATATTTGGTGGAATCAGAGGAATTACAGATTGCAGGTTCTGAACACGGCCTGTCCTTTGCCGCAAAGCCTGCTGCTGGAGTTGCTGGGCAGCACAAGGGCCGAGAAACTTCACAGGCTGGTCAGCCAATCTGCTATGTGCCATATCCCAAGAAGATGTAAACCCAGGTTCACACAGTAGAATCATAATGGTTGGAAAAGACCTTCAAGATCATTGAGTCCAACCGTAAACCCTTCAACACCATACCTGCTAAAACATGCCCCCAAGCGCCTCATTACACGTTTCTTGAACGCTGCCAGGGACGGTGACTCCACCATTTCCCTCGGCAGACTGTTCCAATGCTTGACTACCTTCTGTATAGAAATTCTTCCTAATGCTGACCTGTACCTCCCCTGGCACAACTTGAGGCCATTTTCTCTAGTTCTAACTGTAGTTTGGTATCCTCATGGCTAAAAAATGCACCTCATCTGTTCCTCTCACTCTCCAGAAGTGAGCCAACCTGGAACAGGTTTGAGGTGATACTATACTCGCAGTGGTGAATAACGCCAAGTGCTGACACCAGATGCATGTGATGGGTGGAGAGGGCAACACTGCATTTCTGGGACCACAGAGACCAGGTCTAAAATACAGCGTGATGATACATCCCCTCAAAAAGAGGAAGGGCAGTCACTGGGTCCTTTAGACTCCCTTTGCACTAATCATTGAAAAGGTACGAGATTGCCCATCACATGGATCAGGCCTTCTTATCATCTGGAAGAGCACTTGCTGACATGGGCTACAACTATGTCAAGAACATGCTAACACATCATGATGACCCTTCGATGGCTTAATTGACTATGACTGATATATTCTTACTGGTCCTACCCTACAAAGCTCTTTCTTGACCAATCTGAAAACAGAATTTTACTTTCCATTTACTAACAACGAATTCATCTTTGCAATGTAAATTAGATATGGAAAATTAATGAAACTGCCTCTGAGAAACCACTATAATTATCTGGAATTGTCATTATTGGCCTCGGTGGTATCTTTAGATAGGACAGCGTTTTTCCCGCTGCCTTGATTCCGCATATTCAGAGCAACATTGACTAAAAGCTTGGAACTCAGCCTTCATTTTTATTTGACCAATGACAGAAACTCAACAAAAGCACTACACTAACACGGAACAAGTACCCCATGCATATTTGGCAAAAGAGTTCCTGTTTCGTACAGAAATGCGCAACATCTGACAATGTATTTTAGAAACAATCTTTCACTGACAGAATTTAATTCTATTGGATTTGGAAAGAAAAACTTTTCTCTGCACTGATATTTTTTTCCATCCTTTTCTGCTAATCTAGGAAACATAGTCTAGCAAGCCTAACTTGAGCAACATATCAAAGCAAGGAACACGTCTGCAAGCCATGGGATTGAAAAAGAAGCCCAAATGAGCAAAGGGTATCATACTTTGTTTCACCTAACTTTTTAGGTTGCAGATAAGACTTAAGATGTTGATTCGCTTTTGAGAAGGCAGCTGCAAATTCTGTAGTTCACATTTGAAGAAAACATCAGAACATCAGAAAGCCTGTAGGTTCATCCAGTTTGCCAATCAACCAAAATGACAAGACATGTAAAACTTTAAAAGAAGTATTTTCACCTTTGTTTCTTGATGTATACTACAACATGCCTTTCTATGAATTGCTGTGGTCACATCAGAGCTATTTGGATGTTTATTTCAGGTCAATGGAGAGATTCTCAGGTCGGGTGTGGAGGCCTGACTTGAGGTGCTGGAAGTTTTCTACATCTCTTCTCCGAAAGAAGTTTGCCACCATTCTCAGCACAAACTCTGCAACTCCTCCTTTCCTCTCCAAGATCGTACTCTGCCATTTATCATCTTCCTCTGTCCTCAAGCTTAACAAGCTTTATGTCCAGTCTATCCCACCCAATACAAATTAGATATGCTGTCTCTTTCCTCTGTTAATATCTACGAATGATATCATCTCCCCTCCTTGCATGTATTAATTTTCTAATTCTACTAAGGTTATGTTTTATATGTGCATCAACACAGCACCACACTCAGCATTAATTCTGGAAGAAAGAAGCACCTCCCTTTTGGTCTGAACTCTCTCTGGACAGTGACCCGCACTCAGTGCAGCCTAGTTCTCATCTCCCATATCTCCTACATCTTTGAAAGTTTCATTCAAGATTGCCAAGCCCTTTCTTCAAGAAGCATCTCAGCTGACCTAGGAGTAGCAACAATTACAATTCAGCCTGCAAATACTGGAATAAACCTTGTTCCCTGAAAGATGTCGTGAAACTGGCAAAACCTAAGCTAGAAGTAACAAAAGTTATCACAGGCTGCACAGTTTGATTTATGAGGAAAGACTAAAAGGCTGAAGTATGTATGAATGTGGCCAACTGATGACTAAGGGAAAATATGGTAAATGTCTATAAATATTTGAAGGGGTCCAAACACCATGAAAATAGGCCAGTGTGGGAAGTTTATGTTCATACTTTTCTTTGTATGTCTGATGTTATTTTTTGCCTGTACTATCACTGGACTTTTTCAAACCTTGCAGCTTTAAGACCTACAGCTCTTCCCAAACGAAAGCAGAGAAAATGGACCACTATGAAACCTAAGCTTGATTAATCATTCTTCAAAGCTATTTGAATATTAATTAGGCTGAAACAATGCTTTCATGCAGAAATGCTACTCTATCTCATTAGTCAAACAGAAGAAAGGAAATTGAAAATCATGGGTATGGAAGAGGGCAGAATATTCATCTTGAGGTATGACAGAAAACATATGCATAAAGCTTTACTTTACAAGGCCAAGTTTTTTTTTCTTTTTCATTTTTTTTTTTCTTTTAGGATTGGGTCTGTGGAATGCAGCTTTAAATAGCCAGATATGTTAATACTGTGTCATTGTACTGTTAAATGAATGGCCTGACTTATTAGCAAAAATAACATTCTCCTCTTTTTTTTCATTAGTGTTGGCCTTGTTTACATAGGAAGCCTGGGTGTTTTACAATGTGGTAGTAAGCAGTTCTTAACTTCCCTTGTGATACTTTGGCCATATTCAGCGAGTTTAAATTCCATCAATTTCTCTGCTCTGTGTCAAGGGCTAAAGCTAGGCACATTAGATGCTGAGGCAGGATTCAAAGGACCAAAATAACATGCCCAGAAGGGAGGAATAAATCAGTTACAAAAGGAACACAAGGCACAAAGGCATCGATGCATAAGAAAGTTCTCTGAGTTAGGTATGCGTTATGTGGAGAACTGAATGCTGCTCCCATAACTCCTCACTTGAATGGTATCTAAAATACAATGTAGTGCTATATAAAAAGGTTCACCACAGCTTGCTGCAATGATGTAAGTAGCTTTCCTAAAACGTGCAGGTACACATAATGGAAAAATCGAAACACAAATGTTTCATATTAAGGTATATAGGACTAAGGGCTGGGTTAAATCTCTCTACTGCAATGCAACTACTATAAAGCAAAACCCTCACATCACAACACAGTGAACTCTGAAAATAGTCATGCTTTTTTTCTGTAAATTAATGAGCCCTGTCTCATTTTTTTTTTTGGCCTGCTAAAAGGCCACTAAACACTTTAACTAAAGTTACAGTGTTTATTTAATCCAACAAGATTTGTTTTCCCTGAGAATAATTGTGCTTTTAATGAAATTCATAGATCTTCCAAACTACTACTTAGGAACATGACATGAGTGTGAATAAGTCACTGTAAGGGAAAATTGCAATTAACTTACAGCTATACTGCAGTAAGCTGTGACCAGGTCATGCTGCACAAGCTTAGTATATTTATTCAGTGTCTGTAATTGGATGGGAGACCTTGAGTGAAAAGCTGCTGATGTAGGAAATTCAAAAAATATCATACTTCCTCAAGAGTCAATATTGAATAAATGAATCAACACAGTAGATCATGGGAGGAGATGAGCATAAAATGAGAAAAGTCAAGGTCCTAATTCCTGGGAGTCATTTTAAAATCTCAGGTTCGTTTCTCTTCACCTTTTTGTTAACTTACATTCAGAGGAAATGACAGCTGAGCTTTGCATTGCATTTGCTTGATTCGTTATTTAATTCTCCAGTTTGAAACACTTGCTCTGAAGCACTGAAGTGCACTCACTTTCATGGAGTGTAATTTTAAAAAGTTGTTCAATTCTTTTTTTGTTAGAATCTCTATAAGGCTTCCAACTTCTAAGGAACAAATTCTGGAAGCAAAATCTGCACAATTTCTTCCTGACTCTTTAAAATACAAAATCCTCAAAATAAACTGGATTTACTGGGCAAGATTTACTCATATGAAAGCAAGCCTTCATGTAAATAACTAAATTGCAGCTCTTTAGGGTTGTGCCGAAGCTTTGCTGGTGGGCTATGGTCTCACTTCCCGTGTTAAGATTCAAAATGTTAAAAATGTCTCAACCAAATAGATCTCAAATAAAAATAACTTTCAGCCTTTTCCATTCTATTCATCTCCTCCCAACCCCTTCCACAGGATCTGTGCTCTTGCTTTCTCTTGCACTGATGGGGCTCAGCAGGCTTCTTGGATGCATCTTTTCAAAGCCTACTGCATGCCTAACTGTAAAAGTATAATTAGCCATGTGTCATGCCCCATGGGAATACTGAATGTTATTTCAATCTACAGAGTAATTAAGCTTCATGCTCAATAAATATTTCAAACTATTAAGTATTAAGTAATGATATGATATGAGAGGGAAATAAGAAATGTCATGAGTTGCCACCTAATGAACCTTAAAAGGCCTCACAAGATACCCAGGAAAACTCTGCTCATCAGAGGATAAGGCAGTAGATGCTACTGCTGTGGTTGTGCTGGACTACGGCACTTAGCCACAACCTTGGAGAGCTGTGGGGCTCGTGGACAGAACAGACTGATCCCTTAACATGTGTTGATCATTTACAACTTGTCCACTTGGCAGGAAGCATAAATTATCCCTCTGCTTCCTCGGGGTAACAAAGCAGCACCAAAGAAAGGCAGAGAGGAAGGGAGTCTAAAATCATTCTCCCTGCTGATGTAACCCCAAACATATGCGAAGGCTACTTGGATCTATGGATGTACCTTCCTCAAAACCCTAAAGATATCATGCAACTTCATTGAGAAGACCCCACTTAGCAGAACTACTATGTGGTGTTCACGATCTTACCTGTTATGATTATCACTAAAACAAAAATATGAACCCACAGCAAAAGGTCTTGAGTTTCAAAAATGTAGGTCATGTAAGTGCAGTTTTATCTTAAAAGAGGTAGATGACTACTAAATTGGAGTATCTAATGGAGCTGTTTGTTCTGAGCTCATGGATATTAGTGCTAGCACTTGTTTGGATATTTGTCCCAGACTCTCATCTGGGGTTCAGGGACTTGGCTTCAGGTGATATGTCTATGGTCTTTGGGCCTGATCCAAAAAAGTGCACTGAATTCAACTTGAAACTTTCTGCACACATTTACATTAAATACAAAATACCTTGTTCTTAAAGCAGATTTTCCAGTTTTCCTCAGTTTGGGCTTTAATGTATCCATAATATGAATACTCTTATCTAATTCTGTTCACTCCCACATGGCTTTCACCCAGATAGGAATTAACTTTCATACATATCATTTCATTTGTAATGCATATTTTCATTTTACAATAGCTCCTTTCACAAGGGCTTTGAAAACTGATACAGACAGACATCTGACACTGATCACAACACAGGCATATGCTTAGAATAAGGAACATGACACAAATGTTTTGCGAGTTAAACAGTGTGAAGTTTCATTAGAGTCACTGAACGACACTTTTGTACGCCAGGTTATAAATTTCATTATGCACTGAGCCCTTAACTGCCTCAAATTCAGCCCCAAACTGCACTTCTCTATGTCAAAACACACAGCATGCCAACACTGTCCTGATTTTCCCCATCTGAGCTCTAGAGAAGGTGGGACACAGAACATAACTTGTATGAATGACATCTCCTAGCTGGAGCTTGTATCAATTCAGGCCAAATTACTGGAAATCATTCCTAAAACAGTTGCAGCCCAAATGGCTAGAACCCAAGGTGATTGTTGAATAAAAACTAGTGGAAAAAATGTCATCCTTAAAACAGATCCAGACAAGCAATGTTAGGAGGAAAACAATGTTTGAATTAATGTGAGTACTTTGTTCAAACAAGACCGCACCCATGTTTAAATCTCTGATTTCTGTTTACAAGAGAAGAAGGTGACAGATGAAGGTTTGCTACTTGACATTCCAGAATATTTGTTTCCTGAGCAATTGTTTCAGTATATCCTTCTGAAACAAAGAGCCAACGGGCTCAAACTAAAGTGGAATAAATGGCTTTCAACTGCATTTGGTAGGCCTGAATTAATAATATTTCCTTTTTAACTCTTTGATATTCACAAAAGGAAAAAGTACTAAAGGCTAAAGAAACTAAATAACAGTCAAAAATTAAGAAAATCAAGTAAAACAAAAATCCCAAAATTTCAAAATGAAAGATTCTAACAATGTTGGCTTTCAAAACTACCCAAATATGACCATGTAAGAAATCTACTGTGATAAGAACAACTTTAAAGGAGAAAAAAAAAAAGTTTATTCAGCTGTGCACATGCAATCAATTTAGATGTGTAAACACTGATCCAACTCACATTACCATGGCTGAACAACAGGGAAGCAATATCTGATATAAGATAAAGGTAACAAGTGTACATTTTAGGACTCCAAAGTGTAAATCATTAAAGGCTTTCAAGTGCTAAAAGAGGTCACCAAGATTTTCAGACCTGTCTGTAAACCTAGCTTCTTTTGAAAAAGGACAGGCCATGTAGAATATCGTGTGGAATTTGTACCATTGAAAGGTGGTATCTTAGCCCCTGAAAACTCATGATTGCAAGTTGTCCAAAACAGGGCACATTTGCTTCAAAACAAAACATGCATATTTAACTCTTTTCACAATAAAATCATCCTGTTCATAAAATGTTCCAAGGCAGAACCAAATACACATTTCTTCAAATGCTACAATAAAAGCATTTCAGAATCATATTTTGCAACTAAATTGTATTAATGCTGCATCTTCACAAAGAGAAGAAATACATTAGCCTAAGCAAAGTAGGGGCTTATGGAGCCTATCAAAGCAGAAACAACTTTAAAATTAGTTCAGGTTGCTCAGGACGTTCTTCAGTTGATTTCTGAATACCTTCAGGATGGAGACACCACAGCTCTGTGGGCAACCAACTTTACTTTTCTGACTAAGAAATTTTTTCATATATCCAGCTGTGACTTTTCTTCTTGCAATGTCTGACTCTTGTCTTCCCATGTTTTCTCTAATCCCTTTTCTCCAACCCCTTTTGCATTTTGGAGACCAGCAGTTAGCTCATACCTTAACTTTCCCTTCTCCGGGCTACACAAAGCCATCTCCCTCAGGTCTTCTTTGCACATCAAGTGCTCCAGCACTGCCGGTATCTTGGCTGTCCTCTATTGAACTCTTCCAGTTTGGCAGTGTCTTGTACTGGGAAGCTCAAAACTGGACACTCATGCACTTCTCATGTTGCTGATTCAATCCGGGTAGAGGGGAATAGTCACTTCCTTCAACCAGTATCTACTGTTCTGCTAATGCAGCCCAAAATGTTTAGCCTTCATTCTCGCAAAGATGCACTGCCAACTCATGTTCTACTTGTTTTTCATCAGGACCCTCAGGTCCTTTTCTACAGAGCCAGTCCCTAGCACAGGAATTTGCATTTACTTTTTTTTTTTTTTTTTTTTTTTTTGCACTTCATGAGGTCAGTCACCTATTCCTGTAGCCTGTCTAGCTCCTCCTGAATGGAGGCTCTTCTCCCCTCAGCTTGCTGTTTGCAAACTTTGTGAGGCTGCATCTGACCTCTTCAACCAGACTGCCTAGCCCAAGCATGTTTTATTACTTTATCATATTGAAATGTTATCTAAATTAATTGATTCTTCATAATTTCCCTTTAGACTTACTCATGATAAAGCTGCTCCATTCAGCAACCTGATAAAGAGGAACTTCTCAAAAAATTTCGGGGCCAAATCTTATCTGCTGTAAATTCCTCACAGTTCTAAATAGCTTATACTAAATGAAGAATATTCACTAAAAAGTCAGAGTGCCTGTCATGTATCTAAAAATCATCAGGTCATTTATTATATGTAGTACTAAATGTTGCATACATTAGTTCAACGTCGGCATAAACATCTCTCCTAGGAGAACAAAGAACTCAGCTCCTTCGGCTTTACTGCTGAGTTAGAACAAGCAAACAGAAAGTGTTTCTGTGTTTGCATATATGTGGTTTTGAAGAAAGAATTTTTGTTATTTTCATGCATTCATTACCAGTTGAGACTTTCTAATCTCTAGACATCTCTAAGGCTTAGAAAAACACATGCATTTTTACAAAAAATATTATTTCTATGCCTTAAAATAGATTTCTTACACAACAGAGTTGTAATCTAAAAAAATACTCTCAAGGGGAGCAAAGTTAGGAAAACACTGACACCCATTAAAACCCCACCCATCCTTCTTCAATCCTTCGTTTTGACTATTAGCTGAAGCCTTCATCACAGCTTCCCTTAATTTGACCCAAGGAGCTGACACCTTCTACTAGAGTTCATTTTTCACGATAGGGTCACTCACTTGGAAGTGAGTGAAGGAGACTTCCCTTGTAGCAGGGAATGAGAGATGTCCAGCAGGGTCTATTCCATAACATCCATGCCAGATCATTCACAGTTTATAACAAACAATGTTTCACAAATAAGAAATCACTTCAACTTGCAAGAGGGCTGTTAAATAAATCTAACCCATGTAGATTTATTCACCTTACTGCTACTAAGCAGACCATTAAAGGTGTATCAAGGGTAAGATTTCTAATCACACTGGACAAGGTAAGATCACTTTCAACTCTAACAATATAACCCACAACTTTCATCTCCCGCAAGAGAAAACGCAAAGGTTCTAGGTTTCTTTTCACCTATACCACTTTCCCCATCTTTCACATCCACTGCCCACAGGAACTACTTTTGACTTGTAGCAGGGAGAGGAAGATAAGATTTGGGCCTATAAAACCAACTGCAAAAAAGCTGGAACATTACAATGTTGATTTTGTCTTCAAAGCTTTCCTGAGACAAATCACTGCAGAGTATGGATAATATATGGCCTTTGGATAACAGAATGCTATCACCTTACCCATTTCTTCAGGCAAAATGGGACACAGGAGAAGGGGAAAGAGGTTGGCTGGGAAGATAACAGTTTGTTCCTGCCACTCAACTATGCATATGGTTTGAATGTGCAAATCTACTGCTGTCCCTGTTTTCCTAGTAGTTATAATCCTATAATTTAATTGTTTAAAACAATAATATAATTCTACTAATTTAATTGTTTAAAAAACTACCAATCCCTAATAAATGTAAGATGGTCTTCAAAGGAGTCATTTCTGCAGGTGCACATGTTTTACATAGTACAGCAATCAGCAGGACTGTTCGAGTCCCTTATCGCTTCTCTGCTGAAGGTTTGCAGCAGATCTTGTTTATTGTTCTTTTGCAAATCTCTGGTGAGCTCTTTGAAGTGGCTGGACTTCTCGAGACATGAGGCACAGACCCGCACCTGGTGCGAAGCCGACTGAGCAACTCTGGTGTTAAACAAACAGCAGGCCCAGCTGAGGACAACGGATGAGTTATTGATAATGGCAGCCAGGACATGCATGGTTCATCCAAAGCAAACTATAGGTTGTCTTAAAAAAACAGTTTAGAACTGCATTTGTCGTTCAGACCAGTCCAATGTTTTCAAACAAAGACTCTATTCTTTAATATACACAGACATACATAGGTATCTTTTATAGGATGTGTGCAGATGAGAATCCCTCCAGCTTCTTGTTTCTTTTTCTGGACTCATGCCTTTTATTATGGATATGGCATAGCCTTGCTATACCCCAGCCTTAAAATAGCACAGGTTTGAGACTTTCTAACAATCAAATCAATCCCACTTGCTGTGTAATCTAGTGAGAAACATATTGAAGTATTTAAGGAATGTACTTCATTTCCAAAACATACTATATGTATATGAATTTTGTATAGGAATTTTTTTAAAAAAACTTGATCTTTAAACAGGAACTTGTTCCTAGCTCATAGTTTTTCTTCTTTTCTGCCTTAAGATGAAAGTTTCTTTCTTCTTTTCTTGGCAAATACTATCAAGTCAAAAACACTATTAATTTATTTGAATATAAATCTTCCCCAAACACCAACACTTTTAACTTTTACTGGACCATCTCTTGTTCTTAATATTAATTGGCAAAATATACATAAGTGTAATAATTCTGGTAAGACATTATTCAGTCCTGTCATTACTCAGACAGAAGAATCAGTTTTCCCTCAGGATGAATTGTATCTAAATTTCTCCAGCATTACTTACACTACTACTACTCTTTGAGACAGGTGGATGCTACAGCATTAGCAGATTAGTTGCAACCTGACACATTAGTAATGGACCATGGACCACACAACTGAAGGACACAATGCTGAATGAGCTAAATAGTTGAGTTTTATGTACAAAATGTAAATGACCTCATCTTGTCTTACTGCTTGAGCTTAGTTTCCCATGATCTTTAAGAACAGCAATCTGAAATGGATTTAATCAGATCATTGTATGAATCAGGAACATAGGTCCATATATTTGCAGGATAATTTGAACTTTTGGTATGTCTAGGTTACTCTAGGCAAGTCTTATCTTTTTGGAATTCAAAACACAAAGTCCTTTCCCCTCAACATCCTATAAAGTCATTCAAAAGTAGGGGAATTTCATCAGTATGTTGGTAAAACACCATGCTATCACACATTTTCAGGGTTTCTGGGTATTCTGTTTCAATTAAGCTGCATACTTATGTTTTGAAATAAAATACGATATTCCCTATCAGTGTTTGGAGAAGGGGAGAGAAGGTCATCTTGTCCTGAAAAAACAACCTGCCTTAAATAATTGCAGGCTATGAACTTCCACAAGACACCTACACTTTCTGGTGTAGAACCCTTGAAGTCAGCAGAGTTATGTTAGGTTTTATCTGCTGATATTTCTGCCTAAACTATTCTTTTGGTCTTATTTCTCAACTTGGCACAGGAATGGCTAGAATCATAAATAAACAGGACAAAAGACTTGGAAAGCCACCAAACAAATATCATACCTACCTCCAATCTGGTCCTGTCCACATCCTTAGGCAATTTCACACGAACTCGATTTGTTACAATAAGTGTTTCATAAGGATAAATCTGTTAAAAAGACAAGAGTATATGAACTACAGCCAAATCTGATTCCCATGTATGGAAATGAGTGTGGGGGCAAGTTACTAACTTAAATGGTACATACTTGTATCCTTATTTGACAAATAATTCACTGGGAAAAAATTAACAATAAAAAATGAAAAAGGAACACATTTAACCTTGCTAGGAAGTGCTGAATCTGATTGTTCTTCCAGAGCTGGAAAAGCTCTTCTTACCTTGTACTCTGTAAAAGAATGAGAATAAAACCACGGTTTAGAATTTATAGGCTTATCTTGGACTCTCTGTAATGTGCATTTAGTTAGATTAGTGATTTGTTATATTACTCTGTATTTGCCATATTTCTCTTAAGTGTTTTCAATAGTTGTTGGACAACTGTTTGTGCAATATTATAGGATAATTGTGTAATATTGTTGGGTAACTGCAAGAGTAATAAGTTTTTGAGTCTAATTGGTCTAAATGCCTGTAACACAGTTTATTACTGGAAGAACAGTTCTAGAAATCAAAGGCTTATTATGGGAGGAAATGCACCTCCTGATGCCACTGTCATCTGGTTCAACAGTGTGAATGTCTGGCAAAACCTGGAATTTTTCATTATAGGAAACTTTTTTTTTTTTTGTAGAGAGAATTATGTCAGTTTGTCATCCAAAATCCTAACCTTATTGTTCTTTAGAGAAAATAATTAAATTTCATTATTACAGACATTTCACTATGGGGATATCTCAAAATCATCAAGTTAAGAGAATAGTCCAGAATGCCAATAACTTGCCCTTGAACTAACTGCAGTGGAAATAATGATGGAGAAATGAAAGTATAAACTTCTTCAAATGCTGAGTGCAAACTATCACAAGAATATTCTACTTTGCTTGGTATTGGTAGACATGACTATTACATGGACACCTATTCTCACAGATACTGATGATTAAGGGCAACTAAGATAGCCAGTATGTTTCAATGGCCTTTTCATGGTCTGAAATGAAATCAGAGATTTGTATCGAGACTTGAAATAAAGCATTACAGTGAGACTTAAAAAAAAAAAAACAACAACATTAAGTGACTGTGAACAAAACTCCACCCTTCTTTATCAGAAGATGCTGTTCCTAAATCGCTCAGCCTTTTTGGAAATTCCAGCCCAAGTGCCATATTAAGTTCACAGCCCACTTAAACAGTAAATAGATTAATAAAAAATATTCTGCTCTTGAATCCTGTGTCACTATCTACTCATAATTGTATCCCCCATGGGAAGATCTTCGAACAGAAATCCTAATGGCAAGATCCTAGCCAGCATCCTCCAAGGAAGAAAACATGAATTGTGGTGGAAATTATATGCAATGTACCTTTCATGCCCCAACTGGCATCCTGGTCTGGTTCATATTGTCCCATATTTTCAGGCTAAAAGAAAAAGAAACAAGCAATGCAGATCAAAATATGCCACAAAACAAAACCTGACACTTTGCACTGTGGAGGGAAAAAAAAAAAGTATTGTACAATAAAAGCAAACAACATGTATTGCACAATAAAAGCATAGAACCTTGCAAAAGAGAAAGAAAATAAAGTTTCATTAGCACTTGACCTAATTGCTCAAAGCAGGCATCCAAAGCAGCCACAAAACTCATCAGTCTACAAATGCAGAGACATTTCTGTTTGTGCATGGGATTTGGACTAGATGGTCTCCAAAGGTCCCTTGCAACATTAATCATCAGGTGACTCTGTGATGTCTCTGCCCATAGAAAAAGATGTAGTGTCAGATGAAGGCTCGTCGCGCTTGGAGACTCCCCATGCCCAGGGGAACGTGGACCTTGGAAGGCACCAAGGGAGGCAATCGCACAACCACTATCAACCCCACTCACCCCCTAGGCCCTTTCAGAGTTTTAAGCTCTGATGTCTAGCAACTTTTCATGAGGTAGAAAGGTGTCAGATCTGACATTAAGTAAAGATGGGAAATTTCACATGCCTTTGCCTGCAATTCATATGTCCTACTGCAATAGCCACGGGACAGCAGATTCCTTTTGAGACACTGAAAATTTTATGCCTCATTTTATGCCTGCTTTCTACTTCACAGTCGCTGATGGTAGTAAATTCAGAGAACTGTGTCTCTGTGCCTTAGCTTTGCTCATCCCATAGTCTGTTTTCTTTGCTGGTAAATACTGTGACAATGGCAGACCAGTAAATGAGTGTGTTTATATAAGTACATATATAGAAATATATTTATTTATAATTTATAAGTATAATTAATTTATAATTTATATACAAATAAATCTCTATATAATATATATCTATGTGTATATATGTATATATATGTGTATGTATAAATAAATGTTATATATACATGTATTTTTATGTCTGAATTTTGCATGTTAGGTTAAGTACTATGTGCATAGCTATGCTCACTATAACCTGCAAGGCTCATTACTTCTTGTTTACTTTATTTTTATTTTATTAAGCAGCACTGGGATGACTGATAAAAAAAACAAAGCACAAAAACTGTTATGAATCTGCATTCCAAATAGAGAACTTCCATTCTGAGAAGAATACCATAATTTTGGCCTAAATGATTCGACCATGAACCAACTTTTCAACTTTCCTAGTTTTAGCATGCGATGCTGGAGTCTTTAGCTGGGATAAATGCTGCCATCTGCTGCGTTCACCTTGTATTACATTGCAGAAGTCTGCAAACCCCAGCAAACAGTCACTTTCGAGACTGTTGCCTGCCCTTCTCTCTGATGGGCTGCTTCTCCCCTGCCTTAAAAACGCAATGACTGCCTATATGTGCAAGCTGCAAAAAGGCAGAAGAGATGGTTCAAAAAATTTAATGGATGTGGGCTGCTCCACCCTTGCTCTAAGATCCTCACTTGTCCAATTACAGGGTTATCTTTTTCTGTCATTAATTCAAACTATACTGTACTCTATTAATATGTGCAGTCTGTAGGATTTTTTTTTTGCCTTTCTGTTTGTCTGGGGAGAAGAACCAGGATTCCTAATGGTCATGCCACACACAGCTGAGGAGGTGCTCAATCTGTCTTTGTCTTGCAGACAAAGTGGCACCCTCTTAGTGTATAAATCTGTTATGCAGGGCTATAACCCTCTAAAGTGCTCTGTGTTTTTATTATGTGGATTTTTAACTGGTTACCAAGCTGGCTATTAATAATACAGTATTATTTGGAGAATGTATACCTACCTGATGTAAGCCATTCCTCCCATAGCCAGGTAAAGAAGCAGATTTAGCATAAGGAAATCCTGTAGGAGACAAAATATAGAGCTGTATTTTTTTGTAATGTCTCCTGTAACCTATTCAAACACAGGCCTTGAGAAAACAATGAGAAACAGCAATTCTAGGTCACTCCGTATATCCTATTTGCAGGAGAAATATAAGCAAGTGCAGCTTGACTTTGCTCTATATTTAATGTATACAGATATACATAAGAATGTCTACAAATCACATCATGCCAGGATGCAAACAGTGTTAAACTATGACATGAAAAGGGGATTAAAGGTAGCATCATTTCAGAGTTACACCCACTTTTGTTCAAGGTGCACATGGTCTTTTTTGAGGTTTGGGCTTTGTTTCAAAACAGGGAAGGGTAGGTGTCCTACTACTTTAAAAAAATATTCTGCTTTCTTTAAAACATCTCTTGCTTTGAACAAAAAAAGTTTAAGTGAAGATAGGGCAATGGACAAAGGAAATAAGTGAGCTAAAGCATAAATATTGAAGAGGAAGAAAACTTTAAGACTGACAAAACTAGCAAAGCAGTGTTACTATGAACAAATTGGATCCAATATGGCAATGACATCATGTATGGTCAGCGAAAAACAACTGAAAAGTTTTGGTTTTAATACTGAGAGTTTAGTAATAAAGTTCAGATATTCTCACTGTCACTGAATCAGCAAAAAATATTTTGGATTACTTTTTGGTTAATAAAAATTAAAACTGTATAGAACTGATGACTTGAGAAAACAACCCTAAACTAGGCAGTCAACAAGTTGAATCAGTTTGGAGATGAACAAACATGTGTCTGCAGCAAACATTCTTGATCCTGCTAGAGTAGACTTCAAAACACTGAGGCGAAGAGTTAGCACAAAGAACTAAATGTACTTCTGTCAAAAGTGTTGGCAATCTGTGCCCAAAGGGGAATGCAGAAAAGGAATGCAGACCCCACCAGATTAATAAGTAGCCTAAGGAGATGATTAGGAATAAGCATACAGAATGAAAAACAAAGGAGGGATCAGCAAACATCTCAACAAGTGCTGATATAAAGTGAGATAAGCTGCCAGAAGACAAGCTGAGTTAAACAATTAAAACAATACTAAAACAAATAGAAAAAGGTTTTCCAGTGATGTAAATCATAAGAGAGCAAGAAAAGAATCAGTGAGGAGTTACGTGATGTCATCACATGGGAATGAAAGGTAACCCAGGTAGGGCTCCAACACAAAACGAACGCTTCACCTCAGCTGTTAGGAGCAAAGGCTAGATAAAAGGAGGAAAAAGCTTAGAGGACAAGCTTTAGCAAAGAAATTACAGTCATGAAGAAATACAATTCAAAGCGCTTAATGTACTTTTAAACAGGGAGCTGATAATCTCAACTAATCTCAACTAACTCACAAAAAATCACAAGACCAGTAACTTGTATTTTTCCTGCATCACTGGAGAACAACAACAATTATTTTATATATTTATGAAGGAAAAAAAGATGGTATAGAACTATCAGCTTGCTTACAATATAAATCTTAAGGAAAGACCAAACAAGAACAGAGGTAAACAGAAAATCAATTGCAGAAAAAAAATGCTATTGTAATTCCCACAGATTTCACTTGGTTTAATATAAGGTAAAGAAAGAGTCAGACTAACTTTGTAGTTTTCTTTGTTAAAAGAAGTGACTTCTGCATGAAACAAACTGTGACTCTCATGTAACGAAATATTGTTAGGGTATTTGGTATGTTGCTACATGCAAAATTAAAAGCAAAACTGGAGAAGATGGTGTTTACCAGAAGAATTATACAGTAGGTAGGGAAATAACATAACATGAGAGAGGGGTGGTGAGAACTGAGGTGTGCTGAACAAGAAAAAGGCCTGTGTGGACTAGTGTTGAGTTGAAATTGCTTAGTATCTTCACCTATAATCTGGACACCAAAAAATAGCAATGTGCTAATGAAATCTGCTGTCTGTGCAAAGTCATAAAGCCATACCAATATACAAGAGGACTGGCATATCACCAAGAGCTTGGACAGCCTTGAACACTGCAGTAATAGAAATGGGATGAAATTTAATAATATTTGTGAAGGGACATGCACCTGCAAGAACGCCCAAACTTCTGTTATTTGAAAGCTCATCAGTTGGAAATGATGATGGAAGAGACAGGCCTAGATACTCAATTTAACTACCAGCATTAAGATGACCATGAAGTGCTAGTACCACATTGGTGTGCAAGAAGACAAAGGTTAAAAACATCTGTCTTGATACATTTGAGACATGGAACTAATTGCACTATTTTCAGGCAGCAACGGGGCACTATCAAGGAACTGTCTGCACTGTTATTCAATATTCAAGTGGTTCATATTCATGCCACTGGAACAGGTACGGAAATGGTGTGCAAGATAATCACAGCAATGAAAGCTCAACAGAGAAAAGAAGGCTTGAAGAGCTTCACTTATTTAATCTAGCAAATTGAAGGTGATATGTATGCACACATATATATAGAACAAAATAATTGCTTTAGAAGCATAAGCACCAGCCAGCAGAGGAATGGTACACATTGCAAACAGACCCTCTGTCTTTGGCTGTGCAGAAGATCATTCCCATCCCTGACACAGAAATGGAGTAAGTGCTGAACACTGAACTACATGGATCTCTTACCTATTCCATTTCAAAACTGGAAGCCTCCTATTGCTGGTTATCTGAATTATAATGGCACCAGAGGGTAAGGATGGGAAAACGCTGTGAACATTGCAAAACTTTGCAAAAAATTGCATTCTCTGGAGAAAGACATTGGTGTTGAACATGAATACAGGGGTTCAATTTCTCAGCCTTTTGGCTACAGGGAAATCTAGTCCGATCTCAAATATTTTTTCCCAGTTTTACATGATGAGACTGACTGAAGCAACGATACAGGGTAAAATCTTGATGCTGAAACCACCGAGGAGTGCAGCAACTGTGGGCTCTGGAGAAGGGTAGGAGAGGGAAGGATCAGTTTTCCTCTCACGGACAGTCACGAGGTCGGGAATCTCTGTGGTCTCATGGAGAAGTGGGGTCCTCTGTGTGGACCAGGCAAACACCACCCAAAGGCCAAAAGCCCAGACTGAAAACGTCGAAACTTCCTTGGAGAGCTGCTAGGACTATTCTGCACTACATCCAAGGGCACAAGCGACATCTTGTGGCCATTTGGAAAAAATCCAGGAGGAGAATAAAGCCTCCGTGATGAGCGAAAAGCCAGTAGGCAAAGATCCACTGGCTGCAATGGGAGAGTATTCCACTTTCCTTCTGCTTCCTACTAACTTCCTTGTAAAGTTAAACACGTTGTATTTTGCTGCTTCTTGTTTTTTTTTTTTTTTTTTTTTTTTTTTTTTTCCCCTAATCTAAAGGGAAAACATGCTAGCAAAAGCCAACAACCACATACTCTCCCTATCACGCTCAACTGCAGCTGCATCCTTAATGCAAATGTTCTGGCACAACCAGCCAAGATAAAGTGATTTTTCTTTCTCATCAGGGTCCTTATGAACATTAGTTACTCTCTGCAAGGACACAAGGCTCCCCCTTTTTCCAATACAGCGTTCACCCTCACCTGTATATTTGGAAGTTGCCTTTCAGCATAACAGATACATACTAATAGTAAGAGTTACACATTTCCCTAGGTGTCTGCTTTCCTATGTGTCACATAAATTCATGAATTCTGATGCTATTTGCTATTAAATATCTACATGTACAGATATAGGGAATTCCTGGGTGTTGGCCAAAACTGGTAAGACATCAAAAATTATACATAAGGGTCAGAGGTGTGGTTGCAGGGAAGCAAGAATGCTCTCATCCAGTGGTTTTTAGTCTTTCCTGGTTTATTAGTGCATACATTTTCCACCACAGTGGGGAATCCTATGTGTTTAAATCTGCTGATAGCAAACCTACTTAGCTACTTTTCACTAGCTCTTAAAAGTACCCTAATGAGAAGTTCAGAGCAAGCTACAAGAAAGCAGCTGGACATAAAGACATGCAGGTTCTTCTGCTTAGTCTTTGGTGCCACTGGACATCATCGAGATCCATGCTAGGTGCCTGTTAATTGCCCATTTCTAGTTTTTACAGTTCTACATTCCCAAGATAATAAATAAAAATAGATGATGATGTAGATGACACATACAGCAATATTCTTGTGACCACCAGAAAGCTTCTAAGTGCTCCTGATATGTGCAATGGAAACAGCAGTGGTCATTTCTGTAGAGTGATTTCTAAATGTCAGGTGTTTGAGGTCATCAGAGGCACTTCTGCCTGCAAAACATCCTGTATACATGTATGAAGTGTCTGGTGATGATTAAGAAATCATCAGATCGGTGAGTCTGATAATTCAAAATAACTTTTCTTTTTTATCCTCTTCTGCCCTTGTGACAGACTTTGCTGCATTTGGTTTCTCTCTTCCTTGCAGAGCTAAGCCATAATTTCCTTAATAGAAGCTGAGGGAGCCAGCTCGCACATTACTGAGATGCCCACAAGTCTTACTTGGCTGCCAGACATGCCTTGCCTTGGATAACCTTCTTTCGGAAAACTCATTCCCTAGCATGTAAGTAGACACATTTATTTACTCATTCACTAGGTGCGTTTTTTTAATAGGAAACAGAGTCTTTTCTACAAAAAGAGGCTATGACTATAAAATCATGGTTTCTTCCTTCATCCATATGGCATGTGGCAAAGCTTGCTAGATGGAGTTTTGAATTGTTCCAGTAACTGAAGTCTGAAGGCCATTTACAGGCCACGGCTGTACAGATTTAACAACATGTAAACTATGATAGAGAATGGGAGCTCAAAGCAAACCAGAAACTATGTGTATAAACAGGGCTACGATCCCACACTGGGCAGCTGCCGCCAGGCAGGACGCGCGGCACTCACGGGAGTACGTGGTGGTGGTGGTGCTGCTGTCCTGCATCCTCGGGAAGGTTTCTCTGTCCCCGCTGGGAGTTAGAGAGAGCGACCGTGTGTCTGAATCTGGCGAGTTAGTTCTCGTGTCCGCATCCCCCTTCAGAGTGAGCCAGCTGCTCTTCAGCTGAAGAGAATAAAATCCTGTTAAACTGGATTTAACATCTGGGTGCAATTCTCCTGCTTCACCAGCCTGGGAGTTCTTGCTACTTGATTTAGATGATCTCTAGAAGTTCCTTCCAACCTGAAGCATTCTGTGATTCTGTGATTTTATGTTTATGCTATAACAAACATCTACTAAATTATAAAAGTTCACTACATCATGTAATTCCTCATTAGATAATACAGCTATCAAAAAATTAACTTTCAGCTGAGCTGAGGATGTCCACTCTACCTCACTTTAAAAGGTGTATTGTTTCATTTTCATTTATTCTTCAGTAACATTTATCCTCTATGTAGACAAACATTCTCAACAGAAGTCCAACCACCTTCAAGGTACATATTTACACTAGGTGAAATTCCATCAACTTAGTACTGGTAATTTTAATATCCCTATTTCTTAACTGCAAAATACAGAGATCATATTTTCCTATGTCTTCTCGAAAGAACTAAAATCAATATGATTATTTCAGTTATAAAAGGTGTATCTTTAAATATAAACACATTTTAAAAGACAATTTCCTCAAGAAACATCCATCCCTCCTTTTGGTCCTTCTGGTCATTACCTTCTTATTATCTTGATCCAAACTTCCATCCTCCCCTTCTGATCTTCTTGCTGCTAGAAGATAAAAGTTAATAATAAAATTAATGATAAAAACTAAATGTTATACATCTTTTTTGCCTTCTATTTTGATTGTGGTAATGTTTCACATATTCTCAAAAGTGAAAAAATCATTAAAAAAATGGGGAGAAAATTGGGTGTGTAATGCTATGATGTGATAGAATTATTTTAAATCATTTTGAAATAATTAGAGCTAATACTCATGCTGCAGGCATGAGTATTCTCTTGAAGAGAAACCAATTCAGTACAAAGGGTGTGAAGGTGCATGAGGGAGCTGACCCTCTTATGAAGCTATCATTTCACTAGCAGGAGCAAAAGTGAACTGACTCTAAATTTCATAGTTCCTTGACCATCCATTTTTCTATGATATTACCTGTTTTTTTTTTTTTCTCAAAAAAAGTGTTGCTTATACTTACCTGTTGTCTTATCTCTCTCAAGTTTCCAACTTCCCAAGGAAAAGAAAATCCAAATGCTATTCAGTAAATAGTTCCCAACCATCAGATGTGCTTTTGATAGTCTTATATGGTCTCAGAGACTATTTTACAGAAAGAACTTGTGACAACTTTCATATCATTTCAAACAACTTTCCCAAATCTGAGTCCTGCTTGCCTTCATATCACTGTGTTGTTCTGGAAATACTTTTAATTGCATAACATCGTCATAATGCAATGATCCACCAAAATTTTAAGCCCAGGAGAAGTTATGGTAACACAGTGATGGTCTGCAATGCCTGAATTTGAGGGTGACGTGAGGGCCCCATGCAACACTGTGTAATCGGAAAAACGGATATAGTACTAATAAAAGAAATATGATAATAGGAAAGCTAAGGATTGCATTAGAGTGCTCAGAGACGGAGGTTGGATGGAATACAGATTGCACCTTTAAATGTCTTTGTAGCAACTGCAGCGAGCTGGGAACAGCTCTTCCATCTTCATCTCCCACCAATGTGTTTGCAGAGGATCTGCCCTGCATCTAAATGGCAGGGGCAAAAGGCCACCTACTGCTATGCCACTGCTCTTCTACTGCATTTGCTGGTGTCATCACACATCTAATGTCTTGACCATAACTGGGTTAGAGGTAGAAATTTTTAACTGCAGTGTTCTCAGTTTAATGTGTCAAAACAAAGCTAGGTCAGAAAATAAAAACAGTATTCTGAAAAATTCTAGATTTTCACATTTAACTAATGGTAAGGGCATTCTCCTAGGGTGACAAGCTATTACTCTGAAAAAGAAATAGCAGAAACTTGAACCCTGCTGAACCTACTTTGCAGAGAAATAACCTAATTGGTGTTCAATCAGTAACAAGATAGGAATGATGGAAAATAAAATCTCTACATTGCAATAAGGTCCTAACCGTGGTTCACTGATGTTTTTAGAAACTGCCTTTGACAGCAGTCAGTAAGTTGTTCCAGGTTGTATGTATAGATCTGCTCAGGAAATCAGAAATTCTTATAGAGAGACTGATGCATTTTTGCATTTTTTTCCCCCAAGAAGTTGATGTTGTCCAAAAACAACCCCAGATTCCCAAGTGTTATTCAGACACTCCATAGGTTTCACTGATAGGTTTCACATCCTGAAATGATCTGACTTCAGTTAAGCATCAGAGTCTTATGCAGAGGTCCAGAGTCCAGCAGGGGCCTGCCAAGGCCCACCCGAAGTTCCTGACTGTGTTAAGCAACTCCCTGGAAAGACAAATCTGAGTGGAAATCTTCTGTCAGCAGCAAGCACGAGCTTCCCTGGAGCCGGGGACAGGCTGCTGTTCCCAAAAGCCCAGGTGTGAAGTGCACCTCTCCCATGGATGGCTCAGTGCTCAGCATCCAACCTCTTCCGTTTTTTAACTTTGAACTAAATTTTCCGGAAAATCCCTGCACACCAAAGAACGACTTCCCAGGCTCCGGCGCTCTCTACTTCCCTATGCCAGCTTGGTCTGATCGCTCATATGCAACATTTTTCCACTGCCTTTTTTTCACTCCAGAGTTGGGTGTTTATAAAAGAAACACAGAAGCTCTGGCTGCAGCAAATGTGCTGGGCACTGCTGTAACTGAAACCCTTCAAAGCCAAATGCCTTGGACAAGTTTCTTGCACTTTTGTTTTAAGAAACATTTTTGTGCTTGTTTGTTCAAACTTGGTTTCTTCAGCGAAGGAATGTTCTCTGGCTCCCTTTCAGGATGTTTTAGCCCAGGGTCCCTTCAGCCTGAGGAGCTGAATCATCACTTGTGCATGTGTTCCTGCTTTAGCAGAAAGATTTATACGACCTCTGCTGAGAGTCCTTCCAGAGTGAAAGGTAAATGCTGCTTGTCTTTCTATTGGAAGCAAAGTTCATTGCTCTATTTTTTTTCTCTTGAGTTACATCAAAATGCCATTTGGATTGGATTTAGATTATTTGGTTTAGGGAAAACTATGTTTCCCTCTTTAGTAGAAACACAACTAGCACATATTTTCAATGCACCCTTTCAGAACATAATATATAAAAGCAAGTTCAAAATATATTCACTTGTTGTGCTATAGAGAGTACTGGCTCCACACTTTGATCTTCTACTACAGTGATTAGTCCTGAAGTCAGTGGAGACATAGCAGTGCAAAACTGACACAATCCAATGTCTGACTGCACATCAAAGTGACTGAAAATTGTTATAAAAATGAATGGTCTGGAAGGAAAAAAGCTGCTGCTTAGAATTCTTTTTGCAAGCCAAAAATATGTATAACATTAAATGACACAGCCATAGTACCGGATATCAGAGAAATAGCAGCAGTTGGTATAAAACAATGAATGACGTTAACACAAAATGAGATTTTGACACTTATTTAGTAACTCTGTATTTGTTCATAATCTTTCTAAATACTGCTGTCATTTTTCCTTTGTCAGTAGCTTTCTTTTTTTCGCTCATTTTGAGTACTTATCACAAATGATTGGTATATCTGAACAGAAGAAGGAATTAAAGAGCTTGGACAGACAGTAACGTTTGCTGATAATATTAAATCAAGCAGTAAAAGAAAAAAAAAAGGAAACTGTCTTTTTCCATAAAGATAACATTGGTTTGTCCAAGATGACGATATTGTGAGCTGAAAAGGTTTACCAAGGCGCAGCACGCAGGGTGTGCTGGAACACCAGCAAGGCTGATTCTGTCCAGCACCATAAGCAGCACGAGCACAGAGGCTGCGCAGACGCCAGCGACCTGGCCGTGCAGCTGCTCAGTGTGAAGTAGGGAAGGCTTCTCCATAGGGAGGGAAGAGATCTGCTCCAAGGGGAAGACGGGACCTTCCCTGGCCCTGAAGAGCGGCAGCACCATGTGCTCTCCTCTGCTTTGCCTTCATCACCAAGGAGCCTCAGCTGGCTCACCGTCGGCTTTGCTTTATTCCTTCTTTTCTTTCCAGGCAGGGAAATAACTACCAGTACAATGGAGTTTTTAACGTGGGACAGGTTATATCATGTGCTTCATTTTTTGGCCTCTGCTTCTGAATACAGGAGGATGCCAGCAGCGAGATCTTTCGTTACAAATGATGGAAATGAAGTTACTCATTTTTCAGGCCCCCTATTGAAACAAGGCCTGGGTGGTGGATACAGTGGTGGTTCCCACCACTTCTCCAGGTGTAGAAATCTCCAAATGCTGTATAACTGGGGAATGGCAGGTCCAGAGAGTTGGTAAGGCAGCTGGGGTTAAACAGCATAGCAAAGCAGCAAGGAAGCCGAGGTCTTCCAAACAAGATAATCCCCACACACTCGCTTTGAAAGATTAGCAACGGAATTTAGTTTAGAAAAATGAATTCTGTGTTACTGCATCTGCACCGTGAGCCAAGATCATTGCCAAATGCCCCTGACAACACGGCAGGAACTGACACCAACACAGAAGCTGCAGTGCTGTTAATTAGTCACATACACAACAGAAATACTAAGGGAAGAATGCAAACTTGACATTTCTAATAACCTAAAAATAAATTGACTTTAGTATTAAATATTAATTAGCTTTTCATTACACACTAGTTAATTAGCAATACTCAGGTACTAAATTCCTATTTGCAAGCCTGAAAATAGAATGACTATAAAACCTAAATTTTCACTGCAATAAGAGTAGCTGATATTATTAAACCCTTTGACAACATTTTGTATGTATCTATTTTACTCTTGGGTTCAAAGAACATTTTTTCACTATAGTCTTAAGTCAGATCCTCAGTCACACAAAAACACACATCAATCATATATTTATATCTGTTTAGAAACTTAGAAATCAATCTTGTAGCTGGGTCAATCAAAACTTCCCCACTTTTATCTTGCTGATGATATCAGCTATTGAAAAAAGAGCCCTTAGCAGACATAGTGTGATTATATTTGTTCCTGACGTTAGACAGCTTGAAGATTTTGAAGACGAAAAGTAGACATTTCATACATGTCTCCTACAAATGAACTTCTTTTTTTCCCCCAGAAATGTTAGAATTATTTAAAAACACTAGATACTCTAAAGCATAATCTGTATACAGGACAGCAACACCATATTTTTTCACTGCAAAACTAAGGAAAATGTTTTCAGGTTAATATTAGATTTGAATTATCAAAATAAGGCAAAATATCATTATCCCAGTTACAGAGAACTTACTGAACCCTTGGACATCATGTTATACAAAGTGGTATTTAATTTTCTTGTTACTTCTTTTCCATTTTAGACTATAGGGATTCTAGCATAACAAAATGCAAATACTCTAGCCAAGCAGTTTAGCAGGCAATACTCATTTCTTTACAGAGATGTATAGCAAAAACTGCAACAGAGAAAAGCAAACTGTACCATGCTGTTTGTAGATAGGAGGTTTCCTATAGATGTTATCTTTTACGCCCGTTTCTGAGAAAGAGGAAAGAGAAAAGAACAAAAGAGTAAGGCAGCAGTTTAGACCACGTTGTTCCTGTGCCCCCTCAACACCGAAACCAAACTTGTGCAAGGATGCTCCGTCATTCACCGGTTTGTTATTCACTGGTAACTGTATGACAAGGTAGTATTGCTCATCATCAACATATATTTAAAACATAGACTATGCCTACCTAATCTACTCTTCAAAATAGTCCTTCAAAATGCTTTAAAACACCTCAAGCGGCACCCATTTACTGGTATGTGGATGGTCACATCAAAACTACAGATTTATCCTTCATAGTCAACTGAGAAACTGGCTACACGTATCACTAAAGATGAAATGTGCATCATTGTAGTCTTCGGCAATAGTCACGCTTGACAAGGGACTATTTATTAATTATCAGAGAGTGCACGTATTCAGATAGATGTTTATACTAGAAATACTAGAAGTAGAAATACTAGAAATTCTTCACATGATGTTACATAGCTTGTCTATAGCTTGATCTGTAGAACTGAGTTGGCCTTCCAGATATTTCTGGTAATCCCTCAAGGTCACAGTACAGGATTCCCATAGCATGCTGTATGGATGTCAAAATCAGGTCTGTGGACTTGAGCAAATACAATTCCTAATTACAATGTGTTCATAGAAAAGTCAGTACCCAAAACTATATATTAATACACTATCCCACTAAGTAGCTTTTTCAGGGTTAAGCTCATTTACCTAAACAGTGTAGACATAAATTTTTGTGCTTCTAAACTGAATGTAAGCTTGAACATGGTACAGTATGTATACATGGACACAGTTATTCCATGATGACCCAAAGCTTTTCATCTGTCTTACTAACATATATATTATTGTGACTCTAGTTCAGAGAGTAGACAGATAAGGGAAAACCAAAAATAAAATAGAAAAAATCCTTCAGCCTTCCCTCCTCCATTCAATAGACTATGCAGCTGTGGCATTAAAAGCAGTTGTATCCTTGCAGGTTTAATAACACCTGTCATTGTATGGCTCAACTAATGCAAACTTTTTATACATAACCACACAAAACACTAACTCCTCTATTTCTGAGATGGAGTTTAGCAGACAATGGACTTGCGCTCATCAGAAGTTTTCTTCTTGCAGCTCTTAATTTCACAAATCAGTGAAAAATAATACAATCAGAAGAGAACAAATAGGTGCCAGCAATTGAAGATCAAAAGCAAAGCAGTGAATGCCTACCTGGAATATGGAAATGCCTAGGAGCCTGCTGATAGACAGAAGGTGAAGATTTGCTGTCTGAGTACATGGATAAACTTGGAGTGCTCCGACCACTTTCACTGCCTCCAAGGGGAAGAGCAAAGAAAGCAGATAAAAGAAAAAAATGGAAAGCAAAGTAGAGTATTTCAAGCATAAAAGCTTTTTCAGAATGACTTGTTAATCCAACTTTTTAAAATGAATGGGTTGTGTAGAAGACATTATTTTCCAGCACAGCAGTGTATTGGCTCAGTCTCCAAACAGAATTAATTTTAGTTTTCAACTAGCTCATAAATAATAAATGGTTATAATATCAGATTAAACTGAAGTTTTGCACCCCTACTTCTTTTAAAAATACTTTAATGCAGAAAATAAAAGGATAAAAACATTCACAATCCTATGTTTTGCATAGCCTTAAGTGAATAATCTATCAGTTGTGTTTTTGAGAAGTTTAATGCTATGGCTTATAGCATTATACCCTGCTCTTAAAACCATTAATGAATAAATTGCCTAAAAGCAAAACTAGACTAATGTTATGGTTAAATCAAATACTCCTGCATCTATCAATGACAAAAACAGATACTGAAATCTGGTGTTCCTTGAATTAAGCTTTCCCCACAGGTAGCATGCCACAGTATTTATGCACATTTATGCAAACAGGGTTGGATTATCAAGTCATGGATCTATAATGCCATAGCCACTTGGCAAAATATTAAAGGTATACACAGTATTGAGATATATTATTTTCTCTTCTTATTTTGTCAGATACTCATTGGGAACTATTTATTTCCTCTCCATTTATCTCTCCAAAATTCTATGGCATTATAGTGCTGCTTGGCAAACAAAAAAGTAAAGCTCTACTTTTTTGGGACTTGTAAAATCCAATTAATTTATGGCACTGTTAAGCAACTGGAAGCCAAACATGACATTTATTTTAACATAAAACAGTTGATTATTTGTTGTTACAGTTTTAGTGTGGATGGAGCACAAACTTAATGGATATTAATGATGAAATTATAGCAAGTTGTTTGGGAGAAAGAAAGGAGAACTACTTAGAGCACCGGATCTGTCACTGAATGCTGGTCTGAACGAAGGGAAGGAGGGTTATTTATTGTGCTCTTTATCTTATGGCCATTGGCTAATCTGTTGGGCCTGTTGTTTCCACAGTTGGTGCAAAATTGTAACTCCAAAACTATCAAGCCATTGCCATCATGTCCTCAAGAACAACAGCTTCCAGTTGGAAAAATACCCCAACAATACTCCAGAATCAGAGTAGCTTAAACATCGAAATTACCACTGCACATGATGTTAGACCACCACTCTTCCACAAAGAGTTACAGAATGACTGGAAATCTGAAGCACCACCAATCCTGCAGACAAACTGTCCTCGGACAAGGAGCCAAACGGTTATTCAGGTTGTTGATCACTGTTCTCCTCTTGGAAGGAAATCCTTGGTGGCAGTTTTCACTATGTAGTTATTATTTCTCTTGTTCTTTGCTGCCTGCTCCTCAGGTGCTAGAGCCCTACCTTATTAAATAAGAAGGAGCCTTAATTTCACTCTAAGTTGGACAGCAAGGAACAGTGTTAGTTACTTTTTAAAGTAAGGTCCCTTACAATGTCAATAACTAAAAATCTTGCAGTGTCACTCATCTCAAGTTGAAACGCTTTAATTAAACAAAAAGAAAGTTTTCAATTGATTTTTGCAGTGTAATTATTCTTCATTTACTTAAAATTAGAATATTAATAGAACCCCTTATTCGTGTATGGCCAGTATGGAATAGTCACTTTAGCACCCCAAGATGAAGGTGTTACACGCATACAAAAAGTTATGCTTTGACACTGGGCTGTCAGTAGCATATTCAGGGACTCAGGAGAACACATGGATTAGGAGGATTAAATTTGCAAGAAAACAGGATGCAAGGACACATGACATAGGCCAACAAATCTGCAAACTGCTGTACCTGCATGGAGCAGTTTGCAGAGCCATCACATAAAACTTACTTAAATGGGAAGAATAAAGGGTGGAATAAGAGAAAAAAAGGTTAATCTTGAAGCCCTCTCTGACAAGGTACAATCAGTTAGATTATATTTAAAATTCTGCCACTTATTTGGTCAAACACAAATGAGTAGCTGTATTTCACATTTTGCACACAAATTACTTAGTAATAAAAGAAAGTGAAGGTCCAGATAGGAAGTCTATGTGTAGAAAGTCGAGGCAGTCATTTAATCCGCTCTATAGTAAAAATCTCTAAAACAAGACTTCCCCACAAATTTGTCTTTCTTAAGGTTTGCCTGGCAGACACAAAGATGAGCTTCAAATAAGGTCTCAGAGAAAACAAAACTACTGGAGCAAGCAGCTTTTCAGAGCTCTGGTTTGGTCTCCTGCCACCGGCAGCTGCAGGCGGGGATCTGAGCTGCTACTCGGCACGGGGCAGAGAACCGGAATCACAAACTCTTCCCGGGAGACTGTTTTGTTTAATTTGGAAAGAATCTGGAAAGGTTTACTTTGAACTTAAGCATCAACCACAGAAAGCCTCTTGTGTCCCTTGGCTCCCAACAGGACAGGCTGCCCTTTTACCCTCACGCACAGGCAGGAACCGAACAGATCTCCAAGCCCAGTCCCTTTTCGTCCTGCTCAGGGAATTGCCAGGGAACAGTATAAAGTTTATACCTCCCCCCTTGTCAGCTTTTATCTTATCTGGGAAGAGGGGAAATTTAATAATATTTTTGCAAATTCATTAAATAGCTAGAAAGTTACAGTGAGAGTTGTGCAAGTTCCCTGAGTGAGGATGAACAATACAGACACCACTGACCTAAAGACAAAGATACCTCAAGTCTGGTAACTTACTCTTTTCAAACTTTCAACACCAAATAAATCGAATATGGAAGCTTTGCTCATACCCTAGAAGGGCAAGGCACTTTCCACCACTTTTGAGTTTTTTTTATGCTCACTGACTCCATCGCTGCAGCCCAACAGTTACACCAAGCATGACCACACTGACTATCAATCACACCCTCGACTCTGATGGGCACAAGGGACTGTGATGCTTTTCCAGTGCAAGAATCTAGTTACTTCTTCAATTCGAAGGCAAAATTTCATGATAAGGAAGAGTTGAACCTATTACTCTTTATGAGATCCATACTAAAGAGTACAGAAGAAAGAACAGAAAAGCAGTTATCATATTCTTGTAAGAGAAATGAAGAACTATGTCATTCTTGGGAACAGTAAGACACTAACTCAAGGAAGTCAGATTCTGACTGCTTTGATTTCGCTACAGTAATGAAATTTCTCTCTCCTGGAAGTTTAAAGAAAGATTTTGTATGATGAATGTGGAGAGTTGGCTTTACAAAGATTAGCTGCAGTATTATTAACCATATTTTTATTTTTAAGAGCATGATTTCACCTTTTAAAAACAGAAGTGGCAACATTAACCTTGGTCTGCAACAAAGCAAGTATTCTTGATTCCACTCTTCCCACAGTAACCAGTTGGAAGACAAAAGAAACAGCACATCATTGCCCTCAAAAGGCTTATGAAGGTAAGGAAAGAAGAGCGCCTTCAACTCTGAGCAAAGGACCAGGAAAACAGAAAGAGGATGGGGATAAATCTTCTCACTCCTTTTGAATGGAGATGTTAAGTCAGAGGAAAGCAATGGGCAAACTGTGTAATCTCTTCAGGGCTCAGGCTTACATGGCTTATGGATGTATGTTACATATCCATACACACCCTCCTCACAGGAGTGCTGCAAGGCACTGCAAGCAGGAGCTTGCACTGTGTTTTTTAGCTCATTGATAAAAAGTGCAGCAGAAATGCAATATACTCTAATTTTGACCAGTCGGCTAGTAACTGTTTGGGCACTAGCAGCTGCTGCTCGACGATCTGTTTTCCCAGGCAAGAGCAATAGGTAATTGCTGCTGCTTTGAGCAACAGCAGGCAGCATCGCGCGGAGAGTGACTTTAGCACGAGTGCTGCTAGGCAACTGCAGACGGCTTTGCGGTAAGAGCGACTCATTCAGAGACTCAGGACAACAGTATTGAGGGTACCCAGAGAAAAGCTCTTGAAGCCGTGCCTTGAGGAACACCAGGATGTGTGTCTGCCTTCCCCAAAACGTGTGCACACGTGAGAATAGGTCAGAGATGAACAGCTTTTCCTCCAAATTCGGAAGACTTTTGCCTGATTCTGCTCCATGTATTCCAGTGAAATTCATCTGACTTTGAACGGAATTGCTAATTGCTAAGATGCGCTAGCTGCTTTTCCACAGGCAACGAGCATCTGCTACTCATTTGAGTTTGTATGTCAGACCTGCTCATGAGTCTGGCTCCTGCCGAGGGTCACTTCCTTTCCAGTAAGGGTTATGATGGCAAGAAGAACAGTGTTGTTTTATTAATCCAAACAGGACATGAGAGAGTGGGAAAGGTCATTGGGAATGTCTGTCGCTCATGTCTCCTCCCTGCTCTGAGGACAGGCTCAGGGGAGGACATGGTGGTTGAATGTCTTTGCTTACTCATATTTGATTAACTGGCCAAACAAAAACAGATTTGGCCTAAAAGATTGATTGTATTTCCCCATTACTGTCTCCTCTCTGCAAAATGCAGGTCACTAACAGCTAATATCCAGTGCAGAACATTTTGATGGTGATAAAACTCAAGTAAATGTTTTTTAATATTTAGCACAGATACTTTTAATACTTTTAATATCTAGCACAGATACTTAGCTAATTATTGCTGCTATACTGATTTAACTGTCAAACCTGGCATAATTTCTGTTAATAATACAAATAATAAACATAATCTCTAAATGTCGTTTCAAAGGTTAGATTATTGATTATCCGCTGTTGTAGCCAATGGAGCCAACATTTATTTAGCTTCACCAAAATGGGGAAAGGTAAATGCTCTATCCTAGCATGAACATAATTTTAAATTATTTCCATTCCTCATTTTCATTAGAAAGCATTATTCCTTCCCTCCACCCCTTTGAGAAACACTTAGCGTTCACTGAAAAAAAAAGCAAAAATAAGACAACTCATACCCACTCTGTTCTTAAAACTTACACAGTACATCAAGAAAGCACTTGCACAAAATTAAGACAAATTTTATCCAAGTGTAAGCCATGCTTGCACAAACATAAAAGTGAAACACATCTGAATAAATCTACAGTTATCACAGCACGGTTTTGCATTCCTGAACCTTACCTTTGAAGAAAGGGATGTAATGATGTCTGAATGTAGATGTAAGGCTTGGGTGTTGGGGCAGGGAGATGCAGCTACTGGTACCAAGAGTCTGAGTACCAGCTGGGGGCAACAGAGAGTAAGTGAAAATAGACTATTTAGTTCACTTACTGAAAGCCACAAATTACAATGCCATTTTCTTTTTCAGGAACATTTTCCTCCTGATGCTTGGAAAATATATAGGTTATATTTAAGAGTTCATCTTTCTCTGGTTATTCCTAAATTCTGTAGATTTTAGGAGGCCATATTATGTGGTTGGCCAAGGGATACAGACACAGATAGAGCCGTATAAAATGCTGCTAATGTAACGCATCAGAAAATATTCCAGAAAAGGCACCACAAAGAGCATAGCTGCACTCACGGGAGAATCTGCATATTCAAAAGCTGCAAGAGTGAATGATATATGCTTTTAATGAATCTAATGGAATGAAATGGGCAGAGCCTGTGCTTTGGCGAGAACTGTGCTACAAGTGGGTTCAGTTCTCAACAACATCAGTGCCTACTGGAGGGATTTGGTCTGCAGAGCACCAGGCCACTCAAGTGCATGGCAAACTTTAAGCATTTGAAGAATGATCCTGAAGTTATTTGAGCTCTGAAAGTTAGATGTGTGATCACTTCAAAAAAACATTCTCAAAATCATCTTTATTTGTTTTCTTTGTTGTAATAATGTCCTGGTAACAATATTTTGGAGAACTAACATAAAAATGTCAATTACAATAACTATCCTTGAAATTTTCATTAAAGTTGTAAAACATTAGAACTAATCTGGAATTTATTTCCTCATTTCTCCTTGCTTTAATAGTGTGCAGCTAAGCTTCCACATGACGCAACTGCCAGATCTTCAGTCTAATTTTCCCTCTCTTTAACAGATCTTTGATACTCAATCCAATTTCCAGCTCATCAAAGACTTTATATAGCACAGTATTCATTTCCTGCAAAAATTGTTTCTGCTACCCATATAATTTGGAAAGATGAAGAACTCTCAATTTTTTCAAACTTGTTTATAATTTTAATGTATTCCTAATGAAATTAAAAGACTTTGAGAAAATAACAGAAAGTTTCTGTGTTTTCAGCCCAGATGATGGAGTGGAGAAAAGCTGGAAAGGATTTTGAGTAAAGTAGTTGGTTATTTTGAAGGCCAAATTCTTCATAAAGTCCAAATATGAACTGGCCTTTGTAAGAGGGCACCCACGCCAAGATTAAAATGGATGATTTCTCCTCTCTGTGCAACTAGAACTTCAACAGGGCTCCTACTATAGCCCCAAGCTGTAATAAACATTGCAATAAGGTTCTCAACTAAAGGACTCCGGCCTTCAAAAACCAGCCAGTGAGGAGGTTCCCTGGCCATTCCTCCAGCTCCAAGTCTGCACTATGGACTATAGACTAGTCCACCATGGACTATAACCCTGCAGTACAACAAGAATACGAAGTCACCCAAGCACCCTCATGACTTTGTGCGCTCACTGCTACCGTGCTGCATGGTGTAAGAACTGTGGTTCGACTGTGTAGTTTCAGGAAGGACGGGATCAGGATTGAGACCTTTTTAGTACATTAAATTTTGTTTTCAGATACAGCAAATTTTCTAGATGCTTTTTTTTCCCCTAGATGATCCCACCTGAAGCATTTGTCTCCTCCTTTCCCATGTTACATTAAAAAATACTGTAATGAACCACCACTCTACTTAAACACTGCCTGTCAGTGTCTTCTCTACTTTCAACATGAGGATAAATTGGAGAAAAATCTAGAGAATAAATAAGGCTGCTTCTCAGTTACCTGGTCTGCTGTAATGCTGAGGAGAATGGGATGTTGGAGTGTAGCGACCATAACCTAGAGAGCCAGCAGAACTAGGACTCGATGTCCTGTACTGTTTGAAAGATCTATCATCTTGGTCACCCTGAGAGCAAGGGAGAAAAATATAAGTCATTACAAAAGGGAAATCACGTTTAAAACAGGAAGAACAGGCCTCTCTCGGTGCCTGGTAGAAAACACTAGATTCTGTCGTAACGCTCCATGCAATCCCAACAAAATCAGGGCAGCTGTCAGCCATGAGCACCTCCACTGCAGTATGATGCAAGGACCTGTGCAATTACCAAATATCAGAACATGGTCATGTTAATTGGAAAGTTAACACATAAATGAATTTAAAGTGACAGCTCGTCATAAAAATGTTGCTTCAGTACCATGCAATTACCCACTCTCTTCCATCTTCTATAGTGTTTTAACAAAAGCAAGTGAAAAATGACATGAAGTAGCATGATTATGCTATGGGCACTTTGCATTTGTGTGAATGGCTACATAATACAGTAAAATGATTACAGACAACAGAAAATCAGCACTCATTGGCTTGATCATCTCACAAAATCTATTCGCCTGCTGTATAAATGCCTAGCATACCATACTACAAATAAAACATGGTTATTATTAGCAAAGTAAATGATATAAACATGGATATACAACATTAAAATTAGTATTGTGATGTTGTATAACACAAGTCGCATGGCCTCCTCCTACTAAAAACTTGACTTTGACAACTTAAAACTCTGTACACCCATTAAAATCCCTTTATCTTGCTAGTTAAATTATAAATTTAATTATCACGTAGTGTCTCCTTAACAGGAAAACCATTAATGAACAAATTAGATGTGGAAATGACTTCATGGAAACTAGGTACAAAACCAAACTCAATTATCTTGTTTCTTTGTATACAATTCAGACACGGCTTGAGTGAAGTCCAAATTAGAGCAAACCTGAGCAGCCCACGGACGCTTCCTAACAGAAAGCCACACTCCAAGGAACGCTCCCCCACTCTTCCGGCAGGTGCGAGGGAGGAACATGCCATCCCAGAGCAGCTGTCCGGAGCTTGTCATGGCTCCCGGGACATCTTTAGGCGGCTACATGACTCCCACTGGATTGTTCATCATTTATAGAGATGGGGGATCCTACCCAGCTATATCATCACCTTCCAGATTCCAATGGGGGCAACTTAATTATATCCAGCCATTCATCCGAGGTTCTTCCTGCCTGCAGTTCCCACTAGGTTGCTCTGGGATTATCCCTGAACCTACAGAGATGTACAGTGTTCTTCCATTCCAGCTAACAGTTCCTTTCCTCTGGCTCATGAGAGCTCCATTCCCTTCATCTCACCCCAGGCTCACTTAACTATGTTAAAAAAAAATGGAAAAAGCTTTGTATAGTGGTAGGTAGCATTATTGTTTAAAAATGAAGTTCAAGTAAAAAATGTCCAGAAAAGGGAGAACAACTGATGTCTTCCTAAGCATGTAGCATTGTATAGGCATCCTGCCACCAACTCCCCCAAGCCTGAGATATTTCTGCCCTTAAGCAGTCACATATTTAGTAACTCTTCTAACTCCTGCAAAGAGTACAGCAATGTCTCCGGAAAGTCTTCAAAGTTTTTTAAACACCGTAAGAATGTCAGCTCATAAGAATGATTATAAAGTGTCCCTGTGAAATTTTCTGCTAATAAAATCCATGCAACAAACTTGTTGACATAAATTTGCAGATACTTGAGCACCTGATCACAGACTTTTTAGAGAAAGGCAGCAAACATGGAAAAGCTGGATAACCTGGCAGAATTCATGCAATGTGAATCACAGCTGCATAGAGCCCCATATCAACATCACTTTTGGAATTAACACTATGATAGTTAGCTAACAGATAGCTTATTCAAAGGAAATTACTATACTTCTGAAACACCAAGATTTCACATTGATAGTTTCAAACCATACTTTTGTCTATGTAAGGAATAGTCAACCAAGTTAAAGAAATCCACTACCAAATAGAGCATGCTTTTATTTTTAAGCTATCAAACAGATCACATTTCTGTTGCTTAACTTCTCTTTTTGCTCAGTGCTGACAGTGCCAACTGGTGATTTATAACCCTTAACAGAAACTCCCAACTTGTTGTTACACCTTATTCTCCCCTGTTATCACGTGTTTTTCATCACATTTCTGCTAACATAAAACTGGGGTAATGAGCCCCCTCCAATGTTCAGTTGAGTTCACATCTGGAAAGGTACGTCAAATTCTTTCACTGCTTCTAAAGTGATACTGTTTGAAACAGAATTGACTGTTTTTGACCATTTATGCTCATCAGAATACACAAACATAAAAATTTAGATATGTACAAAAAGAAATTAACAGTATGTTATATAAACAGTGCAATTCATTTAACTATTTATGAAATTAAGAAATAAGTAAATAAAAAAGGAAGAGAAAGCTATGCCAAGCATCAAGGTCAGCTCATGCTGATATCTCTAAATGTAAAACCAAATGGTGCTTCCCAATGTAGTTTATTTAGTAGAGCTTGAAGAAGCGATCACAGTACAACCTTCCTTTCGGAAAGCGGAAACATGGGTGGCAGTGGCGACAGATGACAATCCCAAAGCAGAGCACGTTTTCAGCACAAGTAACACGATTTAGAACAGAGATGGCAAGACCCCATGCACTGTCGAGGCAGGAGGCAAGGCGCTCATGGCAGACTCTGCTGCTTATCCCTGCGGCAGGGTTTAATGCATCACGAAATGGGTGAGAATGGGAGAAGACAGGCATTGGGGATTACCTCAGTAGGTGTTGGAGAGAGCAACTGAGGTGACTGCAAACAGCAACACACAAAGTCACAAATTAGTGGTTAAAATTCATGCATGATGTTACTTGTGAGAACAACTGCTCTTAAAATAGCAATATCCACGTATAACTCGATAACCGTTAAGAGCAACACCTGCCAATCAAGCTAGGAGTACCTTCCTTTTTCTTTGCTTTTTGTACAAGATGATGAAGAACAAATTGTAAATCCCCTCATAAACAGCTTTTGTTGATTTTACTGCTGTGAAACCCTGTGGTCAGGTCTGGCAAGGCCTGTAGCACAGAAGGCAGCAGTTGAACTAGGGAAACTTGCACTTAAAGAGAGTTGCCTTAAAGACACAAGCCCTGGATGAATCTGCCTTAAGTTTCTCCAAAAACTGGATTCAAATTTTGTGACTTAGGACTAGATCTGTTTTAAGGAAATGCAAAAATATCTATATTATATATATTTTAATTAAAGCCATACAATTTGACAATTTGCTGTGTTACCTGAGCATAAATCTACCACTGAAATTGCTGGAATTACAGGTGCATCTGAGATGCTAAAATCTGGAGGAGAGGCTATGTCATTAACTTAAGAAGATAAAAATTTGGAACTCCCTAAAAATGCACGTTGGATTGAGAGCCAGAGCCCAGAGCCCATTCTTGGTTTAAGCACCTAGGAACAGGTGACTGATTCCCACTTTATCATGCTTTAAGATATCACTGAAGTATTGACAACAAAAATGTCTACGTTAGCAGACCTGCCAGAGCCAGCTTTGAGTCAGCAGCACAAATCCAGGGGAAAAGCAGATGTGGCAAGAACCACATTTGCCAGAAGCACTGATATGAGATAGATTCAGGACTAGGCAGCCGCTAAGTGGAGGCTTTCAGCTTCATAAATTCAGAAACCTCAATGCTATTAGTACCCTTAACCAGATACAATCTTGATTCTTTCGGTGTTCATTGCAATGGGGCTGCTTTGGTTCAGCTGTGTGCAGAGAGGATTTGTGCAGCCCTTCACGTGAGAGCAGCTCAGTGGATTTGAGTGCAGCTGATTATGGATGAAATGCGTGAGTCGTTGCAGGACTGGGGCTCTTATTATATATCATTACTGCTAATATTTATTTCTACCCTCTATTTATATCTACAGAGAACAAAGCAGACTACTATATCTTACCAATATATCTAATATAGCTGAGAGGTTTAAATTTATTTAAAAAATTGCCTAAATTCATAAAAGAAATCAGAGATTGAAATGAAAGGTTAGAGAAAAAAGGCCCACTTGTACAACAGGAGTTATATTCAAGCATGTTTCACATAAAACAGAATTAGTATTAAATAAGATTAAGTTAAATTAGATTTCATTAGCACAAACTGCATAACATCAGCTCTGCACATGAAAAGGGTGAAATGCAGGCATGACATGAGGATGAACTTTTACAATGGGACAACTGAAAGAAATTTGTGCATACAGAAGTGATACCCTTGTTGTTTTACCAAAATAACATAGTACACTTAAAAAAAGCATGAAAGACATTTGGCTTGGTTTCTGATTTTTGCATTGTAATTAGCAATTGTTCCCTTTTTTTTTTTTTTTTTTTTAAACCACATGCATGTACAATGCCTCTCATAGAAAAATACATTTTTCACTACATGTCATCTGTTTAAAAAAAAAAAAACAATCACAGAAAGCAATGCATCAATTCCCATGTGCTAGAAAATGAAAGGCACTTTCTGGAAAGACTAAAATGCCTTGAAAATGAATGGATAGTATGATCCAAGTAAGTGAATTTGTGAAAGATTTTTTTTTAAATTATGCACATTTACGAGTGTTCAGCAGCATGTTTAATGATCATAAAATTTCATAAAATTTCAAATTCACAGTAAAAGATACCCATGTTTCAGTACCTCCCCATAACTATGCCTGTCATCTGAAGAGTAACTGATATATGGAGAATAGGAGATCATATCTGGGCGGTCAATGTTATAGATGGCTTTATTTTTAGGAAGAGCAGCCAAATCCCTGTAGTCAAGAATTTCATCTCCAAGCTTTGCCTAAGAAAAGGAGGAAAGAAAGAAGTGAGGATAAGAAGGAATATGATCAGGATGCAATCAGAAAAGGATAGATACATGCTGGTAGAAAAGTCAGTCATCATATTAATAAATTACCTCCTATATCTGTGAGAATCTAAATAGCTTATAAACATAAGCAATCCAGAATATTACTGTTATTTTCTTTTTATATACTGGTGTTTTCTACTTTGTCATTCACATTTCACTAATAAAATTAACATGATATTATTGTAGTTCCCTTGGTTATATCCTGCTTACAGCTGACTGTACAGAGAGATACATTGGAAAAATATTGCAGTCTTTCTCAGGCTAAATGCCTTTGATTATAGAGTGTTTTTGGTGTTCGGGGTTCCCCTACCAGAGGCTGTAGTGAATAATCAGAGATGTATTTCCAATGCGTACCCTCTAGATACTGGAAAACATCATGCAGGTCTTTAATCATCTCCATTCAGCTGAATGCCACAGCTTCATCTCCCTTTCTGACTATTTCTAAGTAGCCTTTAATTGCTGATCACAAAACCAGCAGATGTTGGATTTGTATCATGCTGCATTAATTCAGAAGATCACAGATGCAGTTTAATCCTTCCATGATAATCACACAGCCAACCGAGGGAAGACTTCTCTCCCTCCCTGGCAGCTGCTTCCCTCCCTGCTCTTTTTGCTGCCCTTATTCCAAAAGACTAACTACCCATTTTCACAGTTAGGATAATGATAATGTGCCCTAAAACTATATCCAGCATTACTGTCCTTGTAGATATCAAGTTGACATGGGAGAAACAGGCAGCACAATTATCCTATTCCCAATTCAGGCTTGCAAAATAATAAGTTCTTTCTTGGCAGCAAAACAGTAAATAGAGAGTAGTGAATCTCACTATTCTCTAAGAATGTCAGTACTACCTGAAGTAAAACCATGATGTTCTCCATGTGCCAAAAGGAAAATAACCAGGAGGCAACCAATATTTAAGCACTGATTGTATTTTTTATAATAAAAGTGCAACAGACTTTTCAGGGAAGTGCTGTGATTTAGTGAACTACAAATTAGAACTACTCATTTATCCTTTTTGTAAAACAGTGCATGAATTAGTGCAAAAGTAAGGCCATTTGGCAACATGGGAAGGAGGAAGATCCTTTCTAATCATTGAGATGGGAAAAAAAACATCGCAAATTCTCATCTTAAAAAAAGCTAATAAAAATGTGTTTTTTTATAAAAATGTGTTTTATATGTGTGTTATAAAAAATGTGTTTTTTAATAAAAAAAATCATCAAATAAATCATTCTTTAAGAGTGATCTAAAAATATCACCTTCCTCGCAGCTCTTTTAGCTAAACAGCAACGAAATAGCTCCTTCCCAGCAGAGGTGTTGTGACAGCAGCCACAAAAGCCTTCTAAGAAGCCAGTTGCCACCTGTGATGCAGGGACAGGTCCTTCAAAGACCAGGAGGGTCAGTATGTTGGGACTTTGGACAGTGTTGCAGCCTACATTGAAGGCCAAGCAGGCTGTGATCATTTTTTAAATTATCTAAGGTTGTGCAGGTTATTTCAGTGAACCTGAAGTTCATAATTGAACATCTACATGCAAGTGTGAATTATAGTCATTTTAGTCCTTGTCTCTCCACGTACAAGAGCAATATGGAATCCCCCAACTACAGACTTTAGTACTGTCAGTGACAAGTTACTGATTTATATAACTCCTCTCATTTTAAACATCAACGTAGGCAAAACCAGATTAAAAAAAAAAGAAAAAATCCTTCATTTATAAATGTTTAATTTAATTTGTTTTTACCAACTTTCAAATAAATGAATGCAATATTCATTTATACTATTATTATTATACCATTATTATTTATACCATTTAAATACCATTGCAGAAGACTTCAATTATGGCTAAGAGACTTGAAATCATTTCTTCAATAATCCATTTTTTTCAGCTCTGATAAAATCATGCTCTAAGTTTAGAATATTGGTGTCATGTGGAATATGTAATGTTAAATTGTATAATTGCAAATATGATCCTGTACAACAGTATAATGTGATTTCTACTCCTAGTATGAGAATGTACAACATAGCTACATGACCTAAACTAAGCTTTCCAGTCAGATGCATCTCTGTAGAGAGCTTCTAATTCTCTATGGGTAAAATTTGGCTAAGTGTATAAAAAAAGACTATTATTTTAGTCCTATTTAATGGCATAATGTAGAAATTAATTGTTTTAACTGTTTTTAACCAGTATTTTGGGACTCCCAAGGGATTCGGCACTGGAGTAAATTCCAGGTTGGATACAATCCAGCCAAAATTGAGGCTAATGAAAAGACGCCCTCCAAGACCATTGGCTTGAGCCCTCTTCCAGGGCAAGAAGCCAGCAAGGTCTGATATCAGCAGAAAGAGGAGAGAGCTCTGGCATTAGTAAATGGACTGTGTGAACCATGTGCAGGCTCAGCCGAATCATGCTTTCTTCATCTTTCCCTAGCCGAGCACTAAAGCACAACCCAGAAACATGCCTCCCGTGAAGCCACCACGTTGTTCCCAGCATTTGTAGCACTCTGATTTGACATCTTCTAAAACATACGGATTCACGGTTCCTGCACTTTAGCTCTTTTCTCCACACTATTTTCTCCAACAGGATACTTTAAAGAGCTCCCCACTGTTAAGGTACAGTTTTACTGCTGGTTTAAATAATCTAAATCCATGCTCTTGCTGAAGTGGCTGCCCTGAGGGCACCTTCCCTCTCTGCTGTGACATTAACATTAAGGCCAGGTAGACAACTGGATCTTCTTTTTTTTCCCTTTTCTAGCAGAATCTGGTCTCCAATCTGACTGACCATACTCCTGTGTTCCCACTAGTACTAGTACTTAAGAGGAGCAAGGACACAGGGCTGGGAGGGATGGGACCACACGCTGGCAGGACCTTCCTTTTCCATGACAGCATGAATTTAGATTTGGCTAAACCAATGATGAAAATGCACCTAAGCTGAAGCTGGAACACGCCTGATTGTCTAACAGTTCTGTAATTAACGAGAGATGCAAAAGATAGCCAAAGAATTGTTTTCACGATACAGAAGTCCAGTAACATGTTTTTAATTCTCTTTCCTTTTTCCCTCTTGAAAGCTGAAATGGAATTTAATCAATCTCACATCTTACTGACAATTAAGTGGTCATAAAAGAGACAGATATAGCAAGAACTCACACGCCTCTGGGGAATCTTTTTTCCTAATTGACTCATATTTGCTAGAGAACTTTATTCTTTCACAGTCCCAGCTGCCTCTAAAGGTGCATATTACAATAACAAACATTAGACTGTGTGCTGATTTAATGATATCCTTTGGGAAAAAAAAAAAAAAAAAAAAAAAAGAAAATGGAGGTTTGTCCTTGAGTGCAAAACAGCCTGTGAAGCATATTTAAAGAAGCAATCACAAATATTAAGAAAAACAGTACGATTAGATAAATGCCACATAACTCTTAGAAGAATACTCTCACTTGTAAAAACAATAAAATGGCACTTGCTGGAGAAATACAGACCATCTGGCCCCAGAAAATGCTTACATGATAATAGTCTGTTAGCACAATGACTTGTCTTCATAATAGTTGTGTCAATTACCTTCTTTTTCTTTTTTCTTTCTTTTTTTTTTTTTTTACTGGGCATATGTCTCTGCCACCCACCAGCATGGACTTCTGCTGGAAGGAGTACCTAGAAATACCAATGAGTCTTTATTTAGGGGGTAGTTCCTACAGCTCTAACTCAGGCTTACTCAGACAAAGTGTATACCAAGTTTAAAATAAATTCTATCTGAAGAAAGGAGACAAATCTGACTCCAAGGCACTGTTCTGCTTGTCTCGGTGTAGCAAATAAAAGGCCTTCATCTCAGTCTAACAACCCCTCTGGCAGCAAGCTGCAGCTCCAGCAGTTTCTCTGCATATGGTATTATTGGTCGAGAATGACTTGCCTTCCTGAGGGGTGCTGGAGAGGATGAAGAGCACAGTCCTGGCAATACTGAGGTGCTCAAAGAGACGCTTGTATGGAGCATACCACACCTGTGGATAAGTTTGTACATACTCCAGTTATGATCTTAAGAATTTACCCATGACCATTATCTAGAGTACTCTAAGTGAGATGAACTTGGTATTGAAAAAATACTCAGCATCAATTTTTATCATATTTGTTCAGTTATTTGAAGTCTCTTTGAAGAGTTTTCCAAAGCTAGCATTTCTTAGATTGGGGCCAAGGTCCTCTGAAGTCAGGGACCGAAGCTAGTCAGGGCCTGAAACCTGTAATCACAGACATGAGTGTTTTCATAAGCAATCAAATGCAGACTCGGGGCTAGATTTAGACATGGCGTGTTCAAATCTAAGCCTGCAATCTACCTATGGGCTACACTGTTTACTTAAATTTTTGTTTTTAGAAAGCATTGTAGTATTCTGTATTCTTTGGTATAAACTAGCTATAGTGGTAAGTGGTAAATTCTAAAGATAGAGTGTAAGTGCCACTGTCCTATTATGTTAAATGCAGGATTCAAACATTTTAAATGTGAGATTCCATTTTGGAAGAACCATCAACTGTAATGCTTTGGAGATGCTAAATTTCCATATAACATGCTGAACTGTAGGAGGAAGGATGAGTTGGTTTTTTTATTCCCATCTCAGAGAATGAATTTCACAGAGAAACACTTACATAGATCACACGGCTTGGGGAACCTGATGTACTTGAAGCAGGTACAGAAATAATACTCTCAGAGGAAGTCCTAGTTTCCTACAGCAGAAGGAAAGAAGCAAAACAGAAAAGACTGTAGGCAACAAAATTTGCATTTTGTTAATAGGAAAAAGATTTTATGCATTACTTTCTTTATGCTTCCCTGCAGAAAAAAAACAAAAAAAAAGGGCTGGGGCAGTATTGAGCCAAAAGAACAGCCTTGGGGATTAATAGCAACAGTTTAAACTAGAGGAGCTCTGAATCTGGGCTCCTACAATGACATGGTGGCAACACGTCTGCTCTCACGTTATGCTGTCAAGACTAATCTTTTCTGCATGTCTTATGGCATTGTGTCACTCACTGCTAGCAAAAAACAAGCAGAACATCCTGAATAAATCCTACAGATACCAAAGTAGTTAGTTTTTCTCTCTCAAATCATATGAGTACTGGATTACTTTTAATGCTTAGCTGGTTTTGCTTTGTTTTCAATCATTCTGGCATTCAGAGTGACAGAATATTATTACTTTTTTTTTTTTGGTGGATTCCTTTATGATGAAAAATATATCATTACTTTGTAATAGCAAAAAAGGTCTGCAAGACACAATGGTATCAACCATACATGAACAGACCTGACATTTGCAATTGAAGTTTGAACAAATCTCACAATATTTTTTTATCCTCTCTTTTATTCAGATATGCTAGCTCATCATAAAATATTCTTTTCCATCTATGGAAAAATCTGTCCCAGGCTACAAGCAAGCACATTTTTTGTTATGCGTTATAGTCACAGAAGTCATTTAGTGTCTTACTAAATTCAGACACTTCTCACAGGGAGGCTACAATTCTTCAAATCTTTGAAAAGATTTTAGTATTATTCAGCTGTCAGCTTAAGGTAGCATCTTACCTACTATGCCAGTAGTATATTTTACTATTTATAGAGACAGTTATTATGTTAATTGTAATTGTTAAATGCTTTCAGAGTGGAAACCTTAATTTAGAAATAGCAAGAATGGTTGAAAGTAAAAAAAATCGGTAAATCAGAGAAAAAAAAAAATCTTCACTGCAATATTGTACTGTGGAGCAGAAGGATCAAACTCAGTGATCACAGCAAACCTTTCACCGACCTTCATTAACACAAATAGTCTTATGGACTTCTGTGGGACAAGGATCCAAAACAAGGGAACAGCCCACTTTTCTTTGGCTTTTTCTTTTCCCCTACAGTGGCTGTATTATCATAACTTCTTTTCCCCTTCCACTCTGGCTCCAAAGTTTTGGTCTGTGCTGCCTTCTACCTTTAGCACCTCCTTCAGTCACATGCTCTACATTTATCTATTTATAGAGAGATATTCAACTTTTGAAATCAATTTTCTGAAATAAAGGGTTGACCAGAAAATTCCTCAATCAGCACATTCTATATTCAATTTTACTAGATAAGCTGGCAAGTCTGCTGCTACCTTCTTGGAAGCAGCATCCTTCCTTCTTGTTCCTTTCACTAATGAGAGTAAAGACCAGAAAAGGAAGAGGGGAAAACCCCAAAGAAAATTTCAAAAAGGCTTGAAAAAAATGCTTCAAGTTCCCTTCTGTTTCTTCCTACTGAGGTTTTCCTACTTTCCTGCTGCCTTCCTCTCTGCTTGGGAAGGGGCAGCCTCCCAGGGACGCAGGACAGACTTGTCCAAAATGAGTCAGATGCTCAACAGTATCTGTCACGGACACTTTCTGGGACCTTGTGGGGACAAGGCAGTTAGTATGAACCCAGCAAACACTTTCAACAGTGGAAAAAAACAAACAAATTACATTTTCAATAGATTACACAGGGCTTTAGCCTTGCAATTTCAGTTACGCAGCCCAAATAAAATCCTCAGGAAGCTTGAAATGCTGCATAATATGGTTAGACTGAATCAACAGCACTTATTAAACTAAGTTATTTTGACAATCTTAAATACACTCGTTCTTTCTTCATACCGAAAAACCACTTATCTGATACTCAGAGCTTGCCCTACTGAATATCAGAACAATCATTTCCCCAGTACGTGGGTACAAATACAGAGCCAACGTCCTCCAGGGTAAAGCCTGAAACAAGTTTGTTTTCTTTTTTCCAACACTGTAATTTAGTCAAAGTTGCACTTGCTAACACACCACATTTGTAAACACTCTTTTTATAGCTGCTGCCTGCTGTTCTGCCTTGTCCCGTGGGACTCGAATACAACCCTTGGTAAATCAAACCAAAGCTTCTTCAAACAACGATGCCACTTGGAGCATCAGAAAAGAGCAGAACTGAAAAGCCCCGCACTTGGCCCCTGCATTAAATGAGATAGTTGTATCTCATCCCCGCCACATCAGAGAGATCTGCTCCCCAGCTACAGATTAATTCTTCATTTCCTAGGGGAAGCTTATTCATCCACTAACCTTGCAATTATTAAAGCTGCCAGAACTCCCTCCTCTCCCCTCGCACACAGACAGACGCACAAATCATCCAAGTTAAGGATGTACTTAAAGCCAGACACCAAATTAGGCTGGGGGGGCTTGCCAACGTTTTAAAAGCAAATAATAAGAAAGTCCAATGAAAGGCTTCAGAAAAACAAAACAAAATGAAAACCAAAAAAAGTGAAAGTCTTCTGATCTTTTAAGAGCAGAGCCACATAAAAAAAGAAGAGGTCATGCACTGATCACATCGTAATCAGACAGAAATTAAAAATCCAGGGTGGTTTTTTTTTTTTTTCCCTCTGAGACAGCTTATTCATATAACTATGGATTGTAGACCACAATTCGCCTTAATTCATAGCTTTAATCACTAAGCAAAAAGGGAAACATGATGTTTCCCATTAATCTACTAGATTTTTGTCATTTTAAATTTAAAATGATGACAGTGAAACAATTTCAAATCCTTCTCCCTCCCCCCCCGAAAAAGGATAGAGAATAAGACAAAAGATAAGAGAGAAGAAGAAAAAAAAAAGATAAAAAATAAGGTATTTTTACCTTGTTTTTTTCCTCAGCCTTTGCAGCCTGTCTACAAACTGGATGCCAGATGGATGTACCTGAAAATTAAATTCAGAGCTCTGATTAATTCAGTTCCCTCACGAGTGGCTTTTATAGGATACAGCAGGATTTCATGGACACTTTCAAAGTTAGAAAGTACAATTTCTCAACATCAGTAAGTCTGGTGTCACACATTTAAAAGGCACATCATAAAGCTGCAGGGACTTAAAAATGTGAAATAAACTTCAAAACCTGAATCATTGGAGATGTTAGAATGGATCTTTGAGAGTCCTTGACTCCAAGCCCCTGCTCAGGGCAGGTCCCACCAGAGCAGGTGACCATGTCCTGGTAGCACTGTGAGTATTGCCAAGGCTGGAGATTCCACAACCTCTCTGATCAACCTGCTTTGGTGTTTCAGCACTCTCCTGGTAAAGGGTTCCCCCCCCCCCAATATCTAGACAGAATTTCCTGTGATCTTATTCTCCATATTCTTGTAATGCTTTGGCATGTCACCTTGGTTAGCATCCTGTGTTGGAATGAAACACAGTTTGATCATTTAATGCTTAAAATCTAATATTTTTTTATCATTCATTGTAGCAATCTTGCACTTTCCACCTGCTTGTCTAACACCAATTAAATATTTAAAACCTGCATTATTTCAAGGAAAGACATACCCTAGAGACAACAGGACAAAATGAGTCAAGTCTATGCTGCAGGTATGTTTGGAATAGATGCTTATGGTATGGCTAATGTGATTTCAACTCAAGTTATGAGTATATGTAAGAGTTAGAAAGAAACTAACATTTTTGTACCAGTCACAAAGAAAAAAATCCTTTAGAAGTTGAACACAAATGTTCAATACATGGATGAAAGTGGAACGTGCATAATTATGAAAAATGAGTGAATAACTGTAAAAAATGAAGAATTATCTGTACATTTTTAATAGTAGAAGAAACCTTTACATTTACCCCTGTCTGATCCGGAACACGAGCTCAAGCATTTCCCCGCATAGCTGAACAATGTTAGCGCAAGGCAACCTCTGCATGACTAAATGGGAAGTTGAGAACTTTTTTGTTATGAATATTTAGTTTTCACTGGGTGGAGAGCACCAAGAAGATTTATAGGAAATGCTTTGTTTTCACAGCAGTTTGATAGTTTTCTCCACTGGTGGATTTTGGAAAGGATATAAAAACAGAAGGTCTGTGTATGAGAAGACAGATGAAGATGATTAGATTTTATTTCACTTCACAAAAATAGCCCAGATGAACCCAGAATCTGTAAATTCAAACTGGACAAATTATGTCTACTAAATTACTGATTTTTTAGAGGACTAAACTAGCAAAAAATGGCTTAATGGAACCTTTAAATTCAATCCTAAGCTATGTTCCGATGTTGAATAAGTCTCAGCTCATCCACTGAAGGAGTTTGAATGAACTGCCCCACGAGCTGATGCAAAGCTTCCCACTAGTGTTTTAAACACTATTTAATAATCTTTTTTGAATGATTACTTACTACTACATGTGGTCATGCAGAACTAGCTGGAAAACTTTTGTATATAGAAGAAAAAGCGTCATTACACCCAGTTGTTGCCTGTTGCATGACCACTGAAGACTTGTTTTCTAGTAATGAACACGCAACATATAAAGATACTGTGCATTACTAGTAAGTGGAAGAAGAACAAGTTATAAAACCATGAAATTTGACATTCTAAACTAAAATGTCCGATGAAGCAGTCCAAACATCAGACTACTTTCAAGTTCACACTGGTTTCTGATGGAAGGTGCTCTTTGTGTAAAGACAAAAAATATATGATGATAAGTTGGTATGAATGTTTCCCTGCATCAGAAAGTAAAGCAGATATAAAAATTAATAGAATCTGAGCATACCTTATGACTCTTTGAATTAAAAATCAGCACAAAACCTAACAAATATCTCTCTTTAGAGTGAATTGAACTTAAACAGGAGATTCACTGTAACCCAGTTTTGCAGGTTTAATAATCTAGAAACAAATTTGCAGTGCAACATCTTTTTTTAAAGCACTTATTTTTGGTGATCTTTCAGTATTGCTAAACTACTTACAATTAGAAGAAGCACAACACTTTTTCTGGCTCCTGAGAGAAAATGCATGGGCAGAGACAAGGATCATTACGTCCTTTAATAAGATAGTTCTTGTTGAAAACCAAAGTGACAATAAAACTGTCATTTTAAATAATACAGTAAATTATAACAAGATCTTACTGAGACCACTTTTGGGTTTTAAAAAAAGCATAACCTCTCTGTTGCACTATTATACTGCTGTACTAGCTTTTTCAATGTACTATTTTAAAAAAACTGTGGACAGTTGCAAAATCTATAATACATATCTGGGCAGACATCTGATTTTAGGATAATACCCCAACGTTGCATTTCCCAAGTTATACTGAGTCTCTCTTTACTGTTCTGCTTTGAAAACATACCGTTAGTCAATGGGCAAAAGCCTTCATTTACTCTGGTGGCTGACTCTATATTCAACCATGTATATCTCTCTTACTGTTTTTTGAAAAGTATTCTAGCTTGTGTCTAGGCTAAATAATGTTTTTGCTCTTTGCATGAATTACACAGGAAGTCTTTCCCTAAAACCACTGAAATTCCCTGACCAGAAATATTTATTCTCTTATTCTCTATTAATTTCTCTTGTGGTGCAGAAGGTATAGACAGAAGATATAGTCTCGTGAGGACTTCACCTTCATGCCATCCTTTTTATCATCTGAAGGTATGGAGACAGGATGGATGGGAATTCAAGTAAGGTGTTGCAGATTTTCTCTGGGCACGCCAACAGGAAATAGATCCAGCCTTGGTCTCAGATCCACAACAGCAGATGTACATTAGTTTTCATCTAGACAAATTGGCACCACAGAAAATCGTATTTTTTATTAAATGGAAACTTCTTAAATCTTCACTGTTACTAGGTCCACCTGAAAGAAATAACTTCTACCACTGACTCTTCTTCACGTGATTCATACTTGCTACTGGCTTTAAACAGGGAGCGAACTATTAGTAGTAAATTAGAGGCATCAAAGAGTGTTTTGGTTTTGCTTTCCCTTAGCCTACATATTCCTTCACTTTGTTGGTTTGTTTTGAAATAAGAAAATGTTCAAAACAGCACAGCCACACTAGCAGGCACAGGCAAGAGGGTAATGCTTCTGAGTGTAACCTTTTTTTTTTTTTTTTTTTTTTTTACCTTGAAGATACATTTCTTCTCCTTCTGCAAACATCTGACTGCACCTGACACATCGTGCGCAACTTGGGTGATAATGCTTTTCTCCTGCCTGTTTAGAAACAAAACAAAACAACACCAAAAATTAAGCTTAATGATCGATTCAGAAGATTTAGCATGAGATTTTTTTTTCATTCTCTAGAACATGATTAATTAGAATAAATGAGTTAATACCAGCTAGTTCAACAACTGACTAAAGCCACATACTTATTTCGATTTTTGATACTTTACTTTTCAAAATGAAACTATAGTCTTGACTGCACAAAAACATTAGTGAGCCATAGGTAAATCTGTGGATTTACAGAGTAGAAACTATTCCATATAGTGAGCACTGTTTTCCCAACAAGTAAGCATAACGTGCATCAAATGCACGGTAACTTAGGACAGGATTAAGCTGTAAGCTTTCTCAGGTTAGCAAATTACCACGTTTTATGAATTCAGATTTCTAGGTTTCTTTATAACCCTATGAATTTCAACTGTTTTGCCATTGACTTCAGTGTGTTTTTCAAGAAAAGAAATATATAGGATAGTAAGGAGTAAGGATTTGTCTGTCAGAAGATTAATGTGCAACATGGAAAAAAGTGAATTTGATCTTAAACTAATATCAGGATAAAAGGTCAAGATTCTTGCAGCACGGGATTTATGAAGGAGTTATGCAGCAAACTTCTCAGCCACTTGGCCACAACCTGGTTCTGTGGATAACTGTGGGCAAACGTGTGAGCTCTGGTTCCCACTGGCAAGGATAGCAGCACCACAAGTGAATGTTGGCTTGAACCAGACAAAAATAGCATCCCAGGAACATCCACGGAAGAGATGAATTTTGGCATCTCCTCCCTCCTCTTCCATCCCAAATTTTTCTGGGCCAGACAGAATAGTTTTAGGCTTGAAGTCAGTGCTTTATCCACTCTGAACAAAAGCCTGCAGAGCAAGTATCCCTAAAGCCATCTGGTCTGAGCTGGAGTCCTGCTGGAGTTAAAAATGAGCATAGCTATGTACAACAACCTGTCCACTCAGAGGAGGCTGAAAGAGCTGTTAGGATTTTGTGCAACTTTAACAAATTATTATCAATTATTGGCACTCCAGTATCTAAACATGCCTCTGTCCTTAATATCAAAAATATCTGTTATTGGCAAGAATAAACAAGATGCTGTTAGAAATTTAACACTGTTACTACAGGGATAACTTGCCTGATTATTTTTGAGTGACAGAATATCAACGTCTTTAGAGAGATTTTAAGAACATATTCTGGCTTGGGGGCTACTTTGCCATCTACAATATCAAATTCAGGAGTGTCATAAAGTAAGGTTAAAGAAGCCCTGAGTTTTACTTCACCCATGTTACCTTGTTTCACCCCTGAAAACTTGTTGCTGCATGCATTATATCAGCAATAAGGATGAGCAACACATCACAAGAGAATTAACATTTTGAAAACAGCTTTGTTGCAGTTCACTCTTTGCTTCATGGTCTACTGGTGCAGACTGCTGAGTCTTCTGCAACTTTAGAAAAGGAAAACCAACATTATTTAGAGTGAAGTATCAGACTTGAGGTTTAACACTATTGCCTGAGTACAGGCTTCAGCACAGGTGATCCTTTAACTATAATCAGACAAACCTAAATGCGAAACATGAAGTGAAAAGAAGCACCATCTCCCTTGGAAGACTGGTATTACATGGGCATTGCTAATACAAAGCATAGACTCAATAGTGTAATTGATTTTGCCCGGCTCAATTCCCAGGCTGAGTATCTAGCCACAATTCAGAGGAATTCAATTATTCCTCTGAAAAAAGAAACTGTCAGAATGCATTTGGTGATGCATCACAGAACAGAAGCTACTTCCCTACATTTAACAGTACAACCAAATATCACTGTAATTCACTCACCTGTGTACCAACTACTATCCAATCACTAGATGTTAAATGCCAGAGTGATTTTTTTTTAACTTAGATATACTTAAAACAGAAAAAGATCAGAATATCCTTCTGCTCTGCCACTCACACCAGCACAATTTGAACAGATTTTTCAGCATTACCTCTGAATTAAAATGGGGCATATTCAAATTTTTCAAGTAATTCTTAAGGGCTCACAGCATTTTTTGTTGTTTACCCCCTTTTTCAGTTTATATTGCAGCCATCTAACTGAAGCAGCGACAACAAGACAGAGCAGATTCTTTAACCTTTGAAGTATTTAAAACAAATGATACTGTCCTTCTAAATGAGAGCGGAGAGCTGAATCTCAGGTTATGGACTTGATACAGGAAATAACTACTATTATTCTCTAATATGGTTATATAATCTGATTAAATACTCATGAATTATATTTAAACCATGGGACCTGGAATGTTAGACCTGGATGTGCCTCAAAACCTCACCCGGGTGCACATGAAGGCGGCTTTCATCCAGGCCTGTGTCTCCGCTCTCCCCAGACCCTTTCAGAGGCTTCACCTCAGAGACGAACAAACAGGTTTCCAGCAGAATTCAGAAATTTTATAAGCTTAGGGCAGCAACTGCTAAATGCTTTCAGTTGAGCCATGATGATGGCCTTGTTATTTTTTCTTTTCTTAGTTATATTGACGTGAGGGAATTTAGAGCAGCACATAAATTCCTAACCATATGGTTACTTCTTCTCTGCACAGTTTGAAAGCTTGGTTTGACAGATTGTTGTCTCAGTGTTGCTTGTTTAATAAAATACCAACACACATACAGCATGGAAGCTGCAACACCCATCCCTGACAGATCTCCCACTGTTCAGGGAGGACTGCAAGGACCCCCCTCAACAGCCTACATTTGCTTGAAGACTGCCCCTAGACTTTGTGCCTAGGCATCTCGAGGTAAGGACAATATTTTTCTCAATGTTAAACTGAAGATACATTTTCAGCTGATGAATCTTTCAATCTGAACAGCAAAGAGTGTCCTCGGAAACACAGTACACTAACAATATTTTAATTTCCCTTCAAATGACTGTAGCAGCTTTCCATAATTGCTGAGTCAATGTCTTGGGATATAATTTCAAAATTGAGTCAAAAAGGTGCTTGCAAATCTGAGCCAGACTGTCCTGAATCACTCCATCCCTTAGCTAGCAAGGGCTGCTTGTAAAGGTAATACTTTTTTGTGTGGCAGCAGGGTTTTTGGTCTGGATGAAGGACAGAACACCCTTCTCAGGATCAAGAACTACAGAAAACTGCAGCCCTTTCTGCTCTAAGCATGAGGTGCGCTTCTGTGTTGCTACCTCTAATAGAGCACATAGGAAAGTATACCCACACTTAGTAAAAAAAAAAAAAAAAAAAAAAAAGCTCTGTAGCAGCGTACATAAATATAAATTACCTTTTTTTTTAATTCCCTCTACCTTCGGGACTGAAGTAGATAGAAGACACAACGAATCTCGTGTGACAAATGTTAATTACATCATTTAACACACAGTTTGAAAACAGGAAGGAGGGCACTACTCGAGCCTGTACAGAACACAAAGCATTAAACAACACTCTGTGCTGAGCAAGGCAGAGTAACTCATAGTGGAAGGAATAACCTGAACTACTGAAAGCTGGGTTCTACATTATCTGTCAGCAACCAGGAGAAACATATTACGTTATTATAGATAGCACAGTGAAAACCTCTGCTCAACCTCTGGCTATGGTAGAAATGACCAGTGAAATAGCTGAATACATAGAAAATGATATATTTAGTAATTCCGAAGCCATTACCATGACATTAACAGTCTGGCCTCTCACGTAGTTGCTAAGAGTGCAAAACCCCAGATATCCATTTCCAAGCACTGATAAGCACACAAGACATGCTGAAATAAATCAAGATATCCTTGATATATGTCATATTAAAACAGAATTTCAAATCAAGATACAATTCACTGGAAAATTAATCTTCTAATGCTTTTCGCCTACATCTGTGGATTCATACAAGTGGAACTGGGAAGACAAAGAGCACCTAACTTAACCTGTATAAGGAAAGTTCATAATCTATCATTTTAAATTCAACATTGTGGAGTACGTACCTTCACTGGAAAGTTTTTTTGGAATATACACATCAAAAAAAGTAAAAAATTACTGAGCTCCTTTACATGACATTTGGTTTGTCATGCTTGTATTTCATCATTCATTTTTAAAATGAATGTTATAACCAGACTATTTTCATTGTTTTTTTTTCCTTAGGTGGCTGAAATGTATAGGAACCAGATAATAAATACAGGTATGAAAAAGGAACTCCAGATTTTTACTTTTATGAAGATCAATAGAGTTTTTGATTAAGATACAGCACTTTTTGGATGCAAGCAGACAGTGCACTGATTTATGGAGACAAATTCACGTTTTCTGTAAGTTAAAGCAGCCCACTCCTGCTCCCAAAGCTGGATTAGTTTTTATCTAGCAACCATGTCACCAAACAGCCCAGAACTGGACCAGGAAGTTTCCCTTCCAAGGTAAACCTAACCCAGCTGAAATTGGGGGTTCTTCTTGCTTATGCCCCATTCCTGGTCACGGCTTCAACATAGCGTTGTCCGATGTGGCTTCAGTGCTAGAGAGCGAGTAAAACAGCGGGCCCAAGCATTTATCTTTGCCCAGATCCTGCTGTGACCTCCAGAGCAGGATGGAGAAGGTACAGCACCATCAGGCATAGTTCAACAGCTGCACTTACAACTCAGCATTTGCACCAGCACCACATCATGTTACACGGACTACGCTGGTTCCAGACTCTACCCAGCATCTTCAAACACGGCAGATGACGTTGAGAAAATCACACAGCTGTTGCTGCTTGTAGTAGAACTGTGCTCAATTACTAGCGTTAAGTGTAACCACACACAATCCCCACTCACATTTACAGCCAGAACCTTGCAAATGCTACAGAACAACTGGAAGAGCTAATCAGGAACAGTTATACACAGTAATGGTTAGTAAACATCTGTCATGGGTCTGAAGGGACGGACAACACTGTCGACACAGGGGTAGTCAGCAAAATACCTATTTACTGTGTTACCTAACAGGGCTGTGGAGAGAAAAGCGAGAGAGTGGAGGCAAGGAGAGAATAAACTGAGGGATTGTCTTACTAATTCTCTTAGTCACGGTGGGCCTGACTCACCACTGAGTCATTTCAGCAGTGTGCCAGGGCAAACGAGCTGCTTTCAGTGGGGCTTACACCAGCGTGAAATTGCGCAGCGTAGTGCAACGCTGTTAATCAATCCTTCTCCTCAGCTTCTCCTTGCTGGATTCATTTGTCACCCCACCAGATGCCAAGAGACATGTGAGGTGTCCAGCACATGCACCTGCGGCATTACGTACAGCTTTAGCTGTCTCACATGTACGGTTATTTCACATTGTCTTAGCTCTGGCTCATCCCCCTGTGCTCTGCAGAGCCTTGAGACTTCCCACCCACATCTGAGTCATTTTTACTGCCTCCCACACACTCTTTATTCTTCCAGGTATAAAGTGCAGAATCGAATGTACCAGCAGGGACATCTATCTTGGAATAGCAGTAACTTACTATGTACTGGACTCTCAAAAGGAGAATATTCTAATGCTTGGGAGAGAAATACAAAAACAATAAAAAATCATAAAGGGAATAATTAAGGGAAAAATTAAGAAAAAGATTCAAAAAAATCAGGACTGTTAAAACTCCAATTTCTTTCGGCAACACCTGCAGACAAGTTCTGATACACAGGAGCAGGCAGACCACAGCTAGGAAAGGCCAACTGTACCTTTTCTGACAAAACTGGTACACAGTCTAAAAACACTAATTTTGCACTCTGTTGTCTTTCTTATGTAATGAGCATGCTACTCCTTTTGTCTTCTACTCAGCTTTGCAAATTTATCTTGCCACCCACTGAGACTTAAGAGGCTTCTGTTTTCCATTTGCTAAACATCCTCCCTCACTTCTTTTCAGCTTTCCTCTCCCACTCCCTCAAACCCACTTATGGGCCAAGACAAGCTGCAGCTGGCTCTCACTTTTGCCATCCCTTGATTAGAGAGAGGGAGTGAAGAAGGAGAAAGGTGACTTGGCCTCAGTTTTGCAGCTGTGGATTTAGCCCACCCATTTTAGGCAGGAAGAATGAAAAAGCAAACAAAATTGTATAGTCCTGGAGCGGCAGTATTATCATATTTTCATGCATATTATCAAATGGAAGCCAGCACAGACACAAGGACAGCTAATCTGATGCCTCATTTGGGGCGCTTTGCTGTTTCACTGCTCCTTTCATGTGGGTCACAGTGATACAGGCTGAAAACATCTGGGGCAGAAGCTGCCTCTCATCAGGTGTCCGAATAAAAGCCGATATTTTGGAACTCCAAACCTTAGGCCCCAAACAAGGACCTGCAATGTTACTACCACACATGCATAACTGACTTCAGCAGTACTTCCCTAAGGTAGGAAGTTGCTAGTTTCAGATTCATCAGCACTTCTCATGATCAAAGGACAATTTAAGAACTCTTTCTCTGGAGTGAGAAAGGATTTCAAAGGAATATAAAAATGTTGGCAGGGGAAATTTTTCGTCTGTCTTCAAGGCAGCGTGTATTCCTGCTAATTACAGATGGCAGTTGTTACATGGGCTGGAATATCCTGGCAATACTTTATCAGCAAAGGCAATTGCCACAAGTACATTTAAGAGTGCTAGACAGAGCTAAATGTTAGGCCACTGTCATGGTTACTGCAGGGAGCCAGAGGGAGGCTGCTGTGCTGCTGGCTGCATCGTGGCTGCGTTACAGGGCACACGGGGAAGCAGCCGGGCTGCCATCAAGGCACAGATCAGAAGACAAACACCAAAGCAATTATGCAAAGCATGACGAGGAGGAAGCGAAAACATCCCCAAAGTGCAAAATTTTAGCTCCTCAGTATATCCAAATGCTGGCAAACAAGTACTACGTCGTATGAGAAGGGACTGCATCACCACAGCAACACGGTGCTGAGAAAGGCTAAGGCGCACGCCGTAAGCAGCTTGTACCCAAGTTCAAATGGCACAGGGTGGCTACTGAGATAACGGTTTTGGTGTAAAACCACCTCAATCAATTAATAATGCTACATTTTTGCTTATTGAGAAGCAGTAGACATCACTCTCCTGTTCTCCAGGCTCAAGTATCTAACTGTTCAAAGTCCCTCTAACACCCACAACCCCACACAGACGCAAGTGCAAAGCAATGCACTTTCATGGACCTTTTCCATACATGCAGGAGAAACATCACCAGGAAAGCACTAAAATGGAAAAAAAAATGAGAAAGAGCCTTGCAGGATTTTTATTTCATCTCAATATCAACCACTTTATTTCAAGTCTTAAAGTTCTTTTTTATTTCCTTTCTTTTTCTGTTTTCTGTTTTATTCAGAAATAGGCTGCAGAATTTCTTACTTTGGTAAAAACACACTGGCTTAAGCTATCAGCAAATTTGTTATTCAAGGCTTACTAAATAATCCCCCAAACTGACTTACAGGGTATTATTAATGTAAAGAGTCCTTTTAGTATTATTTTTTCCTGACATGTCAACAGTTGTGAGTTTTCAATAGTTCATGTAATTAATATAGATAGGTATAGCTCCTTATCTTTTTCTGGGGAGAAGAGGCTGTTGATGGAGGGAAAGATTGAGGATGCAAGAAAGGTAAGGTGAATAAAGCCAAATTATTAGAACAGATTTACAGAAAAGTAAAGGCTAAAATCTAAGGTCAAATGCATTTTCACTGCTATTTTTATGCTTGTTGATAATACATTTAATTATGTCTGTATTAAAGAAAAAAGGCACTGTGATCTGTATTCTTAATATTCAGTTTAATTCAACTGATCACCAGTTAGCATTTACCCAGCCAAATTCAGACACTATTCAATGATGATTAACCTGCCTTTGCAAACCAGCAGTCTCAGACAAATGCAAGTGGTACCAAAACAGAGAACATTATCAAACTGCAAAATGTGCCATATCTCCATAAACGCTATTCACTGAAAGTGCTAGTTAATATATTTCCTACCTTAGTTGGTTTCCTTCTGCAAGAGCTAAAGTTGATTTATTTAGATGTATCTTTTCCAAGAGTTTTCCTTCTCTTCTCTCGCGATGGGAGAAAACTGGCGTAGAGAGCAGTTTCTAACTGAGGATTAGCTTGGATGCTTCTGCTGCTTTGACAGTCTTTTCAAGATTGTCCATGCTACAGGAAACACTTCGTTCATGCAGAAGGAGCCCCTTTTACTGTGTGTTTCAGTATTAATGCCTATATTATAAGCTGCTGAAGTACCTTTCACACATCACCGGGTTTTGTGGCTAGTGAAACAGCAGGATAAGAGACATTGCAGAATGAACCATTATTCCACACTGCAGGCAGAAATCTGCACACCCTGCTGCACGGAATTAGTCTCGTCTCGGTGCTATTCTGAGACTTTTGTAAGGGAAAAGCTAGTGATTTACAGAGTCGCTGTGGCTGCAAACTCGACCTTAGGGCAAGTGAAAAAAAAAAAAAAAGAAAAGAAAAAAACAAAAAGGCTCATTTTTAATTAATAAATCACTGAGGCATAATTGGCCTTTAATTGGCACATCTAATCTGCAGTCTCGAATTGACATTTCTAGTCAATTGTCCATTACCTCCTGCATTTGGTTCCTCATTTTAAAGCAACATTACAGCTATGATAAATAGATTCAAATAAATATTAATTACACTTTCCTAGACGTTTGCACATACACGTAAAACAGAATAATGTTAACCCTTTCTTCCCCAGCATACACTGAGCCCTAGGCCGCCTTTTAGGGTGCCAGGTACAGTGGCTGGAGTCCAGCTGTGCATTTAAGCAAACCACAGGGCCAATTTCACCAGTTCCTACAGGGCACATTTAAGCCATAACCACGCAGCTATAAATCACTGGATAGTTAAAGACAGAAGTCTAAAGCTAAGAATATGCTACAGTGCTTAGAGGTGCAACTGGGTTGCATGTAAATGAGCCCTAAGAGACCTTTTCCAAAACATATCCTCCAAGACGTTACACTGTCACCTTTTATTCACAGGAAATTCAAAACACCAATGAGCAGTGGAAGAAAATGGGTTTGTTTATCAGTGATGGCTACAGTGAGTTGGGGAGGGCAGGACCAGGCAGCTCCACCAAGCAAGCACTGTTTCTGTCCCCCATCCAAGCAGCCACCTTGCCTCTGCAACGCACAACTAAGAGCAACTAAAGACTATTGCCCATGCATTCTCCATGGAGTTCATCAGAAGAAAGGGAGAAGATCCAAAAAGCTGAAATCAATCACTTTAATCAGAAGAGTTAGCAACTATGTGCTCATCACATACAAATACGGAGGCTTTGACTCTGAGATGAAGTTTCTCACTAGCAGCAGTTTTGACATCTGGACCTTCTTTCAAATGATGATTTACAAATCAAACCAAATAGATTTGTGTTTTTTTTAAGCATACCCCACCCCTGCCCACCACTGCTGCGAAGAGGGAATCCAGGCATGGCCCCATAGGGGCCAAGAGGAGCCCTGGCCTCCTCATGTGTGAAGGACAAACCGGCAGGGAACCTGCATCTCCCCCTCCATGGAATTGACTAAAAATCCCCAAACAAGTGGAAATTGTCTTCCAAGTGGTTTGTACCAGGCCCTGACTTATCATGCAAAACATAGTATTGTTTTTTAAAGGCAGTTATACTCATTTTGCCTGTCTTTATGACATACTTATTAGCACAGCTTGATATTTTAATTAATAAATAGCTGTTTATGATATAGAAAAAGAGAGAAAAATATATTTTTAGTGCCTGATGCAGAGAAACAGACTACAGCATGACAAAAGGGAAATGGCTGGTTATAAAAATCAAACAGCTTAGTATATGAAAATGTGCCTATTTTCTGCATTGTTTTATGTTAGCAATTCCTGAATTTGGAACAGTTACACTATAAGCAACAAAATAAAGCTATCCCTTTCCCTCCCCCCACCCCAAACATTTTTTCCAGTTGCCCTGCGCTTTGTTTACAAACTCAGACTATAAAGCATATCCCTGCTTAGCCCTTTTTGTGGCTTTTTCAGTGCAAGTTCCTGGGGAAGAGTGAACTGAGGATGAAAAAAATGAACAAGAAGGGAATAAACAGAATTATGTTGTGTTTAAGCCCACTTACTGCATGGAATGGATCTGCTCCTCAGCAAATGGGCTGAAGGAAGGGTTTAAGTAACTAAATCATCACTGTATTTGGCTGGCAATCTACAAAAGCAGCCATATTTTTATAAGTTATCAGTAATTGACACTACTTGACCCTCCCTTCCTCCCCTGATGAATAAACATGCAAAATGAACAAGTGTTGGAAAAGGAGGCAATATTAAAAATCCGGGCACAGAATAATTGTGGAAACAGCTGTCCTGCTGACGCTATCACAGAAATCAGAGATGGAAAAAATCCTATTAGGTCATCGAGCCCCTCCCTTTGTCATTGCAGGATTGTTCCCTAACAAAGATTTTCCAGTGCCTTGTCCAATCGAGTTTTAATATGAACTAAGCAATGGCTTGCAGCAGCTCCCTTGGGAAACTGCTCCACTTTTAATAAGTATCACAGGCTTTACGAGCTATTGCCCTATATGCCCCATAATTTCTGTGGATCTCCAGATTATATTCAGTATCATAAAGATATTGAAAAGTGTTTCAGGATTACTGAGAATTCCAAGAAAATCACTGTAGAGCAGCGATGGCTACGTTTTCTTTTTTCTGTCTTTGTGACCAGACAATATATAAACACACCAGCCAGCTGACTTGTGACACACAAATGCCGAGGAGGATATTGGAGGAACCAAAGACATCAGCCCTAATTCCAAGTCTTCAGAGCAAGTCTGTCCATTGCAAGCAAACAACAAATGACTTACCAGTGTTAGACACAGACACAGGCATTGCATCCTTTCAAATCTGGTTGCTTAAGTCATGAATTTTAGTCTATCCTCCTAATGAAAAGAGCTGCGTGTGCTTTCTGCTCATCTGATCGTTCTCCACTAGTAACTATGGAGCTCAGTGGCCATTTCATTTGTTACCTTACAGGATACAGGACATTAATCCACATTTACACAACATTAGTTATCTTGCACACAAGCCAACCACTTTCTGTATGACTTTATGAAAAGAAAGTTCTAGACCATAAAGTTTCCAGACTATAGTAACAAACCTCCAGGCACTGAAGGTCAACATGGTCACTGCCTGCTTCATACTAACTCCATCATTTCTTGCCTATCTGCTACTGTCATTTTCTGATGGCACTGTGCTTTTACAAACTGCAAAAGTCCTTTTCCTCCTACTTATCTGCCCTGCTCTTCTTTTAATTGCTAATGTCTTATCCCTCTTGCATCAGTACTTTTTCCACTGTTTAACGTCACTGACTTCAACTGAAGTTACTCCCAAAGTATCCAGCAGATACTTGCACCAGTATCAAGTAAGACTGCTACATTTTTATCAGGGCACAGACTCACATAGAAGCACATTTCTGAGTGCAAAGATGCAGTTTGATTCAGCAGTTTTGCAGCAGTTTCATACTAACTCTGGAGAATGTAAAATGGAATCACAAAGCAGAATTTACAACACTTTAAGTATTAAAATGTGCCTGATAACCTGTTTGCTTACTATTGCTTCTACTTGAATGTTCTCCAGTACCACAAATATTGATTTACGGAATATATGCCTCATCAAACCATTAAGAAAAGAAATAGAAAAGAGTTATATGAAAAGTTAATTGTATATCATAGAACTAACATTACAGTGCTGCAATAGCACTCATTTTTGAGCGTATGAACACACATAAATGAGTAGGCCTCTCTGTGTACTTTGAGAGTTGTTCAAGTGAGAGTCTCCTTACCTCAAGCACTCTTCCTGTGATATACTTTTCACAATTGTCACATCTGATACCAAACTTCGCATGATAGTCCGTTTCACAATATGGAATGCCATCTCTAGGGAATAAATAACAGACAATATGGAGATTAGGTTAAATGGAATTACAGGTGGTCTGGCAGATGACACAGATGAAGTTTGTTAACATTTTAATGGACATTGTTTATGGATTTATCCTCTGCTAAATCCAGCAGCTACTAATTTTTAAAGAAATTGAACAGTCAATAAATAGGTAATACCTGACTGCCCATATCTGATACCCTCTTCCAAGTCCACCACAATTCAGCTTTACAGTTTTGTCACCAAATTCAGCACTCTCTTCCCTCCCAGGGGCAACACTAGATAGCATCCCAGTTGTGGGTTAACTACCACAAGTGACTTTTAAGCTAAAAATTCAAAGACTAAAAGTGGGAATCTTAGCTTTTATTCCAAACAATTAGAAGCAAAATACCTGCACTATTACTCTAAAATTAATGGATCTGTTAATTTACTTCCTATTATTGGGCAAGGCAAATACATACATACATATATATCTGTACATATATATACATATCAGTGCTGTCATCCAGCATATGGCTAATATGGCTAATAATGGCTACTCCAGAGGCATAACTAAGATATTAACTTAGTTTCTAAAAAGTATGTTTTCCTTAGAAGAGGATGAGAGATGTTTTAAAAAAAATCTACCAAAATCATGTATTTAGCTCATTAAACTGATGAATGAAAAAAAAATACTGCTGAGAAAAATGGAGACATCTCTTCTTCCCACTTGAAAGTACAAATTAAGTATCAATTAAGTATGGTTAGTGCATTAGTGCTAAAAGAGCCCACCATCAGACAGATTTATTAGCACAGGTATAATTTGTGTGGACATTTCTCTAGGGAAACATAAAAATTAATTTTATAGCATGAAAGTCGGATTGCTTAGAGACCATAAGTTACCGTAATAATTAATTGAAATAATTGAAGTAGGGATGTTTCTTCCATTGAATTGTTTTGTTTGGCTTTCAACTATTTTTTCAGATAGGACTTTGCAATAAATAAATCTTTACAACTTAAGGTGTTTTTTTTGTTGCTAAAAAAAACAACCAAGCGCTGTACTGAAACACAGCACAGTAGCACGGAATTTGGGATAATGTAAAGCTTTATTTAATAACATTATGCGTTAGAGGTTTTCTCAGCTTCCAGTGCCAGCTGTGAAATTAGATGTTCTACTTGTATTATCGTAAACCCAAAGACTTGTTGAGTATCAGTGGGCCAATAGATCTGAAAGTCCATTGGGTATGAACATAAGAGCACTTGGGACTGAGCTATTTTTTGTTTTAGGCCAATTCCATCATAGACCAAACTCCTCTACAGGAAAAACGAATCCCTGTTGCCCTGGCCAGATCTAAAGGATCTGCAACACCAAACTAAGCCCTTTGTATCAAAATAAGACTGAAAATGAATTAAGATGCCCTGACTTCTACTTACTTGCTGATGTACTCTGCGTTCAGTAGCTTGCCGCACGTATTACACTTAAAACAGCCCAAATGCCAGTGTTTGTCCAAAGCGACCAGCGACTGCCCGTTTTTTATTTCTGAACCACAGCCTCCACAATCTGCAAGGGAAAAATCCAGTAGGCGCAAATCACATATTGGAAATAATCAGGCAAAACTACAGGTTGTGTCGTTGCAGCGCAGGAATCCCTTGGTGTCATAGTAACAGCTCGGCCAGGCTCCAGAGCTCACCAAAAACTACTCACCGGTGGACGACATGCAGTGCAGACCTCATGTTGCTAAAATACGTGACTCATTCAAAGACAAAAATAACAACTCAGGTTTCCTAGTGATTTAGGTTTACTTTAACTCACTTACACTGTCTTTTAGAGAGATGAAGTCTTGCTAATCGGATGCTCACATATCATAAATAGCCTAATAAAGTTAACAAAAATGGCCTAAAAGTCTTGAGATGAAAATACATAATTGATTCTTCTTATTAGACTTTGCTCCTGGGACTAACAGCGTAACTCATATTTCAAAATTCTTGCAACTGTGTAAAGAAAAATAAGTTGAAATTCCGATGTGATTGAAGTTCATTACAAATTCCTCAATATTGGTTTTATGGATGATGGTTGATCATATATTTATTATTTATAAAAAAATTAATATTAAAACAGGTATAAATCTTTAAAATTTTATAAGGAAAATAAGACGTAAAGCATAACACATGCCAAACTATATTAATTAAACAGGATATATATGAAGTAGCTCTATATTCCCCAGAAAAGAAAATAATTCCGGGTAAGATTTTTTTTTTTTTTTTTTGATTACACAGGTAAAAGCCAAAAGCTAAAGTTACCCTCCAGTGCCAGGCCAATAACCCGTGACCTAGTACCCTTTCTAGGGAAGATACACTCTTGCTTAGAAATCTTTTCCTTACACAGTTTAGACATGGGATTTGAACCTTGTTCTCTCTATGCTAAACAAATTCACTAATCCTTTATAGCGCCCATCTCTCATTCACACTGTTCTCTGCAGGTCTCTGTCTACGTGTAATTTCTTACAAAATGCTAAAATATTCAGCATATGCGGAAAAAAGTGACAAATATCAGTGATTCTAGCATCCACTATCTCAATAATCTTTCTAACCTTCTATCTGATCTTATATGAAATCATGTATTTTTGAGGAATTCTTCATGCATACCAGCAAGACAAATGGCAAAATCTGGAAGATCCTTCGCAAGTCATTTAGAGATGCTGGAGAAGAAAAGAAACATGTCTTCCATGGAAGGGAAAGATACACAAAAGCATAAAAAGATATATGTAGTTATTAAAAAAGACTCCAAACCTAGCATTTCATTAAATGCTTTAGCCATTTTTCTTCAAAGCTTTCTGAATTAAGATTCTACTTAACTGATTACATGACCCTAGCAAGACACCATGGAGGTGCAGCTGTAACGGTTTAATTGCCTGAGCACAACACAATAAAGGATAGTTCTTATTTTCCCTTGGGGGATTTGGAATGGATTGAGGGAGTACGAATATGTCTCTTTAATATCATTCTGTAGAACACCAATAGGTGGAATTGTGCCCAGCCAACGACATGTGCAGCACAGATCAAAAAGGTTGAGATTTGCTAATAGAAGAGGGAATTTGGGTGCATGCCTGGATTTTCTCCCAAAAGACAATCCTTTAGTATCTATTCTTTAATTGCAACCAGAAATTTCCTTCTGATCTGTTCACCAGAGGTTCATCTGGTAGGTAATCTAATTTAATCCCACTGGTGGAAATTTTACTCTACAAGTTCAGTACAACACGGCGCATTCAGATGTCATTCACCTTTCATCTTCTTTAAGATTCGGTGAGCAGAGATGCAGCATTTTGTGTGTTACTTTTTTTTTCTTTTTTTCTTCGTCCTAGTGCTGTTTTCTCCGTAAAGTTCCAGATAATTAAAAACAAATATTGTGGTTGCTATGACAACAGTGGAATTGATGTGGTGTCTTTGTCTTCCTGTTTGGATGTAGCATCCTTTAGTGACTCACTTAATTTCAACCAATAACTACAGAATATATCAATTTGATGCTAAATACTGATATTCTTCCACAAATACTCTTTCAACATCATTACCATCACAAAACGTTTTCAATGCTAGCATTTTATGAGTTAAAAAAACAGGTGGGTATTTATACAATAATAAAAAAATCAAGGGCTTTGGCAAAAGGCAAATACTTGACATTCCTTCTTTCCTCCAAATGTTAATAGAGAAAGGAGCTCATAACCACATGGAAAAGATGAAAATAGAAGCACTGGTCAGAGAGGGCAGCAATGTTGGGAGCTCAGCGAGCCCCAAGAGATCTCTTGAAAGCATTCTTGAGCTGAATTCAGAGATGAATAGGCTGATGAATAACACTGCATCATGTGTATCTTGAAATTATGGGCCCAGAGCAAAACACAACAGCGGGTCAACATATTATTTGCTTCTTGACTCAGCTTGCTTGAAGACTAATGCTTTTGTTCACTACTTTACTTTTACAAAAAGAATCATTAATTTAAAACATCAAGGTCTTTTCCAAGAAGACAGTTAAAACAATGAGACACAAACACCATTTACTGCCTCACATAGTATGTAGCATAATTACAGATGGCCATTTTGGTCTTTCATATTTGCGGCTCAACCAAGATGTTTCTGACTCTGCTTGTTTAGTCCTACCACTACTGAAAAAACTGTGTTTGCCTAAGGATTTAGCAAGTGTCTGGAAAATAGCTGTTATTATGTATTGCTGCTCTGTTTCTTTTTCCTGAACATTTTCCAAATTTTTTACTATATCTGGCTAACTTTCTATATATTCTCATTGGTCAAAATTTGATATGCCCTGCTCCAGATACATGCACAGATATCTGCAAGGACATGTGCACTTGCAGCTATTTGTGACTATACTATAGCTTTTCCCTTTCATGATACTGTTCTCCACACTGCGGATGGATCACACCGGGCTACACTGAAAGTGGGGATGTGGAGGACGAAGAATGGAAATGGTCAGCTTGGACGAGGAAGATATTTACATGGGGTCCTGACAACATAATGGCACAACTTACTTCACAGGAAGCTCAGTTTGCTGTTGGAGAAGTTGTAGTATTTACTGATCTACCCCTGCCACTATAACATCTTTGGTGAAGCAGAGCTGATCAGGCAGATGTGAGAACCAGATCAACTTCCTTTAGAAGCCCAGGCTACTCAGTGGCAAAAATTATCAAAGTTTTGACCAAAGATCCTGATCCAAGTGCCACTGTAGCCTGAAGAAAGATTGCTTCCATTTCTAATGAGATTTAAAGCAGGCCTCATCGGGAGTCTAAATACTTGCATGTGTTTAAGATTTTATTCAGGGAAAGGCTAATCTTCTCTTTTCAAGGCTCAAGTTTTGCCACAAAGATCCCTTCCTTCAAGGGAAGATTTGTCCATGTAGGGTGAAATACTCTAATATGCAACAAAACTAGAATTATAAAACCAGAATTATACTTTGCCTAAGTGCAGAAAACAAAATCAACTGGAAATAAAGCTGTAGGCAATCTGCAGTAAACATGAAGAATAGCTAGCCCAGAAGAACAAGCAGTTACTAGATCTTGTGTTCTGTCCTCACTACTAGCCAGACTTCAGAAAAAAAGAAGATATTTTAGTCAGCATTCATGAAAGCTTTACTTGAATTAAAAGCAAAATATCTGATTTGGAATTTGAGCACAAGGGTTGGGCCACCTCTTCTCACAGGCAGTAACTTTACAGAAGAAAAGAAAACTTACAGATATTTTGATTCAATAATATGTGGGATACACACATATTCCCAGAAGTTTGCTCTTAGGCAACAGTGACAAAAATACATTTTAAACAAAAAAATCCAATAAGGAAATTTTGGTAGTGAAAGACAATTGTGTAGGTGTTTTCTTGCTCCCTTTTTTTTGCATTAAAACATGACAGAAAAAGCTACTACTGGTACAAATACCTTGACATGCACTGGATTGTTGGCCCAAAGTACAAATCTTGCTGACATGAGCAGTAAAGTTTTGTTACTCAGTTCATAGATAAAATTATTACACATCATTTGTCTGAAAAATAAACACGGATTTCCAAGAAGAGACAATTAACTATCTTTTCCCTCATGACATTGGTGTGTATGTGGGGCCATGTTACAGTGCTGTGCCAGCCAAGCCCTGTATGATTATAACAACTCAGTTCTAGCATTTTGCTGGATGCTAAAACAATTTGGACCTCTCCGTGGATGGGACTAGCTAAAGAGCTGCCATTTTAGCAACTGCATCCTCAGGGGCAAAGGATTTAAACTGGGCAAAACAAAGTACCTTTAAAGGATTCTGTATCACAGATAACCAGATAATTGAATGAACTTCTGTCAGTACCCAAGCAAGCAAATAATTTCCATTAAAGTCGGGATTGATTTTCCCATGAGAAAAGATGATACATACAGATGACAAGTTGTTAAAGAACTGATCTGGAAATGCAGCCAGCCAAGATGGAACAGACTCATAGCTTCTGGCTGAAGATGATCTACCAGAGAAATATTTGGCAAGAGAAAGCACCTAAAAGAGAGGGCCATCAATACTCAGAGCAGCATTAGCAGGAGGAAAACCAGCACAGTGTCTCTCACACAGCAGCCTTTGCTGACAAATTGAAGAAAGGAGATGGTGAAGACTTGCAGAGGGAGGGAGAGATTTCTCACTGGAGGGGGCTTTATTCTTTATATACAAAGATAATGCAATTTATTCAGTCACACTGAATACAGGTTGATGTGATGTGACAGTCATCAAAAATAAAAGGTCTTATTTCTGTCTTTGCTGTTTAATTAAGTTTTTTTTAGCTGTTTAACTGCTCTTTGGAAAAGGCAGTGGTTGAATGTTGTAGTGTGGCAGCTTCTCAAAAACAAATCAACCTACTACCAAATAAAGAGAGTCCAGAGGAAAAATGCAAATCTCAGACAACTGTTTCACTGCAAAAAGTATGATATGAATGGACTATTCTCCAGCTCTGTTAGGTTTGTATCTCCTGATAGCACATACTTACTACTGAGGTCAATGCAAAAGTCCCTTGGGTCACTTTGCATATACCAACCCCCCATACAGTATATGGATACGTAACTATGTCACTGACATCTTTGGATCAATCCTGGAACACATACAAAGGACAAAAATCTCATGATTTTATTTCAGCTGGAGCTGGACTAAATCCACAAAAATATTAGCATCTGCATCACTTCTTTTCTAAAGACATTTTGCTTTAATCTAGTTTTAATCAAATGTTCTGTGTGTTCCTGTTTATGCTTAACTCTGCAATGGCTCCATTTTGTGTCTTTTTAATATCAGACTTACTGCCATATATTTTTTCATATGACTGTTGTCTTGACTTCTTGACTGTGTTGATGCAGTCTTCTTGATTTCTTGCTGCATTTAAACAGCAGAGTGGTAAAGCCTCTCATTTCAAACCATGCTAGTTAAAAAGTCACAACAGAAAAGAGCAAAAAAAAAAAAAAAAAATCTTACTTACTTCGCAAATTCTGTACTGGGAAAGTGCCACTGCTACCAGGAGGGGAAAGGGAACACTTCTGGCAGATGCACTCTTTGCCATTAAAAGTCACCCTGTCGCCTGCGGGAAAAGGCAACCTGCAACAGAGGAATCAAAAGTATCAAGCTCAGCTTCCCATGTCTTTATTGAAATGAAATATATTCCCATAAAGGAACTGATTATTATTCTGATTTCTCTTCCCCTATTCACTCAGTTCTCATTCACGAATTTCATTCATATTGGAGGCTAAAGTATCAAAGGGACATATCAAACAGGATATTGCAAACAGGATATTGTTAATGTGACACGGGAAAAAAAGACACAAAATCACACTGAGTGCTCATGTCAAAAACTTTCTAAGAAATGTAGGAATGCTTGATCATGAGATTATGAACAGAATTAATTAACCAATTACAACAAAATTGCAATTATAGAATAATAAGTACAGGCAAATATAATTGCTTTTACACTGGTAGGATTGGTAGGATGCTGCATGAGGGGATGACTTCTCTTAGTCTTTTGAAAACACAACTGCGATCAGGACTTGATCCTCCTAGCTGTGATCATATCAAAGTCCTTCTCTTCATCTATTTGCTCAGAAAACAAATGTCTGCGTATACTTGCAGGAGAAAAAAATCCCAGTTATAAAAATGAAAGCACATACATTAGTTGCTTGTTCTACTCAATAGCTCTCCTTACACTTAATTAAAACCTTCCTTTTTTATCAGCTTCCCTAAAAGAAAAAGCTTTTCCCCATGAGCTTTACCGTCCAGGCACAGAAACTGCTGAACTTTTTCTGAAAAGAGCAGATGGAGAAATCACTTTATAATACAGTAAAGGATGGTGAGGATTTAGAAACACATTTCACTTCACCCAAAGCTCGTGTCAAAATAAATCCCAAGCAAGCTATCAAAATATGGGTTAAGTGGGGCATAACCATAATGCAGGCCTTCTGCCTTGTCGGGAATTCCAGCTGACCATATTATTTCATTAGCGTTTCACTACAACTGCATGACACGTCCCAAAAATATTAGCAAATCATGCTAAATGTGAGGTTTTCTTTTATATAAAAACTGCACATATAGTTCTTGCTAAGCACATATCCCTTACTTGTCTCACTCAAACAGCTTTAGGGTGGTTTATTCTACATTCCCACTCCACAGGTGCTTCCTGCATAAACAGGCACCAAGTGCTGCTAGCACAGATCCAGCAGTCCTAAAATTCTACCAGTTTTGGAGAGGATTTTCTAGCATGAATTTCGCCCATTTAGCCTGATACACAATCTGGCAGCACTGCCTCTAGTTTAGCAGCTGGGGTGCTATGGAGCTCTGGTTGTGAACACATCTGCCCTGGATTTCTGCAGGCCAGCAACAGCAAATGCGCGTGTTAACATTAAAAAAAAAAAATCACGTTTTCATGTTTTCTTGAATTAAACGATACGGATCCACCTGAAAAAGCACAGGTCAAGCATTTTTAACACTCCCAGAACTGAGACAAAAACTAGCAACAGAGCTACTACATGTTTTTAAGAAGATACCTGGCCTTGATTTATAGATAGCCACATATTTACTATGAACTCTGATAATCTACTCCAAGCTACACCCACACAAAAACAGCCACTTGCTTCATAGATACAGCCATGCAGCTACCTCGTCAAATCACTACTTTGAAACCTTGCATTCTTCGGGGCAGTAGCTTTCCCTGGGCAGTTCAGAGTTTGCCTCAACCCTCATGGAGAACAAGACTGGAAAGCAGCTACCCTGATGGGCTCTCTCCTGAGAGATGTCAGTAAAAGGGCAGATTTTTCCTCAATTAACAATCCTGGAAATAGTAAAACACTAGAAACCATGAAGAGTTGATTGCTTTGAAATAGTACTGTGACTACAGAAAAATATAGTATTTATTATATTTGAATAAGTAGTCAGAGAGAAAGTTAATATATTTTGTTGACTCCATGATTTAGTTAAAAAAAAAAAGAACATTTGAACACAGAAATACATCTGAAACAAACACAGTAAACATTAAGCTAAGCACAGGTAGGGAAGGATTACTTTGAATTAGTTCAACTGTGCTATGCATTAGGCAATTTGAAAAAACACAGATTGATAAAAGTAGAAGAAAGATAATTTACCTCCCATGGCACAGAGAGATGACACCTACAAAATATGCAGATATTCACAGGCAGCATAACATCAGGCCTGATTTGGGGGTGAGGGAGCTGGGGTGGTGTTTAAGCATCCCATATAGTGTTTGGTTTATTTCCTGAAAGTTTAATGACCAATGTGCTCAGGGGGCAACAGGGGGCAACAATTTCACTTCTCTTAAGTTTTCCACATCTGCAAAAAGTTCTAGAGAAAGAGAAAAGCCCTCCTTGGAAGTTTTTAGCAAGGTCCAGGCTTTCGAAGTCACAAATGAATCCTGGCAAGTATTTCACTGCCTCACTGTTTGGGAACGTAAAATTTGCAGACAACATATTGGCCAATATTTCTGCAACCCTTGACTTCTCTCTTTCACAAGCATCTGGGTTCATGGATTTTGAAGCCATCAAGAACGAAGGCACAACAGAAGGTGGCAACAGTCAATTAACAAGGTTTCAGTTTCTGAGCTCTTTAACTTGCAAGCAGGATTATATATAGCACTGTAGGTTAAGAAACAGTATATCCACCATGGAATATAATGACATCTCACAACTAGTTGCTAGATGCTACTCATACTTTTAAAAATATGCAGTGTGATCTCTCACAGTCAGCTAATTTTCTTTTTTTTTTTTTTAGATGAAAATTAAGAGTCTGTTTAAAGCAGCTCTCTGAAATGACTTGAAGGATTTTAATATACTTTTTGGTATACCTTTATGATGGCATACCTTATGACTTGTGAATTTTGTCTCATCCACCATCCTGGAATATTTGTAAACCTAGCAACAACATAGAAGCTGGCCAACAAAATTATATTGTAAAACACCAAATGCCCATCAGCCTAGTTCAGTGTAGCAGAGGGCTGACACAAAACAGTAAATCCTGGTCTCATCCTTCTCCGTGCTGCTCATCAGCTATGGTCAGATCATCTGAGCTTTCCGATCCAAAAGAAAAAAAGAAATTTCCAGAGATGACGGACAGCCTTCTGTTCTGCCTCTCTTGCTGAACAGCCAATTCAATATAAGAAAAACGAACAGAAATATATTCACTTTAAAAGACAAAATGCCAAGAACACCCAATCCAATTTCACAATTTCTACCTGAACATTCAGATGAAGAATGAGGTTCTATAAGAAGTATCCAGCACTGTTTAAGTGGAAGCCAAATGCTTTTGAAAGACAGCAGTAAAGGAAAGAGAGAGCAATTAAAATGTTTTAGTCCATAAGAAGTCTGATGTAGCTGCTGGTTTCTAGGAAGAGCTGCATTTAACTTCTAGTTTTCCTGTATTGTCCTAATTTCTTAAGATATGCTTAAACAAAATCATCTGGGCTTCCTTCTAGAAATAGCAGGGTTGCACATGGGGCTAAAATCTTTTTTTTTTTTTTTTCCCTCCACACTTTATGCAGTTTACTGAGTTTATATATTCCACTAAATGATCTTCTTGAAGATGAATACCAGTGGATGCAGAGAAGATTTAGATCTGGATTTGGCACCAAAAAAAAAAAATCCTTAACGAATATATGCCTATGCCTTTTGTCTCTCCATACATTAAACTTCATTCACCTCTACATGGCACATATTTAAATTCTATCAATGTGCTGCTTCAAGAAAAAAAAACTTCCTAAATTCAGATAAAATATAGAATTTAGAATGCGAAATCTCTTTAAAACAAACATGAACTTGTTCTTAACTTGGAACATATATGCTAATTTATCATATAGTTAATCTAGAACCAGTTCATTTATTCTCTACATTGTTTATGTCACACGATGCTCTACTTTTCTGTTCTTTAGTTAAGAAAACTGCAATTGGAGAAAAAGTGATTATATACTTTCCTCTAATTGGGTGAATAAACACTTCCCCATTCTTTAGTAGTCATAAAATCAAAACCCAGACTTTTTATAACTTGTGCACATATACCATGTCAATACCACTGAAATCTAATGTGGACTTAATGCATAGTTTAACCTTACACAGGCTGTCTACCCTAGATGAGCCTCACATTATTGCTTAATACATTTATGCAATTCTTGTAACACACAGAATTCCCATGAAAGTTCCTTTTTTCCTATTTTTTTTTAATTTAAAAAAAGGTATATTTATCATCATAGATAAAATTTCCCATTGCTTTTGGCAGGTTCTGTTTTCTGGCCTTTCACATCCAGCATAAGGTGAGCCATACAGTTCTATCTCTGATAGACAGATAAGAATTGTGAATAGTTTTAGTAAAACTCAATTTCTATTGATACGGATAGCCTTAATTTCCTCTCCCCCCTTTCGCTTTTACAAATGTGTGGACCTTTCAGAGGAAACATCTTTGGAATCCCTAGGAAAAACTTCCTTTGGAAGATGTAGGCCCTTCCAATTAATCGAACTGCAAGGAAAAGACTGTTTATACTTTTCCTGGGGATTCAAAGTAATGAGGGATTCATCTGCATTTTTGAAACTGTTATGTTCTATTCATCCCAAGTTTTATACACTATCATCATGAAACACAATAGGAGAGAACACTCAGCTCAGGCTATAAACAGCACCGGGAGAAGAGGGCTTAAGCCCTCAATCTTTTTGCTGGCAGAGCTACCATGCAATTTAAATCTAACTTTGTTTCACTAAGAGCCAACTGGTCAATGCAAGAAACAATCACACAAGACAATATATTATACTGTAATTTTGATAACCGGACTTTCACATCTGACATGAATACTGCTTCATTTTTTCACTCTTGGACTGGGGCAATAGTATGAGCAAGGACAGCCCTACTCTGAGCTATTGAGGCATAAGGCACTCAAAAGCAGTAATGTTGGTACCCTCAAAAGAGGAGCATGGCCTGTGTTACTGGCTTTTTCCCAAAGGACTAGTTAGCTGCAGGCATATTAGATTCTCTGACTGATTTTACCATCTGAAGGAATATACACTTCCCACCAGTTTCTACTCAAATCTTATCTTCTCTGAAGATGAAGGAAAAAAAAAAAAAAAAAAAAAAGGAGTTGCAACTGCCACTGGTTTGCTTCAATGCAAGAACAGTTTAGAAGTGTTACTTTCAGCAGCCAGGCAAATGTGCACTATAAAAGTGCTTTAAAATCCTGTAATATTCTCAGGACCATTTTCCTGAGTGCAAAGTGCCCTCTTTACCAAGTTCAGTTTTATAAGGCAATGCCAGATGCATTTTGCCAGGTGCCTAATATGCTCCACTTTGGACCCATAATTTAAGGTTCCTTGCATTAGAAAAAGGACCCAAATGATACGTCTGACTCTTTCCTACAAAGAAAATGCCAAGCAAAATGCCAAGTGCTTGACCATTCTGTCCCACAAACCAACTGTCTATTTTCTGGGCATTTTTCTTTAACAAACAAACAAACAAACAAAAACCAAAACAACAAAAACAGAGATTTTGCTGCTAACTCAAATGTACTTACAGTCTATCCACCTCATTTTCTCTAGTCATATCACTCAGAATAAACAAATGCTGATGATGTTTAGGCAGGACACTCCTCCGCACAAGAAGTATAAACTGTGTTTGGCTTGCAGAGACTGGATAGTTGAATTAACGCTGATTTAAAGCAGTTCTGTTGAGCTGCTCCATAAGCCAGGGTTATAAACCCACCAAAAGATACTAATTGTATCCTGTTGGTCAGATGGACATTAGTTGGCTCTGAAGAAAATGATAAGAACATCTGTGTCTTTTTAAGGAAAGTGTTGGAAGCAAGTTTGTGTCTTTTTACCGAAGATTGAGGTAGCAGAAACTACAAAGTTCATCAGCAGAATGAAACCTGACATTTACACATGAAGGATAAGGAAAACCTTGTAAAAATATTGCTGTATTGAGAACTTCATTTTTAGAAGTGTAGCATAGCTTTAGCATGTCTTGGTTACATATAATTATTTCCAACATGTTCTAGTGAGGATTTTCACTGCACTGCAGCTGAGCTTGCCTTGCTAGGTACTTTGGAATTTGTTCTGAACTCCAAAATAAATATGCCACATGCCCCAGAAAGCTCCAAACTATGAGCTAAAGAACTGGATAAAGGTAGCAGCAGATTATATACCAAGTGAAACCTAAATCAGGCACCAAGTTTCTACGTGGAGTAACACAAGGTAAATAATGGACTTTGTGACAAGTCCTAATGTAGTGGCTAGAGATGTGAGTACATTTACGGGAAAATGGTGACAAGGAGTTTTTATTTTTCTCTCAATTGTAGATTAAGATTTCACAAAAGACACTAGTGATAGGAAGAAAGGCAGAAGGAAATAACTGTGCCGTTTTGCAGAACAGCCTGTAAAATGGACAAGCTGCAGAACAAGAACTCACAAGAACATTTACTTTGTGAGCCTCCCAGTCAGCCATTTAACTCATCCTATCTCCCATTTAAAAATAAAGAAAAGCTTTTAGGGTTTTTGTTTGTTTATTTTGTTATTTTTACTCTTCATGTTTGCTTACATCAAAACAAAAAATCTTATATGAAACAAAGGAAAACTTATACTCTGTTTGTCACCTACACAGCACTTGTGACACTTGGTGCAATCCAACACATACATAAGTGTGGAGACGGAGACAAGGACCTCTCTGCCCTTCAGTTTAAATGATTACCACAATTTCTAGGAAGCAGCACAGTAATATTTCAGACAGCATCTACCTATACAGTATCCACTGAGCTTAGCATTTCAGTATCTGTAATTTCAGTGGACAAAACATAAAACAGAAGAATAAGACAACATTTGTGATTGGGATAAACCTCTCTGACAGTGAAGGCAATGACAATTTATCAAGCACCTTAACAACTAAAGCATACGATACCATAAGGCAGAGGGGGAAAAAAAAATGGAGTAATTGATGTACTCAGAATTCTAAAATTGTTGCTGGTTCTTAAGGAATATAGACCTATCTTTTACATCTATGTGCTATGAGTTTGAAGATTTGGCATTGGACTTTTCTTTCAAAATCTATTTTTTAAAAATGAAATACAACTCCATGTAAAAAACCTACCTGCAAACAGCACACACAAAACAGTCTGGGTGATAGGTTTTGCCAAGTGCTGAGACCACTTCTCCCTCAATGAACTGATCACAACTGAAGCACCGTGTGCCATAGAGTCTCTGATAGTCCAAAGTACAGATGTAGTCTCCCTGTCTCACAAAAAATCCTCCTTGAGCCAGGTCACATCCACAAGCTGCAGGAAGAGAAAAGGCAGACTCAGAAGGCTGAAAAAAAAAAAAAAGGAAACTATCTCTATAATAATGCTTTTTTTCAACTGCAACCAGTACAGTTCTTAGCGTTAATATTTAAGCACTTCAACTTAAGGGCTTATGATCACAGAACAGTTGCCTCTCTGAAAAACATTGCTTGTACAGTAAAATATAACAGTGATGCACTACATACAGTAACAATCTGAATTCATTCCATATAAAAATATAACCTCAGTGCGGAGGCTGTTTGTCCTTAGAAATCCAGTGCAGTGCTAGAATATACATTACTCATTTATATTTAATAGGTTAAAGGAAATGTATAAAAGATACAAACCTTCATAACCTAAAGCAGTAATGTTATAAAGAAATGTCTTCTAAGACTTCTCTAAGATTGCCTGATATTTCTCCTGGGCATGACTGCGGTTAAAAATACTGCTCTATCTAAACAGTCGCTCCGATGCGCATGGGAACCACTGTAAACTTCCGTGACAGCTTTCAAGTTGTTTTTTTTTAAACAGATCCTATGTTTACTTGATAAGCATCACACACCAACCACAAATCAGAAGGATCTCCAGAACCATCTGCTCCTGGCAAAAGTAGAGTTTTCAATCCTAGCTGTCACCTTATATTTTTAAGGTTACATCTATAGGGAAGGGTAAAAGAAGATTAACAAGGAGCTTGTGAGATGTATTTTCTCCAGTGCACCAGGGATGGGGCTAGGATGGTATTTTAGGATTATAAAATGGGAAAAAAGGCCAACAGTCTGAGCGAAACTGTACAAAAGTAGATAGAGAAACTGATTATCCTCTTTGGAAACAGACTTGATTGGATTTATAAGGAGGAGTGAAATTCAAAATGGGGATTTTGCTATAATGACTATTATTTACACTAAGTCACATCATCGTGCTTGTTGCTACGTCCTTCTACTCCTGGCCTTGTGTAGGAGGAAGTATCTCCAGTAGCAAACAGCGCTTACAGTCAAGCAAGGCTGAAATGTGAATTAAATGGACAAACATGACAGGTGGACACTCCTCTCCCTGCTGTTGGATGCAGAAGAAAAGCAGTACGGTTGCTTATAAAAATTCTATTAAACCTACAAAAACACTGAATTGTTGTTTAGTGCCTTGGACCAAAAATCACAAAGCTACTCAGATGTCTGAAGTTCAAGATCGGGACTTCTGCTTCAGTACCTGAAAGACCACAGGTGCCTGGGTTTTTAGAAGTAAAGCCTCTCTACTCACACCTAAGCCCATTTGTAATTCCAAAATCAGTCATCTCATGAGAAACGAGACCAGCAAAGCACAAAATGACACATATAGCATCAAAACCCTTATAAAGTCTAGGATCCCACCAAAACCACAACCGAAGAGAAAGAATCACCTGAATTCTCTGTCAATCTTCCTAATACTCACAGACCACAGGACATCTGGCCTCAAAACCCCCTTTAAAATCCTGAGTGGACACCTAAATTCCTTGTGATAGAATCCCTTTCCATCTCCTTTGAGATGCCTCTAGCCACTTAAATGAAGGAAAAACAAACAAAAAACACAATCAAAAAACGCAAAAAAATAAAAAGCAACACCATAAAAAGCAGAATATATGGCAGAATATGGCAAAGAACTGAAGAACCAAGAGATTAATCAACTTTTCTTCTTCAAAGATCAAAATAATTCCAATTTTATGTTCTTTTCATGGAAAATGTCAGTTAGATGATTTCTCTTGCAATGTATTCTCGACACATAGGCTTAAGGTATTTACATTAGCTCTTTTCCTTTTCAATATTAAATAAAGTCTTGATTTTAACTTTTAGTAGGGATGTGCACTTCAAACACGCTCTTCAAAACTACAGCATAGCTTCCTAAATGTTATGGGTTTCTTTTAGTCAATATATTTCCTTTAGGCATGTATTGCTGTGACAGAAGCCTAAGTCAACTATGGATTTAAGGAGAACGAGGAGCTTGCTGAGCTGATATTAATGATGGCTAAAGCAGTTATAAAATGTATCATGTTGTGTTTAAACAGGAGATTGACATTGCAGAGCAGAACATAAAGTAAGATGTTAATGGACTTGACAGGTTTGGAGTGAGTAGGGGGAGATTACTTCCCTACAGAATATCTCCTTATGTCAGCAGAGGCAAATCTCACTACAGCACAAGCAAGGAAAGCCATCGAGAACCAATTTTGAGTTTGGATCTTTAGGCTTCTCGCACACTTTAATTTGGATAGCAGAATTAAGGTTAGGGCTTATTTCCTACACAAGCTGTGCTAATACCTGTTACTGTATTTTCCAATTAACGCTAACGGATTCAGCCTGACAGTCCCAACAGGTCCACTGCAAATGAGCTGCACACGGAGGCACTAGGTTCTTGTAGCACCTTGTGTTATGTACGACAGTGGGATGATAATGATAATCATGCAAGAGACAAGGGGACCATGAGAAGGTGAAAAACAAATCAACATCGTACTTGTTCCACAATACAGAATCAAGGATTTTATTCCTGAAAAAAAGCTACTGTAAGATACCTGACTTTCTAGATTAAAACGGGGGTGAACTCTGTGAGACACACTCTTGTCTAGCCACAGTTCTAGAACAAGAGATATGATAATTAAGAAAAGAATTCACAGGATAAAGAGGAAAAAATGGCCATGGGAGAGGTACCAGTGGTTTAGGATGAAGAGGGAAGTATTGGCTCAAGGCAGGTACTAGTGCAGCAGGAATAAAGGAAACTCCCAATAAGAAGAATTTTCCTGCTAGACGAGAAAAAAATAAAAAAATGTGGAATGCAGCCAACGAAGCCTACAATGGCCTAAAGTCCACAGGCAACATTGATACCCATGCTCAGAAGTGTAAGGAGAGACGAGTATCTTGAAGAGTGGAGAAGGGAGCATCTTAAAGACACGAGATGAAAGGTCTTCCACAAGCACAAGCAATAAAACGTGTCATTCTGAGCAACAGGAGAACAAGACTCACAAACATTGGCTATCACAGAACACTGCAAGTCATCAACGTGTTGAGGCTGCATGGGAGACAGGTGGTAACAGCAGTACCCTTGTGGGACCTCCTTGCGGTTTGGAAACCATCACAGTGTTCCTAATCATAGGAAAGAGTTTATGGAAAAATATCCCAGTATAAAAACAAACAAATCAACCAAAAAAACCCATCAAACCAACAAACAAAAACCCACACTCAGCTATAAGTTTGGAATGAAGTCTGAGATATGGTTGAAATACTATCTTTAAAAATCTTTTATAGAATAATGAGTGAACTCTCACGAAACCACTAACAAAAGCTTAAAGCATAAGATAAACTTGGGAGGAACTAAAGCTATTTTTTTTTTTTTAATTTCTGGAGGTTTGATATCTTAAGCTCACTTGTTCATAAAATATAAGTATGAACATTCTAAAATACAATTCTTCTGTTCAATGCTTCTGTTTAATTAAGCTGATGTTTCTGTCATCCTCCATAAAATCTGCAATTAATATACATTATGGTAATAAAAACATCCAAACATTTTTATTAAACTCTTCTAAAGTAACAAATGTTTTTTTAAACCTTTGAATTCTATGATTACAAGTCAAAGTGAGTAAGAAATAAGAAAATAAGCTCTTTCTTTTTTTCATTGACAATACTAATTCCTGTGTAATACAGTAGTAGTAGACACATAAATGGGTATAGCACAAATACATTTGGAACCAATTAGGTCTGTAACAAATGGATTTGTCACTAGTACCCAATATAATTATTCCTCATACAAAATTTGATAACCTCTTCTTCTCAGTGAGCCGGGTAAATCAACTGATGTACTGACTACTGATTTGGTTTAGTGCAATTTTTATGGCAGCAGATGCTTTTTTGAACATTCCTGAATATTCCTGAATATTGAATATTCCACCTGCTTTTATGCCACTCCAATCATAGCTTGTTAAGATTTGAGCAAAAGCAATTTTAAATGTGCCGTATTAAAGTTTTTTTTCATTACTGCTTTTAAATGATTTTTTTTGATGCAAGAAACATTAAGAATGTTGCAAAATACTTCCTCTTTGACAAGAGGGATAGTAACTTTTCAAATAGGCTTAGCCATTCATCACACAAAAAGTTTTTTATCTGGGGTAATAATATCCCTGTTAATGCAGGTTTTAAGCATCTTAGTATCCCAATGGGTTTTAAAATCATTTACATTAAATCTTGTTGCCACATTTGTCTCCTTAATCTTGTCAGTGGTAATTAGTTCTTCTAGACTTTCCTCCAAACTGTAAGCCAGAAGAAAACTCCTAAAGAAAATGTCCATTACTTTTTTTTCGGCACAGAAATCCAAGCAGGGCAGGATGTTCTTTTTTTTTTGCCTTTTACTTCAACCTATCTCCGTAACAGAAACCATGTATGTGACTATTTGAGGCGGTAGCCTTGAAAGTCTTTGTATTTACTCATGAGTGAAGAGAAATCCAGTAGATCTGAGGCTCCTGGGCAGATCTGAGGCTCCAGGGCTATACCCTCTCCTTTATCATGACTTCGCAGTGTAGAGGAAGTAACAACTTTTCTACGTTCGATGTTTTCCCTGTATTCCCATCATCCAACCGGGTCTCCCTCGCTGCTCAGCGCAGCCCTGTCTGAGCAGCTTCCTTGCCAGGCTGCTGCATCCGGCACTGGACCCCACACGCTCCTTTGCTCTTTGAACCAACCGATCCAACAGACCTCGATCCCCAGCTGACCAGAGGAGAGCACGAGGTGTCCAGTTATGATCTGGCTTGGATATTAAAAGAAGCCTGAATGAAAAGCTGAGAGGAGAAGCCCTGGGAACAGAGCTGCGAGCCGTCTCTTCTAAAGAACGTTGGCCTCGCTGCCTATGACCGGTGTAGAGGCTCAGTGCTGCTGGGATGATCATTCCCCATGACCCATGAGAAGGAAATGGGGAAGGAAATGTGTAGGAAGGCAGAGGGGAGCACACTGGAAAGTTACCACCAGCTGTTAGCCCTGCAGGACAGAAACCAGCGTTATGTCACACACCCACTCCTACCCAACGCCTGTAATCCCAAATGGTAGCTGGAGGGAGGATATTTAAAACCTGGATGCGGTTTCCAAATATCACTGAAGTTCATTTCAGTGAAACATTAAAAAGGTTGCATAGAACTCAGGATAACAAAGCACCAGGAACACTATGCACCTAAGCTGGTTGTGTTGCCACCACCCCGTACACCAAAGCAACGTTTCATGCTCTTAGGAACCAGTTTTAAGCAGTGAACAGTGTTGACTCCTGTTACAGTTTTGACAGCGAGCTGCCTGGTGCTTGGAAGTGGCGTGGGACTTGAGCTGGCAGCTAGGTATCCGCACGGCATCTCAAGAGCCTCCGGGTGGCTTCTCTGATAACTCAGTAGCTCCACGCATGAATATGCTTTTCAGTTAGTTGTCAGCAGAGTATCTCATAGAGACCTGAGGGCTACTCTACTTTGTTAGGAAAAAAAAGTTTTCTTTTTTTTTCCCCAGGTTGATATCTGTAACAGCACCTGGAGAACTGTCATTTGATGCTGTGTGATTTTACAGTCAACGTAATGCTAATTCTTAACAGGTAATACCATCATAGAGGCCTACTTAAGTCTTGCTGCCTAAAAATGACTAGCAGCAAAAGTTTCTTTTCATTTAACTTTACTTTCAATTAAAAGTGTTTTAAGCATCTTTCTATCCCTAATATTGCACTCCATTTGTTTTTCATTTTTTCACTGGAAAAATATAAAAAGCATCCATATTTGCCTTGCCTGTATAATGAGGCCAACGAAAATCAATTAATTTGGATGCTGCACTTGCAACAGTAACATGCACTAGTCTGCTCAGCATTTTGCCTTAAGCCTGCCAAACATGCAAGAACTTTCCTTATCAACCCTCAACTGCGTGTATGAAGTCAGCTTCTTTTCTCTCCCTTTGATGCTTGACGCGAGCAACAAGGCATGAATCCAACACCAGAGAGAGAAGCAGAGACTCAGAAAAGAAAAGAAGGAGCAAAGACCCATTCACAGCATAGTGAAGGAATAAACAGGGAACAAAATCCCCAACTTTGCCAATAGCTAAATAAAAGTTCTTCTCAGCGCTCTGGTTTTAAGTCTATTATTAATATTTCCATCTATCTTTGAGATTAACCATCTCAGTGGCTGACCAAGCTCCCAGGAATGAAAGGCAGTATATGCTCCTGACAAATTTGTCCTCTGGCTGCTAAAAAACACAAATTCATATACTATTAATGCAGTTTAGGAGCCCATTCTCCAAAAGCCCATTAATATTTCTGGAGTATCTCTCCTGTCCATTGTAACTCTGAGAAACAACAGAAATCACCTGGCAAACAACTACAGTTTCCACTTGTTAACTTCACACTGGTGGGCAACTACCTTGAAGCCATCTAAGGCAGGCCTAACTACAGCTACATCTTGCCAGGCAGATGCCTGTGAAGCCAAGAATACTCAGGCCTGTCAATCACTAGAAATGTTTCAGTTCTCATATCTGAAATACCAGCTATAGTCTCAATGGATGTGTCATTTTGTATCTGTCCATAAGAAAAAAAAAAAAAAAAAAGGATGAATATGCAGTAACAGAAACACCTTGGCCAGATGTGGTGGTCCCTCCCAGGCTTCCCAGGAGGAACAAACATGTTCTTCCAGAGAAACACAAAAACAAGCACTGGAATTGGATAAATACAGAGAACTAAGAGATATATTTTATCCATCTTATAACACTACACCACACAGGTATAGCATAGACACAGGTATAAGGCATGTGCAGTATTGCACAACTACACAAGCTAGACTAGGTAAAGTACCCATAAATTCTGTGCTTCTGCACACACAACACTTAGAGATCCAGGTATCTTCAGATTATCACAGAAGATACAGCACCTTATGACTCATGAGGCCTTTAAGATTTGGGTGCACTCATTACAAAAGGGAGAGTTTGGAGTGCCCTCTGGATGGTCTGCCACTGAACTCCAAATTTTATGGGACTATACATCTAGTAATGTTTGCATTAGAAATGCATTCCCATTTCGAATTTCCTTCTTGGACAGCAGAACTTCCCAATAGCTTAAAGACAGCCCCACAAAAGCTCTCTGTAGTATTCTGGATGACAGAGATAAGCACATACGGCACTATGAACATGCTTCTTCCAGGCTGCTGGAACAACTCCCAGGACAACTGGAAATCCCGTGTGTTTTATATAGAATTATTGTTTTAAGGAATCAAACAGCTTATTTTTAATTTGTAAAAAAGCAAAAGAGATTTAAGAAATAGAATAATGCGCTTTCAACCACTGTTCCCTAGCATAACAACATCTTTGACCTTTCTGATAGAACACTGCTGTCATTTGACAGACTAATTAAAATAACTTGCCTTTAAAAAAAATAAAGCAAAATCATTAAATATTTGCTATTTTTTTCATAATGATGCTTTGGGTGCCAGTTACAGGTTTGCAAATTAAGTGCTTGCTCTAACTAAGCACAGCTATAGCAGATGGTCTCGTGCTAATGAGTCGCAGAAAGCAGGAGGTGCAATAACACCACTGTGGCAGTGACAAATTTTGTTGAACAATCCTCTTTAGGTCCCCATCAGACTTGAGCAATTCAGAAGAACCACAGGCTCCTCACTGAGTTTACACTACCTACCGTGGGCTGAAATTATTTATGCTCAAGATTTTCCTCCTCCAGTAATAACTTTAACAGTCTCAAATTTATGTTTCCATCCAACACTCAACACATATCAGATCTAAGTTTCAAACCCTTTCTACTTAACAAATATACATATATATTAGCTATAGTCTCAATGGATGTGTCCATATATATATACATATGTATATATATATATAAAATCTTTAGATAAAGTGCTATCATAACTGGTATAATATCCAGACAAGAGGGGTTGCAAAAAATCCATGCAAAAGCTGCCACTAGTAAGAGCATATATGTAAAGCTACTGCAAAACTAACAATTATGCTATCAATGTTGAGAGTTAATAATTGACTACCAAAATTCTTCAAACTTAATAAATGCATAAATGCCTTTACTGAATTGTTTTTGAAAAATTAAGACTTTAATTAACAATCCTCACCACAATGCAGAACCACTGGCCACTGAATTCAATCACTTTTGCACAGGCCTGACATAAGTGAAGTGAAACGCAAAACGTGACAGCAGTTGATTAGTCCTCAACCTACCCCATTGCTGCAACTAGAGTCTGGGAGCACCGTGCCCAGAGCTGAGCTTTTCCTGCTGTGCTGAGCTAACAGTGTAGGATTGCAGGATCCTGAAGGACTTGGGCAGTGAAGGGCACGCTGCCGGCAGCGCCCCGTGCCCAAGGGCCGTGGCATTTCATCCGCAGCGCCCCGGGAATCACACGTGATAGGAGCCACTCCTGCTATGCCAAACATCGGGACTCAAAGAGCTTCCAGTTGGGTTCTCGTAAATGACTCCCCTTCTGCAACCTGAAACCCCTTAGCGAGGGTCGAATGCAAATCCCTCGCATCGCTCAGCGTGGCTTTTAACACACGTATTTATATCCCCAGCAGATGTGCTTGAACCAATAAACAAATCTCCCTGTTACCAAGTTACCTGATGGTTCTTAATCTTCTCACTGAATATTCTGCCATTAAGTATGTGGACTCACAATTGCCACTTCATATTCTAATTAAAAAAAAAAAAAAAAAAAGCATGTGAAAGGACCTCAATGTTGATATAAATGTAATACATCCAGTTGAAGGCTCCTTTAAAAATCTCAAGGAACTTTAATGCTAACAAGAATCAAAAACATTCATTTGCTGGCACATTTTAGCAGGTTATGCTAACATCTAGATCAAAATACCTGGGGAAAAATGCATACTTGAAACTGAAAAGTGCATTGCCATGGGAAACTGTGTGTTCTCCATACAGAGTAAGCCAGAAATCCATGAGATTCTCATTAGAGATCAAGTGACGTGAGCTACAGACAGGCACATAGCGAAGCTGGTGCAGCACAACGGTTGTGTTTCTCTACCTGGGGCTTGGATTGCAAGCTCACTTGATTACAATCAAAGCTCAATCAGTAAAGGACAAAGGTACAAGTTACAGTCCCTCTGACATTTGAGTAATCTTACACACATACACAAAAACACATTTCTGCAGGACGGCATGCATTTTCCCATGTAGTTAGAGTGGAGGCTGCAGGATTTTTGCATACAAATACTCCAAATTTGCAAGCATGTGACAGATCGCCCATTACCTGGCTTGCCTGAGTCACTATGCAAAATGCTGTGAGGTATGTTTTCTGTTTATATGCAAAGCTGTAGTGACCGAATTAGCCATACCTCCCAGAAACACTGGGCTTGGATTTGCATTCCTGCTACCTCCTACAAACTGCAGCTGACAGAGATCATGGCTCCTTCAGAAGTGCTGTAACATCACAGGGAAAGAAATGCGAAAGAAATACTCCTCAACAAGATAATTTGTGTGTCCATGTAGGATCAAACAAAGAGGCTATTGAGGACAACATAAGGGCAGTGCCTGCATCTGTCCCATCTGCAAGGCAGCTTTAGTCCGGGCCTCTGCTGGCCACTCAACTTGGCAGCCATAATTGAGCTCCAAATGAGTATTAATGTGGTACTACACACTGTACGAACAGCAGGCTGCATAGAACACACTTGCTTTGAACTTGGTATAGTCTGAACTGTCAATATTTTATCACCTTTTCTCTTCTCCATCAGTGCTCTCATGATAGCAGTATGAACCAATATGAGAATTTGCAAACGTGGGAACCAAGAAGCCTTTGAAGTCTGATGAATATAGTGCTTGCCTAACATTTCAAAGGCTTTGACTTCTGCTACAACAGCACTTTTATTAAAGCTGGTTAACAAGGAAGGAATTTTAAAGCACAGACTGAACAAAAATTTGAAGAGGACCCAACGTGAATGACTGGGTAACACATCCCCTACAGCCTTTTCCTAGCAGATCAGATATGCACTTTTACAATGAATAATACATGCGAACTATAAATAGATATGACCATAAACATTATTTATAATGCTTGTTAACTTCCCTATCTCTTAGTAATCTTTGCTATTAAGTAAAGTAGAAGACATTCACAGTATTGCCAGGAAAACTTTTAACCTGGAGAGACATCTATCTATCTTGAGTAAGGACAAGAATAGGAATAAAACTCTGTCTTAGAATTATCTGAGGAGTATAGTAATGACTGGATGGGAATGAACAGCTTTATACTAGCCTGATTCTTCCTGGCTTCATAATTTAGTTTAAATGCAAAAACATGCTTGCTGCTGTAATCCTGACCATTTCTGAAACTTGGGGTCCTCATGGAAATAATCAGTCAGCTATATGCTATGCTACCTTCCTACCTTGAAGAAAGAAACCGATTGAATGCCCAAACCCTCTCCACTGAAACCCCATACTTTAAACTCAAGCCCTATCAAATTCAAATTCAAAATTCAAACCCTATCAAATAAATGGTTTCACATTTCGCACATATTCAGAAAGGTAAGTGCAACTTCATCCAGTATAATATCATCTGTCACTGATAAAGTTATTAAACAGACCTTAAATATCTTTGGATGCCTCTCAGGGCATACTCATTTGTACTCTGTCTCCTTGGGCTCTTTTTTTGGGGGGGGGGCTCTATTTTGCAGTGTTCACCACAGTCAGTCTATAAACCTCAGGGGAAAAAGGGTCATTTTCTGCAATTTGGGATGGAAATGTGCACATTGGAAAGGAAGTTGCACTTCAATTAAAACAAACAAACAAACAAACAAACAAAAAAAACACACACACAAAACAAAACAAAAAAACAACGCAGATACCAGAAAGATCTCAGCAAAGTGGTAGAAACTCCTCAAGAGTAATAAAGGGGATTATAGCATTTAAATAATGCGGATAAATTTAAGAAACCTTAAACATGTGCAAACTTCACAAAATGATTACTAAGGAGGAATATAAATATTCCAAGGGCATTAACACTAAGAAGCGGTTTAACTATGTGTCTCCTGTGGCCATCCAGAGTTTAATGGATGGCTGACAGAAACTATCAAACTTTTACTTGTTAATACAGTATTAATACAGTGTTTCTTTCTCATTTTATCCAAGTTTTGCCTGAACGCAAGCAAATTCCTTCCCATCTCTATTAGATATGTATCCATAATAGAGCTTCTACAGTACATTCATCTTCTTTTCCATGGAAAAAAGAGCATCAGCAAAATCAAGATTCCTGATCAGTGAATAATTTCAGAATGAGCTTGCTGCAGCTGTGGGTGACCCACCAACTTCTAAATGGAGACGTTGTATGGAATGATACCTGGATATATAATAATTATGTCTAGTACTCTATATAGAAACTGTCGATTTGTTCTCACAGCAGATCAATCTGAAAAGGTGGCCTAGATTTCATCCAGGTAATTATAAGGAGCACAAGCTAGTGACTGAGTCAAGATTTCTAAATAACAAACTAGTCACTCCTAACGAGTCCAGCTTGAAAATTAATTTGATAGTAGACTTTGCCATAAAACACTTTTAAAAGAGTTGAGAAAAGCTATATGTGGGTTGATTTCCATTTTGAACACTATTCTGGTCTTGAATAGATGACCAAAATATTTTTCTTATTTAGGATATTATGTTTTTTTGTTGTGTTGTTTTGCATGATTGAGTTGGACACAATGCTCTCTAATTCATTGAAGACTGATGCAGGTATCAAATACGATATGCTTTGCCTCATGGTATTAATAATAATATTAACAATAAGACAACATTATAAACAATAAGAGAAAAAAATTGTAACCTAATCTCTCCCTCAAGAGTCTTTTACCCCTATTTTAAGTAGTATTAAAATAACATCTGATATATTATTGAAATGCACATACTGACACTGGGAATTGCTAAACCTTGATGTAGCAGGAACCGGCTCTGTTACCTTGGCAAGAACTTAAATCACCTTTTGCCTGTTTCTTCTATCTCAGTCTCTCTAGATTGCACCTGTCCTGAGGAGTTCACAGGTTCTTGGAAACAGTCACACTAACACAGTCGGCACCAGAAACACATTCTTATTTGTGCTACAAGCAGTCAAGAAATGCCATTTGCACTAAAAGTTCATCAAACTGTGTAATGATGCAGGTTATCCAAAAATAATTAACTTCTTACTCATTTGTACACTCAAAATAGAGTTTTGAAAGTTCTAGGTAATCATTCAGATAACCAAGGATCTACAAATGGGTGCAGATACATTGTCATGTCAGTTAATCTCTTGTTGGTTTGGAGGACTCTTGTCCTTCTCTCATTTGCAACGTCAATGTTAGATCACTTCCAGACTCCAAGTTGGAGCAAACTGAGAAGTCTCCTTACAAAGCCTCACGCTGGGGTGTGAGTCTTGCAGTCTGACCCAAGGCAGCCTGCACAAATTTGGCCGTGGTCTCCCTGGGACATATATGATCATGTAAATACTGAATTACTGCTAACTCTTTGCCATTTTTCAGAACCAGTTCTTCCAACCTGCTCTTCTTTAGGGCCCAACTCTGCAGTAAGCTACACAAGTTTATATCCATTCAAAACTTATTCCATTATTAAGATTTAGGATGTTTGCTATCTTACAGTATGCAATCATGTGGTCTACAGTAAATCCCTTCAGGCATGGCCTGCATTGTAAAATGGTTATGAAGTCCCCAGGACCATTAGGCCACACATTCAGTGACAATGTGCTATATATAGTAATGGCTGTCACGAACACTTACCTTTGCAAACAAAGCACTTAATGTGGAAATATTTGTTCTGAACTCTCAAAACTTCTCCTTTGCATGGGTTTCCGCAGTTATTGCAAAGAATTGCAGTACTTGATGGCTTCTCAAGTTGGCTATGTACAGCCTGTGGTTGTGAAACTACAAAGGAAAACAACAGACAAAGTATCTTTAATGCTTTGGGACAAACAACTGCATTATAATCATCTTCTATAAGACATACAAATAATCCCAATTTAAACCAGGGACAAAACAAGCCACGTGAATCAAAACTTGGAACAAAGCAGCTAACGTAGATTAAACAGTTTTAACTTCTGATACTGAGCAGCACAGGAGAAAAGATCTGTTACATGAGCTGAAAAAGTTCACCCTTTTAAACATTTCAAACATAAACAGGAACTGCCTATAGAGAAAAAAAATCTCATGAAGATTAAGATCCTCTCTCTCAATTTCAACAAATCACTATGCAGCATCTCCCTTTCAACAATTCAAAATACATAAACAACGGGTATTATTTTAATGCAAAATACCTCTAATGGGATTTAGTTACCATTACATCATGATCTGCTTTTCTTTAAAGTTCAAAGTAATTGCCTTTCTAATTACTTTTAAGATACAAATACACTTCTGCAATCTTTTGAATACATAATTTGAAAAAATTAATGTTTCTGTAACTACCACGCATATATGATCATTAATTAAACATTGCTGACATTATGTAGGAAATCATTTATTATTTTAATAAGAGATTAAGTTTATTTAGGCTAGTAACATATAAAGTGAATTAAAAATTTGCTGCCATCTTGTGATGCAAGGTAGAAATTGCATTTATTGGGCTGTTAATGTAAATTGTTATTCTGATGTTCTTCTAGTAATTCTGTTGTAGTACATGCATCGATTTTATATTGCAAGGCACTCAGTCTGTAAGAGAGGGAATACCAAGTGGGCTAAATACAATTGGCTTTTTTTTCTACCTAAAGAACTAATAACAGGAAAACATACCACACATGTTTAGCAAATTACATACTCACCAAATTGTTTTTAATTAAAAATACAGTACTGTCTATATCTTTGCCATAGGGAGGGATGAAATAAAGAGACCATGAGGGTTATTTTCCACTCATAATCATACATGGTATCAGACACTATCAGACACGGTGAGTGTCATTACGAGTGTGGTGTTGAGACATCTACACGCACACCTGGTCTTGCTGGAACCCACCCCCATGCTGCTCTGGAGAGCCCAGGCCCACTCTAGTCCCTAGCGTCTGTCCTTGCTGCTCTTCCTCCTCTATTCACACCCTCATCCCCATCTCTGGTGTAGGACGGGGACGCTTAAAAGTTCTCTTCTGGACCATCGACTTTATGGAGTCACTATTTCAAAGAGATGTTGAACCCGGCATCCAGGGCTCCAGGGATGTTTCTGGAAGTTTTGCCCAGTGCTGCATCCTCTAACTGTAAGTAAAAGATTTTTTAATTTATTTTTTTCTCCCTAGGGAGACCCACGTGCTCAAGTTGCTTGTAGTCACTCACCGCCCATTCACATTTCGCCTTGCCCTATTTTGCAAGGCTGCATCCTCTGTTGGCCAAGAAGTCCTGCCGAAAGCAGCGTGAATTTTGGAGCTGCTACTGCAGCCCTGGTTCTAATTAAGTACATACGCAAAACAAACAGCTCTGAACAAGCAATTAGAAGTTTATAGAAATGCAGCTGCCCAAATTTATGAAGTGGAAACAGTGCGTGTAGTTCGAGCTGATGTGACCCTCTCCCTTTTTCCTTTAAAGAAATAAAAATGGGGAGAACTCTAAACTTCACAATCCTTAGCATTCAACACAAAAATTTCTCTGTATTGTAAATTCCCCAATACTATCCATCTTGCAATTAATTGTGGAATAAACCCTTCAAGAAATGTAAACAACTTTTTGGTTTTGTTTTACTGGCATCCTTAACATAACAGGAGACAAAGGTTTCTAATCCTTGGTAAAGACAGTTTTCTCTCCAAAATTGTTAATGAGCATCAGATCTGTAGCATTTAATTCATGGACTGAAAGACAGTTGACTACACTCAGAACACATTGATCTGAAAAGTCACCTCTGAAATAGAAAACTCTGATCAGAATGAGGGAATTGTTTGAAATTTTGAGGTTGTGCATCAGGGGCGTCTGCCGAGGCTCCAGGCTTCGTGTCTGGGGCACCCTGCTCACTGCAGCCAAAACACTGGTGCCCTGACAAGGAAAACTACAGTTTTCTTCCCCAAAAAAATGGTAAAACCTCTGGCACACATACGCGTTCATTTGTCCATTTTCAAAATGCTTTCAAAAGTTTTGCTGCTGCTGTTGCTTTGGGGGAGACACTTTTCTTCCCTTGTTGAAGAGCAGTGGCAAATAGCAATTCTTGCCTGACCCTATTTTGTGATTAACCAAAAAGAGGGAGACCTGTGGCCTGGCCCAACTAGACCTGCTTCACAGGAGAGCAGCCCAAGCCCCTCCATCCTGCACCATCAGGCCATTGCAGAGGTGGGTCCATATCTCCGGCCACCAGCATGAGGGATCCTTGCAAGCCCCAACTCCATCAGTCCACGTTTCTGGCCCTGCTGGACGTAGGAAGGGAAGGGATGCAGCAGAAAGCTCAAGGAGCCATTGAACATCTCTCCTGAATCGTTCCTCCAAATATCTCACTAAGGAAATAAAACTCTGCAGAACAGCCAAGCCATGCCAATGACTGTCTTAAATTAGATGAAAGCTACTATTTCTGTTTAACAAAACCTTCCCGGAGAACGTATAGTCTACTACTCTCGGACACCTCTCACACAAAAGAAAGACATTCCTGAAGTCTTTCAGGACATACATTTCCTCTGCTTTGAAAGGAGGAGCCTGCCCATCTTGCCAGGACACGCTGCCGGTTACGGAGCTGCCGGACCCTGGCAGAGAGGAAGGGCAACGTCTGGTTGCTCCCTCGCAGCTCACCTCAAGTTCAAGGCTGTGGTTGCTGGGAAGCAACAGCGTAAGGTGGCACCACGCTGCCCTCGGCGCTTCCTGGCCACCTCTGCAGGGCAGGAAGACGGAGCATTGCCTGCTCCAGCGTTAACCTGGAGAAATGTCCTGGAGCCAAACTCTGCCAGCGCCTGTGCCTTGCAGCAACCACCCTAGGAACACCTTTCCTTACACTATGCTGCCCAAATGCAAGAAACTTCACCCACTGGCACATGCTTTTTGCTCTTTTGAATGCTTTGAGATGTTTTTTTTTAATTGCCTCTTATCAAGAGCCGGAATTGAAAAATAATGAAGAATTATCAATACATAACAAATTACATTAAAAAGTAGCATTTCTTTTAGAATTCCTTCATTAACTTTGAAATAACACAAATTTAATATTTAATATACGCATGTTACATAATTATTTTGCTTTCCTCTCAGATCAGAAGCTAATCAGTGTTTCACACAAACGTCTCTATGAAACCAAGCGGGAACACAGTGCCTTTGGGCTCATTATAAAACAGGGCTTTTGATGGCACTTTTAAATTATTATTATTTCTTCTTGCAGAACACAATGATGTGATTAATGTTAATCAAAATTGGAATAGTTTTTTTAAAAACATATTGTGCTTTATATTGATACAATTTTTTTAAAAGGAAATACTTTCAAACTAATTATGTTAGTCAATTAAGAATTTTAGCATACGTGCATTTCAAGTCACTATTAAGAAAAACTGTTACATGGTGATTTTCAGCATTCTATCTTTACCCCATAGGTATCAAAACTCATCTTCAAAGCAGATGATACGACCGACATATTTAGCTGGTAACATACTGTATTGCTTATGGAGCTTAATGATCCAAAAAGACTCATCTGATCATAACCCACTAAACAGCTCATTAAAAATTAAACGATTACATTATTGCGTTCTGGTTTGCAGGATTTAATGAAGCTAGAAATTTCCTTCCTAAGTGACTCTTGCTGAATAGAAATACAACGGAAAGCCTGATTCTCCAAATTTCTCATCTTCCTAGTTTGCCAGTATGCTGCTCCAGCAGAGGTTATCTCCACAAATTCTTAAATCCTACAAAGGTTTTATTATATTTACTTTCTGACAAGGACAAAAATGGGAAAGAAATGAATTATCATACACTTTCCATAGCACTGCATTGGCATACAAGGATTGTGTATTGGCAAAATTTTATGTCAGATGTCCAGCGGCTGCACATTTCTGATGCCACTACTCAGCAATCAGGCTCATCTCTCCAACATGCTAGGCAGCCCCTAATTCTGTAGTTCTGGATTAAGTAGGGATTACTAAATTAGCAATGGTTTAAAAAATGCAAAATAAGAAGCATTTCTGAAAATAGATTTACTTCAATGTTGCTTGCTCTAATCTCATACACTGGCTCCAAATATGATGGGGGAAGAGAGGACTGCTGGATGGCTCCTTATTACAGCTGCGCTACATGACAGTTTCAGTGGGCCAATAACTTTATCTTTGGTGTCCTCAGCCTCATTTCTTTACAGAAGACCTCAGACTTTAGCTGCCAACCTTTGACTTCCCTCTGCTGCAAGCAAATCTCTTGGACACAGCAAAGCAGATCGCTGCCCACCTAGGCCTGGTGCATGCAGAGGACAAGCAAATGCTACTGATACTGGGTTCTTGGCCAGCCAGGGGACAGAAGTCCTCCTGGTAGACCACAAACCTCATGAGGAAATGCACGGCTAGAAACTGCAGCATTTAACACAGTCCTAATGAACAATAATGAAGCGTTTTAGTACACGAGCACATAACATGGGTCTTCCCCTCCCACTAATGCCTCAGTTAAGAGAAAAAAAAACTATAAAAGAATTAGTGTCTAAAATTACTAACACCAGTTGTTCAGTTCATGCAATGTTCAACATTTTCAACCAAGATGAAGGCAATGTTCTAGCTCTGAAACCCAAACGCGCAGCTCACACGATGAATACTATTCAGCACAACTCAATTAACAGAAAATTATCATGGAAATGTTGACACTGAAACCTTTCATCTCTACAGCCTGAATGGGTCACTACAATTCAAAAATCAACAGCCAAGAGACCTGAATGCCATTTACTCACTAACCATTTGAGAACAAAAATATTGACTGTTGAGGCACCGTATCAGCCAAAGGTGGGGGGTAGAGAAGTGCTTAGAGCAGAATTAAATTTGCAATCTTTTCTGAGCAGGATTAAAAGAGACTCAAATGAGGGCAGCGCCACACCAGAATTAAGAGAGTTGAGTCTGAGTTCTTATTTTGCCAAATATTTCTGGTGTTGCTTAAATCCAAGCCTTCAGGGCTGGGTTTAAAACACAGGATAAAGGCAGAGGAAGCTCATCTCTAAATATCTGCAAACATTCCCTTAAGATCTCTACAGTTTTAGGTGCCTAAATGTGATCCCAGTTCCCTCCTTGTCATGTGCCTATCTACCAAAATATAGTGACTAGGAATCCTTCCAGCACCTGCCAGGAGATAAGGATGATATAATACTGTAATAAATGAATAACACGTGAGCTGTTCAGAGAACAACATGGATGTGAGCTATAAATGTAATTTTGGAAGATGTAATTTTGGTGTTTCCCTGCAGAGGAGCCAGCCAAGGCTCCAGCCAGGGCTGTTGGTGGCCCCGACACAGCAGAGCCTGCGCCTGAGCCTCCGCGGCAGACGTGCTAGAACTGCCACGGCCTGGAATAGCATAAAACTGCCCGTGGGGACTTGCCTTCACGTATTGCTCAATCAGCAGCTTGTATTGGAAACCTATTTTTTAGGATAAGATGCTTGCATCCTGGACGGTGCCTTTTTATTATTAGGCAAAACCTTTTCCTAGAGGGAAGATGAGAAAGCTAAAGCTTTACCTTGAATTTCCACTTCACATATTTCCTCAAAAAGTTCAGCTAACTACCAAGTGGGCTGAACTAGGACCACCTTAGCGTGCACTAACTAGCTGACCTCCCCTATAAGCCTTTATATGATTATCATGTATGACAACTTCTGAAGAAGTACTATTTTTTTTCAAAAATCTCTTGCTGTTCCTAAAGCAAGCACTATTACTAGTTCTTTAATTAATTAATATACCATAGGCAAATCAGCAAGCCCAATAAATCCTTATGCCAGCAAATCTCTATTTAATTAAAATAATTAACAGTCCAACAAAATAAAAACACAGTTAAAAATAGTGTTTTCATTTTTGAACTATATAACTGATTTTACTACTTATTATGAATATTTTTTTACAGTGCCTTTCCTTTGGCATGATGAAATGGATTGAATACCTGTCCCAATACACCCTGTGAATCATAAACAAATCTATCACTGACGCAGGGCAGCAGATACCTACTGAAAAATTGAAGCGTCTTCTCTTTTTCTGCTGATTACTGGGTTTTTATGGTATTGGAGATGGAGGAAAGGAGAAAGCAGAATGCAAAGTAATGCAAACTAATGCAAACATACATCAGATATTCAACACAGCACAAACACATAGCACACACAAACGGGCTTCCGACGCTGCCGTGTGCTCAGGGCAAAATCCATGTCACACAAACAAGCCCTGCACCAGCTGCCCTCCCGCACTCATCAGGGTGATGAAACATCCACCAAGTCCAAGTTCAGTTAGTAGAAATCAGCTGTATTTTAGGAGCTGCTATTGCAGCAGTAAAAAATTCTATTTTGGTATTGTTTTTATCAAGACAAGAAGGAGACAAGACTGGCACGGCAATACATCTGAATAAAGCAATCGGCATTTTTTTCATTAGAATCTAACATAAAGCGAAAGACACTTAAAATAAGTAATTTTTTTGAATTGAGCTCTTCGCTAATAAGTGTGGCATCATTATAGTTTTCAAATCACTTATACAAGACTATGAAGAATAACCTGAAATAAATATTTAGCCATCTCCTCCTCCACCTCTCTGCAGCATTTTCACGTAAACAACGAGTAATTACTCTGATGATAACACCAGCGAGTTAGCTACAGCAATCAGGGCTGAAAAACAGATTATTTCAGGTCCATCCTTTCCAAAACATGCAGTCATCCCACCGTACCTGTGTCTTCTGGCATTCCCGCATTAATTCAGTCCCACGCAGGCAGTGACATGGGAAGCAGCAGCAGAAGTTTCCGCCGCTTCTGCTCGCCGGGAGCTGCCAGGGCTCGGGAACGGGAGCCGCTGTGTGAGCGGTGCCGCAGCGCCCGAGCGAGCGGCAACTGCAGCGGCGCGCGGCTGCCTGAGCCACCGCCGCCGCCACCGCGCCGGGGGTCAGATGACTCCTGCACGCCCACGCGCAGGCGGGACGTGAGCCAAGAGCTCGCTGCCAGGCAAAAATAGCGCCCCGGAGAAGCCCACATACCCTCCTGCTCGCAGGCCGGGCCATGGCGGGGACACACCACTGCGGCCTCAGCCTGAGGCGCCTGCGGTTCCCACCCGGGCCTACCGGGCAGGGGACATCGAGGAAAGGAAAGCTTCAGCAAGATGATATATTGAGGAAAAACAAGCCAAATGGGAGGCTTGCTGTTCACATCTGAAGCCCTCAACTGCTCTGGGCCAGCCTTGTGGGACAGTGCTAACACGGCCAGGGTGCTGGAAGGTGGTTTGGTCACTTGAACTCCCTAAGCCTGGGGTAAATGACGGGGAAAGGGAACAGGGCTGCATTTTCCCTGGGGAAGACCACAGTTTATCAAGGGTTTACTTTGGCTACAAAGCAGCCAAGAAATCTCTTCTCCTTTCCTTCCACCAACAGAAGCCAGGCAAGGACTTGCACATGAAAGCCAGTCTCCTCAGCTCCGGAGACAGCCGGGTGTACGAAAGCAACATGGACTGGGTGGCACTGGGCACAAAAAATAGACTTTACCAATTACTTATGGCCAGATACTTATTAAGCTCATTGCATTTCACAAGCTAAAGAATACTTTACCATAAATCATATTTAAAATCCACTGATTTGACCCAATGGCCATATATGCTTGTGGCTGACTTTCCATTGACTTCAATGATTGCTGAATCACATCTCACAGAAAGTTCAATCTCTTGCAATTTGCCACAGAGAAAAGAAATTATTTTAAAAAGGTGATACAATGTTTTTTTTCCTCCTGTTTGAAAACAAAACAAAAACAAAAAAACAAAGAGGGCTATATTTGTGCAGAAGAAAGTGCAAGTTTTATGTAAAAATGGCTTAGTGAGTATCTTCTGTGTATTTTTAAGTTCTTGCTAGCTCACCATGGATTGTTGTAAAGACAGGGTGGAGGCCCCTTACTCTTTGCTTCAAAGCAAAACCCATCAGTGCTTCAGAAGAATTTATGTATGATTATGAGCAAGATTTCTTGATGGTAAGCCAGAAACAGCTGATTGTTCTTAGATCTTACAGAACTAATTTCAACAATAAGTTTTCTTTTAACTTATTACTTACATGATATGTCTTTGAATTTCATAATGGATAGATAAACAAAACAATGTTTTATTTTGTAATACTGACTATTATGTGAATAGAACAAGCATTTCTGTGACGACAGATAGGGAGCACAAATCTCTATGGACAGGACTCCACCAACCTGGGACATGACAAACCCAGTGTCTGTAACTTGAAGTAGCTTTGGACTGATATGAAATGAGACCCATAAAGCAGATTCCAAGATCTCAACTTCCAACCCCTAATTCTTCACGTTCAAAACACATCATGGAAGTGATTCCATGAGTAATTTGAAATTACCATAAACTTGTATGAACCATATGCTGCACACATGAACAGTCTGATATTTGAAAACAAATAAAACTGAAACAATGAATTATTCAGTTCTTCTTCAGACTTCTTGCATTAAAACCTTACTGCAGTTCCCCCCAGTATTTTAGCTCTATCTGTACTAGACCAAATCCTTCCTTGTATTCCTTTGGACTTACCAACAGACGCCCTGGCTGAGCTCTCCAGATATTTGCAGGATTTGGCCTACTTAGATTTTCCCAGAGGTTATTTCAGCTTGGCAGACACGCAGAAGGCACTTTGCTAAATAACAACATTCGGAAAGGAGAGAAATTAATAGGCAGAAAAGTGAAAGAGCTTTCACTCTAGCACTGCCTTTCCCTCTACTGCCAGACTTGCTCCTTTTCAAGGCTAACCACTGTGTAACCCACATTTTGACAGTACACCATCATAATGAAGTCAAATAGGATACTGATTTGTATTTACAAATCTACTTGTAATCTTTGAGCCTTTACCCCAGTCTCACAACTTGGCTACAGCAAAAGAAAAATCATACTTCAAACACTTAGAGGTTTTTGACAGTGTTTCAACAAAACTTCAGCACTAGTTCTTGGCTTCACAGGCACAAAATAAGAGACTATTGCCCTTCATTAGTATGATTTGCTGACTCAGAGAGCGTGACAGGAGACACAGTGACAGCAGCACAAGCCAGACAGCCCAGAACCAGACTGTCAACACTCCTGCTGTTAGTCATCCATGAAGTATTATAGTTTTAACCTGATTTCTCAAACCAGCATAAGCCAAACACCTTTATTTCCTTATTCTAAAGGTAAGAGCATTATAGTGTCTTGTCATTTAATGGATACTACAGAAAAGGATGACGCACTTTGCTTCTTTTACTATTTTGGAGTCGAGCTCTGGTAACCACAGCAATGGCCACACTTGCAGCCTGTACCCATCCTTTTGTTTAAGGTTTCATTTAATCAAGGTTACGTTACTGAGGTCAGTCCCTTTACTGATGTCTTTACAAACAACAGCCAGACAGCTTAGCAGAGAATTTAGGCCACGTTGAAATGGATTAGCTGGCTACAAATTTATTACAGCCAATGGAACTGTTGCCCACCTTTTTTTTTTTTTAAAAAAAAAAGGTTTTAATCAACTCATGGTTTTCTTATACTTGCACATCTCCTACCACAACTGAAAGAGAATGTCACTTCTAACTAGGAATTAAGGTTACAGTATACCTGTATGGCTGGCAGTAGTCCTGAATAACGAGATGATCCTTGCCCTCAAACACTTATGATCTGAATAAAGACAAACCTGCAGTAGAAGTGAAAATGAAGAGTAAAATGGTAAAGCTTTAACAAGATAGAGAAGGATCAATGGCGTATTTACAAACAAACCTATATCCTCTCACTTTCTGTCCAGTCTTTCTTAAGGCAATCAAGCGAGGACCCAGTCCTGTTGGAAATGGCCTCAGTCATCGAACCGTACTCATGGTTACCACTTATATGCAACCCAAATTTAGTCTGCACAGAAGCAGACCAAATTTAAAATTCTCTTCTGGTTATCAAACACTTCTGTCTTCAAACCAATGCAGGAGAGAGCATTTCTCATCATCTGCACAACAATGAAACATATACATGGGCACCGTTAATCGAAACATGTGCAACCAAGTATAGAAAAATAATGCAATTTGCAGCCTTTTTGAAGGACAAAGCTTGCGTATAAGCCAAGGAAACTCTTGCATATTTATGAAGCAGAAATCCTTAAAATGTAAGATCAGTTTGCGCATCCACTGAGCTTTGCATAAAGGATAGCATGTTGCTGTGCTTTCTCCAGAGGTAATTGGGTCACAAGTCTTTTCTTGCTTCCTGCTATCTCTTGCGAATAAAGAGCTTCCTTCAGCCCCAGAATCTGTGATGACAGCCCTTGCCTGGTGGCCAGCAAGTCAGATGAATGAAACCAGAAGCTTTCCAGCTCCAGCATCCCTTTACTGCATTTCTCACAGACGGAATAGCATGTGCAGGACTGAAGAAATAGCGTGTTACAGCCCTTTCCCCTTGACTAGGAAAAGAGCACCTTACAATAGCATCTAGTATTCTGAAGAATATTTTATGCAGCCACATGCAATGTGAGTAAAAAACAAAGACACCACCTGCAAGTCTTTAGAAGATGTGACATAACAGGAAAAAGTATTGTACAAAAATCAAAACACAGGGCGCAAGAAAATTCATAAAGGCCTGACAAAGAGATGCCTCATAAAGAGGTCACAGAGTAAGAGCACATCCAGGAGATGGATGACTAAGTGACACAGGTCGGAAAGTAAATGGATACAGTGTGGTGAGCTGCAAAGTGGCGACGTATCACACACCTCTAGAAACCAACCTGCAGCGCAGGGAAATTGCTGCAGGAATGAAACTGATAGGGATGATCAGGAGCAAATGGAGATGTTCAGTAAGAAAAGAGCTGCCTAAATAGAGGCTATAGGCTGACAAGGGCCATTTAATGCAGGAAACCTGCCATGTAATAAGGTAAGGCAAACAATTAACAAAAGGTATTAGTTTCTGAAAGGTCACGAATGACACGGGACTAAACACAGAAAGGATTTGAGAGTTAGGGAGGAAGAGAAACTTAAACCATCTGCTGAATATCTGGCAGTAAATTAGAAAAGCAAACAAAATAATGGAAGGCACTGTGTTAGGGGAAGGTAGCCCAGAAGCAGTAGCAATGCTACTTTGATGAGAAACACAGATAAAACCTAGACTCCCCAGTCCCATATTTTATAGGAAAGAAGAGGGAAAAAAAAAAGAAAAAAAAAAAGGAAACAGAATGAGCCAATAAATGCAAATTTGGTGTGACCAAAATTGTTCATAGTAAGCAAGGAATTTGAAAAGGTAATTCATACCCTTTACTACAGAAGGAGTTTAATTACAAAATGAATTTGGCATTGAGAGGCTCACAATGGAGCCAGAAAGATTGTAGGCATTGCAAAGATGCTGAGATCCTTTTGAGATATTTCTTCTGGGAGTAATTAATGCACGGAAAAGGTTTTTAAAGATGCAATTTTCCATGTGGGTTGATGTAACATGCACACACATACACACACAGATCAGTAAATGCTAATTTACCATTTTTACATAAAAAAATCACATTTATCTCTCTTTTTTTTTTAATTTCAATGGAAATTTTAAGTCCTTAAATGGAGAATGCATTGAAGCATTAACGGATTATATAGACCAAAAGGATTGCTTCCCTGTTTTCTGAAAAGCACAGAAATCACCATAGTTCTGCTATCCTACAAGACTACCAAATGATAAAGTAGATTGGATTCCATTTAAAAGAAAGATTCAACCTACACTTTCAAATATTTTTGTAACAATCTTGAAAAACAACTTAGAGGTGTCTTAAAAACCACACGCGGTGATGCAAACAAAACACCTCAGCAAATAGAGGCACTTCCCTCTGGAGGCTCCTGCTGAGAGGGGGATTCCCTCTCAGAGACCGAGCCAGCTCAGTGCATCTCTGCCACCCCCATGGCCAAACATACACACACACAGACTCACAAAAAGAAGAGGCGCTCAGAGTTTTCTTTTAAAGCAGACACAGCGATAGGGATAGCAGCAACTGCCACCCTTTAAATACAACCTTGACAGAGGAGTTCTCCATACAGAGGAAGACCTTAGGTTTACTGCTTCACCTGTGGGTTCCAAAACTAAGTGTTGCTATCTTACAGGATAAGATATATCAAATCCAAGCCCTTTTATATATGTTAATTTTAATTTACGAACACTGGCAAAGTGTTAAGATTGTCATTTTGAAGACTGTCATTTTGAAAGTACACTTTATTATGGGAAATTTAACACTGGTGGATTTCACCCTGTTCCCAGTGGTGTCGCCTACTACTGGTTTGGGTGGGCGACCTTCAGACAGCGTTAACTTCCAGCCTTAGTTGTGCCAAGTTCTGTTCTTAGCACTCTAGTCATCATTTCCAGAAAGTTCAGACTGATCCCTATTTCGCTACGGTTAAAATTTTTCCTCAGCAACATTTGAAACAAAATTACATCCTTAAGTGTATTTTATAACAAGAAACTAAGCAGAAACATTTCTTTGAGTAATTTTAAATTAACTGATATTCCTTCTTGAACAGTTCCAGCTAAATTCAAAATTCCTTGCTCCCACTTCTTTAGGAATCAGTTAAAAACCGCTGGTCTCTGCTACACCAGTGTGAACCCGAGATAATCATGGCAGTAGAGTATCATCCACCGATTTATCATAAAAGGAAGTCTATAGAGAGCTGTGCAACCTCTGAGGATGAGTAACCTGGAAATAACTTCTCCGAGTCTAAAAGGGACCGTGCTACAAACGTTTTCCAAAAGGCAGGCGGCGCCGGGCCAACGGATCCCTTTGAAACCCCTCTTTGCTGGCAGGTGATGGAGGGCGAGACGCAGCAGGGAAGCACCAGCATCCTGCTGGATACCCCTGGGTTTCCACACTCCGCACATCACTGGCTCCCAATACTCACTTCAACCTCATGTGATGTGTGTGCTCCTTCCCTCACTCAACCTGACTTTTCACACGTGGCCCTGTTCAGGTATTAACCACCAGTGACATTATCTGATCCTCGTGGTTGCCTCCCCGATTTCTTCCCCCACTCAGACTTTAACCATTAATAAAAGCCTCGATGGCTCCATCCTGATGGGGAGATAAGGCTGACTGTGTGTACACGAGGCAACAGTCATTTCTGAAATAAAAGAATGACTATAAGTCATTCCATAAATATGGGCACAGCCCGAGAGCCCACTGAGCTCTCCTTGCATCACAGCGGGCTGCACACCAGGACCTCAGAGGATCCCTTGAGCAGGGACACCTCTCAAGGATACTCCTTGGGGTTGAGAGATCCTTGCCACAACAGACTGTGGGAAGTGTCTATAGCTTTCTCTTTCTGAGCTTGTAAACTTTACTGACATAACTGTGCACAAATTTCCTTAGTCACAAACTGTTGGACTGGGCCTGGGACTAGAACTGGACCCAGCTGCACCCAGGCTCCTCTCAAGAGGAGTTTGGAAAGCAAGGGGGTCCAGTCCGAACCCCATGACTCAATGGGAGCGTCTCCTTCATAATTCTGTGTATATCTTACGCCTCATGCAGCAAACACATGACCTTGCCATTGAATCTCATGAACATTGTCCATATCAAGGGAACCTATTACTATTTCTTTCACACGAGTGAAGTGCATTGTGTCACTCACCCCCACCGCTCCTTCCATGACACCTCCACAGGTTGCTTGCAGCCCTACTCTCACCATCCCCTGGTCTGTAGGGCTCTAAGCTACAGACAGACCCAGATCGGAAGGTGTCAGTTTGTGAAAACTGCGTTAACTTCCAGCCTCAGGTCTCTTGTGCCAAGCAGGCTGCTCTGCAGCCACCTCCTGGTTTTCATGGTGATCATGTTTTTGTGCTCCCATCTGCGCTGTCAACTGGAAGAGGGGAAAACACGTTCCCTGGCTAGGAAATGAGCAAATGTTTGGAAGCGGGGGGGGGGGGGGGGGGGGAACAGTTTAGAAGGAATTTCCATGGTTCATTTTTCTTTCCATTCCCCGTTCCCCGGTACATGCAGAATAACAATAACAATGCCTATGTGTTATAGCAACACGGAGCAAAAAGCAAAAGTAAAATGAAATGGCATCAAAAAAGTTCATGTTGCTAGCCAAGGTGCAATGAAACACCCCATATTTAATTTAAGTATATATCACTAGCTTCCCACTAACACTCTATGAAATGGTGTTTCTATAGCATTACAAACAGTAATTTAAGGACCCTTCATCAAAAGGTACTTTTTCTGTTGCATATAAAAATGTCTTGAATGATGACTCTGCAGTGCAATATAAATCTGAACTCCCCTTAGTTTTATTTGCTATGCTTAATTGGCATTAAAGACAAGATTAGCTACTGTTTTGGCTTGATCACACAGTCCCTTAAAATATACGTTGGTATATGGAGTTATGGAAGGGCAGTTAAATTCACCCTACTTTAAACAGGGGCAAATTAGTCAACTTCAGTGAGGTGGACACTGAATCGCTCCTGAATTTTCTCCTTGGATTCAGTTACAGACAAACAAATCGAATTGTGCTTCACCCCCGTCAGCACATCTCTTCCATTTTCACATTCAGGCTATAGAATTTCTGCACTCAATTGTCTTTCATCGCTGCACTCGCAGGAGAAACGTGTTACATTCACACAAACATAACCCTTGAACCAAGAGCCATCGAGCTATTTTTTGCACAGCTTTGCAACCATCATTCTTATTTATCTACAGATAGGTTTTTGAACTCCCCATACAACACACACCTTCATAAAAATTTTCGTTTGCTTATTTTGCAACATGCCACCCTCTGCACATATTGAATGATTTTCATGTCAAACTGAATGAATTTGTTCACAACGTTACATTTAGCAGAAAGAAGGGGAAGAAACATCATCTAATAAAAATGTGCATTACTTAAGGCAAGATATTGCATACCATTTTTTACCACAGCCAGCATACAGATGTGAAATTCATCAAAGAACAGATCAAAATACGGTGCTAAATTCCACATCAGCATGATTTCCCAAATTTCAAAATTCCTCTGGTGGGATAGATGCAGTGGGATAGAGTCAGGAGATACTGGAGATCACTGCAGTGCCTAGGAAGATAGCCTGGGTCCCTTTTCATTTTGCATGAGGACTATAGCACAGGTAAAGGAAACGGGTAGCCACAGTCTGGTTTCAGTGCTAAGTCATGGATGAGGTTGAGGTGAGCATAGGAAAAACAGAAGTCCAGTCTGCACACAGCCTGTATTTTCTTAGTCCAATTAATCCGCAAAGAAAGAAAAAGTGCAGCTCTGCATGCTAAAAGATGTTAATTAGACATTCATTTTGATTTACCAGAAGGGAAACTATCAAATATGGTCGGAAGAAAGCACTTAAGACCACTTTCCATTGGAAAATAAAATAAAAGAAGTTGCTTTATCCGATTTTTTTTTCTTAATCAAATTTGGCTTTTAGTTTTATTGTGACTGAATCCAAAAAGTCCTACCATTCCATGAAAAAACAGCAACTCCCAAGCAGTGGCCAAGGCTAGATAACTACCAGTCATTCGTAAGAGCATTGGGAAAATCTGTATTTTCCTGTGCCTCAGAAGAACCTTTCATTTCTACCCATAACACGGGAAGCCTAGAGAGTTTCTGTCGAGCAGAGGGGCTTACCCTCACCATACCACTTGGGTTACACACTCATCACGCCAACAGATGTAGGTCAAAACTCCTTAGAGCAACCGGAAGGGAGAGGGGAGCTTCACGCAGCTGCGCTCTGCTCCGATTGCCAATAATCCTGCAGATGCAGTTCGAGGCGGTAATAACGCTGTACTTAAGATGATTACGTATGACTGGGGAACACAAGTAGCTATTCCTTGACCTATATCTGAGCAAAACAAGACTCCATCTGTTCAGCTCACAGTGACTCGGGTCAAAACGCTCACCAAGGGGTGCTTTTACAGGCACCCTCACAAACAGCACCCACAAAACCACGAATGTGCCGAACACCCCAGCCTGATCCTCTTCCCCAGCCTTGATGCTCAGTCGACCAGCGTGGACCATACATCTCCCCATGCCCGGTCTTGATCACTGACCTGGGGTCTCCTCCTGCTAACCAGCTAGTCTGAATTGATCCTCACCAGCAGGTCTCATGCACACACAAATTACACTGGAAGTGCCTCTGAGCAGAGCTCAACAAGCAGATGGACCACACGAATCAGATGCAGGGCTTGGCCAGACATGGTGCTGACCAGCAGCCATCTTCCTTGCAGCCATCCCCTTTTACCTCCCCTTTCTCTCATTTTCCCACACCTGCTCCTCCCAGATCTACCTTGAGCCCTCCTTCCTCTACCTTTGGTTCCTCCTCTGAATTCCACACAAGCTTAGCACAGTCCCACAGTCCCCCTCAGACAACCCAGGAGAAGTTTGATCTTTCCCTCTCCTCCTCAGGTGCAATGTCCTGGCTTAATCGCTTCCAGGTGGCCCTTGAGAGGTTCCTGCAAGCCATGTCTTATGGGTCCTGATCTTTGTTACCATCTCTGCTCTCCACTGTTTGTTAGGGTTTGTTACTGGTTTTAATAAGAGAGAAGCCAAACTCTGATGTGATGCACAAAAAGCGCAAGTGATCCATGCTACCACAGCACATTTCCACTGTTTATTGCCAAAGCAAAATATGAGCAAAGATAATTCTTCTCCCAGTCCAAACATTCAAAACGATGACTCAGATACTAAATACCTATTCTGTGGCTTCCCATTTCTCTCTGTCATTTACAGTGACAGTCTTGCTCTCTCTGAATTAAAAAGTCAGTTCTGCTTTGTAATGAATGAAATCAAAATTCAATCTAGTATGCCTAATTCTTCTGCACTGCTAAGCACTATCAGTGTCTCTACTTCGGAATCTTTGCTTCTATCAGTGTTTCTGTAGAAATGAGCCTGAATTTCAAGAAGGTATTTTGCAGCTTTTGAAATCCTTTAATATATGGACACGAACCTACCCATGAGTTACCTAAACATAAATACAGAGGCCAAGAATCTGATCACACTGAAAGAAATGACTATCAATTTCATATTCAAAACATGACACAGTTCCATGAAAAGACTGATGAGGTTTTCATAGGATGCAATTGAGTTATTTCTGAAACACAGCTTCCTACAAAAGAACCAGAAAAATGCCACAGCAAGGGCTGACATACTAAATAAGCAGATAATTAGGAGTAATTCCAAAAATCCATACTACAAATTATCCATATTAGAAATTAGCCACATTAGAAACCTTACATTTCTAATAATTTTAGCTACAACCATTTTTGCAATTGTGCAGGATGAAACATCCTCTGGAATGTTTCCTTCTCTTTGCAGACTAACCAACCTGCCTACGTTGCCACTGTTAAGAGGCCCCAAAAAACCCTAACCCCCCACTATGTTATACACCCTGACTTGCAGAATCCTTGAATGTGATCTAACATTCAGACATAACCTTTCTACCAAATGAAATGTGTTGTTTGAAGTTCAGTTTGGAAGACGGGCGCAACATGCACTTACAATGCACATGCTCCATGCCATAAACCTTGAGGACGCGCATCAAGTTACAGTTACACCAAGTGTGACACCACACTGACTCCTCAAGCACACAGGTTTCAATACTAAGCCCTGCACAATGGCTAAATGTTTAAAAATAACTTAAACAGGTCCCTGCTATCACCAATACAAGGGGACAGAAACTTCCGAACAACAAGTCACAGCTCTAATGTGAGATACCTCACTTACAATGGCACGAAACATTCTCTGACAGAGCCTTTTTTCAGTGAATATGTGAAAATTAGGTGTCTAGTCTAAGTGATAAGATGTCTCAAGTTAGCTGAATAAATCTGAACCTGAGTGCATAACCGCTCTATATGTTTTCTGAGTTTGTTTAAAATATTATTAGGATTGTGAGTTTCTCTCCTACATTGCTACCAGCTCTTTTGAATCTCACCATCAGTGTTTTTTGACATCCCCATATGGAAGCCTTTTAAATACATGAAAATATTTTTCAAAAAAGCTAGCTTTTCAACTGTGAAGAATCACTTGAACACTGTATATAATCATTATAAACATGTATCGTGGCTTTCTGGAGGTTAGATTTTCTGACATTTTTAGGTTGATACTATCTCTTTGAAGAAAGGATCATCATTAATTTATGTCTTCTTGATGCACCACGTTTGTTTGCTGAAATACTACTCTAACAGCAGTGCCAATTAAAGCACAAGACAGTTAAATAATATTTTTGAAGCAAAACCACTCAGCCAGAACATTTGGCATGAAACTATGTGCAAATATATTTTATTCAAAACAAATCTATTGTATCTGTTTAAGCATTGTTGTTTAACAGAATTTTACAATATTTAATCTTCCATAACAAAAAAGAAACATTTTTAATCTCCTAGCTTTTAAATTAGGCAATGGATGAGGAAACTCTGAATAAGTATTCCGACAATACTATGCATTTTCATTGCTGGACTTTGATTAGGCAGACTTAGGCTATAAGCACATGTGTAAATTGTGTTTTTAATGGAGATGTTAGGGGAAAAAAAAAAAAAAAGCAATACACGGGAGGGAGTAACCCTGTGTCATTCCCTCATTTCTCTATTACTTTATAAACCTGACTGTGAAAACATCACTCTGAGCAGTCAACAGGCCACCCCTGCAATGCCGTTCGGGCAGGATCCAAGGGGCAGCGCTGCAATCCCTGTGCACCCGCGGGCCGCACCGCTCAGCTAGCCCACCCAGTAACTCCAGCTACTCACAGATTCCTAGAACAGTTACACAAATGAAATCAACACTTAGATACAAACCAACTGGACCAATTCAAGGCCTGATGAAGGGGAAGGAGAAAACAAAATGGCTCTAAATCCTCCTTTTTTCCCCTGCTTCGATATCCACGTGTCCTACATTATACCACCACAAAAGCAGTCTCCCAAGGATTCTCCACCAGACTGATGGATTGCAATGTGCTGCACAATTCCCATTATTTATTAGAAATTTATTCCCATTAATTATTAGAAATTGGCAAAATAATCGATTAGAATCAATCAAAAGCTACTAACACACAATTTTTCATGCATACTCAATATTTCTATTTAAATTAACAAGTTTACACTTACACTTTTGTACATTTGGAAAAAGGTAAAATTAGAGCAATCAGTGTAAAATGTATTCTTCTACTTACAAAATTAAATGTTATTATTTCATTTAAAGCACAGCCAAAACCTTTCAAACATGCTCTGATCTACTCAAAAGCTTTAATGATTACATGTTAATTCTAAACTCAATTATGTACTAATCCATTTGTTAGCTGCATGATAAGGAGGGACATAATTAGAAAATAAAATAAAATGAATTTTGTACTTTTAAAACAGAAAATGGCCTAATCTTAAAAAGTTATTCTCTTATATCTTTTAAAACCATTTTAAGGGTAGTTTTATATTAATGAGATTTTTCCTCTGCTAGCTGGATACCTATGAGTTCATTTTATATTTTACATTCAGACCACATGAAAATAATGCTCTCAAGATTCATCTTCAAATCAATTCACTATCTTAAAATTGGCTTAGTTGTAGTAATGACACATCAAATTAAAAATTAAAAACCGAGTACTCTACTTTGCAGAAAATCTGCACAATACTGGAAATGTATTGGCTTTGTTGTCAGGTCAGCTCTATAAGAGATTACATCTTTTAATTATCTGCTACAGAATAGGAAGTAGAAGTCTTAAATCTATTCTGTTCCATTTATGACCCAGAGAATTAAATTTGACCCCCTTAAAAGCTCATTTAAGCATCACACACATCCAGAGAAATGGCTGTTTTTTAAAAATATCAAATAACTCTCAGCTGAGATAACATTATACTACAGGCCAAGAACTGAATTTCTATTGGAAGTTTATGCCTCTTTGTATTTTGCTGGATGTGCTGCATGACGGTCCCAGAAGGACTGTATTGCTCCTGCTCCGCCTTTAAATATAATTTTAATAATCTTCAACTCAATTTTAACATTCCCACTCCCTAGTGGGGCATCATGAAATAAGGCAGGAAGGCTCCTCTGGAGGTCACCTATCAAACCTGCTACTCAACATGGACCAACTGGATGAGGTTGCTCAAGGCCTCGTCCAGTTCAGGTGTGACCACTTCCAAGGATGGAGACCTCAGTCTCTCTGGGCACCCTGTTTCAGTGCTTTACTGCCTTCCTTGTGAAATGTTCTCTCCTTATTTCTAATCAGCACATCCCTTCTTGCGAGGTGTTACCGTTGAGTCTTGTCCCTGTGCCACGTGCCTCTGAGAAGTCTCCTCCAGCCCCCCAGCAGCAGGTAGGGGACCACTGTGATGGCGTCCTCCACCCGTGTCTCCTCTGGACTGTGGGCACCCAGTCCCCCAGGCTCTCCCCACACACCCGTCCTCCATCCCGAGTGAGATGACACGCAAAGCTTTTCTCTCAGGATCCCTCATAAGGAACTTGGCACCTCCAGGAGAGGCTCTACACTTCTGATTTAGACCACTAGGATCTCTATATATTTCAGGCTAAAAGAATGACTTTCCCCCCACCCCCCCCTCCAGATACAAATGTCAAAATCCATTCCTTGCTCCAGAGTGCTATCTGTCAATCAGTCCATCTCCTCTGACTGCCTTCAGCTTGCAGCAGCCTGGCCCCGGGGCAGGCCCCGAGAAGACCACACTGCAGCGTGGTGAGCAATGTTGCCAGAAGAAACTTCACTACAGATCTGCAACTGAGATATCAGCCATGAAATGACCTGGGGGATCCCCCACCAAAACGTCACCGTGTGACTGTGCAGAAGCAGGGCTCTATCTTTAAACTCATACAAACATGCGACCTGCAAATCCTGGTTTCGGAGGTTCTGCCGTTGCCGTTGCAGTTCCAAGGGCCAGGCAGTGTGATTACTGCTGCTCATCTAGGGGAATTCAGCGATCTGCCTGATTCTGACATGTGAGCTCGGGGAGTTTTGACAGAAATACAAGAAGCATTATTAAGTCTTGCAATTTTATTATAGCCTTGATATAGCTGATGCTTGAAATACAGCACCATCACTGGGAGATAAGTGATTAGGCAGAAAACCTTTTTTTTTAAATGGTTCTAACTGTCACAGTTGCAGAAAAAAAAGCTAAGAACCTGATCCATTTCTTAAAGCTTTCTCATCCCTCTCTTGAGTGAAAAACATAAAAAAAAAAGAACTAAAAGTAGTCAGAGATATTTTGTCTTTATTTTACAATAGGAAAGATTAACTGCGACTTCTCTCAATTTTCTCACACATGCACATTGCCTACTTGCTAGTTAGATCTCTAAGGCAAGCATAAGGCTTGCACTTCTACTTGCTGGCAAATTGATAATAATGCAGTAATTATGTTATAAGATCTTTCAGAATCTTGTTTTAACAAGAGCTACATTCAAATACCTCATTCTGGAACAACAGTGACAACCACTGGAAATCACGTTTTTGTGAAGCCATTTTTCAGGGTATCTACAAGAGCTGCCAAAGTACGCACAGAACCGCACTCACTGGGATGGGAAAAATAGGAGGGGAAAAACAAACAAATAAATAAAATTCCTCTCTCAGTGCATTATGTTCCTCCCCATGCTGGCTAATGTCCTCGAAGCGTTCAGAGCCTTTACTCCCAGTCCCAAGGGCATCTCGGGGGCCACGACCACCTCGCCAAAGTGACCAGTGCCAGGGGATCCAAAACTGGTCCCCAGCACCTAGAGCATCGAATCCCGAGCTCCGGGCTCTGCCCTTGCCCATCGTTTGCTGCGATTCCTCCTTCCCAGCCTGCAGGCAACTGACACAACAGATGCTGCTGAGCTGCCTTAATGCGCTAAGTCGCTATTTGTTTAATTCTGATGTGGAAAATGTGTCATACTCAAAAGAGTTTAGTATGTTAATGTATCACTGTAGTAACCTAAAGCAATCTTTATAGCTGCATTCTAGACCTATCTGCTTACGGATTTTAATCCAAGTAATAATCAAAACCTCCTGCTTTTCTGCTTCTCCTCCATGCTATTTGAATGCAGCCCCAACTTCAGTTTCCTCAAGCTGAATAAACAGGACTGAATGATATGAAACAAACACTCAAAATATTTAACTTCCTAGTATATTTTATGTACATTTCATTTGCATTAAATGACCCAAACTAGCTTCCAGAATAGGAGACTTGGTTAATGATTTGCAGCACAGGAGTTTATAGATGAGAGGAGCTTGGGGGATTCAATATGAAATAATATCATTCTGGTATCTATTTCTGCAGCAGAAGGCTGACCAAAGCTATGTCTGGAATAGTCCTGACAGCAATGTGATCAATGCAAATCTCTGAAATCTAAAGTATTCCTACATGAATCAACCCTTTTTTTTAAAAAAAAAAGATTCTTGAAATTTAAAATTTCAAGATAACAAGCAATTTTTAATAACTATAGTATCTGACCTTATTTCTTTTATTTTTATATTGTTCACAATGCTTCATGGCACTATGCGTGGCAAAAAACTTATCTAGACTTGAATTTGACAATGACTCATCTCAAAAACATCTATGGAATCAATTTTAGAATCAATTTTATAATATTCAATGAGCACTTTAAATAAGAAATGCCAGGCAGAGCACATGAATAGAGGCTCTTGTCGTCCCCCAACCATATGCCCATTTCAAAAGTAAGGACGAGCTATTATGTCTATTAAATTTAACTCCCTGGTGGGATTGCATCAGATGTTGCAGAGCCCTATTAGCTGCAAGAACTATAAGCATGTATTAGTAAAATTAATCCTCTGGCTATAGCTGCACTCCTTCGATAAGTCAGCATCCTTCTCATCAGCACTTAGGGTTCCTTCACGCTCTCTGGACTTGCATAGGATAAATTTAGCTTGCCAGAGCCTTACCCTGACGTGCCACAGAGCATTTTGACAGGCTTTCCCTATGGGGGCTGAGGCTACAAAACCTGCTGCTCTTTCGTCAGGGACTTCTGTGAACAGCTCTGAAAATAATCTTCAAGACTTTCGTAAAACAATCTATAAATCTCAGTCTTTGTTGGACACCTTTTGCAATACTTATATTTCAAAATATTTCAAAAACCATATATTTCTCATCTTGGAAGCTCAGTTATTACTTAACACCAATGCCCTTATTTGGGCGATAATGAGAATTTACTGCAACAGAAAAGCTGGCTGGCATTTTCACTTATACCAGTTCCATTCAATGTTTTGCTGTTTCTGCTCAAATGCACCTCTTGACTTCAGTTGCTTTTTTTTCTTGCTTTTTTTTCTTGCTCACACCCTCTACAAGTCATAGCAGAAGCAAGCCAAGTGTCTCCAAACCGTGCAGTCTTTATTATGTAGACGGAAGGGATTCGCTAGGCAAGTCAGCGGGCACCATTTTTCTGTGCATTGACAACATGCAGTTTCAGCCTCTTCTAAAGTATTTCAGACTCCTGTTTAACCCTCCTCATGGGAGCATAAGAAACTTGCTGACAGCGTCGACACTTCTGACTAATAAAAATAGACAATTCCATCCTATTCTTCATAGGCAAATAAAATAATTACTGTGAACCCAAATACTGTTATATCGCTCTTAAAATAAATTTTGGGGGAAAACAGAGTAGGTTGTCACTACCAGAGCTGACAGTCTGCACCACAACTAAACTTGAGGGTGATCAAGGTGAGCATAAAATACTGAAGAGCCACTCCAGGGCTCCCCATGTCTTCAATTCTGCCTTTGGGTGAGCAGTCACCTCTAATCCACCTAACCCAGGAGGCAGGAAAGAGGCCAGGAGCAAGATGAAACCCATCAGCATTGCTAGTCACAAGCCCAGCAGTTCAGTTAGTGGCTCAATGACCAGAAAAAGGTCGATGCACTTTTTTTTTCTGCTTCTTTTCTAGGCAACACAAGTGATGCATGCAAGAAGACCTGAAAAGCTGCGTACAGGAGAAGGCAGCTGAATATGAAAGGCAGGCAGAAAAGATCAGCAAAGGCTCCCAAGATTAGGATATATGTAAAATGAAGTTTCATAAAATGCTGACACCTCCTTGTTTCTAGCAGTAAACAAGACATTAAAAATAAGTTACAAATACACCAAATACTTTATCAGTATTATTTTTCCAAGTATGCAACTCATACAGTTGCAAGAGGCTTTTATGTTTGCCAAAAGTAAAGGGAATAGTTGCTACTAACATGAGTAGGACAGGTCATCGTCCATACCTCAAAGTTCAGGAACTCCAGTTAGAGAATGAACCTGGCAAGAAAAGGAAAACTGTATGACATGCATGTGGGCTGAAAAGGAAAGGCAGCTCCGCGATCTCCAGTGCTAGAAATGCTCAAACATCTACAACTGTGATAGAAAACATCCACTTCAGCCTCACAATGGTCAAATGACTACATGTCCCACATCCCTTCAAATGGTTCTAGTTACTCAAGAGATGCTTTTCCCTCTACAGTTAGTTCATATCAGGGGTTAGACTGAATTGCTATCTCTTCAGTATCACAGAAAGTCCTAAAAAAGGTAAATATTTCAGCATCCTACTTAAAGCTTTTAATAGGAAGGACGTGACTAACTCCTTCAGAATGATGTCGCATTTCCAAACTTGCAGCTCAACCAAGAGGTTTCCAGTGCTAGTCCGGGCACTTTCCACTGGAGAAACCACTGTAATATTTACCCTTTCCGATGCTGAGCTCTAGTGACCTGAGCAGGATGCACACAAGGCATCCTCCCACTCCACACTGCTTTAGAAGGCATCAGGGGTCAGCCTGAGCAGTGCATTTTAACCCGAGCTTTCTTAAATTGGGCTTGGTTCTATCATTGTATTTCTAACCAAAGTATTACATGTGGCTTGGAAGAGCTTCACTCTACCTAGTCAAATTTAGCTAGCAAACCAGCCTGCGTCGACACAAGCCCTCAGGATCGAAACAATCCTCAGCCCAAAAACGACTTCCAAGCACTCAGGCCACTGGGGACACAACGCTGAGAACCCTTATCAGCCCCATCTGCAACGGGTTAAGAATATTTTCCAAGTTACCTATTGCATTAACGTGATGATGACTGACGAAAGAGTCAATTTCTGTAAAGTTTCAGTTGGACTACGAAAACCTTAAGCCATCTTGACACCCTTCAGCACAGCCCTGGCTTTGTTTCACTCCTAGCACCAATTTGGCTTGATATTTGCCTCCTGCTCTCAGAGCTGCACAAACCAGTTCCTTGGCCTCCATCCCGCTTTCCTGCCCGGCTGGCAAATGGAGGCAAGGAGCATGGAGAAAGACAGGGGCTGTTCAGCTTCTCTAACACACTGGTCTTTGCCATTCATTGGGGAAGCATTAATCTAAGCCTGCCTCTAGAGAAAGCTGCGCGTTATCTCCCTGATGTGCTACATCACCTTCACACAGCTTTAAACAACTGCCAAGTGACAGTGGCAGCTGCTGGCAGGGGCCTGGCGGGACAAGCGTCACCGGGAGCTGCACGGATTCCTTGGTGGGGCTGCATGGCTACATACAGCCTTCTCAGGTCACGGCCAAACAAAAAACACCACCCAATTTTGCACACACACACTTTTTTTTTTTTTTTTTTTTTTTTTTTTTTTTTAAGAGAAACACTAATTTACATGTGCAATCCAGTGCAATCCTGTTATCTGCCTAAGGACATCGGTTGCAATCCTCACTTTTTTTCTAGAATGAAACCTCCCCATGGATACGATCCAAAACGCAACAAAACGGGAGGAGGGGAATATCTGGGCTGTCCAGGGCATGGAGTTGGCAGCAGGAACTTGGCTTGGCTGCAATTGTTTTTTGCAAGCAGATTTCCTCCCTCGCTCCCTCCCTTTGGGCAAATTAAGGACCAGATTTTATTTTTCAAAACTTAGCGGAAGATGACCAACAAATTAAGAGCTCGTTTTCCTTTCTCACTTCTGTGGACAAATGTCAGCCAATCACATCACTTGTAAAGAGCAACCCAAAATGTACCAAGGCCTATACCTGTGGAGTCACGGTGACCTGATGGACACAACATTTAATTCAGACTCTGGTGTTTCAAATTCTCTTGGTAGCTTCTCGGCTAAAGCTACCAAAGACAAGTCATAAGCTTGTTTGCTGCTGCCCTATGCAGACAGCTGAAATAGTTCATTTCTCATGAGAGTTCTTTGCATAATGAATAAAGAAAGGCTAATTATAATTATTACAATATACACCACCACTGGCAACATGAAATTCTACCAAAAGGGAGCCCTAACATAAGAGAATACACATGCAAGAGTGATACATCCTGCCAAAAAAAGGAAGGAATTTCTGCGAAGTATAGCACAAGTTTCCTAAGGAGGTGATGCTATCTTTCTGCTTGGGGCTAAAAATAGCATTGCTGTTTACGCAGTACACAAAGCTGAAGACAGGATCTCCTCCTAAAGGTTTACAAGCTAAGTAAACTACAGTCAGACGAAATACAGGGAAATTTAATACAAACAGGAGTCATCCAATTAATTATAGTATTTGCATATAGAAGAGTTTTCAGTATTTTTACGGCGCTAATAACATCCTAAAGCTCTGAGCACCAAGTGCTGCAGAGATCCTTGCATTCGGCTTTCCACATCTTTTGCATAACTGTCAAATAGCTGCTCCTATAACAGATCTTTGGTAACTGTTAGCTTTTCATAGTACAGTGATATCAATGTAGAGTACTTGAAAAGGAGGCTATTCTTTCCCTGGGAATAGGGGATTCCTGCTTCACTGCAGTCCGCAGCCTTTCAGCGCATCGTGGGCATCATGAAAGTCACCACCAGGTGACATCTGGCAGAACCACAGTGAAAGGCCAGACTAGGAGGGAAAAATATATCATGGTTTGCTGTGTTCTGAGGGCTCTGAGTGACACCAAAATGTAGAACTTCTTAAAAGAAATCTCACTCTGCTTTTGAAGTTTATGGGAATTACGGGTCCTCAGCACAACACAGCTTTCAGTCTTAGTGCCATTCCCATTAACAATATGGACAAAATCAAATCTGCAGCAGTAGAACCACTTTTCAGCATAGCTTTACTAAGAGACAGATCTATACTGAAGTTTGTTATTATGCTGAGCTCATGCTAATATTTTACAGTTCTTGATTATACAACAACATTTAGGCCCAGATATTGAAAAAGAGCTAAAATTTGGCATAGTGGGCAAGATGTTACTTTTTATTCAGCCTGATTTTACATTTTTTTACCAAGATGCTATTAGTGACTCTTCTGCTTTTTTTCTGCTGCAAAAAGGATACTGGGTGAAAGAGACCTTTAATCTAAGCTGGTGCAGATATTCTTGTGATCTTAAATAATGCAAATAAATATGGCTTAGAGTAAAATTAAAGGTAAATGGGTATTTCTAAATGTCGTTAGGCACATAAATGGACGAGCTGGCCCCAGGGTTACAAACCACGCTGCCGTTCAGGGTGGTTGCACCCACAGGTGACAGATGTTTCCGAAAGCCCGGGCGGTGATGGAGAAGCCACATGGTCAGTACTTGTCTCACAGCTGTAGCTCAGGAGGGGCTGTGCAGCTGCGCACAGACAACCCACAGGAGCAGGTCTGTATCTTTGGGGCATCTGTTAACTCAGTAATCTTCCCATGGATCTCTTGCAGCTCCATAGGAGCTCTGCACCTTTGCTACAGAGCATGCAGAGGTCCAGCACAGCACTGGACTGGACCTTCAGTCAATCAGTTCAATCAGGTTGCACAAACCTTTGCCAACTGAGGCCAGACATTTCATATCCTCTCCAGGCAACATCTTCAAGGGTTCAGACACTCACTGCAATTCTTTTGTTCCTTTCTTGAAGTTGGTAGCAGCCCTTGCTACAGCTTCAGAGCTGTCTCTTATCTTTTTTTTTTTTTTTTTTTTTTTTTTTGGTCCATCTTTGAGAAAAGCCTGGCTCCATCTTCCCATATAACCACCCATCAGAACTTGAAGACAGCAATTAGATTCCCCCTTTGCCTTCTCCTCTCCAGCTTGAACAAATACATCTCTCTCCACCTCTCCCCGGTACATCAGGTGCTCTAGATCCCATCCCTTTCACTGCACTCACTCCAAGAGGCTCTGCAGGATTAGAAGGCTGGATTTTATATTGATCAAGTAGGTGGGAACTTTGCACCTAGATGTTCACCATTGGTCAAAGATAGGTTCAAGATAACTTAAAAAATATCACCTTTACTTATGTACAACCTGTGCTGAGATGCAGTTCTATCACCTTTCCAAAGATAAATGCAGAACATGCTATTTTCTTATCAGTGCTGCTTTATTTAGTCTGAGTAGGCAGGACCAGCTGAGCACCCTGAAACTCTGACCACAAGCACAATCCCTAAATTTGGTACTTCTAAGTGCCAAAACGGGCACTCTTCGAGGTTGACGTATAGCCAGGTTAACAGCTACCAGCATGGATAGCATATGTGCAAGTCACAGGGGTAGGGTGTTGGAGTCACTGCCAGACACTCACTACAACTAGCAGTACAGACATACGAAGCCCCAGCTGCTGCAGACTGTCTTGTGTTCTGTTCAGCGATCTGGCTGCAAATCCTTCCCACTGCAGCTTCCTGTCTCCAGGGGTGCTACTAGCAACACGGCTTGTTTCTGGTGTTGCCTTTGCCCTCTGTGCCCTGCACAACTACATCAAGAACCAACCCTCCCTGTCTGTGCAATTGTTACCAAGCGGTTGTCTCAGCACTGCTGGTATTTCAAAGCCCAAAGAAACACAAGAGCAAAGCAGGCTCTACAAGACCACACAAAACTGAATTTATCAGCTCAACTTCCCTATCAAAAACACTCCCTGTTCTGTGGATGGCAACGAACAAAACTCTGACTTGCAGATCTGAGCTAAATCTGCAATTTGAGAACATCAACAGGAGAAGTGCTTGACAAGAAAAATCTGTAAACTGATCAAAATGAGCAAAAAACAACTGAGATGAAAACTTAAGAATATTGTTTGCGACTTCTAGAACATTCATATCATTTTAAACTGCAATATTTGCAACAACCTGGGAGTTATAAATGTTGCCCCAAGGAACTTTCTTGACAGAAGTAGCTGAATCAGTCGCTGAGTCTTTGAACTAATCATGGCACAAAATAGCACCTAGTCATTTAGCCAATTCAATATTGCTTAGCAAAGAAGATCCCAATATGGATTTATACATCAAATAGTAAACTGCCTGATGTATTAATTTTAATATTCATTGCTATTGATGAATCCTCAAGTCACCTGCCTGTGAGGACAGCGGGTAAAATGGCCTATTTCCTGAATTGCCAAAAGCTCTTTTATAAAAAACTCAGGTAGAACAATCTCTGCCTTCTTCTACATGTGACGGGTATCAAACTTCACTCCTTACTACTTCATCGGGGCTTTTACCATAAGAAGAACATTGCAGCTATTCGATTACAGTTTTATTGGTAACCTCTGAAAAACACGTGGATTACTGCACCTAACCTATATTTGATTATTTCATTCCATAAATCCATACTGGCAAGGAAAGAAAACATTGCTCCTGAAACTCAGCTGAACCTGATAAGAGGAAAGAGAAAGAGGGAAGAACATGGGACAACTGTTTTCTATCTTCTTCTGAAGCATCAGTGATTGATCCATGCTTGGAACCAAATTATAAAAGAGCTATTTGAAAACTTTCTAAGAACTGGATACTGTATTTATCAGCAGTTACTATATAATAACAACTGAGCTGCCATGCTCGCTCCTCATATTTACCAAGAGAAGTAATTATAGTCTGTTATTGCTCAACAAGAACAATATTACTTCTAAAAATAACAGCTTTTAAAAGGTAAACAGTCCCTACTACAGGAACATTAAAATGCTTTTAAAATGCAGTTTTTTATTACAAGTCACTATTGATGCCTTGCTATTGAGGAATATTTATTTTCATGGATAATTGCATTTAGGATTTGTTTTCCTTCACTGCAGATCAAGCAACTTGTACTATAAGAACATGAAAATCTCTAGAACAGATCAATTTGTCTAATACCAGTAGAAGAATTATTTGCTTTTATGGAGAAAGTGGGAAAATGGATCCTGAAGCAGGCAGAAATATGCACTGAACTGAGTTTATTTTCATCTCACATTCCTTTTCTAAAATGGAAAAACAAATACTGCGCTCTGTGCAAAACAATACACCATCTCAATTTCAGAGCACGAACACCAATTAATAAGCTGTGGAGAAAAAAAACATTCTAACGTTTCAGATGGTAACAGTTAAAGGCCTTGAGACACCACTAATAGATTCTGACACAGGGAATAATCTAAATTCAGAAAAAAATGCCCTAAGGGTATATTTAAGGATGCAGACAGTGAGCCAACAAATTGTCCAGGAGTCTCAAAGGCCTGTCTGCTCCCCTCCATCTCACACTGCACTTCTGTAGAGGTGAATGAGGAAGGAAACAGCTTTGCTGGTGGCACTTGTTCTCACCCAGGTGCTCCCCTTGCTCCCTCACTGCTCCCCTTGGTTAAAACCCCAAGCTGCATGTTCCATCTCCCCATGCAAATGCACCGAGTTCGTTATTGCAAACGCTTGGTTTGAAACCCCATGTTGTGAAGCGGAGTTAATGGTACCAGCTACTTCCTGAGAGGAGGGCTGGAGAAGTGCAGCTGCGGGCGTAGGGTTAGCAATGGTCAGGAGGGCTGCGTTTCACAGAGTCACAGAGTGCTTGGGGTTGGAAGGGACCTCGAGAGATCATCCAGTCCAACCCCCATTTCCACTGCTAATAGCCCAAATCTGGAGGTCTGGGTAGTGGGAAAGGGGATTGATTGGTCAAAGGAGGCAAAATTGACCAGCCCTTTGGATAGAAGGAGGAAAAGGGGAGCAGGCTACCACACCACCTGTATTTCAATTGTGGGTTTTTTTTTTTTTTCTAATTCTTTATATGTCATAGCCCTCTATGGTTTTCTAATGAAGTGAAACGTTGGGCGCAAAGAACACAAATCACAAGTGTCCTGAGAAGCAAAACCAGAAATACACCAACTTTAACACCGTATGGCAACGCCGGCGAGGTGTGCTCGCCACGCCAGCTCCTGTTTTCTGCTGCAAACGGGCAAACTGGTAAGAAATAGACCTTGGTCAGAAAACCTCCGATTTATTGCAAACAGAATGTGCTCCCTGTCCAAAGGGTAGGCAGCAGGCTCAACAGAGGGTATTTGGGCAGCACGGGAAGCTCTGCCAGCAGAAGTTAGCAGCTGGCGCCGCCCCGACCTGTCCATCTCTTCTGGCCTAGTTCAGCTTCGTGCAACCCGTGCGCTGTTCTTACGGACTAAGAACGTGATGCCATTAAACAGATGTCACACATTGAGCTAAAAGGCTTTTCTAAATGGCTGGAAAGAAAAAATCTTCACCCAAAACTCTTAAAGAAATGCAAGATATGACTTCCTATTCTACTACAACCTGTAAGAAAAAAATATATATTCCATGCAATTCAATTTAATAGAAAGAAATCACCAGCATGGAATATGTGCCATTGCTTATTTTTCCAGATAAACTGTACTCTGGCTAAAACGGCAATGAAATTAAGTAATTCTAATTCTGTTTAAGTACAGAGCTCGGATGACTCTGCACTATAATCTTCACTCGTTCATACTTAATTAGACTGAGGAGATCTCCACAACAAGATGACCTCTTGCTGCTTCCATCAAGTAACCGAATACTCTCTTTTACTTGTGCCCAAAGTAAAGGGCTGAAAGTATGAGGAAAAAGGTATATTTTACCTTAAAATATCCTGTGGCCTGAGCCAGCCATGGTGGTGTTTCCAGAGAGAAGTCCTACTGCCATACTGGCACATGAGCTTTGACAAAGAATTCAATGCCTCACAAGCAGAGCAGGAACCAAAGTGATCAATGGCACAACCTCCTTTGCAACCAGTATCACTACTTTTATGCTCCATTTGGGCTGTGACACCCCATTAGCTGCCCTCTGATCCATGCAATCCAATTTTCCATCTAATATAAGTTTGAAGACTAAGTAGCCATTTGTGTCATGATATCTAATTTAATCTAATCTAAAATAATTTGTCTAGTATGTAATTAGCTCTGTGATTCCTTTTTTTGCACTTAAATAATAGGCATCATGCTACCCTATTTCTGAGAACTGATGGGAACCTAATTTTCTCAACCTTAAAAGTTTTAACCTACTCTGTTCTTCTTGCTATGATTTCAAGTTGAAAAATATAAGTGCACTAGGAAGCCTAAAAGCACATACACACATTATGCAAAACCTCACAGCAGTGAGGGCAAGGAAGGAGCTTTCTTTGATATATTTTCAGCCAAGAGGTGCAATGCAAAATACATGGAATTCAACTGGTAAAAAAATCATGTGTGGAAAAATCTAATGATGAGATAAATAATGATGCATTTTACCTGTAGCTTACCTTGTCACACAAGTATATTTTTAGTTTTAAAATTATACCACAGCTTTGCAGTTTGTTAATATAGTGTGATGTTCAGAGCACATATTATTGGGGCATTTCAAATCCCTATCTATGTATTGCAAAATAAAACACATTTCAGAAAACACAATCCTTTTCATATTAAAAGCCCAGCCTAACGTTTAAAGAGGCAGAGCAGCATCACAGGGCTATGGAGGCCCTGGTGGCAGGAGCACTTGAGGACATGATGCATCAGCACCGCAAGAGACACGCGCTCGCGAGGAAGGTTTTGGCATAACAAGCACAGACCCACACTGCTTCGCTCCCTCGCAAGAGCAACAGGAAGACCAAAGGAAAATATTTCTCCTGGACTGTCAAACAGATCAACCTCTCCCCAAACCTCGTCTTGAGATGATTTAACTCCACGCTTCACCCCATTTGTGTTTGCAAAACAGGAAACATCTTTAGGTTACAGGACCACTTGAAAGCTCTTTCCTGCAGGAATTTTGATGGAAATCTTTTGTGAGCTGTAAATTCACTTGAATTAATTGTAATAGTAAAACTGCTGTGCAATAGTTGCCTGCTGAAGTAAACAGACTTTGCAGGGTAAGTGTGGGCTCCTTGCATTAATGTACAATGGAGGTTGACTGTCAATTTACACAGTTCACACAGACACACAAACACAGGATCTGGAAACATCAAAGCTAAAATGATACTTAAAGCAACACTCCTAAAGCTGCCAATTTTACTTTAAAACAAGAGCTGAGGTGTCTCAGGGAGCTCTTCCTCCTCCCCCCCCCCCTTTTTTTTTTTTTCCTTATCAAGATGTTATTTTTCTCTCTCCATTTCCACCATTTCATTTACACCCTCTTCGGTGCAATTCCTGAGATAAAACCATATCAAGTCTTATCTGCACCAGTCTCTCATCCACCAACTTTTTCACTGAGTTTATAATGTACAAGCCTATTTAATTTGCCTTTTAAATATCACGCAGAACCAACTATTCTCTCCACAAGCCCAGTTTCCACCGCCACCAAATCCAAGCGTTTCCCAAGGCTGTGTTTTCCCTGGCTGAAGATTACAGATGGGTAACCAAGAATAGGATCTCACGCTCGGGCCCAATCCTCTCCAGTGCAGATAGAGACATCCGAGTTAACCATCTCGATTCCCTCTGTGGTCAAAAAAAGCAGGATTTCTAGCGCTCGGATCACTTTTTGCCCCTTTAGCACACACACCCTCTGCTCCTGGACACGATTCGCTACCCGGCCGCAACGCAGCTCTCCGCACGGCGGTGCCGGCGCTTTCTGCAGCCTGCAGGGACCGAACCGCAGCGTTTGGGCAGGTGCGCGGGCCGCGCTCTGCTCCCGCGCGTGGGGCTGGCGGCCAGGCCGCGCGCAGGGACACGCACCGGGCAGCGGCTCCGCGTCGCCCTGCTCCTGTGGCAGGGGCTGCGTTGAGCAGCCACGGGCACCCGCAGAAATAAAAGATGCCGCCAGCTCTCCAAGCCTCCCCTTTCCGCCCTACCAAACGCACAACCCTGTGTTTGCCTTGAAGGATTTTGCCATCAGATTTTGTGCCCTTAACAGACCGCCCCCCAGCCCAGTGCCACCCAGCACAGAGGGCTAGAGGGTCCCCACGAACCCCCTTCCGAGCAGGGCTGAAATTCGGGGTCACCACGGCAGGATCCGGCGGGGGATGGGAGGAAAAGGGACACCCTGCATTGCCCCCCCGCCCCGCACCGGGGGTGCCGCAGAGCCCCAGCACGAGGGTGCCCCCCGCCCCGGCAGCGCCGGGCTGCGGCACCGCGCAGAGCCTCCCCCCAGCACACACACACAAATACATAAGCACGTATAGACACGTATAGACACGTATAGACACACAGACACACCCGGGCTCAGAAAGGCCGCGTCCCCGCCGCCCGCCTACCTGTGCCGGTGCTCATGGCGCGGCAGGAGGCGCCGCCACCGCCGCCGTCACCGCGGCCCCGCGGGCGGCACCATCCCCGCTCCGCCCCGCCGCTGCCGCCGCGCAGCGCCCGCCGCTCCTACCCGCGCAGCAACCCCCGCTCCGCCCCCGCGCAGCTCCCGCCGCCGCGGACAGGTGCGGCCGCGGGAAGCGCAGGCGGCTCCGCGCGCTGCAGCACGCCGGGCTCCGCGTCCTCCTGCCTTCCCTTTATGCCATTCCCGAGGGTCACACAAAGAATCAACCAAGGTGCAAACCAGCGCACAGCTGCTTCAACGTGCTCCGCAAACGCCCGAGGACCCAAGATTTGCGCGTTTGCGCTGTGCCTCAGGCGCGTCCGCCTCAGCGGGGGTTTGACAGCGCGCCGGGTTATTGAGCGAGTAGAGGTAGCGCGCGCTGGAGCGCAGGAGCCCTCGGCAGGCTGCCACGTTGGGAAACACACACACGGCGGGGGCCTTACCGGCTTATTCCGTGTTTTAAAGCTACATCACAAGTCAGCTAGTGTAGTTGGGAAAGGGACAGCAGTTAAAGAAAATAAAAGCAGTCAGTGTAACACATTCAGAAGGACATGGATATTGCTATGCAGGTGTGTTGCTTTACCAGCTCCTTTGGTGCTGAGCTCAGCCTGCATTCATGTTACAGAACAGCGTGAGGAAGCCAGAGGGTGGAGAAGACCTATGATCTGCAGTGACAGCCATTTATTTAACATAAATTGTTTATCTTAAAAGAAAAGGAAACAGTCCAGCTCATCAAACCCTCTACAGTCATCAAAACCCACTCAGCTTCCCCACGCTCGTGCTGTGACTCGAGCACCAAGAGCCCCGGCGCTGGTTACCCTCGGAGCAGCGCGAGCGCAGGCAGGGCTGTGAGCGCAGTGCACAGGGTGGCCCGTGGGGTGTTCAAGGATACGAGTCCGTGGCTGGGAGGCACTGGGCATCCTCATGAACACAGAGGAACACGGAGCCGCCGCTCACAGGTGCCAGCAGAGGTTTTCTGTCCCGGAGCACGAGGCGGAGCGGCTGCCCAGCGATGCCCCCCTTGCCTCTCAGCTTCCACCTTTCCCGGGCCACGGGTGTTTGCTTGGCGTTGAAAAGCCTTCCAGGTATTTGTTTTTCTGTTATTTTGTCCTGTTCTTTGAAACTACATAAACCTTAAGCAACTCTGGCATCCCATGACAAGGAATTCTGCCCTGCGGTGTGAAGAACCACCCACCTCTGTTCTGAATCTGCTATTTGCTGCCTTTATTTGATGCCTACTCATTCTTGTGGTAGTAGAGACAACAAACAAAATACTCCTTATGCAATTTTTCTGTGTCAGTCATTTACACGGCTCTATCGGAATCCTCCCTTGCCTCCTGTTTAGTCATTCCTTATGCTGATGGCTTGTAACTACAGCAGTACCCAGCTATCTGTTACTGGTCTATCCTTTACCCTGGAATTCCCTCATTGAGTGGTTAATACCATGTTTTACTGAGTTTTTGTATTATCTGCTTTCCATTCTGCAGCCTTCTGCCACCCATCTTCCATTGAAAACTTTCCTGAGCTGCACGGTTTTGGTGACACATGCCACTTAGAATTTAAATTAGATGGAACCGAGTTTAAGCTCCTAAGAACCTTTTTTTTTTTTTTCTTTGTACTTGTAATCTAATTAGTAGCTTCATATTCCCTCTAGGTTGTTCTCTTTTGACAACTATTATGCCTCTGAAAGGTGAAAAGTAAATTTCAATTTTATAGTAATTTATTTTAGAGTATTTATATTTTAAATGACAAATTATCCTTCAAATGTGTTCCATAAATTTCCGGAAATCTGTTATTTTCCTACTACATCAAAAATAGCAATCCTTTGTGTCACAGAAGACTAGTGATCTGGCATGACATACTTTTATGACCCCTCTTTTGCTTTCTACTGATTTTCTTTGGTGAGAGGAAACCTCCCATAAAATATGAACATTGCAAATACTTACATTTCTACTTTTCGAGTCATATGTCTCTCAAGAATTCAGTCTTGACTACACTGAAGATTTGTCTCTGTTACAGCTGGTAACTACCTGAACTAGCATAATGTTAAATCTAACCCAGTGTTTGCAACCTGCTTGTGCCTGAGACCATAGCTACCTCTCCAGCACACTGTTGTTTGCCAAATGCTGCTTTGGGGCATTGATAATAAATGAAATATAAGCAAAATCTGCAGCTGCAGAATAACAGACTGGGATCTTAAAATGAGTCTCTGGGTAGGAAAATAAATTGCCAGCTATTCATTAAGCCACGAGTATTCATATTTATAAATAGTGAACTACGGTGAAGCAACTGAAATGAAGGAATAACAAAGCGCAATGTGGAGAGGTCTACATTGCAATATTGAGATGTCTGTAACAACTTTTATGTAAATCTCTCACCTTGCGGGCAGAATTACATGAGTAGTTGCGACTGACTTACATTAGTTACAAATCCAAACGCGTTGATATCAGTAGGTCAAATAAAACTCCAAGGCATCTGAAAGAACGAAATAACATCAAAGGGAACGATGGCAGGGGATGAAAGAAATCTCTGTTAGAAGGGGACAATCAAGGATTGTTCCGTCATGTCAGCAGGCAGCTTTTGGAAATTTGGCCGGAACAAATAAATTTTAATAACAGAGACTGCTGCACATGACAGGAAGTCTAGCATGTAACGCCAGTCTAGCACCAATGCATAATTGATAAACAAGAAGCAAAAAGCACATGGGTCATAGTAATGAAACGTGCAGTTATATAGATGCAATGGCTAGTTTGGGGAGCGGCCAATAAAATCAATGAATAATATAAACGTCTCTACACATTAAAAAAAAACTTTGCAAAAAATTTAGTTTGAATTTGAGAGGGGCAGAGGAAGCTTGCGGTGATTTCAGTACAAAGGTACACAGTCTATACTGTCAGCAAAATGAATGCTCATGACTGTAAATATTGAAATAGCAGTAATTTAGTGCTTCTGTAGTACACAAGCAAGGACTATATTACAGCTGCACAGAAGCTAATACTTATGAAGCCTATTATCACCCCTGCCAGTTTGACTCTGTGGAAAATGATTCTTTATATGAGGCTAGAGCTTCTCATTTCCAGCAGGTGTTTCAATCAATTCACCTTGAATCTATTTAACTCTGTGTTTTCCAGTAGAGGCTTATGTATGCTGGCTTGCTACTACTTATCTTGCACTACATTTCCAACACTATCCTCATGTAAAAAATACTATATCATGCTCACAAAATTTAGACTCTTCATGGGTGATAAAATTCTCACATAGCACCATCTGTTAGTTAAGACTGCCTTGCAAGATGCATGACAACTTTCACCAAGTTGTGCTGGGGAACATACCTGGGATTGAAGACACCAGTCCTTAGAAAAATGCAGCTCTGATGAGTGCTGCTGTGTATGTCCACAGCTGCACTGAAGCCATCTCATACTGTCAGGTTTGCCATTACATACATTGTTCCTTCATATACGTATTCACATTACTGGCTATAATGTATGGACATAGGATGCATACCATGCATTTAATGGAGTGAGCCTAGGATGTGTTAATGCTGATTATAATTTCATTTTTTAGTTACATACCCCTAGCAGTAGTGGAGCTCTCCTTATCAGCATGCCTCACACGTTATCTACTATGGCACTAATAAAAATAAAAATTACATAGGTCCAGTCTCAAAACTGAAAACTTTATGAAAAGTACATTTCACTTAATCAAAAGTCCATAAATACAACACTATGGCAGTTCAAAGGCTGGAATTCAAACTTCACATTACTATTGATTTTACTATACCTTTAAGACTATATTTTTTTCTAAGCATTGCATTAAGCATACCAAGGCTTGATACTTAAGCAGCAGAAAGTCTTGTACACACTCTGTGTACTACTGCCTTTTTATGTGCTTAGTCGGAGTGTCTTTGGCTACATGGTCTGTAGAAATAAGAGGAAAGGTGCTATTAGGAGAAATAAGAACTTAGCTCTACTTACAGAGCTGCAAAAGAACGGACACACTTTTTCACACGTGAGCCCTTCTTGAGGTGACAACTAGAGGGCAGCAGCATTTTCAAAAAAATCCCCACCACTTTCCTCTGCTAGTTTTACCTGGATGTGGATATTTATTTTTATTTGTTAAATTTAAAAATTACCATTGTAGTGTTTTCTATACTGTAGACAGTTCAGGTGAGTAGATATGTTAAACTCAAACTTTAAGAACTGTAAGAATACTGGATTAGAGCAATGAAAGTCACACAAGTCCATTACAAAGTCAGCTTTTCTTCCTAGGTTTTTATTTAGGGTCTATTACCAGGATCTATTATTTTGGGTCCTCCAGGCATTCCTTCTAGCATATTCTTCAATCAGCAGAGGCAAAATTTAACCTTTGTTTCTCCTGAATCCATATCAAAGTATGCTTCCTTCACTTTGGATGCCTAAGTAAAAATATAATTTTCCAATACTCCACCTAACACAGGATATACTTATATCCTATATATACTCAAACTCTCATCAATAAAATTCCATCATGTTATTTCCTAATACTAACCAAACCACCAAGCAGATAACAAAAACTTCAGAGCTCCTAATTAAGTATTTCAAACCAGAGCTAAAGATTTTAAGTGCTTTCCTGATGAAACTCCTATTATTTCTACCTGAGAACTTGAAGCAGCTGGTAAAGCAATCAAAAAAAAATCAAATCACCTGATTATTCCATAGAAGGAAGCACCCATTTTCCTTTGAATCACCCACAATGCTATAAGAGGAGGTGTTTTGGGCTCGTAAGAGTAATAAGTGGTTGTAGGTCTTCTGGTTTGCCTTCTGTGAGAGTTCAAGGCTTGATCAAGTTAATTTTAGATTTTTTTTTTTTAAAAAACTTGTTTAATGTTTATAAAATAGTTTTTGTATTAAAATAGAGTGCTAAATTCTTAGAGCTTTATCAAATAATTACTATTTTAGCAGGTAGCTTCTTAATTATGATACTTATAGCAAGCTATAAGGATTTCTGCTTTACCAGATAGTTTTCAGAGTTAAAAGCAGAAGAAAAATAGCAAAAGTTAAGTCTCTAAGCTGGAATCTGTGAATATAAGCTTTTGGCTTTCAGTTATCCAAAAATAAAAGCTTTTTGAAGTATGCCTGAGCCCCGAGTTGTGCTTAGTTAGGAGAGGCTGTTACCTCTATGGAACAGAAGACAATCTTAGTGATCTAGAGGGTAAAGGTAGGAAATGATTAATCTTCAGATTGGTAAGTGTTAATTATCAATTCTTATTCTAGCTGATGAAGCTACTTTACAGGGTTTCTCCTCTCCTATTACACAGAGTGTATGAACTGCTCTGTAGCTAGAACAAAACCAGGAATTCTGCATAGACCTTGTTGACTGTTTAGACTTGGACATGAGCTCAAATCTTTTTATCGGTTTGAACTTAATGACTTTTTGGTCTGTAGCCAAAAGTGCTGTCAGCGAGTCACTGCCTCCCAGTAGTTGTTAAGATTAGAAGGAAGCTTTTTTTTTTTTTTTTTTTTTTTTTTTTTTTTAGGTATAGACCCTGTTGTGGCTTGTGCCACTGAGTAACAAGCACAGTAATGTTCACTATTAACAGTTGAGTGTAAGTAAACCCAGTTATTATTTAGGGAGCTAGTTAAATAGCTAAGAAGAGAGTTTGAATAAAGGAACAGCTGGATGTTTTGACTCAGCATTTTCCTGCAGACTATAAGGCGACAGCATTTCCTTGCAGATGGGTAGAAGTATGTTTTTCTCTGCGTGTTTTTACTTTCTAAACCAGACTGTGGAGCTGGGGTCTCCCTTTTTTCTTTTTTTTTTTTTCCTCCTTCCCTCTAAAGACCTGGCGGAAGTAAAGCTGTCTGGCTTTCAACCAGGAAGGGGAAAAGATGAAAGGATTCCAGGAGAGACCACTTTAAGTCTTTAGCTAACTCCATATGCAGTTACTGTGGAGTGCTATCATGCTAATCAGAGCAAAACATAGCGCTAAATCTGATCTTACCTAAGTGTTATGCAACCCTAGTGTGAGCATGTTAACACAACCAATATTGATGTATCTTGGTAGTCCTCTTAAAATCAATGTAGTTAGGTTAATTCTCCTGAGAAAATGGTTGCTACTATAAAGTTCATACTTCAGACTGTATAGATTTCATATCTAGGTGTTGAATTGATTTTTTTTCTGTTAATTTTACAGTTCAGATTGCATTATATTGCATTTCAAATGTGTGCACATCAGCCACTAGATGAAATAGGGACCTGTAGAGACTAATTTAATTGGGGAAGCACTATCTTGTGTGACTTCAGACAACAGTTGTACTCAGTGAAGACGGCTAATTTGAGTAAAATGCTAAGCAGGAGAGGATCGCTTTATTACAGGATTCAGTATGGGGAATATTGTAATTTGTAATGTTTAGCAGGCTTGAGATGAAATATATCAGAGAGGAATTTAGAAATGAGAGTATAAAAACCCTTTGTGCCTAACTCTAGTATTTGCTTTTATTATCAACAAATAGGTGTTCCAAAGCAGAGGCATTTCAGCAGCTGTCCTTGAGTGTTAAAGACAGATGTTCTGGTCTCAGGCTAAAATATTAAATCATAGGCATGTCACCAGCTATACTGGAAAAATAGTGAAAACAAAAGGTAAAATTTAGCCTTAATATTAAAATGTGTTGTTTTTCCAAGTAGAGGCTGCTGTAGGGAAAAGCTGTCAGACAAACGCGCAGCTGCAGAAGGGCAAACAAACAGGATGATGAAAAGCAATGCCAGAGAGAAACAATCAGAGGAAATGTTGTGTGTCTATAAGCAATGTCCTTGTCAGCCTCCTGGCAAATTGTTTTAATAATCCTGAAAATCAGGGACAGCTGAACATAAATGGAGGCATCATGTCTTCATGCAATTTTAATGGTTAAACAACAAATGCTCTCAAACCTGTGCTTCAGCACAAGGGAAACAAGAGGTGCCACAATTTCCGCAGTAGCAAATTCCTAGTGTTTCAAATATATGAGATACAATTACTAGTACGGAAACCCTTCTGTGCCACCTTTGTGTTTTTCCTGTTTGCTATAATTTGGTCTCTGGAGTTATTTCCTGAGGGTAGGTGTTCAGTTTTCATATGGTTTCCAAATTATACTTCTGTAATGTGGATTGGTACTGTTCTTAAAAGGCAAGGTAAAGAAACAGATAGTGAAAGGGGGTTAAGAGCCATAGTTCAATTCTTGATTTTGTTACTTTTTTACTTAAACAAGCTGCCTTTTTGTCTTATTTTTTTCCCTAAGGATTGTTTGCTTTATGAAATACTTCAGGGACACACTGCTCAGTGACTGATGTATAGAGATTCTGCAGGGACTGGGCCACAGAAGCACAGATGATATAAAATCCCTCATTCATTGAAAGAAAAATAAGTTTATATTTTTAAAAAATCTTAAGTTTCTGGATTCCACATAAAGGAAGAAATAAGCGGTATTACTGTGAAGAATTGAGGTTATAAAAGATTGCTCCTGCATATACAAATAAAATATATGGTCTAACAAAATGTAGGCTCCTTTGAACATCAGTCAGTTTGTGAAATAGTGATATCATTTCAAGCTATGGCCATAGCTGCTATATTAAGTGAGCAAGACTGAAGCAGCATGGTTTGTGTACCGCAGTATCATGTACTGTGCAATGGCAGGAAAACTCCTGCGTGATGATTGCCTAGGTAGCCTTCTACAGTCCCTTGAATACCTTCCAACTCATAAATTCTTGAAGGATGGAGTGTTTCCAAGCATACTGCAGGAACAGATTGGCCAATCTGTGTGAAATAGTATTTATAATTCATGTTAACCCTGGGTGGCTGGATAACGTAGGGTAAGCAAGAGTGTGATTTGTAATTAATCATTACTTTATGCCAAGAAGAAACTTTACCTATGTGTTTTGGGGAAAGGTTAGGCAGAGGCACAACCAAGGCCTCGATGGCATCTCATGGGTCTCAAGGCTGCTCAGTGGAACAGCAGGGGCAGGAGGGAGGGCAGCTTCACTGCAAGCACCGCACCAGGCACCGCCAAGCCCCAGCCTCTGTCCAACCATGACATGTGTCTCAGGACAGCACTTCATTGCATGCACATACCCACACACGCAGCCGTTCGATCCCAGGGTTGGGTTTTGGCTGTTAGAGATGTCTGAGGTATCAGATGTTTGTGGGGATATGCTCAATTTGTTCTGTGCTTGCATGGTGCCTGCTACAATGGGCAAACCACAGCTGTGGTGTTTGGGGTGCTCAGTACTTAACTATAAGGAGTGTCTTGTAACTGTGACTAGACTAGCTGCATATGAAATTTTGAGCATGTTTTGCAAGGAGAGAAGGTGAAAATAGTCATCCTCATCTTGGTGTGGAGAAAAGGAAAAACAAGCAGATTTGAAAAAGGATTGTTTCTTTTCAGTTTCTGACATCCTCTTACCTTTGTGTGACTCATTTGAGATCTGGCATTTGGGACTGGTGAAGTCTTTATGATGGGGGAAAACATGCTCTGAGTTTATTCCAAATCAGATTTGCTTAATGCCACAAACTAATGTTGAGTGTTTAGAGTGCTGGGCAGTACATGAAGGACAGGCAAAACTCTATGCACGTCTGCAATTTAAGACCAAATGTATCAAAGGGAATTTATCCCCAAATAATTCCTCATGAAGCTTTTTGTAGCTGGAATGATAGCAAGAAGGTTAATTCTGTAATCAAAGGCGAAGAGGAATCAAAGCCTGGTACTCTGTCTGAAGGACTGCTTGTTACTTGTGTGAACAATCCTTGTTTAGCACAATGATCTGGATCTGTCCCACAGAGCCTTTTAGCTGCTAATGCAAAATGACAAAATGAATTATTGCTCTGAAAAGTCAGAACGTGTTTGAATCAACCTTCCAGCACATTTGATGCATTTCTGCTTTGTGTAATGAACTTTACTCATGATTTTTTTTAAAAGCTTGTGAATTAACAGCATCAGTTAATAGACAACTTTTTGTTCTTACCACATTCAAGCTGGACTGTGCAATCAACAGGAAAGATAAGAAGGTCAAACAGGAAGAGCTGTGTTGGAGTCGGCTCCGAGCAGAGCTCAGGACTGCACAGATCGCTCTGTTTACTGGCATGTTACAAAAGCTCTCTCCAAAAAGGTAGGAAAACTAATGCTTTATATCTGCTTGTCTGTTACTGTATTTCAGGTGCTAGTGGTCTAGTATTTGACTGTAGGTTTATTGTCAATCTGTTAGCATTGCAGCCATTTAAGGATATAATTTCAGTAGCACTGAAAACTTTGTATTGATAGTAAAATAACTGAAAAATACTTACAAGTGTGACCCATGAATGTGCTCACTGAATGTGACTGTGTTCTCTGCTTTAGGCAATGTTGTCAGCTGAGCTGCTATTTAGAAACAGAAGCGATTCTCCCTTCTTGTGTATTTGCCTGCCATAGGCCAAACTGTCAGATCCAGCACTCAAAACGAGGTGTTGAGATTTGTAGATGTCACTTCCAGTTTTCTAAAAGTTATATGATTTTTTTCAGAAGTAACCATTAAATGAATATTTTTCATCACTTGCCAAATTTTAAATTTGAGTCCATATTTTTTGGCATCAAATGTGGACTTTAATATTCCAGGCTGAGTGTACAGTTGGTGACTGCAGGGGAAAAGTAATACATTTCAGTGCTGCTGTGAAGAAAATGAATCATGAGAAGGTTAAAACTTCTACAGAAATCTACTGCATCTTTCAAATTCAATGCTTTCTAGTTTTTTTGTTGTTGTTTCAGACTAAAAATGAACTACAACACAGTTAACTAATCTAAAACCACAAACTAGCCTAAAATGCCTTCACTGATGCGTTTCTAGAGGGCACTTGGATTCCTAAGTCTGTTTAACTTGAGCACAGATTTGCTTTACCTTTCTCTGTAAAGCCTAACAGTGCTGTGGGGGGAGGGAGGGAACTCACTGTTTTGTGTTGCATGTACTATGGGTTTTCTTGAATTTATGCTTGTGATGGAATTTTGTGTATGTCAAGGCCTGGCTGTAATTCACTCTCAGAGCATGAAGTTAAGCCTTATTTGTAAGATGTTTGGAGCCTAAGAGATAATATGCAAAAGAAATGTGAGTTGAATGGAGCTAGGAGGAAGGAATAGTAACTACTCTAGAATCAGTCAGGGAAAGTGACTTAGATTATCTTTTCATCTGGCCATTCTGGCAGTACTGGCGCAAGACTGAGGTGGGGTGTCTCATGTGAGGTTTGCAGGGCATATAGAAGACAAAGCAGAGCACAGGACCAAGGGGTGTGCACAGACAAATGTGCTTATGATGATGGATGATGTGACAGATTTCACTAACTGTACTGCCCGATTTGAGAACCTGGAGGAACCTGATGAGCTGCATGAGACAAGGATAAGAACTTGGGGACTGCCACAGCCCCTGGGTAGAGGGATAGTGACTGGAAGGATTTAAAGTTTAAGACTTTAAATTTAGATTTGCGCCTTGTCCACAAGAGGCTCAGGTGAAATGAAGAGGGAAACAGTACCTGCTGCTCCTCTTAAGTATGCCCTTAAAGATGGGGATTGATGAACAGAGGAGCAATTAAAGTAATGTTATATCACCCAGGTGTTTTCCAGTACGTACGAGTAGTAGCCTTGGAGTAGATTAAAGAGGGATTAAGTTCAGCTCTCTGAATTCATAAAGTGCTGGACCCTCCAGCTATTTTCACTACTTTATAGAATTCCTGCATGCTACAAACACTCTTCGTCTTGATTTCAGTATCTGTAAAACTAGAACAGCTATAGCTGCCACAGGTAATTTGAAGCTAAATGTTACTAAGTTCTCCCAAGCATCTTAATGGGAAAATGACCATGACAGAGAAATGTGGTGGTTTTATGCAGTTTTATAAGAAACTAGTTAAAATATAGCCTATGTTTTAAAAATCCTGGGCTCTTTCTCATCTCATCATTAGAAATATCTTCCAAGACAGAACAAAACACAAACCTGTTTTGCAGTTGTTACTATTTTTCTTTGACTATTTTTAATGGGAATGAACTGGCAGGAGATTAAAAATAGTGTTCAGATAGTGTTTTTGTCTCCTTTTAAACTCCTTGAAGGCAGAAAAACTCTAAATCTACATAGTTAAGGAAATGGAAAATGTCAAGCTATGTTTTCTTTTTTTAAGCTGTGTTTAAAAACAGAGATAGAGGCACTCACTGAAAAGGAAGTAGCAACAGAGGAAAAAGCATGATAACAGAATTGTTCTGTTTAACTTCCAGTGGGAAAGAAGTGTCCTGTTTCCCTATCCTGCTGATTTGGCATGCTTTTGGCATGTTGCCCTCTGAGGGGGCGAGGAGAAGGTGGAAAGACCTTCAGAGACCCATGAGCCAGGAGAGGTGCTCGCAGTGGCCCCACGCAGGGCCACGTGCCCTGTAAATTCCAGCCACAAGGAAGGCCGATGCCAGTGAACCCCTCCTGGAGGAGTTCGAGCTGCCCAGCTTCTGCATCTAGGCCCTGCCTCTTGTGTTCATTACAAATGCTTTGCTTGGAAAGTGTGGCTTCCCCAGAGCAGTACGAAGTGTTACCTTTCTGTGAATACTTCTGAAATGGAGGCTAGAAATGGGAAGATACAAGTTGTTTACTCTTTTGTTTTTGGTGGTTAGAGCCACATAGATTCACAATTGATAGCCAAGGTAAACATTAAGGATGGGAAAAGAGACTGCAGTGAAGAGCATGGCTGTCAAATGTTTTTGAGATTTACTTTTCACTCTCTCTTGGAAGAACCAAGAGTGATTGGGACATACTGCTTTTCCTTTTAGGATCAAAGAAAATGGCTCAGTCTTAAGCAGATTGCATCCATCCTGATATATTCAAAAGCCCCACTTGCTCTATGCCTTTGCAGCACTCTGCTAAAGAGGTTCACTCATGATCTTGTTTATACATGTGACCTTTACAACATGTGGGTGCTCAAGCAGGAGACAGAAAAAGTTAATTGGTATCTCTTCTCTAACTCATCCTTTGAATTCCTGAAATTCTAGTCCCAGGCATGTTGTATGCTCTTTTGCTAAATCTTGTTGAAGATGTTTTTTGTTTGTAGGTAGAAATGATGGAAAACACTGACACCGAATGCTGAATTTCACTTCTGAAATTAGTAATTCTGATCTAAAAATATCTGACTCAATGAAACTTACACAACTGCGTCTGGATTTTAATTATTCTTCATATCATAGTATTTCTTTATCAACACCAAATATATATTAAAGTATATAATTCATAAAATTGAAAAGCACAATGTATTATGTATAATCATGGCACAATGCTGAAAACCTTAGTAGTTACTGTAATGGGTCATTATTTAAGAAAGATCAGCTGCGTACATGGCAAAGTATACCCCTAGCAACATGAAGTTTAGATTGTGGCAGGCCTGTATCCTATGGTAGGATACCCTGTTACATATTGAACAGAAAGGAAAAATAATCCAGACAGGTCAGAAGGGAATACTGGGAGGAATATGTGTTAAGTGACAGGACTAAAGTCAAGTCAAACCTGTGTCTATATAATCAGTTGGTGGCATGTGAGAGCCCATGTAAGTCATGGGTCTAGATATCAGCATGGCATGTGCTGACTACATGAATCCTGCTGATGTTCTGGAGGATGGTCTGGCTCCACTTGTCTCAGCCTGAAACCTAAGTAGCTTGTGCCTAAGAAATCAGCAGAATGTCTCTGGTCAGCAACCGGAAAGGGAGCAGTGAAGCTTGCAACTACTTTCTCCTCTTAAAGTGTTCTACTTCCACTTCTAATCGTTTTTCCCGGTGTTCATGTCAGTAAGTCTTGCTGCTTGACTCAGCTGTCAGCCTCAGGAGTTCTTCACTGCAGAGATATTTGCCTCTCTGTGCCTTCCTGCAATGTGTTTTCTTCACAGGATTCATTCTTTAATTGGCTCTTTAAAAACCTGCCCACTTGTCTGCATTAAGTATGCAGCACATGTTCCATCCATGTCACCTTTGGTGAGTCACTGACATTTTCCTCTGCATTGCTTCTGTTAATGTGCACAAGTGCTGTCCCTGGGAGGCTCCCTGTTAAAGCTGGCCAAGAAGGAATAATTAGCAATGGATACAAGTACATTTCACCACAGGCCCTGGATTGTCACTATTAGTCAAATCTACCTTTGCCTTATTTTGAAGGCAGCGATGCCACCTGACTGTAGGAGCTTTCTTCTGGTGTGATTTTGGATGTCAGGCAACAATTCCCTCCTGAGAGGATTTAAACAAAATTTAGAAATTGGTAAATGGACTTCTTAAAGGCATATATGAGAAACTTGAGTTCATTTCAGAACTCTTCCTGATGATATATTTTATAACTGATTTTTCCCTCTTCCCTGTTCCACACTGAGGAATGCAAAGGTGTGAAGGTAAAATCTCTTGACCAGGAGTATAATTCAAGTGCAGCAATGACAAATGGTAGCAAGGCTTTTCCTTCACTTCTCATCTATTCCAGTGTGTCCACATCTGTGATTTGGTATTTATCACAGAGCCATTTCCTCCTTTGCCTTCGTTCCTGCATTCAGTGATGCCTTCCTCCTATCACCATCTGTATCTTTGGTATCTGTATCTTCTTTTATAGCTAGCTACTGTGTTTTCAAGCACTGCTTTTATTCTTTGAAGTTTTGTTTAATCCCACTTCAACGATCCATCAAAATTAAAAACAGAAGTTATGTTTTCAATTGTCAGTGATTGCTTTACCTGTGTTATATCCTTCTTTGTTGTTTTCTGTCCCTCGATATTTTATAGAAGGGGTTCTCTGTCTTGGTAGCTTGCTCAACAATCCTTTCATGTTTATGACAATTAGAAATTCCCCTCACAGGCGAGGGAGAGCTCTTGAAAATGTTCATGTACTCTGAGTTTTTTAATATGCTATAATTTTTTTCCTCAGGTTTCTAATGTGAATTGGGTTGCTGTAAGGAATTGCAAGTTATGGAGAAAGCAGCAGCTGTGGAAGGCAGTGCATCTGTGCAGAGGTTTCATGCAATTATGGAGGAGGGATTCCCTGCTAGTCCAGAGAGAAAGCAAGATGGTAATTTGGAAAGGAAAAATGTGGAGCGGGGAAGCTGGACATCTGAATGGAAATGTGAGGAGGCCAATTCTGTCATAAGTGTTGTCAGTAATGAAGACAAGAAGGATCCTTTGCAAGAACGAATGGGTGAGACCTATCATTATCTCCTGGTCACTATGCTATTTACTTTTTCTTTATATTTTAAATTGCCGTATTTTTAAATGTTACTTGCTGTGTTCAGTCAGAACTGTCACATGTTTTTCATTTGAACTTCTTTCTGAAATACTTTTATAATCATGAAATGCAACAGAACAGCTGTATTTCTGGCATGGACATGCTGTGTGCATTGGCACGTTCTCAATGAATACCTTTCAGGTAAAGTCCACCTCTGGCACTATAGAAATAATAGTAATGGTAAAATTGTCTAGCAAAAATATTTGCTAATTCTGTTTTTCCACTGTTGAATGATGATCAAAGTGATGACATGCTGTCATGGTTTTGACAACTGCCCTATCTATTTCTATTTCTGACTAAACAGGAAAGCAAAACTAGAACTAAGAGCTAGAACAAAATCTGGACCAGAGGTTGTACTTAATGCATGTTAAACTCTGTGAGCCTAGACTTCAGCTACTTTACAGACAGATTTCATTTTGGTGTGAGCCAAAGCCCAAGTGCCATGCTTGGGAATTTAAACTTCTAGTGCTGCTGTAGTTTCACAGTTCACCTTAAAGGCAATTGCTTTACTAGTTACTGCCTATTTTCATAATCAGTAGGAAAACTCTGTGTTTACGAATTGCAATCTGTTTGCTTGCCTCTACTTTTTCATATAGCCTCAAAAGATGCACTCAAAGGAAGGCTAACATTATGCCTTTATACTAATTGCACCTATGTTTTTCTAAAAGCAGAGCTGCAGGAGAAAATGTCTTTTATATGAAAATTGGGCAACAGACTATCCATTTTGCATTAAAATCTTAAACTTTATTTGCTCTTATCTTTACAATGGCACTCATTCCCTCCAGGTATTAAATTTGTTATAAATATAAATCAAGGTACTGTTTCTCATAAATTGGCAGGAGGCACTGATATCACTGACATCACTGACAACTTAATATACCAAAGATCTAGCAGAGGCCAAATTTTGGTATAGGTGGGAAGAGAGAAGAAAAGTACTAAAGTCAACTCTTGGTCTCAGATGGGATTTCTGGTTTCCACTAATTTTGCATCTTGAAACTGCATGTGAAAATGATGAAATGAATATCTAGCCTCCTCCCCAGTAGGATAGAAATGATCTTCAGATACTTTTGGTACTTTCTCAGTGGATCGTAAAGCAGGGAGGAAGAAAGATCTAACTAGATATATTCTTCAGCAATTCTCCAGGTCCACAAGCTCTATGAAAATATGGTTATTTTGTACAATTTGTGGACTTTGCGCTTAGCCATCCCTTTTATTTGTTAGGATATGCCCAAAATGAAAAATACACAGATGTCAGTTCAAGGACATTCACGAGTCAAGCAGAGAATTTTCCAGCTGGTAAGATCTCTTATTACTAAGTCTTTTGAACATAATGTCTTGTTATTGCTTCCTTTTTAAAACTGAAACTACTATGTCAACAGCATTTGCAGCTTTTGCTCCTGTAACTGACAACATGCTTTACAGCACCTACAAATATCAAACTTTTACATAAGATTTTTGAGAACTTATAACAAAATGAGAAAAGTATCATTGCTATAAGATCCAGAAAAAAAAATAGAGGTTATGTGGGAGTTACTAATATTAAAAAAAAAAAAAAAAAAGTGCGAGTTGAGATCATTGCTTATTTTTAGGTATGGGTTCTACTGCTTTAAATACTGTATTTATCTGTATTTATTCTTGTATGGTCCTCCTGGCTCTCAAAAGAAAATGCTGAATTATTAATAAAGCTAGGATAAAGTCACTCGCACAACTCAAGTATGTAAAATAAATTTAAGTCTCTGTATGATGATCTTTTTTAACTTCCTCAAAGGAAATGAGTTGATTATTCTAAGCTAACAGTGAGCTCAGTACTATTTGAAGAATTTTACTTTTGTTCTTTATGCTTACTCGACTACAGGATCATATTTAAACTGAGAGATCTTGTAATTTGGTAATGTTATTTTGTAACTGAGCTGGACTAATTTAGGCTTGAATCACTCGGGAGACTTCTGAAGACATATTTAAAAATCACTTAAAGATGTAGATGCAACATTTTAGAATATAAGCCTATCTATTTTGCAAAGTACTGGTGAAATTCAGAGTTGTTGGATTACTTTAGGATGTACATGAATCCCATTTACTGTTAGAAGTGTTTTATTCCTACATTTGCAATTGGAATTTTTAATGAGTAGGATTATTGGTATGTATGTGCTAGGCATCTGAAAACCAAGTATAACTTTTTTAACCTTACAAATATGATTTATTACTTTTAAGCTAAATTGATAGATGTATAAAAGAAAACATCTTCAATAAAGCTACTTTGAATCTGAAGTGCTGGCTATGTATCCTTAGCTGTTGTAAAAGCTTCTCATGGATGACAGGTTTGAGTATAGGTATCTATGTTCTTTCAGGCTGTCTGGGGAGATCGTTTGAGCTTCCAGACAGATTTTATTATTTTTTTTTTCTTGGCCTACTGCAGAATCAGCCCAGTTTGAAAAAAGTTTTTCTTTTCATGCATTTTAAGATTAGCCCTAAGAATTAACTTGCCAAGCTATGGTCTCCAGGTTTTTTGTTTGAGATATCATTATTAATGTTTGTCTCAATTTTAAAATAAGCACTTGATACTGGGAATTCTGGACACATTCGCAGTGTCTATAGAATGAACTTGATAAATTACCACTCTGCTTGCTTTTTTGGGGATGGATAAAGTAGGATAAAGTATTAGTTGTTCCCCAAAATTCAGGTCCTCCATGGTAAAGCTAAAGTCTTTGTTCAAAACAGTGTTTTAGGTCAAGCTATCAAATCTACTAGATATTAAAAAAGGGAATAAAATAGCAATAGCTCGATTTTGTGCATCTGTCTCTAGAGCTGGTTCTTAATGTAGACTCTGCTTTTGAGAAAACCGTTTGGAAAGTCTGATTCTTCCTCACTTTACCAAACTTGTACTGTAAGTGGATATCCTTCTCCAGATATCTCCTTGAAGTTAACTGCAGTAAGACGAAAAAGTGGATGTTCTGATCCCAAGCTCCAAAGACAGCTAAGAGGACGACTTCGTCTTCTGGAAAATGACAGCAGGGAGGTCATAGCAGTCTTCAGTGTAAGTCATTGTGCAGGAGATGAGTTGTGTTTATTCTGAGACTACCATCCTGAGGTTCTGAACTCATCTGGGAGGTGCTCAGGTCCCATCTCATCTGTGCTGCAAGCTTCAATTTGAACGGCTCTTCTCCCAAAGCCATGTACCACATAGACTTGTCAGATACACTGGACTGCTGAGAGACTGGATCACCAATTTCATCAAGTGTAAATAAACTTCACTAATTTGCCCTCAAACTATTATTTGCTTCAGTTTCTGATTGCATACAGTTCCATGAAAGTTACCTGGAATGCCCCCTGATAAGCCAAAGAGAAAATTTGAAGAATAATATCAAGATCCTACTGGCTAGGGCTAGATAACTAGTTTTAAATTGCTCACAGGGTTGGTCTCTTTCTAGGGGAGGGAGGGAATAGGAGAGCAATGAGGAAGGGCAGGGGGAGTGGTCAGGGAAAAAGGCTATAAACAGACTGGATTTTTAAGACCTGGAAACAGCCCAGGAAAAGAACTGCCAAGAAAGCAAGATTTCAAAAATAAGATTCCTTAGAATTGTTTTGATATCGAGAAGTGCATGAAGCCCCCGAGGCTGAGATTTTAGCATGTTTTGGGAATTTATTAATAGATTTCAGGCTTTTGTTAATACTTAATCTGGTGTAGAAAGGGGCTTGCACGAGATCAAAGCAGTAGTGAGGGATGCCTGTTGGAGGAGGCTTGAATCAGGCTTTTGTTTTCCAAGAGGAATTTGTTTTTTAACCTATTGTGTGAATTAAAAATAAATAGAATGAACTCAGAGATATAAAATCTGGTCAGGAAAACAGTGGATCAAGCTCCCTTACTTAGTCTGCATAATTTTGAGGGACAAGTTCTTTGTGGAATTAGGATCAGTTTCTTCAATCCCTCAACATCTTTTTAAAGAGGCATTGCAAGTTTGATGTGACAGATAGGGACAAGGGTACAGGGTATTGGGAAATGATGGAAAACTTTACAGGTATAAAGTTACTATATCTGATTAATTCCCCAAATACCGATTCAGCTATTTGAGTCAGATTGTCACAATTTCTTACATTTTCTCACAAGACAGTAACCAGCACCACTGGAGAACCCCAGTTTTAAAAATGTAGCTGAAGTGCAATCAGACAAGCAGTTGCAAGTTCTGGCTGTTTGGCTCGAAGCCATTAAAATGTTGTATTTCAGTTATTTGAAAGTTTACGTAGCTTGCACTTAGTATTGCTGAAATCCCTGATAATCCTTCATTATAATTTACAGTGATTATTGTTCATCTTATTAAACCACAAAATCTAATGCCATCCTAGCAACATGAACACATTGAGAAGCTTCTGAGCTTTTTGACATCTGTTTACAGCATATACTTTAATCTCAGTCCTGAAGAGGAGAGGATCTTAATGCATTCTTTTAAAAATAACATTTTAATATATTTAATCTTAATATACAGAAAGAGTAAGCTAGGAAATGTATCCTAAATGATGTTCAGTGTTTCCTCTGGAACAAGAATGAAGCTACCAGGTTCTGACTATTACAGGTGTTTTTAAAGGTATAGCTAAAATGTGGGATGAGTTTTACCCTCCCTTTCATTATATGCTGTTTCAGCATGTTAGTTAATGAGAAATTTGGCTTATTGCATATGATATTGGTATAATTGCAAGAAATATTTTTTATTTTAAAATATTTTTTATTTTATTTTAGGAGCTCTCGGCTAGATTGCTGTCTATTCACAGTGACCAAGACCTGATAATAGTGACATTTAAAACTTTTGAAGAAATATGGAAGTTTCTAACCTACTATTCGCTTGGTAAAGCTATTTTGCCATACCACAGCTTAACATGCTTCTGTTTTATTGTTCTGCACACACATAAATGTTATTGAACTTAGTAATGGGGCTGCAGAGAATCTCCTCCAAGACAGGCCAGGGCATGGTCGTAGCTTTTCACGGTATCAAGGACAGAAAAATTGTTAAACACTTAACGTAGCTTGAGCACAAACCACCAAAATTAGCTATAGTCTGTGATTCAGTGGATGCAATTTTGACAAACTAGAAAGCAAAGACAGTTATGTTGTGGGTTAAACAACTACTGGATTATCTGAATACAAACTCCATTCTCGGAGTGTTTTTCTTTAGTTAAACTACAGCACTAAAGATTTTTTTTTTTCTCCTAGGCTTTATAAGTCACTGCATGGAGAATTTATTCCTAGATCCATCTTTCTGGCTCTATTCTGAAGAAGAGGAAGAAACAGGCATTGAAGTCTGTATAAATGAGAATTCTTTAAATCTGATGTACAGAAGTCTGCTAGTACAGGAAGGTAGGAAAAACTGCATGCACTAAGACTAACTTAAAGGATTAAGTAAAGTTGCTTCTTTAAAAAAAGTTATTGTTTATTGAATCTCAGATCTACTTAATCTATTGACTCCAAGTGCACCAGAAAGAGAAGAACCAACATATGGAGTTGAGAATACAGCAGTATGGAAAGACAACTAGAGAAACTGATGTACAGCTAACCCACAAATAAAAGGCCTAGGCAGGGATATACACTCTAACCTGCTCCAGGTCCTGGTGGTGTTTGAGGGAAATGGATTGCAGAGGGGCCAGGGTCATCTGCTTTATAGAAAGAGCATCATCTACTGCTTCTGTCGAAGCCATGCTGGGCCTGATGGATGGCTGACCGGTGCAGTAGAAATGTTCCTCCCAGTCCTTCTATTCTTTGGGCAGTATTGCTATGTATAGCAAGGTAACTTGCCATAAAATGTTGCAGCAGAAAACGGCTTTATGCCTTAGAACATCTCTGCATTTTTACTTATTCATGCATTTATCTAGTTTGTATTTATTTGACAAACATTCAAAAAGCTCTTTTGAAATCTATGTGTTTTTTTTAATTGGAAGTTATTGATGCTCTTGAAGATGATTGTAAAGCCTGTGTGACACTAAAACATTACAATAAAATGGCATCTGTCACACTGCTTTTTTCCTAGGGGTATTTTTTGTTTTAAGTCCTGACAATCTGATAAGAAAGATAACGGCTACAGACAATGAAATTCCCATTGTCTGTGAGAATGGGGCTCTTGCTGAAGATGTATCAGGTGGATGTGGAGATGGTGACATGACCATGTTTAATGTGTCTTCAGAGCCATTGATCCCTTTTCATCAGTAGGTATCTGACTTTATTTCATATGCTTCTGTTTCATATGCATGTCTGGTGAGACACAGCTGCCTCTAAAGTGTAGCTTCTTATGGAACATCCATCTACCAATGAGAGCAAATGCTTTCTTCGTTTCTATCATGATATGGAACAAAATTAATTCAGATTGCTGCAGTACATCATTAAAGATGATGATTTACCATCTTGCAAATTAGATATGTTTTTCTAAATCTCAAATAAGGGCTATTTGCACTTCTAGAATAAAATAATTGAGAATTGCGATTTTCAGGATGCCTGGAAATACAGACAATAGCAGGCTAGTGATGGTTTTTACTCAAAATTATTTGCAAGAACCATCCAACTCCCTAGTGCAGTTTATTTAAAGTTGATGTCTGGGCTAGTAATTGCTGCCTTAAAAAAAAAAAAAAAAGTCCAAAAAAGTAATGCTGCTTTTACTATCAGTGCTGCTTAAAATATAGCTATATTCAAAGTGTGTACTGTTGAACTTGAAGTATTTGATGGGTGGAGAATCTTGTTTTTTAAATGAATTTGAAGTATCACTGCTGTTGTGACCTTTACTGAAGTATTCTATGCATTTATTTCTTTTTTCTAATTTTAGATGGTTTCTTAAAGTGTACTCTGAGCCTATTGATCTTACTTACAAATCAGAACCTAAATCCATCAGGCAAGTTGGTAAGAAGCTCTGTTTAAACTTCAGTAATAAAGAAAAATATCAATGTATCCTATGCTTTCTTTCGGACAGACTTGAAATCTTTAAAATGTCATCTTTCATTTACTAGGATGACGGAATGGTTTCAAAGGTAAAATTAGAACATTAGTCTGCCTATGGCATATCACACAGGACTAATTTCAAAGGGTTTTTACAAAACATATTGCTAGACATGTCTAACTTAACCTCTGAAGGCTTATTCCTGTATTTTTGTTTTCTCCTGAATATCAAACCAAGTAAATACAGAAGGTAGTGAAGGGTAGTTAGTGAATGCCTTTGTAGGGGGGGATAAAGCAAATGCAGCAATGTGATTCTCATGGGTCTTTCTCACATGTACATTCTTTCATCTAGCACTGCTAGAGAAACACAGAGTGGATGAGAGAGTGGTTAGAGAGTAAATACATCTTTTCTTCTCCCTGCTTCATAAATGCTGTATGATTGGTATGTAACTGTGTATTTATCCAATAGGAATTTTATTATCCAAATGTTCTTACTCTGGTCCAAATGAGAGTTTTATGAGAAGGAAAAGCAGCAATTTCTGAAGCAATTCTTTAGCAAACACTTTAGAAATCCCTTTCTAAGGGTGGAGAACAGGGTAGTTAGGAAATTTAAGCCTTTATTTACCATTTTAAGTGCTCAAAGCAAATTGATTAGCTTTTGGTGCTTTAAAACTTTCCACATGTGCAGTTCAAGACTTCCAGGAACATCTTTGGGTAAACATGCTTCTTTGCTGACTTGCAATTTTATGAGAAGTCTTTTTATTTTTAAATTACTGTATCTGCAAATTTTTGTTACACAGCAACAGGATTCTGCCTAGCTGCAGTGAATTATGAAAGTACTGGGCCTGAAGAGATTAGTTTCCAAGCAGGGGACAAAATTGAAATCCTTGGCTACTTCATTGAATGTATGGAATGGTTTGTTGGAAAACATGTGTTTACTGGTCAAATAGGTTTTGTAAAGACAAGTTATGTTAAGCTGGACATATCAGGAAATAGGTAAGTGATATATTTGTGTTCAACGTGTACACTAAAAAGGCATAGGAAGTGTTTCAAGCTTTAAAATATTGAATATCAAAACTTCTTTTGAGGATTGTCATAATTCGCTTTACTCAAAAATGCAAAGAAATGGTATTATGAAGTGTTAAGTGTTGAAAAATGTTTTCAATATGTACCTGAGTGTTTTCATTGGGGAAATGAATTTCAATAGTTGCTCATATTTGGATCAGTCTCTACTGTATTGAATCACAGGATCCAAGGAATTTTGCTGGTTTGGCAGACTTCATTTTCACTGTTTTTTAGTTCTGTTTAAAGTCTCCAAGTTCTGTTCTTGCTAGTACCCTCAATACAGTTTGTAACTTGTTTCAAGTGGGGCCCCTTATGTTTGATCATAATGCAGGAAAAAATGGAAATTCTATTTAACATCCATTATCCTCATGTAAAAAAACTAACACTTTACTGCTGGGACTGTTTGCATGTTGAAAGATAAGGAATTCTTAGATGTAGCTTGTAGGTCCACTTGATGTGACTGTCACTGTTTTTTTTGTAGTAAACTTAATACACTTAAGTATTTGTGTTGTTAATGCATTCTCAAAATGCTATATCATGATAGAGATAAAACTTATTCTGATAAAGCAGAAGCCATGGAATATGCATGCACAGCTATCATGTTTTGTATGTATGCTTGATTGTGATTGTTATTAATTCTGAACACAACAGAATGTAGCACAGTGGAAAGACTGTATTAATTTCTGCACCAAGCACAAATGTTAATGACAGCTTCTGAAGCAGTCAGAGGTGTTCTCAGAGTTGCTTCTTTCTTTGTTAGACCCCAAGAGGTGGAATTTCTGGAAGCAGAAGAGCTATCTTTTTTTTCAAAGGAAAAAAATTTGGAAGAAGTGATCCATTTATTGAAACAAACATCAATCACAGATGTTTGCTCAGTGTATAGAATAGGTGAGTATGAGCTTCACTTCACAAGATATGTATCCCATTTCCATATTCCTGTTACAATTGTATTGTTTTTCTATTTAAATGAGATTCCGGCACTTAAAGCTACTTATGTTGCTTTAACATACAAACATATGCTATATGTTTATCTTCATATAGTATCTTTAAATATGTTTGCAATGTATAAAGATACATTCAAGCAGCTTGAACACATTCCTACATCATAGAATGCTTAAGGTTGGAAGGGACCTCTAGAGGTCATCTAGTCCAACCCCCCTGCACATGCAGGGTCACCTACAGCACATGGCACAGGACTGCATCCTGTATCACACAGTCCTACACACCTGTAGTATCTAAAAATTCTTTAGATTCTTTGCTACAGAACCTTTTCCTATAGCAAACTTAAATTCTCTTTTGTCCATTAAGTGAATAGCATGGCTATTAAACATGGTCCTTCAGGCATTGGAATGCTAGAGCTGTGTCACCAGAGACTGGATGTTCAGCCAAATACAGTTCTTTGTGGTGTTCTTAGGAAAAGTGGGATAACAGCTGTGGGATGCTAGAGCAGATATGCGCCTCTATGCTTGCTTTAACTTTCAAAAGGTATAGAAAAGAGCAGGATCTATTGGTATAAGTAAATAATGCATTTCTAGCTACATCCTTTCTGATACAGCCATTTTTAAGTGTTTGGAGTTTTCTCTTTGCTGACTTTAGACTTGGGTAGTCTAAATCTCTTGATAGGATAAATCTCTTGCTGAACTGAACTTTGAGGAAACTTCACATCCCGTTACAAGCTGTCCTGTGGAGGAGGATGTGTGTGTATCTAAGTGCTGTATTTTCATCACCCTTTCCTCTTAAATTGTTCAAGCAATCAGCATAACCTGATTTATCCAGAGCAAGTGTTTTCAGAAGTCATCTGATGTTTTGTGTGATCTGATTAAATGCCTCACAGGTTTTCAATTCCTTCCATCTGTGTCACTACAACGTAAGGTATTGTTATTTATGAACGCTTCCTCAATTCAATACTCAAAACATCAATTTATAACAACTATTACAAGCACTTATGACATTTTTCAGCAAATCTGGGAAGCATTTAAACAAAGGAAATTCAGAAATAAACAGTTAATGAGACATCTTTCATAACAGCTAGTAAAATAGCTTCCTATCAGCTTACATAGACCTGGTTCTTTGAGCCTCTGATTTTTAGATATTTCCTTCCTGCCATTGCATTGCATCTAGGGTATGGAAAAAAGTGAACATATTCTAAAAATGCAGAATGACAGCTGAAATTCTGTAAGAAATATCTTCTACATAAAATAATAATTTCTTATGCTCTATGAATGTGCCATGTTAAATGCTTGAATCTGGATTTGCATTAATACTTTCAATGGAAATGTACATATTTTAAAATGTCATCTGCATCTAAAAATGTCATGCATGTTGCTGGAATGGCCACAAGCTTGATGCATCTTACGCAAGTTATGCTAAATCATTTTTCTAAAGACTATTAATTTATTTCTGTACTATTAAGTGTTTTTGATACAAACATCTTCCTCTAAAATGAAACATTTACAGTGTCCATTTGTAAAGTGTCAATGTATATGTTGTGTTGTAAAACATCAGTGGAAAAGCAAGTTGACTTGAATTCTCAGTGTTGTATGCAGATGTCTCCCTATCCTGTTGAGGACTCGTAAGTACATAATAAGCAGACACGTTTTCTCAGAAGAGCGAGTTCTTATTGTGTGAGCTTGGAGTCAAGTTTAGAATATGTTTGTTCTTTCCTAAATTTCCATAATGCATGGATTTCTTTTTACTCTATAACCTAAAATAGGGCTAATTTATTTAAAATTGGAAGAACTTGAATACCATAAATGCGGCTATTTTCTTTACAGATCAGTTGGAAGAACTAGAATGTCAGAAGACTCATGAATGTGGTAATGTTTAAAATGCATACCAATCTTATGTAAAAATTGATGTGACTTCTATTTTTTGGCACCTTTTGTCTCTACTACTTAATGCCTTTTCACATTCTGATTTTCTTCTCATCTGCTTCCTTATGTTTTCACTAGATTTTTAATTTGCTTCAAAACTTTGTCCCATGAATGTAGTTTCCCAAAGGTAAATTCTGAGGATGAAGTGTTATTTCCCATTGCCATTTAGTTGCCTTGCTGTCATTGTCCTTATTTCATTGTGCTAGCATTTTTCTAAATACTTTATCAAAAACTTTGATGCTTATGGTTTTGTTAAACGGTTTAAGACATGAGGTTCAATGGAAACCGAGCTCTCTAAATTTGCAATTTCAATAAACTGTTGACAGTTGAGTGTGACCCTCATTGACAATGGTCTCAACCTGCCTCACTGGTCCCACTACCTGTGCCTATATAAGCCCCTTTATAAACACAAATAGAGCCCACATGGGATCCACAACAGAAATGACTCAGCAGTCTTTCTCCACCCTACATAATCTGGCCTGCTTTGCCAGCAGGACATAACAGACTTCTACGGGCGGCTTCTCCACCACAAAACACCACACTTCCCCTGGCCACTGTCTTCCTTTCCTGCTCCCAAATGCATTAGAGCCTGTCAATGCTCCCTCTGAACTGTGCTATCTGGGGCTGTTATGCTTGAAGCATACTCTTAGTTAATTCACATGCATACTCACTATCATGGTTCCTTTGGACCTTAAGGCCATCCAGTATCCATGCTCAGTCCTTTTGCCATTTAACTCTAATTTAGACTTCATATTTTCAGCTATTCCAGTTTACCAGCTAATTGGAGTTGTAATTCATTGGTAGATTTCTCCTTTGTATAGAAACAGAGATTATGGACTTAAAAAGTGCTTTCAAATAGAATTAATTAAGATGGAGCTGATGAGTGTTGAGGTATGAGTCTTGGCCAGACAAGTGTACTTATTCAGCAGCCTGCTTTTATGGGACAAGCACCCCCACTCCTCTGTTTTTCCCAAATCTGTGCCTCCTTAATCTACCTCTGTTTCTCCTTTTCCCCACCTTTGGTCTGTCTTCTAGAAAGTACTGTTAAGAAAACTGTATATTTGTTGACGAATGCTCCTATTATTTAATCAAAGATATGTGCAAGTGTATACATGTGAAACTTGTAATCTGTCACTTATTTTTGAACTCCAGAAATTCTTTGTCCGTGTTCTACCACGGTATCTGCTAGCAAGAGCGGCAAGATAGAAGAATTCCTCAAGAAATTCAAGGATTTTGAAGCTGCACAGGCTGGAGAGCCAGCTCCTGAAGGAAAAGATTCTGCTAGCTCTTTAAACACGGGAATCTTTCCTCAACCTGAAAAGCTTTTCTTCCATATACATCAAGATGATGTTCAAGCATCTGAAGTGTTTGACTCATTGTTGCTGTTCTTAAATAGAAAAGAGTATCAGAGGAACTTCAAAAACCTCTATGACTTTTCTTATTCCTTTATCACTAACATGTTTTATGGTTACTCAGAGGAAGGAGAACTGGTTAATTATTTGAGATTAGCAAGGGAAGCAGCAAAAAAAGCAAGCATGTCCTGGGCTCTAGCAAGGCTATGTTTTCTCTTAGGTAGATTGAGTGTTAAAAAGCTTAAGTTTTCCCAAGCTCGAGTTTATTTTGAGGAAGCCTTGGGAGCCGTAACTGGAGGATTTAGTGATATGTATCTGATAATTGCTCTTTATACAAACCTAACGGGTATCTATTTGACACAAAAGAACAAAGAAAAGTGTGTTCACATTTTTGACAAGGCTGTGTCCCTCCTTGTGGGAATCCCTAACTACATTGGCAGTGCTGACCTTGAGTCAGATATTCTAAAGCATGCTCTAAAGAGGGCAATATTGAGCCAGAGTGAGCGTGCAGAGGCAAGGGTATGCTTTCTATTGGCAAAACACTACACTGAACGCAAACAGTATGAAGAGGTGCTGCCCTTCTTGGAAAGATTGCAGCTGTTGCTTAATGACTTGAGTTTTCAAAACAGCTTGGCAAACAACTGCTACTTCAAACTAGCAGAGTCCTACAATGAGAAATGCTTACCACACATTGTGTTAAGTTGCATAAGGGTTGCCTCTTCCCAGAATTTAGGTACCTTAATGGATTCCTTGAAAAGAATTGATTTGGTCATCAAAAATGCTCCCAAGCTCTATGGCCTTAGGAAACTCAAGCAGACGCTCCCATCCCAAATTGCACCTTATCTCACACAAGCACTCTCCTCTTCGTTTACTAATGACCACCAAGGACTACGCAGCTCTATCTACCTTGGCCTAGCAGAACTGCACAGCCACTACAAGCGCTATGGAAAAGCCATCGCTTACATGATGAAAGTGCTGGACTCGGATATTTCTGCTAAGCCAGAGGAAACTGTTAACCATTTGGTTTCGCTTGCTTGGCTATACATTCTTCACAGGCAATATGATGTGGCATTAGCCATTTTAAATGCCATTGGAGACTCTTCACAGAGCAATCCTCAGCAACGAGGCATCGTTTATAATATGCTTGCCATTGCTTTAAAAAGAAGAAACAATACCAAAGGAGCTGCCGAGAGCTACTACAAAGCCCTGCGTCTTTCAGAAGAGACCAATAGGACTCATAACCAAGCTATAGCCCTGGCTAATTTGGGGGCCCTCTGCCTGCACGCAGCAGCCAGCAAGCTGGCAGAACACTATTATATCAGAGCAGTGAAGCTGTTCTCCACGCTTCCAGTTATGGACTGTGGCGGAGACTTTATTCAAGTCCTCCTTCAGCTGGGATGTTACTATGTTAGTGGATCTCAGAGAGAAAAAGGAAGATTTTATTATGAGTGGGCATTTTTAGTTGCAATGGAGACAAGTCATCTGGAAAGTAAGTACAATATTGTGCATTTAGTTATGTGCCATCTACTGAAGCAATTATGGTTTTTGATCTGTTCCATGGTAGAGGATAAATACATATTTTTTGCTTTAGGGAAAATATCGCTTAATTTGTAAAAAGGATAGAAATTAGTACATTCCATATTACTGTTAATAGTCATCATACTATCACTAGTACAGACAGTACCAGCCACAGTTTAAATGCATGAAGACACAACTGTTCTGAATTTGTGAAATAATGGGAATTAATTATTTTAAAATCCTTAACTATGAATCTCTGTCTTAAAAAATTGTATTTCAAATCTGTTTTCCTAGGTCAACTTCAAGCTATTAAGCTGCTCTGTCAATTCTACAGTACAGTTATTCCTAATGAGGCTCAATGTGTCATCTACAATGAATATCAACTATCTCTAGCAAGAAAGATGTCCAACAAAGTTTTGGAGGGACAAATTTTGGAAACCATTAGTCAGCTCTATCTGTCGCTAGGAACAGAAAGGTGAGACATACTCAATGACTTTGCTTTTATTTTGATCAAAACATGTCATGCTACAGGGCTTCAATTTTTGCAACAGCTGAATATAACTCAAATTTTCACACTCTGCCAGTACACCCTATTAATACTAATACCAAGTTTTTTGATTTAAGTAACTGTCTCTCGAGACACAAGATATTCAAGAAACATTAGCACTGCATCATGAGCCAATTTTTTTTTAAATGCATATAGATATGCATACGTTATACAACTTGAAGTCTTGATGACTTTTTATGATAGCAGCTATTATGTGACAATTTTTCTATCAGAAAATGAATGAAATATTCTACTAGATCTGATATCAAATTCTCCGATTGCTTCGTTTTGAGGCTTTTTGGTCAGAATGTGGGAAAAACCTGTATGTAAAATGGTACAGTGTCAGTCTCTGACAATTTCTATCCTGCTCTTTTCAGAGTGCCCATTTTTTGCTTCTGTTTAAGGAAAAGACTGCACAAATCAATTTATACTAATTAAACAGGTGCTAGGAAAACTGAAGCTTTCCTGAACATTTTTTTGTAAAGACTATTTTCTATTTTTTTTGTCTACTTTGACTTTTTCATTATATCTTAATTTAGGGAGTCATTTTGGATTAAGATATTCTCAAATATGCCTCAAGAAAGAAACAAAAAGATTAGCCTCAATTTGAGAGAGCATAGGGCTTTAAGTGAAAAGCTCATGTGTCTGCCTTTTCATCTGTCATTTAACTTCCTCTGCTTTGCTAGCTTCTATTTAATGATACAGTAATTGAAAATTCTTTGGATGGGCTAAGATTTCTGCTTTGAAATCTGAAGAAGGATTTAACTAGCTGGATAATCTGATTCTGAGTATGCATGAATTTACCAAATAATGTTGGCTATGTAGCCAACTGCTATGGAGCAGTGGCCCTATATAAAAAACTAATATCACAACATTCTGAGTTAACACCCCTCAGTAACAAGAGTACCGGCATAACTATGTAGAAATGAAAACCATTTCATGCTATGTGTTGCTGCATTCCCTCTTCTGGAAATTACCACCTCATTGTAAATGATCTACTCCCCACTAGCAAGCCTGGGGCTGTGCCTGGGGTCCCAGCCTGGCCTGTCTCAGCTAATAGGCTGGGTTATGGGTGGTGGATACGTTTGTCTCTGCCATAAAAGCAAAACTTCTGAAGGAGAATGGAAGAGGTATTTATTCAACTGAACTCAGTTGGACTATTTTAACTACATGCTTTGTTTTATCCTCATATTTCTCAGAGTAGTTTGCTGTTAAAGACAGCTGAAAGTGGATCTTTACTTACTGTTATGAAAATGAGTGACAGGTCTTTTCAGTTTCTGTAAGAATAAGAAGTGGTAAAACCATTTTTTCCACTCTAGTGAGATTTTGCTGAGATGGAACAGAAATCCTGATAGTATGAAATACCAAGGAACATATTACTTTGATTTGTTCAGCATCTTTGGAGGTCAGAATAGGTTGGTCTAAAGGTACACTGCTTAAGGACTCACTGGAAATGTGCAGTTTGTGTGATGGGACTCTGCAACATGACAGCTTGAGAAGGAATTAATAAAATGTCTGGGGCTTCTATGTCTGGTATAAAGCACATAAGCTTAATCAGATAGGGCTTTCTGTTGAAAAGTATGGACATTCCCAAGATTTTATGGAAATGTTGACTAGCCAAGTCAGGTGCTTTTTAGAAATTATTTGTTTACAAATACAATTCCTTTCTATGAAACATGTAGGAAAGTGTCATAAATGATAAAAACTAAAGAAACATATTTCTATCTGTCCCTAGTCTAAGGTGGTGGAAAGACGCATCTAAAACTGTTCTGAAATATAACATATCATGATAATCTAACAGAAAGTGTATATTGAGCAAAAAACAGAGTGGGAGAAAAGAGAGTTGTTAGCTTCTAATGGAATATATCTGAGAAGTTATAATCATTCAAGGAATAGAATAAATAGATTGTCTTTTATATTGTCTTATGTATGAAGCCTTTCTCTCATTATGAAAAAACATTCCCAATTCTGAAAAGTGACTTTGATTAGCAGTTTTTCCCTGTTTCAGGGCTTACAGGTCAGCTCTGGAATATACCAAAAGAAGTCTTGGAATATTTATAGATCTTCAGAAAAAAGAGAAAGAGGCATATGCTTGGCTGCGGGCAGGAAAGATCTATTACATTCTTAGACAGAATGAGCTTGTGGATCTTTATATTCAGGTATGTTTTGCACACTTAAGGTCATGGTGCAAGTGGCACAGTAAAAGAGTAAGTAATGTAATGATCCCAGAAATTTTGCTATTTCATGTCCTGAACATACAGTAATGTCATTTACTCAATGACTAATACCTGGAAGTCTAAGCACTTTCCTGTTGTCTCCATTTTTATTGATGCTATTTGACTGTGAAGGGATAACCCAGGGGATTGACCTGCTTTAGTACCTACTCTGTTGTCAATTCCAGGCATTCTGTTCTTTCATCTTATCCCATCATTATCAACTTGACAGCACAGCATCGTATCAAGTATGTGTGTTACATGTGCACATCTTGGCATCAACTTAGGATGCTGCCCTGTAGGCCAGATCCTTAGGAAAACGGCGAATGAGTTTTGTTTTTTAGGAAATCTTTCTCAAGAATGTAAAGTTTTTGTTCTGTGGCTGGGTACAACAGGGCCTGGGCCTTCTTGGGAGCTGCTGCCACCTTTGCAGCCGTGAGACTGAGAATTGGATCTACCCTTGTGACTACTGACACTGGATTAAATTGAGTCTTCCCTAGAGCTGAACTATAACCTGATCTGACTCTCTCAATAGTCTAAATGGTTTCTTGTCAGTTACTTAGGTATTCAGGAATTGTAAAAGGTTTAAGAATATTCTTCTCCTGTGGTAATGTGGCTGGGAAAAGTTAAGTCTCGTGTTACAGAATGTATACTGAACAAGACATAATAAGATCTGAGACTTGCTGTATGAGTAGTAGCAAAATATTATTTTAAAATAAAATTATCCAGCTTCTAGTGTTACTATATTCAAAAAAAAACCCACTTGTACAAAGAAGCAAAAAATATAGGGAATGAGTTCATATTTAAAATGTGTTGACATCTGTTGTGGGTCTACTTTAATGAATATTTCATGTATTAATTGAATACATGCCAGGAACACTGACCAAACGCGTTTATGGGAAGGGAGTCGACCATAGATGGTTATTTCCTCTTCTGCTAAAAGACTCTAGCTGATAGCTGAGGCAGTCATCCAAATGGTGTTGCACAAGCCAAATCAGCCTGAGGCCTGATTTTCTATCTGTTGTTTTCAACATGAGAAACAGGTCAGGGACATGTGTGTTCCACACTGTGTATATAGATGTTGGTATTTAGTGTCAGTGCCTCTCCATGAGGAAAGTCTTAAAATAGAAATCTGTCCCCTAAAAGGCTGGCCACTCTGCCAGTAATTTGTGCAAGTCATCACATCTCCACTTGTATTTAAAGCACAGTTTCTGAAAATGTGATGGAGCAGAGTCCTTAGGTTTCTTAAGTCTGAGAAGGATCAAAGCCTTTGAGCCAAAGAAGAAAGTTGAACTTGGTGGACTTATACGTAGTTTGAAAAGTGGAGATTACAAAACCAAAGTAGGATTCACTTACTGAGTTTAGCATCCTGAGACAGCAGGAATATCTTGCTTGAACTGCTTTCCCAATACTACTTATCCTGTCAATAACTGACTCTTCTGCTATCATTCAGTTGCTTTGGAGGGTGCATGTTTCCTTTCATGAAGACCTCTCTGCTAATAATGGCATAAAATTATTTTAGAAGAGCAATAGAGAAGCTAGACCTACTTTCTCTTAAAATTCATAGGCTTTTAAATCTTCTCTGCCAAGTATATCAAGCTTGTTATTTTTTTTTCTCATTCAAGTTTAATGTTGTAGCTATCTAATGCTCCATTGTTTATGAAGTGCTATGTGCTGAGAAAGGTAGTAGGAAACTATTGCCAGAAAACAGAATATTGTGATCCTGTAAGTGCTCTAGTCCTTATGCTTCTTAAGTATCTGCAACTGGCCTGCTTGAAAAAGAGCATACCAATGAAGATAGCTGCAGTCTCATCAAAGCTAACACCTCCTCTCCTGTGGTGTGAGAGGACTCAAGGTGTTGGGTTTTTTTTTTTTCCTAATTGTTAGTATTACTACTTTACCAAGAAGTAACCAAGGTTTTCCTTTACCCTGTCCTGTTTTCAGGTTGCTCAGGATGCTGCTCTTTACACAGGAGATCCAAATTTAGGAATGGAACTGTTTGAAGCTGCTGGAGACATATTTTTCAATGGTACTTGGGAAAAGGAGAAAGCAGTGACTTTCTACAGGGTTTGTGTTTTGTTTTTCTCTGCATTAGTAGTTGTGGCTTGGGTCCATTTACCAGGTGTTCTACAAATGCTAAACCAAAAGATGATCTGCTCACTAGTTTATAATCTACTCTGACTAATTTCTGTCACTGTTAGTAGATTTGACCTGTTTCAACCCTGCCGCTGGCTGCAAGATCTGTATTAGATGCAAAGAGAAAACCATACTAGAAATTACTTTATATCATAAAAATTGATGATGCCAGTGCACATCTTGGAATTCAGACATGCATTTCCTCATGCATTTTAGGACAGAGCCATTCCACTTGCTCTTGAGACGGGTAATAAAAATGCTGAACTCCGATTATACAACAAGCTGTCAGAACTGCTGATGAACTTGAAGGCTTATGAGGAAAGTCTGGAATATGCAAGATTATCCCTTATGCTCAGTGTGAATTTAGGTAAGACCAGTTATAACTACAGCTGAATATGACTGCTATTTCCAATATGAGGCAATATAACTTCTAATATGATTTTTGAAAAGTTTTCTTCCTTTTGAATTCAGTCAGCTTTATTAGCAGGAATTTATCACTAATGCCTTTTTTCATGTTTGTTAAAGAATAAACAGCTTTATTGCTGCCTGCTTTCAGCTCATGGAAAACCTTGGAACTCCAGGTTTAATTCTCTGCTCTACCAAGTAGAAATGGAATGCATTAAGCAGTCTGCTTTTTATAACTGAGCTGTAATATTGATGAATATTGTTGTTCCTAGAGGCTTTTGATAGCAATGTCCTGCTTTTAGATTTGTTTGTAGCCTTAGTAAAAATTAGAGCTAGTTGTCAAAGTCACTGTTTTCTCAACTTTGAGATGAGTACTTTCCCTACTTGACACATGTGCAGACAGGTTCACTTTGATCAGTCTAGTTTTTGTTATATGATTTTTTGATAGGAAGTTTGTATTGAAACAAATGTTTGATCCCATTATCTACTATACTTTGAAAATCTATTTATATTCCTGATAAGCATGTGCAGGCTATATATAGCTATATGAGAGTTATGAATGCAATGATTTCTTAAGAAAATCCCCAAGACAATCAAATGCTACAGTGAGAAACTCAACGGTTTTGTATGATTTTCTTAAGAAATAAAAGGCAGTAGGTTTTGGCTATGCATCTCTTGAGGAAATTTATTAATGAGAAGACAAAATCATGTAGAACAAAAAGGCCAAGACTGGTTTCAGAAAAGCTGACGACTTTGACCTTATCCTGATTTCTGCATTCTCTGTTTAGGAAATCAACTAAATGAACGAGTAGCCTACCATCGCCTAGCTGCCATCCATCACCATCTGGGTCACTGTGAGCTTGCTGAACACTTCTACTTGAAAGCCTTGTCCCTCTGTTCCTCTCCTTTGGAGTTTGAGGAAGAAACATTGTATTATGTCAAGGTGTACTTGATCTTGGGAGACATCATATTCTATGACCTAAAGGTAAGGACTATTAAAAGAACTAGATGGAAGAAAACCATTCAATTGAAGTGTTTCATGACATTAAGTTTTTACTTAATTTTGGTTTCATGCATTTTGGATGTAATAAGCGTGGGAAAACTAACTTTGGTTCAGAATCTTCATTCTTCTGCTTGGATATGTAACAAACTGATCTTAGGTGTCCACTTAAACCTGTTGTACTACAGAGGATACTATTTTTGTCTCTTATTTCAGGATCCTTTTGATGCAGCAGGTTATTACCATTTGGCACTTGCTGCCGCCATGGACTTGGGCAATAAAAAAGCTCAGCTGAAGATTTACACAAGACTTGCAGTCATCTACCATAACTTTCTTGTAGATCGGGAAATGTCTCTCTTCTTCTATCAGAAGGCAAGAACTTTTGCAACAGAGCTGAATGTTAGGAGAATAAACCTAGCCCCTGATAGGGGTTATAAGAATTCAAGAGCATCTTTGAAAAACGCATCCTAACAGCAATGGAAGTAGCTAGAGAAATACTGCACTGGCTCTGGAGCATGCAGGGTGTACTCAAGGTGTCATACGGCATATGTTTAAGTGGGAGCTTAGCCTCTGAAACTAGTTTGATTTTTTTTTTTTTTTTTGATCATCTCTTATGACAGTGGACTGCATTTCATTGTCTCAGACATACAGTCCTATGTTTGTATTTGAAGATCACTGTATGAACTAAACTAAAACCCAAAGGCCTTTATCTTTTTTCAAGCCACATTTTCCTTTAACTGTTTCTGCATAGCTGGATATGAGGCAGGAAATGATCAATGCATATATGCAAGGAAATATATTTAATAAAAAATTGCAGAGAAATAACACTCCATGGAAAGCTGTGGCTTTCTTTGACTTAGGTCTATTGTATTTACTCAATGATGTAGAAATACTTGCACAAGCATGTTATGGTATTTGGGAATGTATTTGATCCAGTTCTCCAGGCATCACTCATCACTTTTCCTCAAACATACTTACTGTAGAATTCTTAAGCTCTAATTAAGAGAAAACACTTTGTAGTCACAAGAACACTTATGTGCACTTATGTGACAGTGAATTGTTTTCAAAAAAGAGAATTCTAGTGCAGTGTAAATTGTAATTTTGTGGATTTCGGCAACAATGTGAAGGCACTTTTCCTCTGTTCAAAGACAATGTTTTTTGACAATTTTCAAAGCTGTCAGTATTATTTTCATAGGACTTTTTGCAGCACCTACTACAGCCTCCCCTATAACTATTATGTCCAGTAAAATGTATTTATTCACTTTACTTGCAAAAGTTCTGTATTACTTTTGATAGCTTTAAATCTCTGCTTCAAATTGTTTTACATATCATTTCTACCAAGGCTTTGCTATAGGAGATCACACTGTATATTTTGAGAAAGAATGTGTATGTTTAAAGAAAAGTCTGATATTTGCAATTAAATGTTCAGATAAATTTTGAAGTAATGTCTTCTCTTTTTTTGCCACAACTACATAGTTCATGGTATTTTTAAAGGCCTTTACATGGGATGGGAAGTATGGAAGTGTGGGTGAGTTGCAAAGAGTTGTTGACTACGTATTTTATTTGCCAGTAGTGCCTAACCTGGGGAATTAAAGGTGCAAACGTTTTTTTTTTTTTTTTTTTTTTTTTTTTTCCCCCAATCCATGTATTCTCATTGCTTTGACTGTCTACCTGAGCATGTTTTCCTAAAATCTATAATTCAGCATGCCCTGAACACTTCATATATTTATCTGTGCCTCTGACTTTAGTGTTTTCTCTCCTTGTGAATCCCTCATCATTTCTGTGGCTTGTTCTGCTGAAGGAACAAAAGATACTTATGCATAACCTGGATGCTAAACTATTACTAGGGATATTCCCAGAGAAGTGACAATCTGGATTAGATTGCCTTAGACAGGCACAGCTAGGCCTGCATCTTCCTCCCTAAGGACTACTCTAACCACAGTTCTACAGAATGGCCTGTTGCCACTGTCATGATAATTGGGTGACCTGTTAAGTATCTTGAGGAGAAGATTTGATTTCTGGGTAGACTGAGAACCTCTGCAGTGCTGCTGTTGGCTCAGAGCTCCAGAAAGTGGAGGTAGGATATCAGCCCTATCCCTTTGCGGATTATTACTTTGTATTTGCATTTTCTGAGAGGTTTCTAGCACACTACCATTTTTTCTTGGTTTTCTCTCACATGCTCTATATAGTGTATTTATGTGTCCCTGTGTTCCCAGTTTCATTCTAAGGCTTCATCACTTTAGGTGTCTAAAGAGTAAGCATGATAGTACCTTGCTTGCTGCACTCAAATTTATATATAAAATATGCTGCACTCATTAATCACAACACTTTGCTTAAAACGGGAGAGTGAATCAGGTCTCTAATGTTCTGATTTTAGAAATGTGTCTATTGTTCAGAGCACATCTGTGCACATTTTTTCAGTTATGATTGGATTTGAATTTAAGAGCATTAAAATTGAAATTCTTACTGTTCAGGTATCTTGGGAACTTACCTTGAAGACTCAAGACTCAGACTAGTGTCCTATTGTCCCACTAACTATGGGAAATTATCCCAGCTCCTGTTCCTTGTCTTCATCTGAGAATGTAACAGTCTTGAAAGCTTTCTTCAGAGCTGTGAAAATTATGGATGTTCCTGTCTGCTAATGCTTTTTCCAGTGTTTAGCAAACTGGTTTCCATTTCTACAGGTTTTCAGAATACATAACTTTTCATCTGATTCCGATTGTCATAATCATATTCTGTCTTCGTATTTCAGGAAGGAAAGCTGCTTTTCCTAATCTGAAATTCAATCCTACTGATAAGGACTACTTTCCTGAACTGCTGCTTCCTCTCTTTGCCCCAGTTTCACAGAAAACTTGCTTTCAGAACAATTCAGTCCTTCATATTAATTCACTATTTAATGTAAAATTGTGATTGCCCAATGTATATAGCACCCTGAATATCTTATGCACTTCTTCTAAGCCTGTGGAGCATAAAAATCTAACTGGAGATTAGAGAAAAAAAATCTAACTGCCTTTTAAGAATTTTTTCAGTTTGCTCTGATGCAGGAGCTATGTTCCCACCTTCAGAATGTCCTTAAGTCATAGGTATGAGGTTTTGAAGAACTGCATTTCTGTAAAATGTGTGATGGCTTCAAAACCCTTTGGACCTTTAAATATGTTTTTATCTTCCAGACTAAAAATTTAATTTTATGAATCTATGATCATGTGTCTCATATGCACCAAAGCTGGAGTTTACAAATTCTGGGAGGAACTGAATTTGGCCTCGAGGCTTTTAGTACTTCAACAAGATGCCAGTTTTGCTAGCAGAAAGATATTTCATAATGGAGTTCAACTGCATCTAAAATGAGCCATACAACTCCTCTGTCACAGCCACATTCTTGCAAGTTTTGGTGCCCTTGATCAGGAAGGGCAGGATTTATCTTACCTGGCACATGGTCATACCCCCTTTAGCGTCACAGAAGGATCAACTCAAATGCAAGTCTACAGTGTAAAATTTTGCATGTGGGTCAGGTGAATCTCACTGGGGCTATTCCCTCCTGTCTATATAGTGTCTCAAATTTTCAGACCACCTCTCTAAAGCTCCCTCAAAGTTTTTTCCTGCAGCTGTTAAATGATGAATTTGGGCTGGGTAATTGGCAAAACATTCTTGTAGTTTAATGAAGCAAAAAGTCGGAACAGCATGGACTCTGGACACCACCTGCCTAGAGCACAGAAAGCATTCAAAAGCAGAGCTTGTATCTTAAAAAGACAATAAGTAGTAGGATGTCTGGATGATAAACGAAAGCCAAGACAAAAGTGTCACAGGAACTAACTGTAGACTCACAGGTCTTAAATCCAGCTAGTTAGCAACAAAAAAAAAGGACACATCTAATGAGCTGCAACAACCCTGTTGAGCTGTTAAAAGCCCTGCAGGTGCTGGCACACTGTAGATTTTTTTTGCTTGATTGCAAAACATATATGTATATCTGTGCACTAAGTTGCTGCTTCCAGAAAAGCCATGAACTGGTGCAGGTGAGCAGCCATGTGTGCAGAGCCCCAACAGACGTGCATCTAGACATTCGTGGTGTTTTCTCATCCAAGAATGAAATAAATTGACAACTGTCACTCAATTCTTAAAACAGGATTACAGAAAAGGAAGCAGTCTTGCTACTATTGTATGTAATATTTAATTACCCGGAAAGGGTAATCACCTCCTGCTTTCCTCAGCCTGTAGAAATTCTTACTGCCAGATAGGAAAATATGGAGTATCCTACCCAGTATCCTAGGGGCCTATCCTCTTCTCCTTCTCTGCCCTTGAGACAGAAAGGCTTGCCAAATTTTACATGTTGTCTGGATATGAGTGCAAGGCAGCACAGCCCTTTTCCTGCAAGGTTAAAAAATTCACCTTAGGCAGTAAAGGAAGGCCGGGCACCAGCCAACTTCATCATCCTCAGGTGCAACTCAGCATCCTCAGAAAAGTTAAGTTGGTTTCATGCTGGTGTTAGAGGGTGGAGGACCTAATGCATTCAATTTTAACAGCTTTATTTTTTCAAGCGTCAGTGTTAATTTAAAAAGTCGTTAGCCACACGGTGGCACTCTCTAACTTTAAAGAGAGGCCTCTAGACCAGGTTAAGGAAGGATCTAAAACCCTCAAAACCCAGTGTGCTGTTCCTCACTTACCCTTCCTTTCCCAACAAAATCTAACATCTCTTTAAAAAGACCAACCCCACAACACGCATACAAAACAACAACAAAAAAGCTTCAAAAATGGTGATGCAGGTCCCTGGTCTCGTCAAAGTTCCTTTTACTAGGACCAAAGAAACAATGATCTTCTCTAAATGAGCGGTTCGTATCTTCTTCCCCAAAGGCAGTTTGCTTCAAGAAAGCAAACTCCTACAGGGAGTGAGAGGGAGTTGAAGAGAACCATTATTTTAAGCTCCTTTGAAATGCCTGAAGTTCTTAAAATTAACTCATCCACAGGCCCAGAAAAAGCTGGCTGCTGTAAGACAGGGTACAATTTTACTTGGCAGTCAGAAAATTGGAATATAACCATGAAGTACTGTCATAGAGAAAAAATGAGAAAGCAATGTGAGAAGCTATGCACTGAAAAAAAAGTTGGTGCTAGTTTAAAATGGCCAACTTTCGACAGTTAGAGTGATGCATAAGACTTGTCTGGTATGAAGCTGGTACTACAGTATTCTGGACAGTGATTCGGTACATTCAAAATAGCTTAAAATAAGGAGCTCATAGAAAATCACTTTTTCTGAAAAGTCTTTTTTTTTTTTTTTTTTTGTTTTTTTTTTCAAAATGTCCCCAACGTGGGACATAGCAAAGCTGTAAGCACTCTTCTTGCTTATGTACATTTCTTGCAGGGTTTTATTGTTTCTTGATGTGCTAAGGGGATATTCTCCTAAATATTTTGCTCCTAATGCTGTCCTGCATTCATTTTCCTATTTCAGATAATGAATTTTCCATAAGACTTTTCTCTCTCTGGCAACTTTGATCACAGAGTGGACAGGTTATGTTTTTGGTAGTGCATTGACATACCAAGGTGATTTTATTTTTTGCGTGAAAAAGAAAACTATACAAGATTACCCTGACTTTGACATAAAACTTACATATCATTTTTATATTGAATTATTTTAGGAACTTATTTGCTGGGAAACTCTTGAAAAAATTTAGCAGGTGTTTTTCCTGATGTAGCAGATGTGCAAAATCTGCTCTAAGTGTCGTTCCTTTGCCAAGTCAACAGAAGGGAATTTCACTATTGCATGGAAAATATTTCATTTTATAGGAGTTGGAGTATGATAAATGGAACATTTTTGCTTCTTTAAAAATAACAAGACTTCTTTCTGAATGTTTCCTGAAGTATGTCTAACATCACTGACTATTAGACATCAGAACACTACGTTATATTTGTAAAATTATATTTGAGAGAGACAGACTTTCCAGAAGCCAATCCATTCTCAAACTAGGGAAAGAATTTGCCCAAGAATGATGGACCATCATCCACCTGCTCTTTTGTGCTTCAAGTACAGATGTATTTCTGCATGCCTTTTGTAATATATGGCAAAGCTGTGTGTGAGAGGTGAATCCCATCTAAGAAGGAACTTCTAACCTTCTTTTGTAATACCTGGAAACAGCAGCATATGGTGTTAGGATGTAAGAAAAAAACAGCTAAGCAATGCAAAGGTCACAGAAAAAGAGTCTTCTATAATTTCTCTGTAGCAATTCATGCTCATGTAATAACTAAAGAAAATCACATGGAGCTACTTTTTGTTTGTTTTTCAATGGTAATGCAGTAAATTCTCATCATTTTTAGTCGCTTTCAAGAGCGATTCATAGAATTACAGAATCATAGAATGCTTAAGGTTGGAAGGGACCTCTAGAGGTCATCTAGTCCAACCTCCCTGCACGCGCAGGGTCACCTAGAGCACGTGGCACAGGATTAGTTTTGAACAATCTACTGTCTATTCAGGTAATTTTATCCTGAACTCATAGCTGAATTATTGAGCATCATGGTAAAATCGGGTTCTAAAATTTCTTCTTCTGGATATGTTGTCTCATGTTTTCAAAGCTAGTGTTACTACTAACTACACAGAAGCATCTGGGTTAGGGGGAACTGGTAGAGTAATATCTATATGTCCTCTCTATCTAAGGAACCATAGAAACTACTACTTTTCATGTTTGTGATTCTTTGCATCATTCTGTACTTAATTTTTTGACAGATTAAAAAGTGATATGTACTATAATACCCTTTAAAACCTGAAGTTCTATCTCATATCATATAGAAATGCCTAAGATGAATGCACTCTCTTACTATTAGCTTAAGAAGAAAACAGTTACAAATTACTTACTAAGTAATCTGAAAATTGTTTTTCTTTTGTGCTTTGCTGTAGGTCTGTCAATTAGATGCTGTACCAAAATGTAAGATTTTTCCTGCATACCAGATATAACAATGGTCTTACATACAGCTGAGTAAATATCTGTTATGGGCTATGAAGTAACAAAAATATTAGATGATTTTAATATTATTCTTCCTTATTATCTGAGATAGCAATCATCTGTGAGTTTTCCACAACTTTGTTTTACTTACTAATAACAAGGCTTCCTTATATCTTGAAAGGCTTATGATTAAAAGAAGCTTCAGGAATGAGTGGATGTCTTCTTTAAATATCCTAAAACCTGAAATTCTGTCCTTTACAAACTTACTCTAATCAATTCCTGTATTTTTGACCTACTGTTTTCCTGTTCAGAGATATGTGGAATTTTGAGATAGGATTATTTTGCTAGATTAGCTAGTTCCTTTCTTTGCATACCGGTTTAACAATGTATATAAGTGCTCATGACTGGGATTTTGGGGGTCATTGAACAGAAAGTCTCTTATTAAAGCACAAAAAGATTGCACTGTTTTGTTGCACTGTTTGTTACATTTGCTCTATTGGTTTCTTTTTTTAGACACAGTTTTTGCTTGGTTTTAGATTTGCCAGGCTTTTCTTTACCCTTGCTGAATCCTCTGTGTCTGTGACATACCAGTTGATGTTGGAAAAGAATCAGTCATATTTCTAAGAATGAGCCTAGAGAAAAATGCTGTAATTTGTTGATGTTTATTTTAAACCAAATGAACTCTGGTTACCTGGTCTCTATAAAGCTTTAGTGGCCAGGAGCAGGGATCTACCAGCAAAGTGAGGTTGATTTAGGGATGGAATTTGTTCCATCAAACAGAAAAAGTAATCCTACTGTAAGCTTTGGAAAATTATAACTTGCCTCATAGAGACATTTTTACAGTTGCTTCTAAAAAGCTGCACAGATTTATGCTTACTGAGTAAACTTGAGCTACTTACAGCTTATGGTTGAGAGCAGGATCTGCCACATGTATGCTTCAGAAATGAAGTAAATAAGGCTGAGAACCTTGCAATAGACAGCAAAAAACAACTTATAGAGGACTGAACACAGTTCATCCTCTGCCCCAAACAAGGGAGAGTGTGAGAGGAAGATGTTGTTTGGCCGTGTTGCCAAAGGCTGTATCATGTCTGTAAATTAAAGCTGTGTAAACTTTAGTTCTGGGATTTTTCTGGGTAATTGACCAGGTAGGTACCTCACAGCAGCATTAACTAACGTTAGTAAAGGTTTGTGAGCTAGCATTCCCTTATATTCTAATTTACAGTAGTTTCAAAGTAGCAGTGCCCAAGCGGGAATAGGAAGGGAGCTGCTTTTGAGGATGCTGCTACTGCTGCCCCAAATCCAATATCTCACATTCACAGCAGACAAACACCAAAAGATTCAGCATTCTTGGTTGCCTTTTGCCAAGCAGCCCCAAATAGTTCCTTTTGAATTGGCAAGAGGTAAAACTGAAAGCCAGGCACGGAGTATGATTCTCTGTGGCTTTGGTCTTTATATAATATGCAAATATCTGTGCAATTTTGCAAGCTGCTTGTTTAGCGCTTCTCGTCTTTACTTCTAAATCTATACCTGGATTACCTAAATATATCTGTTGATCCTCTCTGAACCCCCTTCTATTTTTTGGTAGCTTTTGATAAATTATCACTTGGTCCTGAAGAAAACATGCTGAATATGGTTTATAGCATGTTAAATCTAACATAAACATAGATGGATTGAGAATTTAGAAATATTTAGATTGCTGCCATTGGACCTCTGCATTCACAAGTAAGTTATTTTTTTTAGCTGCTGAGACATGTAATTTTGCTTTGGACAGTATGCCAGATTCTCAGCTTTCATAATTCAACTAAGCTGCATTGAAATAAAGCCTGAATTCTGGGTCAAAGAATTTAAGATTTGATTAAACGTCTATTTCTGACAGGACATTCCCTTGCCATGGGAGGTAAGAGCTCGATTTGAGGTTCTGGTTTGAAAGGATTCCTGGCGAGGCGAGGGAGGCTGCATTTCCTTCCCATCTGACAGCTGCTGTAAACTTGCATGGCTCGCTTTTCCCACGCGGGCGATTCGAGGAGTGGGGTCCGTGGGCACGAACAAAGCGGGGCGACCTCCTGAAGGCTGCGTTTGCACTGCACGTATACTGCTCCACAGGATGTAGATGTTTTGGCATATTCCTACACATCCTCCTCCTTGCCTGTCCTCTCTGTGACCTCTTCCACCCCTATCCTGTTGTACAAGGTATTAGAGGGTCTCCTGGAATAAGGGCTTCAGAGTAGAACATTAGATTGCAGAATTCATTTTAGAAGACTTGTTAGAGATGCCTGACTCTTGAAGAGAGGTTATCAGTGTTCATTCTAAAACCATTCTCTCTCTTTCCTTGTTGCCCAAGATTTTATGGAACTTTTTGAACTTTTTTTTTTCTTTAATGTCCTGTAAAATCTGTGGTCTTTCACTGGCTTATTTATATCTCCATAATTAGAGTCCTGTCCCATTCCACAATCTGTGCTTCTATTTTCATTCTCATAAAGCTAATACTTGGCTGATTTCACTGTAGTGTATTTTTGACATTTTCTGTTTGGATTCTTCCTTACACATTTATCATCTTCTGCAGGAACTGGGCATAGTTTGTCAATGACTAGCTAGCAGACTACCAGTGAAAGTGTAATTTTATCCTGCATTTAATTTTGAATATAAGGAAGACAGGAAATGATTAAACTAAGCCTTCAGTTCCTTTAAGTTGTAAAGGAACGGTGAATGATCTTTATTTTTCAGAAATGATATCTGGGCATGTTTCTACATATTCCTTCATCATTTTATAAATTATAACTCAAAGCTGTAGCAGCTACCTATAAAGCTTCTGATTAAGTAAGCATATATATTCTGAATGATAGTCAGCTAGTTTCAAATATTCTTTTGAACACCTATGCTTTGGTCTTTGTTGTTCATCTAAAATGACAACATGGCAGGGGTTGGGGAGATTCAGCAGTTTTTCCATTGTGGTCAAAGTAGCTTAAAGAATCCAAACACAAGGAAAACAGTCTCGTGATACTTGCTGATCCTTACTTTTCCTGACATTTTTTTTTTCTGGATCTAAAACAGTGCAACTACGCTGTGCATTAACTTTATTTCTACTCTACAAATGATAATGAGGCATAAATCCCTAGGATGGATTATGCCGAATTAAATCTCTGAAGAAGACACGCTCAGGAAAGCTATGGATCTTTAATATCTTCATTACTTCTGAAAAAGTTTTGTACTTTTTTTCATGATATTGATCTGCTATGCCAAACCAAATAAAGAATAAAGCCACTAAACTGAGCTACTACAAGTACATATAGGGGTGATTAAGTCAAGAGGGTCTAATGTGTATGTTACCAAAATTCAAGCATTTCATTATATAAATTCCTACAAAGTAAAAATGGTAAAAAATAGGTATTAGGAAAGGTACAACAGAAAGATTCAAGATAACAGAACCAAGATTTGGAATAATCTCTTTCCAAGATCTTTGGTACTTTCATTCATCTACTCAAACTCAGCAATCCATCACATTTGTATTTTTTGATGACATACAATTCAGGTTACGATTTTTGCACAACTTGTATTTTGCTTAAATTGACTGTAAAGGATTTCTTCATTCAGTGGAAGGAGGACCAGGTAACTATTAATAATAAGAAAAAAACTATTAACCCTTGTGGCAGAATAATATATCCAAAGTTAACCACACGTGATTTCCCTGGTAAAGTTCAGTCAGCTAAGTGCAACTGTCCCAGATGCGAAGGCAATCTGTGCAATGTCTCAGTTTTTCCAAGCATGCTTAACTGCTGCATCCCATATTATAGGGTGTGGTGGTATAGCCATGTTTAAATTCATCCCTATCCTGAGGCGTTGTGATGATGGTGGAGATCAAGTTTATCAAACTTTATAAGACATCTGAAAATAACCAGAGGCTGTTTTTCTTCCTTTCCAATGCTCAAACCAACATGGGGTTTGTCCTGTGCTGGGTGGAGGCAAGTATCACTTTTTATTTGGTCCATACTCTGCCATATATTAAAATCATGTTCATTCCCTAACTTCATCTTTGATGAATAAAAATAAACTAATAAAATTCCATGGAAGAACTTACAATGCAAATAAACTGGTTCACGATTGCAGAGGCTTATATCACCACTTAAAATAAGTTTATGTACTTATAATTGAACCTTCTAAAACAAAAGATCTCATTACAGATTTATTTCACACACCCTTTCCAAAGAACTTAAGAATCTGATTGAATCCCAAGAGCCTGCTCTTGGGAGGATTTGTTTTATTCTTATAAAAGGTCCACTACAAAAGCACAAAGTCTGAGTTTGGATTTGACAACAACACTGTAATTCCTCGATGACCGTTAGCTTTACCCTTTGTGAAATCTGTAGCTGTCATTTAGGTGGCCACCTTTCTTTCGCAAGCCCGAAGGGCCTCAGAAGTAGGCTTTAAAATAACAAGGCACTGCTTATTAGCAGTAGGAAATATCAAGATGATAAGTAATCTTAGAGCTCATATGTTGAAGAGTTTACCGGGATATCTATGTTATCTAAAAGGACAGTAGATGAAGGTGAAATAATAATTTTAAAATTATGATTGTGTCATATCGTACTTTCTATACAAGAGTATGAAATGTGGTCTCAGTAAAATTCTGTAATTGTCATCATTGTGTAACTGTCACATGTACACATGGTCACTGTATACAATGTGTAATTGTTACATATTCTGGAATGTGATTTCTTTAAAAAATCAAGAATTACTTATCATGACTTGAACTTGTTTACATGATTTGAAGAAAACTGAATCTGCTGATGATGGTAGATTGAAACAGGCTGAACACTACTTTTAAAGCACGGAGAAGAATTCAAAGAAATCTTGAGAAAGGTAACTGAAAAGACTTGTGCTATGGAAAATAAATATGGGATTGTGAATAGCTTACTGGATGACAGAACAGGATGAAGGATTCTAATAAGAGACAAAATAAACATGCACAAGCATTATGGATCTAATGCAAAAATGGCAAGCATCATATCAGACGGACTGTCACAAACATGCAGAAAAAAACCACTCTTTACTCAGTGAGGCCTTGGTTGAAGAACAGTGACCAATATAGCACAACACTTAAAGAAAGATATTGACAAGTTAGAGTACAAAGAGGAACAATAAGACCGATAAGAAGTTTAGCAAATATGAACTTTGACGAAGGGTTGAAGGAGCTGTGTTTGTTTAGTCTAGAACAGCCAGAGGGCAGATATAGCAATCCTCATAATGTAAAAGCCTCTTATAAAGTAGACAGTTCTTCTCCTTTGCAAGAAAAAAGAAAAATAAGATTTATACTGGATGTTTTTGTAATGATAAGGCAACAGAGTACCAGGATCTGTCAGATAAGGAGAATCTCTTTCATTGCAAATTAAAAACAACAACAACAACAACAACAAACTATACAACCACCTTCTCATAATCGATACCCTGAATAACTTCTCCCTCAGGACGCAGGAATCGGGCTGGATTTTTAGATAGTCTTTTGATCCCTTGCATTTGCATTCTGGCAGGATTCAAATGGACAAAAATGGAACAACTTAAGCTGTGGGAGGATCAAAAGACCTCTGTACAGACCTTTGGGACTGTAAATGTCCCAGAGCCTAGAGGGTAAAAGCCAAAGGAGATGGTGATTCAGATTCTTTCATGTCTAGCTATCCAGCCACTAAGTAAAAGGGCATTATCCCTTTTGGTTGTGTTCAGTAGGGACAATCCTGCTTACATCACTGGAGAGGTTGGATACCCATTTTGGGACAGTTTTGTAAGAGTATAGCTGTTTCTTTGGCACTATCAGTGCTGATGTGCATGTGACCAGTGCCAAAACTGTAAGCATACATGGGATTTAATCAGACTGAGAGTTAAGAAGAGATTTTGACTGGTGGTTATACTAAACATTGCATGGATGTGTAGTAATGAATTTAATATCCTACAGTGACTGAATAGGCTTTGCTGTACCCCAGCTAAACAATACAAAATCTTTTTGGAAGATTTAGCTTTTTCATTGTATTATTCTTGTGATCTTGCTGTGCTCAGACAAGCTTAGTGCTTGTGAATGAAAGCAAATATGACAGCAAAAGAGGCAGACACCATTTCTTTATCTGTACAAAGCACAGCATGAGCCACAGTGGCAGTGCTGATGGCAAAAGACTCTCATTTAAAGGGAGGACAGTTTAAACTTCAGACTGATGCAGAAACATTTACTGAGACTGACAGTTCTGGGATGGGCACCTGTCCATTAGGAAATGAGGGTGAGGAAGAAGGCGGGTAGGCTACCGAACAGCTTTCCCTTACATCTCGGACAGGCTGTATACCCATACGTAGCATCCGTTCCCTATTACTACTCTGTTGAACAATTCTTTTCCACTACTAAAACGGTTTTTATAAGCAGACATATTTTATACAAACAGTTTCATTTTAGTTGAATGTTAAACCCCCAAATTTTAACTGAAAAACGCAGCTATTTCTAACATTTCACTCAATGTATCAGGAATGACAGATTCAACAGTGACATGACACAATCTTTTCCAGTAATTTATTTAGTTATGTACTTCTACTGAACTACATCTCTTCTGCATCTGTTACTGTCAATGAAAATGCTTGAAAGTAAGAACAGAGTGTGAGCTAGATGGATGAAAGAGTAGGTGTGAAATTCGTCACCACAGTCCAAAGCTCCAGTCCTCCAAACACCTGATTGTCGCTGCCTGAAGACTATAGATGATTATGATTTTGGACAATAAAATATGCCTACGCTAAAAGTTCTTCTTCTGGTATAACCAGAGTTCTCACATCATGTATCTCATGTCTGAATCCCATGAGGTTCTGCTAGCTAGACATTCCTTTGCCTGTTTCACTGACATCTCAGTGCAGAAAGCAGTTTCAAAACTTGCTCAATAAATTGCTCTTTTTAAAAAGCACAACTCAAAGAGGTTACTTTCCCTCACTATAAAGCACCATTAATTTTCGGAAGAGCTAATCAAAAGTGGGGAAAGTTCTAGCAGTCCCTCCTTAGTAGGCCAATAGTGCTGTGAGGTCATGTAGAGCCTCTGCAGCTTAGTGGTTTAGGCACTTCTGTGGCATAAAGTAATAGGTATCGTTACCGAAAGTCTTATAAGTGATCCTAAGATCCCAGAAGAGCCATTGTAGACCTTATTTCAAGCCGCAATGAGATTCTCATCAGAAGAGAACGTCAAGCCAGTAATTATCATACGCCTACCCCTACCCGGTCTCAGCTGCATGAAAAGTGCAACGACCTCAGCGTTGTAAACTTCCATCACGCCGGCTTCGCACTGGCGTGACGACTGGCCTGCGTTGGCCTTTCCGCTCTGGGCGCCGTGGTTTGAAATTGCTGAAAACACAGGTGAACGCCCTGAACACTTAACTAGTAGAAGGCTGCTTTTTTTCAGTGACTAGGCTGCTATCGCACTCACAATTCAAGGTTTATGAAGTTCTAATCAACTGTGCTGTAGCATCAAATCAAAAATCAGAGCAACAAATTATCTGTATAATTATATATTTCCAAAATCTAGACTAATGACAGCTTTCTTTTGTTTCTAATTGGCAATGTTCTTGCTATTGTGCTAAATTAGCCAACTGACAGATTTGTCATTCAGTTTGGTGTCCTATTTCAGGTGTAAACCATAGTATACCCTAGAAAGTACACCATTTTTAGCCACTGAGTCTATCATTTCCATTGCCAAGGAAAATATTTTTAAAACTGAACAACATGCAGGCTTTATTTTTGTGCTTGTTATGAAAATTTCCACTGCTACACAGGAAACACAAACACACCCGTGAGTACAAGTCCTCAGTGAGGTAATGGCAAAGCTAAGAAGCCTGCAAGAACTGTGACTTGCTTCTGAGGACAAAAAATATTAAATTTACAGGCTGGGGGGCTGACTGCTGTCTTTCATAAATGCTGGGAGAAAACTTACTGATAGATTTTTTTTTAATTGCAGTCTTCACTTTTTATATTTGTTTGTTGTATTTAAAGAATATACTATCAGAAATCCTTGATCTTAATTACTACCTCCTATTTTACTCCCTCTCAATTACTGCCTCTTATTTACTACTACTAAGATCCTTTAATTTTAATGGGTAACCATACGAGTGGAGCTGAGTACATCTGAAGCTAATGGTCTGAAAACACAGCACTGAGGTTACGGTTTGCAACGATCATTTTTGCCCTTAAGTGGCATTAAGGAGAATGTGGGCCTTGTTTTGTTGGGAAAAATATCTAGGTTATTAGCATAAGCAATTTCAAGTGTTTGACCTGAAATGATTCATAAATGATTTCCTGAGGTGACGTAGATGAATAAATATTTGGAAAATAAAGTATTGAATAAAGTATTTTTAATTTAGAAATGCGCAAAATTTTTGCCCTTCTACAAAGCTGTGGATTAGTGTCAAAAGAGGAGTGCAGACTTAGAAATTCCTTTCCTTCCCCCCTCTATTTTTACTGAAAATGCACTCTTTTCCATTAAGTCATAACCTGAAAATCCAACCACTCCAAATGCATCCTCAGGCAAAATGGATATTACCCTGTATGTGGAAGGAGATGGTTTCAAGCATATTCTGCGTAAAGTTTCATAAAAATATATTTCTGAGAATAATTTGATGGCTCTCCAGTGGAAAATTTCTGTGGTCTTATGGGTCATTTTTGATTCATGAAATGATACTGATGGTGATACATTTACCCACGGAAAATCTTGACCTATTTCATGAGGCCTAAAGCAAAGCAAAACAAAAAACATTTTCTGTAGAAGAGAACTATGAAACTGCTTGTGAAGATAAGAGCTTATATAAATGAGCTTCTAACCTCTCACATAAACAGCCTCTGGGATCACTACTAGTATTACCCAGATTGTCCCAAATCAGACACCACACTTCCCAGAGATCCCCGGAGCACGTCAAAAGAACTGCAAATTGTCCCACGGGCTCTTGAAAGAAATTCCCTCATACAGATTTCTGTATGCCCTGAGTCTGCCCACAAATGTATCTTTATAGAATTAAGATCAAAACTCCCTTCTCTGCAAGGTTACAGTCTATTACCAAATGTGACAGAACTAGCAAGAATTAGAAACAACCAGTGACAAACGCAGTCTTAATAACAGATGTGAGCCACAGAAAAATCACAGCATACCAAAGCTTCACAGAGCCACCAGTGAAAGCAGAACCAGTAAGGAAGACAAAACAAACAAACAAAACTTGTTACAAATTTAAATGCTATGACATGGCTTGGAGATAGCCATATTTCAGGTTGTATTTACAGAAACTCGGATCTTAACTCTGTCTTTCTTTTCAACAGTGTGAGCTTCTTTGGCACAAGTTGTGCATAAGGCAGCCTCTTCATAAGCTTTTTGGGAAGCTGTGTTTTTCACACCTGCAGTCCCTTCCCCTGAGAGCTTGCAAAACAACTTCCTAGAAATGCTTGCTGTTGTCAAAACCATTATCCCTCATGGCCCCTCGGGAAACAGCAATTCTTACAATGTAAGAAACCGGGAGACAAAAATATGTATTGCCATGCATACACATACAATTGGAAAAACATTTTGACTTAAAATATGTTGAATAAAAATAATATGTGTATGACTAGCTCGAGTGTCATTAGTGTTTAGGATAAGGTAATTTTAAATATTTTCAAGATAATCTCTGCCTTCCCATGAAATTTGTAATGCTACAGTAGACTATGGGATTATGAGTCCTAGTATTAATAAAAAGAGAGCATTCTGAGAAACAGCTGCTTGAGTGAGCAAGATATCTATTTATAATTATGTATACAAATCAAAAAATTGGGGGCATTTATCTGTCTATAGCATGTCAGATAATTTCTAGGGGAAAACCAAAATGAAAGACCAGAATTCCTACTACAGCAAAATTCTTCACCATGCTCCACTGTAACATGGTAATTTTTGGAATTATTATTGCATAGAATAAGTATTATCCTATCTGTCAGGCTTTCAAACTCATCAGTGAAGAGGCCTGTTGCAGGGCCAGAGAGAAGCAATGGAAAAATTGCCACAGACTTGAGTGAAAGCTGAAATAGTTCTTGGAGGAGGAAGTCTGCTCTTTGCCCACAGAGAATGAAGTCTCCTCCTTATGGTATAGATTTTATGGAAGGTATGCCAAATCATATGTGCGCTTCCACAAACAAAACTGGCTTCGACAGCAAGGTACAGTAATTACTAAGGGCAAAGGACCTATGTTACCTTCCTTTTGCTATAGCAAACTATGGTTGCAACATCCCAAGTCATCTACTCAAAATTATACAATGACAGGCCTTTTTATAACATCCTTGAAAGAATGAGAAGAGAGTTAACAAATATTTAAATTAAAATTCATAATTTAAATATTAAACTAGGGTATGGGAGAGTGTTAGTAAAAATAAAGCAAATCTTGCTAGTGTTTTCTCTAGTAGGGGAGAGCAGTTTGAGGTCAGTAGTTTTCTACAAAGATATTGCAATATTTTTAAGTTCTTTCCTTCTGCAGTTATACTTCTGCCTTCCATCCCACAGTCCTATTGGTAACATCAGTTTGGTACTGCTGCAGCAAGATGGAATTGATGACACAGTAAGAGCCTTGTCCAACCCAAATGATTCTATGTAATCAATTTTTTTAGCAAAAACAGATTTTCCTGCCTCTCTGGTAATCTTTGCTATGCACGATATGTTCCTTGCTAAGGGAAGAGATATTCCTTACCCTTTCAAAAAAAGCCCCAACCCTTTGAACGCAAATAATATGACTAATGCTTCTTTAAGCTCATGGTGGTTCCATGCAGTAACTTAAATGAGGGGCTATTAATTCATCTGTAACTGAAAACCAAAACCAGATGGATTATATTGTTAGAGTTCTCACAAAATATAGCTATGAGTTATGATCATGGTGGGAAATACATTTTAGTTTCTGTTTCTGACAACTGTTTCAGTTGCCTTCTTTTAAGCTTTTCATTCAGTTGCTTTATTACACCGGGCTTTTAGAAAATTGTTGAATGTGATTTCTTTTTTAAAAGGTCTTGTTTAAAAATAAAGGCAGGAAGCAGATGTTATTTTCAAATATAGAAATGTAGCTAAAGGATGAAACACAAGTTTGTTAGGGACGACTCATAAAACTGATACGTTCCACAATTCTCTCTTCTGTCAAAGAGAAGCCAAATTTGAAATACAATTAAAGCAATAGGAAAGAGAGGTACAGGCCTGTTTTTCAAAGCACATTGTTCCCACTGAGTTTTTACATGAATTTGAAAAGAATGAACAAATAAGAATGATGGTACCTTGCAGAATTCACTGCTCTCTTCATGTAAATGATCAAACTCTTCAAGGCAATTTGGCACGAGAATACAAACAGTGTGAATCGTGAGGGACTACCAAGAAACAGGCAGCACGATGTCCAAATCTCTGTGGACAATACAGTTCTAGACTTGCCAAGTAGCACAATCTTATATATCGAAGGAATTTCTAACTAGAAAATAGCACATACTTTTTTTCAACCCATATAATTACGTTTTCTGGATTACTTTTCTAAAGCTAGATGCTTGAATTCTATTGAAGTTTCATTTTGGGGGCCTACTTGCTATCTTGCACTTTTGGTGATTGTGAAGAGCTTGAGCATGGAGAGCCCTGGCAGCGAAGGCCTTTGGAGGGCTCCTCCCGTTCACAGCGGGGCCAGCGCGAATCCTTCCACTGTTGCCAGACTGTGGATTCACCAGGTCTTTCAGCATTTCTAAGGAGGTTCTAGTCACTCTCATATGTCTTTGAATAAGATGAGAACTGTGGACGCCCAGTCTCTCAGAAATTCATGGAACGGTACATCAGAAGTTATCATATCACTGTTTTTCCACTATGTAGCATTTTTCAACCACAGCAGAGAAAAAACAGGTTTTAGAGGAACTGCCAGGCCTGTCTGGCCTTTGCTTCATTTACTGGGACTGCCAAGTAGTGTCCAGCTACAGAGCTTTGGAGCTAGCAGGCCGAATCAAACTTCATTCATTGTGTTACAATATAAAATCTGAGCCTTGGATGCATCTCTAGTATGAAATTAGTTTTACTGGTGATATGGATATCTACACATGGCACTAAAATCACCAAACAGCTATCAGATGACAGTGAGCTTTGAATCTGACTGCCTTCACTTTCAATAAAAAAGGAATATTGCCATCCCCACAGGGTCAGTTATAAGGCTATTCAGTTACTCAAGTTATCTTTATTACATATAGACAAGCTGGGTCTGATCAAAATCCATGGAAATCCAGTGCCTTTTGTGAAAAATGAACTAAATCCTTTTCAAACTCTCAAATGATACACAACAAAATGCATGTGATTCCTCTCACCTAACTTAAAGGACTCAATTCAATTGCCTACACATAGAGCAGACTCTGATTTTCAATATCTTAAGGTATCTAAGCAATCTGTATGGGGCTGCAACAGAGGACATTTGAGAGATCAATTCCCTTCCGGGTGTCAGTGCCCTTTTGGAAAGCAGGCAGGACACACCGGAACATCTCAGATGGCACTAGATCCTAATTTGTGTGCACCTGGATAGAATCCTAAGTATTTGCAATGTGCATGTCTACATGCAAGTCGGGTCCTTAAACTCCATTCATTATATTATTGTCTGTTTTACTTATCATCAAATCATCTACTTCACATTTATATACCTACAGCTAAAGTACTGTGAAATCACCTGCGAACACTCATAATTTGGCACTATGTTAACAATTCTGTAGGGATTTAAGAACATGATAAAAAGTAAAACATCCAGTCCATGTGTAAGTTCTTTTTTAAAACAATTTTGGAAGGAACTTTGAATTAGCTATTTCAACCTTACAGATGGCCTACAGTAATTAATATCTTCCATTTAGGGCAAAATTAGAGCAAAGGATGCAAGCTGGTCACAAAATATAAACAAGAGAAAGGAGTGTGAGAAAATGACAGTGAAGAGAAGTCACAAAGGAAATGAGAAATTATAAAGTACTTTGTGGTCATGAAGATCAGGATTAAAATATATGATATTACACTTACACGATACTCCACAAAAGCTGCTAATACTGATGGTCAGTGAATTTTGCAGTTCTGCTCTTCTATAGCTCAAAGTCTGTAGCAGCAGAAATAGCTGACAAGCCTTTGTTCAGTGCCTGATCACAGAAGCCCTATTTTCTCTACAAATATTTATAAGAAAAGAAGCCCCCAAATTGTAATGCAAAGATTTTCTTGGAGAACTGTCACAGCTCTCTAGCTTATACCATTTGTATGTCTCCATCAAACTGAGTAAAGCTGTGTCAGTTAAAGCATTGCCATCTATAACGTAGTTTAACCATAGAGCTAGAAGTTTAAGCAGGAGCTGTCAGATTCAAAAGACACAGACTACTTAATAGGACCTCTTAAGTTCCCTGTACATTTTTTCATTTTGACGAGCTAACCCAGTTTGATCTTTCTAGCCATCAAAGCTGTATTTGCACTGTTGAACTTGTACATACTCTGATAAATTTTATCCTGCCTGTATAATAAAGAACTTAGTTACGAGTTGTATATTTAAGGATTTGTTAAATTATAAGGCACTTTCTTCAAGTCAGCCACTAAACAAATTTAGTCTATGATCTCTTCAGATCTTGTAAAACATAACAGGCTCGATTTGGATGGGAGCTGTGATCTCCAAGAACTGTCAGGTGGTGCAGTAAAATGGTGTTAATGATTCAGAAGATGGCATTCTTCCCTCTGAGTCAACATTGAACCAGTGCCCCAGTGTACTTCAAATAGGGACTGCACTGTTGAGAAAGATAAACCAGACTCCTGGTGACTTGCGGTCAAATAAAGATCTCATGGAACATTTCACAAGGGGACAGGCACTAATCTGGTGTCCTGGCCAGATTCTACTTTATTAAAAAAAAAAGTCCAGAATATTTTGGGTCCAGTTGTGCATTCCTGACTCAAAGCTGGCCGCCAGGATCTCTGCTGATGTCCTCTGAATTCCTGTGCTCCTCTGATTTATACCAGTTTAAAGCTTCATAGCTTTTGGCCCTGAAATCCAGGAGAGTTTTGGGCATGCCAAGGATCAGTTCCTTTTTAGATCTGCTGTCAGCTGTGCACTGGATAACTCACCAGAAACAGATTTTGTTTCTTTCTTTGTTTCAATTTGGCTTTGAAGCTCTCAGGTGAGTGGGAGTTATTTGAACTCCAAAAGACAGAAGCAGAGATGAAAAAAGCAAGCTAAATTCCAAGTGATCACATCCATGAGCAGATGTTTTAGACCACTACAAATAATGAGTCTGTGCAAGATGAGCCTGGTGTTTTTTGAGGGCATCAATTAGAGCAGAAAAACATATTGTTCACACTGAGTATATTCCAAGAAAAAAGCATTATAAAAATGGGAAAATAGCATTTCTGTTTAGCCTTGCTAAATCATACTCACTTGCTGAATATTGATACCAGATGTGTTGCCTTTTGTTGATTAAAAACATTTCAATGTGATAAGGGCTTTCAACAGATTGTTTTTGTGAAATCCATTGTAAGATACGGGAACCCTAGGAAAAAAATGAAAATAGGTTGCTGTACATAGGAACAAGCAAAATTTTTGAAAATATATCAAATATGATAAATACAAGCAGCGACAAACCTGGTCACAGCTCAATGGGAGCACACTGAGGACAGCACACTAGGCAGACTTGATTGATTAGTTTGACAAGCTGAAACTTTAAATTTGCCCTGGGATACCTGCAGTAAGCATCTCAGAAACCAGTGGGGATTTGCACTGAAAGATACAGCATGTGCCTAGGTTATTTGACATATAGCTTTCGGAGCAGTTTTCATTATTGCATGCAACACAGTTGGATGGCAATATATTCAGTCTAACATGAAACACTATGAAATGAGGTCATTATACAGAATTTATAGTAAAGTTACCTATATATCGAAGAGGATTTGATTTAACTTGGACAAATCAAATTGAGTGAGGATCAATTGGTCCTCACTCAGATTAAACTGAGTGAGGATCAATTGGTCCTGCATCAGACATTTGGGGTAAGATTCGCCTGTTTAAATGCAGGTTTCTATAGAGTATCTCTTTGAGCACCTGAAGCTCCATTGTAACCAAGGGAGGGAGTCAGTATAGTCACTGGTCATGCTTTTCATTCTGAAGGAGATGAACTGCGCCCTGAACCTCGCTGACCATCTGAAATGGGGCTGCAGTGACTGTAATGAGGGTATAGGCAGGTAGCTCACGGATAGACCCTTCCACTGTAGGGTATAGACAGCAGAAAGTGATGACATGGGACTGGCCAGCATGGAAAGGAGAAGTATTAACTTATCAGCAACCTCCTCTTCATCAGTAAGCACAACGGCAAAAGAGATTTTAAGAGCACAATGAAGAAGTGACACATGACAGTTATTTTGAGAGATTTTAGACTATCACTGTACTGGAGACTGTTTGTTTTGCTCTCTCTGTGGAAGACCAAAAGTCTCCCTTCACATGTTTGATGCTAAGAACTATTAGTTTTCATGGTAATAAATGTGGGTACGAAGATATTAAAATATATTTTTTTAAAAAAAGCTTGGTAATCAAGCTGTTACACAGGTTTCTCTTATTCTTTTACGTATGTCAAATACACACACACACACACACATATAAATATTGTATTATTACATTAAATATACAAATCTTAATTAGCATCAATTATGCTAATTGATATGTTACTTGTGCTAATTGATATATTAATTAACAGAGGGAGAGAGATCTGAATAACCTATATCAGCTACCTCAGCTGAAGTGCAAGTCTGTCATATCTTCCACCCTGCAAATAGGATGATCTTTGGTTGTTTCCCAAACACAGTGTTGAGGGCAGGATCTTCAAAGCAGCAGCTTGTCCTGAAGGTATTTTCCTCAAAACAGAAATGTTTTCTTGATAAATAATGAATACCTGTTACTGAAGTGGTTTATTTTCAGTCCAGAGAGTCATCAAGATCTAGTTCTCGATCACATTTTTATCCCTTTCAGTCCTGTTCCCCAAAGATACACACAGAGGAAAACATTATCAGCTTGATCTGGGAATATTTCATTTTATCTATTTCTCTTTCTTTTATTCTGTGCTAACACTGCATAACAACTCTGTTAGTAAACCTTTTTATTTGTATTTGTATTTTTACAATATGTAGAGTTGAAATGAAATAAGAAAGTTCTCCTACTGTTTCTCAAATTCTTACTTAGATTTCATTCTGCACTGGTATATCCAGAAAAGAACCTGTCTCTCAAACTGAAGCTTGTCCTGCCAAAAATAGCTAAAATTAGACTGGATTTTGAACCCTTATTTTCTCTTGCAACAGCAAACAACACATCATCTAGGCTTCTTTTCAGTTTTTGATTTCAACTGCAAAAAATGATACATTAATCTTATTCTCTCCATATGCAGCCACTGCTTTTTCCTTCCAACTCTGAAATACAAGCTGCTCCATTACAAGTATAGGATATGAAAGAACACACGTATGACTCGCCAACTATTAAAGTTTTCCAGAGACTAGGCCAGGAGCACACAGAAGTCCTGGGGATGGTACAGAACATACATACTGCCCTGGATTCTTTGGAGTGACAGAAGTCAAGCATCCCCTCTTTTTCCTTCTTCTCAAGAAAAACGGACTCTTCAGTTCTGTCCCTCTCAAAATATGTTGCATGCTCTGATTTCACAGGAGCAATATGATTCAGCAGTTTCATTATACAATTGCTCTTAGACTGCCTGCTGCTTGCTCTTCTTTTTCTCCAGTTTCCACAAGAAAGACATGTCAGATGATAAGTCCATGTGGTTAAAGCATGCTTAGAAAAAAAAAACAGAAGTTTGTAGAAAAAAGCAGAAGTTCGATGAGAACACTGATTTAAATAATTTTTTTCATCATGAAAGATTATGTAAGATTTCAAAGCTGAGGCACATCTCTGTATCAAATATGAGTAGTATGAAGCAGACACAAAAGTGGTGTAACACCTATCTATCCTTCAGTGTGACTTCCAAAACGAAGCACAAAAGTTCAACAGATATCTATGGAGAGAGGGGTGGCAAGCAAAAGCCTTGCCATGACTGCTAGTGATTCTTCACAGAGTCATCCATGAAATCAAACCAGAAAAATGTGATTAATAAGCTGGAATAATATGACTTTATGAGGACAGTAGTTTGTGTTACAGTGTTTTTTTCACACTACATACATCTATCACAAACACGCTTATGAAATCATTTGCTATTTGCTTTATCTGCAGAAACATTCTTTGTGTGCTGACATCATATAAAACATGCCAGGATAAGCAAATAAAACCCCATAGCAATCAGCTTGCTGTAAGTGACACCTGTCTTGTTAACTTGCTTTGGCTAATTTCACAAGGCCAATTTCATAAAAATTCACATAGCTCATGAGAGAGCAAGAAGGTCTCACGATCTTTTTTATTAGCCATCTAGCTCTTCCACTCCAAGGCAATCTGAGTCACAGAGTTACTTGAAGAGTTCCAGTTTAAACATGCATCTGTTGTGATTAGGATGCAAAAAAAAAAAAGTAAAAAAAAAAAAAACTTTGTTGCTCCCAAATTAGTACTGTCCAGCACGGGGAAGTGTGAGTCCAGACTTGCTCTGCTTTTCCCCAAGTAGCTGTTGTGAGTTACTATGAACGACGGGGCACTGGGTCTTGGGAGTGGCCTGGAGAGGCCACACTTGAATTTTTTATCTTCTGCACACTTGACCCCCTGTTCTCTACTTTACAGTTTCACTCATCCCATCAACCTCCTCGTCTCAGCTTGAGTGCCATCTGATCTCTCCTGAAGTCATCTGAGGCTCTTTGCATTCCATTATAGAACAAGCTTCTAGCTCTCATTTGATGAAGGAAAGCTCAAAAATGCAAGTCCCAGGCATATAAAAAAAGAGACAATAAAGAGAAATATGGTTTAAATTGAAAATTGGTTGAATGGTTTTAAATGCCATAATTAAAAAAGCCTTAGGAGTTCACAAAGATGAGGTTGGCAAGACTGCAAAACCCTCCTTCCCTCATCAGTCCTCTTCCATTGTTTAAATAAATACATTTGCTGAGATAAGCAGCCAGTCATATAGGGTCTTTTACTTTAGACACACTCAAGGCAGAGAATATTTTTTGATAGTAAATCCTCAATATTTTTTTTCCAAATGAAATAGAATCATTTGTCTTTTCATGGGTAAATAGAACACAGCTTTCTACATTAATTTGAACCTTTTACTCTGATTTCTATAATTCATTCTGCATTTGTTTCTTTAATTAATTCTATAATTCTACTGCAGCTTTCCGATGCTTATCCCTCTGGGCACCCATACTGGAGACCAACTCACAGAAAGATCAACTGATATCCAGGGACATCTACACTATCCCTCTACAACAATGAATGAAAATATTCATAAAATCTGCAGGCCCCTGATCTTCATTGTTCTGCTATTGAGGAAAAGAATTGGCACAGAGAACATGAGAGAAGAAAAATCAGTAAAGAAAAGAGATGGAAGGCAGAAGGAGGTTGAATTTTTGACACTTTGGATAATATCCATAGTCATATACCAAATACCTAGTGATACCAATAATGATCATTGTGCAGGGAGTAAGCTTGATTAATTCATGGAATTTGCACTTTAAAAGATTAACTCATTTACAAGAAATCTTTTCATACTTGCTTAACATCCTTTAATATAATAGGCATGTCTCTCTTCACAGCACGTCCTCGTTTTGGCATAACATCTTGCCAATCTTTCAAGGAGATAATACATGCCATCTGGAGAAAACTTTCCCCCCCATCCTCCCATCTGTTAAATATTTCTTTTTGATCCTTCACTCCTTACCCTCTCCCCCACTTTACACTGTGATCGTTCCTAGACCTCAAACCCTCTTGACTGTGCTCATTCCCATGGCCATACAGTCATTTTCACTTTTAATCTCCCTATATTTCTACTCAGGCTTTGCCACGTGGTTTTATCATGTTACTGAAGCTACTAGTTTGCAACAGCCTTAACTGAATCCTTCTTCTTCTCCACTTCTGTCCCATCTCCTTCTTTTTCCTTGAAGTTCTGAGTGAGCTTCCCAAATCCTTTTTAGGACATCTGTTACATGATTATGTACTTTAATCAGGCAGTCTGCATCAATGCCACAGAGTCAGAAAAAGAAGGAAGGGATTCCAAGATCCCACCCTCCCAAGGGAGGATCAGTTCTTTCTAAATACCTTCTGACAGCTGCTTTACCTGTTCTTAAAAGCTTTTAAAAAATGGATATTACACATGCTCCCCAAAAAAGCCACTTCCATTGCTTTTGATGTTGATCCTAAATTTCCCCGGCAGCTTTTTCAGCATTTTTTTTCTTGTTCTGTCGCAAATGAACATGCAGAACAGTTTGTTACCTCCTTCTTTCAGCAACCTTTTACATATTTGAAGCCTCTTATCACATCCCTTCTCTGTCATCTTTTCTTTAGACTAAACAATCTTAGTTTTCAAGCTTTGCTTGCAAGCCATATTCTTAGACTTTTTATGATTTTATACTCCTGTGGATCCTATCCCTTTGATTCATGCCCTTTTTGTGAAGTGACAGACACAAAAATGGACATAGAACTCTCATCAAGACCTTGCAAAGCATATGCAAAGCATCTATGTATCTCAGTATGGGTGCAGGGTTTCGGTTGTTTTATTGAGGAGGCTGATAGTCTCCTGTAACTGCCAAAAGTTTAACGCAGAACAGCAATTACCCAACAATTCCATATTTTATTAATAAATTGCTCATTATTTGTGTCAAAGTGTAGTATTTTGCACTCATTCCTATTGAATCTTATTTATCAACAATGTTTCTCCAGTTATGCATCACTGTCACCTTCTGAAGTCTTCTGAGCTGATATAATCTCTCTCTGTCTTGACTGGCACTTTTAGGTTGCTGCAGTGCATCCTAAAGCAAATTTAGGGTACATCTGAGTAGAAAAAAATCTCACAGTGACTCCTTCCTTCAACTCCTTCAGTTCAAACCCCTTCCTTTAACTCATTCTACCGTTTCTGCATGCAGTAGGGCCTTGCAAGGCATTTACAGGAACACATCAGTTGGGAAGGGGTAGATTGAGATTCTGGGCAGATTCTCAGCAGTGGAGTAGTACAAGAAGCAGAGAGAGGCAAAATACAATTTATATTTAAATGTTTTCCTCTGACTCACTGCAATGGCTTAGAAAGGAATAAGGAGCTTCTATCACTCATGATCATTGCCATGCAGCTCCTGGTACTACAAATTGAAATGACACATGCTACTGACCTATGGGCTGGAGCAGACTGTGGTGTGGCTCTGGCAAAGTGTACAGTCTGAAGAACCCACAAAGCCTAGTTTAAATTGACAGGATTTGCTCTCTCTGACTTTCATTAAGATAGCTGAATTGATAGCAGGAGGTGACCTGGCATCCTGCTGGAGAGCTGACGGAGGGTAAGGAAAAATACAGCAGTGTTTTTGTAGAGCTACAAAAAACCTGCCGAACCACCAGCCTACCTAGTGTCCCTGATGGTTCTGAGCTTGCACATTGCTGCTTCAGATGTGGTGCAGCCTCTTGGAGGGTGGCAGGGATGCACTTCCCCAGTGAGCCCAGATGGTCTGGCCAACATCACCTACAGGGCTGTGGGCTGCAAAGCAGGAAATCTGGATAGGACACCAGGTTTGGAATTTATTTTCATTTCTGCACAAAACTAAAGCTTCTAACACTTTATATAAGGAAAAAGAACCATCCACAGCTATTGGAGCATTTAGGTGCAAAAAGTAGAGGCAAAAGCAAAACTTCCTTCTTGATCAGAAGGAACAGAGAGTTGAGTATTCTACATTTCAGAAAAATAAATAAATAAATAAATAGTTCCACTTTTCAGGAGAAATGAAGTTATCTTCTCTTTCCCTCTTTCATTCTCCCCTTCCTCCCTCTTCAAATACAAATATTTTGAGATCTCTATCTTTTCAAACATTCCCTCTTCTGCAACTAGAAAAAGACCTTTTAAGATTGTGACAGAATTTGAGACATGGAACTTTTAGGTTTGTTCTATTACTAACATCCTGAATTTTCTCCCCTTAAACACAGGAACATAAACTGTTTTTTTGGCTGGGAACAGAGTTAAGAACAGAGCAGGCTGGAGTGTTTCCTTTGGATAATCCTGTCTCTGTGCCAAGAGCCTACCTCTTTCTCTCACACCAAATGCAGTATGTTCAGAGTAGCTGTCTCGTGTAAAAGAACAAGCTCTCGATCTTCTAATTTGCTTCCGGTGCACTTTACGAAAGTAGTACTTTTCTACATTTTGGGACTCAGTATTGCTTCCAAAAATTATTTATTGGCATGAGTTTGGGCAGAACACAGGAAAGAAAAATGACCTCTGCTTTTCAGTACTGCTAAGGGAGGCAGAGAGGGAGCAAGCAAGAGAGCAAGAGAGAGGCAGAGAGATTGCCTTCAAAAGTGCATTTCTAAGATGCAGCTGATCACACTGGCTAAGCCACCATCTGATGAGGGCACCTGAGAATTTTCCACTTTGTCTGAACTAATATATTTGTGCAGTTCTTGTTAAACCCACACTCCTCCTTTTCTCCAGCAGTGTCCAGTCTTGAAAACAAACTGACAGATGTTCTCTTGGATCAGCTTGTGAGACTTGCAATGTCAGGAGTGCAAACAGACTCTAGTCATTCAGTTCAGGAAATGAAATGCAGACAATCTGATAAATAAACAGTGTTTATTACTCCATTTTAAAGTGTGCTTTGGATTTCTTTTCAAAATAGTCCTGCAAGGAACTGAGGATGAATATTAAACATGTGTTCCCAATTTAGAGACCTGAATGGCGAGGTCAGTATGGTCATAATGCAGTTTGTATAGTAAGGATACCAAAGACGTATTTCTGAACTCTAACCATTGTAAGTAAACAATAAAAACTAATTTTAATTATAGAAAAATTCTCTACAAAGAAACTTACAAAACTTACATCTCTGCGTATGAGTACACAGAGATGAGTTAAAATAACAGGATTTATGATAGTGTACAAATTATAATAGTGATTTAAACTAAGGAAGAGAGAGACTGATTTAAATTAGCTGATACATAATTACTCAGGTTAGATTGGGATAAGATAGAGCAGAAAATATTCCTTTACTGAAGCAATTCAGTGTGTTTTTAATGGTTATGGAACCATACTTTCTTTACTAGCATAGAGAATCCCAGCAAAATACGATGTATTATTTAACTATTAACCCTGAGCACTGTAATGCCCTGTACTTTGTTGCCACAACTGCATACACTATGCAGAGCAGCAAAGGGGGAACCAGCATCTCTGGGGCTGATGAATACATGGCCAGGAAGAAGTACAAACGAACTGGGGCCCTATATCTGTCCTAGGTGCACACTGGAAGATGCCAATGAGCAGTCACAATGTCAGATTAATGCAAAAAAAAAAAAAGCCAGAAAAGACTTTTTTCCTGTCCTAAGGAAGGAAAGTAGAGAGTTTAGAGAGACAATTGCCTTCTGTAGCCAACTCCTGGTGTTCTCTTCAGGGCAAGGGAACTATATGCTTCCTTGTCCTTCAGGGCTTGCATAAAACCACAATTTGGCCCTCAGGAGAGCAGACAGAGACCTACTGAGTCACTAATACAGTTTCCTGCACTGCTTGGAAGTTGTCTTAAGGGACTCCCATCCAGCACCTCCCAGTAAGCATCATTTTCACCAGAATTAGGTGATTCAGAACCCATGAAATGGTCAATTTTCCAAAATGACAGAGAACTTTTACTGGATGAGTTGTCATTTGAATGGCTTTTAAGGCTACATTTGAATTTTCTATGCATTCAAATTCTAGTGAACAGAGTTCGCTAAGCAGTGGTAAGCAGTGAGTCCAGTTATTTATTATTCCCCAGCACAGCGGTCAATACCAGGTGTGACTGAATTTTCCTAACCTTAACTGGATTCAAACTGAAAATGAAAATATGAAAACCTCCATGAGATTATTTGCACTCATTCATGCTACCCTGCAAACTCCTCAGTCAGGGTTGCTCTGTCCATCTTCCTCCTACATTTCTTATATTTTATTTGAAATCTCCAAGTGTGACTACCAAAGATAATAACAACACCAATACAGCTATGAAACAGTCTGCAGCCTAACAGTGGATTCTCTCAGGATGTTAATTTTAATTTGAAACATTTTTCCCAAATTCTACCTTGTGACTAAAGTCATTGCAAATAATTAAAATTCTAATAGTATGTGTACACATACATATGGAGCTTCTTTCTAATCTGTTTTCATTATGAAGAAAAATGTTTAGAAATCCTACCTTCTTAAGTCCAAAATTTCAGTTTTCTCACCATAAGATACTTAATGTCTTCAGTTATTACATGTCTTCTTTATATATGGGTGGGACTGCAATTGTTTGGAGACTCCTGTCCTGGACTGACTGGTCCTACAAGAGAGGAGGCAAAAAACATGCGCTGTAGCCAAGAAGTCTGGATACTCCTTAGTGTATTCAAAAGGTGTTTAATTAGAAGACATTGTGTCACTTCTTCACGATGCTACAGCTGGTTGCCACTGCCCACCAAGGTGTAAACACCAACTTCCTCCTTATACCTGCTTCATAGGATGCTACTGGAGAAAGGCTGAGGTGCCATCTCACAGAGCTGCACAAGCTGCATCTCTCTTGCAGAGAAATTGGGAGACTGGAGATGGAAGTTAAGGGTCTAAGATGTTACACCTGACAACTTATCAAGAGGCTTTGATGCTGCCTGCAGGTGAGCTATGTCAGAGGCCTTTCTCCTCAAGTCCAGGTAACGCTGCTGAATGTCCCTCCATACCTTAACTACTTCATGTGAAAACTGGGACTAGTAAGTAATTACCTCTGAGCAAACACAAGCATCCTCTCATGAGCATGGCTTGAAGGGGCAAGGTTTGCTTTGCACGTTTTGCTCTTTGCACGGAGTGCAACCATGACTAGTGAACGGAGTTCAACAGGCTCAAACTGAAAGTATTTATGAATGCTTCATAACAACAATGGATGAAGGAGAAAGAAAACACTCAACAGAATTAAGGCTTGGGCAGCACTTTCACTTACTAGATTAAGTAGAAACATGACAAAGCTGGATGAGGGTGGGGAGACCCCAGGTCCCCGTGGGCAGGATGGGACTGTCTCAGATGACAAGTTGCAGCTCTGCACGGGATGGAGCACTGCGGATACATCAAGCTCTCTGTGCCTCAGTTTTCACAGAATCACAGAATCTCAGAATGGCTGAGGTTGCAAGGGACCTCTAGAGATCACCTAGTCCAACCCCCCTGCTCCAGAAGGGACACCTAGAGTACCTGGCACAGGGTGGCATCCAGGCAGGTTTGGAAGATCTCCAGAGAAGGAGACTCCACAACCTCTCTGGGCAGCCTGTTCCAGGGCTCTGTCACCCTCACAGGAAAGAAGTTCTTCCTCATATAGAGATTAAACTTCCTATATTTCAACTTGCACCCATTACCCCTTGTCCTGTCACTGGCCACCATAGAGAAGAGTTTGGCCCCAAGAAGAGTTTGGCCATGGAGAAGAGTTTGGCCCCAGTTTTACCATCTGCAAACACGGACTCACAGTCCAAATATCACCTGGCATGACAGTACGGGAGGGACCTAGCTATCAGCCTTCAGTTGCGACTTGGTGACACTGCTAATGCATGAAAAGTGTTAGCAACACTGACAACATTAAGGGGTGAGGGAGGGCAAAATGGCTGCCAGCTTTCTGCCCCCAGCTCGCAGAGGTCACTGCATCGCTCTTCAAGAACACACTCTCTTATATATTCGTTTTCTTAATGCATCCTGTTCGCATGCTGCACTAGCCAGTTTCGCCCTCTGCCTTCCCTGCCTTGGGGTGGTGTTATCTGCACATGGGTGTCATCTCCCTGGCTTGAGTGCTGCCCGTCCTCCCTCCCTCCGCGCTCGGCAGGCTGCCCGGGGGAGCAGGCCCTCCCAGCCTGGCCGGTGGCCCGAGGGGAGCCAGCCACCCGCCTGCGGGTACCGTCCTCCCTCCCCGGCCGGGGTGGGGCCTGGCGGCCGCCGCGCAGCTCCCACAGCTGCTGCTGGCGCGGCTGCAGCTGGAGGCGGCCGTGGCCACGTCTCCCATATAACGCTCCTGCTCCGCTCACCGCTGCCCTCACTGCTTCCCTCCGCCGCCCGGAGAAGGTGCTCCCCTTGCGTGGCGACTTGGCCATGGCTCTATGCCTCAGCCCTGCGAGCTAGTGCCGGGGAGCCGCTAAGCTGCTGTGCATCTCCCATGAACTGAGCCAGCCTTTGCTCCGCTGCTACGTACTCTCCCTCCTTCTCTCCCTCCGCCGCTCTTCCCCGCTCAGCCCTGCTCAGGGAGGCAGGCGGGAGGAGGCACCTGTGGCCGCACGCAGCCTGACCGCCCCTGCCTCGCCGCCCCGCCAGGATGCAGCTCTCGCTCCTGAGCCCGCTGCTCGTGCTCTGCCTGAGCCGCGGCCACGGCGCTGCGGAGCTGCCGGCCGTCCGTGCCAAGTGCCCGGCCCGCTGCGATGTCTCCAAGTGCCCCAGCCCCAGCTGCCCCAGCGGCTACGTCCCCGACCGCTGCAACTGCTGCCTCATCTGCGCCGCCGGCGAGGGCGAGTCCTGCGGCCGCAAGGAGGACCCGCCCTGCGGTGACAGCCTCGACTGCCGCTACCCCATGGGCAAGCGCTTCGCCAAGGGCGTCTGCCAGTGCAAGCTCAGCGGGCAGGTGTGCGGCAGCGACGGGCGCACCTACGACAACGTGTGCCAGCTGAAGGCCGCCAGCCGCAAGGCGCTGCAGCATGGCCTGCACGCCATCGCCCAGCTCCAGAAAGGCGCCTGTGAATCGGGTAGGAGCCTGGGCTGGGGACCCGGGGGCAGCGGGGAGGCCTGGGGCTCTGCCGTGGCACCTTGTCCCGCCCGGCCATGGATGCATGGATCCACGATGGTCCCGTTGGGGCAGGGAGAGGGCCCAAGCGTGGGGAAGCCCTGGTCGGTGCCGCGAGCATGTGGTGACGCTGCCACAGTTGGCGTCGGTGTCGTAACTCGACGTCGGCATTTGCTCCATGGTTATCTTGCAGCTGGGATGTGCCAAGTGCCGTGCAAACAGATCGGACAATCTGGAAGTGCTCACGTGCTTGGGCCTTCCCCAGTGACAGGCTTTAGAAAATAATCTGATTAATTCATCTGTCAGGCATCTCTACATGGAAATTACCTGTCAAACCCAGGTAGCTGAAACAGGCCAAAAAAAACCACCCAAAATTGCACTAGACCATATCTAAACATCATCTCTTGTCTCTCATATTTCCTTCCTAGAGGAGGGCTTGCGTCTGTAGGCTTGGAGAGGCTAAAGAGGAAAAAATATCAGTGAACTCCTTTGACAGCTTAAAATGCTGATGCTCAGGATGTCAGGTGATCTCCTCATTGCAGGAAGATACTAGGGCCTTCGCTTCACTTAGGATATTCCAACAGTTTACGGTAACTTCCAGCTTGATTGTTTAATTTGAAGTTTAGCGATTTTTTTTTTTTTATTAAAAGGGTTCCCTTTCTGGAAGTGTTAATTTTGCTTATTTCTGTTAGTGCATTTCCTCACATGTTATTTTCACACTGTGCTTATACTGTATTTGCAAAAATACTCCTGGAAAGAAAAATTATATGCTTAAGAAGGTTTTAAATTATGGCCTGATGCTTCTGTTATTCCAGCTGAACCTTTAACGCTGTTTATAGGTGGTAAATTTGTTAAAAGCAGTGGGAGGAACAAGAAGGCAAAGGGAGTGTTACTGTCCCTAGTGTTTTAAGAACTGCTCTGTGAAGAGAGGACCTTTCATACATGCCACTCTTTAGAGCAGGTAAACTGGGGCATGAGGAAGGAGGAGGTCAAAAGATATTTCTAAAGTTACTTCGGGCATATGTTATAGAGTCAAGAATATCTCTGGATGTCAGTATGGAGCTGCAGTGATCAGTCTCTCCATCATTTTTCAGTGATACCTTGTTGCTTGCCTGTTCATTTTCATCTAAGCATCTCTTAACTTTAGTCCTTCTAATATTTGGTTGAATTCATCCATTGCAAAGTAATTAGAATGTTTAACCAAAACTGGCAAGATTGCCCGTGTCTAAGGGCTTACAGAGTGCCTGGGGTTTCTTTGTGGAATTCTCCTGAGTCTGCTGTAATTGGCTTAGCAATTTAGAGCAGCGAGGTGGAGGTAACATTTTTTTCAAGCAACTATTTTACAGCTCACTTTATTTTGGCCATATTTTTTGTCCCAGTAAACCTCAGCTTAGATGAAGCATCTGGTTGTCTGTGAAGCTTTAATTTTTTATTCAATTTTACAGCTGCACAAACTCAAGTTCAAAGAAACTGAGTGTGTTGCCCAAGGTCAGTCTTGAATCAGTGGTTGAGCCAGGAATAGAACTCAATTATGTTTTTTTTTGTATGTGTGTATATGTATTATTTTAAACAATAACATGCACGGCTGTAATGAGAGGGTTTAAAAGAAAATCAACAGTTTGAAATTACTGTCGAGTTTGTCTATTTACCCTGTTCATGAAGGAAATCTGGTCTCAGACGACTCAGAGTTTGGAGGCCCTGAGCAAGTTGCAAAGCAAATCCAGTTTACCTTAACTTCACATATATTAAAAGGACACATATAGTCCCAGATAACAGTAGCCTTACCTCGCTTGACTTAAGCTTAGTTTTCAGAACACACAGAATATGAAAAAGGAAAAAAAAAAAAAAAAAGGCAAATAATTCAGAACGGAAGGAAGAAGAGAGGTGCCCAGAACAACGAAGGAAGTGATAATTCCAGAAATGACAGAACTGTTCTTTCCTTGCAAAAGACTTGGATTAGCACAAGGAACACCACGTGCCAAAATGAAAGGTGCACATGCTGTGCACTAAAGGGAGGATGCTGCATGGAGATACAGGAACCAGCCTCTCACTGGTGTTCTCCAGAGGGACATGCCCTGGAAACCACTGCTCATACAATTACTCATATATCTTGGCAGACCCTTGACTTATCTGAGATACGAGTCACCAGGATTTTTAGGTGGACTGAATTCTGAATCTAAACACAAAGAATTTGTGAAGTCGCCTGCAATTTATGACCAATCTATGTTAGACTTTTCTGCACAGAGAGCTGTTTATGGGCCCTCAGTACAATGTTCTCAGTGCAGTTGATAATTCTCTGCAATGCTGATTGTGCTAACGGTTTGTATAAAAAATATTTCAGATGTCCAATGAAGATCTGGATTTTCTAATGTAGGAGGCAAAAGTAAAGGAAAAAAAAAAGTATTTTGGGAGATATAAAGATATTATTCTATTAATGGAACAAAGTAACTAAGAAGATTGATTAAAAACCTTTTGAGGAAAGACATTCCAGGAAATGAGTCCCATTGGTTTCCATACTGATCCTTTGCAGGTTTACATCTGAGAATGTCTGTGCTCTGAACTGAGTATCTGAAGAAACTGTAAGAAAGGAGCCATGATGTAAAATCTTAGTTGTGTCCATCAATTCTAACCAGTCTAAAAGTTTAGTTAAAAAAAAAGAACAGCTTGCGAATATAATTAAAATAAGCAGAATTATTGTACACTGGTCTGTCTGGGATATTTGGAGCATTCATGCATGCAACCTTGGAAGTACAAAGGAGCAATGGACCGTATCATTGCTTGCATTTCTGAGAAACTGGCCCAGTAAAATGTATGGACATCTCCTACCGGCATTATTGTCATCAGAGCCTAGGGCTCCCTCCAGCTGTATGCTTTATTTAGAGAAATCATTGCAAGGTATTGGCTGAAAGCTCAAGCTCTAGTTGCATTCCTTTACTGACTGCTTTCCTTATGTCTGCATCTGTTTTGAGTTCCTGCAGATGAGGATGAACGTTGTTTAGTGTTTGCTGTATTCTGAGTACAGCACTTCACTGCTTTTGTGAAGAATTGCTAACAGGACAGAGATGGTCTTATTCAATCTCCTTGTGCAAGGCACTTGGGAAGGAGGGATAATAATGTTTTAAAGGCAGTGAGGCATTGAGTGTCTTTGCAGGAAGGCAAGCGTCAGTCCATCTCCATCTGGCCGTTGTGACTTCGGAACTGCACAAGAAAGCCACATTGGTGATGGTTCACAAATTGTTTTCATCTGTGCACAGTAGATATCCACTGAATAAACAAGTTGCCTGAAACATAACGTAGCATTAAAGTCACCAAGGCTTTATGGTCAGTGCACAGCTATGCAACTTGATCTTAGTGCTGAATTCATCAGAAAAGCTGCCCGTGAACCTATGTTTTCAGCAGATGTTTCTGTTTTTTAAGCAGAGACATTATAATCTTTTATTTGTCTTTCATTTCTTTCCATGAAAGCACAGTAGGGACAGTGTTTATCCCTGGTGATCATATCTGCCAGGTTGCAGTCCTCCCTTAGACATAATAATTTAGCTGAACATGCAGATCTTTTCTGAAGCAAGCTTTAAAAAGGGGGATGGTGGAACAACCTCAAAAGAATGAGTTTCTCAGGCTCACAAATTCTTAAGGATACAAATTTGTGGATTTGAATGCAAAGCATTGTCTTTAAGAAAGCATTGAATATGGGCTGATTTAATTCTACAGGGAATAAGTTGGCAGCTATTCAGACACTTTCAGTCTTCAGCAAATGTAACTTTGGTGTAACTGTGGTGTAACTTTATTGTCTTCACTGGGACTATGACAATTTATTTCTGCTGTTTTTTTTCTCAGTTTTGTTCAAACTATTTAACTCTACAAATCTGGTAAATCAGTTGCTCCTGGTTTACAACAGTGTTGTTAATGAGATTGGAGTGCATCTATTTGTTCTGCAGCTAAGTAAATACAAAGCTATTAAATGAGCTCATAGTCTGTAGATACAGGAAAGTGTTAGCTGATAATTAAAGTGACTCCACCTGACAGACACTTAGTTTTAGCCATATAAATCTCATGTAGCTGAAGCGCATAGATGAAACTGAAACAGTAGATCAAACATTGCAAAATAGAATGAATGAATCTTTAACTCCAATTTATTCCCTGACAACCATGTCTGGATTTCGAGTACTTTCTAGAAGGTGCTGAATGCTAAAAACTTAATTTACAAGATAAAATGGAAGTTCAGATCTGCAGAAAACCTGGCTGATTTGTGGGTTTGGAGTAGACTGCAAAAATCAATTTCTTTCAATTACGAATGCAGATAACACCATGTAAACATGCTTTTGCTTAAAATGCAACCTGCTCAAAGTTGCTTTCATATCTTGGTTATTCTAAAGATAGTTAATTGGATTAAGTGATGGCTTTTTGCCATGACAAATTAGCCTTGGTTAATGAGATGGATTATGAGCATGTAGTAAAATCACCAGACATAATGGATGTTACTGAGAGACCTTCTGAAAAATGGGCATCAAGTGTCAGTATGTCAATAGATCAAAACACATGAAGCTATGGTAGATGTGGAGCTTTTACATTCACAGTCCAGTAGAGGTCTGAGAGCTGCATGAAAGCTGTGTAATGCAGCAAGAATATCTGCAAGGAAAAAAAAAAAGTGAAGGAAGAGATAGCAGGACTATCACATGTGTGATTTTATGACATAGTAAGAATAACAGCAGTAGTAAGTCTCTACCAGTTAGCACAGATTAATGGTTAGATTGGAGGTCTGATAGAAGGCCCCAGTTCTACCATTCCAGTTCTTAATATATGTTTGCACGATGACCTTACACGTGTTGTACAAGGTAGTACATTACTTCACTCCTCAGTTTCTCAGTCTGTAATACCTTCCTTTTAAAGTACATTGAGGACTTCTGCTAGTCAGCTCTGTGAGAATTGTGCATACAATGTTACTCATTGATTATTAAATTCTCTTAAATTGGATGGGGTTAGGAAGCGACAAGAACAAATGTTAGTTTGAAGCTACTTCTTTTCATTCTACAGCCTGAGCTTTCCTTGGTAGGATGCCAGATAATGTGTTTAAAGGTGTTTAATGCTCCCAGCTTGCAGGAAAAGATGGGGGGGGAGGGGGAGGGATGAAGATTTTTCTCAGCTTCTGTGTAGGCATCTCAAGATTTTAAGTCATTTTTTGCCAGTATTTAGTCTCCATAAGCCACTAGTGGTGCAAGCTGCTCATCTCTAATCAGGGCAGCAGATCTTCAGGTCGACCTTTTTTTGCAAAGTTTGTGTGTCTGTTATTCTTGATCTTCCTTTGTTTGAAATTTCCTCTTCCTATATGTCCCCAGTGAACATATAAGGTGCATTTAAATTTACTTCAAGTCTGAGTATTCTTGTCTTCTGCCCCTAGCTCAGATTGATAAATGCTTTCACAGGCTTTGCTTTGGTTTTACATATTCTCTATTACCTCATTTATTTTCTTCCACTCTTGCCACATTTTCATTCATCTGCTACCTCTGTCAAATTTTCTACCCCTACCTATTTCAAATCTCAGCTAGGAAGGCACTGCCACCCATGATGTTTCACTGGTGGCTCTATGCACTTGGCAGTCTTCCTCTGCTGCTTTTTCAGCCTTGTGCTGTGCTGTGACAATTTGGCATGGAAAGAATAGCTCAGCTCTCAGCTAATGCACAGCTCTGCCTTACATGGAGCTATGCTGCTTTATGCCAGTTTAAGAGCCCACATTCGCCATGCTTTTTTCCCCCACTTATGCCCATGTGTCTCAAACGAGGGTCTAACTTACTGTCTCCTGTAGACACATAGTTGTTTTCCTTAAGATAAATATGGTAATGATATTATATCCCATCAGTGAACACTGCTGTATATGCAAGCATTTAAATGCATGACACTAGACTTCAAAGGACATACTGCATAATCAGGCAAATTGCTTGTGATTTGAAGGTAAGATAAATCCTGAGTGGTTCAGTAAACCAAACAAATAACAGTGTGTTGAGCTTGCATTTGATTGACCTCTGTATTCATTGTCTCTTCTAAACTAAGTACTGAAATAAGCATGTTTAGAAGCGTTTAGAAGTGTTTTTTCAGAGTACGTGAGAATGTACATAAAATAGGCTGAATCTCTTCCTGCCAAGCTGTTCCTTTTGTTTATACCATTTCATATAAATTTAGCTTGCTAAATGTAAGCATGGTTTCCTTTCAGAGCTAAATCCCATGTCCAGTAACAGGAAGGAGACCACTCAAAGCTCTAATGAGACATCCCTAGTTGTCTTAATCTGATTCCTTTAGGACTTTGTTTTTTCTTTTTGGTACTGGCATTGTATCCATTCCATATTAAGCTCCAAAAATTCCTGTCTTTGATTCAAGTCTTTTAGTTACTGTGATAATGTAAGATCTCTCATTTTCTGACTCTGCAGGTCCTGTACTGTGAAGGCCTTTTGAAAGATTAAACAAGCTGTTAGAACTACTTCTGTGTCTTCCACTGTCTTATGTATTCATTTGAAAAACAGGAGAGAATGGTGAGACATCAGTAAAGTGGTTAGATTCTAGTATGCGGCGATCTCTGCACTTATTCCAACTAATTTACAAGGTTTAATGGACAGTAAAACAGCTTTAGATTTGGGTTGGCCAGAGTGATCGTTGAATAAAGAACTACACAGAAAACCAAAATGCATGAGAAGTCTCTCATTTTCAAATTTCTTCCTCCTTTCTTTTCTGTGTATTTCTCTTTTTTGCACGATGCATATCCTTTCTCTCTCACTTACTTTCCACGGAGAGACAAAGGTAAATGGCAGCTGAAGTAGGAAAATTACATACTTTCAAAAGATAAATTATCTGGATTGAGGTGTTAGGTTGTCTAGAATGAGGGAAATTTAGAGCCCTTAAAACCAGGAATTAACTGGGAGTGCTGGAGCTACTGTGGAGATAAGGCCACCCTTCAGCATGACTTAAGCCTCAAGCAAATCACTGATCCGATGGCACAGAGTATAAGTTCTAAATGATATAAGCCTTTCAGAAGCTAGATTATAAAGCATCTTCCTCCTAACTAACCGGCAACATACAGCGTGTTGTTGCACCAGATTTTGAACAAAGCCAAAAAATGTGCTTGCTGTATCTGATTACAACTTTCTGACTCCCTTCCTTAGATTCTCTGGTTAATTTTAAAGCATCAGGTAGTGGACATGAAAAACTACTATTCAATGTATTATGACATACCCTAACATACATGGTGATATGGCCTCATGTATTAAGCACTGCGGATAAGCAAGACGTTCTAGCACACGAAGGACTGCTCCTTTGCGATGTTGTGACACTCCAATCCACGATGCTGTTGGCTTCTTTCCCTCTGAGGTGGTCATTTCATAGGACCTCCATTGAGTATTCATAATTGTTGTGTACGGTGCCATTTAAGTTAGTACTGAGCTGTCTTCCAGAATGCTTAGTATTTAGTAATCTATAGTTATGTTGTGATAGCTTAGTTGTGAGCTTGCAAAACTTAAGTGTAAAAGTTATAATTTACCACAGGTTTCTAATGTGTCTGCTTCAAAAAAAAATCCTTTTTTGGGTTCTAAATGCAGTAGGAAGGAGCTGCAGTGATGTTACATGGCGCTCCTTAGGCTACATCTAGAGCACCTGTGTTTGGGAGCCCCATTGCAAGAAAGACATTGATAACTGCAGCAAGTTCAGCAGAGCGACACCGAGACGGTTGAGGGGCTGAAGCACATGTCCTGTGAGAAAAGTGCAGCTTCATGGTGATCTAACAGCAGCCTGCCATGCCTGTGGGGAGGTCATGGAGACAGAGCCAGGCTTTTCACAGACGTGCACAGTGGAAGGATGAGAGGAGACAAGAATGAATTTCAGCAACAGATGCTCAGACTAGTTACAAGAAAATCCCTTTCCTCATGAGGACAGTGAAGGAGTGGAACAGGCACGAATCTTCATTCTCACAGGTTTTTAACCGAACAGAGCTGTTGTGCTTTTGAGTTGGTAATTGAACTTGATTTGAGCAGGAGGCCTGTCAGGAGACATCTCAGGAGGTCTCTAGTCCAACCTCTTTGCCTGGATCCTTTTAACTTCCCTCCAACCTTCCAATTTGGTTGAGGTTTCAGGTCCCTTCCAGACTGACTTGTCCTATGATCCTATGTATTTTAGCTAATAGTTAGTAGTTTTGCTGAGGAAAATGCTCAAGATAGATAATATTGGGCACTTCCAAGAAAACTGGAAAACTGTTGTTTAGCTATCTCAGGATGAAGCGAAAAATTGACTAATTCTGAACAAATCCTAATGACTTCAATTACTTTTCCCCAAATCTGATTGAAAACTATCCCATTATGAGAAACTCAAAACATATTTATCTCACTTACTGGGTTAAAAGAGTATTTTCTTATTAACATATCCAATTCTTTCTGCTAGTATAGGTCACCTACAGTCCAGCAGCCCAAGATACAAATTTAACTTCATAGCAGATGTGGTGGAAAAGATCGCACCTGCAGTTGTGCACATTGAACTTTTCCTCAGGTAACACTTTTAACTCTATATTTTAATTGCATTGTTTGATAAGTGGCTACAAATATTTTCCTTTACCTCCTTTTGCCATCGAATAGAACAGTTCACTGCTATAGTATTGAATTACTGATGTTCAAACTATTTTGAAATGTTTTAGTAGTCTCATCCAGGGAAGCTAGATCTGAGGACTGCGAGAGTGAGCTTTTGTATGAAAAGTACCATTACCTACTTTTTTGTGTCTTGTTCCTGTTTAGTAGGTTTAGAGTCATTCAACTGACTTTCAACAGATTCTGCCCTCAGTAGGATACATTATCTTCTTTGGAGACATTCTTCACAACAATGTGATTGGGTTGTGTTTGTTATGTAGAGTTAAAAAGCAAACAAACAAAAAAGTACAGAAAAGTAATCTGGAAAAGCATAGTGTTTTCTTGCTTATTTCAGTGAGTGGTGATGTCAAGTGATTTCATTTTGTCAGGAAAAACATTGAGAGTTATTTCATTGACCATCTGTAATCCACCTAACCATATAAATACTTTTAGTAGATATAAAAATAATCTACTACATTTGCTGACCAAGACATAACAAAATTAAGTATACAGAAGGTGGAGCTAAGGAGGCAGCTTTTAACATCAAGTACTCAAAACAACTTGCTGTCAGGATAAATCATTACCAATATTACAGATACTCCATTACCTGGATTTCTTTCTCCAAGGGATGCTCTAATTTTGCATGAGCTTAAGAATTTCCTGAGAATTCTTTTGTTTATTTGTTTTTTATTGTTTGTTTTTGATTTGTAGAACTGAGGTAGATAACTGGCTTTAAAACCTGGCATGTGCACATGGTAACTGGTCTTTTAAGAGAATGTTAAAAGATCTTAACTGTTAACTGAACTTAATTCTTAGTTAAACTGTTAAGAGCACATTACAGCTGAAGACCTTTTAGGTGTTTTCATGTATTTTTAATATTACTTTTTCCTTCCCTAAAAGTGAATGTTTGCCTAGTGACCTGTTGGGCACTAGTTGTGGTACTGCCTTCTGCCTGAGATTGGCTCCAGTTCTTCACTGCGAAACAGCCCAGGACTCTCAAACAATTTTCTAATAAGGATCACATGAAAGATTAACTTGTGGACATTTTCTCGTTTTCTGCTGCTAAGGCACTTTCTGTTCCCCTAGTGAATCTAAGGTCACTGCAGCAATTGTTCACAGGAAAAATTAACTACTTTAAACATATACAGTAATATTGTACCTATGACACATACAATAAAGTCTTTTAGCTATCTTTAGTGCAGCAAATGATGTTCCCTTCAAATCTCACCATTGTTAGTGTTTTTCATTTCTGCTTTTACATTCCTAGTCCTTTCAGCCTGCACACAAACTTTTTTCTACGCTCATGGTTCCTGATCTTCTGAGACATCATCACCTCCTTTGCTCCCCCATCCAGCTGGAAGGTTCCTTCTCCCTGGGCAGCTCTTTCCTGTCACAGGATCAGTCCATTTGTCAGCCCTGCCTACATCCTGACCTCACTTTCTTTCACTATAGAAGTGAGAGTCACATGAGATGCTCTTTTTTCTTTACACCTGCCTTTTCCTCCTTGCAAGGAGAAGTTTCAAAAGAAAATAATAAAGAAAAAGACTGTGTGATTTGCCAGCTTTCTGGAAACCTCAGTTCATATCTCCCTGCCTGACTAAAAGCAGTCTGCAGGGTTTCAGGAAGTGTTCCTTTCTTCATCAGTATTTTATATTTATTTTTAAGTGCTCTAATAGAAGTTATCAAATAGAAGCTTTGGTATTTCTTGGAATGAAAGGTGGTGGATAACATCTAATGCTGTCATTTTCTTTTCCCCTTTTTTGAGTAATAACTATTTATCTTTTGTACAGGCATCCTCTTTTTGGTCGGAATGTCCCCCTTTCCAGTGGATCTGGGTTTATTATGTCAGATTCTGGTTTAATCGTGACCAATGCCCACGTGGTGTCGAGCACCAATGCCATATCAGGGAGACAACAACTGAAAGTGCAGCTGCAAAATGGAGATACCTATGAAGCCACCATCAAAGACATTGACAAGAAGTCTGACATTGCAACAATAAAGATTCACCCTAAGGTGAGTGCTCTAAACAGAGAAATGAATGAATTTGGCAACCTTATTTCAGTTTAAGTACATGCTGACTGGTTGGAATACTTATTTAGGGATTCCTTGGAAACAGATCTGGAGATAATGATGTTCAGAATAAACTGCATCTGTAGGCCTGGAAATCTTTCATATCTTAAATTCCTATGTCTCTTCTGTACTAGGAACTGCTAAAAATAATGTGGCCTGGCTAGTATGTGGCCACATTCTGATGCTGTTAGCCCAAATAGCGTCCGTCGTTAGGCAATCCTTCCAGCTTAGTGTGTCTGTGAACTGTAAAATGGTCTGCAGTATAGTGGGAATGACAGAATGTCAATAGTCAGGTTGTATGCTAATTCTGTAGGGAGGACAAGGTATAGTCCGCTGGAAAATAGGCAAAATATGGTTTTGAATTCTGATTGCGTTTTTTTTTCTGAATGAAATTGCAAGGTATTGCTCCTTGCACTTTATTTCTGAAGACAGCTGAAAGCAGTAAGGTCCTACTTTAGTGTGATCTGGCTTAAGTTTGGGGCATATTACAGTGAATTGAATGGACAATATGCCTTCCTAATCTCTCTCTAGTTTTTGATGTTTAGTCAGGTTACTTTCAAATCTAAACTAATTATTTTTCCTGTGTTTATTTAAGAAAAAATTGCCTGTATTATTACTGGGACACTCTGCTGACCTGAGGCCAGGGGAATTTGTGGTGGCGATTGGAAGTCCCTTTGCCTTACAGAACACAGTGACAACAGGTATTGTCAGCACCGCTCAGCGAGATGGCAAAGAACTTGGCCTGAGGGACTCGGACATGGATTATGTTCAGACAGATGCTATTATCAACGTAAGTACTAGGAGTGCAAGGGGCTGAGCCTCATAGTCCTGGGATCTTGCAAGCCCTACCTGTTCAGCAGGGAAGTGTGGGCTCTGAAAGATGAATTCTCTGACTTAAAGGAGCTCTGTTAAAAATCAGTGATATCCCCTTCTAAAAATCCCCTCTTATAGTCTTTTTAAAGAAGACTATATGGTGTCTAAGCTGCATTCAGCCATTAGTGTTGTGGAAGGGATGTTAAACAAAATGATCCTCTCTGCAGCTGTCAACAGAAATGCCAGATATGACAGACCTCTCTTGTCATGTAGATCTCGTGCAGCAGCATATGATTATAGAGAATAGCAGTAATCAGTGTTTCTCTCTGTGCTTGCTCAGCTAATCTCATCCCTCAAGCTGTAGAATAGAGTCAGTGTTTTTCACCTCCATCCATTAGAGCCAGATGGAGTTGTGAAGTTGATAGCATCAGCTTGGATTTATTGTCAGGAAGTCCAGGTAAGAACTTAAAGGTTTTTTATGTGCATCACGTACCCCAAATAAGAGTCTAGATATAAAATACCTATAAAATAAAATAAAAAATCAGAGTTAAGGGCCTGTTGCATTATGTGCATTTAGGCTTGGTTATTTAGAAATCTTCAGATGTATATATAACTTGAGGCGATTTTAAAAAGAGTACTGCGTGCACATCTGAGGTAGAAAACAGCCTGAAATTTTACAGTTTAAATCTGTTACATATTAAAAGGAAAATATTTCCAGCATCTATTTAATGGCTCTGAATTCCAAACTCAACAAATCAGAATGCTTAGAATTTTACACATGCAAAACACTTCATAAATGTTTATTTTCACAGACTTTTTGAGAGAAATTGCATGAAAAAGTGATTACTTTTTTTTTGCACCAAGGTGTGACTTAAAGAGAGTTTTCTCAAAGAAAAAAACCCTCCTGTATGTTTCAGGAGCTAATTGGTATTAGTTTGTTCAGTTGCAAATAGAGAAGCTTATGCAAAATGCGTTACTTGGGAGCACAAACTGAATTGGTGGCAGGGCCAGAATTAGAACATGGGATTCTTGACTTCACGCCTGTGCACATTCCTCCAAATCAAACTACTTCCTTGTGTGTGCTTAAGCAATCACTGCTGTGAAAAGCTAATGAACCAACTTAGACAAAGATAGCAGAGTGAATCAGGTAATAGTGCATTAGAAGGAATAGTAAGAGAAGATGAGGTAGGGAAAATGACACAATATTTGAGGTTTCTTTGTCATAAGAGACTATAGAATATGAAGAGAGTCCCTGGCATAAAGATGCTGTGTGCTTAGTTAATGCACTAGTTTTCTCCTGAGAATGGGAGGAGTTTGAGAGCTGCTCTATTCAGAGCATTCCTGTGGCTCAGCCAAGACTTTCCTGCAGGAATGTGCATGCAGCTGCCTTCTGAGAAATGCTGGGACAGCAGGAACATGGGGCAGGACAGAACAGGGCCATACGTTCCTAAATGGAGCTATACTGCCTCTGCCAAGCACCTTCCATTATCATATGAATGCAAGATGATATGCTGAAAATTGTCATTGAAAGAGTATCTGAAGGCTGAAAAATCACTATCCTGGTTCCTTTATCAGATTTTCATGTCAGACATAAAAGTCAAATGTTGTAGCCCCTGGTCCCTGAAAAGAGACTACATAAGAAACCGATCTCTCTTTCTAAACATGAACTTCTAAGCTGTTTAAAACTTTGATGTCCATTTTATTCTTCTGATAAGAAATAAGGTTTGTCCAGTGCTATCTAAGCATAAACAGTTTAGATGGCTCATGTTGCTGTCATGCCTTCCTTAGCTTCTGTTTATTTTGAGTGGTAAGTTGCTGCTCTTGGCTATTTGATAGACTGGCCTCACTCGAAAACAATCTTGGTGAGCCAACATGAAGATGGACAAGAAACTTTGCCAACTCCCACTTCCTGTAGTCCTGTTTGGATTTTTCCTTTGAAGGCCATTAGGTATTAGGCAATTTAAAACTGCTCAGAGCTGCTGTGTGCTCTCCCCAGAACTGTTTGCAAATCCATGGTTACCAAAGATGTCCTTGCAGGGCGCCTGCCTCACAGCAATGTGCCATGAGTGAACTTTCAAAGTGCTTTTTTCTCTCCTGGTAGTGAATAAGAAAGACTGACAGTATTGCAGACCAAAGTGACGAATAACACCCCTCAAATATAACAAGCTAAGAGTACTCTTTAACTTCTCTTTCAATTATGGCCTAATTAATTTGGTTGGCAAGTTGCTGCTCCTAACTTAAGACCTATTTCTAAAAATGAAGAAACCTAATCCATTAGAGGTATGAACAGGTAAAATAGGCCTCAGAAATGCCTTGCTTCTTTCATTTGCTAACCAATAAAATACTGCTTGAAATGCAATTTTCAATTCCTGCAGTGGCCAATTTATTGTTTGCTTTTATCACTTTCACAGTATGGAAATTCTGGAGGACCTCTGGTTAATCTGGTAAGTCTGTGGCTTACTTTTCAGCTGTTTGTTTTGGTTTTCTGTGTAAATTACTAGCCAGAGGATACACAGTGGTAGCACAGAGTGCTCTTATGCTAAATTGTAAAGGCTTATCAGTTATAGCAGCTGTCAGTCATGCAGGCTAACAGTGGGTACATATGCTGAGGCTAATCCAAATCACATAAAGTGGGTTTCAGTTCATACACATTTGAAAAATATTTCTGTGGAGACCAGAGGAAATTTTGCTCAGCGGGTGAAGAAGTGAATCTGGTGGGAGTAGCTGTGTTGTTTCTGAAACCTGGGGTGCAGGGCAAAGCTGGGATCTCAGTAATCCACCCAGCAGATTTTAGAATAGATTGCTTTAAAGCAGCACTGACTTCACCATTCAGTGAAGTGTTGCTAAAGTGCAGCTGATCACTGCAGCGGAGGGAGCCTCTTGCTGAGTGGTTGGAGGATTCTTGGATAAACAAGCTGTAGTGTAATCTCTTTGGCCATCATAGTTAAATATGAAGCAATGTGAATCATAGCCCAGATTCTCTCCTAGAAATAATGTGTTTTTTTTTTTTTTGAATGATTACAAAACTTTAAAAAATTACCTCCACCATCTTTTAAAATACAATGCTAGGTAGCAAGTTGAACCCTACACATTAGCAGCAAATTAACTGATTCCTGTCTCTTCACAGGATGGTGAAGTGATTGGAATTAATACCTTAAAGGTTACAGCTGGGATTTCCTTTGCTATTCCTTCAGACCGCATCACTCAGTTCCTCACAGAGTCACATGACAAGCAAAGTAAAGGTAAGGTCTGCGGGAAATAATGATGCTGTCACTTTCCAGTTATGATCTCAGTCTCAAATAATCTTGAGAACAAATGGTGATTTGGTGAAGGGGTCTTATCCTTTCCTTCCTCATGCAAGCAAAATTCTTGGGATGTTTTTATCATATTTACTTCAATGACATTTCAGTAGTTTTGGATCTACCCTTATGGTACAATTAGATCTCATGAAATAAGTTTAAGAATATTTCTATTTGGCTCTAAATACCATATTGCCTAAAGATGATAAAATTCCTTTAGGAAACAGCTCTTTCTAGATTCACTCTGGCATATAAGAGATATTCAGGATACTGCTCAAAATGCTTGATCTTAGTCTTTTAAGTCTGAGCTGATCAGATGACTACTAGTTTTATCTCCCTATCTACCAGTTTTATACATAAGGCATACATTTGTGAAGTCCCGTTCATTGTATACAACTGCAAATATATAATATTCTGCTGTACAGGAACAAAGAAAATAGTAGGATGAGAATGGCATTTGAATTATTTGGACTAATTTTTATTAGCCAAATGTTACACATTACCTAATATGTGTGTAATACCAATATAATACCCAATGTATTTTGGCTAGAAATTTATCACACTCCAGAGATATTTATTCACTGAAAGGTCTGAAAATCTTTGCCAATTCTGGATTTATCAGTAATATTGGCAGCCTTATTTTATAGCTAGAAAATTTTAAACTGGTACATGAAGTTAAGTGTCTTCATCTCTATCTGGATTTTAACCATCTGCATGTTTTTTCTTACTTCTGGAAGTGAGTCTAAATATTGAGGCATTGACTGACTTTACCTCAGTGTCTTTTGCTAGTACCTATAGGAATTTCTCAGTTCCGGTCTTAGGTCTGCCATATACTATGAATTAGGTCTTGGTCAGAGCAGTAAAACCACAGAGATGCTGAACACAGATACTCTGGGATTAAAGACAGCAAATTAGAAGTGTAACAGCATATTAGGGAGAAAGTCCAGCCAAGGAGGTCAACCTGGCCTCTCATATAACATCAGTAGAAAAGTGAATAAAAACTATTCTAAGATGGGCAATGAGAAACGGGAGAAATCAGTACTGGCCACATTCAACAAATCATTTATATGCATCTGCAGTTACATCCTTGTAATGTCTTATCAGTTGTGGTAAAACTATTTGCTCACTTATGTATTTGTATCATTCTAATGATACAAATTTATCACTGCTCTAATCTATCTAATCTCTCTCTAATCTATCACTGCTAATTATTACCAGTAGCCATGAAAGCTGCTTCAGCGGCTTTCTGAGTATATGTGAAGATTCCTCATCAAATTCTGCTTTTTTTTTCTATTTTTTTTTTAAAGTAATGTAAATGGTGTCCTTACTGATGATTTTTAAAATGGCTTTCAGAACAGAAAGCTCCTTAAATAGTCCACTCTCTTTCTAGACGCTTGGAATCAGTTGCTTGTGACATTCTGCTAACACAAAACAGATTCAAGTTTAGACTAAGGGACAAGGCTGGTTTGCTTGACTTTGTGCTGCTGGCGTGGCACAAAGCACCTACATCAGTGTTTAACCTGGCCCGATGCTTAGAAGAGCCAACTGTGATCTCTGCATATCCCTGTGCCGTGCTGTGTTCCAGCTTCAAGCTGCAATGGTTTCCTGCCTTCTGAGTTTGGCTGTGCCAATGTATTAGTGTTCTTTCAACTACTACTGGGACTTCACGCTCACTACGTGTCCTTTAGACTTAAGGCCTCACTTTATTTGAGTTCTCTTAATGATTTTTTCTTATGCCTCATTGCACAAGCTGCCGAGGTGACAGGTCTTGAGGTGTTTTATTTGAGATGAGCAGGCATAACACAAGAGCGGTAGTTCAAGGTGCCTCATACTGCTCTGCCAATGTCACTCAGCCCTGGCCTCAGAATGGCCCTCCCTTGGGATGAGGAAATGTTGTCTGTGCCCATTCAGTCTCTGCTGATATTTCTAATAAAGTCTACAATTATATTCCGTCTGCTCAATGCTGGTTTAAAAAAAAAAAAAAAAAAAAAAAAAAAACCTTTATTTTTTGTAAGATGTTTAATTTGGGTTAAATTTAATGGAACGAATTCTTGCAAAAGAGAAAGCCTGAAGTTCTCCTATGTGAAATCTGACATGGGAAATGGTTGGAAGGGTGGTGGTCAGGAGGAATGTTGATTCTACAGACAACTTCTGCGACTAAAATAATGCAACATATTGAGTACTAGTCTCCCGTTAACTTCATAGCTTAATTTATGAAATAACTTTTTTATTGTTATAGTGAGACTCACTATTCTAAGTATATTAAACTTCAAAAATTGTGGAGAGGACTGAAGGCAGCTTTACATTTTGATGCGTGAACGGGGAGGGAAATCATATCCAAAGTTGCCCCTAGAGACATGAGACCTTTAGTAGCAAATAACTCTATAATTGCTAGTTTTTTTTTTTCAAAGCCTTGTTTTTGCACGTGTCATCAGCCACAAGGAGAAAAATCCCCAGCAGTAATTCTGCTTGTTCTGTGGTTTTCCATTCTTGCCCAATCTCCCCCTTGTTGTTTCTTCCAGATCAATTTTTGCACTTTCAAGTATCTTTTCCTAACTCAGTCCTCAGAGTACACATTATGCTCCTACATCTTTCCACATCACCCAGGCCATGACCAGCAGCAAATTGTTTAACAGAGAAAGTAAATTGTCACCAGGCAGTCCATGTCATTTATATATCTCTTCAATTTGATTTGCAGACAACTTTATCATTTAACTATTTAACTGGGGAAAAACTTATTTTTAGCTGGCAGAATTAGAATGTTTGCCTTTTTTAATTGAAAATTTACCTTTTAAGGATTGGTGTGTGCTACATGGACTAACGAAACACGAGTTCACCAGTTCAGGCTCATGCTCAAGCTTTTTGAGACTTCAATTTAAAGTAATGGAGCCCTTACTATATCTGGTTTTGATCAGATTGATTTTAATCTAAAATATAGGAGAGCCAGAGTGTTTCAAGGAAAAGCATGCATGCTGACTGGGGATACAAGTTTGTCCGGAGTGTAGAAAATCTCATGTTTTACCACTCAGCACTGATTTTAATAGGTATATTAGACATGCTTATGTTCAGGATTAGATCCTTAGTTTGGAATTATTTTCTTGGAACGAATAAGAGTTAGAGGAGATTCTGCACATCTCCTTTTCAGTCTGTCTTCTTATATGAGAATATGGATAATCTCAAAGCAATTGTGAAGTAGTTATGCTGGAACAAGTAAGGGGAAATATTATTTAGTACCGGATGTAACTAACTACAGAGGCACTCTCCCCAGGAGGTTGTCAAAGTGCATTTGTTTGTAAAGCAGCTGTGCAATATCCTGACTACTAAAGGCCAGTTGCAGGAATATGTCACTGTTCTTGAAGGAGTGCATTTCCACTATTTAAGATTCTATAGAGTCCTGGTTAAGGTCTTTAACTCACTTTTCATTTTTTGGGGGAAGAAATATTGAGCTGCACTGGAACTCTAATAAGCTTTCAGGTTTTTCTCTATGAGGCCATCTTTTCTCTAACAGGTGGAAATTTTCATTTCTTTAAATCTCATTCCTACATTGCTGCAATCTTTTACAGAGTGGAAAGAACCTTCTCTTACTCTCTCACTGGTGAGGATTCTCATTCCATGCACCACAGTCAAGCAAAAGAAAAGTTGGCATCATTGTTGATGTGCCTGATTTTTTTCTTTTTCCTTTTTTTTTTTAAAGCTGTTGCATCTTTTTTGAATTGGCAGATCTTTTATATCCAACCATTTTTATCAGTTTTTGCCTAAATTTCTTAAATGTTATTTGCAGATGGGAAGAAGCGTTTCATTGGCATCAGAATGCTGACAATAACACCTGCGTAAGTATCTTGGTAAAGTAATTGTATAATTGGTCATAGAGTTAATTCCAAAAAGTGTTCAGTGTTCAGAACTTCATTATTCAGCTTAGGTTATAAACCCCTACAGAATTACAGAATGTGGACATATGTGTTAGCTTCAAAAAGGCTTATGAACATTTTAATTGTATTGGTGGAATGTATGTTCTGAGCCTTGGAAAATCAGTCAGTGATTCAGTAAATACTGACACTAGTGAGTGCCATGTGGGAAGTTAGAAGGAGCTTGGTTACTTTTTTTTGGTACTTGACTGGCACGTCTGGAGTTACACCACGTTTTTGGCATAATTTTAAACAAACTGCTGCATTTACGTGACTGTGTAAGTACCAATAACAGTTTAGATGCCTAAGGGTTTGGCAGTAATTTTATCAGTGCTAGTGGAGGCCACATGTATGATTTGGTATCCAACCATTAATTTGAAACAAAGCAGTTGGTAAAGAACAGAAGTAAAACTTTGTTTCTCCCTGTTAACCAAACCAGAATATGGAAACCCTCTTCCAGTTCTTTATTGCCTTTTCTTTCTCACACTGGTTTGTGTCTTCTTGTTACCCAGACGTATCCTGGCTAACATATGAGGGTTCTTATGCTCATGGCCTTTCCACCAGTAGGCACATTTCCAATGTGGCAGTAGACTACAAAATTAAACAAGACAATTTACAGCTGGGGTTGTAGCCAAAACCATCTTTATTTATTGAGTTACACTCTGGCAATCTGCCCCAAATGGTCAGATCCTCAGCTGGAATGAATCAGTGTAAAGGCATTCACATCACCAGACCATTATCAATTGAGAAAAATTCAGGATGTGCCTCTAAAGACTGTGGTGTGAACACAGTGTGAGCTTCTACTGCTTCTGTTGTATGTAATAAAGCAGTGTAAGATATCTATAGGTTGTTTCTCTCCTTGTGTTTGTTTTAGACATTAAATTATGTTAGCTTCCTCAATCAAAACCAAAATGAAGCTGTGTGTAGCTATTGTGGCTTCCTTTCCATCTGAGGTACCCCAAATTCTCATGATGGACAGCAAAGTAATCCATTGTTACTATAAAACTCTTTGTAACTATAAGTGGGTTTTAACTCAACGGTATGCCTAGGTTTGACATGACGTTATCTCCTCAGAAATGAGAGGGTGCATTTAGAGCCTCTATTTTACAGCTGGTTGCTGTCATCTTTATAAAGATGAGCACAACCAATTTTATTTGTGAGAAAACTTGAAGAAGCTGAAGCACTAGTTTCCATGGAAAAATTATAATTCTGATCACCTGATTGATTACAGAAGTTGTTAAAAGCAGTGTTGTTCTACCTAAAGAATTGCAAAATAAAAGAAAGTCATTAGCAAATATCTGCCTTATCACCAATGTTAATTCTTTGGAGCAAGAACCACTTTCATTCCTGTAGAGTCCCTAGGACAGCATGTGTGTGTGGGAGGGGCTCTCAGTGCTACTGCTGCAAATGACACAAGTCAAGCTCTATTAATAGAAATCTATTTCTAGATTTATGGGAACATAAAATATAGCAGTTTTTGCACAGGTAGGTGTTTTTGACTCTTGAAATGTATTACTTTGGATTGGACTGTTACTTGTTTTATTTAAGTTTGCATTCTGTATGTTGTCAGGCAAAGAAGGAGAGGCAGACATTTCTCTATTGCATTATTTACCTGGGGGTGAGAATAAGAATAAAGGAATGCTTTCAATATTACTGATTTTATAACACTAGCAGAATTAAATGTTATATTATTTTGATCCTCTTTAGCTTGGTGGAGGAATTGAAACACAATAATCCTGATTTCCCCGATGTCAGAAGTGGAATTTATGTACATGAAGTGGTTCCAAATTCACCTTCTCATAGGTATGCAGAGCACATGATTTTCTTAACCATAAATCTATTTCCAAATAGGTATTCCTATTTGTATTCAAGCATTTAATCATAGCAGTCTTGATTTTTATTTTAAAACTTAAAATTTGTGCCTTTTGGTTTAAAAAAAAAATTAAAGTATTTGTATTAAGATCCAACTCACTTTTACAAAGGTGAAATATTTCTATTTCAAAACTTCTCAAATGACATCATAAAGCACTAATAATATATAGATTTATGAGTCAATTTTGTCTTTGAAAGGTAAATAATAATAAATAGAAACTTTGAGTTTAATTCTGAAATAGAATTGCATTCATGTTAGAAATTGCTTGAGTTATTCTCTGAGAATTATTTATCTCTGAGGAAGAAAACATTATACAGAAAAGCTGGAAAATAAATAGCACATTTTTACAAATTATTTTAGGAATCATTTAAAAGATACAAAGTAGGAAGAGCAGCCATTCCCTCTCACACTTGAGCAGCAGGAATTAATTTACTTATAATTCAGTTGATGCAGTTAATTTGTCTTTAAATTTTGCAAATAGATTTAATTTCTTGTGTGCGAAATCTACTGTAGAGACAGGGCCATAGTCTTTCAGGTGGATGGAATGAGTCAACCATGGCTAAAAGTCCTTTCTATTTCTATAAAGCCAAGAAAAAATAGACTACTTGTACTCTCTGTGTGTTTGTTCTAGAAGAAAATCTTCAGTGAAATATTCCAAGACGGATTTTACATGTAGTGAGCATTATTCATTAGTATGCCTCTATCAGAGGATGAAACCCCCCTCCTATGGAGGCTAAAGCAAGGAAAGAGTATGACATTCACCCTTTTTGGTGAACAGCCCTGTCGTTTTTCTGGGTAGAATACATTCTTTCTGCTTTTTTTCTTGCCTATACAGAGGAGGGATACAAGATGGAGACATCATCGTTAAAGTCAACGGGAGACCTTTGATGACTTCCAGTGACCTGCAAGAGGCTGTGATGAATGAGTCACCTCTACTACTTGAAGTTCGGAGAGGAAATGACGATTTGCTATTTAACATTGAGCCTGAAGTTGTCATGTAAATAGAACTGAGGAAGCTTTCATCATAATAAACTCACGTATTCTGGAACACTAGATACCTCCTTTACAGCTACAGTAATTATACTTCCTGTTGACTAATGACAAGGTGGACTAACTTAATTGCCTGAGCCATTTCTGTACATAGTAGCTAGGATGAATTGGATTATTCCTTGTATAGAAGATGTAACTCAAAAAAAAAAAAAAAAAAAAAAAAAAAAAAAGTGTTCTGGGTTGTGTTCTGGGGAGGGAGAGGAGGAAAAAAAATTGGTAGCTGGTAGAAATGGGATCCCCTTCTAGTTTCTGTAGAGTTCAGAGCAGATTCAGTTCAGTGGTTTGAAAGACCAAAACATTGCGGAAAGTGAGGAAACATGCCAAAAGGGGATTTTTTTTTTTTTTTCTAAACTACAGTCATGGCTGCAGCAGAACTAAGCTACTGCAATGCAAAATTGAGCTTTTTGTACACCATTTTTTATGTGAAACTGGTATTGGCAAAGCTTGCATTTGTTCTTAGTGCTTGTATGCTACATGTCAATGCAAATAGATTAAATTTGTAAATGTAGAAAGGAACAAAAATGGTATCAGGCTATAGAGTGTTACACCTAGGTCATGCAATTTTGGAATATAGTAAATGATTCTTATAGAATTAATGCCTTATTATATATAAATCAAAACGATGTGCTGAACAAAGTTAAGTTTGAGAAAGTGCACATTTTTTTTTAAATTTGATACAAATTAGTTTTGCGTTTTACCAGTAAGCTTGGCTGTAAAATTGTTATACTACTTTTGGCTTGTACTGTGTATGTTTCTACTGTAAGGAGATAAAAGTTTACACAAATAAAGTGTTGCTGTAAATCTCTTTTTAAACAAGTGTTTCTACTCTCTCTATTCTGTCAGAGTGGAATAAACCCTCCCAAAAGAAAAATTTCTACCAGAAATCAGGACCCCGCTGATACGAAAGCCCTTTGCAACCCTTTGATATAATTACTCTGTCCTTACTTAGACTATGCTAAGAATTGCTTTCCACAAAAGTTGATTATTTACACTTTTTCTTTCCCATATTTTTAAATTGTGCTTTGATGTCATTTAGAGATTATCCAATGTTGGGTTCCTGTTACACTCAATTCTGTGTGTACCTGACAAGAAGCAGAGAGGAAGCACTATTAATTAAGCCTGCTTTACAGCTAGCACTTGGGATACTTTAGCAATTTCTGTCTTCAGTTTATTAAAGTATGAATCTAGATCTTGTAGATACCCTCAACAACAACACTATCCTCTTAGTTGATCCTGCTATCATTCCCAAAGAGACAGAGGGAGTGTCTGTATCTGGAATGTTTTCTACAGCCAGATGTGGGTTTTAGACTTGGGTATTATCTGAGCCTTCCACAAACTCCTATTTGTAGCAGACGGTAACCCTCTGGAAGCTAGGACCTTCCCTCATCAGGTACTCATCAGGCCTGGCCTTTCTGCCTACATCCACCAACTCATTCGTGACAAGCTTTTCACCACAGGGTTTGCATGTTGCCAGGCATGCAGAAAAAAGCAGTCAGCCCCTGCTTCGCTGGATGTACGAGCATACAGTTGAAAGACAGATGGGTTATATTCCTCCTAAAAAGGAAATGCTGTTTCTTACCATCATAGTATTGCCCATGTCTCGAATAGCTATGTGACAACCATGCTGTTGCCAAAGAGAGAGCTGTTTTCACACTCCGATAAATACAACTTCATCTCTTCTGAATTCAGATTAAGTCCCTTCCATTAAAATACAACCTTAACTTGCAACAAGCTTGCAAAAAGCATCAGTATGTTCCTCCCTGAGAATAATTCTTGTGTAAAGAAGGATACTGTTATATCATCTCTATGTTCCTACCTGAGAATAATTCTGATGTAAAGAAGGATACTGTTATATCATCTCTATTACTGTCACGTATAAAAATCAAGCTTATTCATATACATATATATATACTATTTTGGGACCATTTTATCATTCAACAGCTTGTGATGGGTGTTTGATTACATCTCTGCTGAATACTAGTCAAGTTAAAATATTTCCATCAATTAGTTGGATTAGTTCCATCAATGGATTAGTTGGATTTGTTTTACTATTTTTTCAGAATTTTGGGCAACAAAGTATTTGGTAAGAAGATTCATATAGTGATTAGCTGCCTCCATGGTGCTTCTTATTATGAAAGTAGCTTTTGGGCTCCCAGATAACACAATAATGATTTTAAAATAAATTGCACAACAAGTCTATTGCAGTAATGCTGACTGGCATCTGAAAGGGATATAGCATTAAATTTGATCAGTGTGCTGTGTAGAGTGCCTTGAGCTTTTAATCTTGCCACTGAAAGCACTTCCACATATAGAAAGGCTGTCATCCACGTGAGGGGAGAAGGTTGTTTCCCTGCTCTTCCAACACCACTGTGTTCAGTCAACAGTTCCTTTACTTTCCTAAGCTTTCTCTGCAAATCTTGTGGAACCCAAGGTCTGACACTCTTGAAATGCCTTTGCATTCTGAGGGAATAAATGAGAGGTTTTTCTAGGAAAAAAAGCATTGTCATTTCCTTCTGACACAATAGTGCCAGTGTCATTTCAGCTGCAATGTGACCGTTAGCTGCTGTGATAAGAACAGACTTTATTAATTGGCACTCATCCTCTGACATGGGTTAGAGTTGCAAAGGTTAACTGCTCTGTCCTACGCCAGAGTCAGCATTTCCTGATGCCAGTAGTTAACAGTAACTCTATAAAACAACCTCACTATCTTTGAGTTTTGGTTAGGATCTTTGGCCTCTAAAATGACTGCCTGTGTCTCTTTAAAACAAAATATTCAGGCAACTTTTCTGTTATACAGTTACTGGCTGTGTCTCAGGCAAAAATATATATATATATTGCAACAGTGTGATCTTGATCTGCTCAAAGAAACTGGCAGCTGCAGCTTTTCTGAGTCAAGTCTAGGTCAATAAAACGAAAGCTTTTGATATTCATTAGCCTAACCACCCTTTTATTCCCAGAAGGATTTCTAAAGCAACCTCATTACTTCTGTAAGGCCTAATCAGCAAAATAAAGACAGACAGAAATCAGTGAAGGACCTTCCAAAGGAGAGAATCCTTTCAGAGATGCAGCAAGGTTTGCAATGTGTGAATGGCAGAGCAGTGCTGGCAAACTCATTACTGCTGTAGAACTCCCCTGACCCTGACTTGCCCACGTGTGGATGAGATCTAAGATACCTGCTTTAAAATATCTGTGTTTGAATTTAAGGACAACTTCTCAGGCCCAATGTAAAGGAGAAGGCAGGAAGAAGATAATACCATGAATAAGACAAACCCTTTTGTAAACAGAAATGAGGGCTACTAGGAAGACAGGGAACTGCTGTACAGCTGCCTGGAGACTCAGGGGCCTTGAAGACTCATCTCTGCAGCGATGGCATCTTCTCCTTGCTCTGGACCCCCGGAGCAGCTTGGGTGGGGATGAGGATAACCTCCCTAACCAGCAGAAACTCTCCCCAAGAAGAACATGTGAAGGACCAGCAGAGCAGCCTGCAGAGGTAGCTTTTCCACAGCCCTCTCTCCTGCATGCTGCCTGCAGGAGCTGTGCTGCGCGGCCGTCCATGGGACCTCACATCCCTCCTGCCCTGCATTTGCTCTGGGTGCTGTGCAAGGCGTCAAAGATGATTTAGGGACTGGAGCATCTAGCTTATGAGGAAAGACTAAGCAATCTGGGCCTGTTTAGCCTAGAGAAGAGAAGACTGAGAAGGGATCTGATCAATATGTTTAAGTGCCTGAGGGGAGAATGTAGGGAGGACAGGGCCAAACTCTTCTTGGTGGTGGCCAGTGATAGGACAAGGGGTAATGGGTACAAGTTGAAACACAAGAAGTTCTACCTCCATATAACGAAGAACTTCTCTACTGTGAGGGTGCCAGAGCCCTGGAACAGGCTGCCCAGAGAGGTTGTGGGGTTTCCTTCTCTGGAGATCTTTAAAACCTGCCTGGATGCCACCCTGTGCCACGTGCTCTAGGTGTCCCTGCTGGAGCAGGGGATTGGACTAGATGATCTCTAGAGGTCCCTTCCAACCTCAACCACTCTGTGATTCTGTGTGTGATTCAAGTGCTCCCATGCAAACTGCTCTGCACTGCTCCTTGCATGCTATCTCTTGTGCTCATCTGTGTCCTGACCTCCACAGCAGTCCTTCCATCTGCTCTTCTCCACTGGCTCCACCACAGCTACTCCCTGTCCCCATATATCCCGGACAGCAGTCTCATGCTCTCCCAATTTTGTTTCGACAACTCCTTTCTTGGGACTTTGTTATTTTAGCAGGAATCTGGAAGAAAGAGAAAGTCTAGAGCCCCAAGAAGAGTGGGGCTAGAAAGGGCTGGCCAAAGGAAACGTAGCCCTATATCCAGACTGGAGTTAGGGCCATATTTGCCGTTTAACCAGAACTAGGCTTGGTGACCTCAAGCTTAAGGTTAGGGCTAGGGTTCGTGTTAGGGCTAGAGTTAAAAGAGAAAAAGCCTAGATTCCCTCGGGGAGCGGCGCTAGAAAGGGCAGGTGAAAGCAAATGTAATGCTATATCCAGACTGGTGGTAGGAGCATATTTGCCTTTGACCAAGCTCTAGGCCTAGTCACCTCAAGCTTAGGGCTACGGTTAGGGTTAGGCCTATGGTTAGGGCCTATGGTTAAAGTTGAGAGAGAGAAAGCCTAGAGTACCAAGGGGAGCGGGGCTAGAAAGTACATGACAAAGAGTAATGGGTACATATTGAAATGTAGGAAATTTCATCAGGATACAAGTAATAACTTCTTTACTCTTAGGATGAAAAAGCACTGGAACAGGCTGTCCAGTTGTTGTGGAGTCTTTGGAGATATTTTGGAGATTCTTGGAGATCTTCAAAACCTGTTTGGATGCCACCCTGTGCCACATGCTCTAGATGTCCCTGCTTGATCAGGTGGTTGGACTAGATGACCTCTAAAGGTCCCTTCCAACCTCAACGTGTTTCTGTGATTCTGTGATTCTGTGACTTTAATTTTTTTCTTTCCAAGTTCTGTAGTCCACATGCCTGTCCTGAGCATTTCCAGTCCAGCGTAATACCAGGGCCTGGGGTTGATGAAACGCTTGCTTTAACCACTGGAGGCTGCAGGATACAGAGGGTGATGCTGCCTCTCCTAAGGTATCCCCAGCCAAAAAATGGTGTTCAAAGATGTGTGGGCTGCAAAGCTGTCCTTGAGGACTGTGTAGGCCTAGCATGTGTATGACCTGTACATCCACACAGAGCAGCAAAGCCTGAGGACTGCTTTGAAGCAGGAAAAAGACTTCAAAAAGGATGGGATGTAGCATGTTTATTTTATTTTATTCCCTTTATTTACATGGGTTTCTATAATTTTCATTTAACTGAAGGTGTCTGGGGAAAACATCCAGGTCTGTGTTTGTTCTCATCCGTCTTCCCACAGCAGCAGATTATTTTTGCAACTTTGGCTCTGCAAATAAGATATTGGGTCTTTCATGTGGACCTTCCCAGTGCTCATGTCAGCAGATACCATGTGGTGGGTTTTGCTGTAGAAAATGATTACAGGTCAGGCCACAGGATGTAAACCTGGATGAAAAGAATAAGAGCCACCATCAGTTAAGCCACAGTTTCTTAAAAGATCTTGCTAGCTTGTCCAATTCTCTGGTTCTTGGCATACTTGCGAGGCAACATTACCTTGCACTTTACTACCAAGCCATGTTCAGCGGTACCTTCACCAGCAGAGAACCAACACACTTGGGCCTGAACCCATGTTCAGGGAGAGGGGAGTGGAACCTCAGGCTGTCGCAGTGATAAGTGAAAAAGAGAATGGAATATATTTATTTTTTTCTCTTTTAATTTTTATCCTCTGGGGAGAAAGGTCAGACAGAGCAGGTCTCCCCCCACCCCTTCCTCTTTCCTCTCTGTCAAGAGACTCCTCTGGAGACTGTGAGAATATGTCAGTACTAAGCAGCATGTTTCCCTATAGAACTCTCCGGAGAATTACAGAAGCAACTGCTCACTCTTTAGTTCTTCAACAAACACTAGCCAGGGCTTTCACAAACAGCCATCTGAGGCATAGTCAGGAAAAAACAAGTTCTTGAAGGAGGCAGTCGCCAAGGAAAATAATTGGGCAGCACGAGGGGTTTGTGACGCAGCTGTGCAGCTGCGAAGTTCAATGACTTCTAGATTGCCTCCATCTGAAAATGCCGCGCACCAGGAAATGCTCCTCTACCCCAGAGCTGGAAATAGCCGAGCAGGGTGAGGTGCTGCCTGAAGACAGCAATCCCCTAACAACTCATCCAGCACAACAAGAGAACATGAGGCCTTGAACTGTCCTCTCACCAGACAGTGAAGGTGTGAGACAACAGCGGTGCCAGCTTCTCCCTTTTCCTTCTGTGAGAGGAAGCCACCTCAGGATGGTGGTCGTGTGGAGCTACTTGTCTAGAAGTTCCTTAACAGCATGGGAAAGAAATACCTGCTTTCGGGAGGCCTCTCTCTACAGGCCCCCAAAGCTGTATCCTGAGGCTCTTCATATATCCTAGGCCTCCTTCCTATGAAGAGGGGTGAGGGGAACTGAAGTACATGTCACACTGTGCAGATCTCAAGTGAGGTGGCTTTTATTCAAACAGATTTAAGAACTGGCAGTTTTCAGAATATTCAAGGATTAGCCTTTTACTGGCTAAATTTCAGCCCTAATTTCAAAGGTACTTTGAACTTTCTCTTGTGTCAAGTGGAGGTAACACATAAACCTCTGGCAAAGGGAAAAAATGAGCTCTCATTTTCTGTCACTCCAGTACTATGTCAAATTTCAGGTTTGCCTAAAAAGGTTTATTGGCAAGAATGGGCCAAATCTTTACATCTTTTAATTTAACAGAGCAACAAAGTGATGGCTCCTGCCTCACAGAGCCTCAACCTCACTGCATCAGGAGATATCTACCAGTGAGTTTGCAAGTTATCTGAAAGTTTGGAATATATTATTAGCACTTTCCTTTCTATAAATTTTACCACTAAAGCTGTATCTTTAATGGAAGGAATACAGAAAATCTAAACTAAAAAAAAAAAAAAAAAAAGGCTTCCAAAACTTACCCTTTTAAAAAAAAAAAGCTCGAAAGCCCATCATATTAGGAGCCTTTGTAGTTTGATAACGATTAACGATGCTGTTTCCCATTGCAAGTTATGAAGGTAACCTCCTGCAAACTATATATCCCCCTGGAAAACTATTGCTTATGTTAGGGGCATAAAGCTACTAGTTATGCCTTGACAGAAAGATTTCAGCATTTGAAATATGTTACTCCCCTGGGGTTAAATATTGCCATTCTGGCCTATAAAACTTCCACTAAAATCCCACATTTAGGGAGAAGTAGAAAAAAAATGTGGCCGGTTATAAGAGTTCTGATAATATGAAAAGTTCTTTACAGCTTCTCAGTGGTTTGAGATGTCAGTTTTCATATGAAGGGGACAAATCAATGGTCAAAGTGCGAGAAAGTGATGAGAGAGGCAGCGACAAATATAAACAATTGTTCCATGTTTTTTTCACCAAAATCTCTGTACTTACGGTGCATGTTTCTGTTGCTTTTGTTGCAGTAAATTTTCTGTGTTAGTTTTTTCAGGAGAAAGCTTTATGACTGCTTGATAATCTGTAGCGCTATTGGTGCTAAACAACTAAAACCAGAAATCTAACATGGCATGAAAGCTGACGGAGCAGCCGTTTTCTTTGCTTCACGTCTTTAACAGCAGCTGCAGGAAAAAGAAGGGCACAAGAGTAAAGCCTAGCAAATTGAAAAAGAGCAGCCCTCTGAAAGCACTCTGGCAAATTTCTGTAAGTCACCACCATGCCTTTAAAATAAAGCAAGGTTTCCCACAGCTTAGTTATACCAGTGAAAAAGTGCAGCATTTATGCTGAAAAGAAAAACAGTAATTTTTATCCATTTTTTTATGGAAGGCATTACAAAGTTGCTTCACTTTGGAACAATATTTGCAAGGCTTACTTTTTTTTGTCTTATGCAAAAACTTGGGAGATAATTAAATAAAATCAGTACTTTCTTAGCAGAAATGTGAAACTTGGTCAAAGTTTTTTTTAAAAAAATAAATAGTATTTTCACGACTCAAAAATTGTTTTGTGGAGCACTAAGGGAATTTGTTCCAATAGAGACATTTAGTGCTGTCAATCTTAATGGCATGGAGTCAGGCTCTAAAATGAAAGACTAAGTCATGCTGGCTCTCTGAAAGGTGCCTGAAAGTTAACTTGTCAGCTAGCAAAGCCTTTCCTTGGACTTTGGCGAGATAGAAAGGAACTGTTGACACATTTTAATTTTCCATGTGCAGCTCCAGCAGCGCTGGGTTTATCGGCCACAGAAGTACTCTGTGAAACCAGCCCTCTGTGGTCCTGTGGGCACCAGGACTTCTTTTTTGACTAAAAAGGAACTGAAGAAGTCGCTTACTCAAAAAAATGAGCTAAGAACCATCCCCTATCCTCTCTTAGAAGGGGTGAAGCAGCGGAGGAGAAGGCAACCACAGTGTGGAGCTGTAGTGGGGTATTCCAGATAGTGCAGAGGTTTTTTTAATTATCCCCATTCTTGAGGTGTCTGAGGTCCAGATTTGCCAGCATATGTAGGTGGTAGGCCATGAATAACTCACAGATTTTGTGATTCTCGGTGTGTGGCTCAAGGGTCCTGTATTTCCTAGAGACTGATCAAAAGACAAAATTTATATGGCTGTAGCAATTTCTGACACTACAGCATTGGTTTGTGTCCTGATTTGGGGGAGAAAAAGTCAAATGTAAATATCTTTCCCTGTGCAGGGATTTCTTCTTGACACTCTCCTGCATCACAGTGTTAACATTTTGATATCCATTTATCTCCCTAAAAACGTAGCAGTAGCTCATCCAGAAAGCATACAAATTTATATTACAGAATACACAGAGCCTGGACTGAAAGTAAGGCGAGAAGAGACATTTTTATTTTTATTTTGCATATGGGAAGTTTTTATAAAGTGCAGAAATTTGTTAAGTCCTGTTATTTAGTTGAGATATCTGAATCTAACACTATCTACAAGTAGTAGGTACTGATATCTTACAGACATCTGGCCTTGCTAATGGAATCAAGCAAAAGACAATAATCGTATTTAGCCATTGTATACATCATTTGTCATTTTTTTTTAATGGCAGATATAGTTAAAAGTAGGGAAAGAAACATGATCACACTCTAAGAGTTTTAAGCTAAAATCACACTGTTTTGAAAATCTGTTTCATATCCAGTTTTTAAGTTTGTACAAAATAGGAAAGAACTGCATGAAATTAAAGTTTACTGCCTAACGACGTGTAGCAGAAGTGTTTCTGCTGTTAGTACCAAAAATGCTTCAGTTCATTCTCACTGATAATTTGCCACCTCTGTTTGTGCCAACATTAACAAATAGAAAATCATATTGATTGTAATGTACTACACAAAGTAGGTTTGTTTTAGATTGAAATTCTCCCCTAAAAACAGAAGAAAAAAAAAACACCCAGTGTGTTATTTCTCTTTCCTTTTTGAACAGAGATTAGGAGGATTAAAAGGAGGTCTTAACTGCATGGAGGGTGTTTTGAATTAAATCCAAGATCTTATCCCATGGCTGTAGCAATAGTATTTTGAAAAATCATTTTTCAGCTGCTATGGTGAATGTTTCCAAAAACACAGAAGACGTTTACAATTTGTTACAACAATGAATCAAAATAGCTCCGCTCATTTTCCATGTTAAGTCTCAAGAGTCTCAATAAACGCAACATTGGCTCATTTGAAAGAGAAGAGTGATTGACAGGGTAATACAACTAACACTCTGAAAGAGAAAAACAGGTAGATTAACTATCCATTAAATTAATGCTCATCTACTCCCCAGAGTTTCAGACAACTGGCCTGGGCCTGCTTAATAAGTAAACTATACATGGGTCCAGCAGAAGCATGCTTAGCAACCTAGGCCTTACCCAGCAAGGAGCTGCAATGTTAAGAGTGTGAAGTTAAGCAGGTGATTAATACATTGGTGGATAAAAACAGGGACAAATGTGCTGGCAATTTATTAATGCTAATGTCTATTTCTTGCATTTTATTGAGGTGTACATAGTAAACAGGGTGATGCCGAAAGGGCTCTCGGGGAGCTCTTTTGCATTAGATAGATAACTGCTTTCTGCAGACATCAGGATGCAATTTGGCACTATTGGCCTACACACAGTATTAGAAGTCTGGATAATCAGCAGGAGGAATTGGAGTTTCTGCTTCATACACATAAATTTGCCTAGTTACCAGTACAAAAATTAGTGGGAATATTTGAATTAGTGGTCTGTCAAAATTGCTAGTTGCCACCATAAAAGAAACATCAGGTGGGAAGGAGGAGGGGTGCAGCAGTCTGGTTTGGGAAAAAAAAATCCTTGAAAATGACCTCCATAAATAATGTCCTAGAAAATGAAGAAGGTGAGGCACAATGGAGTGAAAGAAGTAATTGGGGCCTACTGCAAATCATGAAGTCACACTACAAAGTGCTCTTAGACCTGCAATATGAGGCAAATTAATGTGCTCAGATGCAAGACTTTGAAATATATATTCTGGAAATCTCATGGGGAGAATATTAAAATATCCCTTCCATTTTTTGCAGGTTCCTGATTACCATTTACTGTTCTACAAAGTATCTTATCTGCCTTGGGTGAAAGTCTATAGTAGCAATGATCTCAGTAAAGTAGAGTTGAATGCAGTTCTACTGTACATAGAGTGACACATAAGGTAGAGTGTACATAAGGTAGAGCAACCATGACATAGCAGATCATATTGGTTATGCACAAAGAGCATAAATGAACTTGTTTTTCCTAAAGGCTGACTTCACAGATTTGAATGGAACTCTTTTACAAATTAATTGAGAGTCATAACTTAATAAATGTGCCAGGTGCTTTAAAGGCCATAAATCAGAGGGAAAAAAAAAATGGAAGTGCTCAAAAATCAAAAACCTGAATTTAGGGAAAATCACTGAGATAAGTGAAATACAAGCAGCTGTAGAGACAGGTAGAGGAATCTAATTAGCTCTAGGTTATATGTACTATAAAATGTACAGGATACAGTTATATGTACTCATTTCACATGCATATATTCAGTCTATATATACAACATATATATAGACAAATGTATAACATACAAGATAGGAACTGGATGTAAAGAAGAGCACACAAACTGTAGAAATATTTGTCAGGGAAATGCAAAGAAGAAAGATAAACCCTGTGGCTAGCAGATACTAAAGCATCTGATATAGAAAAGAGGGAGATTCTGGAGATCTTCAAAACCCGCTTGGACGCACTCCTATGCCACGTGCTCTAGGTGACCCTGCGTGTGCAGGGGGGTTGGACTAGATGATCTCTAGAGGTCCCTTCCAACCTTAAGCATTTTATGATTCTATGAAAACCTGAGAAGAGCTGTCCTATGATACCCTTGATCAGTTAAAAAGATTGGTGGAAGTGTTGGCAATAGCGCAGATAACACATTGTCTAACAGATATTTCCATTCTATATTTAGCAGAGATATCAAATGAGATGTATAGATAATTCCAGCTGAGGCAGTCAGTTCATGCAATGACGATGGAATACTTTCCAGTTTAACAGTAACTCGGGATGGAATTAAAAAGCTGTATCTAGAACAAGGCCTTTTTATTTTCTTTTTTAAAATCTTTTTATTTTTTATTTTTTTAACAGCAGGTTGATATACCTTGTAGCCAACAGTTTTTAAAACCTGCCTAGTGGTGATGCTCCACAACTAGCTCAAAGGTAGCCTGGAAGATCTCTGACTATTTTTAGGTCTTGTAACTGATGAACATATTAATAGGCATTGGAGGGCATATTGTGATGAGGTTTTTGAAACCTGCTAATAACATTGGAGCTGATAATTGGATATGATAAAGTGGTCTGTCTGACTGACACCCAGGATGGTTTTGATGCCATTTTGTACAGCGCACAGGACTGCACACCATGTGGCAATAAGAAAACTAGAGAGGACTAGAGGGACTGTGGTAAACAAACTCTAACTTTAATACAAATAAAATGTTTTCTGCACGTTACTTGAGACACAAGGGGTCTGTGATTCAGACCCATTCCAGGCTGCTTGATGTGGGGCTGCTCTTATGCTTCAGTTCTTCCATCCGAGGTGTAACTGGTAGCAATTCTCAACATGAAGCACTCTAAAAAATCTCAGGCAAATACTATTATACAATGAAATTTCAACCCGTCTTTATGTGATCAAAAAAAAAAGACTCAGTGAGCCTGTGTGGGCTCTCGGAAGATAGATGTCTGAATGGGCATTGCCTCATCTCTGGTGTCCAGTCTCTTCACTGAAACCCTGGTTCATGGGTATGAATATGTGCTTTTATAGATGTTTGAATTCAGTGTCTCCACAGGCATAGGGCAACTTGCCCAATTACCCAGGGTGAAGTCTCTAAGCATCCCAATGTTTAATTTGGACTGGCTTTCAGCTGACAATTTGAATTTCATTGATTTTTTTTTTCTTTAATCTGGACAAGTCACCACCAATTCTCCTAACAGGTTTTTTCTTTTCTTGCTCATATTCATATGTTGTGCTTTCCCTTTGTCAGAAAAAATAAATTTTTCTTTGATTACTTTTTATGTTTGTTTTCTTTTTTGAGTGTTGATTCCCCACTAAAAAAATCTAATAGGATAGAGAGGTTATAATTTAAATACAGAATAGTAAGACTAAAATGAAAGTGTCCCTTAAACAGTTCTTTTTTAAACCTGTGTGAACTAATACCAATACACTGGATCACAGGAAAAACTCAGAACTAATATGTCCAATGAGAAATTCAGCCTTGACTGAAGTGCTTCCACATTGAGCTGAAATGTCCAGTGGTAGAATCAAAACTGACAGAAGTCAACAGAAAAAGATTCTCTCAATTTCTATAGCATTTGGAGGGGGAAAAATGTAATGAATCTGCTTATAATGGAAAACAGTTTGCAAAATGTGACCTGCTGCTTTCTTTGTTATAAGATACAAAGCAGGTCCCAAATGCATCTCCCAAATTGTTGCAAAACAGGCAGAAATCAGCCCGTGGTCGGTAGCTCAGTGACCTGACTCGGCTGTGAAATCATGTGCTATGATGGTGAAACTGTTCTTGTGCTGACAGATCTTATCTGCACAACGATCCGCACAGCGACAGCAGACGAGTGTCTGAAATGGTCTTTTTTTTGGAACACAACCTTCATTGCTGGCCAGCTGCGCATTTGAACAACCAGGAGCAGGAAAAAAGTTCCATAAATATCCGCACACATTAACAATGCTGTGGATCTGAAAAGGTCTGAAACATGTGGGAAGAGTTTGGAAAGCCCATGGTTTGGAGTGTTTGTGCTATGAGAAACAGCTGACAGTTTTAAGGTGCGCTAGAAGTGGCTAACTACGAGTCATCTGTCAGCCTCCTCATAAATCTGCTAGAAAACAGGTTATGCATAAACAGCCTGATATGATCTATTTTTGTATGCAGGTTACTTGAAGAGAAGACAAGCAATTTGTCCAGGTTATAGAATATTAACTCAGCTATTTTGGTACTGGCAAGAATTCTGAGCCAGATGGTTTGGAGGAGAAAAGTAGAAGACAAGATTTATCCCATTTTCTTTGATTCTGCAAGATGCAAGAAAGCGTCCAGCCTTTCTGTTATTTAAGTATTAAGAATTCCACTTAGTGATTACAGTAGTGCTGTATTCTATGTGTCTCACCGCTTAGGTTAGGTCATCAAATTAAATAGCTTCTAACTTCACAATGTCTGTCTTTCCATTCTCATCCTTTCATTTTGCCAGATTGCCTTTTCCAAATAGGTGCAGCAGACAAACTTGGTGAAATATCAGGTGAACAGAAAAATTCAATAAATCTTTTGACAAGAGTTCCTATGTTATTAATAGCTATGTGCAATATTATAAATCAGAGAGGGGATTTTTTAGAAGACAAGATTTATTTATTAGGTTTCCATGAAGTTATACTAAATGAGAAATGATTTATTTTATCATGACAAAATAATAAATCCCTCAAAATGAGCTTTTTTTTGAGGGAAAAAAATAAGCTGAGAAATGTCAATGAACTCTCGTTTCAGGGGTGACCTAGAGAGGCATTATAAAGAGGGCTAAGAATTCTAGACGCCAATCAATCAATTTCGTCTTCCTTGAAAACACAGACCAGGTACTAGCCCTTGTGATTACAATTACAAACCACTGAGAACTGGACGAGGAGCAACAAGCTCCTTTTACATTTGTCACAGATCAGCTGCAATTTTATGTGAACGGGTGACCTGGATTTGAGCCAAGTGTCCAGCTGGATAATATATGGCCAGTTTTAGGACCTGCATAAGTTACTACTTTGATGCCTCCTGAAGAAACAAAGCTAGAAGTGTTCAGACCCCTCTGTATCATGGCAAGAATCAAATTGCAAATATATCAAACTAAAGGGAGCACAGCTGTTCTGTTTTGTTCTGTTCTGTTCTGTTCTACTCTGCTCTGCTCTACTCTACTCTTTTCTATTCTAATGCACTCTGCTCCAGTCCATTCTGTGCGTGTTCTGCTATGCTGTGCTATACTGTGCTGTCTGGTTTGGTTCCTAACCTCTCCTTTCTCATCCTTAACGTCATAATGAATAAAAAGTGAAACTATGCATCCACACATTGTTACTCTCTGAACAACTTTCTCTTGTTCTCATGAAGCACATACAGTAGATAAATGTAATATGATTATGTAGATTAGGTAATGTTTGTGGTTTCTAGCTAAACAGAACAGAGTAAGAGTAACCTCTATCTAAGAAAGTTTTGCATTTTGCTCAGAGGATTTTTACCCAGATCAGGCTGAGCTACAGAACAGTTTATATGCCAAACAAGTTCTTCATCTCAGAATTTCATATACTGAAATGATTATATTCTGAATTTGAAATATTCTGAGCTCAGGTATCAATAAGTCTGGAATAAAGTGATTGGCACCTTGAGCTTCATTCAAAATATGTGAGGACTCAGTCTTGTGTTCAAGCTAACACCGAAGAGATGGGCTGCCATGTAAATACTAGATAACATTTCCTACGTGCTGAAGGCTTTTTGACCAGATATATAGCCATCCAAAAAGCCAATCCAAAAGCACAAATAGCCAAGATCACTTAGTTCACAAATAACTATGAACCCATGGTCTCAAAACAAATAACCAAGTTGTCAACTTCACTTTGTTTTCTAGGCTAATGAAGGTATAACACAAAAATCACTATTTCTGTTCAAAACAGCATATCAATTTAACAACAATTAAAATATGTTGCAGTAGCAAAACTGGGTCCTCATCTCTAATACCTTGAGACTTGTCCAGGTTTACCCAATAGGCTTAAACCTATAATTAGGACTGGATTTTCAATACTGATGCTGAAGCAGCGTGAAATGTAGACAAAGGGGACATTCATTTTCATAACTTTCTGGGTGACTTTTAGATATACTAATAGAAAGATCTCAATTTAATGCTAGTCCTTAGCCAGTCTCTTAGAAAGTGCCTGAAAATTATTTTTTTGTACACATTGAAATTTGTGCCATGGCACCTCTTGCAAATGTTAGGAGAAACAGTATCCTACTGTTCAAATGGGATTTAAGTATGAAATAGATGTATTTTTTAACTGTATGAATTCGTGACAATTACTTCTTTACAACAGATGTTTTGTTCTTCTGGGAACATCTCCCAGTTAGTGTAGTCTGTTGCAGGATTTTTTTTATATATATACAGGGCTTCACACATCTTTGGCTGAAAATGAAAAAATTAACCCATAGCATTTTATTTCTGCCTTGAATGTTGAGGCTCTACTTACTTCTGCAATTAGATCAGCTCTTTTTCCAGTTACTTTTCTAGATCCATTTATGGTGATGTAGAAGGTAAGATGACCAATAATGGAAGATTTAGAGGACTCCCATAGAAGAGCTTTAATCTGATCCATAGTAGTTTGTAATAAAATTCTATCCTTTAGTGAAGAGCTATCAGATCTCAGAAAATGACCTTTATAACCCTAGTTTTCAGTTCCAAATAAAGTAGCCATAAATTAGATATAACTAATGTTGGGACTTTGCTTTCTGGGGCATAGACATCCAACTGTTACATGTATTCCAGTGAATCAGGTCTCCTTTCCTACTGAGGACTGGGGCCTCTTACAGTAATAACTGACTTCTTTGCTCTGTGCCTCACTCAGGCTGAAGGTCTTGGTCACAGACCTGGCTACCAAGGAATGGTAAATAACTGCATTGACTCACACGCTCACTCTGACTTAGCCTGGATTTGTGGTTTGATACATTTCCCAAAAGCTTACAGAATTTAGTTTGAGATGATTTGCATGCCTTAACGCAGGGGAGAGAGTGTGGGAATATACTTTCTTCTACTTCTTCCTCATCAATAGTAAAAGACTTCTTCTTTTCTGGCTTGGGGGTAACAGCAGAGCCACAGAGGTAGAAGTCATTGAAAATACGTAGTCATGAATTAAGCACTTTGGGGATCATTCCTATGGCTTGCAAGCCATACAAACCTTGCATGCTGTGTAAGCTCTCATCTCCATCACAGCTTTCTAGTGGTAGGGCAAAATACCCTGTCCCAGTGCAGGATAAAAGGAATATTTGACAGTCTACCCCGCACAGCAGATGTGCTGCAGTCAATCCAGTCTTACTCATTAGGAGCGGGAAGGGACAGTCATTGCATCACTTTTGTACTTACTGGAAAACAAACATTATGGAAAGGTTTGCCTTTTTCTTGCCTTTTTTTTTAAATGCCATTTATTTCTTCCTTCCCTCATTGGGGATGGATTTAATTTCATTCAGACCAGCTGACCTTTAAGTTCTCAACAGATCCATTTTATGAATCACGATAAATACGTCAGGTAGTTGCCCTAGAAGCAAGCATGGGTTCAATGGAATTTCTCACTCGGTGCCCGGTGAGCGCTGTGAGCCCAGCTGCAGGGAAGAACTCAAGGCCAGTCAAACCAGGTTAGGAGGACTATGTCCTGAGAACCTACCTCACACAGCTCTTGTATTTGGATACTGAAACTCCTTTCCGCAGGTGCCCTCCATACAGAGAAATACCTGAATGCTGTAGCTACACGTACCTTCAGCTTCAGCCCTGCACATACAACCTGGCAGCCCAGGAATGACAAGACTGAGCATTTTACTTATGCCTAAATTCAGGTAGGACTTTGGAGATCCTGTTCCACAGCTTAGTCTTGTAGGTGTTCCCTAAGAGTTGCCATATGTATTGATATTACCTGGCTCCTAGTCATAGTGGCCTCCTCCTTTTCAAAAAACACATTTTGGAGGGAACACACCCTTTCAAAATGGTGTATTCCTGATTCTGTCCCTTGCTCAGGGAATGTAAATCAAGCTTTGATTCCACTCTTTGATTAGGGAAGTTCAAACTCACGTCTCCCATATCCTAGTAAATCGGCTTAGCTAAACTATTCTTTGGAAAATGACAAAAACACTGCTTCTATGAGAATGAGGATTTAGAAACACACAGTTCTGAATGAGGGCACAGTGATGAGCATGAGCTTAAACTTTGTGAGCAGAAGAAACCAGGCTTGGTCCCAAAATTTTATCTAGTGGCAGTTTTAGTAGGACCCTCCTCATACATGTGCAAGTGCTCAGGATCTAGCAGCTTTCCTCTCTTGTAGCATTTGTGACCTTTCCTTTCACCCATTTGTTTTAAATTATGCTGAGCTATTGGCCATTTTTAGAGAGTTTTCTGTAAAGGCAGTGGAGCTGAGCCCTGAACGGACTTTCATAATGGAACAAAGTCTTAAATCAATGTGAAATGCACTCAGAAATAGGTTGTTCATCCTCCTCTTTTCTTCTTTGTGGGTGGCTCCAGAGAATAATGGTCCTATTGCTTATATACAGCAAAAGGGGGAAGAAAGAAGGGAAAACGTTGACCCAGCTATAACCATCACTAGCATCAGCTCAGGAGGGCTAGAGTAATGCAAACACAGCTCCATAAGATGGAAATCACTATATTAAAAGCATCTGGCACGCACAGAAATGGGTTATTTTGGCACAGTCAGTAACATTATCAAGACTTAACCATGTAAGGCTGTGTTGATTGTTATTTATAGCATCAGCTTAAAAGGGGTATGGAAATTATACGGGAACCTCATTAGTATCAGCACGCAAACCCTGGGCAGTCTTGCTGCTCCAGTGATTGCATTCATTCCACAGGACAGAGAGAACAAGCAGCCACGGAGAGATGTTCTCAGTGCCGTTCAGCTTTTTTATATGGAGAAACGATACGTAAAGAGAGAGAGTAAATACAATACAGACCAGGCAACACCTTTCAGGGGTTGTTACCTGTGTTTTCTAGAGCTACACACATATGCTGACAGCCGTTGGCGTGGCATCACCACTTTTCCTCTCGTTCCCATCATTTGCAGATAGCTGGTATTCACTAGCCTCAGGTGTGTATTGCGGGAGACTTCTATTTTCTTCAGAAATTATGCTGTTGGAAAAGGGAATGTTTCTTGCTGATAAAACTTTAAAGATCTGTGATTTTTCTTCTTCAGAGGGGAGTATGTTGTAAACTGAAACATCAAGGGATGACATATTCCATTAGCAGATGTGCAGGCCATGTACTGCACGCATTCACAATGTGGTGAAATCTGGCATTAAATTGTTTTAATTGTAAACCCCTTATCACTCTGAGTACTTTTCAGTCTTGCAGGCTCTTATTTTCTTTAACTAGGTCATGACTCATTCACCTGATGCTGAGCCAAGTTAAAGAGGTGGCTGATTTAGTGTTTAAACCGAGATGTTGCCAATTACTAATACAACTATATGGTATGTACACCAACATATGTGTTACAGCTCTGGCTTATCCCGACTATTCAGGTAGCATATATCTGCTACAGTGCCATTTTGAGTGCTTTAACCTCAGGTGTGTGCTTCAAAAAGCCCCTATTCAGTTGTGAGCAGCTGGTGTTGCTGTCACACTAGCTCTTGTCAAGGGAAACGTTGAAAGGCACTTGTTTTTCAAAGGTTTTAATGTACTGGTATGAATGCTTGAGGGCTTTGGTACTTAGCATGTTTGCAGGTTACCTTGCCAGAGAATTACAGAATTAAAGGACTGAATTTGAGAAGTCTCAGTCTACCCAAAAAGCAGAGCTGCAAAGATATTACTTGAAAGATAAAATCATGGCTTGAATTGTAGATTTTTTCCTGATGTGCTTGCTACTGCTTGTTGTCCACATTTAATAACATACCCAGATCTTTTTAAATTCAAACTCCTGTGCTAGCTAACCTTAATCTGTGAGTTTTATATCAGGTAGGTGAGTGGAAAAAGAAGTGCAAGAGCTCTGTATTTTTAAACTCTGCATTCCTGTGGGAGTCTGTTAATTTTCAGAGGTTCCAGTTCAGGCTCTAACCGAACAACTGCGATAGAGGTTAACAGTCTGAGAGCTTTAAGTGTTATCCCTTAACTGTATCAGATTTAAAGTTTAACTGTATCAGATTTTAAATTTTCTAATTAAGTTTGTCTTTCATTCTGCACTGGTCATAATGTGTTTCATTTAATAGGTTTTTGACTGATAATAAAGTTTGTAGTACTGATAGCTGGTTTGATAGGAAACCAAGTACATGTGAAATACAGTCTTTTCTAGTACTGGCACCACCTGATTTCACTCATCTGTCCAGCTGGTGCAGCCGTCCCTAAACACTTTACCTCTGAACTCTTCCTTTCTGTGGATTAACTGCAAAACTTATGCTGACAGCCTCACTCATATGTGCAGTTATTTTGTGCTTGACCAGCATACCCACCCAGATTTGCTTCCGTAGGCTGGATGTCAGTTTAATAAAATCTTTATAACTACTTATATGCTTTGGATATTACAGGAAAATTTGAAGTGCTTAGACTTTGGATATCCTTTTTTTTCAAAGGGGATTTTTTATACACAAATTCCTTTTTTCCTCTTTAATAAACGTTCTAATCGGATCCTGCTGCAGCAGTTCCTTTCCAATCCTTATAAGGTCTAACTAGACCTGCTATAACATATGTAAATCTGATCAAGCATTTTAAAATTTATTCTTCTTTATTCTCCTTTCCTAATGTTAAAAATCAGGCAGCCAAGCTACACTCATCCTCAAATGACTAAATGGCACAATTTTTCTCATTGCCTGTTTAGAGCTCATTCTGCGTCATTTATTTATGACATCTCTTCCTCTTCTTGACATTATTGCATTTGCAGACAAACTTCAGATTTCATAAGAGGTATTATTACTGAGAAATTACCTGCAATATACATTTATCTGTAATTTTGGAAGAATGTCTCTTATTTCCTGATAATGTTTTGTGCTGTTTGGTTTCAGGCTGGGTTCATATGATCAGAAACTTCCAAGTCCCAAAAGAGCTTTTGAACTTACTCTCTTGTAAGCTGTCAATAGGTGATTAAAGTTATGTGTTCTTGTGTTTTCTGGGCCACAATTGTTGAAAAGGAAATCACTCTGTTATTCTCAAATGAACTACTAAGTAATGATAAATGGAGGGCTGCATGTCTTCTAGTAACTGTCCTTGCAGTGTAGCAGACAGACGTTAAACATCCTGTGCCTCCCATTTATGTAAACATCGGTTTGGAAATTACTAGGTTCAGTAGTCTTCAAAACCCTCACCAACCACCTGGCCACAACTAGAAATTAGAAGCGCAGACCTAACTTCAGGACAAAAATGACCATTTGGGAGATGTGGGTTCAGGATCATGCCCTGGCTATGACTAACACTCTACCTGACATAACAGCTTCGAGACCAAAGGGGTGCTGTGCACACATTACTTGATAAGGGCAGAGGAAGGGGAACAGAATATATATATATATATATATATGTATATATATAAAGAGAGATCTTGAAAGGTGATCACTTCCCTTGGTTCCTTAAAAAAATAGGAGGAATACAGCTTCTTCTGAAGCTTCTTCCTAGAAGGAGAGTTATGTTGCCTATATGAATACTTCTGGTCCCATATTTTGGATCTTCACAACATCTGGTGCACATGTCTAAGTTAAATAATTATTCTCTACTGACTCTATGGGAAGTGAGAGCTTCCTAAGTTTATCAGCTCCTTAAGATGAGTGCCTACAGTAAAGGTATGAATGTCTCCCTTTGTAGCATGTCAGATTCTCAAATATTTGAGTTCAGTCAGGGTGAGAGTAATATTATGTTTTGAATTTAAAGTCTTGAAGTAAAAGTTAGGGACATAAAATAATCATAAAGATCATTCAAAAATAATGACAACCAAATAGGGAATTTGATAAAGTGGGTAAAGGAGGATATTTTAGTAGGCAAGCTGGAAATCTGAGGCAATCTGGTGAAAAGGAACGGTCTGAAGAATAGAGAAGTGTCTGGCAAATGTTATATAACTGAAATTACTCTGGCCAGCTTTGGGTAAAGAACAGCCAAAACCCAGAGTAGGCTCTGGTAAGGACCGCCCTGAAAGAAGAACTGGAATGGAAAAAACTTGTGAAGCAGTTTCCAACCGTCCCAAATTCCTTTGTCAGTAATGGGAAGTGCTCTTTACCGGTTGCCTTGGATGGGGCTGGAAGGGGTGAGGTAGTGTCTAAGCTTCATCATATACCTAGCAGCGTTTGTGCATGCACAAGCCTAACCAAAGGAGAGGAGAGCATCAGTTCCCAATATTTCTGTGCGTGTGTGAGGGGGAGATGTCCTGCTGTCCTGCTGAATTGGTTGCACTTTGCCTGGTTTGTCTACCAGCACCAATCTGTTGTTGGCGCGCACGGCTCATTGTCCCCAGAAAGGGACATAGCAGCAGAGCAGCTGTGGTGGTTCGGCGGAGCATCTACAAATGACATCTAAATGACAAGAAGCCGCCAATTTCTTATTTTGCCATTCCAGTAAAAGGCTGTTTTCTGGTTCAAAAACATCCCAAGTGCCCTCAGCTTTTCATGACCTACATTGCATGCATGAGATACTGTTACCCTGCCCTGCCACCAGTGACAGACACCCAGGGACAAATTGTCAATACTGTTTTCTCAGAAATAGAGATGATGTGTGTCTGAGTCAGGGACAGAGGAACCAAAGGGTGTATAAACAATACAAGAGCAGAAAGACAAAAAAATGTGCTACAGAATCTGTTTGAATTTGTCCTCTTCATAATTTTACATGAACTCAGCATATTCAGTAAGTCAGTGGTGTCAATTCAAAGACTCGAGTATTTTAACCTGCTGTTTTTTTAAAACAAGAACACAGATTATGAGCTTTAGAGGATACAGAGAGACCAAAGGTCTTTTTAGCCAAATATCCTGTCTTTGACAATAGTCTGTAACATCTCATAGAGTAAAAAGGCGGGCAAGTATTCAGGGATATTTGTCCTTGTACATTTTCGCAGAAAAATATAGCCCTGTTATTTGGGGAATTTGTGCTTCAGGTTGCAGCTGTATTTTTGTACGTAATGCCCTTAAAGGACTTCTCCCCGTTAGTTTATCTAGCTGCTAGAAAAAGATCATTCTACATACTCCCTGTCTAATGTATTTCCCCTAATCATCTGCTACTGGGTATTCCCAAAGACAAAATGCTAATACCACTAGATAAGATGATCAGAGCTGGTTCTCTACTGATTGGGATAGTGACTTCCATTCAGACTAAGGATTGCACAGTTGTAGAGATTTCGTGTTTGAAGGTTTTTGAGATTAAGCTGCAGGTGACCTGATCTACCATAGATGACCATTCTGCTTTGAGTGGGAGATTGGACAAGATGACCTCCAGAGTTGGTCCTTTCCAGTCAACATGTCCATGATTCTGTGGTGGCTGATGTGATTGAGGGAATCTGAAACAGAAATTTTGTGCTGAGGAATTGATAGCATTTAGTATGAATGTGATTTGATGGCATCTGTTGCTCTATTCCCATTCACATCAAGGAGAAGCTATTACAGATTGAGCTAATTCAGCCATTGGCATTAGCAAGTCAGTTGTGCAGACTTGGGTAACAGCTGCTAGATGGGTTCAGCGGGTGGATGGAAATGTGTTTAGTTGGAATTGCAAAGTGGCAGCACTCCAGCCAGTGGTTTACTGTGACACTTTTACAGAGGGACTTTGTGCCTCCGTTTCTGTGGCCAGAAAAATGTGTGTTTTTTTTTTTTTTTTTGAAGTTTAGATTCTGTAAAATGCTTGAAAGTATTCAGGTTGTTATACTAATAAATTGTGTTTTCTATTTTGAACCATGGACATTTTGGATGGGCTTATTAAAGTGAGATACCAAATTTCGTTACATACACAAGCAAGAAATCTGATGCCACGAATCTATCCCAGCTGTCTCTGGGTTGGTTTCCTAGGAGGACTTTGATGCCTCTAGACATCAGATTTCTTAGGTAGTTGGCCCTCTGAGTGCAGACAAGAAATGTGCACAAAGTATCTAGGCTCCCTGTGAAGTGCAAAGAGAAATTTAGATATCCTGGAAAAAAATAACCAATAACACATGTATTAAACAGACAGAAGACTAATGCTAACCGATAGGAAAAAGCAAGAACAGGTGTTTTAGTATGTTATAAATACTATCCCTCTCCAGAGCATAGACTCTGGATTCGAGCCTAGAGGATGGTGTATCCATTCATTTTAGAGCCCAGAATACTTTCCGGTAGACAGATGTTTACATCTGTTTTTAGAAAGAATAGAATAAAGCTCATGCTCTCCTTTTAAAATAAGACTGAAGAAGAACATGGCATGCTTCTTTTATATAACAGTCTTATGTTTTAAATGCTTACCCAGAAAAGAGGAGACTATGGTCTAGGCAGGAACTGAATGTAATTTTCCTCAAACATACTTCTCATACAAGTGCCCTGAGCACATGGACACATTTCCCCCTACTTTTCCACTATGCCTAAATGAAATAAAAAGAGAACAGGTATAATACTTTAGCTTAATACAGAAGAGGAAGTCCTGGGTTTTGCTTTATTACAGGACAGTTAAAATTTGCATGGAGAATTCTTCAAAATGAATCTTTGAAATCTTTGTGAAATCTTTGTGCAAGCCATATACTAAATATACAAACAGTATCTATCTCTCTTCTCATTAGGGTATTCTTATATCAGGAATGTCTTAAATTTGGCTGCTGGGGCCCTATGGGCACACTGGGAGAAAAGTTTTATTCCTTCCTCCCATCCAGATTGCACAGTCTGATCATCTAAACAATGTTTCAGTCAAACCTGTTGGTGCTTCATGAATTTTGTTGCCTTCAATGGCAGGCTTGATCTAGGCAAAGTCTTCTGGACATAGATGTCTTTATTCCGATAAAATCCTGTCCTTGGAGTCTACATTACTCACTGGCTCCCTAAATTGCTTAATTAAAACTACACTCTTCAAATCAAGAACTGAATCCAAATCACTTCAATCTTAATACAGAGATGTGGTTCTTCAAATGCTTAGTACTTTAATAGCCAGCCTGCAGGCTCTTTATCTATCTTGTGCGTGGCTTCCTCCCTTGATAATTGCTCTCAGATTTCCTCAATTTCAGGGAAGTGAACAGGGCTTTCTAATAAAGTCCCAAACCAATACTCTTTGATCAGAAGCCTGAAGAAAGTAACTGAAACCTTTCTGTTTCTGCAGGATGAAGCCCTGGATAGCAAAGACAAAATGCAAGCTGCTGTAGCTCAAGATAAGTCTCAAACCTTTTTGTTCTAGGCAAGAGGAAGAATTTAATTCCACAAAGTTGAGTTTTCAGTGTTTGATGCTGAATGAAAGGCAGAGGTATGCTGGCACTTGTGAACACGGCATAAAACCATTTAAAGTTAAAAAGCCAAACTAAAAGACGGAAAAAGCAGTGACTGACTCTTCTTATGCTCAGCTGTAAGCAAAATATGACCTTAGCTTTTTCCAGTCAGAGTCAGAAATCACTGTCTTTATGTTTACTAAATAACTCTCTGAAAAAAGTATACAAAGTAGTTTGTAGTTTTCTAATTCATAATCACAAATAAATAACAGAATAATGCAAAAGTTTTGATGTCCAAAATGCAATTTTTCATGTTAAAAACATGGGTAAGGCAACCAGATGTAATGATGAAGTTCATGTACACTGAATAATTCCCAATTTAGCAAATTTTGTGTGTAGGGTCATTCAGAATTTTTTAACGTGGCACAGATGAAATTCGGATAATGAAATCAGGCATTTGAAGCTTAGAAAATATCGTTTCTATACACAGGCATTTTATTCCATTGATATCATATATCATTTTCCACAGGCTTACTACATCATCAGGGAACCAAATGAATTAACAAATGGCTGTTTATTGTTTTTCCGTTGACTTCTGAGTTTTTGACTATACACTATTCAAATTCTTTTATTGTTCATTGTATTTAAGGCCATGTCCTAGATGGAGGTTACTCTCCATATGAGTTATGGGACTGGATTGTGTGAGTACTCTTTGTTTAAGTGGAAAATAGTCGAGTCTGAGCAGCTCGCAGCAAAAAATCACCAGATTTTGAAATGATGTGGAAGAGAGATCTTTAGGTGCTTCATCCAGTGATGATCCATGTGTGGGGGCAGTTAAAACTATCGGAAGAACAATAATTGATGTTGTGGTAGAGTGCCATCTTAAACTATATCTCACCCATTTCTGACCAGGCCTAATTTCCTATTTCTTTTTTGAGATACTTCATCACATGTCCTTGCTGAACTCATTGGGGTGCCACCAAGAAGGTAAATTATCTATAGCAGGTGTAAACTGGTATTATTTATATAGACCATCTGTAAAGGAGAGAAATATGCACAAATCACCAATGAGTTTCTTGGATATTTACCAGCAACAGAAAATGATTAGTATTAGGAAGTTGGGCATCCATTCCAGTCTAAAGAAAAAAAAGTATTCTGTGACTGCAGACTTGTCACTTTCTGTCTCACCTCACTATGTTCCTACAACTGCTTTGATTCTCCTGGGCACCTTGGCCCAAGTGTGTGCTGCACCAGTCCCCATTCCCATCCGCCAGCAAGGGTTTCTTCGTTAAAGAACAAAGCTCGTGTTTACTCATTTTCAGATTGCCCTTGCCTTTCACCAATCTCTCCTGTGCCCTGCTCCACTCTCAGTGGATCATTTCTGCTCTCTGGTCCCTCACATCACATTTGCGTTTCCTCTGCATTTGCATCAGCTCAGCTTTCTGTACTAAAGTGTCCGTGTGCCAGAAAGGGGATTGTTAAGGATCCAGCAAAGACAGCAACTCTGCTTCTCATCCTGGAACTCCGGAACAAATGATGAGCCAGAGATGTTGCCAAAAGCTTGAGTCTGTTCAGTGAGGACAGAACTGGTGGTGTTTAGCTTCTAATACTGAGGATGCCTTCTGAGCCCATTTAAAGTATGATTTCATAGAAGCTTAAATCTTGTAAATCTTTGCCCAGGTTTCACTGAAAACAGTGCAACTCTTCCACCCTGAAGAAGGTATTGTTTTTGTCAGGTTTCCAATATGTACTTTGGTCTAGGTGTGTAGCTTCTGCAGTGAAAATGTCTGCATATGTCTAATATTATAAAAATGTTTATTTTCTATACATTTTTTCTTGGAAAAATCTAAACAGTTGCACGACTTTGGATGATACTTTCCACCCTAAGGCTGAATTTTACACCTAAAGTGAAATTTCAGCCCAAATGGTTTAGGATTAGCAAAGCTGTAAACTATTGCATACCAGGTCTTCTAAGTGGAAGTGTTAGGAAATTTAATAGTAGGCAGTGCTACCAACTCCACCTATAATATAGCTTAAATCCACTATGAGGTCTGTAAATTAGATCATTCTAAAAGCAATACTAAAACAATAGCAAATATTTTTAAATAGAACTTGAAATGTTATAAAAAGTTTTACAGGCTTTAGCTGATGCATATATTGTGGTTCCGATCTTGCAATATACCATGAGGAGAGCCAGGAGTCAAAGCATTTCAGCTTTGGTGTCAGTATTCCCACAACAGCCGATTGGCTGAACTTCCCTACCTTGATAGTCTAAATCAAATTTTTGTGAGAGTTTTTGTGCTAGATAGTTTGTGCCCTAAAATCTCTGCTCAGTCATTATATAGACCAACTCCCAGTGCAGGCAGGGTTTCCTGAGAGAATACTGAGTGTTAACTGAATAAGGACATTCATGTGTAGAGATATTTTAACCGTAATTCTAGCCAAGTAGCATAGTTTCTGTGATGTTTTTATGATAAGGGAGAGCAGGATCAGGGTGTGCATATGGAGGTGGGAGTGAGAAGGCATGGAGTAATTAACATCTATCAGATCTAAATTCTTTCTTAGTTACTGGAAAGCAGATGTTTGTAGAAGAGGGATGGAAAAAGTAAAACACAATTGTTTTGGACAAACAGACCCACTAATATTTCCCAAAGACCATGGTGAAACTGTGGTGGATAAGTGAATGGAGAATGCAATGAAAAGTTAGGGATCAAAATAGCATCTGGATAAAATTGGATAAATGGGTATGGATTGGAAATGGATAAAACAGTGGATAAACTGATAGAAGGATGGGTCTTTTTCTCTCTTTTTTTCTCTCTTTCTTGAATTCTCAAAAAATAGATGTGACAAACAGTATTAAATGTATTGAAATAGGTGAACTTTAACCCATCTCTCATAGTTGCCCAACCTTCTTTATACCTCAAAATCAGCCAAGACATCCTTCCACTGCTCATTGCTCCAGATCTGAGAAAAACATATAACATGTTTAATAGCCATTTCATTGACTTTACCTAATGCCTAATCATCTCTGGCTTTCTTAGTATCTTTTCTTTTTGTCATACATTTTTTCTTCTTTCTATTTTATGATCTTGTATAACATTTTTGTTGCTTTTTAAGAATTTATTTTATCTGCCTAAAGCATCTATATTTATACTCTTAGTCTTTTCACACAGATATTAACAGATAATGTTAATATGATGTTAATATATTAATAGCCAAGATTCTGATTCAATTCTTACCTTGATATGAGCACAAAAGCAGGCTTTGCTTCTATTTTATTTCAAAAGTGGAAGAGAATTTTCCTCTTCTTGCTGATTTAGGAAAGAAGCACTCTTCTGTATCTCCCTGTTCGCAGTGATTTGATGAAAATCATTTCCATCACTGCACTGCAATTTAGGCACTCTTCTATAGGGTGATAGGTTGTTTGTTTGCCCCACTGCAGAGTTGAGATTTTTCCTTATGTAGACACAGAGATCTCTCACTTTCAATCGTGAATGAAAGTTTTTAAATTAGCTTCACTACTCTTTAAAAGAAGGATGAAGATGGAAAAGAAAAAAACCCTGAGATTCATTCTCAATGGAGAGAAGCTTAACCACATCTCTTACTAATTATTAAAGAGTAATAAAAACCAAAAATCAAGACAATAAAAGCATGTTAGGATGGGGTAAATTTATTATAACCTCAAGACTTTTGAGACCAAACATTATTTTTTAAAGAAACTTTTCAAAGAGAGAGGATTTAGTCCTTAGGGTGGAATGGGACTGTGTTGAATAAATCAAGGATATTATACGAAACTAATTCCCTTTCAGAATGCTAATTTTCCTGAAGTTATGCAAAAGGCAAATAATGATACAAATAAATTATGTTTCTAATAAAGCAGATGAATAGAGCTTAGGTTTATGAGTTCTTGAGGCAAATGAATGAAGGACATATCATGCTGCTTCCTTGGCATCATGATAAAAAAGGTCTGCACTGATGAATATAAAATGCATGTGAATATTCCTGAAATCTAGAATCGTCCTTTCAACCTGTCAGATCTACTTTCCTTATTCTTGCTGTGCCAAGGATACTGGTTCTTCACACTCCTTAGCCTTTGTGTTCTCCTCAAAATGACACCTCTGATAAAATGGAGTGGCAGGATTATTATACAACTGGAATTCAGAATATTTGCTGAATCTGGACTCTATAACAGCATGGCATGGAATCTCATTTTAGAAATGAATTAAAAATTACTTGGATGTCTTTGCTTTCAAGTAGGCTGGCAAGCAGAGAAGGGACCATAAATCAAGGTTAATGATAATGGCAATGTACCAAGTTGGAAGCGAAGATGAACATCAGGAGTATTGTAAGAATTGGTGCTAGGCCCAGGTTTACTAAAAGTCACTATTTATTATTTTAATGGAAACTAAAGAATACTAAAGTCAAAGCAGTTGCCAAAATCTACAGAAGATGGAGAAGTCATCTTGCCTATATGACTAGACTGCCTAGATTGACTGAACAGTCTTCGGAGTATTACTTACTCAGTCCATTATAGTTTTCCGGATTCTCCTGAGAAATTGGGGATAAAAAGTTACCTCAAAAAAAAAAAGAGGTTAGGAGCAATAAGTTGTTGTCTAGAAACACTTTTCTATAGACTCAGAGAAAGTCCAGATGAGTGTGATAGATGCCTGAAGTATCTTCAGAATGTATAAGCAAGATTAAATCAGGAGTAAAAAAAAAAATTCCTCATTAAATTTGCTTACAACTAATATATTCAGCTAGAGAAAGATGCTTCAAAAATATGTCAATGAAGAAAAAGTGTTAACAGGGATCAGGATGTGAAAATAAGCTTTTAATATTAAGAAGTTCCATAATCAAATATTTTCCAGCTTCATGTGTAGTAATCAGATACATAATAAATAATTTCTTTGCATCACTAATAAAAAAGTATCTTGAATAAAGAACATAAATAATAGTACTGAATGAGAAGTCAAGGGGATAATTCAACAAATCACATATGATTTTTTTTAAAAGAAAAGAGTCAAAATTGGCCAAATAATGACTAAGAGAGAAAAGAAAACCTGCTAAAAGTATTTATTTAAAGATGAAAACAGCAAAGGGAGTGATAGCCCAAGAGGCATGAGTAAGGAGGATGAACTCAGTATAACATTAAGCTGAATATTAAAAGTATTGCTTAATCGTGACATTCAGATGACTCTGAAATATTTTGCAAGGGAGAAGATGCAAGCCCATAACATCAAGGCAAACAGTGGGTTCTGCTTGATTTATTAGTTTTAATAATTTCATAAAAAAATGAGAATATACTATTAGCATGTTCCTCTGCTAATTATGGTATGGGCAAATTGCAAATAAAGTAAAATGTGGCCCTCTAAAGTCTGAAAAAAGAAAAAAAATGGTCAGTTTTGATCTACTCTCTATTCTTGCCAAGGAAAACTGAATGAGATAGAAGAAGCAATGAAATCAAAACTCTTATCTTGTGGTTGGGCCTTTCCCTGGAAGACAGAAGCATCCCTGAAAGATGGCACTATGTTCTGAAAATTTTATTGCATTTAAGAATCCTGTATCCTATTCTAATGGTATACATAGTAATTGTACAAGACACTTAAATACTTGTTACCACAAAGACTGGAATCCAGTCCACTCTTGCAAAGGAGTTCTTCAAACAGAAAAGAGAAGGATGTTCTCTTGGCCTAGTGATTCCTTTATAATTTCAAGGAAAGTTGGCTGGCTTGAGGAGTGGTGTATGAAGTCATCTTTCAGCAGCTCGATGTCTAGATCCATTTCCGAGACATTTGATATTCTTTAGGCTAAGAAAACAACCAGAAGCAGTTGCTTTACAACTGGGCAGATGCTTTGCCTATGCATCACTGGATGAAAGACCTGCACTGCAGCCTCCAAAAGCTTTGCTGGAACTTCCACACAGAACCCTGCTCAGCAGACATGCCATAAAAATCTTGAGCAAATAAGAAAGCCTTAAGAATGTTTTTTTTTATGTCTTCGGATGTAAATAATGTAGAGGACTTCTCAGCATTTTCAGTGTGGGAGCATATGATGTGATTGATGTTGCCCAGGTACATAACTTACTGATAAAAATTGAAGTACCATTTTGGAGTCAGGCATCTAAATGCCCCACATCTGACCTTAGATCACTGATTCTGCAAAATGTAATGCATAGACTGTGCAGTCCACCTAGAAATTCACTGGGAAGAATGGTCCCGCAGTCAATAAAAGCTCCAAAGCTGACTTTCAGGAAGCAGGAGTGGAGAATTTATATCTTCAAAGGCCACCTACTTACACTACATCACCTTTGTTATGAAGCCTGAGAACCTTGTCATGGTCTGGAGGCAATTTGCTTTTGTATGCATGTGGCAACTTTAAAGCCTGTCTATTGGCACCTGCCCCGAAGCAATTCCCTGCACTGCAAGTAGTCCATTAAATAACACAGAATTTCTGATTAACGTGAAAAAGAAAAGGGAAAGGGAAAGGGAAAGGGAAAGGGAAAGGGAAAGGGAAAGGGAAAGGGGAAGGGAAAGGGGAAGGGAAAGGGGAAGGGGAAGGGGAAGGGGAAGGGGAAGGGGAAGGGGAAGGGGAAGGGGAAGGGGAAGGGGAAGGGGAAGGGGAAGGGAAGGGAAGGGAAGGGAAGGGAAGGAAAGGAAAGGAAAGGAAAGGAAAGGAAAGGAAAGGAAAGGAAAGGAAAGGAAAGGAAAGGAAAGGAAAGGGAAGGAAAGGAAAGGAAAGGAAAGGAAAGGAAAGGAAAGGAAAGGAAAGGAAAGGAAAGGAAAGGAAAGGAAAGGAAAGGAAAGGAAAGGAAAGGAAAGGAAAGGAAAGGAAAGGAAAGGAAAGGAAAGGAAAGGAAAGGAAAGGAAAGGGGAAAAGCCAAGTCTTTTGCTTTTTGCAGCTTGGCTTAGATTTTTATTGACTACATATAGTGGATGATTATGTCACTTTTACTATAAAAATCAGCGGAAAGTCATGAATGCGTCAGTGTCAGAAAAGAAAGGCCAAGATCTGCACAGGAGCTTAAGGTATTTAAATCCAAAACATATTCTTGGAGCCTTTTCATCTCTTTAATAGAAACTGCATTCCCATCAGCACAGGTATCTAGAAGTCTACATTTCTGAATTTCTGGGCATACAGATTTTTTTCAAATCCTGGTAACCGATCAGTATCTAAGTCCTCTCAGTGTCCCTATGCTCCACATACAGTGTGAGTCTTGCTTGTGAGGTGCGGTAGGGACTCTCAAGACGTGTTCCAGTCTTCCACAGAACAAAGCACGAGAAGCAAGAAGTGAAAGATCTATTTAATCTTTAATACACCAATGACTAAGACATCAATGGACAAAAATTCTTCCACCATTTAGTCTGGCCCAGAAGTCTCTGGTGAGGTCTGTTTTTCTCCTAAGATCAGTGAAGCTTCTCCTCTCTGTGGGATCCCATGTTCCCCTGTGAACATAAGTACAAGTTACATGCCTACAACCCACCAGTCTATCAGGAAAGTACTCAGACCATCTTTCTGAGTGCTTTCTGAGTGCATCTTCAGTGCACAGGGTGCTGTTAGTGCACAGGGTGGTGCAAGCTGCTTTTAGTGTTTCTGAATGGAGTTATTTCACTGTGGAAAAGTTAATGAATAATGACTAGCTTATGGAAGACAGTGATGGTGAAATTAATCTCTATTATAACGTTGGAAGGCACCTTGTCCAGCATGTACGTGACTCAAATCTAGCTGTCTTACCTGGATGAGTGCCTTGAATGTACGGATATTTGGCAGAGAGATCAGCATGACCATTTATGAGAATTTTCTTTGCAAGAAAAGTGTTAGTCTAACTGGGACCTAATTCCAGGCAGAGGTTTCCCTTTATCCTAACAAGAGGGGTCAAACCCTACACTTTGGACACTGTGATCAATTTGGGCCAATGATGGAGTAGAAAGCAGATTTGCTCTAAGTTCTCTATAGTTTGGGGGGATTTGGGTTCACAGGTCTGAGCAGGGGTCACTAAGCACGGGTCTAGAGGTTATTTTAAATGGAGTTAAGTCACCCATTGTTCCAGATGGGCTGGGGATTCGGCACTAATCATGCCAGAACGAGGTGACTACATTGAGCATTTATTCAGGTGAAAGCACATAAAAGAAGCAAAGTATGGATAACTACTCACGAGGTGATACCTGCCAATCTGGACCCGAACGTCCTCTCGAGCTGGCAGACCAGAGAGAGGGAGTTGCTGACCGGCTCCCGCAGAGACACCGTAGGCCTCAGAGTGAGGAGTTTCTCCTCCCCTCCCCGCTCTCTCTGCACTGTCCTCTCCATGCCCGGTGCATCCTGGCACGTAGGGTCACACAGGAGGCAGCCCGGGGGTCGGACAAACTCCGTCTTCAGCTGCGCAACTCTCCCCACCAGGTGCGCAGGTGCGCACACCATTCGGGGGTCCCAGCCCTCAATTCGAGGGTCCTGCCTTCCTCCTCTTCTTCCTCCCTCTTGGGTGTTTGACCTTCAAAACTAGTTTAGCGCATGTCTGCGGTTATGTTGGCTACATGTCCAGTCGAGCAGCCACCTTCAACAGGTTTCCGGAGGGGGCTGCCTGTGAACTGGGCTGAGCAACTGCATCCATACTCCTTATCGCTCAGCCTAGGCAGGCAAACATCTTCTTTCTCAAGGTCTGGCCTCTGCTTCCCACGGGAGAATTTTATGACTCTACAGATCATAGAAATTTCCATCTCCAATACGCCAATGCAATAGGCCATGGCACAGAAAAGAAACAACTGGGTCACTGGACAGCCAAAGGCAGGTCATGGCTCTCAAAGATCATGGAAAATGGAGTCCTGGTTGCAATCACAGAAGGCTCATCACGAGCAAAAGAGACACAGTCTTTTCTTCTTAACTAGGCATAGCATCATAGCTCAGCTGAGAATGGATAAAGCTTCTTCACAGCCTTGGAGAGCGCAAGCTGGATTCAAATTGCTGCAGGGAGCCCCTCCACTGTTTGCAGGGTGTGTTGAAAATGAGGCTGAAGAAGCGGGAATTGGTGCAACATTCTTGGAGTGGGTGGATCTGCTTGTCACCAGCTATTGGCAAAGAAGATGCTGCTGCGTCAGGACTCTGACTGCATTCAAGTTTGAATTTTTAGACGGTGTGTTCTTGCCTCAATCCTTCAGATATTCCTCATGTTCCAGTATCACTACTAATGATAAAAAAGATTTCTTTTTTTTCTATTTAATTATGTCTGTATTCATCTGTCTAGCTCAAAATGGATCTTTCCTTTTCTAAACACTCACTAATATCTACCTGGACTGCTGTTAAAGTGAAAATCCATTTGCTTCTCTTTAAGTAACGCAATTCAAGTATGGCCTCTTTGTGCAATATAATTTCCAGCTAATGCCTGAACTAGACATCATGAAATAAAACACTGAGAAAGATTTACGAGTCACCAAGGCTTCAGCTAATGTGCTGATAGCTTAGGAATTTCAGATGTTGAAACAGAAGTACTCACAGCTGTGGCAGGGTTTTCCTAATTTGCTGAAAGCTTGTAGAAAATAACTCTATGCACAACGATAACTGAAGGTTTGACCTACATATGCACACCTGACTGTTTACAGTTCTAAATAGTTCTTAAAACCGGCACCAGAATTATCGTCACATGCAGTGAAATTTCTGAGCGTGTGTCGAGCCAGCAAGTGCGAAGGGGCCGTTCTGGCCGCCGCAGCGGGGAAACGGGCTGGCCTTGCACAAACTTGCACCTGCTCCGCGGAATAGCTGCGGACACATCCAAAGGCCTCGGGGACGTCACTTATTGACTTCCACTTGAATGAGGCTTTCCTCAACTTCTAAGCATAACATATACAGTATAACAGACCATGTCCTGCCTTGAATACTCATCTGAAATATTTGGTGATATTAAGTGAATGTTTTCTTTAGGTAAAGGCTGCAACCTCCATTTCACTATTAAAAAGAATGCAGGATTTGTTGTAATGTAAAGTTGATTTACAAATGCGCCACATGCAGAAGCCCACTCCATTTTTCTTTGGATCACTTGATGTTATTTCAAGACACTAAATTGAACATACACTGTGCCTTTTTTTTTTTCCTGCAGGAACAGAAAAAGCAGATAGAGTGCAATCTGCTTTTACATTTCATCCTTGAAGTAAGTTTAGAAGAGGATAAAAAGCTATTTGAGAATCCACCAAAGAGTACGGGCAGTTCTTGTAATCAAGTAGCTGGGATTGGTTAGGGTGTTGTTTTTTCTCCCAATGTATATATGCTGGCAAAAGACTCATTTGGACAGAGTTATAAATATGTAGTATTAAAAAAAGCTTTTACCAGTATAATTTCTTCCATGTCTAAAATCAGCTATAGCAGTCCAGCATATGTATATCAATGCAAGCATGCTTATACCAGTACCAGGCACAGTACAGCCTTCTGTTCTTGGTCTCTTCTGAACACCAGAATACACTAGACACACATAGACATACACGGGTGATATGTAGCTTGGAGAAGTCTTCTAAGAAGCTATGCTGACTGGTTCAGACTGGTGGTCTGTCTGTCCATGGCATTATCTGCAGTTTAGATAACCGACTAGTGGGTAATGGGGAGTTGAGTGTACTTAGGGATGAAGAAAAGCATTGTATAAAACAGTGAGAATTTTACTGTGAATATAACAAATGATCTTATTTTTGCATTCAAAGTGAACAAAAATTAGATGTAAACTCACTTAACTTTTTTTTAAATTTGTGAGTCCTTGGAAGAGAAAAAAGGCAGTAATGACTGTAATAAATTTTCAACATTTGACCCAAAGTTCATTGAGGTCTGTGGATGCTTCCCTATTGTTTTTTGCTCTTTGCAACAGCCTCTTAGTAACTCTCTGTATGCAATGCCTTGGCTTCCATAGCTCATCAAATTACTCAAATTTCACATTGCAGTACAGTGAATGCATCACTTCAGTTTGTGTAAGGTAAAAATTTTTGGAGAGTTTTTCCAAAAGCCATTAGGGACAACATTTACAAACTGGTTATATATTTTCAATCCTCTAAAATGCAATCAGTCAGTATGTGTCATTGAGAGATGAAGCACTTGAGTTAGGATTATTTCCAGTTTGCCGTATGTTTTCAGGAATTTGCTGCAGCAAATGAAAAATCAGTCTGACATGAGAGAAGGAGCCTACTAGACATTACTGGGTGTGTGGACTTGGATGAGCTCTACCAGACAAATATCTTCCAAGAGATCAGCTTCATCAGATGCTATTTCAACACTGATAAAACAAATGTGCTAGGCACAGGCAGTTCAGAACAGAGTACAGTAAATTTTAGAATTTGCAAAACAAATATCTTTGAAAATGCAAACTCAGCATTCAGGCAGTTTGTGGTTAAGAGGAGTTTTGTTCCTCTTCTTTTTCTTTTTAGTTGCTTTAATAGAAGAGGCCTTTCATGTTTCTTAGAAGATTCTTCCAATATTCTTGCTATTTGTAAGACATATGTTCAGGCAAAAATGTTGCTGTGCAAAATACATTTACAGTATCAGGCCTCCATTCCTTTTCGAATTGTTTTAAAAATAGTTCTCTATGTAAATAATCCCTGGCATAGTAGCACTTAACCATTTTAACTAACATGCCCTTTATGTGACAAATCGGTACACAGGGCCTTATAATTTAATCATTGATTTTGCTTGAGAGAGTAGCTGTTTGATGTCTCACTATTTCAAGCCAATTCCACTTTCTAAAATCATTCTAATCAGATTGGATAAACTTCTGATGTAAACGCTTTTTTTCCAAAACACATCACTGATCTTTTCTTTTATTCAGCATTGTACGTTTCAAACTGTTCTTACACACATGAAGAAACTGTTATTGCTCTCATATAAACACTACGAGACATTAACATCTATCTTCCACCTCTCAGACAGCTTGTATATATATGCCTCAGTATACTTAAGTCCTTTTATGTTTGAGCCTGATTTTGGAGATCAGACAGTGCTGTGTTTGCTCCTGTCCTAGCTCTAACAGGGGATTTAAGACCATATTTAATAGATTAGTCAAATTAGGCTGAAGTGACAGACTTCTAATGAATTTACCAAACTTACTTAGGCCTTAGCAAAGACTCCATTTCTCTCTTGTATACAGGCATTGCTGTGTTTGCTGAATGTTTGTCTTCTGGAGATGAGCTGGGGTTGCAGTGTGGCTCATGATGGTGAAACTAGTTCAGCCACTCTCTGGGCAATGGGAACTGGTAAGCCCATGAGCCCGTGAGCCCTCGCATGGCCTTTCATGGAGGCTTAGGAGCCTCTCTGGATGCCACCACAATGTACGTTCCTCCCATCGGGACGCATTGTCTTGCATTTCATCCTACATGGAGAGGTTACCATTGCTCTTCCAAGTCAGAGATCACTTTTAAAGAACAGCTGGAGGTAAGGAAGACTGTGCCAAAGTTAACCTTTGACATCATAGTCCATTGACTACAAATTGGTCTGGAAATGAGAAAAGTGGACTTTTTTTTTTTCCCTGCCTGAGAGTTTCCAGCTTTTCCTGTTGCCCAGGAGAATAACCCATTCACAGACCTCAGGACTTGTTGTCCATAAACACTTCCAACCTCATCTCCTGAAATTATTGCACCAGGCAAAACCCCTCTGACCTACAGAATCTGGAGTCCTGCAGGAGAGTCAGGGGATTTGGGGTATTAACCCAGTAAAGAAAGAGCATCCCTAAGAGATGAAAAGGAGGACCATTCTTATGTTTTCTATTCTTAAAATAAAACCATCCTGGTATAAAGTCAGAGTTCAGTCCTATCTCTGTGTCCCATGTTTTGTAAAATTGTCTTTCCTCTTCTGTCTAACCTAATGTATCTGTCATTTTTTGTTGCACAGAGATGCAACTTTGCAAGGAGAAGAGCAGAAACCCCCATTCCTGGCACAGCAGCTTCAAGCTCTTGTGCAAGATGAGAGCTGAACCCCCTCAGCTAAAGGCTTGGAGAACTGAACCTAGGGTCTTTTCCCCCAAGTGTTACAAGTAGGAGCTAGTGCATTTACATCATCTACCAACAAATAACAAATGTTTCTGGGATTAATAGCAGCTGATTGAGAGTTTTCTACATCGCAGTGAGGAATTTAGGCTTTTTATTCAATTATATCTAACTTGTTGGAGCTGCCCTTTAACCTCTCTGCCTGTCTTTGTCGAGGGGTGGGGAGATATATGTCCCTCTCCTCACACTTCACGGTGGGTTTCAATATCTGTCACATATGATCTCATCTCCTCCATCCTCCTGCCCATAGATGATCATTCCTGGGAGAAATGCTGAGGAGTTTGTGTGGTCTGGCTTTGAAAGGCTTCAGAGACAGGAGTCAGCCTCTTTCGTTATGGGACTGTTCCATATCCTAGCTTGTTTTAAGGGTGGAAATTGGATTCCAATTTACATTTTCCTAACTTCATCCTGGGAGAGCTCATCTAATTATATTAGACAACTGAGCCAGACCTAATTCAGCCAAATTTATGCTGGATAAGTTTGGTCTTGATGAGTGTAATTTCCCTTTGGCTTGGAAAACCCACCATGCCTGTGAGAGAGTGGTCAAGCTAAACCATTCTCCTAAAATGGCTGAAACAGGTTTTTGAGACCCAAATGCCTTCACATCTGGACGCAAGTGGAGATGCAGCTCAGACCCACATCTCCACAGTCTATCCTTGACACTTCCTCTCTTCTCACCAATTTTATTTCTTTTTCTACCAGCTACTAATAAACTGACTTGTCTACTTATGGAGCAAAGCCTTGCATTTTTAACAAATAAAAAACCTGTTTTTCAGCTCACTGCAGCCACTGCCATTTACCACAACTGGAGCTGAATCTAATTTCTGTGCTACCACTCCCCATTTAACTTCCTGAGTCCAGTCTACAGGTAAATTTAAAATCCTCTGTGGCTCACTGTCGGCTCTATGCAACATCTGCAGAGCACTTTGAAAGGATTCTGGAAAGAAGCTTAGAGTTTATTATTAGATGGAAACACTTTTGTTTCTGATGTGCAATTAGGGAATAGCAAATCTTTCATGAAAATATGAACAGTTGGGGTAAAGAATTCCAGCCGGCTAATACCCCTTGTTACGTTCAGGCCTGGCATTTACATTAAAAGTCTCTCTCCTTCAAGACATGATCCTCCCGATTCTCCTCTTCACAACCACAAAGAAGCATTTAATAAGTCAGGTGCTTACTTTGAAAAACTATTTCTTCTGCTATACCAAAGAATTAATAAACCCTTTTTTCCTACCCTTCCCAAGAGTGGGGAAAAGGTTGCTTAAGATGTGATAGATACCTCTGTCAGAGAAACCGTTTGATGGGAATTGGGCCAGGTCTGGATTGCTTCCAGAGCAATTCTAGAGCCACAACTGTAAAGGGTCTGTAAAAACACCAGCCTGAATCAGTTACTGCCATTTGCTTATCTTTGAGGAAAAATAGAACTAGAGATGAGTTATGGGGCTCCAAACAGCTATGTACAGTGCAGCATTTGAGAGGATGGTGTGTATTTAACCAGAAATGGTTTATAATTGAAACAGAAATAGTAGGAGCTAAATATAAACTTCTTAATTCATTTGGAATCTGGAGCTGGCAGTTTTGCCTCGACAGCATTTTTGTTGATTTCCTTATTTGAACCAATATGAAGTGCTCTTTTTTTTGTATTCCAAATTCCAGCATTTTTGGCATTTTGGCATGATCTGGCATTTTTGGCATGCACCAGTATATATAACCTGTTAACTACAAATAAAAACTAAAAATCAGATGTTGCCCTCTTGGTCTAGCCCTAGACGAAGCACCTGTGAGGAGAGGTGGCACTGAGCACTAGTGCAGCCTCAGCAGGCAGAAGAAGCCACATGTTGTTGCCATCTCTCTTTGTTTTGTTTAACTTCAGTGAGCAATTCCAGGGGTGGAGCTGCTCCCACTCTGCTTGTAGACACACACAATTTACCTCCTGTGCTCATCCCAAAGCAGAAGTACACAACAACACTTGAGGTTGTTGTTTGCCTATTTAGTGCTCCCAAACCAAGCTAGTAAGCTCTCAGCATGTGTGATTTGTTTGAAAACTGCAGGAATCCCTTCACCATGTGGTATAGACATCCCCTAAGTTATCCTCCGCAGATGAGTAGCTGATTGTTTTTCTGAAGAACAGATGCTTCAGACCAACAAAACACGAAGGCACTTTGGGTGCAGTGCTGCTGTGGAGAGCAACTACTACTGAGCAATACGAAGTGTGGCAGAGAAGCAACCAGTGGAAGGCAAGTCAAAACACCAAGGTTTCTCTGCCCTTAAATTGCCCAGAAAGTGGGCAGGAAGCCGCCAGGAGCAGGACTTCTCAAATCGAGCTGTAGTTGTCTAAAAGTCACGACTCTGGTCTCAACTGGCTGTCCAGGCTCCTTCTTTAACACAGAAGAGAGAGGACCTGCCCCATCCTAAGACAGATGTTTAAAGCTGGAGGGATGAACTGCCCACTGGAGATGTGCCTCTTCCCACCGACTGCTGAGAAAGCCAAGGGTGGCAGTTTAGACACAGCTAGCATCCGAGGTGCTAATTCCTGTCCTAATGACGGAACAATGAGAAAAAAAACACATCAAAACATAATAAGTATTTTGAAGGTGTCCCTTTAAGAGAGATCTTCATACATTTTTTTTCTTTCCAAAACAAATCATTTGACTAAAAATACCAGGGCTGCTTCAGTTCACTCTTGACAAAAAAAATAAACAAACAAACAGAAAAGTTTTTCATTAAGGACTGCAATTACTGAATAACAGGATGTTACTTTCCCCCACATCCTATTTCTAGCTACGGGCTTTTTGAAAAGGCAGCAGCAGCTGGTTGCAGAAGTGGCTCTCAGAGCGAGCTTGCTGGTGACTGAGCCTTGCAGTGACAGCAAGTTTCTTCTTCAGCTCCCCACCAGGTCTGCCAGGGGCTGAGTTCAGTAATGAAGTCAGGAGGAGCGAAGACATCACTGCATCTTTCGGCCCTTCGAAAACAAAGAGCACATACTTGGCAGCACTTTCATTTCTATGGTTACTGATGAATAACAGAACAGCTGGGGAGCTGTTGCTACAAGCCGCTAGCAAAGATAATTTAAGAGGTCACACTTAAACAGATCCGTTACAAAAACACTGTGTTTTTTTCAGGGATAATAAAACTGAAGGCTGTAGGTTGTACTCTTTGGATTAGTATCAAGCGGACTACCCAGATAGTCATAAATTTGTCCTCATTATTCTCATTGTTTAGAAAGAAATAAGAACAGGAAGGATAGCTCTCTGTTTTAAGTCCCTAAACCAGGGCTGGTGGTCTCTGGACTAAATCTTCACCAGGAGCACATTTTGCTTGGATTTTGTCACAGGCTCAGACAGTGATGTCTCCCATGCAGCTTGGAGAGCCCTTCTGGCCAGGGAGACCTGTATCCAAAGCACTGCTTGCTACCAGCGGTGATACAGTTTTCTGGCAAAGCCCAGAAAAAAATAGTTGAGTAACCTGGGATCAGAGCGATTTGGGAGCTCTGACACAGACTTCTCGTATGACCTGGGTGAAATGACTCTTTTGTGCTTTGAGTTTTGGTCTATACACTCTTTCTTATCTCCTAGGGTACCAATCCTGCAGCCGTAGTGACTTCACCACACTAATATACGTCTTCAAATATTTGAGGGATGGGGCTGCAAAGGCCCTTTGGGCAGGGACAGCCTATCCCTTTGTTCCATACAATGCCCCATTCAGGATGGAATGAAAGGCAAAATCCACTCCTCTTCTGGCCTGCCATGCAAGGCCCTCACTGTGGGCTTGCTGTAAAATAGCCAGTGTTAACAATGACTTTCAGACTTTTTTTTTTTTAACTTCTGCAAATTCACAGAAGTAGTGTGTAATCAAGCAAAGGAAAAGCCATTGTCTCGTATGGCCATGGATAGGATTTTAAAGTCCATAAAAATGTGTTGTTGCGGTCAGTGCAAGTGTCACAGCTCTGTGTTTCAGCGTGTCGTGGGGTCATGACTAGAAAAGACAAATGAAACCTACGTGAGCCCTTTGCAAGACTCTTCTTTCTACATGCACTGGAACAAGCAGGTCACTGAGAATAACAGCAGTGACATCAGCAGGGCTTCACCTGGGACGGATTTGGCCTCCTTCTGCCAATTGCGTCATTACACTCAGGCTGCCCTGAACAATTCATTAGTGGCAGAGAGCTGAATTTCTAAAAGCCTGTGTAACCTCGCTCTAACAACCAGCACAGCAGAATTGACTCTCAGTAGCTCCTCTAGGCAGCCAAGGACACCATGAGGATGAATAAATAAATATAAACAGGGAATGCTTTCCAGTTTGCTCCATGTCTGGGACAGCTTTCCAGCTCTGACACCAAGTCTTGCCTGCTTCTCGATGGCACCTTTACACAGAGAGCTTTAAAGCTTGCCCTTTTTCCCTTCTGCCATGTCTGATGATCCCACTGTACTTAACAAGTCTCATTGCTTTGCACAAGCCTGAGGTTTTTAGCACTTGCAGCTTTCCAAAAACAGTATGCTAAGGCAGTATGCTATTGCATACTTCATTTTTTAAAATTATTGCTCAGCTCATTTTTGCAGTCTAGGGTGAAGACGGGAGTACTCTTTTTCCCTATTTTTTCTGCCTTCCTAGATACCCATTTACGAGTTACACCTCCCTAGCAATAACTTAAGCAGTGCCAACCAATACTGCCAGCTGTTGGTGCCCGCATGGTTGTTTGTCGGCTGATTATCTTCCCAAACTTGTTTAATTTCCCAATGGAGGGGTGATGTATGAGGCTGCCGGGCACCGCTCACTGGCTGGTATTGGTCGGATTCAGAATCTTGAGCTGATTCCTTTTGCTTTTAACACAACACTTTAAGTGGGGTGGAGGGTTATTTCCTCTTGTTGCAGATCTGGATAAACAGGCCATGTCTTACAGCGCTTGAAGTTTAATTGGTGTGTCCAATACAGGACATGATGAAATAAATACCTCCTCTCACCTTCTCAACAATCCGTACTTTGCTGTCAGATAAAGTTTTATTTCTTTGTACGCAGAAAAAAACGAGCTAGCCTGGGAGGCTGTTATTTTCTTTCTCTCTGGCTCATGCTCTTATTTTTGCTCAACAAAAGAACTAGAAGAATCTCCCTCCATTACCATGATCCTCTCCTCCCATCTCTTCGGCACCGAGGCTGCAGAGGACATGCGCTGCAGGTGGGTGTTTGCTAGGCCGTTACCTCAGATCCTTCACAGTCTTCCTTGTGGGTCTCACTGGAGTTATTTGGGAGCCACGTGCCGGGTTGTTCCTCAGGCAGCAGACGCAGGGACACACAGATGTTGACTTTCGGGTATCTCACTTCATACAGCCCCCGGGTGGGAATCAACACTCCTGTTGGTGTTTTAGGGCCTTTGCGCGCAATGAGAAATGACATATGTCTCATCCTGGCACAGATGTCTGAAATAGGTGACACGAGCCTGTTCTCTTCGCTATGCTTGCTTCTCTTCAGTGAATATAAAAGCTCTCTAGGTGACCATCTCCATCTCCACTGTCTAGATGACCATATAGTGGTATAAATGATTGCTCTATGAAGGATGCCTGAGGCTAGGAGAGGCTGCTTCAGACACTAGATCATTGCAGAAGTCTACATGGGAAGTTGTTCAGCTGGTAGTTTGCTAAAATATCACAGATCACAAGGAACTTCCTTACTCAAATGCTGTCTACTGAGCAAAAATCTGAGATTAAGTGTTCCATGCCTCCTACACATCTCTCTGTGCCCCAGTGTATTCAATGTATAGTTTCACGGCCCAAGTCTTCCTACTGTCCTGAGTTATTTATCAGGAAAACCTATTTGGATTATTTTCCATTCCTGAGAATTCCCCAGAACTGTCAGTTTCAGCACCTTTTGGGGATAAAGGAGTTGTGCGGAGTGCAGCGTGTTAATTCTAGAAGTGCCTAGACGTACATTTGCAAAAATTGCTAATAGATGCTGACTAATGTGCATCTGCTGCTTAGACAGGTCCCAAGTAAATTTTGGGTTGTGCTCTTAAGCTGCAGACATCTCCAACATACTGATTCACCAGAGCCTCTCCCTTCATGTGCTGGGACTGACTTTCCCTTTCTCCTGTAAGCAACCGATTCCCGGCCTTATCGTGTTGCATAGTGCACTGTTCCTGAGAAAACAAATCACTGGTGACTCAGGTCATCAGGCAGACATTTAATAATTCTCCACCTCTGGTGATGGGCAGAGATTCTGTGTAAATAAAACAGCAGATTAATCATTTTCACAAATGTTTCACTCTTCCTAGTCTGTACTAGGGGGTAAGAGTATGAAAAGATTTGCCGGTTTGTTCTGCTTTACCAAAGACTCCAGAGATGATGCTCGGAGTTAGGGAATTAAGGAGAAAGCAGCCTAAAATTTAGTTGAGGTCATGAGGAAGTAAGTGCTCAGACAACTACTGCACAGGGATGTGCTGTAAATACCTAGCAAGCTCACCATGGTTTTCCACCACATATTATCTCTTAATTCAACTAGTGGAATAAATTGCAAGTCAATATTAATCTGACTCCTCTTTTCTGCTTTGAATCTGTTTCCTCCGTGTCCTTCCTCCAAGGACAAAAAACTGCGAGTGACAGAAGATGGAGCTGCAATGACAGTTTCTCAGTAGCTCTAATTCTAGTAATAACAACAAACCAATACTGTGTCTAGTGCTTTCCTTCTCCTCCCACCTATCCTTTCAAGCCAGATGCTGCAAGTCCATCCATTTAAATGCTTCTCTGGACTACGCTGATACTCCTTTGCTAGTTTTTACATCCTCAAGCAATGGTTGATTTATGGGTGATATAATGAGACCCATGAAACAATATCAGACTGAGAATGTTCCACATTTTCTCCTAAACACAAGACACATGCAGTCTAGTGAAGATAAGCTCCTAGTACTTAGAACTGCAGAAGGCCCTGGAGCCGCAGCCTCACTGAGGATGTGACACAACTGTGTGAAGTCACGGAGGCTTCAGCTGAGCAAGTCAAAGAAATTCCTGTCCTCAGGGCTTTGCTGGTGCAGGTGGAGCTGGGACCTGGGACCGTGAGGGATGAGCTGCCTTCTTGGGGAGCTGCAGATCTGAGCTCTCCTCTGACACCTCCACTGTGGCCAAGGTTCAACAGGAGGTGGGACTCCAAAAGCCTCAAAACCCAGCACATTCTCTTATTCCCCTTATCTTCTCAGATTTGAAATGCTGTTTTGAAAAAGGTGTTTTTTTTTTCCTCTAAGATAGCACCCTCTCGTTCTAGTTTAGGATATATATATTTAAACTAAATATAAAACCGCACATATATGTTTATAATACACACAATTTCTCATGTCTGTGTTTTAGCACCTTTCCCCCATGCTTGTGCTGTGCATTACAGTGAGTTAAATTAGCACTACAAAGCTAAAGTCAAAATGAATACTGACAGGTTTAAAATATAAATTGGACAGTTTAGATTGATATAGCAAACATTTGCCCCCTTTAAATCAAAATCCTTGCCATGACTCTTTTAAAGAAATAGATTCATCTGCTTCTGTGAAGTGGCTAGAGGATTTTAGGGACTACTTAAAAATATATACAGTCTGTAGAGATAAACAGTACAACAAAAAATAAGCTTTTCAAAACTCAAGTAAATGTAGATTGCAGCAATGGTAATTTTGCAGAGATCTTGCACAATACATCTCTTTTTTTCTTAACAGAATGATAATTGAAAACTGACTTAGCCTCTTAAATAAACCAATGACAGCTGGGAAAATCAGCAGATTGGCCCTTTGTGCCTGTTTATAGTAGATTTTGGCAGCAAGATAGTTGATGTAGTCTCTATAGGACACAGTTGTTATGTCTTCCAGATGTGCTTGACCTTTATCTTAGATAAAAAAAAAATCTTGCCATAGAAACTATCAATTTATATACTCTTAGTCCAAGTGAGCAGCTACTTTAAGATACTGAGTAAACCCTCTCGTGATGGTTATGCTCCCATTGCCACTCAGTAGGGATGTCTTAGTTACATGGGGGTGCTCAGATTTTCAAACGTCAGGACACCATTTCAGCCCAAGGTGCCTGCTGAGCTGCTGATTAGGAGGAAGATCTGTAATATGCTGAGAACTATTCAGTACTTGTAGAGGGACCCTTAGCGTGGCTCCCTACTCGCACTTAGTGGATGGAGAAAGAAAATGGCAATAGCTTCTCTTCATAGGTTGCCTTTCATCACTTACACTTACAGACTGATGTTACTCTTAGCTCTGCCTCTTGTGGAAACCATGTCAAACCCAGTCCCTGGCCAAAAGGTAAGCCACAGACAGGTAAGCTTAATGCTGATGCGAAATTGCAGGCATGTGAGCAGTGCAGCTGGGAAGGGCATCAACGCAAATTGCACCACTGGCAAAATCCCCAAAACAGGAAGCAAAGGGAAGCAGCCTGTGGCTGTAAAGTCACATTAGTCAGAGGTGGATTTTCAGTGTAGGACTGGCTTTGGCTGCATGAAAAATAGAGTGGTACTCAGATAACCTCTGCAAGATTAAGGTGAATTTCATGCATGGATGTTTGTGGAGAGGAGCATTAGGATAGAGATGGGGAAAATGGGGAGAGTGCTATGGAAAGAGAGGAGGTCTGTGGGTGAGAGAGGAAGCAGAGAGGAAGAAATTGAGAGGTTGAGCGGACCTGTTTTTCAGGGAAATAAAGTGTGGTAAGACTTTGAGTCATTTATATTCGCTGTGATGTGCTCTCGTCTCTGGATGGTGGCTGGGGAGTGACGGTCTCCCTGCTCTGTAGCAGTGTTCAGAGGAGCCCTGTTACCATGATGGTGACTGCAGTTTAACTCGTGCTTTGCATATAGGCCAGAATGAGGCCTCCTGAGGAAAAACTGCAAATTCTGGTTTGGGAAACCAGGGTGTTACACTATGCCAAGACACAAATCGCTGCAAGGATGTCCAGACATCCTCCGTGCAGCACCACAGGCTCCCTACCACTGTAGGACCCCCACGTTCCCGTCATCATTTTGTAGACGAACTGTATCTACTTTTCTGTCCTAAAGCCGGATCCAAGCAGTGTCACAAGGTAAGTGCATGAAAAGATGGAGGCATGAAAATGGTGAAGTTGAACGATATTCTCTCATGCCCACATTTTACCAAAAGCTAATGCTTTTGAGATCTTGTGATCTAGTAATAGGTCAACGTCAAAGGAGGAGGAGGATTCTTGAACATTGCTTCCAGAAGACCATCTAACAGCCTTTCTGCAACTGATTTTCTCAGGAATTGTGGCTTTTGAGACCTTTTTAAAAACATGGTAAAAGTCCAAGCTGGACTGCAGTTTCATCCGATCAGAGATCCTGCTTTTCAGCCTCAGTGGCATCTTCTGGCTTCTCTGTGGGGACTAAGATGCCAACTGGCGACAGATGGAGAGTGATTTCTGTGATGCTGTTTCCTGAAGATAGGAACATTCTCAAGAGAGGTGATAGATAACGTCCTTTGAGGACACTACTTAGTTTTGCAAAGTGGCAGCTCTTAACGGCACTGGCTAGCTTTCAAATGCCCAGAGATTTTTCTCTTGTACTTAGCAGAGCCCCTGAAAAAGAATTCTGCCTGTAAATCCTTATTTCAAGTTGAGGAGGATGTTTTAATAGTGGTACACACACCAGTTTATCAATATTTGGGACATTAAACATTTTAAAGTATCTTTATATCATAAGGGAAATCAGGGAAGTCAACAAAGAAATAGGGTATAATATACTGTATCTGAAAAACTAAAATACCCAAACAGTCAAATATAAAGTAAAATTTGACAATGTGGGAGGAAAAGAACAGCTGAGTCAGCTTATTACATTGCTATGTAAACATTGTAATGTGGTTATAAATATGCGTCTGGTTACTGTGTGTTATATTAATATGGCAATTTTTTAGCATGCCCTCTTTCTCTCCTTTCATCACCACAGAAGGCCTTCTCTTGAATCCTCTGCTGCTTTGGTAATTTGGTAACATTTGGTAAGCTGCTTTTGCAGGGTGATGTACAGATGTTTCGGTCTGTGCCTGCACAGATGCTGCTATCGGCGAGACCGCTGGGGCTGGGCAGGTGCAGTCAAACCACCTTGCAGAAGAACCTGGTTTCAGGCTGTGCCTTATGCTTTAAAGTGGCTGCCAAGAGGCGAAGCGCATGTGTGTTCTTAGTGCACCCGCTCGGGTTCTTCCAAAATCTGTGCTCACATTTAGCACATAGAAGTGATTTTTAGCCAGATCTACTCCCACACACCCACTTCTTTTATAAAGTCAGAGGACAAAGAAACAAGATGCTTCCCAAACTGCTAGACCAGCCGTATCGGACAGGAGAAGCAGCCTGAATGCGAGCCAAGAACACACTGGAGGAGAACAAGGTGACGCTTTGATAGAGCTGTTCTTCTGGTGTCCTCCTCTCAGATGGGAAAGATACCCCGTACCCCGCTGCCCACCACGCACGGATCTGCTCCTTGCTGCACCAGCGCGTAGGGGTTGGTACTGGGTGCTGCTTCTTTCATATCGCCCTTCGCAACAGTGCCGCAAAGCGATGGCCAAGAGCCCTGACTGCAGAATATTCAGTGTTTCTGGGGGGCTGACACGTTGCCCTGCTTGGCCGCTCACCATCACTGCACCTTGTGTGAGGCAGGGCAGAGCTCGAGCACGTGCTTTGTGCAGGGAAATTCCTACCCGGCCAAGTACGGAAGGGCCGGAGACGGAGCCCACCTTGGCAGTGTGGGGACAGTGCAAGGCGGTCGTTTCAAGCACACTGAAAACGTGCTTAAGCAATTAGAGAGGATGTAGGCATCGAAATGCAGTGTGCACGAAAACAAACATTTAAAAGTGCTCAGAATTTACATAACTATATGTTAATCCACACTATATAGTTCTGAATACTCTCATAGCAACAACAGAACAACAAACGCTCTCCCTGGGCTATGCAACATACCACTGCTATTAGATTAGCTCTGATTTTTAATTAAAATGAAACAACTTGTTTCTGAGTCTAAACATCTTGATGTAATTAAAACTACAATATCTTTCATAGGATGTGTTTGTTAAAGTAACAGTGATCCGCTGCATGTCTTGATTACTCAAAAGTATACTGCAACTTCATTAGACAAATCAAATTACCCAAAACTTCCTCACAAAATTAAAATATAAAATATGCCTGCAGTTTTGCTGCTATTCTTGAATGGTAGCAATATGCTTCAGTAAGCCATGTAATAAAAAATGCCCTCTCCCATCTTTTTACAAAGTATTTCTTGAGATAACCATCTTATCTACCTTCACAATAGTTCTAGGTAATACAGTAATATACCATATCCTAAATAGCTTCTAATGATAACTTTGCCTTTAATAATAGTTTATTAAAGAGCTGATTACTATGATAATATTTTATTTCTTGTTTAAAATATCTGATTCAAAAGTTTATGTCTTAACTTTAAACATTTACCTCTAGTTGAATTTTGGAAAAAAAAAGAAAAAGAAAAAGAAATAGCAACCAAATGGAAAATTAATCAACTAACCCATTTTTATATTACAGGACAAGTACATCAGAATTGTTTACTTTTGCATCTGGACTCACATACATGGATTGAGTTTTGTAAATAACCGTGTGTGGGTGTGTGTATGAAATCTGTATCCTTCAAATGAAAGTGTTGCAACATGTTGAAATGAAACAGTGAATTTTTAGCTGTTGTTAGACAATAATATTGTTCCAGGTGTTGCCTAGATACATATGGAAGCAAAAAATACTGAAAGAATGCCACAGAGGTAATTGCTAAAAGTAGTGTTTTAAAGCGAGATTTTTTGCTATGGATGAAAACTTATTGCTACTCAGTCCATGATTTAATCCTTATGTCCAAGCTATCAGTAAATTTTGAAGTTTTCTGCAAAGTGTTTGACTTTCTCATACAGTGAACATCTCTCAGTCTTTAATGTATCCACTATCTCCATTTCTGTTGCTTTGTGTCTCCATGTGGAACAAGAAATATTATTTGCACATGGTTTTACTGCAGGGCCTTGCCTGGCTCTCTGTGTCCTTCCAGGATCTTTATATACCCTCAATCTTCAATCTCATAACCTGACCAGTTCTGAAATCTCTTATTCATGGACAACATGTTTACTCCAGCTCCTGCTGTCTTCTTACACATCTCTCCTTTAAACTCCACTTATTTTGTGTTCCTGAAATATTGACTGAAGCAGATTAATGACGTTCCAGTGTCCATTGGAACATTGCAATTGCTGCACACAGTGCTATTCAGCACTCCCTCAACCACAGATTCATTTCTTCATGCTATGTTATTTATTTTCTTTTATTTAAATTGCATGATTTTGGAAAGAAGGGGCTATATGTTTGTGAGGACTTACAAACTTACTTACAGTGGGATCCTGGCTTACGATTTCTACTCCTAAGCATTATAGAAATCCTCCTTGCTCTTCACCAAGAATTCTATAAAAACACAAGATTAAAAAACACTAGATATCTAGAGTAATAGCCATGTTTGCCTGGTCCAGCAAGTTAATTAAAATTTAACATTGAAACTGAGATTCGAGAAATGTCTGATTTTAAGGACTAACATACGCATGGTTTATCTTTTCTTGAAGAATAAGATTTTGACCAGCTGGCATCTTGAGTCATCTCAAGTCTTATGACTTATATCTACAAATAAGTCTCTATGGGATATCCAGATAGTTTTCTTGAGATGTTACCGCATACCTGATTGGGAATTCAAATACATGTGAGGAAACTTTTGGGTCAGTCAGAGGTGACCTGGTGGTTCTGAGAAGTGGAAAGACACATCTTGTCAGTAATGATGATGCTACTGCAGCGTACAAAGAAAAACAAGGAAATAAAATTCCCTCACGATTTAAAAAGCACAATAACTGATGATGTAAATCATACATCTAAGGAAGGTACCTTTTTGTGTAAGTTTTTGGTCTCTAAACTCAACTGCAGCAAAATACAGCATGGCCCTTATTCAGCTCTGAGCTTTCCCAGGTTAAATGAAAAAGCAGAGAAAAGATGATTATTTTCTTTAATTGTTTAAAATTTTGTCTTGTGAGATTAGCTGGTGAATCAAGTTTTGGATAATATCATTATGGGAGAAGTCAAGCAAACAGAAAGATGACTCAAACAGTTCAGAGCCAAGAGTATTTCTTAACACACAGGAAAATCATTCTCTGGTTACATATGGAATCCTCCCACAACGAGCACTCAGGCAACAGAAACAGAGCTGCAAACTGGCCAACTCTTACTGCAGAAATGGTCTAACAGTTTGAGTACAATGAGGAGAAACCCCAAAACATGGCTGCAGTCTGAGGAGGAGGAACCATGACATGGCTACATAATGTTGCACCTATCTCTGAGCTTGCTGGTACTGACAACCTGGTAGATAAAGAGCTAAAATTTTCACGCTTGTGCATTTCCTTCCTTTTATGACCACATGGAAAATCAGGTGGCAGTACCTTACTCGGGTTGGAAAGCTACGTTTTCTACAGAAATACTTTGCGAAAAATTGTGTTCTCCCGGCCTACTGCTTCTGGCTGTGGGATTTACCTACAGCTTTGCATTGGAGCAGAATCCAGTTTCACTGAAGCTGGAAGACATCCTTTCAATAAGAATTTGTAAAGAGATCAAAACAAGCACAAGAACCCAAATTCCACCCAAAATGTGTCAAAATAAGTTTAGAACTGGGAATACTCCCCAAGAGAAATGTTTTTCCTGGCTCCCCTATCACACAAATGAAATATAGCTCAATTCTGAACTCTTAAAACTCCTACCATTGATAAAAAAGATCGAAAAAGCCAAGTGTTTGTGTGGGCTTAAAAACAATCATTACTTAAAGACATTCAGAGAATTACATTTGGGAGGACAGTTCAGATGGTACCAGCTGTTGTGAAAAGAAGATTTTTTAAAAAAATCTTGGTACAGAATGTAACAAAACCATGGTGCATTGCTTGGCTATCCCAAGAAATGTGTGCACACGCACGCACTTGCCTTCAAAGTAAACCATTTCCTTAAATTTCTCCCCAGTGATTGGACACAAATTAGACTCATTTTGACATTCAACATTTTGTTCCACTTTTGGAGAGGCGGATAATATTGTAATCACATCGCCTTTTAATCTTCTCCTTGACATGCTAAACAGATTAAGTTCTTCCAGTTTCTTGCTGTACCACACTCTTGTACTGCTTTGAAGTCAAGATTGTTGCTCCTGTACTGATCTTTGCACTAAGGAAAGGGGAGGCTGGAATCTGGTCTGCCAGCACAGGCAGAGACGAAATTTTCTTAGACACTACTCTCTTACCTTAAGCATGTTCTGCAGGGGTTGTGGGAAGCTCATTTGTTGCTGCAGCATGTGGAGAACTCACACCGAGTCGCCTACTCCATCCTGACTGCCTTGCATTATTTGTAGAAACCTCCATTTTCCACAGCAGTTTCCATTCCTGCAGGCACGCCTGCATTTTTGTGGGTCTTCCTTTGGCTGTTTTAAAACTACGGCTGGACAAGAAACAATTTTCAGAGCATGTAAAGGTAAGGATCTCGCATCTCAGCCTTCCTGTGACAGGCCTGCAACCTTTAAAAGTTACAAATCACACCCTGTCCTCCCAAGTGCACCGATGCAGAGAGGTTGTTGAGCACAATGGCCCAAGGGGAGAGGACGGGATTCACCTCTGCTCAGTTCTGACCTCAAATACCACAACTTTCAGGCCTCAAAATCTCTTTTGTCTGTATTTCTGGAGGAGTTGTTGCATATTAGGTTTGCCAGAAAATTTACTAACCACTAGAATTACTAACTGTATCAGACTGCTTTGTATGTAAAGCCTGTTTTCCCCTTTACTTGCTATTCCACTAGTTTGTGCTATGCCAGCTGAACATTTTAATAAGAATGGCTTTGTAGTTCCAGCTTACTCATGAAAGTAATAAGCAGTGGCAGGTCTAGGATTATCCTTAATACCAGCTGTAAAGTACACTCAGTGATTTCTTCACTGATGACTTTCTGGGATCTTGTCAGCGAGTTCTTAATCCAGTTTGTGTTTTACTGATATGCAGAATGCTAATTTTTGATCACTGTGTCATGTGACATTGAGTGTCATGTGACATTAATTAGAGGTAAATAAATATACACACAGCTTATGATTTATGTTTAAGCATCACAGTTTGAGTATATCTGTAAATTCCTCCAAAATCGAAATCAGGCTTGTCTGACAAGGTCTACTCTCTTTAAACCTTTCGATACTAATTATATTGCTATATGGTCATTGTTTTATTAGTTCAGTCATAGTTCTGCTTTTCCATTATTTTACTTGTGATTGAACCACCTCTTGTCTCTTTTAAAATATTGGTACAATATTTAGCAAGACTTAGTGTCTGAATTTCTTTGATACACTTAAACATAACAGAAAGCAGCATCAGGAGGCCAAAGACCTCCTTACTCAACTCTTTCCAGTAGTCTGTTGTAAGGTATATGGCCCTGCTGAATTTATAGTGTTTACCAGAGCACAGCTGCCTAACACCCTCCTTGATTACTAACAGATTGGGAAGTTGTTCATCATCACTGTGTGATGAAAGCGTGTAAATACAGAGCAGAACAACTTGTTGAATACTTTTTGCCTTTTTGCCTCAGTATCAACTGTCATCACAGCTCATATCTTTGTTATAGAGAATGATGTCTGCCTATATATTTCTGTTTGATTCTTACATTTTACGAAATATATATATATATATATTACACTGTAAAAAGAGGTCTCATGCTCAGGCAATTGTTTTCCATTCTTACGTGCAACCTACCCCAAAATATCTACTGGGGATGGTAGGCCAAGACAAAAGACTTGGATGGCAACAAAAGACCTGAATGGCAAAACTGAGTTTTTAGCAAAGCTCTGAATGCAGAGACAGGTTGGAGGAATGAGCTGGGGAGGGCACGCCAGAGAGGGATAGATGCGAGTGAGGTTCGTTATACACTGAGCTGTGACTTTTGAGTCTTCTGCAAGTCTCAACAGCTGCTTGATGCTAATGTTTACCATAGTTCCCATGCCAAAAAAAAAAAACTTTCTAGAAATAAAAAAGAAATTGTTTTGAGAATTATTTTTATGGTGATAATTTTGGAAAGAGTGTAAAAATGTGTAATTTTGCATCAGTCAGGCTGCAGGAAATTGTCCTAGCCACCCTAGGTCTATCCTTTGACAAATGCAGTGGAGAAAATCCCAGTGGAGGCTGCACTTTGTCTGAGAGAGTCATGCTGTCAGAAGGCTCAGCAGACTGTAAAATTTTGGAAAACAAAAAGGCAAGGTAGCCAGCAGAATTGTTGTTCTCAGCAAAAACTACATTTATCACTGTTTCTGCCTCTGAAAGGAAATGATGTGAAATGCTCTGCTTGCATTTTAATAAACCTGGGCCTTTATTTGAGGAAAAGAGACGTTTTATGCTTCTGTTGCTGCTAACATTGTTCTGGGCAGCCTGCTGCGATCACGGCTGACCTTGCCTTGACTGGATCCGTCTGTCGCAGATTACACTATCACATGGTGTCTCATGCAGGGAGCTCCCCTTTGCTTATGCTGCTCCTTAGGCCAGTGAACCAAGCTAAAATGGTCTGGAGCCCTATTCTGATCTCAGGCTAATGAGAGCTGGAAAGAACAGAAATTACTAAGGCTCCTGGAGCTACAGCAATACGAGGGAAGCATGAGTCTATCTGTAGAGAAACAGCACCTATGGGAAGCCCAGATCCACAGAACTGCAGCTGTTGCGAAAGATGGTAGGATCTCCTTTTGGTTCCCTAATAATTTCTCCTGACACCACAGCTTCCACAAGAGGTCTGGAATGATTCATGCACGTATCTTCCATACTACCAAGGGATTTTTGATATAGAAGAGCTCTGTGGATTTAACTGAGTCACAGAGGAAACCAGGCTGAAATAACTTTAGCAGATAGACAGGTAGTTTGACAATAAGCCAGGAAGAAAAACAGCAGTGCCCAGGAGAGAAGCCACCAGGGTTACCAGGAAAGGTAGGTCACGGCTCCTCCAGGCCAACACACATTCAACTTCCCGGTGATAGATTTGGCTGCCTTTACATGGCAACTGAATGTATGGATTCCCATGGGCAGATGGTTTTGGTCTGAATGGATTTGACAGCCTTTGACCCAACTTCCCAGCCAACTTAAAATGACACATCCAACATTACTTGGCATTGGGGTGGGAAGTGACTTTTCTGTTCTGCCAGAGGTCTCTTCTATTTAATGTCCTGTAAAGGAACAAACTGCAAATAGTAATGACATCTTGTGGTAGTTGTTGAATTATTACCCTATGATTTAGCAGAGAATTAGCTGCCAAATTTCATTACATTTCACTCCCTCCACACTGCCTCCAAACTCAAGTTCTTAAAAGCTCTTAAAATCTGGGTACAGGAGATCTCTAGGACCTTTGTCTAAGAGTTGATTTTGGGGAAAAAACACTTGATTATACAGGTCAGAAATTCAAAGCCATAACTGATTAAAGGGAAAGAAAGATTATTCAAATATACATACCCAAAATATTAAGGCTTTGATGATTATCCAGTGCAGAGGTGACCTGGCCCACAGAATGAGTCTGTCTGTGCTGGAAGCATCTAAAGTGCAACAGCTGTGGAACACCTGGTGCTGAGCTTGCAAAGAGCCTGGATGAACAGCCACCATGTCCCCATGGGAGGCAGAGATGTGGGACATTACGAGTCACTCCCCATAGTCTTGCGGTGGACCCGGTTCACTTGTACATACTTCAGCTTTGGCACTTTGTCATGTGGACTGTAGTAAAATGTTCAGGTGTCTAATGATTTGTTAACTGTGTAGGTATCCAAAACTCTTATGAAGTTATGTGCTTAATGGAAGCTCTGTGAAGAACCTGCATACTTCCCATACTAGCATCTATAGTCATAACATTTTACTGATTATCCTATTCTGCCTCCCCAAAATCACGTTCTTGTCAATACACTCCCTCCAGTGTTCATTCCTGCCCAAGGTTGAAGCTTTTCAGCCAACCACCACAGCTTCCTGAGAGCTGTGCATCCTCATCAGCACGCGGTGGCTCAGCTTTTAACAGGGATCTTGGACATGGACAAAATAGTAGTAATAAATAAGTGGAGCAGAAATAGTTTAGGCATATACCTCCACAAAAGTGCTACAAGGCTGTTTTTCCTGTAATGTGTTTTCTGGGTATCTTTGGGGCTTGCAGACTTTTTGGTTTTGTTCTACTGTGACTTCTCAGCTGTTTTTTTCCCTCCAGAACAGCAGAAGGCCTCAAAAACAGATGAGCAGTCTGTTTCTAGAGAACTGTGCTACTTTATATCACTTCTTCCCCAAGAGACAGTAAAAATGATCACTTAGGAAAGACTCAGAGGTGCCAGTGAAATCGCAAGCTTGTAAGATGAGGTGAAATGCTGCTGCTGAGAGTTGATGGTGCAGAATGTGGAGCAGCTGATCAGCGCCACTGGTCTCTGCATTTGAGTAGTGGGGCTTTGTTTTCCCCATATTTCCATTTTATTGACACACAGATCATGGTGTTCACACTGGGTACTGGAAATAACCTGTGTTTTTCCTTCATATTTGCAAAAAAAAAAAGGGGGGGGGGCAAATACAAATTACAAATCCTCACTTGTGGGATTCTCTGTGGATGGATAAACAGATAATCAAATGGCTGTATGATTCTATAGTCTGTAAGGACAGCTATATTGATCTAGCTTTTTCCACGGGATGATGCCACCTATTGGACATTCTTAAAAGTGGCAAAAACAATGCAAAGAAAATAAAATCTTAGTAAATACTGATTTGTTTTTTAGCAAATCTGGCTAAAATTTTGACTTTTTTGTATAGTTCAATAGCTAGATAGAGATTTCTACTGGGTCATTTTGACTTATGATACTGCATTAGAAAAGAAGAAAAAAATACTGGAAGAAACACTGGAAACACTGACAAACCTCTGGACAAAGAAAATGAAGTTCAGAAAAAAAATACAGGTAAAGCTTAACAAGATATTTCTATCCATTTTTCCAGTGGAGATGTAAACATTTATTTATTACTTAAGTGTGGTGATCGACAGCTTAATTAACCTTGTACTGCTCTTAAAAATGAAAACTAAAACTTAAAAATGTTCTGTATGCTAATTTACCTTGAGGAACAGTAAGAAATCTTCTTAATATTGGCCTTGTAATGGTTTCTTCTTCAATGAAAAGTCTCCTGAGCTCTGTCAAATTTAGATGGAACCATGGAAGCCTCCACAGAACTACCCTATCACAAGGTGGTGGTGTGTAAAGACGTTCAAACTTTTATATACTGACATTGAAACTATTTGTGAAATTTTAAAAATTCTGAAGGGCAAGGGTCTGATTCTGCTAAAGTGGAAGTCAATGTGGAATATGCATTTATTGTAACAACACAAGATGAAGCCATAGATATTGGTCAATTTACAAAATAATTTCTCTGATTTGATAAGCTTGCTCACAACAGAAGGGAAGCAGGAAAACAGGATTTAACAGTTCACAGAAACAACAAAGAAAAATGACTTTTTCACATTAAAGCGTTAACGATTTTGAATTTTCAAAGCCTTCTGTTAGGGTCTTTTTCTTTTAAAAAGAAAAATATTTGCCAGTTAATAGAGATGACAGAGAGAAACTATGGTATGTTCAATATCAACACAGTTACATGTTCTTACAATACAATATTTTTAACAATTCATTTGCGTATATAGTGATCTAAAAAAGTAGGTGTATGTTGACTTATTCCAGACTTATTACCCATTTTGCAGTACTGAAAGCATTATGGCTAACAGGAAAAAAATATAAGACTTTCAAGTTTGCATTACAATACTTTTTTAAAAAAATGTATAAATCACTCATTTTCAATTAACTTGATTTACAAGGATATGTACAATTCAAGTTGGACTTGATTTCAAAGTTATTTTAAGATTTTACACCTCTATATGAAAATCTCTTTCATTTTCAATGTTTGACATATGCTCTTATTTCCTCCTGATGTTTGAAATCTTGTGATGCTGTGAAATATGGTATCCATCTCAGCCCCGTCTGGCCTCTTGCAAACTGTTCCACTTATAATCTTGACCTCAATCTGCCTATAACAGGTTTATTAGTACAAAATTCTGCCCACCATGAAGGTCTGTTCAGAGCTTTGCTTCCTTGAAGGATCTCGGCCCACATATTTTTATATAACTGAAAAAAAAAGGATTAATTTCTACATAAAATAAAAACAGGAAAATTTCTGCAATCTTATATTATTCAATAAATACTTAGTTTAAATGGGATTAGGATTGAAAATCTAGGTAACAAATGTGCTGATTAGGTATGAGCTAGAATCAAACAAAGACAAGGGATAAATCTTCAAACCAGTATAAACATCTGATTATCTGTGTAAATTGTTTAAACCATCTTGGCATAATAACAGTTACCTTTGTTTTTTTTCACATTATGTTGTTTTCAATTTGACAGCAGTTGTATTATCAAAGGTAAAAATTTAGAAGCCAGGGCTGAATTAAGCTAATGTCCACACTGTCCACACCTGAAGACTGTATCTGAAAGTGCTCACACTTGTAGCAAGTAACATCCCTTCTCTCCCAGATAGGATCTGTTTAGTCTGAGTATAAGAAATTCCTCTCTCATAAGCAGGTTGTGAATTCGTCAGCAATTTTATGAGGGATAAATAGGATTATAGAAATAGGAGGAGGGCCGTATCTGCAGCAGTAAGTATGAGTACAGAATGATACAGTATAAAAGCAGTCAGCGATGTAAAATGAAAAGACTTTCACTGACATCAAAAAAGGCCTATCCCTATAGTATTTGTGATGATTTAAATAAATTTAAAAATACATTCTTTGAATATATTTGCACCTCATGCATTTGGGCTAGAGCTTACTGATACTATTTAATCCATTCCAGGTTTGGTTTAATATTGCCTCACAACTTTTAAAGCTAATCTTGAAATAAATTTAATGAAAACTTTACATACTTAAACTGGGATTGTCAAAGCTTCCTTGAGGAAATGATGCCCAGAACATTAAAGTTTGTTAAGAATCTGAAGTTTTATTCAGGGCTTAAAGCTGCCTATTACAAACTTGGAAACTTTTCTCCTGATCCAGTTAGGGATCTGTGGCTTTAAGCCCAAGCCACCATACTGCAGCACAACATGGATTATCCTGAATTAAATTAATTTGCCTATTATGCTTGTATAACCTATTCTATAGCACATCATAATTTGTACTAAAATTTTACCATTGTTTTCCTATGAAACACAAACTATAATTCAATCTATCCAATCTAATAATTCATTAATGAATAAGATGTGTGAAATGGAGAAGAAAGTATGAGACTAAAAATAACCACAGGATTACAACTATGGGAAAGCCAATGAAAAATTTATACATGTAATTAGAAAGTTATCCATATGCAAGTGTTAATGCTACAGTATTTGATAAACTTCACAGATAGCAACAAATAGAGAAATAAATATGGGAGTTAGGAGACAGGCAGCTTTATTAAGTGCTTTCTTTGAGTGAGTGACTGGCAGCCTTTTTCAAATTTCAGCCAAAAGCATTTACACAAGTTGAAAACTATGGACTGAGAGGCAGTTTCCAAAACTTGCCTGAATCCTACAGAACATGGATTGGATATCACTGCTCAAACTTACTTTCTCCAGATATGTTTAAATTTGACTCTTAAGATACTACACAAAACTTCACAAGTCCTTAGCAGGCAAGGAAGTCAGTAATGTTGAGATTCCTATCTGCATAAGATGCACGCTATTCAAGGTCTGTATAGCTACAGGTGAAATTGGTTATCTGATGTTTTCAAAGTTCTTAAGAAAATTAAGCTGATTGTACTGATTTCAGTGATGGATTTGGAAGTCTATCAGTTCTAAATTCCTAATATTAATGAATTAAATAAGTCTCCATGGCTACTATGTTTATATTAGAAATCAACCCAAATCTTTTGCTGGAATTCACAGAGCATATCCTCTGAATGACTAGCTAAATCCATTGCATGACAGCTTTATCAGTTACTGATAAATAATCACAAGCTGATTGCTAGAAAGTATTCTAAGAAAGATCGCTGTATACATGCCACGTATCTTGCAGACTTGCTCCTAGTATCCATTAATATTCCCTGTTAGAAACAGAATATGGGGAGAAAATGGGCTTTTGGCCATTACAGATGTTGTTATAGATGATATTCCTTCTCCCCACGTCATTTCTGAAACTTTTTTCTCCACAGCCTTTTTTGTTATTTGAATCCTCAAAAAAACTACAGAAAGGGAAACAAAACTCCCAGTGACGACCGTGATCGTCCTGTTGCGATGGTTTGAGATGTGCTAACCCTCCATTCTTGATTTGTAGGTACAGTGTTCCTGAAATATGCATTTTGTTAGGAAACGTTTGGAAACGTTTGTGCTGCCTTTAGTATCACTTGATCACCACGGAAACAACATATAATTTTAGGCAGCAAGACACAGACACCAGGATATTGAGTGTGCTTGACTCAGCCGTCCTACCAAACTTCCTGGTGGGCTCCCCATGCTGCAGTGATTTGCTACAGGGTCTGTCCATACCAAACAAAACTACTATCTACTGCTAGTCTCTCTACATAATAGTTATCCCACAGTTTGGCCCTGTGGACTGGAGTTGGCCACTAAGCAGGAATTTGGGCTCACTGAGGCTTTGGAATGAAATATAGCCCTTAAAAATGTTAAAAAAGCAGAGAGAAACAATAACTGTGAACAGCCAGGTCCATGGTGCACTCACATCCTGATTCCTGCTGCATGATTTTGACACCTCTGAAAGTATATGGTAGAACTAGGAAGGATACAAAGGACAACATGGTTTATCAGAGGAATGAAGAAAAGCTAATTAAGAGTAGATACACTGGTGGCTATTAAAAAAGATGACAGCTTGAGAAACCTCAACAACTGTCAGAAGCTGAGACACGGGGGAAAGAATAAATTGTTATCTGTTTTGTACAGTGTTTTCCTTCTGTGATTAGCTATTGTTTGTAACAGAGTATTAAGTGATCCATGGCTATTCTCATGCTCTTGATGCGATTTTTGCTTTGTGTAATTCAGACTGTACAAAAGAATGTCCTTGAATCATAACAGAGATGAATTACATATTAAAGCAAGGAGAGGTACTGACAAAACAGAATCTTTCACATCTTTATTAGGTTCTCTGGGGTCTCTCTCTCTAGTTTTTGAAGAGAATTTCCAAGTAGAATCTGGGACACCTTTCTGAGAAAGGTGTCATCAAGCCCACGTGATTTATGTACAGAGCTTGTACTTCATTGCATGCGTGAAATGACACTTGAAAGGGGAGGTAGGTGACTCTGCATTTTTTGCCTAGCAGAGATGTTCCTAGAGTAAGACTAGGATTAAATTAGCATCTACAGAATAATGCTGTTGCACTAGTTAGTAATAGACCCAAACTATTCTACACTGCTTGATTCAGTTAGAGTAAGAAGATATTTCATGACAGGAATCAAAACAGAGTAGAGGTGCAAGAGTGAGAAAAAAATGCTGACTTCTGTGAATCTGTCACTAATGAAGTAAACAAAATCAGTGTTTCCTAAAGCATTTTTCATTGCTTCATTTGTGATAATCGATGCATACATTTTACAGTCCTAGCAATCCTAAGGTGAGGGCTTATGCTTCCTCGGCTGTGAAACATGTATCATGACATGTGCTTATATCAAAGGCTTTCTAGGAGCTTTGACTAACAAGATTTTTAAATACTTAAAGATTGTTAGATGAAGGGCTAATACTAATTTTTTTCAGAACAGAATCACTGAATCACAGAATGGTTGAGGCTGGGAGGAACCCCACGTCTTCTAGTCCAACCCTCCCACTCAATCAGGGACATCTAGAACATGTTGCACAGGACCAGGTAGGTTTTGAGGATCTGCAGAGGAGGAGACTCCACAACCTTTCTGGGGAACTTGTTCCAGTGCCCTGTCACTGTCACTGTAAATAAGTTTTTTCTGCATATTCAGATGGAAATTCCTGTGTTTCAGTTTGTGTCCACTGTCTCTTGTCCTGTCACCGGGCACCACTCAGGAGACTTTGGTCCCACCTTCCCTTCAGAAACTTGTACACAGTGATAAGATCCCCTCTCAGTCATCATTTCTCCAGGCTAAACAGGTACTTTCTCTCCTATCTATAAATTGTCTTGAATATGTTATGCCCATTTACAAAAACAGTCTTTTTCAAGATGATTAGATTTATAAATATTAAAATAGGTTTTATTACCTCTCCGTTAGCTTTGCCAATGGGAGAGTTGAGAATAAAGTCAGGAGGAGCAAAGACATCAACCAAAGCAACGGCATCATCTTTCAACTGTTAAAAAAAAGACATATATTTCCCAACTTTTGTAGGTATCTATGGCTATCTGTGTACTCCAGAGCAGCATTAAATTACTTCCATAAACTACTAGCCAGTGGTAACTTAAAAGAAAACCTCTGCAAGGAAACCAGCTTTATTTTGCTCTCTTTTTCTCCCAAGATAATTACCAAAAAGAAATTGCATTTTAAATGCTTTCCTTCATTACCCACACAATGTGTTTGAAGACACATTTTAACTAAGTTGGCACTGTTTATGACATTAAAACAAATGTAAGAACTCTAAAAACATAACCTCTTTGAAAATTTATCTTACCTGTGCAAAATATGATCCAATATGAAAAGCTTTTGTGTTCAGAAAAAAGAAATCATGAACTAATAACATAATTAAATAAGCAGAACTGCATTAGTGATCTCAAGTATTTGGCTAGCTTTCCAACAAAAATTGCAAGGCCACAAATGAAATAGCATCATTTTATAAGGCATATATTTTCTCAATGTTTGATTAAAAAAAAAGGACTAGATTCAGGGTTAATGGGTTATTAACCTTAATATTATTTAGAAACAATTAATATAACCTCCTCATAATCCCTTGAAGAACACTATAACTAACATGTTTCTTTTTTCTAATATTAAGATATTATTATCCTACCCCAACAAACAATATTCATGGCTTACCCTGTGGCAAAGTTCCAAAATAGCATTCTGAATAAACCTTCCAGCTTGTTCACCTGAAACATAGCCACCTGCAAATATATTTACAAAAAAAGTGGAAACAAATAAACAAGCTGATGTTACACTGTTACAAAGGAATTTATCAGTTCAGTACTCAAATGACTAAATGTTCTTGTGCAATTTGATTCTCTTTCATTAATGAGCTGACTCTAAATCTAAGACATTTAGAATTCTTTGCATGAACAAACTACATTACAGCATCTGCCTGTTTATTCCCTGTTGTTTCCTGCAAGTACGGGACCATACCAAAGCTTGTGAGCATTCCATCTTCTCTGAGCTAGGAGTGAATATTTTGGGTTAATTTATAGCTTCATACTTCCAAATCCCTCATCCTGAAAATTCTGCCCAGAATGACTTTTTTACATTATACAGGTGGTAAGAAAAATGCTCTAATGTAAATCCTAGTTAAGATTCTCTCCTCCTGCCAAGAGACAATACTTGGCGGAAAAAAGAAAAAAAAACTAATTTTAAAATTAAGAGTTTTATAAAATTACTTGCACAATGTATGCAGGGAGTTGATCTCACCTTGGTAGAGCACAGCCAGATGCTTACTTATAGACCAGAGGCCATACAGAGCACTGAGATTCTTGAGCACAGGCTGCAGAGTAGATGGCACGCTGGGATCATGGGTGTAGTCATGGTATCTTTGCAAGACTGTTTGCTCAATAAAAGCAATCGCTAATGAGCGACAGTAGTACACCTTAGGGCACAGAGAAGGAGGATACTGAGTAACGACATACAAGAGGTGAATACCAAGCTCAAAATGGAATTGCTCTGGTGAAGCCAGTGGGGATTTGTTCATTTAGATCTAGTGATAACATAGCTTAAGATTTAAGGAAAACCTGACATGAAACACTAAGAGAAAACTTCCTAAAAGGTCTTTGCAAAGTTTACTTGGAAAATGCTTCATCCAAGTAGAAATAAAATCCCCTGGGTTCCCCGTGGGTTTCAGTTTGGTAGTCACGCCTGTCCTAAGACAGGGCAGATTTAAAATATAAGCAGTGTAATTTGGCAACACCTTGCAGCCAGACTCTGGGATCACGTAGCTACATAAGAGAGGGGTCCATGCAAAAATGGTCTGATGAGTGTAGGATGAGTGTAAAACCATACAACTATAAGATGACAAAAGTAGGTTCAGATTTTAGTTAATATTATACAGAATTTTATAAAGGGAATAAATTTTTAAAGAGTTTCAGTAACCTACTGAACTCATCGCAGTCCATTCTTTTAATAAAAAAAATAAATCTGACCATGTAAGCATGACTGGATTCAATACAATGGCTTGCAACGTGTTTTGAAAGAACCAAGTGCTTTGAAAGAAGAAAGTGCTTCTTCGCCCCCAGAGATTTCATACCAAATATGTGTAAACTATTAAGCTACTGCTTACAAATCATTTTCACATGTTTTTGAGACATTTATAGCAAAAAATCTCCCTTCTCTGAATTCAAATTGAAGGGAGGAAAGAAAACCTAATGACCAAGGTATTTCAGTGCTATCTCCATGGGAATTGTGTGCTTAAATAACTTTTAAATTTAGCACACCTGAACAGAGGAGCAAGGTGAGTCCTCAGTAAATCACCTTCTCTAACACGCTGGCCCTAGAATGAGACTCCCAAGAGCTGAGCAGTGGGCAGACAATGAGGCTCAAATTTCTTGTACTTTTTATGTTGCATGCAACCAGAGGGCAATTTTTGTCCTGAATTTGAACAGAAGACTGTCTCTACTGCTGCTTCTATGGCAAACACCAGAAAGGGTTCCTTGGAGGTTTTACACAGACCATACTCTCCTGAAGCCAGGCTGGCTCCTTCTTGGTGCAGAGTTCAATACTCCTTCCTGCAGTTTTTAAATGAGTTTTGCAGATAGGATCAACCACATTGGTCATCTTCAGGGAACAGATCTCTCCCCTCAGTGACAAATGCCAAGTGTTCTTTTCTTGGATGCTAGCCAGCATTTCTCATGGAGGTAATAGAAGTGTTTAGGGAGCTTGGAGATACAAACTGAAATTTGGAGTTATGCCATTTGTAGTTGCTAAAGCTCACTGGTGAATCTGTTATTTGTAGATTGTCAGTGTTTCCTTTTCAGGTTCCAGTGCTGTCAGTCTGGTATCTTTCATGAGTACTTTGCACTATAGAAATTGTGATGGAAAAGACCTATTAGGTCATCGAGTTTACCTACCTGCCAGAGCGAGATTCTTTCCTACAGTATGTATTTGGCCACAAGAGCAGATGGAGATGTAATAATCAGATGCTGCAGTAGATTTAATAGTAGTACATATAGTCTTCAAAAGTTGTGATTTCAAGCTTCCACACACCACCCAGCACATGCCTGTACTTCTCTGAAGGGAACTATCCTGGAAGAGCTCTGTTGATCATAACTGTCCTCCTTCTCACATGATTAATACAATGCACATGGACAGGAATTACATTTTATTAGTTATATGATTTGCTGCTTTATGCTTGAGGAAATTATATTTCATGACATAATGGGATAAAACAAACAGGATCTGGCAAACTTGGATGAAAGCACACATAAATAAAATGAAAAAGCTGAACAAGTGTTACCTGACAGTTGTTTCTTGCCTCAAAATCACTTTGCCCAGCCTGCTTCTCCTTGTTCAGCTTTAGATCGCTTTCTCGGAGCAGGTAGCAAACCAGCCATCTATATGCTGCTAAGGGAACTGTAGGAAAAAAACCCAAAATCCTCAACATTCTGTGACTTTCCTGGTCACAGAAAGCAGAGTGATAGCCATGCAGAAGACAGTTTTCACCTTGAACCAGTACCACCCCACCCAAATAGGAGGAATTTAAATCCTTCTTGCAATATATGAATTCCTTCTTGCAATATATGAATATCCCTAGGTCTAAACATGCTTTAAAGAACTGTGGATATCCGAAGCAGCCGTCGTAACCCAAAACACTGGAACTTTGCATGTAGTTGCATGTAAATAACAGTTAGGCATAGTGAGCTTGCAACTTTCAGTGAAGACACATCCTTCTGACCATACACTAGTTCCAAATGACCCCAGACTACAACAGCAGGTATCCACAGCCCAGTTTATACCCAAATATTTTCCAATTACCTTCAAAATTTTGTATAGTATTTTCTTTCCTATTTTAAGGCCTAAGTATACAAAGTTTGGAGGCTCTTTTGAGAATAAAACAAAACCAGAAGACAGTCAACATCTGGGGACTCATCAACTCTTTCAGAGTTTCTCAACTCTGAAATGATGCTACATGCTGCCAAGCAGATGATTTCTAATACAGCAAAGGTGGATGAATGTAACTGCAGGTGAATTTACTGCTTTTTGTAAGTGTGTTATATTTTTAGAGCAGTCTGGAACTACTAAGGGAAAAAGTGCTACAGCTTAAAAGATCTTGTAAAAATCCTGCTTGTCTGTGCCTTAGCTTAAGATTTAATGTAGGGATATTATTTATGCAATTCTGAGTGTTCACATGCTGCCTGAGTATAGGCACCTAGTTTAAGAGCTCAGCTTTTAACAGACCACTGCAATAAAGAGATTCATATATTTTACTACTATGATCTGGTTCAGTAGGATTTACAAAAGAGGACAAAAAGCATGTTTAGCTATTTGTGGTCTGATAGATTCCACTAGCAGGAGACTTAAAACAAAGAAGAAAGTATGCCGTCATTTTGAACTAGCATTTTTCTTACTTGGGTATGCAAAGTTATTCAGATTTTCCCCCATAGCTATTATGGTAATGTACCATACTACCTCACCTTGTATCTCACTTAGGACTGATCATTACTCAAAGTTCAGCTTTTTTTTTTTTGCAAATATTTGAGCATGAATGTGGTTACTGAATTCCAGGAAGCAACCCAATTACCTCTTATATACTAAGTTCTTATACACTTAGAGCTTACATATACATCCCTATATACTAAAGCAGCGTTTCTTCTCCTGGTATGCTTTCAGTTTTACAGACTTACTGTTGCTCAGTTCCCTGTCTCTATTTTGTTATCTCTTCACTTCATTAGTTTTGCCTCCATTAAGTAGTTCAGGATGAATCTTAAATCTCTGTATCAGGCAGGAATTTAAGTTTTTTGAAGCAGTTCTACATTAGCAAAAGTGTACCTGAAGAGTCCATGCAATCTTCAACACTAACGGCTGTGAACTTCTGGCCAAGGATGTGGTGGTAGTTCTGCAAAAAGTTTATTGTTCCAAAAGGGGACTCGAAAGGAACTTTCTCTAAAAAAAGAAAAAAAAAAAAAGCTTGATGAGAAAAGAAATAAGAATATTTGGAAATAAAAAATTATTACAAACCCAGACATGCACTTGATAGGCCAGATTCTGATAGGTCAAATTATTTGTTTGTTGTCTCCTACTCAAGCAAGTGAGGACAAAATGGACAAGTGCTGAAAAACTTGACATCACTGTCTACAAGCACCACAAGATTCAACTCCTGTTGCAGTGTCCTGGATGTTGGCGAAAATCACTGCTACAAATGTTACACACAATCATTTATCTAGAGAATGACAAAATGTAAACATGGAAATTACTACTAAATTAGGCAATATGAACGGTCTGAAGCATAATGAACAAGGTACCCAGACTCAATAGGATTTTAGGAGTAGCTCCACTGGATTAAATGGCACTTCTCTGAGGATATAATTAACACCAGTAAGGATGGCAGAACATCTAGTTAGCTTCCACGGGATCTTGGAGAAAGAACATTTCTTGCAGCAAGTATTTGTGTATTCGTGAATGTATCATGTGATGGATTCTGTAGCACATTATTTATGCTCTACAAAATGATTAAATGACTATCAGTTGTTTTACCTCCTAATTCCATTATCTAGTCACTGTTGGGTTCAGCAAAGGATTCCAGAATGAGAACTGACCTCTTATGCAACTCATCCAGCTCATTAAGTAGTTGCTTGTTTGCTGAAGTAGGACGTTGTTATCACCTTCGTACGTGCAGTTTGGGTCATTGTCATTACGAATTTCGCCCAGACGATTCACTTAAAAAGAACAAGCACATTTTAATATATTTCAATGTATTAATGAACGGTAAGGTAATTATTATACTATGATAATAATGTAAGAGATCTAAGTAAGGCATCTATTCTTACCAAAAGATAAGCTTGTAAATTCATGATTTGACTTGATAAAATGAATATAGTGGGAAGATTTCATAAAAGTGTGGATCTCTCAGAAGGGCAAATTTCACCTAAAAAATCTGCATTTTTATTTCTGGAACTGAAACTGAATCACACATACAGTCTTATTCTGCCCAAATGCTGGTGCAGATACTGCATGGGTTTAGTTCCTTTTGTGGTGACAAGTATAAAATAAATCTGCATAAAAAGGAGATGCAGAAAAAATCCTTTCTAAAAGTACCCCTAAAATCTAAATGCTGTGCCTCCCCCCCGCCAAAAAAAAAGTTGAGGTAGACAAGAATATAAACATTCTCTTTTTGAGCAGTTTATAAAGTGAGTCTGCAGCTTACTGGCAAGGTAGCCGTGTCCTCCACAAGCTTCTCGGCACTCCTGGGACGCCTGCTGAGCAGTCCAGGAAGACAGCGGCTTGCTGGCAGCAGATAAGGCGTGAATCTCACGTCCCAAATCAGCCTTTGTGGAAAACAAGCTTCTAGTCACCACTAAGTTTTACATAAAGTAAGTTTGTGAGCATGCAAAGAAGAATATTTCTGCTTTACACAAAGCACTACTCTGTACTGATGATTTATACAAATTAAATGCACAGCATTGTGCACTCTTTAGTAAAAAGAGGAACATACGTAACATCAAAATTAATTTGGGTACCTTTCGAGCACACACTTTATTCATTTGTTGTTTTTTCCCACATTCCTGTGACACTGCTGTACAATTCAACAATTTCATGTTTATTTCAAGTTTATTGTAATAAGAGCTCAGTTAGTAAGAAATGTGTAAAAATCTCACCTGTCTCTGACTCCTTTCCTTTGTCAATAAGCCTATATAAAATACTATAAAGTTCTCAAATAGGGATCTGGAGAAATAATCTAATGCATATGCAGCAGCCAGATAAGGAAGAAGGCGCCATTGCTGGAATTAAAAATAAGAAGTTTTGTTTGCAAATTGATATATAATCTTATATGCGAGATTATAAATAACTTTAAATTTCCAGAAAACATTTTTTTTTCCAATAACTATCTTATAATTTTGAACGAACTCATTCCCTTCTAATTTGTCCAAATAGAGAATCTCTAGTTTATCACGATGCTAACTTAATTATGTTTGTAAAGAATTATTCTTACGTATAACCACTTTATAAGTCAGTTATAGTTACATTATTCCAGTTCATAGATTTTGTGAATTTGTGGTAAATGTCCTTTTAAACCAGTGCAAATGTTCACTGAAGCTTTTTGGGCAGAGAGCAGAAGAGAGCAGCCTGTGTTTCTATAATGCCTGGCATGCAACGAGTCAATCTTGACTCATATGTTACTTTTGTACCAATAGGACAGTGGGTGTAACTTTCACTTGTTCTTTTCTCTGCTTTATGTACATCACTTTGCTGCATTCTGTTAAAAGAACAGGGCTGTGGAGTACAGAAAAAAAAAAGCATCTTTGTTGCTCCAAATAGGTCAGGTAGAAGCCCATGAAAGAAAAGGGAAACTGCCCAACAGGAAGCTTTTGTTGTAGAGCGAGTAGGGAATGAGAGGTTCAGCAAGAAAGGGCTACAGAGCAGGCAGAAACCAAAAGATTCCTAAAAACAGTGGGAAGTAAACCCAGGCTAACTGCAGAAGAGGTGGAAAAAAGACAGCTTTTCCTAGAGATTGTTGAAACCCATGAAATCTTTGAAAGTTGAAGTTGCAGGCCTAAGGGCAAGCCATGAAAAAACACCCATTTTGCACAAACTGCGCACGTTTATTTCCAACACTTCATATATATTAACCATTTCATTCAGCACATCTGAGGCTTCTGTATTTTCAAACCTTATCATATATACTCTTTTTCTGCTTTTTCAAACCAGAAGCCCCTTTGGTGTTTCTCATCTCTTAATCTATGAATAAAAATAATTTATCACAAATTTAATGTTAATTTGGAACATTCCCACAGTACACTTCAATTTCCACATTTTAAAAGAATAAAGACTAAAAAGGGGAAAATGAGCATAGAAGCAAAAGAAGCACTGACATCTTTTTAAAAAATGCTAGTTCTGTATCTGCAGTAACTTCATGTGCACATAAAAGACAATTTTTCTCTGAAAAGGTTATTGCTTTAAAAGACAAACATTTCTAAGCACTTCAGAGTAATAAGAGTGTTTTGGATTTTGCTATTCCAAGAAATTATCTCAAAAGCCAGATCATGCCAGGAGCAGCAGCAAGGAGGCCTGGAGTTAGAATGAACAGCTGCAGCTGCACAGGATCTGCACTTCAGATGTACTTCTGTACTAACTTCAGTGACATCACTTTTTCTAAAATAGCTTTGAATCTTACTTTGTTTTAGTTATATACAACAGTCTGTAGATTGGAATTCCCAACTTTTTACCTGCATTTGGTATTCCAGAACAGGTATTTCTTCACCATCAGCTGGCCCAAACTGATGGCGAGTTGCTGAGAAGCGAATGGCGATAGTTAAGGCGAGCTTCAAATTGGTCACGGACATTGCTGTAATCTGAACTCTGCCAGGGGACAAGGACCCAAGTGAAGCACTAAAACGATCTTTCACATCCTGAGGGAGGAAAAGGCACAGAGCGAATGGTGAGGTTAACGTTTCATTTACCTATCCTGTAAAGATGCAACTCTGGCAGCGTGATCACAAAAGTCTGGAGGCTTGGCTAATTTTATTTCTTTAGATATTCAGTTAAGGTATCCAGGCAGGATCCAGAGAAACTACTCTGCACCAGCGGGGCAGTTTGAAAAGCAAGAAATAAGTAAAATCAATAAGGCGAGTTGTTACATCTCTAAAAGGCAATTAAAAACCTGGCATTTTTGATTATGGAACCATTCAAACAAAAGGGAAAACACTGTGAGTAAACAGTTGCCTCCTCAAGAGCTTACAGAATTTCTGTGAAGATCCTGATGCTATTTAAAAGGCAGATATTTGCGACTGAGCTAGTAACTGTAGACTCTCTGTAGTAAGCAGGGAAAACAGGAAAGGATAGCTTTGAATACTCATATAGGCATGACGTACATATTATTATCTATAGTATAATATCTATAGTATGTCATAGTCTAATGTCAATAGCCATATTTAAGTCAAGACCCCTAGCACTTCCCAACCCACAAGGCCCATGCCCTATCTCTGTAATCTACTTGTATCTTTCTATACTTAGTAAACTATATTAAAGAAATACAAATCTTAATTCCTACTTTGTAAGAGCTCGAGTATTTCCCTTCAGGTGTGACATCTCCAGCTACATTCAGTATGTTTTCTTTAGGTATCCTGACACAATGGAACACAGCAAATCTGTTCAAACAAATACACAAGCAATGTAAAGTTTATCTTGACACAGTTTTTAGTGTCTATATTACAGAAAAAAAATCAAACAAACAAAAAAAATTGCACACGGAGTCAGATTTATCAGTGAACTGAAAATAGTACCCCTACACCACATAGGTAATTTGAAGAGAGCATGTGTGGGAGAATAAAACCTTCAGACGCAGACCAGTAGCCGAAATACAAGCAGGAAAATATTTTCCTATCACTTTTAACTTCAGTTTCTTGCTCAAAAATAAGTATGGTGATTAAAAATCACCACAAAGCCCTTATTAACTCTAGGGGGCCATTTCCAAAGCTTTATCTGTAAAGAAATAAAATATTCATGAAAGGAAGATCAATGTATTCTCTTTGAGGGGAAGGACAGTTTTCTGGGTAAAATTACCTTCTGGACACATGATAAAATCAAATAGACTCAAACAGTCACCTACAGCTCAGAAATGTCAACTGAATGCTCGGTTTGTATGAGGTAGGTTTTTTACTAGATGTGCCAGTTATCTAAAAGTTTGGAAAGAAGAACTACTAAAACTTCCTTTTCCTGATGGACTATTGTGATTACAAATTATTCACTACCACAAATAATTCTGCTGAACCAAACGGCCCTGTTGTACCGGAGCCTTGCTCAGGCCAGTCTGGAGACTGTAAATGCTTTGAGACCAGATATTATGCATTTTTTATAATTCTAAAATATAGATCTGTGAGGCTATTTCATTTTGGCATAATACAGAAAGGAACACAGCTAGATTAGCACACTAACAGGGAACTGAAAGGAGTATTCTCCTTTGCTTAAACTCAAACTAGGACTTCTGTTCCCTATAATGTACTATGTTAAAAAGGAATGACACAGACGATTTTTTCTAAATTGTGGCATGCTAGCAGTAATAAAGAAGGAACCTATTATAATAGGAAAAAATGTCTTGAGTATTCACACTAGTCAGGAAGAAAGTGTATAAACTGTTTCACCCAATTGGGCAATACAACTTGGCACAATACCAGTAATATCAGCTCTGCTCATGAATATCTCAGTATCTAATAGCTTTTGAAAGCTGCATTTGTAATCAAAGCAAATTCCTTTTGTCTGCCAATACTGGCTGATCTATTTAATAATGCTCATGAGAGCCAGGTCTTTCACATTAATAAATTACATAAGGGTTGCATTGCTACATGTGCTTTAAAATTACAAGTTGTTTCCAAGGAAACATATCTGCATACTGACTTTATTCAGCCTTAGAGATACAGAGTGTTTTCAGCCTTAGCCACAGAGAGAAGCATGCTATCCCAACCAGAAACCAGCTGCCTCCTAGCCTTATTCATGCTAAGTGCTTTACTGAGAGCAGTATCAGTGAGGCAACACTGCTTGGTGGTAGAAGCAAATTCAGATTTTCCAAAAATCTGACAACCATTCTTATTAATATTTTTTCAGATTATCTACAATTAAAAAACAACAACAACAAAAACCTCAATAAAGATCTTCTGGTTAAATGCACTTTCCTTGCTCCCTAGATCTCAAATAAAACCCATCACAACTAAAAATACACATCAACACCAAAATTTTAAGCAACAGTGTTCATGTTACATCGAATAAGGCAAGCAGATACGAATATGGTCACACAAGTGGTGAGACAGATGCTAACTATAGATGACTGCTTGCTTGAGATGGTAACTGCCAGTTAGAGCATGTTGAAAGCTAACCACGGCCTATTTCTTGTAAGTCATTGGGACAAACAAGAATTTTAAGGCATTTGAGGGATGAAAATAAGGCAGTTTCACAGATGTTTGTAAAGCATCCCTCCCAAGCAGAAGAGGACATATTGTAATCATGACAATGAAGATGACTGCAAATCGTCCTTTTTGTGTTTTACATTTAGAAAATTAAAATCTACTAATATTAGATATGCTGTAGGTATCTGCCAAACAAAAAATAGTTTAAATAAAGTACACTGAGACAGTTTTGGGGAGTTTAGATTTTTTTCTATTATGTTGTCCATTACAGATGCATAATTTCTCCCTTTTTCTGTGAGGTGCCCTCAAAATAAAGTCATATGAAAATGGTACAAACTAAGAAGCAAAAAAGTGAGACAGAATTAGCAGTTACAAATCCCTCAAAGTATTCTCAAGAGAAAAGAAATAAGATATATTGTCTATAAGCACTAGATGAAAATAAAAGCAGAAACTTTCAGAACTGGGATTTAGATGACTGTGATATGACTGCCAACTCCTGTCAGGTTTTTACTCCAAGAACTTTTATGCTATTTGAAATCTTACTTTGTAATCATTAGACATACTAGCCAATTGAACTTGATATCGGAACATATTAAAAATAAATAATAAGGTTTAATGAAGTCAAATATCACGTTTCTAAAGTTTATTAACCTAGAAAACATAACAAGTAGACATGGACCACATCTGTCAGCGCATTTAGTAGAAAATGCCCTTAAAGAAATGAAGAAAAGTAGAAATATCTCACAATAATGAAACTGTGCAGACTGTCATGGGGATATCATGTACCAGCAAGTCTGGAAAATAGCTAAATTGCATGTGGTGATGACATGACCATGGGTTTGAAAACTCCACTGCCTCTTCTACATAGCAATTAGTGTGACCGAGATAAAAATCTTTCTGCATTTGGATAAAGAGCTGTCACTTTAACTATATACCACATGATTCTACTGTGTTGGCCTCCAGCTGTGTGATTTTGGTCATGATAAATTCATAGGACCATAAATTTTAAGGTCAGAAGAAACTACCAGACCATCTAATCTGAGAATCTGTAGGAAATGGTAGGTACTCCATGGTTGGATTTGTAAAGCAAACTGCCCCAAATCATTCTGTCTTGATCTGCAAATTGTACTTGGTCAAGAGACCTAGCACTTAACTGCTGGCTTTGGTAAAAATCATAGTTAAAAATGGACAAGAAAACAACATGCCTCCTTTTTGGCTGTGGTTCCACAATGTTTTCTCTTTCTGTAAATATGAACCCTCTGCTCTTTAAATTTCTGTCACTTATGACCCTTCATCAGTTAGTGTGCGTGGATACATGAATACATGTACAGCCCTATCTCATGGTGGACAAAGTCACACAGAATAACCCCAATATCCTGGCAACAAGTACATGATACTCTACTTTTATTAATGCCTAGTACATTATATCTTACATATAATGTACAAAAGAAAGAGGCATTTTTATAACATCTAGCAAATAGGTTAAAAACAAAATGTGTTAGACACATTTCTACTGAGATTAGGTGAGCAGAGCGAAGCCGTGTTCTAAAAGCAGCATTCTTGTTAGGGTTCTTTGGCCAGCAGTTTAGGGAACATTTCAAGCGAAGTTAATCTTATTGACTTTAAATCACGCAATAATAATTCATCTGCTGTGCAGTAATGTTGATAAAAAAAAAGAGCAGCTGGAAAAGCTACAAGCTCCTTTTGCCAATACTAAATTAATAGGCTGTTACCTATGGTACCAAGAGCTCAAGCATGCTTTGGTGAACTGCAAACCCACTAAAATGCCTTTCCTGCCAGCTTCTGTTATTGACTATGTTAGAGATGGTGCAGTGACAGTTCCTTTAATCCTTCTAGCCAGAAAGAGAAAGCAGGTGAATGCTATTGGAAGACTGGGAATCAAGTGATCTCATGGCTCTTTATGGGATGCAGTAGACCTCGGGAAGAATAATGCTTAAGAAGTTTGCTGAAAATATTGTAGAGGAAAATAGCCACATGTTCCAGATTGAAAACTCACAGAAAAGTTAAGAGTTGAGAAGAGCTACTGAGCAGCTAGTTAAAAAAAAAAAAACTACGTAAGGCAGTAATTTAGACCTAGTTTTTATGGGAAAGGCACTAAAGAATTTTGCTCTGTAACAGCAATGTTCAAAAGCTGCGACAAAACCACGACCTGCTTTACGGGTCTCCTAATTCTATCTTAATGGACTTCATGGGAACGCGAAGACCCTCTCCCCCTAAATTCCTAAAACCTACGTGCCAGTCATGCGATGGTTTCTGGCCGTGCCAGTGCCTGCAACTGTTCCGAGCTCACAGAGCTCTGCAAAGGAAAAGGATGTTTGAAGCTCATTGCAAATGTGAGGCCTTATTTCTGTGAGCAATAAAACCAGTGCATGACCACATATGAATTCACCTTTCTTCTCCCCATTAGCGCTGGTCAGCGTGAACAGCACTGCAATGATCTGGCCAGTTTAGAATAACTTGTGACACAAATGATACAGGAGTGAGGCAGTGCTCTTTGGCAATGGGGTTGTGCCTGGTCATATGCACAGAGGGGTGTATTTGTGCAGTGTTTCACCTTGGCAATAACAGCCAAGTGTTGGAAGGCGTAACAGCAAAAGCACCAACGATTCCCCGGAAAATCACCACTTAGATATAAATTGCAAATAAACAGGATATGTCTTGCAAAATATTTGGCTTAACCATGCAAGCAACACTATTTACGTGGACTGATAGCAATAGATATATGTATGTTCTGGCAAGAGTATTTGAACATCTCTTTATTTTATGCTTGCTTCATGACCACTGCTCTTTATGCAATTGTGTGTAACTATGGTCAGAGGCTGCAGTTTAAAGAATTCTTGAGCAAGTACAAACCTGTTCATTTGAGAAGCAAGACTGATTTCTACACTTGTTTTCTTATTTCCATCCCTGTACTGTGTCTTTCTCTGACCTGGCACAGCCTTTTCCATGGCCTTGCAGTGAACCATACTTGATAAATGATCTGGCTGAAAACAGCCAAGTTTTATGGGTTTTGGTTTTAATTTTTTCTTTTTTTTTTTTTGCTTAGTTTTCAGACAGTTCTAGTTCCCCAGTGCAGCCCACTACACAGCTACACAAATGTTTGTCCCAGCACACGGAAAAAGACAGTATGTAAAAACAACCAACTATGCAACTGCGCATGGGATTTGATCTTTGCTGTAAAATTGTGCTCCAAGACAATCTATCTGAGCTCCAGTCTTCCCAGGGAAATAACTTCAGCCACTGGAAAATCTACGTAAGAGTTAAGAGTATAAATAAAGTGGGAGACAAAACCCTTTCAAAGGACTAGAGTCTAATTTGTTCTACACTTAAACTGATTAGCAGAGTCCTAATTTATTATGGACACTCTGGCATACTGAAATATTAACAACCAAACACCGAATAATACCTTAAAATAATCTACAGAGAATTGGTGATACACACTATTTTTGCAAATATGCACGGAATTGTGCTGAGGACTTTCACACCCTGCAATCTTTCCACCACCACTTACAGCTTTGCTGTCCTGCATACCCTCCTCTACCCATTTCCTCTTGGTTATTTTGTTTTGTTTTCAGTATCTAGAATACTGAATCTGGCTTCAGTTATTTTACTAGAGAAAGTACTGAATGTCTTAGCACATGTCATATGTATGGAGAGATCACACATGTTAAGTGAATATGAAAGGTCCTTAAACAGTTATGAAAAAGCTTCAGTTTTCCAAAGTCCATTACTGTAATTAAATACAGTCCTTCCCCATGCAGAAAGACCCTTTTCTCTCCCACAAACAAGTCAGCTAAAATTATCAGCCTTATTTTTGTCAGTGATGACAAAATTTCACTAGTTTCATGATAGTTTCATCTATACAAGAAAATCACCATTATCAGCAGATGCATCTGACCAGAGCAGAGTACGTTTTGCAAAGGCAGGCATGTTAAACACCACTTTGGAAACACCATTTTCCTACTCTTCAAACTCTTTTCTGCAAAGACTCAGGTGGATATCTCATTTCTCTATCTTCTTTCTATTTCTGGAGTGCAGAAAGCAACGGTTTGCCACTAGTTCCAACCAGGCATGAACTCGAGTCACTACTGATTCAGGGGCAAGCACTTCCTGATGCACATTGCAGAAATAGGTTATTTTGCTAATGTTGTTATGTCAACCAGGGTAGACAGGTGATTGTTTAAAACTCAAAGGAATAAAGAGAAATTTACCTCAGCACCTCTCCAAGCTTTTGTCTTTTGTCCCTGTCCTCTTATATCTGCTGTATATATTACTGAAAAGTCTCCAGATCTCAAATACCATTCTTTTTTTTGGCAGTTCTTCTTTCCCCTGCAATTCCTTCCATTTTTGGAGTTCAGGGAAGAGCACATTTCAAAAAATCCCCAACCACTAGCAACAGGTGGTCATTTTTATATCACAAAGTTTAAGACTGAAGCACTGGCATCCTCTGGTGGTAGTCTGCCTTTTTTTTTTTTTTTTTTTTCTTTTTGGTAACAAAACACAAGAGCAGTTTAAGCCCCAGTCTAAGAGTTTTGCTTTTATTATTATACAAAACGTGTGTGAATGGTATAGAGAAAAGAAGATGTTTTAAAATAATTTCAAGTGACTTTGTCTTTTTGTTTTAATGGGTAGTTGAATTTGGGAAGACTTGTAAAAAACAAGTAATTTTAGCAGATCCCAGTTACAAAGTTACAAGAATTATTCGGAAAGACAGATTTTCAAGGAGCACACAAGTCAAATGGATTTACACTGCTTCTGGATATTTTTTCCTCCTTCAGAAAACTTTACATTCTGCACTAGCAAGAAACTACCATTCAGTCTAACAACCCATAAGATTAATAAGCTTTTTTTTTAAAAAAAGGAAGGGCTACAATCATCTGCTCTGTTCTCTTACATGGCACAAATCAGTTGTATTTTCCTAGGAATCTTTGGAATTTTTCCCCCCTACTCTACAAATGTGTTCAGGAACTTACCTGTGTGTACCCCTTTGTACCCCCTAAGTACAGCTGTGTGTAGCCCTTTACAGAAAAAGCCTTAGCAAAAGCTTCTTCAAGTACAAAACTCAAGATCTCTATCAGCTTCCCTACCCTGTGATATCCATTCTGACCATTTGTCCTGAGTGTGACTTTGTGGAAGTATATTTGATTTACATAAGTATGTACACAATAGTTAAATCAGACCACATACCTCCAGAAAACTAGCCAAGCTTGCAGTGGAAACTAACGCTTTCAGTCACAGCATAACGGGATGTTTCCTCATGCCCACACAACAGGCTTCTATGGTGCACAGCAGCTACAGGCTGTGCTTTCTCCAGGCTATGTTGGTGTATAAACTTACTAGCCCAATTAGGAGGCAACATCTGGATGAGGCAGTTTCTGAAGTTCCAGGATGAAGCCTCTCCCTGTTAATTTTGGCATTTCAGACATCACGCAGCCAACAGTCCATGTCAAACAGAGGGTGCACAGCTTGTTTGCTCCTCAGAGGAGTGCAGGGCTATGAAATAACTACCTCTCCAGTTCCATCCCCGGCTTCATGTACATCTCAAAAGCAAACGTGTACGAATCCTGACGTTTCTGACAGACCAGTGTGAGCAGGAAGGTTGCAAAGGGAAAAATAACTCTTGTGGACAGTGTTGGCACTTAGTCTCAAACCTCTTCAAAGAAAAGAGTTGAGAGAGATCTGGCAATAACCTCCCACAGTTTTCATAATGAAGCGTGTCTTTTGGTATCATGGGGCATGCTTGTGTGATTCTGGTATTAATCTGTTCATGCTCATTTAGATTTAAGCTTTTTAGTGCAGGGCATGTTCTATACGCTTAGAGATCTAAATGCATGACTGGGACTCCCTAGAAACACCTATGCAGGAAATAATGGCAATAGATTTTCAAAAGACATACACAAACTAAACAGAAAGATTAGAATATTGTATGATACCATTCTAATCTTTCTGTCTATGTCTTCTGTCTACAAGATATCTATGCCTATGATAGCTTGACTAAGATACAGAATTTCTTTTAACAGTTATTGTTTTCTCTTTTTTACAATAAATTAACATTCTGGATGCACTACGAGTCACCACCCCTATTTTAAGAAATGATATATTTTTTCATTAGATCAGCAAGGGAAAAATGGATTGTAAAATCCTGTCTACCTTAGAGATGTGACAAGCACAAGGTAATCTTATATCCATACTCTTACATGGATATATAGATATGCTTTAGATGAACACATGAGTATACAAACTGTACAGCAAATATGTCATGCTGTTTTCCTTCTTCATGGTGTGCTTAAGACTACGCTTATTATTATAAGGTGCAGAATTTGTTCATTCCTAGTTAATATGAAGCAGAATTACACTGAGATTGTTCATTTAGGCCCAGGCTATGGTGCCATCTGGTGGCCAGCAGTTCATAGTGTAGCTGCAGAGAAAAAACAAAATTCCAATTCTTTCAGATATCTACAAAACAAACAAACAAAAAAAAACAAGTACTGTGTGCAGTATGATTTATGTCTGTCTTTATGTAGATATGTAGTCACATTGCTGTAACTCCTCCCTGTTAGTTGCTTTTGGATAGTGAAGCAGTGCCAAGATTTTTTTTTTGAAATAACAGCAAATTAAAACAATTAGTAAACACCTCAGAAGTACAGAAATGACACAAGAAGATGTCTGCACCACTACTGTGTCATACAGTCTGGCATGTTCCTTTACTCAAATGGATTGACTTACCCACTATCCAATCCATTCTGCCCAATTTTCTTTCCTATGTCACCTACCATCACACCTGGCATTGGTAAGAGTGTTTTTGTATCTCGAATCTGCATAGAAATGGAACAGAAGAGTGTTTCAGTTGTGAGACATTTCTTGGTTGGACATTTCACATAGTGAAAATAGTCCCGATTTATATTATGTTATGAGCACTAAAGAAAGTTTCTCCTGTTTCTCCAAGCACATAATCCTGGATACTTGTACTGATACTTGTACTCTTAGGACATAAATCCCACAATGAAAAAGGTAAATTGACAGAAGTTACACCAGTATGTTAAAATATGCCTAAGCAAATTATTTCCCTCACCAAATTAGCTTTAAACCCTTCCTCTAATCTACACAGACATTATAGAAATCAACAGAACTTTTACGATTTTGTTTTTTTCCTGACTTCATAAATAGGATTCATAAATCCTATTCTATCAACAACCAGTTTATTTAACTGTTCACAACTTTCCTAATCCATTGGTATGTTTTCTAATGCCTTTGAGCTTAACACGGATCTCAGGGGTAGAAACTTTGTTTCATGGAGATCATCTTGCAGGATGGACAGATATAATTCACCTTAAGCCCCATCTAAGACTTTTGTGACTTCATATAGATACATTATATGCTGTGTGATAATCTGCAGGCTTTTCAGTTCTTTTGCATTTTCCAGTTACAAAAAACTGGCATTATAAAACTGGCTATTAATTATGAAAAAACAAACAAACAAAAAAACCCCACAGTGAAGATTTAAAACTAATATGCTTGTTACAATTGAAATAAATATTGATAACCAAAGAATCTGCTGGTCAGACATGAATAACAGCATAACAAAAACTTGAATTTGAACCCTGCTTCCCTTCCCCCAAAATTAGTAATATTCCTGTCCAACCTGTACAATAAAGGAATGCAATCCATGGCACTGTCCATCAGGAGTATAGAGTTGGGCATACACAACTGCATGAGTGGCATTTTTCCCCATATTACCAACCCAGAACTTTGCAGCTTCGAAATCAGGAGTGTTGATGATAAATTCCTGTAACCACAAAAAATAAGTGAAAAAAGTTATATAAATCATTAAAAATGCATTTACATTAATTTTAACACATTTACTTTAATTATGTTCATGAGCATTGTGATGTTTTGAAAATGGCCATTAATTGCCAAGATCTCACTCTATTCTTAACTTCAACAGTATGAGATGTCTCTGTGTTGTATTCAACTTTGGAGAGAATGCATTTATCTAGGGCAAATTTAAAGAAGATCATGTTGGGCTGAAACCTTTACAGGGACCACCTCCTTCTTGGGCAGTTTTCTGTGGAAAGGAACCCCAGGTGAGCATGTGAAAGCCAGCATACTTCCCAGTTTGGACAACTGAGGAACCATTGATGGGGGGGTGCTGAAGAATGCATGTAGCCTAACATTTAGACACAGCTTCAAAATTCAAATTTTAAAATTCTATGTAGTATATTTTTATGGATGTAAAAGAGATCAAAACTCACAGCTTCACGATCTTATAAAAGATACAGACATTTCAGTTTCTTTTACTGCAGTGCACTCTTCACCAGTATAAACCTTCATTTATTTTAATGGAATTTTGTACGCTGTCAGACTTGTAAGGGCTTTTTCAGGACAGGGATCTGATTATCCATAGTGATTTAGTGACCTTTTAATTGCCTGTATGTCAGAAAAACACGGACTGGAATGTTGACCTACCAAAGGATACACAATATTTATGTTTAAAATCTATGATTCATGATTTTCATTCTTTTGAAGTCAATAAATGATGTACAGCTTATTTGTTGCTAATAACAGCACTCGCTTCTGTACCTCAGGCTGCCAAAAAGGCTAAAGTCTTTGGGGTAAGATGATAAGCATGCCTTTTTGGGACATTAAACAATGAGCTTTTAATTTAACTTTGCATTATCCAAGAATACAGATGGCAATTACAGAGAACAACTACTATTAACCGCTCTTAACTTGCTGGGTTTACTGTAACTTTTGATATATGATAGAGGCTCATTCCACTTCTCTTTTTTTTTTTTTTGATTGAAAATGGAATCACTATGAATTCATCTCTTCTTCTTCTTTTTAAGGTATTAGTTAATCAGTTAGTGAGTACTAAACTCATTGATTTGCATTAGTCATAAATAATACCACAGAACACTTTTTACTGTTTTGAAAACACCGGAAAGTTGTGCAGAAACATGCTTAACTGCTGAAATTCCTAAACTTACCCCTAGATTCTCTCTGCAGGAACCAATCTCTTTCTCTTAGAAATACATGAAAGGAAAAAAGGTCTGCCTCTGAACTGAGGCAACCACAGCATGTGAAGGGGGATGTGCTTCTCTGTTTTGTTTTTTCTGAACTAGGACTTTACAAATACACTCTTCTCTGCAATATATTGATATATTTTTATTTGGAATTAAACTTCATTAATTCTTACTAGTCTAAGAACTTCATGAATCATTCTGCCTTGATAATAAATAATAGAGCTTAACAGTGCAAACATTATTCCTATGTATTATGGGCTAACCTGAGTGCTGCTGTCAAATGTGGCAGTAGTTCGTATGCCTTTTGTATTAGTCCCATGGCTGAGTTCAGTAAGAGCAAAACATCCAAAAATCTAAATAAGGAGACATAAGGTACAAGTCAAGTCTAGTTTAACATGGCAGTTAAAAGCAGATTTTCAAATGACTGACAATCCAGCTGTTGGATAGTGACTAGCAGTTCTACGAAAACAATCAGAGCTAACCCTAAGGTTAAGGTTGCAAACGCATAACCCCCAGGCTTCTGCCTACACTGAGGGTCATTAACAGAATTCATCCTGATTTTAACACGTGGTATCCAGTCCAGGGCTACATATCAGTATATTGCTGTCTCTTTGCTGAGACATAAGCACAGAATTTAGGGGAGAGAGTTAAAGGACGGTAAGAAGTTGACAACAAGAACATAAAAATTGAGCAAGAGTACCAAAACAAGCAGGAAGCGCAGGAGAACGCGAGAGTCCTCAGAACATGTATCTATCTTACAATATCAAAGAGGTTGACACCAAAGAGTGAACTCTGACCACATGGCCAATGGCATAGATAAGAGAAACTATTTAGGATTGGCTCTCTCTAGATCAGATTGACCGTAGTTACTAAGTCAAGGGCTTTGTCCTCTGGACTCTACCCTGTGGCCATAAGATCCACATAGCATTTCAGTCCATAGCATCAAAATGGTATTTTTATAGCATCATGCACAGTTGCAAGTGTGGGAGTAGCCAAAAATGCAAAACCTGCCAGCTTATTTAAAGGACCATACAGACGAAACTGGGGCAGCCTAATCTACACTAGCTTTTGGGAGAAGTCCTTAGAATGAACTTGGAACGAATATCCCCAAACTTTTTCTGCATGTTGCCTTGGACAGCTAAAAAAGAGCACTAGGAAGTGGTGTAACAACTAGCAGTGAGCTCAGTACTTGAACCTGCTCCTTGGTCTTCCTCTGTTTTGCTATTTTTATGTACCAAGGTACCTAAAGACATCAGAAATGACACAAAAGTGCAGCTACTGAAGTAATTCTGACAAGATCCAATTCTCTTGAGTTATCAGAAAAAATTACCTCCATGTTATAAACTTTTTTCACAAAGTCAGCAAACGTCCCAGAAGCACTCAAAATTGCACCTGCAAATACCTGTAAAAACAGAGAATTATGAATGAAATCCATGACCACATGTTGGAAACCACAGACTGAACAGTGAACTACTACTTAGACCATACCTTGAAGACCTAAGTCAAGATTTCACCTTGTCATAACCCTTACACAGAGGTTTGAATGCTCTCGGAGGAGGAAAAACACTCATCAAAGAGACCAAAGATTAAATGGCCCATTAATGTGGTACTTCCATGACACGATCAAACTTTTTATAGTTCTGTTCAAAATCTTCACTGTAAGCCCTTCCAAATTGCAAGCTTACTTCTCACTTGAACTTATGGATGCCATTTGAGCCGAGAAAAAGCTTTAAGAGGGTTTTTGTCTCACTGTAAATGAACCAAGACCAGGAAAGCTGCTTGAAGAGCAGAGAGCAGCAACTATTACTTGATGTTAAGTATTATTGCTGGAAGACTCAGCTGTGGACAACTAATAAGTACAACCGCATCTCACTGATTTCCATGAGAATCTTTTTCTAGGTTTTAGTTTCTTCTGAATACTCCCTGTATTGAGGCAAAATTTAAATGATATTTGGTGTTGTAACAAAGACAAAAACACCAAGTGAAATACATATAGTTGGAGTTCTTTTGGCTGCTACTGCCACAAAGAGAATGCAGAGGAGGGGACAAAAGAAAGTGTAGATGCTACTACAGGGGTCAAAATATCTTTCTGTGGCTCTGCTCACACTGCTTCAGCTTTCCTTGCCAGGAGTCATTCCAATGGAGACAGGATTATGTCCTGTCTAACAAAGAGCATCGAATGTCATCTCACAGCTCTCCATTTTTTTTCCAATAGTCAGCTCAATTTGATTCTTAAAAACAAAGAAATAGACTATGCAAAGATCTTGCTTTAATAAAGTAGGCAAAAAGCGACAGGATTATGGTATCATGAGATCTTTACATTTAAATAGACGTCAGTATACATTTTTGAACTGTACTTACACTGCTATGTAAAAAATACTGGAGACATGCAGACCAATCATACATCCCTAAAAAACTAGTCATATGAAAAATTCTTATAGGGTTCTCTTTGATCTCTTGTGGAGTAAGAAACTCATACTCAAAGATCCTTTTACAGCGCAGGAATGTCAGCTCCTGATATTTCTCACGGCTCAAATCTTCTCCAGGATGATGTGCAAAGAAAGGATCATTTTCTAAAGCAGAGAAGATTCTATTCTTCAGGGAGAAAAAAAAAAGTGAGATGAGAAAGTCTGTCGAAGGACATGAACAAACGAGTCAAAAGACTTCTGGTACAACTCTAGGTCTCAAACTACAACAGTTTGATAGAATAGGCAACTTTATAGACAAAACCCAAACTCCCCAAAATTTAAAAATACATGAAAACAGTTCATCATTAAATATTATAATTCGTGCAGCTCAGTTTTACAAAAGCTTGTTAGTCATGAAGTAGTGTATGACTGATGCACTTTGAATATAAGACAGCAGTATGATACAACTTACTTTTTACAGTTGTCTCATTATTTCACTGTGAAACAGTTGGCAGGATTCTGAAGAGAAATGGCCCTCAATTTGAGCACAAAAATAAATCTCCAGGGATTACATTCAGTTAGAAACATGCTATAACGCTAACAGCATTAGGCTACCATCACTGCTCTGCTCCCAGACAAAATTAGAATTGTGCTGCAGTTAACCCAACTGCTGCATGTGGATGTTCAATTTGTGGATGTTCATCTTTTAACATTCTACTTTGGATTTTTTCCTTACAACATGATACAGCTTTTCTCCATCAACTCTCTGTGTCTTGGAGATATCCATGCCTCCTTCATTGTTTGTCATGTAATTAAGAAAACAAAAATATAGTATATTAGGCAAAATTTTAAAAAAGATTTTTCAAGTCCTCTTCTCTCGGAAGAAAATGTCACAATATGAGAGAAGGAAAATACAAGATTCTATGTGCTTTTTTTTTTTTTTTGGAAAGTTAAGGTCATTTCATCCCTCTCTATGTACAGTAATATCTGCTCATTCAAACACAGGGCATTTTCCTATATTTGCCTGGCAGTTTTGATTTCTGTAATCCACCTTTTATGATTTTCATAGCTACAGTGAGGTTTCACGATTAGCTTAAACACAGGCACATCTATATCACCACCAAAAAGGGCAGTTCTACCTTGTCCTGCATCCTCCAGGTTATACATCCCCACAAACTCTCTTCCGCTCAAATTTCTCCTTTTCTTTTACTGCAGGGTTAGCTGTCAGCCACGCAAGCAAATCTGTGCAACTGAAATGCCACAAAGGCACTAGCTGCCAGCACAGATAGCCGAACTTAAGATGGGTCAAAGAAATACTGCTTTTGCAAGGGGAATGAGCTTAGAACAGCTTAAGTGAATTGTAAGAGTATGACTTAATGCCAGCCCTATAGAAATATGGTACAATATTGTTCTTTCCATAGAACTATACTTTTCAATGAAGTTCTGTAATGTAGCACATGTAGTTTTCCCCACTACCCATGATAAGCAATGAAATAAGCTCCACTAGGTAGCCAAGTAGATTGCTTCCTCTGAACCACACACACTCATTTTTATCCAAAATTGTGTAGTTCTATATACATAGTTCTATGCCAAATTAAAATAGGCTTACAATTTTTGCAACGCCTACCTTGAGTTGGATGATATCTTCCCCATCTAAAAACACTGCCATTTCCTTCCAGTTGAAGGAAGCTTTCTTACGATATCTGCAAAGTGCTCCTTTAGGGAAATCTGGTAGCAAAGCATCCCATGAACTTCGGCTGCCAGCTGCTTCTTTCAGATCCACAGTGGATGCCATCTCTGGGTTAAACAGTGCTGCACCCAACAGAAACAAATATATCATGAACTAAAGCACTGCAGAGGACTATTTTTTTCACATAGTTTTACAAGAGAATAATAAAAAAAGAATTTAAGAGGGCTGTTAAGTAAATCCACACAGGCTTGTTCAAATGTATGAGTTCAGTAGGACAGAATCAGTTAAAAACTTGACTTAACATTTTTGTAATTTAATTAGATCGGTAAATGCTAAGACAGAAATGCCTTTGATCAAAAAATGAAAGATATAGCCTTGCTAAAATGCGATCTAACACTTTTTAAATAAGAAAATAAGAAATAGGTGCCATCAATTAATATTTCATATAAAGAAAAGGAAGGTAAGATAAAAGATCAGAGGAAGAAAGTAACAACATAGGTAAATAATGAATTCGCCTCAATTCTACCTGAAGTACAGAACAATAAAATACCAAAGCACCCAAACATGCACACATGCACACACACACACACACAAAAAATCACTGTAATGCAGAGGATGCCTCCACATTACTGGTAAAGTTTTAAAGGATTTTTAACTAAAAGACAGGTTGCTTGTATGTCAAGGTTTGTTTTTTTCTATATAGCCCACGTGCTATGAATAGATAACCCAAGTCAGAAGACTTTAGAGAAACAGCAAGAGCTTGGACCCTATTTCCACTGGTTGAATAGCTGAATGAGTTACTAGGTAATACATGTGCTTGTACATCCACCTGAAAAAAGCAAACTGTTGTGTAATTTTGCAAATTTGCATGAACTCACTTTGCCCGAATGAGAAAAGGCAAGTCACTAGGCACGCTGGCTTTCTAATCAGTGAAATTCTTTGTTAAAGAATTGAGTCGCACATCCACAATGCCCTTTCCATTGATGCTGGTGATTTGTTTTGCTTTCCAAACTACGTTACATGATCTACTTTGCCACGTAAGCTAAAGTTATCATGACTTCACAAAAATGCAGCACTGGGTTAAGTACAAAAACTGCACTTCCTGCTATCTAAGTCTGCTTGCCAAAAACATGGTAACGCTCTACAAAAACAAATTATGCCTTTGCAAGTTTTAATAGTCTTTGTCATTACTTTCTTGAATGGCTTCAACATTAAATGATGCATTTTAATGTTTTTAAAGAGGGACATTAGAAAAATGTATTTCTTTTCTTCTTTAGTGCACCTAATTCCTTATTTGAATTTCATACAGAACAGTCTCAAGATAATGAAATTTCTTCTTCTTTGACATATTTTTCAAAGGTCTGTAAAATAATTTATAGATATATGACAATACTGCATATAATTGGGAAACACTTTTGGATCAGTGTAGGAATTGTACAGTTGATTTTTTCATGTGATAGGCTTCTATATATTAATTTTAAATGATATTTCATCATTTTATCTATAAAGACGTATTGCATAAATCCCATTCTCTGAAACAAATAACTTTTATTACATTCATTATTATTTTCTCAGGAAAAAAAACTTACTGTTTTGCAGCTGGAACTCTTCCTTAATTCTGCAAAAGATAGTGGACAACTTCTGTGTACTATCTCTGTGTATCAAGTTTAAATCAACTCCAGACTTTCTGTAATGATTAACCTTTCTGATTACTGAAATGGGAATACTCTCGAATAAGGAAGATATTTCTATTGTGGCATTCAAAAGGCAGCTGTGACAGAATCTTGCTACTGCAGCTATCAATACCATAACTAGATCCGTGAAATTCTGCAGAGATCTCCAGAAATGTGTGTACTAACATACACTGCTAGTATTAATTTTCCACAGAAGCTATTTAAAAAGTGCTAATCAAACAAGTAAACGCTCTTTATCAGGCAAGAGGGTATATTTACATCCTAGAAGCATGGATATAGCATTTGGTGTGTGAAGAAACCAATGCAGGAAAAGGACAGTCTTTGATATTTCGCTGCTTCTTGTAGCATCATCCTGCCTCTTGTGTAGTAGTTAGGGCTGTTTTGCCCATGTTGCAACCTGTCTGCTACACTTTAGCCACTGGAGGGGAATAAGAGTCGAGATAGGATGCAATAAACCTTCTTTCTCCAATAGTCGCTTCTTCTGCACTGCAGAAGCAGATCCCTAGAGTAACTCCTCGTAATTTACTGAGCAAAATGAGACGTTTAACACTGAAGTGAATAGGGCCATGGAAAAATTCATTAAATAAGGCTATTTATACTGGTGGATTGACACCAGTTGTTAGACCAGACACTAATAGTTCCTTATGTGAACAGAACAGATGCACTATGAAATTATGCTATAAGGAAACTTTGACTTGACTAGCAAACAGCCCCGATGGTTATTTGGGGGAATGGAAAATCAGGGAAGCAGGAAGGATGGAAGGGATGACTGGGCAACTGTGTGTGATGATACACTGGATATTGTGAAGAGTATACTGAAAATGTAAAGCAAATACCTTCATGGGCCAGCATGGAGTAAGCTGAAGCATTGATTTAAGCACCTAAGTACTAGTTTAAGGCAATTAATCTTGTCCAGAACTAGGCTTGGCTCACACAGATCCATGTGCACATGTAAACTCTGTACCACCCTGGTATATCAACCCAAACCATGAGGAGTATGGCACAGAAATAGACGACTTTGCATACTGTAACTATTATCATCTCCGGCCCTGTCTGCTCTTTCATTGCCTTCCGAATCATGGAACTAGAACGACAGCAACACGTCCCTGCTAGCACTGACTTGTCGAGAACAGGTGAACGGGACAAGCAGGAAGCCTTGTCTGCAGTGGAGGTGTAAGAGGTACAGCCTAAATCTGCAGAGATTAATCAAATAAACATACTGCAGGTCTGGCTTCAAGAATCAGAAAAATCTTGGGCATTTCCTCTACACACAAGACATAGTTCTAGAATTTGCATGCAGGAGCTTCTCTCAAGTGTCATCTTCCTATGACTCAAGGCTGGATTAAAGGCTTTTACACAAAATACTATCCTTATATTTAGCATATGTAACCACACTTAACCTTCCTTTTCACCTCTTTTTTTTTTCCCTCACAGTGTTCCTTTAAATGTGTTAGAATGGCTTTTTTTGTTTATCCTCCTCCTAAGTATTTTTTCTAACCTCCTTTACTTCTGTGCAGCTGGCCTCAGACTCTGATATCAAGAGCAGCAAGGCCCCATTAAATCCGAAGACATTTTATTGCATTTCTATTGGTCATGACTTTCTTCCAACAAATTACAAGACTTCTCCAAACCAGCAATATTTGGTTAGCAGCAGGTACAGCTCTTCTCGCTCTGGACAGAAGTGGAAAGTCCTGATTTCTGCTCCAACCTGCCCCAAAAGGTAACACCTCATGCCCCTGCTTACTACATAAGCAGGTGTTGAGGGTCCTCCACCACTACCTGCTCATATCACAGGCAGCAATTTGTGTCACATTATTCAGCTAGTTCTTTTTCCTCATCTTCATATAACTTTGCTCTTTTTCTTTCAACCTGAAATCCTCACTGGGGCCAGCTCCTCATCCTGTATAACAAGGACATAGGAGAGTCGGGTTGGATGGCAGTACTGCCGCATGTGACTCCCTAAGCTGCCTGGGAAGGGGACAAAAGCCAACAGGAAAAAGCACCTTCCACCCTGAATAAGCAGACGTTGCTCTCCGACAGCCTGCCAACAGAGCTCCTAACTCCTGAGGACACGTGAGTTAGACAAGAGGCCAAGGCTTTTGACTCAGAACAGCAATATATTTTACAGGAAAATAGCTATTCAACACACACTTAATTTACATTGCAAATTAATGAGACTGCACAAAAGTGAAAACTTAAGCGGTCACAAAAAGGGCTCTCATACTTTCATTCCCTCCTTGTCTTCACAATGTTTTAATTTACTTCGGTCCCAAGCAAACACCTTCAGAATTAATTAGGAAATCCCAATTACAATAGGAAATAAATAGTCTAATGTCTGCCCTAAGGAATATCTTTTAGTGTTACTTGCATCCTGGCAGACCTGAGATCCACTTCTTCCATGTTCTGCAAAACGGCATGACCTGGAATTTTAAATCTGCCTCTCGATGTGGCTGTAAAAAATATTTTTTTCCCTCTAACTCACAGGGAACTACTGTGAAGGAGCTGCTCAAATAGCCCAGGTTTAGGTAGTAACTCAATGTCACAACCAGGCCCCATATGACTCAGTTCATGATACTGCCAGGTCCAACCTTGGGCTCTCCAGGAAAAACACTGATGGTGACGACCCCCCGGAAAGCAAAATTAAAAAATAACGATGGGAGCAGCACCCTGCAAGCCACAGCCCAGCAGAGAGAGATGTAGGATCATGAGGGAATGAGAAACACGAGCATGGCCAAGCAAGTCACTAGTTTATTAATATAGCCGGGGTTCACTGAGGAACCCCGGAATTTGGGGCCGGGGTTCGTGTCGAGTAGGAGGAATAAAGAAAAAGCCCGAATTTGGTACAGACCGCAGCAATGCGGCGTTATTGACTACAGCACACGCATTTACCCTGAGAGCCGCAGCGGAAGACGCGTCTCCTTGGGCCCGAGGAGCCAACAACGGGGCGGCCGCTGGCAGCAACGTCACAGGAAGCGCTCGTTTTGAGCCCGTTTCCAGAAAAACGCGTGTTTTCTCCCCCGCCGCGGCGTTGCCGTGGCCGCGCGGACCCAAAACGCCCCCAAACAGCCCCCAAACCCCTCGCGGCCGCGTCCCGTGTCCCGCAGCCGGCGCGGGCGGGCGCCGCCCCGTTGCTGACGGGAGCAGCCTGCGCCGCCGCCCGCGCGGCTCCCGCCCGGCCATGGCGCTGGTGGTGGCGGCGGCGCCCGTGCGGGACGGCGGCTCCGCGCTGCCGCGCGGCTTCTGGGCGGCCGCGCGCGTGTGGCTGGAGAGGCCGCACGTGGCGAACCGGCGGCTCTGCGGCGCCGCGCTGGAGGCCGAGGCGCCCCTGCGGCTCGGCGAGGCCGGCGCCGCCTCCGCGGAGAGCGCGGGCGGGCGGGAGCTGCTGGCGCGGCTGCTGCGGGAGCTGCGGGCCCGGCACGGCCACCTGCTCCCGCCGCCCCTCCGCGCCCTGCGCGGCGGCGTCGAGCTGCGCGCGCGGCTGCGGGCGCTGCTGCCGCGGGCGGGCAGCGGCGCCGCCGCCGCCAGGGAGCTCGTTGTGCAAGGTGAGGCGGCCCGGGCAGCCCCCAGCGCTGCGAGGAGCCGCCATGGCGAGGGGCAGCTGCAGGGCGCTCTCCTGAGAGCTGCGGGAGCCTTTCGAGGTCATGGTCACTGTGCCCAGACCCCTGGTGTTTGCCGTATTTGCAGTATTATATGGGAGCCCTTACCTAAACGCAAGGTCACTCCTCCTCAGGGTTATGAATTCCTGCTATAACTAACTAACTAAATAAATTTACTACTATAAATAAAAGGCAGGGCCACAGGCCCTGTGCTGTGCTGAGGCTAGGAGCTCTAGCAGGAGAAGCTGGATGTTGCTTTGTTGTAATCAGGCGTTAGGTGCTGTGTTTGAACACCGTGAGTCTTCCAGGTATTGATCGTATCGTTTGGGTGCCTCTTAACGCTGCCCTGGTTGTGTATTAACAGCCGAAGTGATGTGTCTACGCTTGTTAGATTGGAATGAGCTCCCCACGAGTCTGCTTTTACTAGGAAATGGGGAAAGTAGCAGTTTGGGGCTAGAAAATGCCTATGATAATGTCTGTATTAGATAGCTTTCACTATATGGTCATATTTAAAGAATGTGGTTAGTTTTACTAATCGGGATATTAGGAATCCAGGAAAACATCATGCAGAAGAGCGTTAGTTTTTTTGGGACTCCAAGCAGTTGAGTAGTTTTGGATGCCAGATGAACGGAGAAATGAATCTGTTCGTCCCTTAGGAGTTCTTCTTTGTGCCTTGTCCTAGATCTTGCCTTACTGGTTTGCACTTAGTGTAGGAAGGAAGTAAAACCTTTTTGCTTTTTGGTACGTAGACAAAAGGAAGGTTTGCACCATGGAATAATATTCCATTTTTTACAAATCTTTTCAGATACCTTTAATGGGACTGTGACCTTTCTACCTTTGGAGGAAAACACTGAAGGAAAGTACCAGATTAGAAAGCACAATATTTATCAAATTCAACTTACACATATAAAAGATGAAGAATGGTAAGTCTGAAAGTGAGACCTCTTTTTTTTTTTTTCCTCAATATTGGGTGTGTATATTGACTGTGTACATGCGTTCTAGAAAAGTTTGAGTAATCTGATACTGAAGAGCCATCTTACACCCCTGGGAAATGTCAGCTTCTTTGGTCTTTAATAAGCTTCAGGCTAGAATTGGAAACTTCTGTTTGGGACCTGCAGCGCTTCAGTCGTTAAAATCTGGACATTTGCAGCTTCATCCTGCAGTGCATCTGAGGACATGATTGTATCGGTGGGTGGGTTGCATAGCTTTAAAGAGATCTAAAATAAAGAGCGTGAAAAGTGCTTAGTGGTAATTTTTCCTGCTAAATGTACTGATTTACTAATTTTCATGAATTATTCACTGTTTCTTGTTATCCTTTGGATTAGCGTATTGAATCAAGTTGTTCATCCATAATCATCAATCAATAATCCATAGGTTGTTTTTGTGGTAGATCTAAATAGAACAGACTCAAAAGTTCCACGGGAATTTAAGGAAAAATTTCTTAACAGTGAGGGTGACAGAGCACTGGAACAGGCTGCCCAGAGAGGTTGTGGAGTCTCCTTCTCTGGAGATCTTCAAAACCCGCTTGAATGCAGTCCTGTGCCACGTGCTCTAGGTGACCCTGTGTGTGCAGGGGGGTTGGACTAGATGATCTCTAGAGGTCCCTTCCAACCTTAAGCATTCTATGATTCTACACTTTCAAATGCAGTGTTTGGATTAGCAGATATGAGGCCTACAAAATTCGAGGGAGATTGTTCTCTTATTCAGGAAGTTGACTGTTTTTTTTTTCTTTGTTTTTATGAATTACATTCTTCTTCTCAATGTACTTTTACACCTTTGATAATGTGATTTTTCTCTACTTACATTTTGTATGATTTTATTTTCTCTTGAGGTAGTTAAAGTATTAAAACACTGTATTTATACGAATTCTTTTATTTTTAAAGGTCTATATCTATTGCAGTGTCATCGGCAGAACATTGGTTTTCAGATGGAATTGTGTATCCCAAATTAACATGGCTTGAAAATGAGCTGCTGCCCAAACTGGCTAAATGGTCTGTGGAGGAAAAGCACAGTGAGTTTAAAAGCACACTCTCACTCATTCCAGTGGCAAAATACAGCCAGGTTTATAAAGAACTTAAAGAAAAATATAAAGAGATGGTAAAGGTAAGTTTGTCAATGAAAAGTAATAGTAATGTGCTTTTCTGGAGTTATTTGCTGTTTAGTGAAACTACTTATTTCCTGTGAAGAACTGAACTGAAAAACAGTATTTTTGAGCCACTAACTACCTGGCAAGTTACATTTTTTTCTGAAATGTATCCCTTCAGATAACAATTAATGAAGTTAGTGGAGAAAGGCACCAAGTCATCCGTATTAAAAAGCACAAGAGTAACACCTATTTATACACTAAGTCCAGGAATCTATAGGCAGCACTGGTTAGCAAGCAGGCTAAATTTTGCATTACTGTTAAATATAGATGCTGTATTGATAAGTACTTCTGAACAGGAGGAGTAATGATTTAGTAGTCTTTCATCCTTGATAGCCCTAAAAATAACAATGGTCATTTTAAATACTCTATGAAGTAATATCTGTATCATACACCATAAGTTTACTACATAGAAAAAATGGATAAATGCTTTTATAAAATATTACTTTGAAAATATTAAAAGGATTTGCTGATGGTATTTTTACACTAATAAAAATAATATTAATGGAAACTTGGGCTTATGATAAGGTAATGGCTTGTGAACCAGTTAAGTCTTGAGTTCTGAAGTAAATGTTGTGTACTGTTGAGCAAATCATTTTAATTTTTGTTTCAGTGCTTCATTTACAAGAGGAATAATATCTCTGCTTCTTTTGCATCACCTTTTGCATCCTCATGGTATTGTGCTAGGATAAGTTTATGCCCTCATATGTTATGAAAATAGGCTTATTAATAACAGTGTTAATGATGCTGCATATAACAAAAGAATGAGCATTTTCCCCTGAGAACAGCAGTAAGCAAAAGGATAAATAGATGCTCTATACACTGAGGCAGTTTACTTGTGAGTTACACACTTGGAGTAATAATTTTCATGGAAACTTTATTAATTAGATATTACTAGGTGTTCTTTATCCCATTACTCTTGTGCAAATCATAAAAAAAACTAATTCTTTGTTACATTCATTTTGTATTTTTAATGAAGTTAAAATGTGAAATTCATTAAATTTAGAGACTGTTAATGGATAAGAGTATCCAAATCACTCTGAGCTATTCAAATTAGTTCAGGATGGCTTAGAAATTGTTTTTTGGTTTAGAAATCTTTTTTTTTTTTTTTTTTTTTTAAGGTGTGGCCTGAAGTAACAGATCCTGAGAAATTTGTATACGAAGATGTTGCCATTGCTGCTTATCTGCTGGTAAGGAACTGCTTTGCATGAGTAGGAAGAAATAAAACCTCTCCAAGCATCATCACTTTCATTTTATTGCTATTACATTCTTTAGAATACAGTGAGATACAGTTATTATGAATCTGCAAACTAAAAAAAGAAGGGGGAGGGGAAAAGTTAAGTTTTTTGGTTGCCTTTTTTTCATTTAAGAGGTGGGACAGAAGATTTACAGTGTTTACAGCGTGCAACTTTAATAATGGAATTTGTGGCTATAGCTGAGTTCCAACTGAGTTTGAAATGCCCTTGAGAGTACTATCAAACTACAGAGATTTTCATATAACAAATGATTACAAAAAAACAGGCCTTTAGAAAAGGAAAGTTAAATGTGATAGTAAAATGAGAATCAGTGAAACTGTTTTTATTACTACCCTATGCCACAAAAAATAAATGCAGCAAGTGAAAATTGAATACAGAAGGAAAATGAAATTTCTTTGTCAATATATCATAAAGATTTGCAATTCTCTTTCACAAGTGGTTGGTGACCTAAGTAGACTAACTGTATATTTAAGGTGATTAGGTCCAAAAGCACTGAGGCATCAGGGAAATAATAGTTAGTGTCTAGTTTGGAGATAAGCTATGGTTTTATACCCATTTCTATCACTTATTTGTTAATGGGGTGCTAAAAATGTTTTCACTGCTTTGTTTCCCTGATGTAATTTCAGGTCAAATTCCATCCTCAGGTGCAATATAAAGCCCACCTATAGTAGATTTATGTACATCTAGGAACGTAGTGGGGTGTTTGGTGCAATTTTCTAAGGCACCTACCTAGGAAAGAGTCTTTGAAAGTGCTACCATGTACGTTAGAAACCATGTCACTAGAAACTTCAGCTCTGGAGACAACATCTAGATTTTTCACTGTGTAGGCATGTAGGCATGAAAATGCCTTTCTTTCTACAGTTCAGAGTGTTCTCTAAATAAATATTTGTAAATATTTACATAACTTGTTTACATAACTTATTTGCATAACTCATATAGGACCTGCTTATAGCGTTGGCTGTTTTTGTAAACAGTCAATTGACAGTTTAAACAGTTAATTGACATATTGAAGATAGGTTCACTATTAACTTATTATGAATTTATGGCAACTAGATAGAGATGATGGGGTTGGGGGCATCTCACTTTGTTTTGTTCTGCAATCATAAGCTTAGCAACTGCCTAGGGATGTGCCCAAAGAAGTGCCTATGCATTCTGCATCCTAAGAAGATTGGCAGAGAATGGGGGATAGCTTTTTATCTGTGTAGGAAGTGATAGGGGTATTCTGGGATACAGCCTGGAGTGCAAATTTGCAGTTACTTATACATTAAAAAACACAAATCTGACCTGATATTCTCATGGGATAATTGCAACTTCTTTCTCTCCAACAAAACTGGTAAATTAGCAAGTGGCAGTTTTAAATAACTGCATGAAAATAAGTGCTTTTATATGGATCACAGATTAAAACTGGGCTAAAAGCTTTGAGTTCTCTTTGGTTGATCTATACTTTGGGGCAACTGAATATTTTCAGGCAAGTTACTTGTGCTTTCTTTAGAAGGTGATGATACATATACCTGTCTGGTACACAGGACACTTTTTGTTTTTCCAACTCTGGCACCAACTCTCTACCTTTCGTACAATAGGTATAACTACTTCCATGGTGCTCATCAGGGACACATCATTCAAACTTGCTTGCTACTTCCCTTTCTTCCTTTGGTTACCTTGTGTGCCCTTTGCTTTAGCAGCTTATTTTACATTTATGCTTTTCTAGCCAAGTGTCATATAGCTGTCATTTCTTTCAGCTCCTAGTGACTCAGAAGTGAGTGGAGGATGCTTAGTAGTTCACAATATGTTTGATATTTTAAAACATGCTTTCCACCCTCCCTCCTCTGAAGCTGTTTAAGGCCTTTTTCCTCAAGTTATCTTCTCTGTGAGTGCAGTAGTTTCCTTCTGTCACATCTGCACTGATTCTCAGTCCTGTCCTTTCATTCCCAACATCCTTTGCAGGACTATTAAAACTGGGAACACACCTACTAATCTGTTGCTGTTGTAGTTCCCTCCCTGAATTAATTTTGGTCAGTTTCCCTACCTCTTTTGTACCTCATTGTGACAAGGTAGAGAATCTGTTACTCTACTGGAATTTGAAAACAGTCTTTATCCTTCTTACCTTGTGTTAATAGTAAGCCATGGTTGCTTATAACAACCCTTTGATGCTCAACTGCAATATCCTGGAGATGGGATACCATATACTGTAATGCGAATGGAGTCTAGATGGGTAAAACACTCCAGTGATAGAGCTGCACATGCCTAATGTGTGACTCTTATAGTCTAAGCAAGACACAGGTGCTAAAGTGCTCAGTTAAGGTGTTAATGTTTTTGAGCATGTGTGGCAGAACACAAGATGCCTGTATGAATTTTCTTACAACTGAGCACCAAAGCTGTTAATGAGTTTTATATGGAGTGTGCCTTTTAAGGTAAATGTTGAGAGCATAATTCTAAAATGTGTATTTTTTTCATGTATTAGATTCTTTGGGAAGAAGAGAGAAAGGAAAAGGGGTTGTCCAAGAAACAGTCATTTGTAGATCTCGGCTGTGGAAATGGTCTACTGGTTCACATTCTGAGCAATGAAGGGGTAAACAGTGTGTGTGTGGGTGTGTGTTTTGTAAAAAGTAGTTAATTCAGTATTCTTATTCTGTTCTTCTTTTATCTAGCATGCAAATATTCAAAATTTAATTAATTCATATAGTAACATGAACAAGATTTTGTCATTTTGTAGTTTTCTAGTTACCAGGAACACATTGTAGCAGAAACTTAGAAGCCTTTAATTTATTTTTTTATTAGTACAATTAGTTGCCCTGAAGGCTGTTTATCTTTCTTGGGTAAGAAATGAAAAATGAAAAAGTAGTGACATATGTAGCTATGTTTAACACATGAGTAAGGGAATGGGAAATCTTAAAATAGAGATTCTCTCTCACAAGTGACTAAATTAGATGTTTTTTGTAAACCTTTTTTTTTAAGCTGAAGTCTATGTATTGTGTCTTGAAAAATATTTTCCATGTCTTCAGTAACAATCTTGGTATTTGTAGCCAGGAAGAGTCCTAACAATGTACTGTGCTTTGAGGATTGAAATCAGAAGTACTGCAAAATTCAGTTTCTCAATGCATAATTTTTGAAACAAGCAGAAAAGAAACAGCAAAAAAGTCTTGAAACAGCAAAAAAGGTCACAGATTCAACAATACCCAGGGAAGCTCAGTCTGTCCATTTTGGAAAACTGCCTTTTCCACTCTTGGGAAAATACAGTAATGTTTGTAGAGGAAACTATTACCTCCAGTTGGATCAAATGGTATCATTGGGAAAAATACCCAGCTTTTCAAAACACAGACTTTCTAACTTTGTGTGGTCAGAAAGATTTGATCCAGAAGGAGATTATTTTCCCTATACGTGCTTCTTATGTTATTAAGTTATTACTGCTGTAGCGTTGAGAAACATGTTGTTGATGGACAAAGCATCCCGTGGCTGAGAGTTACACAAAATGTGGGGGTTTGTGTGTTTGGAAATGGAGTCCAACAGCCGTATTGACTTCAGGAGTTGGAAGGTTGTTCTTGCAGTACGGGCTGCTTCGCCTGGACTCTTCCCTGAGCCTTGGGACACAGTGCCCATTACTACAGCAGTAATAGAAACTTTATGAAAGGTTTTATTACAAAGATCTGACTTTCCTCATACTTCTGTGGGCCAGATTTTCAAAAACAGTCTAAGTAGATGTGCCAAGATCAAATTATGAACCAGGCATATTCTAAATGTCTCCTAGTCTCTTCCTTTTGATTTAGTTAGTATTCAACTTCCGAAATAGTGAAGTTGTTTTTTATGTATCTAAATTTTAGTGTGAAATAAATAATCCATGTTTATAGGTGGATTTAGTGAGCTTATATGAAAATTTCTGGTAAAATTAGTTTTTTAAATTATACTTTTTTTTTTCTTTAAATATTTCAGCATTCAGGTAGAGGCATTGATGTGAGGAGGAGAAAAATATGGGACATGTATGGACCAGAAACTCATTTAGAGGTATAATGCAAATGTATGTCAACCTCCATCATTTGTAACTTTATTCATTTGTTCAGTACCTCAGGCTATGTTTATGCAAATACAATCAAACATATCAGGTTCTATAAAACTGATAGTTGTCTGCAATGTTCTATGGGCTTGGTATGATGACAGTCATCTCTCCTGTGGTATTGTAAGTTATTTGCAAAGAGAATTGATAAAGCAATGCAATATCACATCCTTGCACATTTTCAATTTTCTGATTTTTTTCAGCCGAAACAAAGTAGTGAGATTTTTTTTCCTGTTTCTATTTTCATGCACATTATGAAACCTTTTTGCTGAAAGGTTAATATCCAGAAGCACTTTTTGCACTGTTGTACCTTATAAAAGAATGAATGTTCCAATTTATGAATAGTTTATTCTTGAATTAATAACAGAACTGCTCTGAAAGTGGTTCTGACCTTCTAGAGTGCTCTGTGCTGTTTTGTGACAAAACTGTTGAGCCTCAGAGGAGCCAGTTCCTTGCTGTACTGACTTTGTGGTAAGTTGTTCAAATAATAGCCTGCAGAAAACTGGACAGGAAAATGAGTCTGAAAGAGGGATTGTATTTCAAATTCCACATTAGCATGTTTATGAGAACAGAAATAGTTCACAGGAACATTCATTTTAACTCCAGCTGTTCTTGCTCTGATACTCATTAAATCTTAGCACTGACGAATGGCTGCCCTTTGGAGGTGAGGTGTTCCTGGTTTCTTGTTCTCTAGTTTTCAGAAACTTCTCACCCCATTCTCATGGTATTGTATTAATTATATGGCATATTAAGGGAATTTTCCTTCTGTAGTTACTCTCCAGTAAATTTGCTTAACAATAGTATTGAATGTATCTTTTGAGTGCTAGCAATTTGAACCAAACAGCAATTCTCACTTTTGAGAGATGGAGGAAGGGTGGGAAGTTTACTGTTGTGGAACCCTTTACCAGCCTGTATTTTGGTTACAGATATAAAGAGTTTGGCAGGTCTAGCTATAGTCTACAAACAGAACTTATTTAAAAGATTCAAGACAAAATAACCTGAAGCGCCAAGCAACAGTTCTAGTTCATTCCCTTTATACTGTTAATAAAATATATTTCTCGTTTTTTTTAATTTTTATATATATAATATGCACACACACATATATTTAAATGTATATCTACACATACCAATATATACATAAGTACATCAAATATAAATATACTATAATACATCTGCTCACACTTAGTTTTCCTTCCTGTTTTATATTCTTTTTTCTGTCCTAGCTGCTTTCTGTATTGCAGAGAACAGCAAATTTTGCATACTTATTTCATATAAACGATTTGCCATTTACAGTTTCTTATTTTTCTTGACTGTTAGGAAAGTGCCTGAGTATTAACTGTCAGTCTTTGCACTAAAACAATGGTTTGGTTTGGTTTTTACTGAAGACAAATAAAAAATTCACTCAGAATACTTAAAAATATGAAACAATCCCAAATTTGTATATGAGCAAAGCACTAATTTGTGTGGGAGGGAGTTGGGAGGAAAACCATAATTCCTTCTTCCTGCTTGCTGTGTAGGACTTCCTTAGTGATAGGGGTGGTGGAAGACAAAAGCACCTCCTCACAGCCTGTGTGTTCCCCTTGGAAGTTAATACTGCTTTGATCTTTATCTAAAGCATGAGTTGCAAGACAGATATTGCCATCTGTGACACTTGGTGCCCGTACCTACAATAAGGATGTTACAGGTGGCGGGCAGCACCACCAAACTGCTGTCAGACATGGGGAATACGAGTTTGGTATGAACAGCTGGCAGAAGGCAGAACATGGCACTGATAGCTCAAACTGCGTCTAAATTCACTATTCAAAAATGAAACTCATTTAATCAGCCATAAGAAAAATATATTGAACACTTGGATTAACATATATTATCGTGTCAACCACGAATGTTAAGTGTACAGATTATCTGAATATGTTCTTGTATGCTACAAAAATGGACAGAGATACAGTGATTAAAGTACACAGTGGTACACCTTACTAAGGCTTAAAATGCCAAACTAGTGCTTTCTGAAGGGAGAATATTCTGAGGGGAGGTATTCTGAGGTTTCTGAAGTCCTGAACTATTTCTTCTGAATTTCTATACAGATACTGTTTTGCATGTGTGTGAATGTTTAGCCAGAGAAAATACCTAAACGCACATTAAATAACATAAAACATAGGTAAAACAGAAGAACTGGAACTATTTTTAGAGCTTTATTGAAATATTAGTGGAGATTTATATTTCAAACATGATTATTTTTTATCTTTATTTTTTTAAAAATCTTCCAAATATTTGGAAGAATTGGGAGATTCATATGCATTCTTGGAGAAGATTATGATATAACTTTGTAATATGAACATCTTCAAATGTGTGTGTGTTTTGTTTTCTGAGCTTGGTTCTCTCTTTTTTTTCTTTGTTGTTGTTGTCCTTTGTGTTTCTTGAGCTAAACAGGTCTTAGAAACATTTGAGTAAGAATATGTGAGTGCAAGAAAGACATTTAAAGGCACTCTGGAACTCTTAAAATTCAACCCATGTGAAGGATTCATCATGTTTCATAGAATATCTGAATAGAGTTTTTCTAAAGCTAATTGATGTTTATATTTTGCTTTAGTGTTTTATTAAGAAATAAAATGTATTCAAATATAATAACATTTGCGTATTCTTTGTTGTCTGTTGCTGTTGTGTTTTTTTATTTTTTTTCTTAGGAATGTACAATCATGCCAGGTGACAGTCATCTCTTCCCAGAAGTTGACTGGTTGATAGGAAACCATTCAGATGAATTAACACCATGGATACCTGTGATTGCAGCTAGGTATGGAAAAGAGAGGGTACAAACTGGTTATTGCAGCAGCTGTCCTTTCTGCAGAGCCTGGGGCCCATGATGCCAGCTGATTACCCATACAGTTTTCATAAGGAAGTGTGGAAGTAATACTTATGTGTTATAGAATTAAGAATAGTATAGCATTTAGTTTTTGAAATTCAAAAATGGAATTGATTTTCATTTTTTAGATTTCAGTTCTGTGAAAAATTACTGCTGTGCTGCCTTTTTTTTGAACTGTTCTGCTCATCACAACTGGTTGCAGTAGGTTCATGTCCAGAGATTTAGTGCCACAAACCAATCAATTTGCCATAGTAATATTCTGTGACAAATTATTTGCAAAACAATATCCTTGCTTATACTAATGGAATTACTGAAAGGGGAACGTACTTGTATTATTTCTTGAAGCCTTTTCACTTCCTAAAAACTGCCGTTACTGCTTGTGTGTGTATTTTGTTTAACATTTATGCCCATTTATCATTCTTCTTGTAGATCTTCCTATTCTTGCTGCTATTTTGTGCTGCCATGTTGCTTCTTTGATTTCCATGGAAAGTATAGCCGAAGACAAAGCAAAAAGACTCAGTACAGAGAATATCTTGATTTTGTTTCCCAAGTGGGATTTGTATGTGGCTTTCATGTAGAAGAAGATTGCCTTAGAATTCCCTCAACTAAAAGGGTATTTTTAAATTTCTTTTTTAAATAATGCTGCTAGCTATCTGAAGCATATGGATCATTATTACTCTTGTATAAGACCAGGCTTTAGTCAACAGCATTACTTAAGAGAATATTCTCAGAGGACACATTAAAAATACTGATCTGCTAAGGTCAGAGGTATAATTTCAAAGACAACAAAGAGTGGAAATTTTATGGATATTTCTTATGCATCATAGGATGAAAAACTCATACTCTCACTTTTCACCTTAATTTCCCAACTATCTTCGTTGGTTTCTTTTACCTCAGGTATTGCTGATTATGTGTGTCCCACGAATTTCAAAGTGAAATATCCTCAAAGTAAAAAGAGGAGTCAAGCCTTAATCTTGGAAGTAATCTGAGGTCCAGGAAAAATCTCTTTGTTCTTGTTGGAGTGATGGATTACAATTTGATTACTGGATTTTTTCCATCATTTCATAAATAAATAAATAAACCTCGTACTAAAGAGCATTGAATTCCAATGGACATCTCCTTTGGATAGATTTGGAAACCTCCATGTCATGTGCAGGCTGAGGGACTGTGTATAACATTGGACTCCATAAATACTGTGATAGAAATAACGATTTACCTGTTTCTGCTGAAATAGGTGTGCCTTATTGGGAAAAACAGGACCTATTCACCTGTGCAATGTGCTGTGATTGACAAGCAGATAACCCAGTATATTCATAATCGTCAGCCTTGTGCTCTGGTCTCACATGATAGAAGAACTGGATTGAATCATAACGATGGCTCTGACAGTGTGTGCAAAGAGGCAGGCACTGAGTTTCCTGGAGCTGAGACTGAGACTGCTGGCAGAGTTTGGATGCCTGGATTTCAGCCCCGGCAGAAAGAAGAGCAAGTCAGGAATTGCGCTACTCTCCCTCGGGATTTTGTAGATGAGGTGGTTCTGAGTGTGGCAAACCTGCTGTTAAATGCAACCCAAGAAAAATCATGCTGTAATACAGATAGTGTGAGTACAAACAACTGGAATCAAGGAGGTGAGATTGTTTTTCCAATAAAGTGCATTATTGTTCACTCTAGATTTACAGTAATGTAACAATCTCTATTAGCAATGGCAAAAAAGTAATTGCAAGCACTGCTGGAAAGATAGAGACTTTTTTAACACTGTCTTTTTGCACACTGGGGTGTAAATAAGGCATATGAATTCCATTTTGTATTATTTGCTTTATATTTTTTCTCTACACTTACATACTAAGCCAAAATCAATACTGTATTTAAAAACAAAACAAAACTGCTCCCCATTGTCCAAAGCACATCAGTCTATACCTATTTTGGGTGAATATTAGTCTTGTTTTTGGATAGTCACATAATTACTGGCTATAATTCTGCAAGAAGTGCTTTGTGGTGCCATTTGCTCATAGCATGACTGGGAATGTTTCGATTAGTCTCAAAGAAAAAGAATAGAAGTTTCTCTTAATTTTATAAACACAGTTTATAATTCTAGGCCACTGCTATCCTCTTTTTATTTTCCTCAGTCTTCTGTCGTATGTTTTACGAGATCCCAAGTCAGAGTCTCTGTCCTACATGCATAAAAATGGTGCTTAGCTCAATGAGGACACTATATTGCTGTTTAAAAATGTGTGTGTAGTGTGGTAAATTGCATCTCATTTGTGGAAATTTTGACACCTGTGGAGTGAAAGCTTCCATTTTACAGACAATATACATATGCAATACATACCGGGCATGGTACTAGGAGCACAAAGTTGCGGCAGTGCTTGTAGGTAGTTCATAGGTTCTGCTTGTAACTTTTAATTCATGCAGAAGTTAAGAGTTAGTGGGAGAAGCAGGTTTTCTTAGTAAATGTATGTATTTAATATCTGCATTATTACTCATTGCAGAAAGCCTTTCCTTGAAAGAAGTAGCAGAGCACTTAAATAAAGAGACATTAAAAAGGCTGAAGAGTGAATATGGAGGCTTGCAGACCCTACTCAAGAATAGCCATCAAGTATTTGAAGGTAAAGATGGCAGAGAACGTGTTTGTTGTTGTTGTTGTTTTGGTTTGATTGTTTTTCTCCTCCTGTAATAATCTGTTTTATAGCTTTCCTGTGCTTCTCTACTTACCACAGAGGTGGGAGTTATTTAATCACTGCATACACCTTCGTGGGAGCCTGGGTGGTGCTGATGTGCCACTTTTTTGCTGCAAGATACTCCTAGTTAAAACAGTCCTTTGAGTAAGATTGGAAAGGAGCTGTCAGCAAAGGGCTGTTCTCTTAGACCACTTGTATCTGAAAAGACAGCTCTGTAGCGGGGCAGCCTTTGATTTAAAATGGTTAATTGGATGCTATAGCCTAACTAGAGAGAACTTTCATTTTTCCTGTAATGATTTTTTGGAGAGGGCAGAAGTGAAGACAGAGTAATTTCATTAAAGCATTTCACTAAGCTTTAGCTGGGGCTTAATAAACCCCACGAAATAAATAAATGCCAAGAAAGGATAAAAATACTCTAATCACAAACCTTAGACTGTGCAAGGCTCGATGCGTTTAGCCTGTGGTAGCCTGGATAGCTGGCTTCAGAACACAGCATGGCATGGGTTAAATGTTCCAAGCTAGAGAAGTGTGATGCAGAGGATATAGATTTAGATATAGAATACAGCTACAGAATATGAAAATGGAATATGGCAATTAACGAGTGTTAGATTCTTCTGGCTTGTTTTAACTGTTTTTTTAACTGTTTTTTTTTTTTTTCTTTTTTCTTTTCTTTTCACATACTTCTTTCTTTCTCTATTTTTCCTTTGCTCTGTTCTCTTTTCCTTACACGTGTAAGTTGTGGACAGATACTCACAGATAAATGTGTGTGCAATTTATGGTGCTGAGTCCTGACACAGTAAATGCGTCACGTCCCATTGCCCTCCCCACCCCCCTGCCCAAATTAAGAACCAAAAGGAATTGTGCCGTGCTCAATCCCTGTTGATATGATGGTTTCTACCCTTCACTGTTGATTGCTGTGCAATATTAGACTTATCAACTCTTCTGTGCCGGCTGTGCTTAGGTCAGTTGAACTGTTGTCTTTATATTTCTTTCTAGTTAAAGTTGCCAAAGGCTCTTACTAGAGGTTTTTGCTGCAGATCATATTTTAAATGTGGAGTAAGGAAGTTTTGAACAAGGGAAAAATTAATGTTTATAGAAGGTTCAGAAGTTGAAATCTGAAGTTAGAGGATTTTAATTTATGTTGTCCTAAATGGTATTTGGGGGAAAAATATGGGAAACAAACAAACTCTCTAAAAAGATGATAGAAAGGAGCTTCAGGCTGTTTGCCATGACAGCAAAACATCTCACAGGGACAATCAATCAATTCTTCCTTAGACCATGTCTACATTATCTCAGTTTGTTGTGCACATCTTTCTATTTCTGTGCAAATGGTGCATTTTGGTTTTCCCCGAGCGATCCATTTGTAGCATATGTATTTTATTCACAGGATGTCACTGTGCATTTATTCCAGTACAATTCCCATGACTCTCTATTAACAGTTTTATGTTTTTGTTTGTTTTTAAATCCTAGTTCTAAATGGGAGAGTTCATATTCGTGACTGGAGAAAAGAGAAACCATCAAGGAAAAACAAGCCCGAAGTAAAACGACGCCTTTCAGCTGAAGCATTTAAAACTCGTCTCTGTTGGTTTTTCCTTCATCATCCTGATGGGTGTTCTTTGCCTTCTGAATCCTGCCCATATGCTCATGGGACTGAGGAGCTAAGACAGTCTCAGATTATTAAAAAGAAAAAGCATCTACAGTAATAAAATGCTGCACTTTATTTTTAAATATGTGTGTGTGAATGGATTTATGATTGACTTGGACTGCTTAGTGCATGAACACCTGTAGATAAGGTTTTTGTTTCATTCATATGTATTTTATTTTCCAACTTCTTTATAAAGTCTCCTGTATTTTTATTTGTTTTAGTACTAATTGAGAGTGTGGGAAAATACATGCTTTCAGATTTTTGACTTTTTAAAAACAAGGCTTCCCACATGCATTTGCAATATACTAGAAAAGTAAAAATTGTTCACCATCTTTGATCAGTTCATTTATATATGATGATGTGTCCATGAATCCTGCAAATTACCTCAAAGCTTTTCAGGAAGATTTATGATTATCTGTTACTCACTGTGACTCAGAGTCAAAAAGTAGAGAGATTTCCTTCTTTTCTGACTTGTGATAGCCTGCTGTGCCTCTTTCTCCCTTTTTTTCACTTGAGTATGGTCATGTGTATTGGGAGCAGTGTAGTATTTCTAATAATATCAGGATGGTAAGGGGGTGTGCTTACCAGATAACCACAGAGAGGACTTTCACTGAAGAAATTACAGTGTTAGAAGATGAATTAGGAGTATGTTACTGGGAGAAATTTGGAAGCGAGAACAAGCTTTATAGCCCTGGGTCCTACCGCTCTCCTGTAATGAGCTCCTAAGAGTGGGTGCGTGCAAGGAGTTTGAAGAACAAAGGAAGGAAATAAATGAAGTGAAAAAGGTAAGGTGGCACCGAAAACCCTTTTCAAAGCGGTTCCAAAGACATTTTCTTCACAGCCTTTGCTTTAAACCAAAACTTCTTCTTTGCTTTTAAGACAGACTGCTGCAGCCCAAAGCATTAAGAAGAAGGGACTAAATCTGGTGCCTGACCCTTTGCTCACAGATAATTTACCTTGCTATCTGTGTGCCAGGTACAGCCCTGTGTTCTACAACAGCTTTGAATTTAAGAATAATATGTCTAGCACTTTGTCCCAAAGATTACAGAACCTGCAAATTTGGCATGGAATGGGGGAAATCCATCCTACCATGGATCCTGCTCTGAGGGCAGAGCTTGAAGGATGTAGTTAAGGTGGTTGGACTGCGGGAAAGAATAACAGCATCAGCTGTGTAAGGCCCTGTAAAACAGGGCAGCACAGTAAGGGAATGCAGTTGATAGAGTGGTTCTTTTATAAATGTTTAGCTCATGCAGTGAAAGAAAATTAAGAAAAGCCATGAAATCACCTTATATATCTATGAATAATCATCTGGCTTTTTAGCCTTAGTTAGCCTTAGTTTGGCTGCCTGTAAAATCAGAAGAGTTTCCCCAAGATGCTTATTCACTATGATAATGTTATAAGTTTGGCAAAGAAGGAACCTGCATAAAATCATATTCATGCTATTTCCAGATGGAGATTGTTTCCAGATGGCACCAAGAGCAAAAACAGACCCTCAAGCTCTTTCCTTTTTATATTTTCCTAATCATCAACACCTTCTTTGATGCTTCTTTTTGGGGGAGAGCATGTTTGACTTAAAACAGGTGCTTTCCTGAATTAGAGTTCACCTGTGGAGCTCCTAAATAAATCAGGTGGGCTTGCATGAATTTGAAGAATTTTTTTTTTTTTAAATATTTTTAACTTTTATTTCCAACAGCTGGGGAATAAAATATTGTCTGACTCATTGAAGTCACAGGTACACATGTGGTCAGGCTAGTGAATTGTACTTAAAAATATTTTTGTGTGTGTGTGAAACTTTATAGCAATCAACATACTGTGAAACGCAGTAGTTCTCAACTTCCATTGTTGTGTTTAGAAAACAATATATGGATTTATCACAGATTCATAACAGCTGTTCTCCTCCCCGGTTGGCATCGCTGCAGGTGCTTATCCATCCAACATCTCCTGTAACTACAGAACCTTCCCTGTTGTTTGGAACATTCTTCCTCCTCACTTTTGCATCAGCATGCCAGCCTTTTAAATTCAGCATTTAAACCCAAAGGTAACAGCTAATGCCACAAAGTAGCTCCACTTAATCTAGCTCCTTAAGTTGCTCATTGCTTTGTCTGATCCCCAGGATAACTGTGACGTTCATGCAGTATCCAATTTGGCAATGGATGAATTCCTATAACTTGGTAAGCATCAATTTGGCTGTTAATAACCCACCCTTGCTCCAGAAGGGAGGTAAGCACAAGGTCCCAGATGTTGGTATAATGCTGTCACTTTAGTCTCTAGTTTATTAGAATCACTACCCATCAGCTAATTTGTATGTATTTGAAGCCTATCATTACGGAGGGAAAATAATTGCAATGTTAAATTTATAAATACAGTGCTGGTATATAGAGATAGAATTAGATGACAGATTGTAGAAATGCTATAATGTAAAGATTTTATGTTTGTAGATGACCTATAGTTTCGTAAAGATTAGCTGTGGTTTTGTTAATAATTACATAAAGTGAGGGAGGAAAATTCTGAGTTTCCTTACTGTCTTAAAATTCAGCCCTTTAGTGAGATCTGGTTTTTCATCAGGTTCCTAAAGCAAAATTGTGAGACAGTGTTTTTCTTGTGAAATATCTGTGTTTTAATTCAAGGCAGTTTATTTCTTGACACATTTCAAATCAGTATTTTTTTTGTGCGTGTATATCACTTGGATCATCTGTTTATGGTACTCTTGTCATTACTTTTTGATACAAATTCTAAATTTAGAACAATTCTTTGAAGAAATCTTACTAACAGCAAATAGAGGCTTCTAGGTATGTTTTGGGGCTTTTTAGTTCAAACTCAAAATTTCAAATCATAATTACCTTTGTATTCCATGACCTTTGGAGCATGATTTTATGGGCTGAACTCTAGCTTTGTCTTGCTATACAGGTCAGCAGTAATGAGCAGTTGTTAGCTTGCTGAGGATGTCAAAATACTTAAGATTCCACAGTGATAGAAAACAAAATCTAGTAACAGTACTGCTATGTGGCAGCTAGAATAGTTATTGGGACAGGTGTCTACTAAACTGCTTGTATATTTGGCATCAGCTGAAGGCATATCAGAACCCGGTTATGTTTATATGATTTTAACAATATTTTCATACAAAAATTGCAAATACTTGGAAATTCACTCCAATCTTGGTAGTTTTATGTTACTACAAGGAATAATTTTCGCATGCTTTTATTTGCTTCTTTTATCATGTTGGACCTGTTGGTAGTATCGTTAAAATTTTCCTTCAGGGTGTAAGTGCATTTCCTCTCATGGAAGCTTTCCAAAATAGTGCACTTACTATACGTACTACAGCAGGTATGTAAGTATAGTTACTGTATGTACTATAGGAATAGTATATACAAATAGTATATACGTGAGTCTGCTTTCATGACACACTTTGCATGTTGTAAGTACTTTTTAGTAAACACTGTTGTTTGGACCTGCTGAGTTTGTGATGCTCCTTCATATTACAACTTAGTGCTCATATATATCAGCTAAAAAACACAACCGCTTTAGCGCTCAGTTACCGTCTTGAAATTGCTGCTTTAAGCAGCTTTAACTGGGTGCTGCTAAAGTACTGCAAGACAAAACCTGCTTAATATTTGCAGCCCAGCTCTGTTCTCCCCTATGCAATTTCCTTATATGAGGTTTCAGTGACTCTAAATAGGTGAGTTGACTTAGATCCCTGTGTGGAGGGAGCACTGCAGCAAACTTGGTAGCAGGAAAGACAGGTGGGTGCTAGTAGCTGGCGGAGCAATAAACCCAGACTATCTGTATTAATGGGCAAAAGGGCCCATTATAAGGGCTCTGCAGATCCAGCCCTGTTTGTGCCCGCAGGATTTTGGATGCTGAGCGTTTTGAAAGCGCTGTCGCTCCAGCTGCCAGTCAGTGTGTTGTTTGACAGCTAAGCCCAGCACTGCATGTAACAGCAGAGCAATCTTCTCTGGGAAAGCCTGCCCGGAATTTTGACTATTTGGTGGTTGTTTTCCTGCAGCAGCAGTAAGGAAATGGTCCTTGTTGTTAATTGATTGTAGTGTGGGGTGTACCTGAAGCCACAGGAGCAGTGGAGTGACAGTATTTTTGTCTTCAGACTGTAGCACTTTTTAAATCCAGTGAATAATTGTGGAAGTGAAAGGAGAAGGGAAAGTTGTTTGCCTTCTTGCAGGGACAAAATAGGCTGGGGAGTTTGCCAGGTTGCCTATTCTTTGCAACTAAACCACTCTTCTCTGCGAGTATATGACCCTCCCTGGGACAACAGTTTTGTCCTGCAGTACCTTGGTATCTTCATCAGCCCTTGGTGTTTCCTAAGGAAATCCATCGAGTTCAGGTATTGCATCACTAGATCTCTGTTATGCTATGGAAGGGTGTAGGTTTAATCATTTCAACTTTGCTTCAAATACTGCAAGATGAAAAATCTGACAATACAGACACTGAATAAAAGACTTCCTGCTGTGTCATGAACACATCTTCTTTTAGCAGTGATCATGTATTTTTGCCCTTTCTCTTGGTGCTGTGTTAATGAGATGTCTCATGACAGATGTTGGTCTCTTTTATGGAAATATAAAATACAGAGAAACCTTATTAATGGCCTGTAGGAGAACCTTGATGTGAGGGCAGAATTGAGTCTGATGTCTTTATGCTGCTGCTGTGCTGCTTTCCAGCATGGCCAGCAGATGGAGAAAGAGAAAAAGAAAGTTGCAGGTCTGAGTTGCTGAACAGAGAAGTGCAGAGCCACCATGTTAAGAAGGGCCTCGATTGCTCCTAGGGAAAGTAGGCTCATGGCGGCATTGCATTTTGTTAGGTATTTTAGACAACTCCTCCTTGTCTCAGTCTCTCAGGGTATTGCTGTGTTTTTTTTTGTTTTGTTTTGTTTTTTCCTCCTGAAAAACTAAGAAGTCTGTATCTAGTTTTTTTTCTAGTTTTTCTTCTCTATAAATTGAACTGCTTATGCAAAATAAGTATATTGCACCTAAGCAGTGTTATTTTGGTAATTGGTCTGATAAGAGGGAAGAGGCTAGATTACTTACAGTCATTTCTTGGCAATCTCAAATGCAGGTTCATATTAAGAAACTCTCTATTTCAGTCATTTCCCCCCTCCCCCAAAATGCTGATTTCTTGGCTAAAAATGCTCATCCTGATATAGCTCATGCAGCGAATGGGAAGAGAAGGCCAGTTTTTGGTAAGTCTGAGCAGCTTCGAAGGTCCTGAACTGGCTATGATATCTCCTCATAAATAGAGATGTCGGTCTTTCCCAAATATCTTGGGATCTGTATATCTATAGTGGAATAAACAACAGCAGGGGAAAATGCCCCACAGTGATACAGATTAGCTTTCTCCTCATGTGAAGAAGCAACTTCATGGCACATTTATAAACTCCTCCATTTTGGAGGGGTAAAATGACCCTTGTGGTAGAAAAAGGTGTTTAAAGCTATTTATGAACTTCATACTCTTAAAAAAAATAACACTAAATGAATAGCTAACTGCTGAATTTCAAGTGTCTGGAAAAAAAAAAAAGTGCTTTTTCTCTTAGAAAGCAAGAAAGGGTGTTTAGCAAGATGTTGGCTGAACATAGCCAAAGTTACCTTGTTAAAGTCTCTCTCGCACAGATAAGCTGAACTTGTGCAGTATAAGAGAGCTCGTCATCTTTCTTGCTCTTTCCCACAGGATATTTAACATCGATTTGCACCTGCCATAGCTTGCATGTCCTGCAGGTGATTTGCATGATGACTCAGACACTGAAACACTCCTCCTCTTTAAACATTGATACTTTCCTCAGAAAATGTTTGTTCTTTGGATTTATATGTGAGGGAGTTCCTTCAGTTTATACTACTGCAGCTTCTTTTTTGATGATACTGCTTCATGTTGTGTTGCTGTTAAGGCTTCAGCAAGGGTGATAAATTAGAAATTGTTAACAAGGTGCTGAGAGTGAAATAAAATGAGTCAAATTAATGTTAACTGCAATAAAAACAGCCCAGTAGTAATAGTCCTCACAGGCAATTGGAGAATGGAGCATGAGACAGCATTTAGAGCAAACTGTAAAACCCCACAGAAAATCTGACTCCTGGATAGAGAGATTCTTAATAATAAATATTTAAGTCAATATAAATGACACTTAATAATTGTTTTAAAGAAAGTCCCACTGCTGAGCTATAAGTCAATCTGACGTGTCCAGGTAGGAGCTACCTTTTGGAATTTGACCCTTGGCCAAGACTCATTTATTTGCAGGCAGCTTCTGGTGTGAAAAAGGGGGCAAATCATCTCTTTTCTTCTCTGGATCCAGAAACCAGTTTATACACCAAGCTACTGCAAGCTTTATATGATGCTGTGTCATGGAACAAACCTTTTGTTAAGGCTCTGCAGAGGCAATGAGCTTTTTTTGTTAGCTTTTTTTTGCAATACAAGATCAAGCTTTGATCAGGTGCCTTAGAACACCTTCTCTGCCATTACTCATCTATCACAGCACTCCACCTCTGCACTTCAGTAGATTATGGGCTTAATTTTGTAAAATCCAGGTGTAGTTTGTAATTTTGTCAACAGGCAATCAGCTATGTCTGGCAATACTGTTCTTAAATGTATGCTCTTAATGGGAAATGGCTTTTTTTTGCGTGTATTTCTTTCACTAATAGCGATCTACTCGGTGATGGACCAGAATCCGGCAGCTTCACACCCTTTTGATGAACAGAGGATTGATATTTCTGATGAGAGGAACAGGTAATGCTCTAGCTAATTCTTTGAAGTACTTTCCTCTGTGAATCATCATTACACCTTCTAGAGAGTCAGACTAAGTTGGCTGCTCTTTGCACTAATTTTTGGAAGGCACTGTGACATTTTACGGATAGCAACGGCTACATCGGAGAAGAAAGAAATATAAAAGTAGTATATTCTCAGCAAAGAAACCCACGGGCTGCTTTTACTCTTCCAAGTCGATGCTGAAAAGAAAGGGGGATGTGCTACATCCTGTCTGGAGAGTACAGCCAAAGGTTTTTTAAAGAGCATGAGACCATTTACATTCCCTGGATCTTTTTGAAGGATAATTACTGCCTACAATGCCCAGTGTATGTCCACATGAATAGTTCTGGTTGCTGACTGACACTGAAAATAGGAAGATTGAACTTTTCATTACTGAATATGTCAACCATTTCTGCATTTTCCCTACCAAGTGAAAGGTGTACAGACAGAGAATGAGGTCTATGTATGATCAGTTCTTTTTAATGTTTTTTTTTAGTATAAGGGCTAGCACCTTTGAACAATTCTCCTTTGACTCATTAAATGTCAGAAGCAAATGTAGACTAGAGGCATAAAACTTCCTCCCATGAAGAAGCTTATAACTGTAGTAGCTTTCCTCTGTGTAGAAGCATCCTTCACACGAATACAAGCTTATACGTAAGCAAGCACTCTGACACATTAAATGATATTCACAAATAACCTAGGGAAATTGAGAGAATAATTCAGTTGCCTACAAATGGATGTGAAGTGCCATTTGAGATACTGTGGTGTCTCATCTCGTCTTTCCTGTGTCTCAACAGGTTACCAGCTGCTGGCCCAGAAAAACATAGGGCCTCTGTTAAGTTCTTTGCCATATCTATCAGCTCTCTGTGATTGTATCTTGCCTAGGACATCTCAAATGGCACAAGATCCTTTCATTTAGACTACTAGACTAAGCCCAAATAGATTAAAATATCATAAAGTTGGTTTCAAGGTGGTTGAAATACCACACCTGTAGACATTCTAGCTTAGTTAGTAGTACATTTGAGCATCTATTAAGTGTCCTTATGCATATATTGTTAGTCGTATCCTAATCTGTACTTTCATATTTGTAATTATATATATGTTTGATGAAATAAAAAGTAAGCTTTTTCATACCTGCTGCATTATCAGACTATACTAAAGGTACTACAAGCACTCTGGAGTGCATGGTGGTAAGTGAATGCTTAGGGAAGGTGAGTTATTTTTATGTGGCAGTTGTATTGGTAACAATAAAAGATAATTAAAAGTAGGGATAAGCAAAAACAGGTAAATGATTTCAGTTAATTTATGTTTCTCCAAATGATGGTTAGAATCATTGTGTCTGTGACTACTTCAGGTGAAAAACACGATTAATGCACGTTCAGTGCTAAAAATATGCTAGGCTGAAAATGCAGGGTGCAATTATATGTTTAAAAGAGGGAATAAGATCTCACAATTTTTTTTGAGCTTTAGGTCAGTGATTCCCCTAGGTTACTCTATAACCAGCAATGTGCCAGTGTTGTTCTACTTCTTACACTCAGAAGAAGCAGAAACTATGACTGGTAAGCAGGATGCAAGTCCTGAAGGAGGAATGAAAGTGAAGGACACAATTATAATTCAGAATGAACTTGATAATTGCAGAAGTGATTTGAAATCAGTAAGATAAAGTGCAGTAAGTTCAAGCACAAAATGCATAGGATACATAGAAGTGTTTGTGTAGGCTGGAAGGGAGAATTATTAAAGTAACATGGAGGTGTTACTGACTGGGCAATGATGTTATAATAGATCACAGACTGAATAGGAATAGACTGAATAGCTATTCACCACAAAAAAAGGAATAAATTTAATTTTGGATTTATTAATGGGAAGATCATGTATAAGAAACAGGAGGTGAGACCTCAGGTGAGGTAGAATGTCCAGTTTTGTACACCATGCCTTAAGAAAGATGTACATATATTATAAAAAGAACACAAGACATCAATAAAAATGATTAGATATTTAAAGATCAAAGGGCATATATCTTCGGGTGATATAAATCACTTAGTAACTCCCAAAGAACTAGGCTGATTCATACCAGCTGAGGAGCTGATTAAAAGACTTATTTTTAAAAATTTCTTTCTAATCTAACCTTAACAGTGGCAATTTGCATTAGCTTCTCAGTGCCGTCAAGTTTTCCCTAGGGCTTACAGAAAAGAATTATTTCAGTGTCATAATTTAACTCTCTATATTTTTAGCTTTTAAATTAATCTAAAGATCTCTTTTTGTTTCTATTTTAACATTATTTAAAAATGAACATATTTAAAACGGGGAAAAACGGAAGTGCTTTTTAAATACAAGGCACAATTAACCTCCAAACCCCTCTGTCTCTTATTATCAGTGAAGCCATAAGCTTAATAGAATCAAAAAAGGGTTATAGACAATGAGAAAAATCTTCTTTTTTTTTTTTTTTAAAGAAAAAGGTAAGGTATGTAAAGGTATGTACTGCAGTACATAAGACAGCTGTTATATATCTGAATAGAGGAAGCTGGTTTCTCCATGAACAGGTTTTCCTATAGTTGAAATGTCTCCTGTTACCCCATGTCAGTTGGAAAATACTGGAGCGGAAGGAGAGAGATCTGAAGAAGTCTGGTAATCAAGGTTTTCCTAATTTGAATTAGATAAAAAAAAAATCTGTGCTCCTGCAACTGACTTCTTAGTGGTGTGCAAAAAAACACTTGAAAGGACTATTTTAAAAAATGCAAAACCAAGCCTTTTTTGTCTATGTATTCATATATTTTGCATATTGATATCATATTTATTTGAATTTATTTAAGTAATTGGTGAATGATTTGGAGAAAGATATCTGCAAAGGTTGGTCTTGGAAGAAGATGGTGAAGATAGGATCTACCTGTGTGCTAAATACAAAAGGAAGTTCAGGAAAAAAAAGGGTTTCTACCAATGACTGAGTTGGAGAGTCTAGTGATAGACAATGTGTAAAAAAAAAAAAAAAAAAAAAAAAAAAAAAAAAAAAAACCTGAAATTCTCAATGCCTTTTTTGTCTTACTCTTGACAGGCAAAGATTTCTCACAGACTTCTGTATGTACCACCGAAGTTTGGGAGAGTTGGCAACCAACGGGGTAGGGGGCTACTCAGAGAGGCTGGATGGTTGAGCTCTGTGAGATGGGATTCACCTGAGAGTTCAGTGATTATGGGGCTCCCTTCTGTCATTTATGAAAGCTCATGGCAGTCAAGGTGGCTTCCTGGGGACTGCAAACAGTGCTCTTCTCATTAGGAAATGCAGAAAAAGTCTCAGTGCAGTACAAAATGTAGTAGAATTGTCCTCTCCTTGTTCCTTTGATATATCATGGAGCGTATTCTCTCAGAATCCAACTCCATGCACGTGAAGGTAATTGGGGAAGAGTCAGTGCAGCTTGGGAATAATCTGAGCAACCCGATTGCCTTCTGTGTGCATAGTGGGGCAGTGGTGCTTATAACTTTTCTACAGGTGGTCTCTTCAGGAAGATAGAATAAGAAATAGTAAGGCTCATTTCTAAGTTTTTCCTCTTCCATACATGCTAAAGGAATTGTAGACTTGCAGAAAATTGCACTGGTGAGGGGTTACACCAAGTAAAAACAATGTGGATTTAATGAGGAAGTCTCTTCCCAATTAGGTATAGGGATTCTGGAAGTGAGCCTGGATAACCCCAGCCTGCATTGGCAATGGGTTGTCCTCTCGGGAAGGGTTTGCACTAGTCTGCTTGCCTAGATCCTGAACTGTCCTGATTTAATACCATGATTAATTCTTGGGGCTCTTTTCTTCCTCAGAGCTTTTGGTTTTGTCATAAGACATTCCTGATACTTGAAGGCTGATGGAGTTATGCTCTTGTGATGAGATGCATGAGCTTTAATTGATTTTTTTTTTTTCATAAATGGAATAGGCTTAGGAAATTTTATCTTTTGAAGGGAGAGATTGACTTTTCATCCTTACTGGATCTTTACAGTGATCCTCCTTGGATTCTTCCTTACAGTCAAGAAACTTACATAACAGTTGAATAGCCCAAACTGGGAATCTGAGAAGAGATTTGACTTCTCCACTGTTCAACATATAAACACTTAAAACATCACCAGTGTAGGGTTTCTGGTTGATGTAGTCTGGACCGTGTGGAAACAAGACGTAGTTAACTCAGCAGGAACTGTTTGGTGGAATTGACGGATCTAACAGCATTTAAAATGTTTCTATTGCTTCTACCACGTTCACTCACCTGGAAACCTTTCTCTTTTGAACATCATCAAAAGATATTTTTGCAGCAGGCTATAACTATTTGAGGGAAAGTTTTATGCTTCTTATAGGTTATGTGATGAGTGTGTCCAACAAGTTCCTGATTTTAGTTGCATTTTTTCCTGAGAGAGTATGTGAGACAAAGCAATATCCTTACAGTGGTTTACGCTAAGCAAGAATCTGGCCTATTCTTCCCGTTTCTCAAACAGACAAGATGCAAGTTGTATCTTAATGACGTGGTCTGTCAGCATTGCATAAAGCTCTTAGCAAAGTCCTGTCTAAAACAAGAGGAAAGGATTTGCTTAGCTGGAGAAAATAGATCCTTTGTTTTGAATTTCAAATGCTAAGTCAAGGTATTGCTCTTTTTCTCTCTGTGGTCCCTGGATCAATGATAAAAATCTTCACAGAGCAGTCAAGGCCCAATGTCACTCCCTATTCCCTTTGTTTGCTGGTTAAGCTCAATAAGATCAAAAGAACTAAGATCTGTGAAAGCATATTTAGATCAAGTCTTGTTAATACCTTCAAAAGAGGTACTCCATGTGTTTGAAGATCTAGTGCTTAATCACTCTCACAGGGCAAACTGAGTCTTCTCTCCCATTCAAATTTGTTTGACTTGAACCTGTCTACTCCCGCTTCTTGGTTTGTTCCTGCTTGATTACAAATCCTGCTGGGACTCGGCATCCCTGTAGGTCTTTCCTTGAGAAGATAAACAGTCTAAGCTGTTAAATTTTTCATGTTTGTATGTCTTCAATTTTATACTGATTTTACAAATGTTGATATCAAAAATGAAAGCAGAATTCCCCTTTCAGTGCTACTGGTAAAGGCACTGAACTAAAATCATGCTACTTCTCCTAGATTTATAATTTGAAGGATCATATTAGTGCTTTTTTGGTATCAACATAATGCTTGGAGACTAAGATAATCCAACTATTTTAACCCTGGAATCATCTTTAGGCACTGATTCACCGACAAAGCCTCTGTTCTGGTTTACATTTTTCTTTCTAGATGTATAGTGTGAATTTGATAGTATTAAAATATTTTGTGTGTTTCAGTTGTTTCATCTGGTGAAGTACTGCAGATCATTCTGTATAACTGTTCTATTCTTGCTCTTTATCATTCCACTTGTTTTGTGTCATCTATAATTGCATTAAGATTGTTTTAGCCTTATTTCAAAATCATTTATGAAACTGTTATATATTCTCAACTCTGTAATGCCAGCTCTGAAGTATCATATTGAATTACTTGAGTTCCACAGTGTTTTCCCTTTTGTAACTATGTAACTATTTGACTGTTTCTGGGGATAGACCAAGTTTTAATTCATTTAATGACTGCTTTATTAATAATGCATAGTGTTAATTTTTAGATCAGATTATCATACGCTGTTAAGTCCAATGCCTTATAAAAGTCTAAATATATTTTCTTTTTTTTTTTTCTTTTCAAGAAAACTTGTGACCTCATTAAATATTGAAATAGGGTCTGGTCAATAAGATGTAATTTCTGTATAAATGTCATCACTAGTTGCAATTGTATTCCAGTATTTAGTTTTTTTAATTGATAAAAGATAGAGGATTTAGTTAAGAATTTGGCCATGTTAGATTATTTGGCCTATAGTGATATTTAATGTCCTATTTTCCTTTGTTGAAAGTATGCCCACCAATTAGCAATCATCCAGATTTGTTAAAAGCATACAACAACATGGCAAATATCTCCTCAAGAAGCTCTAGCACTTCAGTGCGATATAAGAAAAGTTTTGAACATGTCATGAGAATATTGTGGCATTGAAAAAAGGTTCCTTTTGCAAAAAAGATCATTGCCATGTGCAACCTGTTGTATTCTGAAGAAATACAAGGAAGAAAAAGGAAACAAAGGTACTGCTGGGAGCAAACGTTGTTTAATACCATATTGGCCGAAGTATCTCCTCCTCTAAACCAAATCTCTTCTTCTATGTATATTTAAAAAAAAAATGAATACAGTTTATGGCAAACTACTGGAAACATCAAGAAAAAAAAACAGGAGCAGGAGGGGGATATAATTATTATTTCTGCCTATATCTTTATATCTCTCTGAAGCCAGAACCACCTGCATATAATTAAAATTCAGAGCATGTGTCCCTGATTCAAGGATAGATTGAGCATCTGGCTAAAAGCAGCAATGTCAGTCTTTGTCTTGGCAGGAAATAAAACTGAATCTACTTTAACCAGAAATGGGCAGTGAAAATCAACAGCATATGATGGAGATCCAGAGACAACAGGGAAGAATTCAAATCTGAGCCCTTCTGAGGCCCTGGCAGAGGTGGAGGAGAAACAGGCTGGAACTGAGAGGTAATGGGCAGCCCCCTGGGATGGTCAGGATCGAGCTGCAGCTGTCACACAGGTGCAGGAAGCATCATCCAAACCAAGAGATTTGGTGATTTATTAAGGGAAAAAAGAGCAGTGAAGGGAAACCCTTAAAACAAACAAACTTCCGGAGCCAGAAGTGGAGCAGCACAGCTGGAGCAGGGCTTGGAAAGATGGTCAGGGAGTACTTACAGCTCCAGGAAGGGAAAATGAAGCTACGAGTTTAGCAGGAAATCAGACACCTCATCCAGCTAAAGCTCCGTGCAGGAAGAAGGGGACACTGAAAAGCAACTTGCCTGTCTTCACCTGCACATGTAAAAAGCTCCACTGTTTTGGGGATGTGTGCTTGAAACGTCAGGATGTGCGCATATGTATGAAGCGATCTGGCTGGAATGAGGAAATGGGAACGGACCAGCCCTAAGAAAAACCCAACGTCAGCACTATGCAATAGCATTATACGCTTTTACTATACATAGTAGGGTTCTATACAATTTCTAGGAACCAGCACAGACTTATTTCTGTGCCAATCTATATGCCAGTATTTCTGAAGATATGAATTCTACCATGAAAGATGCAGGGTCAGGATTTTTAAAGTATGTAAAGCACTAAATTTTCATGGAAACCAGTTGAGGACCTTATAAGAGGATTTAGTTACCTAAATACCTTTAGAAATCTGATGTTTCAGTTAAATTTTTTGAAGCAGAGAAGCCTCTTATCTGCTAACTTTGGAAAACTTTGGCTCAGGTCTAAGTTAACCTACTTGATTATTTCTTTTAGGAAATTTAGCACGCGGGCTTCTTTTAAGTCACATCGCAAAAACAGTATTTTATTCTATTCAGTGCTCAAAGGAATTTGATGACAGGTACCACCACTGTTTCAGAACTGACATGTATCTACTCCTCCTTCAAAGAAAAGAATCTATGTCAATGCTGCTAAGTTGCTAGGACAACATGAAGGAACTTAAGGATTTTTTTCTCTTCAAGAAGCAGCACTTTCTTGCTGCCGAATTAATTATATTACTCTATATTTATCACAGCTCAGGCGAAAAGTGACAATTAAGCTATGACACTTCCCTGCAGGATTGCCATTTTATTTCTAAACAGAATGAGATGGGGGCACATAATCAAAATCAAACAGAGACCCTTTCCACACTGGGCTGTCATTTATCCTTCAGAGACAGAGACTTCTTAAGTGTCCAGTTTGGATATTAGTGTAGCATCTCCCATAGCAGTGATAGAAGAGGTCAGTTTGGCACCACAAAGTTGTTTTTTTTTTTTTTTTTTTTGCACAGCGCAAAATTCAGAAGTGAAGAGTTGCTTGAATTGAACCCATAGCAGGGAAATGTAGAGTAGGATTCTGTTACAAGGAATAGTTTTCCTATCATAAATTGTCAAGGAAAACTCTTTTTGGGAAATTTTTCAAAACTAATCTTTTCCGGCTTTAAAAATACACACCTTTTTTTTTCTTGATCTATCAAAATATGTTACTTCACCTATCTGGTTTCTGAAATCTAGAAAAAGGAATCCTATGCTTTGATTTATTATTATTACTTTTTCTTCACAGAAGGGCATTCATTTCATCTTTGACTATTTTTGAGCTAATGTTCTGGATATACTGAACAGAAAATACTGGAGAAGGCCCCAAAAGAAGTTTCAGGTAATCACTGGGGGAAAAAAAAAATGTGTAGGATATCAACTTTCTGCCAAGCTTGGAAATGTGGAAAAAAATACCTAAGGGTGGTGAAAAATCCGACTCTCAGGCAATCTTGCCCCTCTAAGAAATGAGCAGTCCAGGCTGAGCTGAGGCATCACACTGTCTGAGTGCTGAAAGTCATCCCTGGGGAAGGCTCAGGTGGTGCTCCATAATGCATTTAATTAAGGTTATATATGCACCTGCTTGCTCTCCTTCTAGAGCAGTAAGGTAAGAAACAATCTTCAGCACCCTTTGACAGTAGGGGGGTACCTTAATTTATTGCTGGGCTAAGCTGGCAGATAACTCTCTCTTTGCAAGGAGCAAGGAGAAAGCAGGGAAGGATGTGGATTTAGATGCTTCCAGAGCTAATCTCCTGAAGCTTAAAGCATCAAGGCAATTAGACACACTTCTGTCCTCTTTGATCATAATTGAAAGAGCCGTGAATGTAATCAAAAGCAACATTTTTTTTTTTTAACCAGAGTGCTGATAATCGGGTACTTTCTGAAAAAAAGGGCATGTGGCAGAGAATGTGGCAGCAGCATCAGAATCAGGTGTTTTGTCACAAAACGCTGTATCCTGCTCTGTTTATCTACAGTTATTATTAGACAGCAGTGAATATATTGTAAGTACTGATATGGTATTGATGTGCACTGACTCTTACTTTTAGAATGTTTGATCTTATTTAATTGCTATTATATTGTACCTAGAACTGTTTCAGTTTTAACTGTGTGTAAAGGGAGGTGGTAGGATGTTACAAATATCTAGAAAGTCAAATGCACCCACAATCCACAAAGCGAGTTTTCTGAGCAGTTCTGGTTTACACTTTGCAAATATTCTTCAGGGTGGTTCTATGGAAATAGAAATAACAATCTAATCTCTGATTTTCTTCATGAGACAAAATTGATTTTATTTCCTTTTGTCTTCAATTTGCATAATAAAATCAGACTAGAATACATATATACAAGACTAATAAACTTTAGGAACCAGAGAACTAAAACAAACTTCTGTTATATGAGAAGTTTCATATAGATGTGTAAAACTAGTTTTGTAGTTTAGCGTTAGTTTTGCCTTGCCAATTTGTGGCACAGGACAGAGGTCTTTAAAGTCCACTTCAAAACAAATATGATTTGCACTGCTTAATTTGGCATTTGAGCGTTATAGGCTTTGAAAGGAGACAAAGCCACAATAAATCACACTAGATCCACTAAGTAAGTGTGCTTTCAATATTTACAGAATTGCTGGCCTCAACTTCCTTGAACATATGTGCTTATAAATCTAATGTGTTACTGTTTAGAAGCTCTAAATATCCTTATGTCATGAAATCATTTTAACAGATGGTTAATGTATGACCCCAACTTCTCAGTGCATGTTAGCAAAGATTTACTAAATTAAGATTATTCCCTGTTTATACTGTCTGAATCTGGTCCTGCTAGGTATTCCATGCAGTAATTCAAATAATATGGGTCAAGCAAATGTTGCAGATAGGTTCAACATTTTTTTTATCTCAAAGATATAACCTTATAAATTTCTTCTTATAGGTGCTTGCTTCTGTCCTGCACTTGCTACAAATAAAAAGGACATCTGCAACAATAATGACATTTGCAGATGATACTGTATGTGAAAGATCTTTAAAAATGAAAGAGGTGGAAGACAGAAATAAGTCATCAGGAAATAAGATGTTTCAGAATATCTGTGAAAGATAAAGAGTTAATTCCACATGGTCAGTGGTAGGAGAAATTTTAAAGTTTGAATGGTAGAGTAACAAGGTTAGACTTCTACAATCAGTTTTCTAAAACCGCTTTTCATATCAGTTCTCATACAATTTGAAAACAGAACTTGTGGTGCATTAAGGCACCATAGCATTACATTTTATAGTTGAGAAACTGGCACACACACAGATGTATCCTTTGGAGACGGGAGCATTCTCAAGAGAAGCAATTTTCTGTCTTAAACCAGACGAGCTGTTCCAAGAGGCATTTATCAAGTGAAAATGTGGTACTTCTTCCAGAATGAAGCACATAAAGGTCCCTCCAGCATATCAGGAAAAGAACTTGTATTACTTTAGCTCCTGATACGAATTTTAACCATAAAGCTATTCAGCCTCTCTAAAAGAATTGAGTGGGCAGTGAATTATGGGAAGAAACATCTACTTTATCAAAGTAGTACAACATGAGCATATTTTGCAAAAATATGACTCCTTTTCTGTGACTTTTTGTGTTCAGCAGAATTCTGTTTTCAGCTCTGGACCTCACAATATCAAAAATAGGCATGTTTTTCAGTGATTAGAGGGAGGAAAAAGTCATTAGGGAGAAATAAGCAAAAAAAGATGAAAAATAATTCTGCTAAGCTGATTTGTGATACTTAGCACCTAAATCAAATTCAAAGATGCTAATCACCCAACATCTCCTATTAGCGTGAAAGAAATGTAAGAATTTAGTCACAACTCTGAAGTCTTAAATCTGGTATGGTGGCTGACAGGTGTCTAATGACACTCTTCAGCCTTGTCATTCACGTTATTCAAGTTTACTAAAAGGATTGCTGTGGACTTTAAGGGAGTCACGATTTCGGCTACATGGCTGCCAAGAGAAGGCATTTGCTGGTGCCTCCCTGGGTTAGAGCCCTTCCTGGTGCATAGGTAACGTGACTGCGAAGCTTCATGGTATGCCCAGTTTGGAGAAGAAGCTTGAATTTAAATCTCCTTTGTTCTTGGAGGAGGGTGAACGAGTCCTTGATCTACAGGTTATTTGTTCTCTCAGTCATGTAGGAATTATTCTACTTCATATTAAATATGCACAGGTACAGTTCATCGAATTTTACCTCAGAAGGGAAATCATTTACTAATCGCTTTTTCCCCCACAGAAGCTAAATTTGATTTGCTCTATTTTAGATCTGCTTGTAAGAAAACCCGCAGAAGAGAGTTTAAAAGTGGGAAGAAAAAAAAAATGTTAGTCTTGCTGCCAATTAACATTAATTCCCACTTTTGTCTTTTTGGGGGGAGTATTTCGTCAGTGCAGAGGGTCAGGATCTGCTGCAGGCCAGGCAGATTGCTCCCTTCTCCCAAGAGTGTCTGATAGAGATTTGCCATGGGAAGAGCTGAACTTCATCTACTGGTTTAGGACTGGACTGCCACAAGAATTGTCTATTGGAGCGATATGCAGAACAACTCATGAAGTGTGGGCTGCTTTTGTCCTGGGAATCTGCTGTGGGACACATCATCCTGGGAGAAGCACAGAGCCCTCCCAAGGCAACATGTCCTTCCCACTCTTTTCCTGCTTTAATTTCACCTTGTTGGCATTTCCTCAATGAACTTGTTTTCCCCATATGCAACTATTCTTTTTTTAAACCAAGATAACACCTTTGGCAAAAGTCCATGGATACGAAAGTCTATTTTAATTTTTTCTTCCTCTCAAGATCAATAGTACTTGTTTTACTTATCAAACACATTTCTATGTGCACTTGTCAAAAGGCCAACATAAAGGCATAATGTCATTTGACCTCTTTTTCTTATCTGTAAGCAGTTACTAATCAAGGATCTTTCCTTGCATTAGGGCAAGTGGTAACTCTAGTTCACTTCTCTTGTCTTTGTAGGGCTACCGATATGTTCCCAGATTTCTCAGATGATTTTTTTCACATATTTTTCTGCACTGAATTTGTACCAGATGTTGTCTATACATTGGAATTTACAGTGTGCTTACTGATTCCAACCAGGGCAAAAAGAAGTAAAGTTTGGATTATTCTACAAATGATGAAGGAAGGCTTGAAGAAAAGTTAAGACTATTTTGTCACAGTTTTTTTACCTTTTTCAGTACTAAAACTCTAGATAACCTGTTGGCCTAGTAAGGACAATCTGACTCGGTGTAAGATACCCAAAGGAAAATGTGCTGGCTATCCCTTTTGTAGTAAATAAATGGGCTAAGACCAGTTTGAAGGCAAATGGCACTGCACTATTTGCATCTACCTATTTCTGACACCAAACATGGCTTCATCTTTGTGCCTGTTGGGGCATTAGTTGGACATTGTCAGGAAGATTCTTAATTGGCATAGACTTAAACTGTACTAAAGCAGCTAACAGTTTACCAATACAGGCAATCATGGCAAGCTTGGCTTTTTTAGATTATTTTTATAAATGTAGCTTCAACTGAATTAAACCAAATGAAATACTTTTAAAAGACTCTTATTTAAAAGTCCAGGCGGAGACTAGCAGATTCATCCACATCTTAGTTTGGCCAAAGCCCTGCTTAAGTCCTCCTGCTCAGGTGTTATTTTCTCTTTCATGATGAGGAAGGGACACATACTAACCAAGTGCTTGGAGCACTTCTTAGAAGCATAGAAAGCTTAGGGCCAGCTTCTTCCTAGATGTCTGCTTTTTAAAAAAGATTTGAACCCACATATGCTTCCACCTGGGAGAAAAGTGTGTGCTTCATCTCAAGCTCATATGTTAGTGCTATTCTACTTTGCATTAAATAATTATCTGCTGGTCCAAAGAGTGTGAGGGTAGGAGAACAGTTGGATATGCTCATTTAATCAGAAACAGGGTGGTAAGCCTGAGTAGTTGGATTTGTAGCTGAGACATAATCACTGATCCTGTTCATGTTTGTAGTCATTTGTGATATATAGCAAATCAATAGCAAAGCTATTTTATGCTCCGTCCGCTGCTGAAGTATCTTCCTAAAAGATGCATGTTTGATAGCTTACAATTAGGTGATTTTGTAACTGATCATCAACATAATTGTTATTCTTTTTTCTTCAGTAGAAGTGGTTATAGGAAATGGAACTGGTTTGTTACTGAACTTCATGCTTATTGATACTGATGGTGTATCTTTTAAGAGTTCATTTTGCAATGTCACTGTGCAGAGTTCTCTAAACTCTCACTTGGAGAAATAAATATATATGATACTATGTAAGTAACCATGGGACAGATTTGTTGACACTCGAGGCCTCCGTGCATTAACCAACAGTTCTGTGAATATTTTTCCTTTGACAGACTTTTTTCCTTTGATATCTTTGTTTCATAGATAGTTAGTGAATTAAACATAAAAGACAATGAAGAGAAGTATTTCTCTGTTCCTGGCATTAATTCTGTCAGACATGTAAAGCCTATATTCTAAGTAATATATTGATTTAGAGTAAATAAAAATAAACCTTGTAATTTCTTGTAGTGAAACATATAGCAAGGCTTGGGGAATGAAAGCTTGATAGTGGTGTTAGAAAATGTTAAGATTTTCCATGGATATAGATATTATGGTCAAGGAATGGGAGTTAGACGGAAGGTTATACATCAAACACTGACATTCTCTTTCATCTAACAGGTTTCATCTTTCCAGCTTTCAACATCAAGAGCTAAAGACAAACCCTAAGGACTGCAATTAAGATATGCCCTCTTACATCAGGGCTGAAAGTTGTGGCTGATTATTTGAAGGGGAATAATAAAAAACACACACTGCATTTTGCTTGGCTAACACGCTCCTTACGTTAACCAACATGCTACAGAAAAGTTATGGGCTCATGAAATTTTATATGAGGGCTTTTAAACATAAAGCAAGTGTGTAAGTGAGATTTATGGGTCATTTATTCAACTACTGTAGTGTTATTCTGGCCAGATCAAACACTAAGCTGCTGGAGTAAGACTTGTTTTTTTTGTGTGTGTGTGTGTGTGTGTTTTTTTTTTTTTTTTTTAGAGGACAAAAGAAATCAATAAGAAGTAATGTTGTTCTTTGGGCTGTAGTCAGCATGACCTCTGTTGCAGATTCTTCTGTTTGGCTATAAAAGAATCATGAGTCTAGGTTTTGAGCATACAAAAATCTTTGGCTTCTGTAGCATAAAGAAGGGACAGTAACTCTTTTTCCATTGTATTCAAGTATCTCTCATGAATTAAAATCAGACTTAGAGGGAACTAAAAAGTATATTTTTAATGTGTTTATACATGGAAAATTGGGCCATAGTGTCTAGCCCTTATTTCTTAAACATTAAACATATTCAATTAATAGATTTTTTTATCAGAATTTATGAAGGCCAAATTGAGAATTAGACTAAAGAAATATCTAGCTCAGGGTGTGGTCCTAATGGATGCTTAGAGAAAGAGGACAATAAACAAAAATATTCCCTGGTTTATCTTCCATCTTCACACATGCTAATCTGCCCCAAAGTGATGGATTTCTCACAGCTGTTAAGAGGATTTGTCCACTGTTAGTGGAAATGGAACTGAATGAGTTCTGTAATGGTTAATATGGACCCCTTTATGTGAATTAATGCCAATAAAACATCACTTCCTGTTCTTTACTTTCATTTCTCCACCCTCATGTGCCTTCCTATGAAAGGCAGAGAGAGAGACTGTTCCTCTCTTTTGTGTTTCTCTCTTTCAGCACCACTCGCCAGGGGAGCAGGTGAAATGCTGGGAATGGTTTTGGCATATGTGTTCTTGCTTCCTTCTTATTTCTACTGTTCCACGAGTTTCTTACCAAATTAGGTTGAATTTGAATACCATCCATAACAGATAGAGGCATGAAGCATTATAACAATTCATTCTCTTGTCTCTAGTGATAATATTGCTATAGTTGGACTATTTTTCTGGGCTTACATTTGCCAGGTGTAGAGTATCAAATATCCTAAATGCTGAGGTGTGATGGAGGGAAAAGACAAGAGGAAATTTGTATTGCAGATTGTTTGAAATGGCTTTTCTAAGGTCACAAGTGATAAAACTGCCTTTGATATGGCATTCAGAGTCTTCAGCTCTGTTTTAGCTTGACTCTCTCCCCTCTGATACCTGATATGTAGCTTAGAGAGTCAACAAAGTGAATGTAACTTAGTGCTTCACTGCATGCAGTCGCATAAATCTCTGCCCTCATAGACAAGACTGCACTTCTGCAGTCTAAGCTGAAGCCATATATCTAAAATAAGGGAAGGTGCTCTTCATGTCCTATTCTTTGCCTGGTACACTTCAGTAAAGCAAAATCAGCTCCACAGCCAAAAGAATTTTTTTTTTTGGCAAGTGTGAATAAGTATATATGGAGAGAAAAATATTTTAATATGTCTACTCAAGTTCCATACAAACTCTTCTGAAAATTGAAATTGTTTAAATGTCAAGACCAATTCACATGGGATCAGAGGCTCTGTTTTGAACAAGTTCATTTTAGGACAGACCTATTTTTCAAATATTGTTGCAAATGTAATACAAAGGTTCAGATTGAGTCACCTTCACCTGGACTCATGCCAGGTTGCGTTGGACCTGGTGACTGCATACTTGCAGTCCCAGACATTTTTTTCTAGCAGGAAAGCACTTTTAAAATGTCACAGATGGTCATAATAGTTGAAACTGCTGGCATAATTAAATACCTGGAATTTGTTAAAGAATATTCTAGACACCAATAAATGGCTTCTGTGCAGTTTGGCTTTACCAAAGACGCAATATTTAGCATAATATGAAAGATTTCTAATGTATGGTAGAAGACAACATTACACAAACAATTTATTCTTTGGGTCTGAACTGAGGCTGATCTTAGTCTGCTTGTTGGTTTTCCATGCCTCCTTGGCTGCTTTACCTTTTCCTCCCTCCGTCACGCTCCAAACTGTTTTCACAGAGCTCTGCCAGAATGGCCCTCATCTGTATGTGTGCTTGTGAAAGGGCTTTTGTGCTTCTTTTCTGTTGGATTCATCCCCAGACGCTAATGTAATGAAAATATTATTAATGGTATGTTGTGTAACAGTGGCTCTCAAAGCCAGTCCTGTGGAGTACTTGGTAGCATCCAGCGGAGAGCTGGCTAGCCGTGTGGCATTGGCTCCTTCTTGTCCTTCCTTGCTGAAGAGGTACTGGAAAGCAGCTAAACGGATGCTGCTCAGGGTAATTTTCTGTTGCAGCAGAAGAACCTAATGAGAATGGGTAGCCAGGTTCATTAATTTGGACAGCTATGGTGGGGATTCACCGTGCTTAATTTTTGTTGTCTGTAACAATCAACATAGAAGCTAGTCCCCCTAAATGCCCTTTGTAATGAATGGGGAGCAACAAACTCTTTTAAAATGGGGCTTGTGCCATGTAGTTCAGTTGTCACGTTTCCCTTTACCCCCTGTCAGACAAGTCACCTGCCTTCCCTCCCTGCCTGTAAAGGAAGCACAGGGTGCTGGCTCAGGGGTAGCCATCTCTACTGTAGGGATAGCAAATCCATCTGAAACACCTAAAACACCTAATTTATCCATAGTATTCATCTATCTGCTCTAGGCACTTTTTCAGCAGGTTGTATTTTTAAAACTATCACTGTGATGGTCAGAAGTTTTATTACGCCCTGTTCCACAGAAAGGGTAAGGAGGTGCAGGGAGCTGGAAGCTCAAGCTCCACTGAGTGATCTTGGTTCCCCCACGGGATGATGTGTCCAGAGATCTGTGTGCATCTCGCTCCTCAGGGCAAGCAGGCAGCAAAACACATTCACAGGGATCCCCCTGCATCTTGTACAACCTTGCAGGGGGAATCCATGGAAGGGAAAAGCCAATGTCACGGTCCAGCGTCCCTGCTCCGTGCTTTCTATAGGTATAGCTCTAGAATGGGAAAGGAAACTTCTCATGACTGAAACTTCATAGCTTTGTAACTAAAAATGAATTAGGACAAAACAGAGGTAAGTTCTCATGCAGCAAAAATGCCTGCAAAGCTTTGATATGGAATGTATTCTACAAGTTTAGCAATATTCTGAATATTAATTAAAATACTTGGCTTTTTATCCAGATTAGCATCTATTCAAGTTGAGTTGTGTAAACAAAAAGACCAAGTCTAACAAAAAGATTAGTCATAGTACTGTTTTTGTTTCTTGATGTGAAAGCTATACAAGCTAGAGCAGCTTTAAAATCCACACACTGTTTTCATTAAAATATAATTTCCTACCCACTGGTGCATCATTTATTTCAGTTCCTCTTGAAACACTGTAGAAAAAGAAATGCTACTTTTGTGAGTTAAACAAGTTACCCATGGTAATGTGATCTATGAGCAGATAGGAATTAATTCTGAATCAGGAGGTAATCCTGAGACCCATTTATAGGAGATGTTTGTATTTTTCCACACAGCAGCAAACACAGCTTCTTGGATGTCCATTTTCCTTAAAGAAACACATGGCATGTTAAACAACTATAATGCTGACCAAAAGTGTTTTATTTTTCTTTTCTTGTACATAAATATTTGCAAGCAGTCTGCTTCCCTATTTATTCTAAACACTGATCAAGAAATCAATGTTTTTAAGTCTGAAAATTCTACCCAGAAAAGTCTCAGAGGAATATAATATAAGCATTATGCACTTATTGATGATTATATGTGTGATTTTTTCTATTAAAATTTGAAAACAGGTTAGTTTGTTAGACTGTGTGTGTTTTTCTCTCGGACCAGGATATATGTGTGTGTGTGTGTATGAAGGAACATTTTCAACATAATAAGAAATGCTATTTGTGCTTCACAGGTGGAGAAAGTTAAACATAGGTGATTTACTGTTAGATATACTTTTTAAATGAGTTGCTCAGCTTTCCTGTGATTTCCTTGCTGATTTTCAAGCAATCATAGGACAATCCATCATAAAAAATTTTGATTTATATTCTGATTATAGGAGAATCTGTACTCTTTAAATGTATTTACTGTATGCATTCATACAGTAAATATATGTACATATATGTAGAATGTATACAGAGATGCACACCTGCTCTATTTGAATATGTTTAACTTTTTTTTTTTCCTGCTTGTGATATGTTGCATACAGGCCCAGGTTTCTATGAGCAGAATGTTACCTGTAAATTTTAAGTAGCCAATATTCTGTGAAACATGTGCCAGCTTGTTATTTGCTTGGCTAAGTAGGGGCCAAGGTTTTTGCTGTGTTTTGTGCTCAGGCTTCTTTTTAAGCAGACTAAAGTGACCAATATTTGCATATGAATAGTCCTCTAGGAACAAAAGCAAGTTATTAACAGAAACCCATGAACTGCTGTATGAGAAGTAGAAGTCTTCTGCAAGCTATTGCATTTCGGAAATGTGATGCTTCCACTTAAAGCTAATGTAAGGTTTGTGAGTATGCTCTGCTCATACAGAATCCCATCTTTTTTCTAAGACACAGAGAAATGAGCATGCACATTGCAATAAAGTAGCAGCCTTTTCTTCCTTCTGCACAACCTGGTGAGAAAAACAAACACAAACTAGAAGGGGTTTGAAAGCATTATGCTTTGCACTGTATATAGTCAATATACACTGGTTCAAAGTGGCCATAACATTTCGTCTGCATTTGAAGACAGCAACTGGGAATACTGTGTCCAAGCTGCTAGATCAATTTGCACTGAAGAAAGCATGATCTTCTGTCAGCTGCAGCCTTTTGTCCTGACTAACCAAAGCAAATACGCCAAGCTACCTGGTCTGGCCAGTAGAAAACACCACTACCACCTGATAGAAGCCTTAGGAATTGCTTCATTTCCCTCAGTGCGGATGGGAAGTGGCTCTTATGTGGACTGCTAGTTGTGATCTTAAGAGTCCACAGAATTCCTTCAGGTTGCACGCTGTGAGGTCAGGCTCCCACAGCAGTGCAGCTAGAGCAAAAATAAAGTTTTGCATGCATATGGAGAGAGCCTGTTTAGCTGCCTTCAGAAATGTGCTGAAGAGGTGAGAGCCGCTCTTATCTACCTGGGCTGTTGGAGCGAGTGCCTGGCTTGCTGTTTAATTTTCATCTTTTCAATCCTGCAACACTGAAAAATGTAAGCTGACAGCACAATACAAAGAGTTCTCGGAGGCTTAATGTGTTAATGTCAAATGAAACAAAACCTGAGATTAGCTTTTTAAAGGATTTTCTCTAGTACGGATAAGAACTGAAAGGCTTTTATAGATCAGCTTTGTTGAACAAGACTTTGTGAAAGGAGAGGGGGAGAAGAGCATCAGGGAGAAATAAATAATGATGGAAAAAACAAATGGATTAAACAATGGCAACATAAATTGCGTATTTGCCTACATAATTAATACCTGCCTGGGTTACAGAAACTCCAGGCAATTTCTTGAGATTGAAGATCGAGCTTGAGAAAGATAAATAATAGCTGAAAATAAATGAAATTGTAGTAATAACCTACAGAATTCTCTGTCTGCTAAGAGATATTCTACGTTTCTTGGTTTTTTTTTCACTTATTTGAGATGCTTCTCTTAAATATTAAGTAGTTAAATATTTATCCCCCCAAAAAGTATATTGCCATATGGAAAATCTTAATTGAAATGGAGGCGGGGAACAAGGGCGGACAAAGAGCAGGATTGCCTATAAGGTCTGTAAACTGTGTGAAGAAGCTCATGCAGAACAACCAGGTGGCTGGGGCAGCGTCCTTTAACGCAAGGATGGAAGCTCTGCTTCGAGCTGGGTTGGAGTTGGTGGTTTTTGCCACCAACCCTCAGCTACATGCTGCTGGCACCTGAGGTCTTGCCCAAGATATTGACATTGGCCATTAGTTTTGAGTGGCCCAGTCACCCAAGTGGCTCAAATGGCAGAGGTCTCCTCGAGCAGGCAGTTACCTTGAGCAGCAACACTGAGTAGGGCAGGAACACCCAGCTGACAACTCTGGAGCTAGAAGAAAACTTGTTTCTACTGTCCATCAGGAAAGAATCAAGGAAGAAAACAGAAGAACATGGAAAAGAATTTTGTTTGTTCAGATATTAGATCAGTTTCTTGTCACTGGAATATTTATTAACCATCCTAGAGTAAAGGAAGTGTCTCTTGCCAATGACATTCTTGTTTAAATCGGTGTTTCTCTTTCAGTAGGTAGCTTGGCTTTTGACAAGCAGACTTCTTCCAAGCAAAAACTGTTTTGTTAGAAAATCTTGAAGCAGTGTTAAAAAAATGGTAGCATGTACTGAATCACATACTAAGGGTATTCTGTACCTCGACATAGCAATCTTCAGAGGAACAGCTGGTTTCACAAAGGCATGTGTGCCTTAGCAAGTCAACCTGTATGGAAAGGACAAGTTCATAAAGGCTGTTTCATCTTGCCGTTTGATTATCTGATTATATATAGGGTGAATCTGTTCTGGGCAGATGGCTTTCCAGACATCCTTGAAATGAAGAAGCAAGTCTGTCTTTTTGAAAGATGGACTCTTCAATAGTGTTTAAATGATTAAAGGAATCCCAAGTGTGTGGTAGCATTGAAGGAGCAGGGGCTTAAGGTTTAGGGCCTGAAGCCATTTTATGGAGCATCAGACCAAACTTCCATATTCTCCCAGTATGTGAGCATGCACTGTCCATGCACTCTCTACCACTGCCTCCAGCCAATTCCTTGACTCTGTTGCTATCTGGGTCAAATCCTGCTATCGGACAACAGGTAACCAACCGGAGATCAGCAAGTCCAGCCTGTGTTTTAGGTTTCTGTATCTGCTAATCTGTTATTCCTAACTTTCACAGTTTCTCATTCCTAACTTTCACTGTTCCCACAGTTTCCCACAGTTTCTCATGGTTTCTCAGTTTCCCACACAAACGAAAGAGTTTTCAATTATATTGTGCTTCCATACTACTTATGTGTTCCCCAAAATACCATGGGAACAGCTTGTTTAGCAGAAAATAGATGAATCTTGTGGGAAAATGTGGGTGGCTGGGTGGTCTTGATTTCAGCTCAGTAGTGAAGAATGGGACTGAGCAATCTACTAGAAATCCACTCTCCCGGAAAGCAAGTGGGAAGGGAAGCCCTGGTACCAAGGAGCAGTGGTATTGGATGAGGAAGTTGAACCTGAGGCAGGCAGTGGGCTGACAAAGCAAGGCTGCAGTAGACCCAAGATGTTGGCTTTACGGTGCCACCTCTGACATGGGCATTGCCTGGCAGATGTGTGCATAGCTCACCCCGCGTGCCAGAGATCTACATCTGGAACTGTTTCTCTGGTTGTGCGAGTCAACCCAGAAACAAAGAAGAGATGGATGCTTGTACTGAAATGGAAGAACAATTTCATTTCAGTTCAGTATTGCTTCCTTTTTCATTGTTCTTTTGGTAAAATCGGAGTATGTTGTAAAGCTTGTTATCTGGCTTAAGTAGTTAACAGATGATGCCATTTACAAAACTCATAAAAGCTTAACCTGGGAAAATACCACAATGAATAAAAATAACCTTTATTGCATTTCATTTTCATTTGATATTTACTCTTCTTTCTTTAACCTTTATTTATCCATCTATGCACTAGACCTAGAGTCAAGAGCCTCACAGCCAGTTTGCACTTAATTAAACACTTAAGCAGAAGTCACTGTGAGGGTGTCTCACAAATCTAGTTCTTATGTAACTGCCTTAACTGTCATGCAAATCGAAAGGATTTAATGAGACACCAAAATTTAGCAGGTAGCATGAGGGAGATAAACTACGACATGCAACTTGCTTGTCCTTCTGAGTATTTGCATGTAATGGCTTCACAGTGCCTGATTTCTGAGGGTTTGTCTACAGCAGACCTTCTCTCGGTCTGAACTGGCATTTAATAGTGAATTAATTAAAAGCAATTAGTCCTTCTATGAGAAGTTGATTTCAGAATTAATCTCATATTCAGTTAGCTTACTTGAGTTTACCATGAATCTTAATTACGCTAAACAAAAATAGTATCTTGTTCCCAAATAAAATGTATGATTTCTGCACAGGAGTTTCATATTTGATAGTTAATCTGCTGTAGATGTGTAGTGTGTTTAGCATATGGATAGATGCACAAGTTACTATTAGGTAAGCAAGGTAACATAGGGTAACTGTTCGTGTGCACACTGTAAGAAACACCACATAAGAGAAATTATCTTCCATTTTCCGGATGACAGGAGCATGCATGAATAAAGTTGTGAAAGTTGTTAAAGATCTTAAGTTTACAGTACATCTCTCCTTGTAACTTTTTTATGTGTCTATACCCTTCATCAGTTTGGACTGACTTTCTGTATTGCTCACAAACAGATAGGCTTTGAATCTTATCATTGCACTTATAGTTTGGCTGCTTTTGAGTTTTTTTGGGGGGTTGGAAAATGTCCTTTCAAATATCTCATGTTGGTTATTTCTCCTGATAAGCAACTGTCAATCAGTCAATCAGATATTAGTTCAAGGGGACAGTCTTTCTCAGGAAAGTGCAGATCCCACTTCAACTCTCCATTCAGATGCCAGTCTGTTCTGAAATGCTGAGGGAGCCCTAGATTGCTTGGCAGTTTAATTTTGAGATCCAGCTTTAAACCAGAATGACAGTTGGCACCCAGCTATACTGACAACACTATCAGCTCCGTTTCTTTTGATAACAGAAGCCCCATCTGCTTCCAAAAAATTAAACACATTTCCTCACCTGCCCTTACATAAAATGGTCCTCTAACAAATGTTGTTTTAAGTATTGCATGGTAGTATATAAATTCACCTTGCAAACGTGTTAGAAAAACTCACAAATATTGTATTCTGAAATTTAAGCACTTTGCAAGTCCTCATTTTAGTAGTCTCACTTATCTTGCCAAAGCTTAATGTTGTTTTACTGTTTTATTGTCATGGTCAAATTTTATTTGCTCCCCCGTGTGTCTCACACTAGCCATGAGATGAGTAGGCACCTGCCTTTTCCAAGGTTTTTCAGTTGATGCAGGAAACTCTTTCAAGCCTACTTAGTAAATATATTTTTGAAAGGGCATCCATGTGAGCTCTTTCTTTGATTACCACACATCAAAGCATGTTGACCTCATGATGGCATGCAAGGGGCAACCACAAATAGCTTCTGAGGGCAGCACAAGGCGAGATCAATGGGAAAGTCTCCTGCTAAAACCAGGGGCCATGATTCCTCCTCCCCCATGCAGGATAAATCAATGCTTGCTTAGTTAAAGGGATAGGTTCCAGTAGTAGAAAGACATTTTAAGGTGGAAGTGGATGATCTTGGTGGAGGAAAAGCAAGGCCTAAAACTATATTGCGTGCTTTTTTAGAGAGAAACAATGGAGAAAGAAGCAGCTCCTTCCAGTTGTTCTGTACACTTCTAACATGCTTCCTTGAATAGCCTTTTGATGTTTCAAGCTCCCTCTCTTTAACTCTAGGACAGAATGACTATGAAATGTTTGATCTTCCCAGGTATTTCTGAGGAAACAAACAGACATTTATCAAACACATCTTTATGTTATAGAGCACCTGAATCACTCCAAAAAGAGTTACTCACTGGCAGCTAGTGAAAAGTAGAGAGAATACTGGCAGTGTTATATATATGGAGGTATAGGTGATACCTGAGCACTAAATGCAAAATTTTTATACCAAATGTGAGGGTTCATAACTGCTCAAGTCCTTCCACTGCCCACTCCGAGGACTGTGCATGCATACTTGGTAAGTGTCAGAGCTAATGTCCACTTGGTTATATTTTCTTTAGTAGATGTGCTTGTAGCGTGGTTGTACTCTAACATCTTCATTTCACCCATGTAGTTTATAGTTTAGTCCAGGCTGGTTTGGCAGTAGTTAGATTCCAACCAGTGAAAAGAGAAAGATCTTTTTCTTTTTTTTTTTTTCTGGAAGAAAACAAAGGAAACTAAGAAGAACTGAGGAAATTTGAGTGTCCCACTTGCATAGAGAGGTCAGTAGGCTTTGAATCAACTATAGAAATCTGTCCCAACTAAAGAATCATTTTCCAGCTCAGTGCACTGTATTTAAGGTTTATTTCCCAGTAATAAGTGTTTCCTTTTTCCCTTTCTCCCTTCTTCCTTCATTTTCTTGACAATCTCATGAGAGGTCTCCATCCTGTGTGTGGCAGAGTCTCATAATACAACAGCAACAAAAAAAAAAAACACGGACTTTCTGAGGTATTGGAGCATAATGAAAAAGATTATTATGGGGTGCTGCTGTTGTTTCTCTGTTAATAAAAAATTAGCTATTTGGAGCACAGTACAATTGTATGGAGTTCCACTCTGCAACAAAGTTACCAAGGAGAAATAATGCAACAGACAATGATTATTTTATAACTTGTACAGAAGGCTATGATTAAATCTCATGATATGATTTATTGAATTTTAGAGAAAAAATCTAAGGCAAGGTGCTTGGCAAAGAAATATTGAATGGGTGATAATTTACAGACAATAGGAAACTGCATCTGTGCTCCTGCCTCAGATGTCAGACTCGGACATCTTATAGATACATATTCTTCAGTATCATTAAAGAGAAAATTAAAAGTCATTTTCAGTTTCTTCAGTATAGTGGCTTTGCATTTAAAGAAGCTTATGACTCATACAGTGTTTACTTCATCAGGGAATCTGGCATTTAAAAGGATGTATTTAGTAAGAGTGCTTGTATAGAGGAGAAAACTCATTTCTCTTAACTATACTCATCTTATGTTAAGCATCAGCAATATGTTTAGATCCATCCATAGAGATGATGCCTAATTTTCTTCTCAGTCACACCTGTGTTAATCAGAATTCTAATGCAGCCAGTGAAGTCACTTGGTACAGTGACAGGCAATATGAGCTTTCAGTTTATATACTTTTTGCTTCCACTGGCAACAGTCAAATTTTGATATATGTATTTACCTTAAACAGAACCTTAATGAATTAGAAATTCCAATGGAATATTTTATTTGGCAATGGAGAACTATAGCTTTTGTCCTAAGTTGTAATTTAATATAAAATTAAAGCAAATGTCTGTTGGGATGCTAGATACAAAGCACAATTTCAGTCATTTTTGTGGTTTGGGCACAAAAATTGTTGGAGTCTTGGCTTTTTCAGTCACACATCAGGATGACATTTTGCTACAATAACGAGGACATTTCCTTCTATTTTTAAAGATTCTCAAGGATTTTTTTTTGTTTGAATACAACAGCAGTAGGGGGGGAAAACCAATTTGTTTTAGGAACTTCAAAATTCCCTGTTTCTGTACCAGAGCAGTTTATATTCAGCAGCAGAAAAAGGAGACATCACGGCCCCAAGCTGGGATGGACAAGTTCTGATTTCTGACCCTATCATGTTCTTGTTTGTCACTGGTTGCAAGGGGCCGTGAAAGTTTTTTCCTTTGGTTTGGCTGTGTAATTTTTTCACTTTCAGCATTTTTCTCGATGCTCTTTTCAGTGATTCTGAGAGGGTCTCCACTGATTCAGGTGAACGAAGTCTCTGAGCTGCCTTTTAATCCCTTAGAAGCAAAACCAAATTATTTAAAAGAACAGCTTTATTTTTGTAATCTCTAAATACAAATGCAGGCTTTGATGTTGCAGTGAGACTCAAGGTTGATCAGTATTCATAGCAGAGCCCTATTTAAAATTCATTTTAAGTGTTTGTTTTACTTTTGTCTTTACTAAGTAAAACATTTTTCTTTTGCTAAAGTTTTCTACTTCTCACAGAAGTTTATTTTTTTCTTTTTTTTGGGGGGGGGGAGGAAGACGCCATATTTTTCAATCAGCTTGAGTTCAATTTTCTGTAGATCAAATAATATTTTTCTAGCACATGTAAGATAAACACAGTGGCTGTTGAACAGATTATGCCAAACAATAGCCATGTAAAAAGAAATAGTATATCTTTTACAACCCTAATTGCTTTAATTTTGCATAGCTACAGCTTCTAGAAATCTAACAGCCAAAGGACTTCTTGCTGATACTGACTCACATGGATCCACAGAATCCTGCACTCCTCTTCCAAACTCATGTATCTTCAAGCATCGTAAAATGTCTTTGGCGATAATACAAAGTCCTGCCCAGACTGTTGGCTCCTAATGGATCCACTGACTCAGATGCCAGCATGTCACCACCACTCATTTATGGGAAATATTCTATGTGACCTAATTAAGCAAGAGAAAACCATACTCTGGGGTGCTGCTCCTTTAACTGGAGCCCTTGGTGACCATCTCATTTTACCCCGTATTTTTCTCTGTTCAAAGCAAAGTATTATTAGAACTTCTAAGAATTTGTCTCTTCAGTCTTTATAAATTTCCAGATGAGTCACTTCAATTTTGGACTCCCCAGTGCTGTTCTTTTACATTATGAGTTCATTGTTTCCGCATTTTTTTTAATACATATGAGTTTGCTATATTTTTAGTATGTATAGAGGTAGCATGATCTCTTGTTTTTGGATGGAATTAGATGAGTGCAAAGAAGTTTCAGGTGTGCAGAGCACATATATTGACAGGTTTCTGCTGTGCTGAGATGGCTGTTAGAGGAGGGAGCTGAAGCTTTAGGCATGTTGGAATACAATTCCCCTGTAGCCACATTTCCAAGTGCAAACCTGCCCTCTCTAAACCCAGCCTGCTTTAGTAGCAGGTAGTGCCACTCTCCACCCAAGGATTTCAGCCTGTGCTATGAGAGGATGTCTGTGAGTTCCCCCACAAGGTAAGCCAAAGTGTTTAGGTCTACACAGCCTTTGCATGCTGCTCTTGAGCTCATTCGCTGTTTCCAGTCATGTTAAATTTATTTCCAGGTCATTCATCTGGCAAGTATTATGCCTTCCTATGCAAAGAGGAGTGATTTTTTTCCTCCAGTATTCATAGTGGTTATGTATCATGCTGCTATCCTGCTTTTGCCACAGATCACTTTTATCATGTGCTCTTTAGGAGGAATGGAAAAAAATGCATATATAAGGTGGACAGGATTTCCCTGGAGAAGCAGGAAGTTCCTGGTAATCCACAGCAGGTAGATAAGTGAGCTGAAGGACTGGCTTTCCAGAGGTGGATTAGGATGTGGAAAGTCTTTCTTTTAAAATTCTGCCTGGAATAAATAAGTGAGAAGAAAACAGTTGTCAGCTGAGCTACAATTAGAGATAAGCAGACTAAAAGAAAATAGTAGAAGTCTGGAAAACTTCCTGAAGTGGAGCTGGGTTGTTAGTACAGCTGGGAAAGGTAGGTGGGAAAGTGAGTGAATGAGCTTGTTGGTACATTTTTATGCTCAGGATGGAGTTTTAAACTAGCTGGAAACTTAGTAAGCTACATTAAGACACATTTTTGAAATTTAGAGCAGGCTCCCATTCGTGTGATTCTGACAGCTTGTGAATGTGACTGTGAGCCTACTTGTCCTATCTGGTGTAGGAGAAGCTGTGATGTCTGCACGGGGGGTTGTTCCAGGACAGCTATTCCGAGCACTAGCTCCTCTAGTGAAATACCTCCACATTTTTGTTTTGTGCAGAGCAGGCTTTGGAAATATTTCTTGTTTTAATTATATATATATAATATATATATATTTTCTTTAAATAAAATGTGTTCTGGCTGCTCAGTGCTGACAGTCCAGCTTGCTTTTAGCTCTACCATATTATACTTTCAGTAGAAATAAAGTGATACATAAGTTAGTAATAACAAATAGATCAGCAATGGTATGGTGAGTATAAGGGTGATTTCCACTTGGCTATCAAGCATAGAACATAGATCCTGGAGCTAATAGCTTGCTATTTTTATAGCTATTTTACTATATAGCACAGAGAAACATATGTTTGTCTGCTAAAAATCTTAACTAGAAAAGCATATCCCTTTAGGATTTTAGTTTAAATTGTAGGAGAAATCACTGGGGAAGCCTAGAGTAAGGAATTTGTGTCTGATTCTTCCCTATTTACTGAAGCAACTAAACACAGTTTAGTCCACCCACTTCTAGCTAAGATGCTAAAAGTGGAGCTGACATTAGAGAACAAGTTATGTGGTCTGAGTAGGATTTGGTGTGCAGGACTAGGAGGACATCACTGCTTGCCACCTTCATTGCAGTTCTTAGTATGGGGACACACTATCAGATTAATCTACAAACTCACAGAGTGCAAATTAAAAAAACACTCCTCACAGAGTAAAATATTATGACTGTTGACAGGTACCACAAAAAAGAGAAAGTACAAAGTCATAAATTGTGTTGAGTAGTTTTCACTTTAAAGATTTTGGGATCTTCTTTTGTCCTTGGATTCTATGGAAATAATTTAATCCTTTTTCCAAGCTTCATTTATTTGCATAAGAACTATATTTTTTCCTATTTTAGGACCTCAATATAACAGACATCTTATTGACAGAAATAGCTGCTGCAGTTTTATCTGAACCACCTTATAAATTGTTCCTGTCTTTCTGATGTTAGACCTAAATTCTTGTTACAGGCCAAATCACAATCATGTTCTTGTAGCTATTGATGAAACCAGTTTTGCACAATTCCTGATATTTCATTTATTTAACAGACCACTGTCAAGTAGCTTGTAGCCTGTGCTTCCTCTCTTGTTATCTCCTATCTGTGGTCCTCTGCGCTGTATCCTTCATCTTATGCATATACTGCATCGTTACGCAGTATTGCATATGCAAGTTGTCAGCATGTTAGTCTGCGCTAGATAATTTTTATATGGCTAGTAGTTACAAGTAGTTAAGGCTGTACCAAACAAGTGTGCAGGAGATAATACAAACTAAAACAAATGAGTGTCTAGATGACTCGTCATTGGAAACATCACTGCTACTACTAGGCAATTAAAACAGAGCTCCAGGCAGGCCTGGCCAAGTTGAGGCAAATCCTGAGAAGCCCTGAACCTTCTCCAAGTTTATAAAACCCATGGCCTCTTATGAGCAATGGCAATAGTGTATTTACTGGGCTACAAGGCTACTTGGGATATTTCCTTTAGTATTATTTGCTTATCTGGTTTTGCTTTTCCTTTTTCCCCATTAAATCTCATATTAGCAGGTTCCTTCAAGAGTCTTTAAATAATTCAAGAATGGACTGGATGTTCTGTTAAAAGTATACATATGCAAATTCATCTTAAAAGCCTCTACTTTTCTGAAGAGTGTGTTCTGAGATCATTAAAATCAAGTTACAATTCCTTCCTTCATTACAATTCAGTAATGTTGCTTCTGTACGGAACTAAAACCCTTGAAAATTTCTTCTTGAGGGGCTGCATTAGGGGGAATAAAGTGTGTGTGTGTATATATTTATATATATATATATATATATATATATATATATATATATATATATATATATAACCCTGTTTCCCTAAATCTGAATGTTAGACCAATGTGGATGGGAAGATACATGGTAACTCTGCTCGTGGCAGTTCAGGGTTGTGTGATTGCACCTGCCACCCACCGTCATTCAGGAAGATGTGTGGTTCAGCCCTCGGCCGAAGTTTTTCTTCACTAATTTCTACTTAGGACCAGTTGCTTTGTTTGGCTGTGTAACATATCCAGATTTCTGAAATGATTGACATTTAAAAACAAAACAGAAATCCCAGAAATCCCAAACCAGCAGTTTAACTGGCATGTCTGAGGAGGCCTTTGGTAGAAAAGCAGGGGGGGAGCAGTGATGAACAGATGAAGGAGTTGAACAGTGAAGGAGGCTCATCCCTGACCTGGATGAGCCTCAGCTGGGTGCTCTGTGCCTCTATTAACATGTATCAGCCTGATTTCATCAGGATATCAGTTGAGTGCTTCATGCCAGGGGGATGGAAGTGCTGTTGTTTCCCTGGGAGGGGATGGAGAGGAAGCACTGAGCTGGGGGACGGAGCCTTTTTTGCTGCAGCCAGGGTAAGATATAGCCTGACCCTTTAGCTGAACTAGGAAACTGTAGAGGAGAAGCAGGGAAGGGAAGAGAGAGACAAAACAGAAATTTAGCAGAAGATTCTTAAATTTCAGCACAGCGAAACATGAAAATCGGAGCGAGATTAATAATACTAAGATTTTTTTCAAAATTCTCCCTTTTTGTTCAGTATTTCCTATCATGCAGTGGGCAGGGTTTCTCTCAGGCAGAATCCTCTTCTAGCTGTCGTTTCACTACCATTAACATAATGGATAATCCTACCCTGCTCAGCAGTGCTTGTCAGCCATGAGCCCTGTGCCCCCTTCCTGTGCGGGGTATATTTTGCCCCTGTTAAGGGTTGTTTTGCTCCTTCCTCATGAAGAGGTTGGAAGGTCAAGGGCTAACCTGCAGCCTCTGTAATCCACTCAAGTGGAGACACAAATTAGAATCTGTAATTATATAAACTGATAACATATCTTGCACAGTATAATCACATGTCTCTGCAGCTGATAATTGGTACTTGTCGGTGAACTTTTAAGTTCATGTTGTGCAAAGGGGACCATCATCCCTCTTGGAACCTCAGCAGCATTCCCGGAGAGTTATGGATCAGCTGCAATGCTTTTCAAGTTCAGCTTAAATTGATGGAGCTGGTTCAGGTCATGGATGTCCATGTGGAAAGGCAATGTCAGGGCTGTTCTTACTCACTTGAATTTATGAGGCAATAATGAAAATGATATGTAGCAAGGAACACATCTCTGCATGAGTGAAAGGCAAAAGCAGATACTGCAGTACTGCTGTGGAAAGCAGTTATGTTATTAGCTGAATGTCCAAGTTCATAACATCCAGCCTGCTTACCTGAGAAGAGGAAATTGCAGCCCACCAGGAGAAGCCTGATGGTTCTGCAGCAGGATTCATGCTGTCACTTCCCACCCCCTTTGAGGTTCGGTTTTAAGGCTTGGTGGGGGAAATCAAGGCTAGCTAAGACCTGGGGGTGTCAGGTGTTAGTTGCCGTGGTCAAACTAAAGTGAGACCAATATATATCATAAAAGTTAAAATGTCAGAAAGCTATCTTTAGAGCAAAAGTGTGTTCATGGAGTCTCTTTTCATTTTCTTTAGGACAGTGTCCCCGCTTTCCTAAGGCTGATTTATTACTTTTTGAACATACTGAACCATGCCAAACTTAAATTTAGCATGTATTTATGAGCATGGAAGCTTACCAAGTTTTTAAAAACAAGCACCACTGTATTTTATAGATAGTATAGTATAGACAGTATATAGTATAGATATACTTTCTAATATAGTGGAAATATATATTTATAATGTAGTTATATAAATATAATACACTTTAATTTTATACTTGAATTCATTTTATTAAAATGAAAAATTATATGTAAATGGAGGCACTTGCATCAAATTAATTTATTAAATCTTCAAAAAGATTATTTTAAAATTTTCCCTTCATAATTTCAGATTGTTTACTAGGGGAAAAAATCAATTGTCCATTTTTGTTGAAAGCATTCTTGATATTTCTTGAAAAACAAAAAAAAGTGACAAAAATAGCACTGAAAAGATGTTCTCTCATTAATACTTGTAAAATATTCCAAGGTCCTCCTTTAATGATAGTTAAGAGTTAGATAGGAGAAAGGTATGAAATCATTATTAGACTGATGAAACAATTTCGATAGCTGTTGAGAAAACTAAAGAAAAAACATTTACATATGATTAAACTAAAAATTTGTAGAGCATTTATTTTTAGCCATATCAACCTTACCACTTCTAAACCAGTATATAACAGAAAGCAGCTTTCTTTTCTCATTTCCCTTGGCTATAACCAAATCTCCTTTTTCCATATAGGTAAAAGACTATACTCAATATATACTAATATAACCTAAAACATATTTTGCAAAATAAGACCTTGCTGAAAGGCATCTTTTGTGGTTCTATGAGAGTCAGACAATATGCTGACCCCCTTTGATGCCAGTGGTGTGTGATGGCTGGGAAGGCAAGTGATGCAGTTCACACTATCAGATGGGCTAAGGAAGAGCATTTAGGGCATCCCTGTCCTTGGATACGTCCAGCCACCGTGTTGGCTGCTAGTGCCCAGAGGGGAGACTCAAAGAGCTGCTGACTGGATGGCCAGAAGAGCTGAGGCAGGTTCAGTTAGGAGGTTTCTGATGGATTGTATCTTGTTAAAAGTATTTCATTTACATTGCATATGTACTCACATATGCTTTAGAGAACTATGCTGAGCGTTGTTGTTTTAATAATTGATGAATTAAATGGCAAGAAATACTGGGAGAGTCCATAATTTTAGCTTCTCAAACACATGACTATTATGCTCTTTTTTGCCAATATTCTAGTCTGGTGGCCTTTCTGGCAGTTGTTCTTTTGATTGTAGGGCTTCTAAAGTGTAACTTATTCTAGATCGTGGGACAACATCATCTTCTGCCTCACCAAGCTAAATTTCTGATGCATCATATTTTTCTTTTTTTTTTTTCCTGTAGCCATTTCTGCAGTGTTATCTCAGCAGCCCAATAGTCAGGCTTTTTCTTTCCTTTTTTTTTTTTTTTTTAAGCAATGTCTTTCTGGTATTTGGACAAGCATTACGTGAAAAATGTAGAATTGATAAGAGAAAGAAATGTTTACAGATAGGCTTACTTTTTTTTTTTTTTTTCTCTTTTAGTAGAACAAACAATTACTTTGTGGGCTTGAAGAATAATGTAATTTGTTTTTCAGTTTGCAGAAACTAGTTTTAGAATGAAGGAAGTAAATCAGTTCAGGCTTGCATTAAATATAAGTTATGATGCGAGAACTAGTATCTGTGTTGATACTGTAAAACTCAACCATCCTGTTATTGTTAGTTTTTCATTAGTTGATCAGTGGCAAAGAGCCTGACCGAGATTTCTCATTTGGTGTCTTGCAAAGTAAGGCTTCAGTCCAGATTGCCTAAGTTGGTCTCTTGTATGGATAGTTTCCCAAATCTCCCCTTTTCAGACCAATTTAAGAATAAAAATTAACAAGCAGCATTTACATGATCTACATTTTCAAATACTTCTGGTCATTCTGTTATATCAGGGTAAAGAGAGTCATCCTTACAGAACTTGCATGAGGAAAATGCCTCCCTAGATGCTAATTTCTAGAAGTAATTATCTCACAGCTGAGCCACATGGCTAGGACAATTTCTTCACTTCTGTGCAAAGATAGCCTAGCTAAAATAGCCCCTGAGCAGTTCACATTAGCTCAGCTGCCTCGGCACTGCAGGTTTGAACAGCAATCTCATGATCATTTAATAAATGTCATCTGTAATTAAAAACCTGATGCACAGGACTATGTGGCTGTGCCTTAAAAACATCTAACTTTGCTAACTTTAACTAGCTCTAAGATGTTTTGGTGGTAAAGTGGCTTTCAGAATTTTCTGGATTGTCATAGGACTTTAGAAAAATGGCTATTTCCTGTTGAGTTGAGTGCCCTACCTCAGCCACCACTGCCTGCTGCAGTTCTTACCTCCCAAAGGACTTCTTGGGTAAAAATCCCAGCTTGGTGCATCGTCTTCTGGGGTATCTCAGAACTGACTTCTGAGTGGTTGTATCTATGTAGCTGTGACAGTTTCATACACAGCTGCAGGAAACACAATTTGTAATGATAGCTGCTTTTAACCCATATTTCTCACCACAAACACACACCATTCTGGTTTTAAGGTGCAACATAAGTCCTAGGACTTCAATGGCTTCTGGTTTCAATTTACCTGCTCTCTGGGGACTGTTCACAGCTTAGGCCTTCTTGTTTTCAATTTTCTCTTGAACAAAATGTAAGTGAGCACCTATGCTTCACTCATGCTGCTTTGCAGTGCCCCAGTGATCTGCTGCAGCCGAGGCAGGACCCTCCAAGGAACATTCCCAGCCCTGACTGCCTTCAGGCTGAAATGCACTCTCTCTCCAAATCCACTGTAGAACAATTGTTCCTATTGCCTATTTTTTCCATTTGCTGATTTTTTTTTTTTTTTGGTAATTCTATCCATTCAATAGAGTAGAAAAAATTGCTTTGAAGATAAGCAAAGCTATTCTGTTCTTAGCAGAGACTGAAAGGTTGGTGGACTGCTGATAGCAAATAATTTATTCATTTAACTTAGCTATTTCATATTTCACAGTTGCCAGTAAACATGTTGACAACAAAATTCATAAATGTGTAAGTTTCTTATAGGCAAATTAGTCAAATATTATTTTATGTGGATAAATAACAGCTCAGATTGATCTGGCTCTGACCTCTGCAGAATGTTTTGAATGTCTAATATTCTCAACTACTGTAATTTTTATTAGAGATGCAGGTACTTTGTGTTCCTCAGTTACCTGACAGGATAAGCATAACTCTTACGAGTGGGGTCTGGTGTAGTTTTAGTTGGAAAATCCCACTAGTTTCCAGGAAGGTATACTGAAATATCAGTAGCTACTTAACTTAGCATTCATATGCCAAGATTATTTTTAATAAGTCTAAAATAATATGTCATATATGTTTTAGGTGATTTTTTTTTTCTCCCCCCTCAGTATTAAATGCTTAACCAATGGACATGACTAAAGCACCTATTTTAAAATCTTAACGCTGGCATTAATAATGAGAAGACTGATGTTATGTTTGGTGGGAGTTCTTATAGTCAGATTTCAGAATTCGTAAGATAAAATGCTGTACCGAATAGCTTCGATATGCATGACCTTGCCTTGGCATAAGTGATGTGGTAGATGATCTCTGAAGGACCCTGATTTCTGGAAGTCTGTCTGCTGAAATGAGATTTGTTCAGAACAGGTCAAAGAAGTGCAAGCTTGGACATGAAGTTCCAACTGAATCATGCTGGAATTACTAATAGTAAATCCTGGAAAGGCTAGTTGGGTTTAGGGTTGTGGCGGCTATCCTTGCAGAACAACAGCTGGGCACCAACAAATTCAATCTCACTCAGATTCTTTTCAAAGCTCTTGATAAACTTTTCATCCCTCTGTTTAAAAAAAAAAATAAACCAAAACCCTACTTGAGATAGGATGATTTTTCTTGTCTCAAATGGCAGTATGTACTAGCATTTTACAAGATAGTATCAAAAACATTGCAGTAATTTATTTGATAACAATCTTTCTCATAATGGTTTTGTGCACATTTAATAGCAATCTGCCCTTCTATGAAATATGCATACAGCACTAAATATCTTAATCGGATTTTCTCAAAAGAACAATTTTCTACAGAGTACTTTAAAAATGCAGTCTGAAATCATTTTGCTGTTCCTGGCTTGGGAAAATGGACAGGCTTTATATTTTGTAGAAGATTAATGTATAGTCAGAAGGAAGAGAGTACTTATATTTGGATCATCCTTCACAAGCGAGAAGCTGACTTTGTTTCACAGTGATTGCCTTTGTTTGATAAATAGTGCCCAGTTGAAATGGAATACGTAAATATTTGGGGACATAAATAACTCAGTCTTGGTAATGACTTGTAGACAGTGATATATCAATGCTATTATGGAAATTTGTGTACAGAATCATAAACAAAGGCTAAAAGTAATAACATAGATGGTTATTTCTGTATCAGAATTTCAGAGAGAAAAAGTGTACATGTATCTGCTGCAGATTAGCCCAAATTTTCAAAGTTTCACGTGTTATGAAAGAACCTGGTTCTACAAGTTTGTGTACCCAGTCTGTTAAGACCTGAAACTAACCGAAGTCTTGAAGCTGACCCGAGTATGGCTGCGAGTTGTAATTGGAGATGACAAAATAAGGGTTATATAGATATTTAATACAGAAATAATGTAAGATGGGCAAAGAGCAGCTCCAGAGAGTGAACGTATCGGGCTGGTGGGAGGTACCAAAAGGAGTTCCTTGAGCATCTGATGATCAGAGTTGATCTTGGCCGTCTTTGTGATGATGAATCAAAATTAGGGGGTGTAAGCAGCACAGAGATCAGTCAAAGAATGAGACACCTTGACAGGAAAAGTTAAAATGAATCTGTACTACATGGCACAGGCTACGATGTTGCTGGGCTGTCAATAAGAACTTCTGCAATCATCATCAATTGAAAACAATAAGAGGAAGACATGGGTATGTGTGTTAGCTGAGGTTGAGGCCTGCTGTTGTGATGTTACTGTGAAAAAGGTTAAGGGGCCTTAGCACAAAATATATTAGTAAGGGATAGGGATCATTGCTATTGCTGGTCCTTGTGAAACCTGTGAGTTGATCACTAGTGGATAAGAAATTCAGAGTAGTGTAAGGGCAGACAGTAGACCCAATGGTTTGTCCTTTGTAGTTCTGTTCTACATTTTATTCATAGGGAACTAAAGCATAGCAAAGAAAGCAGCAGAACAAGATTATTATTGATGAATCTCAGTCAACATGGTGACAGTAAACCTACTAAGTCCCCTCAACAGAGCTAAGTTAAGGATGAAGTTACAAAGCAGATAATCTTATTTCATTCTCACTTCAGTTAGTGATAGCAGGTCTTCCCCTTAAATAGGCATTTTGAAAATCATTGTGGCCAAAAAAAGAAGGAAAGAAAAAAAAAGCTGTCCAAAGAAAAAGTATACTTGACCTAGAATCAATAACAGTTTCAAGTTTACAGTATTTAAATCTGCTAATCTCAAGCTTTATAATTTTAGGTTATTCTGTGAATTGGCTACCCATTGACCCTGCATTCTCACATTTCTTAACTTCTGGTGCTTGATTTTGTAGATGTTGTAGCATTTTTAGCACACTGTTTGTTTGTTGTGGGCAGAAATGTTTGCACTGTTTATAAATGCATTTTACCATCTGGAAACAGGAAGAGGAGCCAAAAAACACAGCCGGCTCTCTTAAAACTCCAGCCAAGGCTTTTGAAATCACATCGAGATTTACTGATTTATAGAACACAATTGTTAAGTATTGAGGAGCACATGGAGCCTGAGGAAATTTTGTAGGTTCTCCAGAGATAGAGAAATGAAAGTGGCCTTACATTTTCCTCTCTACCCTGTTCAGCAAACTATGTGCATTAGGTTCAGGCAAGTCTTACTGAGTGCATTTGAGCTCTGAAGATTAGTGACTATACCTGGGACATACTTTAACATTTCTGAAATCCACTGAAGACCCTCTTGCTTGTTAACAAACCTGCTCTTGCCACCTTTTAATGAAATTGAACATGGAACCATACATATATCTTCTTCCTGAAGAGAACAGGCTCTCATGGATTTTGCAAATGCTATCTTCAGCATATATGAAATGCCATTAAAATCAGAAGTATTTTATTAGCTATAATAGCTAAAAGATAGGAAGAAAACAGGATTTTCTTCAGTTTAGCTTATAACTGTGTCTATTTAATGTCTGTATACACTCTGGGGAAAATCTAAAGCTAAAGGGAAAGTAAAGAGTATGTCTTACAGTGATCCACTGCTAGAATAACAGTGTTTGAAATGCATAAGTCAAAAGACATTATAAGTTATCAGAGCTGAAGCAGTTACAGAATTACAGATGGTTAAGGTTGGAAGGGACCTCTAGAGATCATCTAGCCCAACCCTCCTGCACACACAGGGTCACCTAGAGCACATGGCACATGGTCACATCCAGGCGGGTTTGGAAGATCTCCAGAGAAGGAGACTCCACAACCTCTCTGGGCAGCCTGTTCCAGGGCTGTGGCACCCTCACAGTAAAGAAATTCTTCCTCACATGGAGGTGGAACTTCCTGTGTTTCAACTTGCACCCATTACCCTTTGAACTGTCCCTGGCCACCACAGTTTAGAAAGAAGACTAGATCTCTTTGGATTCCTAGGTCTCTGTTTATCCAGGGTGAAGGAATATGTATTCCTTTTTCTATCAAAAACTATAAGCAGTAAAATGAGTTGAATCTCATAAATGTCTCTGAATTGGAAATATCTCTTATCAATAAATTTACTTTTCTTTCCTGCTGAGTGACATCCTGTGGAATCCTCCGAGACTCTTGCAAAAAATCTTGCACGACGGCATACATTAAGCCTTGAACATAATCATGCCAGAAATGGGAGAGTGAAGCGGCAATGTTCCTATGATAGCTGGAGTGTAGCAGCTCAGGATTTAAAGAAAGTTAATTCTCGGTCAACTTTGAAGTCTAATATAAAACACAAAATATAAAGCATGCAGCTCAGTGAGGCCTGACTGCATTTTAATGTAATTTTGTCAATATTAATAAATGTGATTTTTATCATTTATATTACCATAGTAGCTGAGTATATAAAAATCTACACTGTAACAATCCTTATAGCAGCTCCAAATGTAAGGGGGAGATTCATTTCTGTTGTATGGAGGAATATCAAAACCAGGGGACAGTCTGTCCTAGGTGGCAGAGGATGTCTGCACGGTGTTTTGCAGGGAAGAGCAAGCTGGCTGTGCTGGTAGGATGCGAGGCAGCTCAAATCAGAAACGCTGTGTTTATCTGGAGGGACTTCAGCCTCCCAGCAACAGCACTGATGTTTTGAGTTGATTTAGAGGATGAAATGGTTTTGCTTGTAGGCCACCCTATTCTGAAGAGATCTGCACCCAAACCTGTGAATATGTGTAAAGCAAGGATTTAATCCCAGGCTCCTCAAGACCTCAGTCTGAATTACACAGAGTAACTGTGATTGCAGCTTCATAACAAAAGATGAGGTGGAAAAAAATGTTGGAGAATTTTTTTTTTTTTTTTGAAAGAGTAGGAAAGATCCCAGAAAAGCTGCCTTTCTATGCAGACTTCTTATTGACTTCAAAAGAAAGTAAGGCTTAACAATCAATGGCATAGCAAGACTTTAGGAAAGGACAAGCAAGGAGAATATGAGGAGAAAGTGTTAAAGAGAAAACAAAGTGGAACAAACAAAACCACTGTTAGCATATTTAAGCTCCAAAACACTATTAAGAGATGAAACACAGCAAATCACGGCACAAAAGAAATTTATCTAAGGATAAACTTGGTCTGGCAGAAGTTACAGACACAGCCTAGGACCGAACCTATTCTTAGTCAACAACCCTCTGTGCCCATGCACAGGATCATCCAGTGCAAGTGGTTGTTCCCTGGCTTTTTGTCCTCTCAAATATGGGAGTTTTTCCCATTTGAGGGTTTATTTTGCTGCCACAATTGATGGTGAGACTTCAATACTTTCAGCAGTTTAGGTGGTGAGGATATAGAAGCAGCATGGTTGTCGTCATGGACTTGTGTGATTTGGAAGAAGCCTATGGTTTTCAGGTAGCATCTGGCTACCTTTGGTGTATCTGTATCTCTGTATTTTTCTTTTTAATATGCCTTTTCTGTATGGATCCCTGTCACTTGGCATTCTGAGTCCTCAAACAGTGAGCCCCTGTCTAGTGAGTCTCAACCTAAAACTAATTTGAGTACCAAAAGCACAGATGAGACTTGTGCAGGGAAGGGAGAATAAGGAGCAGTACTGAAAAGTCTGGCAGCTAAGAAACAGAGATTGCTTGAAAATTTCTCTTGATTTTTAAAAGCTGGCCTCAGTATAAAAATACACTTGCATTTTCATATGATTTATGTGACGTTTCATCACGTGCATTTTTATTATAATCTTTTATACAGTGAAAACTACATTCTCATCTCTCAAGAAGAGGTGCTTAATATGGTCGCTTTTAAAGTGTGAAGAGCTTTTTAGCCTCTGCTGCAGAGAGCTGACCATATATCTGACAGATTTAGGCTGGCAGGTGTATGTTTTGGTTTTTCAATTCACACTCTGGTATTTATAGTTTCTTTTAGACTAATAATGAATATTTGAAGAAGGCCATCTGTTAGGCTTCAGAGCCCCAACTTTGAAGACTCTAAATTTCTCTTTATTTCCTGTATTCTCAGCGGCACAATGAAAAATATCTTTTGATCAGTCCCTAGCCAGGCTTATTGTGCTTACAAATGTTCTGCTTCATATGGCTGTAGTGCCTTTGTATCTGTTACAGGGTAACCACCGTGGAAGTCGTGTGAATTTGAGGGAAACCAGCCTTGTAAAATCCAGGCAATACACCTGTATTGGTGCATTAGTTATTGCTCCACAGGCAGAAGAGTTTGCATTTTCCAAGCGAGTCAGTAGCATGCCAGATGCCAACCTGCAAAATGTACAGGGGCTGTGCTGTATGAAGGGTCTCTAAGGTCCTTGCAATGATGGATAGCAGCTCTAGGGAGTAAATGTCATGATTCTTCTGGCAGCAGACTTGAGGAAGGAATTCTCTCCCTACTGTCACTGGATCTGCTTCTAAAAATTTCACTGTTGTCTTTATTCAGATAAAGCCAAACAATTCCATTTCCAAATAATTTGCATACTTTTGATTCATGGGATGAAGCTTGACATAAAGCCAAGACAAGAAACTTGGGGAAGTCTTATGCAGGAGTCCGATTGCTTCCTTTTCTGGGGGAAAAGTCTCTTTATGTGCACTGAACTAGCATTATTTTGACTAAGCAGAGGTAGGCTGTGGGGAAAAAAATGAAAGTGAATACTTTGATAAAGGCCATGTTTCAAAATGACATTTGTTTTTACATTTCCCTAAAATAAATTAAAACAAGAATAAACCCCAAGCAAATGAGATGAAAACATTTTGTTTTAGGCTACTTCAGATGTTTTGGTTGAGTGGCAAAGAATTTATACTTGTTTTGCTGAAAAACATTCTCTTTTTTTTTCAAGCCTTTGTTTCATTTTTTTTTGTCATTTAGTTACTGATCAAAAATCAGTTATTCATAAGCATCTCTTTTTTAATGAAGAGTGATTGAAGAAGATGTTTTAATGAATAAGATATTTTAATGAAATTTTAAATAAATATTAGAGATCTCTTGTGATGTAGGTCTGATTAATCTTAGGCATAAAAAATGAGCACTATGGAGTTAAAAGACTTAGAAAGATGGAAAGATAATAGCAATTTTCAGGATGTTTGTTTTTTTTAAACATTAGTACAAATGTGTTGCACATTCAGGATGTTAGTTACAGAATGTGACTGGTTTACTAAAGAAAACTGGCAAGTGAAGCCCAAGAACTAAAGTGTGAGACCTGCAAAAAGAGACTGCTTCTCTGCTATACCCCTTGCCCATGAAAAAAGGTTATCTTCCATGCTCAATTTATTGATCGTGTTGAACAGACCAATTCTTATTCTAAGAAATGTTGGATCTTCTTTTGCTTCCTTTGGGAGGCTGACTAATCCCAGGTCCCCACAGTTTTCTTAAAACTCATATCTAAGTTTCCTATTTGCAGTTACCTACCATTTAGCATCAAGAATTCCTCTAATCCTTTATATGTTATTAATCTACCTGGCTTATATTTGCAGTCATTTATTATGTTTTTTAAATGAATGTAAGTATGGTTCAGTGGACGACCTTTTTTTTTTTTTTTTAATGGTCTGGATTACAGAAATCCCTCAGATTTCCTCTCTGCCAAAGTAAAATTGGATATTTTTCTTTCTCCCGATTTTGAAATTTCATTTCAACTAACTCTTTTGAAAAAACAACTTGAAACATAGGATTTTTCTATGTACATTTGAAAGGCATAATCTATCCAGGCACTGACATGGAAAGATATACAAGGTTCTTTTAGATTCAAAATAATCATAGCAGGTTGTTCACGTTACTTCAGGAACACAAAATATTTTTTCTTATTTTAGATTTTCCATATTTTGTTTCTTCCACAGCTCTTTCCAAATTACATTTCTACAAACCTTTCCCCACTGATCATGTTATCCAAAAACGCATGCTCTGCATTTTTCAGTGCTATTGCAATACATTTATTTGTCATGCTGCCTTACATTGCATTCACATTTTGACAGTTAAACAGACTTCCAGAAACTTTCCAATGCGCGCACACGTGCACACACACTGCTGAAAATCTACCTGTCCATCACCATTTCTTATTGTTGGTAGTAAAAAAAAAAAAAAAAACTTGACATGATGCTGTAACTTTCTCATTTCCTTATTTTCCGCCTCTTTGGATGCTGTCATTTTTTCTTTATTTACTCCATTTGAGGTATTTTTCCTGTGTTTATATTTACTGGTGTCTCAAAACACCAGCTTGCAAAACCCTCTGGTAGCAGGTGGCTTCCCCACACCTTCCATCATTGTCAGTGCTTTCGGAGCATCACTCCTGACTCTTCTTGGGTGTACAAACTCAAGGGAGTGAAGGTCCAAATCTTGCAGGAAGGAAATAGATCAGCAAGTCCCTTTTTTGCGAAAAGTCCTGCAAGGCAAGCAAGGAATCTTTGCATTGTTATTGATTGCTCTTGAGCTAAGGTTGAGAGATGTAATGGTTCCTCTGGAAATATTTTAAATATTTTTAAGATAGATTTTTACCAGGCTCCATTGCTCTGTTTTGACAACAGCAAAAATACAAAATTACAAATCTTCATTGGGACCAAGCTGTGCCTGAATGCCACATCAGCAATGTGCTTTAGTAGAGTTTCTGCCCAAGTCTCACCTCAAAGGGAGGTACCTGAAGACCAACCTAGTTGTTTCTATGACCATTTAAAGTGCAAGGTATAAATATACAAGGTCTCTTTCAGGGGTTTTTTCTAGGCTATTTTCTCATAACTATCACCTCCAGAGAATGTGGATCCATTACAAAAGGTGCTGCTTTTGACCATATATTGAATATATAGGTATCCAAACTGGTGCTCTTAAGATAGTGAGTGTAGTATGGACTTTCCCTTTGGTATAGAAAGTCCTCTGATGATTGCCCAGACTGGATCTCATTTCTGAAGGTGTTTAAGAGAACAAGGACTCCTTAAGTTACAACAGCCTGTGGAGATGATCTATGCTCTTGGCAGCAGAGAGAAGGCAATCTCTTCTGTTTTGGTTTGCAGCTATTCTTTCATGGATACTCAATATTTCTATATTCATAGAGCTTCTGTCAAATATTTATTTTTTTCTCAAAAGATAAAATCTTATAAAGTCCTTATTGACTGAAATGATTTCATGACTTTTTTTGAGAAAGTGGTGTTCAAAGTTCTGTAGCATTCTGCTGCTTTCCCATAGATGCTGTTTTTCTTTATAGCTGATTGTCTTTGGCAACATATAGAAAGCAAAACACAAGTGGTTTATGTACCCAAAAGTTTATAATCAGGCTGAACCAGACACAGAATACATCTATGGACTGTAAAAAAAAAAAAAAAAAAAAAAAAAAAAAAAAAAAAGCAAAACAAAGCAACAGCCTGGTCTTTGGTTGATATAAATCACTGCAATTCCATAAAACCATCAATTTTACTCTTTCCCTTTCAGCTGGGAACTTGGCTCATTTTTACCCTCAGTCAATGTCAAAGTGGAAAGCACATACCAAACAAAGCAAAGAGCATTCAGCCTTTAAAGCTTTTCAATTGCCTGAAATTTTCATACTATAGGGCAATTAAATATACATATCTTCATCTGGTTTCAGCAGATAAGAATCATGAAAGTTCTACCGGCTTCAGCAAAGAAGAGCCATGCTCAAATTGAGAGTGGACTGAGTGGAGACAACTACTAAGAAACTGTAGTTTGGAAGTTAGACATTCTTTCTCTTTTTACCTTCAGTAGATAAGGTGAAGTTGTTATTTGGTATCAGGTTGCTTTAATTCTTTTAGTTACTTTCTAGGTATTATTTAGGAATGATTCTTTTACTACTGGTTCATGCCACTTCACAAGTCTATTTTAAGCCTTAACTTGCCTGCTGCAGCACTAGGACAAACCTGTTTGCAATCTTTACTGATCCATGATAAACTGTTATGATATGGTTTGCTAACACACCAAATTGCTGTGTTCAGAAGGGTTAGTTGAAAGCCTTAAATTAACATAACCACATACAGATGGCCTTCAATAAAGAGCAATAAAAGGGTTTGTGGTTCAAAAGTATTTGATGTCTGAAACTGTTGTCCCTGGCAACACACCTACTGCATTGTCCGTGTTACTGTTTTGTCTGCTGGAAGGAAAAAACTATATAACATACAATGGAAATAAAAGGCAATATATAATTATATATATATATAATTAAAAAGGGGACAGAAAAGAATCTAGATGAACATAGTCAACTGTTCAACTGTTTTTGTTAATCTTAGTAAAGTATAGAAATAGCTGATATGTCTTAACTCACTATAAGAGATCTATCTTGAGAAGGGAGAATTAGAGGATAAATAATTTGAGTCTCTAAGTAATATCCCAAGGGAACATACCTTGAAGTGCATTTCTACACTTTTTTTCAATGGAAAATCACAGCTATTTTCCACAAAGCTTATATGAATAGCTTGCAATTTCCCTTAGCAAACCACAGGACAAAACATTGATTTCAAAATGATTTAAATTTATTTTCATAAATTTTAAAATCATAATAAACTAGCAAGTACAAAGCTGTTGAGAAAGGTTTTTACTGAGGCTGTGTAATAAGAATACATTTATTGTATTGTTTTAGCTGGCAATGCTGCTCCTTCCAGACTGATATGTGTAAATATTTATCAGAGGCTTCTGATCAGCATGAGAACTTGTGTTGAAGCTTGACCTCACCACCTGTGCTCTGCCCACCAACTCTGACAATCCTAGTATTTCCAAATTCTTCAAAAACTTTCAAATAGCCCCAATATATAAAAAGTAGATAGAAATTTTGGTTGCATTTTCTTTTCCCTCTGACCCATTCCTTACCCCATTTCTTTTACCCCCCACTACTTTTATCCCCCATTACTAAGTGGGGAGCAGAAAGGAGGACATACACAGGAAGAGCAGACACCATCTTCCTCAGTATGGGGAACTTTCTGTTCTGTTCAATAGCTGGGGCTTAGCAGAAAATTCAAGGGTTCCCACCAGTTAATCAAGAAACAATTTTTGTTACAGATCTGGAAAATTCTTATTAGCAGACCTGAGGTAGGTTAATTGGAATTTTTAAAAATTCTTCTAATACATATATTTTTTGGACTGGAATTGGCACTCAAGCTAGGAAGGGAGGACCTGATCACTGACCCCCTTTTCCCATTCACAGCATATAGTCTGCTTAGATAACTGTGCATAATTTATGCTACAAATGCATATTCCCGGTATAAATTTAATAAAATTTAATATTTGCCTAACTGTTTTTATAATTTATTTGTATTTATTATTTATATATTTATTATCTATTTATAATATCTGTATCTGTTTTATTCCCCTGCCAATATTATTTCACAGTAGTTCTTCTCTTGCCCGATAGATTCATAGACAGTGATAAAAACTCCATTTTGCCTTTTATTTGTAAGACTAAATAAATCAACTTTTGATAATATCCTTTCATTTGATATACTTTTTGCCCTGAACTTTCCAGCAGCCCTTTTTATAGCAGTCCAAAAATAAACAACAGTTATATTTGAAAATGTTGTGTTAAATGGTAGTCTCAATGATTTGTCTACTGAGAAATGTGATGGTGCACCCTGTGCCGACCTTTTCCCAGGTACTATTCTCCTCCTTAAAGGAAGTGAGGATTTCTTAAATATTAATTCCTAGTTTATTTTTGTATCGATTTATTTGTAACAAACCCATTAAAATGCTTTTATTAAGTTCTCAAAAGATAATACAATTTCATACTATTCTGAGTTTCAGTTTTCATGAATAAAATTTCAGTCCCAAATATGAAGATTTCAGGGAAGGAAAAGGCTGTTTTTTCCACTCCTCTGTTTCTCTTCACCTGTCTTAATTCTACTACGTAATTTTTAAAAGCTAATCAGAGGAGGAACAGTAAACAATAAAAAGTAAAATGAAACCTGGAGACTTACATTTTGGCATCTGGTTTCAAGTATATATATCTCTATATCAGTAAAAAAGACCTGTTTTCTTTGGAGTGATGGTGCTATTTTAAAATTTTGTATAAATTATCTTTAGAATAGCCTTCTTTCAGGAGCATGATTCTTTTATCTTGTATTTTAATTTTAAATGATTTTAAAAATGATTAACTCCTCTGATGTATTTTAAATGCTTCCAGGTGGCCATGTGAGATTATCACCTGTTGTACTAGCAATCAGAAAGCCAAGGGATATTTGAAGTGACATGCTATCATAAAGTGATGGTGATAAATGCAAAATGTCAAAAGCTTTCCAAATGCTTTTGAAACATATTTCAAAGACTACACTCCACCTAGGTACTAGTACCCTGCACAAACTAGAAGCGCATGGAGGTTGCTGCCATCATCGGAATAGTGACACACTGCTACCAGTGATTCACTGCTACTGAATCTCTATTTGGGTTCAGGGCTGAACTGGAAATGCTTGGCTAGGTGTTGTATAGGTGTAATGTTGTATAGGTGTTGTATAGGTGTAATGCAATGCTCCAAAAGCAAGCCAACTGATCAAGAAAAGCTGAAATCTTCCTTAGAGGCAGCTATTAGCTTCAGAGTATCCTTCTAGGGTTTTTTCCTAAAACACTAAAAGCTTTTTTTTTTTTTTTTTTGGGGGGGGGGGGCGGGGGATGAGTCCTGACTGGCATCTTTTTTGGAAGCAAGCAAATATATCTGTAGCTATAAAGTGACAGATCTATCAATCACCGATTTTTTTTTTTTTAAAAAAAATCTAAATCCTGTACAGCAAATTAAGCTGCATTATTCACCAGAAATGGGTTTAATAGAGGCAGGTAGTTAGAAATTTTCAATTAAAGTCAAGTCTCACTGCAATGTGTCTTTAGAATATCCTGAAAGGTCTGCAAGGACAGGCATATATAATGAAGGATGAGTTGTATCAGTTTAAGTAACATCTTCAGAAAATATTACTGGGATATGTTTGCATTACATTTAGTTATTGTACACTGATGTAAAAATGTCTCCTTCTAATTTTCTGTAAACTGTAGGATTTTTTTAAATTATGAGCATAAATGAATTATTTAACACTATTAACCTTTAAATAAAACTCCCATTACTGCAGTCAGTCTCCTAATTGGACTTGCCTAACCTTAAGCTCATTACCAGCTCCTCCACCCTCCGTGGATGCCTCTGCTGCGGTGGAGAAGCCACTAGGACAAGAAGCCTCTGCTGCTCCTGAGGCTCAGCCAGTCCCTCCGACAGCACCCGCAGGCACCCGCCTCTGCAGAGGTTGCCTGGGTAACCGATATATAGCCAAATTGGACAAGAGGAAAAGAAAACCTCCGCAAGAATTAAAAAAAAAAATATAAAATAAATTTGGTATAGATACTTACAAACAGTTTTACAGATTCCAAAGTATTTAAGTATTTCAGGATAGTTCAGTGCCAGTCTTTGAGGTGTGAATCTCGTTTGTCTTGTGGGGAGAGCAAGAGCTTAGGCAGAAAAGTTTAGCAATGGGGAGGTTAATGTGATCGCAGCCCAGAAGTACTCAGAGGGAGAAAAGATTTATGACACAATAAGGCTTTCTATTTTAGAAGAAAAGGCATAATGGTATCTGACAGTCCTATCTACTTGAAGCTAAATACATTTGGATTAAAATAATGCATGTATTTTTAATCACGAGCGTGGTTAAGCTTTGAGGAGTCTCACCTAAGGATTCATCTCTTCCTCTGTCAGTTAATAATTGTTGCTTCGAAAAGGTGTTGTTCAGAGGAAGTCTACAGGCTTCTCTCAAGGTCAAATAGCTCCCAATGGCTATAGAGGGAAGACAGAGCAAAAGAAATAATCATAACAAAAAAAAGGCATCACATTCCTTACAGTATGCAATTGCTAACATGTTGAATTGGACAATAAATCCCACTAGATTATTGTTTGTGATTTGTCCGTATCTTGGCTGAGATAATGCAGAGGTGTGGTGTTTTTTTTTTCTTTTCTTTTTTTTTTTTTTCTTTCCAATAGGCAATGGTGGCAGTAACTTGCCTTCAGAGTCTGTCTTTTCTGTTCTGAGAGTGAGAGGCTGTGTGTGGCCTTGGCTCTTAATGCACTTTATCTGCAGTCTTCCATAGCTCCATGTTTGCTTCTGTAGTAAGTACACACACCAAGTATTTTTGTCTGTTTTTTGTTGTTGATTTTCAGGGAGTGGTGTTTTATACATGGTTTAGTTGTAACTACTTCCATTGCTATTTGATTTTTTTTTTTTGTTTACTAGAATGAAGTCCCAATGACAAGCGTGCACTTGCTTTCAGTGGCCAGAGATCTAACTCAACTGTTTCTCTGTGAATTCAAATTGTGCCCCATCTGTGAGACACTTTCTCATTTTAAATGCTGAAATCTTGCCCGCATTTTCATTTCAGTAAAGGACAGAGTTCTCGGGACAAGAGTCTGAGTAATTTCTGTGATAAATTATTTTTTTCAAGTAATTTCATGGCATAAGCTTTGGTCAGGACTAAATTTTAGATTTATTTCCTGCAATTTTCTTAGTCATTGTTCTTATACATCTGCCTCCTTTCGGAAGTGCTGCTGGTACATCAGCCATCAACCTCAGAAAAGTTTGTTTTGCATAAAAATGGGATAAACAAAAGGCTTTATTTAAAATGCATCTCATTGAACAGCATTTATAGAAACAAAAGTTTAATCTCTGACTTTGGATTTGTCAACTGGAAATGAAAATTTACTGTCTTGGTTTAAATAACGATATGTTGCTGTGTAGGATTTTTCTCTTGTATGAGTTGAACAGCATATCCAATACTCTTTAATGAAGCACACAACAGCAATACTTTTTCCTCCCACACACAGTAGTACTATGGTTTGCTGCCGTGGTTTGATAAGAGCCAAAGCCGTTAGTATAAATAGAGATACTTGAAAAATATATTCCTAAGTGAACTGTTGAAGCGAGTCTCCCTTGTGCCAGAAGGAAAATGAAATAAACACTGGGACAAAATGCTTGGTATCAAATGTATTATGTATTGGGCAATGTGGACAGTTAGCTAAGAGAGCTACCCTTTGTCCTTATACTTTTGGTAGCTGAAGGTGACCTTAAGTAACAGATTTTTTTTTTAATGCCTGCAACTCCATTGCATTTTCTTCTCCCCCTTTTAAAGCCTTTGTAGATTTGCTACAACTCCTTCCGCAGAAGAATGGTTTTGATGCAAGGCTTACCACATATTTCCATTCGTGGCTGCCCTGGAGTTAAGACAGAGTAATTCATGCAGTTACTCCTGTGTGCTAACAGGAAGAATTTTGCTTTCTGCAAACGTTTGACTTGGCTAAACAGTGCTGAATTTGCACTCAGATCTGGTTTGTTTGACTGGAGCAGATCTGGCAAATAGTCTAAACCTAATTAATTCCAACACAATCAAATGCTTTTGCTGATTTATCTCAACCTAAGAATTAGACCAGAAGTTATAAATCAATGACATGTTAGAAAATGAAAAGTTATCTATATTGTATGACAGTAAAGTGACTATTTTAGGGGAAACAGAATTTGAGAAAGGAAAAATGTATAAGGGTGCTGAGCAGACAGCAAAAATAAGCAGAAAGGAAAGCTGAAAAGTGTTGTTAAAGAAAGGGAGAAGGGAAGGAGGAGGCAGGGGGGGACGTCAAAGACTGAATCTGCTGCAGGTATGAGTTTCCAACCTGAAATGACAACTGCCGAAGAGAGCCAAAGAAAATAGACGAAGGGAGAAAAGTAAAACTAGAAAAAGTAAAGATAAGGAAAAGTAATATAAAAATTGTCCTTCATTCTTAGCACCTAAATTGATGGGTTGGGGAAGAGCCTCACTGTTCAAATGCTCCTTTCCATGTCAATAGCATTTACTGGCATTGATGTGCTACACCGTAATTGGTGTGACATTTCCCCTTTCAGTGTCTGCTCACCTGTGTATATTGCAGACATGAAACTCTGCCCTTGTTAAGGTGCTTTTAATATTAATGGTTGACATAGTTCATCTAGAAGGTGGATTAATGAAGTCTGGATAGGAAATGTATATTAATTCTGAAGGACTACTCAGACTTGTCAAAAGCTAATAGGATATCTTTTAAGGAAAAAGTAAAATTTAGCTCCCTCTCTTGCAGACTTGCATTTCTTACTGGACCTTTTTAAAATGAGCAGATATATTGAATTCAAACTCTTTCTATATTTTAAAAAATTTTCAATGTTCTCAGAAGAAGTAAGCTACTCCGAAAATGTTCTGCAGGGAGATACATTTTGAAAAGTATTTTGAAGAAAAAGTGAAATTTAATTGTGGTCTCTTTACTATAAAAAATTTTATTCAAATAAATCATCTTGTTGACTTTAATAAGAATATTGGGAGGGCTCTTCAACATCAGTAAGTTATATAAATCCTCCTGTAAGTTTCTGAAAGAGCATATTAACTTTATATACATTGCACATACAAAGAAATGGTCCCAAGAACATTATGAAAATTGTTAAGCCAAGCACTCTGTAAAGAAAATGCTGAGAATAAAATTCTGTGCAATCTTAATTCAGGCCTTGGTGTATACACTTATTTTTACCTCCTTTAATCATATATAATAAATGCAGATGTTTTCTCCCCACCACCTGTCCTGAATTCAAGCACAGAACAGATATTTCTCTGGTAATAAGCTTTTTTTTTTGGTTACTTTTACTTGACATACTGTGGTGTGCAGTAAAACAAGTAACAAGGCAAACTTATTTGCATATATATATATATATGGACATATTTACTAGTATATTTCTTGGAAATAAGAGGATAATATTCCGTTTTACAGATAGGGAGCTTAAGCAGAAAATGTGAAAGCAAACCTAAGGCAAATATACGTTATTAACATACCCAGGGTATATAAAAAACATTAGGTCTCTTTCAGTTGCATTTTGGTCAAAAGAATAACTTTTTTCCTGTTTCTTTCACCATATGCCCTCCCTCTTCTAAAAACAGGCAGAGTACTATAAATGAGTGAGCAGATAAGGCCAACCTGTGTGTTTAATAGACATGATTTGGGTTAAAAGATATTTGTGTCATCATGTTAATGTATCGATATATCATAAAGCAGGAACTCATGAGAATTGGAGAAAGAGTGGAGACAGCAGTTGCAGCACAGCAACTTAAATTTTAGGATTTCATACCCATCAAATGCTTTGCATTGTTACCTTTATAGAGGAAGTTGTCTGTTCTAAACCAAAGCAAAACCTAACTGAAAATGTAGAAATGTGATATAATGTTAACTTTCAGATGGATCCTCAAAAAGTTCAACATCTATACTGTTATTAAACTGTTCTTTACCACCTTGTGCCACCTTGTTGGTTTATCTGGGACTATCCTCAGCGAGGCAATATGATATGACACATTGCTATATCCCTTCTAGTTTTGCTCCCAGGACCTCAAGTCCTTCAAGAACCTCTAAACTCTCTGCTTTACCTGCTGGTTTTCCATTATCCTAGTGTCCTGAAGACACTAATGGGCCTTAATGGCCCTGGCTAGCTTCACCTGAGACCTCCACCCACAGGCTGCCCTGGGGCCAGGACCCCCATTACAGCTCAGCCCTGCGGCTGCTGTGTTGACCAAAGCTTTGTGGTATGTGCCTGTCCACCTCATGTTCTTATCCCCGCTGGGCTGACCTAGGAGCTGTGGGAAGTCAAGGAACAAAGATTATCTGAGTCCATACTATAAATGGGGAACAACTGAATGGCGAAAATGAGCTCGTAGTTGGTTAAAAACTGAATCCAAATGCAAGCAAAATCACATTGCAATTGCTCATAATGCAATCATGGTAAAATTCAATAGCTCCTTTGATATTGCTAGAATGATTTCCTTTTTAATATTTTTTATCTAGTAATATTAGACTGATAGACACTTCATTTGACATTGATCTAGCAATACCAAAGTAAAGCACTTAAACATTATAGATCTTGCACTGAAGTCTCATTTTAAGATACTTTTCAAAAAGCAGTTAGAAGAAGACATCTGTTGAGTTGATAAATATTTCATTGAATTCTAAAACTCCTCACAAACAGTTTATATTTAACTCCAAGGACAATTCATTGCGATAATCTATTACCACGAACCTACATGATTAGGCCTCTGTGATTATCAGTTTTCGGATCATGTTGACTGTCAACTTCAAGACTTTTTTGCCTCAAGACCCTCATTAGATCATGTGGGTTTTTAGTTTGTTTTTCTTGTTGTGTTTTGTTTTTCAGTTTTGTTTTTACTAGACTGAACCAATTTTGTGGCAATGTTGTGAAAAATTAAAAATTCACATGGAGTGATTTTGATGAACTTGTCATTATGAGTATGTGGGAATTAAAAATGAGTTTTAACTTGGCATGTTAAACTGGACAGCTCTAGGATATGAGTCGGTTATTATTTTCTGACTAGCAAATACCTTCTTCAAGCAAAGATGTGCTGATAGCTACAATTTTAGAAGAAAGACAAGGATTCAGGAAAGATGCTTGAAGCAGGAAGCTGATGTTACACACATTTTCTTAGCAGGATTTAATCTTTCAGTTTTAACCACTTAATTGTTACCTTTCACTAATCTGTTCTGCTGAAAATTAGCTAATAAATATGATATAAAGTTCTCATATAATCCCATGGAAATAGTTAAGGGCTTCAGCTGGTTTCTGAACTCAGTTTATAGATTGGGAAGCTGAAAAGCAATGATGTTATGACATAGCAGAAGTCCCTCATAAGATGGGTGGTTGTGCATGAGACAGAGGTGTGGATGTTCTGCATTGACTATAGATACAGCTAATGTTCCAGCTATGCTTTGAGGTTAATCATTAACGCACAGCATCTATAGTTTAACTTCATCTGTATTAAAAAAAAAAAAAAGAAAGAAAGTATGATTATTCTTATAAGCTATTTAAGAAATTGTTAGTTCCATTTCTGGAGTGTGCAATCATGGAATGAAAGTCATAAGTCTTTCCAGGGAAGTTAGGTTTTATAAGTCCAGATTCAAACAGTACTTTGGAACAAACTTCTGCTTTAGTTTCAGCTGTTCCTTGTGTTGGCAGCATGGAAGTCTCCTGCAACACCCCATGTTGACCTGTGCATGAAGTTAGCAGAGCTGAAGAGCTCAGAAGTGTCTCTGTCTCTTATTATTTTCCTAGTCAATAGACTCCTGCCTCTCCCATCACCTTGCCTTTTCCTTTTAGTTTGATGTGAAAGATGCAGGTTTAGACTGTTTAGACCTTTATTTCTGATCATCTTCTCTCCCTCATGGATTGATTTCATAGATTAAAAAAAAAAAAAACTTCAAATGAGATGCTTGATATCATCACCTGTTGAGAAATATTTAAATACTTAATTAGCTGTTGAAAAATATTTAATTAGCTGTACTATATTTTTATGCCTCTTCTTAAGCTATATGGGTAACAACATAAAAGAGCAGTTGTGAGGTTTTCTGGTTAACTGTTTTGTGGCTTAAGGAAAAAATGATTAAAAAAAAACCACAAAACACCAAAAAAACAGGTTCTGAGTTTGCCACAGTAATGAAAGACATTTTGTACACCCTAGTACACGTAACAGCACTTCAGACCAGAGGGGCCCAACGAATCTATTTTGACATGATTGCCTGTGTTTGGAGGGATAGACTTGGCAGGTGAAGTATTTCTTTGATTACTCTAGTGCTAAATTCACTACACCCCCAAACACGCATCAGGGTTTCCTTAAGGCTAGAATGACTCCATGTGGCTGTGAGTCATGCTTGAACCCTTTGCCTTGCAAAGAAAGAGAGTGTGACTGGTGACTGAAGGGTGTGTGGGAGCAGTGCAGAGCCTGCCTGTGCCTGGGGTGGGAATGTGAGCAGCTGGGTGCAAATTAACTCACCTCCACCAAGTATCATAATTTCTACCTGGGAAAGAACAGGTCTCTTAAAGCCACAGGACTGGTGAATGCAACAGGCAGCTTGACTTCTGGAGCTTGACATAGACAATTCATCATGCTGAGTCAGAAGAAAAATGTTTTCTCTCTACACATCTCCTAATATATGGGCACATGAGACACAAAATAGAAGCTGTGGAACTGTGTGGCAAATGGATCAAATGTTGACTGGATGCCCCCACCTTTGATTGTGCTCTACTACTTCAAAATTACTACCTAAGACTTTACATAAGAGTATGCGGAGGATCTGTGGTTTTGAAGGTTCATAATGTATCTGGACTACGTAAAATTACTAGATAAATTGGAGGAGATGTGTATATAAACTTCAAAATGGATCAATTAAGCAGAGACAAAACTGTGTTATCTTGAGAAAGATTCACAGCCATTCAAAAGGGTGAGAGAGCATAGAAAAGGATATTTCTGAAGCAGCTGTAAACCCAGTGGCGCTAGTTTTGAGTCGAGTCTCCTTGCAGATCACCACTATGGTGATTGCACTGAGTTGATGTATTTTTTAAAATGTCCGCCCCTCCAAGACACTGGGTGAATTTTCTTCATCAGGCAAAAGGTGGAGACGAACCTTAAATGTCTGATGGTCGATCATCTGTCTTGCCTGTGTGCCTGGTAGTGCGTTTGATTTATATGTTTATGACACTTGCCATGGGAACAGCACGGTAGTTGAATACAAGCAGAAAATTCATGTAGAAATGCTAGCATGATCATTTCAGTCATTGTGTGACAGCTTGAGATGCATTCCATACTGATAGGCTTTGCATTTAACCTCTTACAGCAATCTTTTTAGGGGGGAATTTGCTTTTGTTTTACTTGGCTTCTGAGGCCTTTAGCATTTCCCTGAAGTAGAGGAGTTAGCAGCTCCCAGACCTGGGAGTCACCCCAACTTTCTGCTCATTTCTCTGAGAAATGAAGGTGTTTGGTACAACATCTTGTCGCAGGACTGCACTCTTCCATTATGAAAGTGCAGCTATTAACTAATACTCCGAGAGAAGAAAATTAGGAGGTTGAAGTCACAACCAGCTGGCAAAAGGTTTGCATACAAATCATCTGCTTCCCTCAGGAACAATTAAATGAAATCAGTTATATTTGCATATAAAATAGCTGATCTTTTCCCTCATCTGAAAATAGGTTTTGTAAAACTGTCTTTTGGTTTTTGTCTCCTCATAAGAAACCACAGGAGAATTATTTAATTGGAAAGCTTAAATCTGCTTTTCTAAAACCAAATATAAAATTAGATTTTGTATATATTTTTAATAATATTCACAAATGAGAGCTTTAATGGCTCGGTAATCTGAAGGGAAATTGTATTTAATATTTTTAATGAATTTATAATACTTTGTGAAGTTATTTGTGCTCATTAATTTAAAAATTGGTTTTAGGTATTTTAAAGGGATCTTATTAACTAGTCTAGACAGTGATAAAGAACTCCTACAGCTGCAGTGAGATCAGCTTTCTGAAGCGTATTTAACTCATGAGAATTTGTTTATATACATATCTTTCCTTTTTGTGCAGGAAGTGCATGTTTCCAGGCTATTTTTAACTGTCAACGTTTAGTCTAATGACATAGGTCTGGGTATTGAGCCACAAAATACAGTAAGAAAGTCTGTCTAATGTATTTGCTTAGGACTTTCTATTATTATTATTCTCAAACCCACCTGAAAGTAACTTCATACTGGGTCTCCACATTTCCTCAACATCCATAACAGCAGTTCTGTTCCATGTCACCTGCACTGAACCTCATCCCTACTTTGCTGATCAATACTTTGCCACCTTCTTCCTGGCAACCAGCGGGGCTGGTTCCAGAGCTCTTAGGCTACCTATACATTTGTGCAGAATCTAGCTCTTTATGCTCAGAGATTTTGACAAATGGATCTGTGGCTGGTCAGCCACTGAACAACAGAATATTTTCCAGAAAGGAATTTTCATGGCTAAAATCATGACTTGTTATAGGGGTATCTATGGCTCTATAGCTGGGAGTCTGTGTGACTTTCTTTCCTCAGGTGGTTTGGGGTCGTTTTAAAACACACCCATTAATGAGTCTTGTTAACTCAAAGCACAGTCAGGTAGGTCAGGTAATGGGTGCTAGCACGTCTCAAGGTGTCATCCTTGAAGTGCTACCTCAAGGGCATCAGGGCAAGGGCAAAAAAGGCTCCAAGCTGTATTTTCTCAAGGGGTTGCTTCAGAACAAACTCTTCTTTTTATGCCTTTAGTATTAAAGCAGCCTTAATGCTTCAACAAAAGTATGTTTTTAGTATCATTACTTGACTGAAAAGATTATAATTTCATATGTCAGCTCTGAAAGAGGTCTTATGAAGGCAGCCAACTCCTTTTCCTTTGTGTGTGTGAAGTTTACTGTATTGCTCCACTTCCAGGCTTGGTAGGATTCTCCTCTCTCTCTCCCTCTTCTCCCTTCTTCTCTTCCTCTTCCTCTTCATTGTAAAAACAGAATAGAGTCTGGAATTGAGGCTGGAAATGCCATTTGTCCACGTTTTCACTTGCACTGAACCTTATGACTTGTTATAAAACCAAAGGTTGCCTTTCCTCAATAAGTGTTTCAGGATGTGATTAATTCACTGCCTACTTCACTTTTATTATGTCTTTGCCATATACAAATGAATTGCTAAAATGCTTGGCTTTGAATTGTAAAAAGTCTAAAATTTCAGGCATAGTTTAGGTCAAATTTAGGAGCAATAAGATTCTTAATCTCATTATTAGGTACTACTGTTACCGTAGGAGAATAAGGTCAAGGAACAGAGCAGTGTTGCTAGGAGATCAGTGTATGATCTTTTTGGTCAGAAGTCCTACACAAACATCCTAGTTTTGCTAGCCTCCAAAAGCCGAGCATTTTATTCAGCTTTTGCATAAAGAAGTGGACTTTTTGCCTGACATTTCTAAGGAAACTAGAGTTACTTCATCATTTCTCCTCCTCATCTCTTTCTTTTAGCAAATAATATGTTTAACTTTTTTATCAATTTCAATCAAAACTGATGAAAATAGTGAAAATTTCAAAAATATTTGCATTCCACTCCGGGTTAGCCTGATACCTGGAGTGGCCCGGAGGCTCTTGACTGTTGTGGTGATGGTGGCCAGCTGGACAAACACACCTTCAGTGCCAGTTTCCCATTCCTGGCCAGAGGTAGGCTGAGGACACCACAGGGAGAGAGGTTACTGAGATGGGAAGGCAAGGGGGCCTGAAGGATAGGGGAGAGCTCAGATAACCCCACTATGGGCCACCTTGCAGTACGAAATCGATCATTATTGTGCCTACCGCAATGGCTTGAAGTGATGCTCCTTGTTCTCTCAGGAACTCTGTCCCTTAACCTCCGGGACAGGATAGTTTTTATGCCTTTCTTTTCATTGCCTTTCTAAAGGCTGCACCTTTTGTCTAAAGAACCAACCAGTCGGAGGAGTAACACAGGGAACTTTAAAGAATACCAGAAGAATGCAACAGACGTACTATTGAATAGTGATATTCTCTGGTCTTCTGAATATTTTATTTGAAAGGAAAACCACATTTCTCAGCGAATGAAAAACTCAGCTTCAGGATGGGGTGAATAACTCATCCCTCTTCGTGAAGTTGTTGCTGCTCCTGCTTGTGTCTTAATTACAAGTCATATAGTTAAAAATAAAAGGAGAACAATTCCTGAAAGTTTTAGGGTAGAGTAAGATTGAGGAAAGGTAATCTGTTCTGCAGAGATTTTTTTCCTTATATTTTATTTTTTCCTTTTGCCTGGAAACAGAGGCCTAAACAACGTCCATGAAAGACTTTGGATCAGTGTCACTGGGCGATTATCTTAGCACTTTTCTTTTTGCCAGATTTTTTTTTTTTTTGAGAAAAAATCCCTGCTAATTTCTCCAATGTCTTGAAAGGATAATTCAGTAGGGAGTTCTTGCTAGGAAGTAGTCAACTTTCTGTTGATCTTCTTTGCTTTTGTCAGAATTGGACTGCCTTGTAGGGATAGCTTGATCTTTCAAAACCAAGCGATCCCCCTGAAGCAATATATTGTTAGCACGTTATCAGTCTCCTTCAGATTTTATCAGGTTCTGTGAAAGAATCTGTCAAGCCTGACAGAATTTTCATTCTCATTTGAAACTAATTAGAGCCTCTGCCTTCCTTTGATTTTATAACAAGTCTGCAGCTGGGGAAAATCCAGAGACTCTTGCAGCCCTAGTCCTATTGAAAATTCTATATGTAATATAGTATACATCTATATAAGTACATGTTTTCTATATTCATATTATGTAACATTTATAAACAATTATATCTTATGTAGGAGGCATTTCCCTGCTTTAACATACAGCCAAGCACTTGCAGTTCTTTGTGCACAGATAAACTCATACTGATTCTAAGACAGTAGAACAGAATTAATATTCTGGTAATTATCTATTTCCAATTAAAATATCATTGTGTCATGAACAATAAAAGAGAGCTGAGAATTTCAAATTTTGAGGTGGAGTGCCCTGGATTAATATTTATGAACCCAAAATACATGTCCTGACTACATAAGTGCTGTGCACTCTAGCATTTTTTTGCAATCAGTACAAACATGGATGCAGCAGAGCAAACTCAATCTCCTCTCCACTGTAATTAAGAGCAAAACTTGATATATTGTTTTGTATATGAGGACGGGCCCTTGAGCCAGACATAAGTGAGGTTTGTTGGTCAGTGAAGACAGACTACAGTAAAAGGTACTCCTAAGAAATAAGCACACTTTGAAATGCACCTAGCAGTTTCTTCTGAAATCCTAACTTCTGAAACACAGATCACTTATTTAGTCACATAAACTTATGCTAAGACACTAGAGACAATTGCCTCTTTACACAGGTGTCTTTTTTCTGGGTGCTATGGTTTTGACTGCATGAATATTGTGGGAGTACAGAAGAATGAGCTATTGTCATCTGTTCCCTCCCAAAATAGGCTTATTCATGCTCCCCCAAAGGTGATTACACTTTTCTTTGCACTTCAAAGCAGATGTTCTGTGAAAAAAGAGATACAAGTCTGCATTCGCTGTCAATGCACCTTCATAGGAGCCTGCTTAAACACTGCATCCTCATGAAGAAGACAGCTATGTTAGTGCTGCATGCAGTTTTGCAGCACTGTGCTTGTAAATATTGTCTGTGTACTGTGGGCAACAACAGAGCGAAGGAGGGGAATTTGACTCCAATCTTCTGCAGATCTTAGTTTTCCAGTGTGCTGTGCTTCGTTGCCTCTGGCTCACAAGCTAATCAGCTTGTCTATTAAAGTGATGTAGCTTGTAGCCCTTTTCTGGCAGACTTTTAGCAGATATGTTGTTCAAAGGCTTACTCTTTGAAAAACTGTCCTATCTCAATCCTTTTCCTTTTGCTGTTGGAAGTGCTCCCTTTTATAAACCAAAGAGGTAAAAAAGCTTTCTGCATCTTTCTTCAATCTGTACAAGTTGCCTGCTTCCCTAGAAGAATTCCCCAAACTTCTCAGCCTTGAGTGCTACATTATCACAGGTCCATTCTAGGTCCACTAGAGCCATACCTTACATAGTTAATAGGGACCTGATTAAAGCGGAATTTAAACACCCGTTAATCAAAAAGCGTTACCCAAATTTATGCCCTTCAGAGAAAGCATCACACAATACACAAGGCTTTTCTAGATTTTGGTAGTGTCTTCACTAGCTGTACCTTCTCTCTAGGACTCAAAGAAGTCCTATTTACTCACTGTAAATAACCCCACAGTGACAAGAGAGAAGGATTTTATCCCTAAAGAAGCTGGATTATTTAAATTTTTGATTTTCACCCTTTCCTGGGAATGTCTAGCAAGAAATAAAAGGAATCTGGATATGAAAAGAACGATGGTCAGAGTATCAGCTAGCGTTAAAAACATTTTTGCTACTGTAAAATTAGAATATATATAATTTCCAGGAATTTAATCCCTGGATTTTATTCCTTCTTTGCTTTGCTAAATAACAATCTGATTTGCACATCTCATCTAACAGTTAGACATGGGGTAGTATCAGTGATTTCAGTAGAACTGATAAAAATCAGCAACTGGTAAGTATGAGATAACACATTGTGTAAGACACAGTTCTTTGTATCTAGTACTTAGAGATTAGCTTAAAAACTTGCAAATGAAGTTTAATTAATTACATTTACCTGTGATAATTCTGTGCAGCTTTATTAGCTGTATGCCTGTCCAATTCATTGTGGTAAAAATAAATCTCTGCATTCCTATTGTTTGGCTCTTAACTTCATTTCCTATTGCCTTTGTATTTTGACCCAAATAAGCTACCAGTGACCTTCCTTCAGTTCAAAACTCCCCTCTTCTTCCTTCTCTATGTTTGCTTCTTGGGTAAGTCTGAAACTGTTATTTAAAATAAGATCTTTCAAATTGTCCAGAGTCAGAATGAATTGTCCTCTGGCCCATCTGAGGTGCCAGGGGGAGGTTCAGGAGAGCTGGGGAAGTCCAGCTCTCCAGCACTGCTAGAACGGGCTCTGGCTGTGTTTCAGCAGCTCTGCCTTTCTTAGTTGCTGCCAATTTGCCGGAATTTAGATTTCTCTGTTGATTGCAAGAACAGCCTTCTTGTTGAATGAAGGAAAATATACTTAAGAACTCTCCCAACATATTGCCAACTTTAAAGCACCCTTTGCTTGTTCCTCTGCCTTCCTTCTCCAGCTTTGAAAAAGTGGCTCTAGCTTACTAAAGATGAAGTGAAGCTCTTCCATATTATAGAATATGTTCAGCTGCTTGAATGACCTCTGCTCTTCGCATGCAGGATAAGCAACTGCTCACTGCAGGTGTTTTATGTGTGCTGTCTTAACTTGCAAGTCCCAGTGATTGGCTGGTAGGGAGGTATGCAGGAAATCAGCAGCAGACAGCTGCTTAAATCAGATAGAGAGGCGAAATGAGTGATTGATCCTCAAAACTCCTGAAGCTGCTTTTGAATTCAACTGTTGTCTGTGCTGCATGACGACTGGGAGAGTATTACATACTCCTAGAGGGGTTATGCTTGAGACTTGGCCAAATATGAAAATTCTACAATGTGGAGTGGAATTAAAATACATAGTTTAGCTGCACACATACACTTGAAACCTGAAGGAATGCATTTGTCGTAGAACTCTCTTACCATGGATGCAGGTATCTCTTTCTGTTTCCTGCCTCAGGTTTTCATCTGTAAACTGAGCACAATGTTCCTGTGTGAGATTTTCCCTTCATCTTGTTCCTTGGCTGAAGTCCTTCGAGGAATGTCTAGGTACTAAGTGCTTGGCCCATGACTGGGAAGGAAACTTTTCTTGACACAAATACTTAAAATGCGAGAGGGAGATGCTCTTTCAAAGAAAGTCTTTAACCAAAACACAAGGCCAAGTTAATTGCCTTATGCCTTACAAGGACTGCAGATTTATCACAGATTTTCTGTCTGAGGCATACATCCCCCTCAGCATTTTCCTGGGGTTATAAATAATAAGATCTGCTGGGATCTGGGCCTATGAATGGACCAAGACCGCAGGCAGCCCTAGGCTGTGGGCATGTTTCCCTTCTTTCTGAAATGTCACATCCGTGAGAAATATCTAATTGCTGATGTTGTTAAACTTTAATGACTTCTGGCCTGTGTTCTAAGGCAAGCATTTTTATTACCAAGGGGATCAAAAACAAACATTTACTTCTTTAGTTTCTTTTCCAGGCTGAACATAAGGCCTCACTGCTGTCTCCAGCCAAGCAGCCCTGTGCAGCGAGCTGCTTTGACCATGGTTCCTTCTCTTTAGCTGCAGAGATGTACCTCAGGGACTGCAGTTTAGCACCTGCTATTTGCAGGTGTCTGGATCTTTCCTGTATGTCTTTTTTGGTGATGTTGTTTTCTGCCATCCTTCAATTAAAAAAAAAGGCACGAGAAGAGGGAGAGAGTGAAATGTACCCTGATGCATAAATGCTGTGAATGCCAAAAGGCAGTACCAGGCATTCCTGATATGTGGTTTGAGTGGTTTAGTGCTATGATTCAGACCAGGAGCATGAACCCAAAACATGTAGGAAAAATTTTGGAGGTACTGACCTTGAGTGAACCAAAGATAACCCAAAGTTTGGAAAGCTGAAAGCTAGACAAAATGTTATCAAAAAAGGATGGCTAATGGAGCCTCATCCAGTGGAGAAGAATCAAGAAGGAATGATAACCCATTAGGGAAAGCTTGGCTCTGCCAAGGAAGAGTGCTCACAAAATGCTCTCAAAGAGATGTGAAAGAGCCCATGCCAAGACTGTTTAGGGTTTGCCTTGCTCTGCACCCACCTGCCTTGCTCGTACGACTTGAAACAGCTCAAACTACAAACTTGCACTCATTTTTTGGAGCTGAAGGTTTCAATTTTTGACCCTTGCTGTGTCAGGCTGGATGCATGCTTCCCTGAGGTTTGAAATGATGGTGCTCAAACTTTTAGTAGTGAGGGTTTCCAGAAACAGAAGACTCTCTGCTGCTTCACAAGTCACTACTAAGGGCAATAAATAGAGAAAAATATAAGGTTATATTCAGTCTACATGGTGTGGAGAGAATATGACTGTCCTATCACCCCATCCCCATTTTTATCCCTTTTTGTATCACTATATCATATTTGAGCTCTGTGGAATGACAGGAACAATCAGAATCTGTTGCATTATAAAAATGTATCTTAAGAAACAAGTACTAAAGAAACGCTATATATAATATATTGCAACAAGTGGAAAAAAAAGCTAGGATGAAATGGCTAGTGAGTAACTGAACTAAAAATCTGAAGTTGAGGTTGGATATGAAGAAAGAAAAATGTACAGGGAAGAGTGAGTTTTCTTACTATACATACATCAAGATTTTAAGCGAAGTCAGGGTTCCAGAGTGAAAAAAAAAAAAAAAAAAAAAAGATGGGGAGTGAAACATCTTATTTACATGTTCGCAAGTGTGGAACTACACTCAGTGATATCCCTTGAGCAAGCAGAAAGAAAAATGTAGAGCAGGTTTCAGGATCAGGGTGGAGTATTTGTAACGTGATGGGTAGTGGCCGACTCAAGAGGACAGCCCTATAATGCAATATCCAGCTGGTGCAACAGAGGTGGGGACCCTTCCTTCAGCAGGAGTACTGTGTGGTTTTTATGATTGAACAGCACTAAGTTTGATGTGGACTTTCTAAATGCAGTGTGTTTTCTTTGCTCTAATTCTTTGCTAGTTTATAATCAAACCTCTAGCCTTGTATTTTGCTAGATGAAATTTGTCTTGGGCTTAATCTTGTCTGATGGCAAGCATCATCTCAAAGCAGCTTTGCAGACCCTGCATGCCTCTTCCTCTGAGAACAGAGAAAGAATTTAGGGAGGTGCGGGTATTACTGGAGGTGTTTTGGATCTTAAAGATACACTGAAAACCCTGTATACCATACCATATATACTCTATCCCATATTGACTTAGAATGACTGTTCCTGGCCAAGAGAGGGAAGAATTCCTGGAGAAGAATAAGTTGCTCATGACTCTGGATTTACTAAGGATTTAGGTAAACTGCTGTCTTTTTTTTTTTTTCTTTTTTTTTCTTTATAAAGAATCAGGAGAATTGAACTATATTTACCGTGCTGCCTTATGAATGAGAGAGACAGAAGAAATATCTGTAAGTTTCAGTTAGAAGTGATTCCCACAAAAATATTATTTCCCCCACTTCTTCGAAAAGGTTTTTCATTTGGGGGGGAAATTCGACCATTTTCTTTTTCTATGAAGCGGACAGAAAGAGGGAATAATTGGGCTATCAGTGGTCAGGTGGAGCCTTGGTGGGACCAAGCAGTGACAGCCATGGAAGAGGACTTGATTTGGCCTCCTTCAACAGTGGGCAGCCCGCATTGGAGAAGGTCATGACTCAGGAGGGAAGGAGACTAAACCTGGATTCCCACAGAGGTAGGTGGTGCAGGTCTCATTAAGATTTTGCTAACTGGCAAATTCTGAACTTTCCTAGGAAAGGTCAAGTAATTTAGCAGGAGGGGTAAATAAATAAATAAATAAGCTGCTTCCAAATCATGACTGTACTTTCTTTTTCCCAGCTGTAAATAAGTCTGAATTGTCTAGGTAAAGTCTCAAGAGGCCAAATTAGATTGGTGAGGTGCCAGTAAAGTAAGTGGAGTTATGCTTGGCCGAGTAAATTCCTGGTGTGACTATTCACAACCAGGGACTGGTTGTATTTGCCCTTCTTCTAAGTTACTTCTCTGGACTATAATGGGCTCTTATCTGAGAGATCTGAATAAAATAATAATTTTAAATCAAAAATATTAATAAAGCAGATATTTCAGATACTTCACTTGCAAATAATTCATTGCACTGAATTAATTTTCTCTAATCAGCTAGGAGCCTGACAGGTACCAGCAAATGGTAATTTAACAGCAGGAGCAATTTTATATATTTTTAGAGAGCATGAGAGTAGAACCAATTTCTTTAAAATTGCTCCTCCAGCACAGAGGACCTTGGCTGAACATTTCCTTCCAAAGACACTAGGCCCTTTGTTCACCAGTATTCCTATTTGGAAAAAAAAAGTATATATTGCTTTAGTGACATTTTCAAGCTAGTTATTTTGTTTGCTGGTGAAGTGCCATAAGTATTTACTCGTGTGAGCAGAATATACAGTCATATGATTTGTATGTTTCAAGGCCAGCACCAAGATCTGCAGAGGAGTATGAGTACCCATAGCTTCCACATCTATAGCTGACACGTGGCTGCAGCAACCTCCCTTCGCGATCAGCAATGAGAGGTAGGGGACCAGCCTGATCAAAAATATCCAGATGGTGATCTGAGCTGTATGCAGACACGCTGTTCTTGTGTTCCTTGATAGATCTGGTGTATTAGTCATTAATTCTTTGGTTTAATTCCATTTGTTCTTACGAGCTCAGAGCTGCCTAGATCTAACTGAGCAGGAAAGGGTAGGCATACGCTGTGTCTGGACTTACTGCCAGTAGACGGATAATGAACTTGGGGTCTGAAAAATCATCTAGCAAGCAGCAGACTGGTTCAGAGTCCACCTTATGCGAGGGAGGAATTACCAGTCTACCTGATCCCCAGGTTGTGGAGTGGATTTGTACTGTGACACTCGCCTCCAACTTCTGCTGTCAGACATGGGTAGACCTTGTTGAATGAACCAAAGCTTCTAAAGCTGTTACCCATGAGGCTTCTCAAAGGCTTAGGAAGACAAATCTGTGCCCAGGATGCTGCTGTTTATCAAGATCCTATCAGATGCATCGATAAAGGCATCAGACTTCTAACGGGGAGATCTAAAACCTGTTGTGATTTCACGTGGCATCAAAACATACAGCTTGCAGTCCTCTGCCAAGTGTTTGCTTGGGTGCTTGCTGGCTCTTTTGGCTGCACTGCCAAGTGCTTTTCTTTATGGTGATATTCAGACCCAAATCCTGACATTCAAGTAATGTGCATCAATAGTACAGCATGAAAATCAAAAGACAAATGCTGCTGCTTTGGCAACCCACTGTCACATAATGCCATAGTCAACAACGAAGTCATATTGAGATTAGCAAAGCAGCTTTCAGTAGATTAAAGCAACATGTCCCAAATGAAAAAGGCATTTGGCTTCAGGCATGAGCAAGTATGTGCCATGCAGTTGTCATTATTGCTTTTCTGTATGAGTGCAAAACTTGAACAGCTTACAGTCCTCACATTAAGTGTCTTAATCAGCTCCACATTTTACTTGATAAAAATCTCGAATACGGATGTCCTGCAGAGCTGAAGAATTTTGACTTCTGCAAACCTACGTCACTAGTCTCACTAGTGCACAGCTGGTTTTCTCAAGCTATTTTCTGAGGTGGATGACTGTCATGCAGCCCAATGAAGTGATCCAAGACCTGCTTAAGGCAACTCTGCAACAGTGTGCTACCAGCTGTGCAACACTGAAGCTACAAAGAATATATCACTGTGCTGATGCCATAAAAATTGTGACCAAAACTGGAACAGTGTTTGCCTGCCACAAAAGGTGCCAGAGGAAAAGCTGCCATTCAGAGGGACCTAGAGAGGTTGGAGAGTTGGGCAAAGAGGAACCTCATGAGGTTCAAAAAGGAGAAGTGCAGGGTCCTGCACCTGGGGAGAAATAACCCCAGGCACTAGTACAGATTAGGGGTTGACCTGCTGGAAAGCAGCTCCGCAGAGAGCAATTTGGGAGTCCTGTTTGACAAAAAGTTAACCATGAGTCAGCACTGTGCCCTTGTGGCCAAGAAGGCCAATGGGATCCTGGCTTGCATCAGGAGGAGTGTTGCCAGCAGGTCGAAAGAAGTGATCCTCCACCTCTGCTCAGCTCTAGTGAGGTGTGCCTGGAGTACTGGGTGCAGTTCTGCGCTCCCCAGTACAAGAAGGACATTGAACTTCTAGAGAGGGTCCAGTGTAGAGCCACAAAGATGATTAAGGGATTGGAGCATCTATCTTATGAGGAAAGACTAAGTGAGCTGGGCCTGTTTAGTCTGGGGAAGAGAAGATTGAGAGGAGATCTGGAGATCTTCAAAACCCGCTTGGATGCAGTCCTGCGCCACGTGCTTTAGGTGTCCCTGCGTATGCAGGGGGGTTGGACTAGATGATCTCTAGAGGTCCCTTCCAACCCTAAGCATTCTATGATTCTATGATTCTATGATCTGATCAACATGTACCTGAGGGGTGAATGTAGGGAGGATGGGGCCAAGCTCTTCCCCGTGGCAGCCAGTAACATGATGAGGGGTAATGGTTACAAGTTGAAACACAGGAAGTTCCGCCTCCATATGAGGAAGAACTTTCCTGTGAGGGTGGCAGAACCCTGAAACAGGCTGCCCAGAGAGGCTGTGGAGTCTTCTTCTCTGGAGATCTTCCAAACCACCTGGATGCCACCCTGTGCCACGTGCTCTAGTTGTCCCTGCTCAAGCAGATCTGGTTGGACCAGATGATCTCTAGAAGTCGCTCCCAACCTCCACCATTCTGTGATTCTGTGAAAGTGAGATCAGTGAGCTGAGGGAGCTCAACTTGGCAGAGCACTTGTTCCCACTTTCAGCTTCTCAGATTGAGCTTCTTTTAGGGCTCAATATATGAGAATCTTGGGGAAAAATCTCTTTTCTTATTTTTATTTATTTATTACGTTGAACCAACAAAGGCATTTATGGAAATAAATAACTCTTTTAGCTCTTTTCATACTTAGGAAATTGCTGTACAGGCTAATAATAGTGCTGTATTATACTTAGTGCCAAATGCATACTAAGGACTATACAAAAACTCGAAGCAAAGACAGCCTCTACCCCTATGCAAAACTCTCGGGAAGTACATTTCTGGTTACCCTTACTCACATTTCCTCACTAACTTCACTGAATCAACTTAAAAGCCTAAACTTAAAGAAAAAGCACCAGTGTTTGTAGATCAAGGTTTAAGACATATTTTTAAGGGCCTAAACCATGTTTTGGAGAAGTTGGCAGAAGACTTCTACTGACTAATGGATTTTGGAGTTCAGATCCTACAGACAGTAAATGGGTGGATAGATGCATATTCAGAAAGGTTCTTGAAATTAAGAGTGATAATTGAAATCAGTGCAAGCCTGAGACCCAGTCTTTCATGCAGCAAAACACAAAAGCTGTATAAAATGACTGTTGCAACTAAGTTTTATATGTGATTGGTTTAATAGTTTTCTCAGAGCCATATTGGTTCATTTCTGACTTCATTAAATCTGTCCATTACTAAACACTGCACTATTATTGTGGAGCTATAAAAATGTGTGTAATGACCAAAGCATAGCTTTTATATGTGGTTTATATGACCTTTAAGGCATTTGGCATTTCGTGGCATTTAATGCATAAAGCAGATTGTATACAGAAGGGTTCAGGTTGGAGAGGACCTGAGGAGGTCCCTTGTTCAATCTCCTGCTCAACTCAGGGCCTTCTTTGAGGTCAGATCAGGCCATTTAGGGCTTTGACCAGTTCAAGCTTGAAAACCTTCAAGGATGAAGCCTACAAGACTTCCCTGGGCAGCCTGTCCCACTGCTGGGCAGTCCTTAGCCGGGAGAACTTGCTTTACTGATATCCCGTCTGAAACTCTCTTGGGCCAATTTGTCTGTTGTGGCTCAGCCTCCCATCAAACATTGATCTGAAGTGACTGATTCCCTGACTTTTAACAAGGATTTTTTTTAATGTTTCCTGGAGTTAGTGAAACTTTCATGTTTACTGATTTATTTTTATAGACTGGGTCTCCTTCTTCTTTGGAGCGTGGTGAATTGAATTTTTGCAACAATATCCTGTGTCTTTTTGTATTTGGAGAGCCTGTGAAAAGTAAAAAATAGTTCTGTTAAAAATGGGGGTAATTATAAGGGTTATTGAGATTTCAGCTTTTGATAATTTCAGCTACAATTAAAGTAATTATTGTACAATCTGCTCCACAAAAATGTTTAAAAGGAATGCTAAAGGAACATGCCAGATTAAAATGTACATGTTTTAGGATTCATAAGCCTTCAGTCAGGATCTCAAAGGACCTCATAGTCTTACTGTTTTGAAATAAGCATATTATGCAGAACCGACAGACTTCTGAGCCTTTTCATCTCAAATATTAAGATTCTCTACAAGCTTATGAAAATCTCTGCAGATAAAATGCAGCTTAGGAAAGTTTTCTTGTAATATCGTCAGCAGAATATTCTACCCTATTAGCAAATGCTTTGTTTAGCCTAGCTGAAAAATTAGGATATACAGTAATTTAACAATGCTTACACACCTAGAGAAGGCACCTTGCTACTCAGAAATCACTTTTCTGCCATAACAAATCACTTTTGACCTTTTTGACCTTTTTTGTGATTAAAAAGTTTTGTCCATGAAAGGTAATTGGATATAATACGCTGGTTCAAAACTGTCATTTCTGTAATGACTTCAGTAATGCACCTTGGTAGCACGGTAATGGTAATATGTAACACTTATTTTTCTGTCCCCCTTCATAATACACTGCAATGCCATTTCAATGAACCTGAACATCATGGGATGTGCAGGCAAAGCTTTTCTGGGGTGGTCCATGTTTTATTTATGTATCTGACAGAAAGCTATAGGAAACTTCTTAGTATTAACATTTGCTGATTTAAGTGCACAATATATCTGATATCAGTAAAACCAACCTTGTTTCTGGACAAGATATTCCATTATGACCTGCACACCTGGAAAAATAAGCCAAGTCATGTTTTCCTTGGGATAACAAAATGCTATGGAAGGTGATGAAGAAAATACCTTTGCTCTTAACGCCCTTTGTAGGGATGTTGTTGCTCCAGTGTCATTGGTCCTCAGTGGTGCATTCATTAATTTTCCTGATATGTTCAGCACTCAGGTGTGACTTTTTTTTTTTTTTTGAAGACTGATCAACTAACTGAAAACCTTATCAAAAAGAAAGGGGGAAAAAAAAAGAGGCCAGGTCACAGCTTTAGGACCCCAGCCAGACATTCTTCATTCTAGAGTCCCTCTAGTGGTGCCACCCTGTAAGTTTTACTTTTCTTATTTTCTCTCCAAATTTAAGCGCATATAGAACAAGTGCAAATAGAACCAAACAAATATTTTAATGAAATTAGCATTAGCTACTGCAGTATGAAATCCACACGTATTTGGTTTGATTGTAGTGTTACAGTTGTGGAAAATTACATATTGGTTTAAAACCCTGCCTTCAGTTTAACAGGGGTTGAAACATTTTTCAGTGACAGCTGAACAAGCTTGACAATTTTTATGCAATCATTAAACTACAAATATATATATATATATGAAAGTGTGCAAAATGTTCTCCTCTTCTCATAAAGATATTAGAGGAAGTTTATTTTGACAAAATTAATTATATTTCTATGGTGACCTTGTGAGAGAACTTAGTATTATCGATGTGTGCCGTGCAAATGGATAGCTCAAGATGGGGTATAGTGTTCAAAAATAGACAAGAAATACATATTTCTGCCTAATTGAAGCTCTAAAATAATGAGAAGAAAATGACAGGGAATAATTGGAAGCAAAATAGAAATATTTCTGAAAATGAAAGAACTGAGAAATTTAAGATGCTCTTTGAAGTAAACACACCTGAACATAAAAGACTTGAAGTTAGGTGCTCAATATGGCATTATTTTAATTCTTAGGTTTTTGTTTGCTTGATTGTTTTGCAATCGAGTTAGGAAAAGAGGAGAGGGCACTCTGACTTATTTTCCAGCATCCAGAATTAAAGGAGATCGGAGCAGATCTGCACAAAGCTTTGGTTGAACCATTCCGAGTTTCCTCAGTGTTCCCATCAGGTCTGTGGAGAGTGCAGTGGCATGGCTGGGCTCACTGATGCTCATTTTGAGGAGGGGAAGGAGGATGTTGACTCAGATTGCAGTTGTACGATTGCTGGACCCAACACAAGAGAAATAGTGGAAAGGAAAATATAGTATCAAATATGCTCTAACCAACTGCTGAAATAAAGGCCTAGGATGTTGCTATTTATAGACCGAATAGACAAAATTTTCAAGGGTACTAGGTTATACCCACTAATAAAGTCACTAATAGGAAAATACAGGATGTGAAGCTTCCTGTAATAAATCTAAATATTAAATTGGTGAAAGAGGGGACTTTATTAATAACTGCTTTGATTGAGTTATAGCCTCTTTGGATATATTTTTGCATTTTGTAAAGGAGTGTTTGATTACTGCAAGCCTCATTCAAAATTTATTTTAAATTTCCTTGAGTCTGAATTTTAATAGTTTCTCTTTTTTTAAAATCTATTGCTTTCAAAAGGAACAGACTCTGTTTCGAAATCTTCAAAAGGGAACAGACTAGAACAGCAACAAATATAAGATATGGATTCTTTTTCTTTTCTTTTTTTTTTTAATAAAAAGTGGAGAGCTGTGACTGCCTGATTTTTGTGTTGATGTCTTTGAACATTGAGTTCACAGAAGCGAGTTGACCATTTAGAGAAGGTTTGGGCTCTGGAATCGATACTGAACACTGAAGTAGCTTTTAGAAGCTCAGCTCCTGCTGTGCTTTCTCTAATTTGTGGTTTGTTGAAATCCAGTTTTAAATGTTACTGGAAGAGCCTGCTTTATGTCAGTGAGAAATCTAAAGAAGTCAGCATCTGAAAATAATGGATTATCAGGACAGAAATATAGGGATAATGTATGCAGGGAAGACTTCAGTCTCAAAACTTTTTGGGTGAAGTCAATCACATATTGCTGCTAACTTTTTATTGTTAGGAAAGAAATAGCCAAGTCGCAAAGACTAATTAATTAATTAATTATTTTTCTCTCATCTACACAGATTAACATTCCCATCAGAACTCTCAAAACAAGTTTTCATTTGGGAAAAATGGTCCCTGTAGTTTTCCTTTCTCTTTTTTGATCCTTCTTCCCTTAGGCGCAGCATCATGTTCCCCAGGTGAAATCGCCCAGCTCCTCATGTGGATCAAGGTCTAAGCATCAAACTCCTGCTGCTCCCCATCTTTTCTTCTGGGTACACTGGGTTTTTGTCCAGTGTAGTGCTATGAAAAATATCTTTGCAAAGCGGGGCAAACCCTGGTGTCAGGATCTGTCCAATCTGGCCCAGCTGACTTGGTTTAGCCCTATATGTTCTCTGTGACTATAAAGCCTTTAAAAGTCAAAGACCCTGCCAAAAAAGCACAACCGTTGCTTTGGCAAGATGATGCTTGCAGCAAAATACATGTGAATGTTGGGTAGGAATCCCAGTGGGAGAAACTCCACCTCCCCCCTTAAAGAGGAGAGTATTGTGGTCAGTGACATTTCCTCTCACCTTACCCTTTGGCAGCCCAGATTTAGAGGCAGCCAGAGAAGACCACGGGATCTGTCAGCATGCTGAGGGGAGAAATGACATGTTTAAAAAACTCATGCAGCTCATGCTGCTCACTGCTATGCAAATGATGCCCCATGGAAATGGGGTGAAGAAACGATTTTGATGGTGATGCTCTTTTAAATTGCAATACTGTTAGGGAAAATCCTCTCCCACTATAATCCATGGATCCACAAAGACTTGTAATTAACAAGTACAGTGCATTAAAAGGGTTCCTTACCTTTCTGAAAGGGCTTTCATATAACTGGGAATGAATTTGGCAGCTCCTGAGTTACAGCTGCCCACAAGAATCTAGAGGAACAAGTATTTAAATGTTAGAAGTTTTAAAAGCAGTTCGTACCTGCGTACCTGTGAGCAAGTGCCCTGACTCTTATAGTTTAAGCTTTTCAAAGCCCATGCAGCAGTTAGACATGTAGCTGCTGTGGTAAGTCACTGCTCTTTGGCTGCAAATTCATTTTTTATGCTTTTGAACATCCACTCCATAGCAATGCACTATGGCAGGAGAAGGGTTCCCAAAAGAGAGCCAGAGACCAGTTTTCCATCAGGAGAAGGAAGTGAAAGAGAATTTTGCCAAAATGGCTCCTTTGCTGTATCCAGGGTGCAGCTCCCCTCTCACAGCAGCCTTATCTTCACTCCTCGTTATTTCTCTAAAAAGGCAGGTTGTGAGAACTCTTTCTTACTTGTGTTTGTGAAGAAAACAGGAAAGGTAAAAGCTGCAGAGTCCTTGCATGCAGCAGAGATTAAGAGTAAATATGAGTCCCTTTTTGAACATCTTCCCCTGACTGTACCAGAAAGAGTCCTTGAAAGAGCCCATTTCCAGGCTATCCCACCTGCCCTGGTTTGCAAAGCACTGAGTGTTTTGGTGTAGTGCTTCTGTGCATTAGAATTTTGTTCTTCTACACATTTGCGAACTACAGTCCAAGGGATCAGCAGCTTGTATTCAGCTTGTAAGGACTTTTTTGGGGATATTTGTTAAGGTGTTAGCCCTACCTTCTGTTTAAATGCCTAGCAACTGGCAATATTGCTCTAATTGAATGCTCTTTGACTAGCAAAATTCAACTACTAATTCAAGCATAAAACGAAAAAAAATGAAAAAGCTGTGTCATATGCTGGTATTTTAACATTACCCTCTCTTGTTTAACTAGTAATTAAATAAGTACTGAGAAAGAATTCAATTTTAAAGTACATTCATTTTTTTAAGGCTTTGGAATAGCTTTATTACCACACTTTCTTCATCTGAACAAATGGAAAATTCTGTTCTCAACTAAGACAGAGCCTTACGTAGTCTTTGTCTATCAATATGTGGATTTGATTTAGGTTTTGCTGGAATTTTTTAGGGAAAAAAATCTAGGACTTTCATCTGCTGTGCAAAGCGTGCTCGAGGCAGGAGATGGGGAAATTGGAATGAAAAAATTCTTCCCAGCCCTCTGGGCTTAGTGATCTTTCACTGCCACTGCTAAGTTTTCTAGGGAACATGGAAAGAGCAGCACCTGAATTACCTAAACCCAGGAATGTGACCTAGCCAGAAAGGGCAAAACTTACGGCTACCTGCACCCATCTGCATGCTCAGTTGTTCAGTATTGCACCTCAGTGACTCCTTCTTCTTCTTCTTTTTTTTTTTTTTTTAAACACAGACTGAATAAAGCAAAATCCCAAAACAAAACAACAGTTCTGTCAAAGCAGTTTCTCAAGTGAGGAAATGGACAAAGCAAATGTCCTGAATAGGGGTGAGTTTTTAGAAAATGAGGGCAAGGAGGGAAGCAGCGAACAGTGGCCCAGTTGAACACACAGGTTTGCTATTTGTCCTTGCAGAACCTCCCCCTTTCACTGCCAGTACTCAGGGCAAAAGTCCAACAGCTGCTGTATGGTTTCTAAGAGCCTGGACACGTTTCCTGTTGGAAGAGGTTATCGGTGTTACTGTCTTGAACTGAATTTTTACTGAATGAACTTTTGGATAGACTTCCCCACTGCAGAATTGTTTAAAAATGAGAGAGGAAAGTGCAAACCTAAAAACTCATTATAATATACTGCTGAACTAAGGCTTGGAGTAATGGAAAGTACACGCTATATCTAGCTCATGTCCAATACCAGCTTGGGATCCACACCAGCTTGGGATCCACACCAGCTCCTAGCAACTTTTGCTACAGCAAACTCCATGATGAAGTTGTAGCTACATCAGATGACATTTGTCATCGCTCAGCCACGGGGTTAAACACTGTCACAGGGCAAAAACTGGGAATCTGATTCAGTACATACCTATAAGAGCTTTATGACCATGTCTCCTAAGGTATCTCTTGTAACTCTGGGTTATGGAAGCCTTGAGTAAGCTCTTTGCCGTCACTGGAGGTGTTTTCTTCTTGGCCACCATGAAGTCTAATATATATCTATAAACCAAGAGAAGAGAATCTCAGACACTGTGTGTTCTTTTCTTTAGCAGTCAGATCTGAAATAGAGGAATGTGATTTTTGCACTTTGTCCCTGAGATTTCTCTCAAGATCAAGGTCAGCGGCCGTCAAAGAGAGCTTTAGGAAATCCCCCAACCACAATCCATGAGCCTGAGTTTCTTTGCAGCTCTTTGTATAGCTTTTGGTGGTTTAATATAACAGCAGGAGAGGCCAGATGGGCAGCTTGTGGACTGCATATAATGCTCCTATGCCTAGTGGAAGTGGGAATATTGGATGAGCTGCATAAGATAGATGTAGAGATGCTTTCTATTAAGAATATAGTTACTCTTTATAAGTACAGCACACTCTTTATAAGTAAAGCATACATGGTTTATACTTCTTGTCATTGAATTCATCAGTGCAATGAATGCAATTTAGATGGGTAATGAAAAGTCTTTTATTTTACCTTAAACTGGCACATCATTTTACCTGTCAACAATCTGCAGCACAGAAGGTTGTTTCTGAAAATCCTGGCTCTAGAAGTTACCAGGGTATTTATGAAAATGTACTTAACTGCCAGTGAGTCAGCATTCATTGGTCTGAAATTCATTTCCAGGAATTATATGATTTACAGGACTTGACTTCAAACCTGGCGACTGACATAGCAAAAGCAAGAATAAAGAAGCTCTCAAATATAAATGCCAAATGCCTTTCAAATGCAAACCACAGTAAGAAAAGAGTCAGTTTCTTGTGACATATCTGTACTTGTCATTTAAAATTAGAGAATAAATATTGGAGAAATAATCAATCTCTGTCATCTTCTCTTTGGAGGCATAGTTTCCTCGCTGATGTCAAGGCCAAAGGTCACACTGAACTGAAAAAGGAAATTTTCTTTAAATTTTACAATGTTAATGAAGACCATTCCTTTTGGATTCATCAAGTGTGGAATGAATGCATCAGATATATTACCAATATCATAACAGCCAACAGACCTGTTTCTGGCATATAAGAAAAGCATAAGTAACAGAATACTGGCAACAGCATTTTCAGTATTGTTATTTAACATTGATATCCATATAATGAGGATTCCAGAAGCTATTGGACCAAGCAGGTAGAAATGGGAACATTTTCAAGTCATATTTAGAGAAAGAAGCAGGTTATTTATTTAGAGAGTTAAGAGAAAGGAACTGACCCTGCCTAAGCGTCCGTGGCTGCACTCATTGGTAGCAATCCCAGAGGGAGAAGAGAGGTTTTTTTTTTTTTTCTTCCTGGCAGTTCCTTCAGTAGCCGAATGTGTGCTCTTGGAAATAAGCTGCTGTTCTCTCTCATTTCCTTAAGTTCCTGGCTCTGTGTCCTACTTTTCAGACAGATATTTCTTCTTTTCAGTAGAGATGTTGTGGCGAAGGTATAATTTATACTTTTATGACCCAGGGCAGTAGCAAAGCTATTAAACATACAGGTGGTGTGAGCATATGAGAGCCCATGGCCTGGACTGGGGTCTGGGCTGATCTTTTACTGCTGCCGTTGCCTGGACGAGTGCAGAGGATAAACTCCTTGTACTAGAACACTTAGTCATACCTTTCCCCTCAGTGTGGGATGTTTGCAGTTGGATTGAGGCTTATTATAGCAAATAAGTTAAACTTAGGTCAAAACTTGCAAAAATCTTTTTTGAAAGAGTGGCATTTAATACTCTTATTTGTTGTTTGACTCCTTTCTTGTTGTAGGAGCTGCTATGCTCTTTGAGGTGATAGATAAATGCCACTGGGGTATATGAAACCGTGCAGAAAGTGCTAGCAGCACTTATATCTACTGCTTTCCCCTTCCTCATGGGAAACGTAGTCACTTGGCAAATTTCCTTCCCAGTGTCAGACAACCTGCAGTATCTTACATTGCTATCAGTCCATTTTCAGACTTGGTTATTCCAAGGAGACAAGTAGCTCTTATCTTATGAAAGAAGATGATGTCCTTATGTCTGTCAAACCTCCATCACATTCTTGGAAAAAGGTTAGCAGATTTTGCTTGATTATTGTTGATTTAGGCTTGTGTGTGTGATTTGACTGGAGTTGATAGATTTGCCTAAATAGAGCTGAATTGTTTATGTCTTTGACAGAAATCTGAGATTCATAGAAAGTGGTCATCCTTTCCAAGAATTACCCATTCTGGGTCCTATAATGTCCATAAAATCCTGACATATTTCTTCTGTGGAGTCAAAACAAACCTTCAAGGTATTTATATTATTTCAGTTGTATTTCTACAAATTAAAACCCCTTTCTGATGCAAACCATGGGAACAACAGAAATAATTCGGTCCAACTGCTTGGATGTTGTCAGAGCAGGAGAGGCATTATTATCCAAGGCAGACACCAGGCTGCTACACAAGGAGGAATATGCTGATGGTTCTTGTATACCATACAGCCTTTTGTTCATGCTGTAAACACCTTTGTTCCTCTGGAAGGTAAAAAGTAGTCTGCCTAGGTCTTTTCATAGCACTGTCCAAGTACTTTATGGATAGAGAGTGAACCTTCATGTACAATACCATCTATCTGTAACACGGCAACAGAGGCATCTATAGTAACAGCAACATCCTAACCCAGGTGAAAACAAGTCCAGAAGGATTTGTGGGTACTGCACAAGAGTTTAATATGGTCCCAAATCACAGGTTTGACAGCACTCTTCATTTATGAAAATTTTGCATTTTATCCAAAGCAAATAGATATACTCTCATCACAATCCTGTATTTTATCAGTTCTAGTTCTATTTCTGGACTGAGATAAGATGTTAAGAAAAGTGCAGCTGGAATGAAGGGTTATTAAAAAATGACTTGGTTCAAACTGACTGTGCAGGTGATTAATAGCTATCCTTTTTTTTTTTTTTTTTAATCCACACTGGTTTTGTAACCACATTTTAATACAGAGTCTAGTATAGGTTATACTGTAAAACATAGGCTTCGTAAAAGTAATAAAATAAAATACCCCATATAAAATAACTTAGAAAATAATATCTCTCCAAATAATATTATATGGGAAATATGCCAAAATGTTAGATAAGTACTCTATTTTTATATGTAAGTGGGTGTAAATGTATACACTTTAGATATGATCTTTATTATATATAAAAGAATAACATCTTTAAAAGCCTAAATAATCAAATAATGATAAATGAAAAAAAAAAAAAGCATCTACCTTGCCAGGTCAGGTCTCTGTATATCTACAGGGTTGAGGAAAAACGTGACTTTTCAATAGACATAAAATATATAATCAATAGAGCACTTGAAAAAGGCAGCTATGAAATATTTCTTATCACATCCTAAATAGAACATTTGATTTTAATCTGGAGAAGAGAATTTCAATACTTGCATTAGACATGATTGCTGAATTTAAAGAAGAGGAAAGCATTTTAACCAGGACACCTTTTTATCTGCTTTGTTTTGGTGAGGGTTATTTATATTCTTATTAAAGCATCTATTAGTAATCAAGTGAAGGAAGGCAGGAGGGTAAACACGTTGGAAATTAAAATAGAAAGCATTAAGGAAGGCTCCCATGTTATTTCCATTTTGCAGGCTGCAGAATTTGGCTTAATATTGCAGCAAGCCGAAGAAGCAGGGACCATGCTCTACAAAATCAGAGAGTCCATATGGGCTGCATGTGCCTCCTGAACACGTGAAGGATTTGGTCTCTCCCATAGCAGAAAATGGGCAAATTCTGAGGTGAGAACTGCCCAACCAAGGATCAGCTTTGGCATGAAACAAGGCCAGAGTGAATCTTCCTGCTGTAATTGACTTCACTCTGGCCTTCACACATTTGCCCTGTGACCTTGACCCTTGCTGTTTGATGTAGGATCTGCTAAACAACTACAGGTATTAATTATAGGGCCAAATACTTGAAAACTCTAGTCAAAAGATATTTATTAAGAGAATCAACAAAGATTTTTAATCTCATGAAATGGAATGTTCCATTAAGGTCAGATGATACCAACTAATGCACAGTCTGTTGATGGTTTAAGAAGACAGTTTCTTTTTATTTTAGATAAAACATATTTGAATACTGGATATGTTATTAGAGCTTTGCCTTTATTTCTAACATGTCTATCCAATGTACAGAGAGATGCCTATGGCAGCAGTAGCCTTGTTAACAGTGGATCGTATGGAATATCTATTTAATATCAGTACAAATGATTAATGTTTCTGTATAATCTTTTGTTATTACATCATAGGACTTACTGTTGCAGTGAATCATCTGAACTTGTATTGCAGTGGTAGCTATCCACTAAATACTCATTTGCACACCAGAGACACTGAGAAACAGGAACAAAAGGTACAACACCTTGAAGAACTGACACCACTCTTAAAGTTATGCTCATGGATCAACATCACAAAGGTATATCGGGCCCTGCAGAAGCCACTGTAATAGTAAAAAGAGAAAAAAATATAGACCTTTTGTGTAGAAAGATAGCAAGGTACAAAATCATTCTACACAAACTTTGATATGGAAACTAAAAGAATCCAAAACCAAAATTATGTTTTAGTGGAGTTACCCTAATTCTCTCACACAAATTTTACATTCCCATTTCTCATTATTTATATTCCCCATGGCTCTCATGAGAGCAGCAAGCAACATGTCATTTTGGAAGTGTTGCTATCAAGGGCATACGTAGTTTAATTACTAAAACAAAACTGTTGCATAGCATGCTTTAAATGCCATTCTCCACTTAGAAACTGATGTGATTTGCATTTCTTTTAATCAATTAGGTATTTAATTACATTATAAATGTAATCTCTAATTGAAGCATCTTCTCCTAGTGGGTAAAGCTCCATCACGATTTTGCATGAGCTGTCTGGAATCTTTGCATGAGGCTGCAGGATGGGTATCTCACTAATAAGCACTTAACATCATACTTGAGTACTTAATAGATATCCTGGGGGAAAATCCATTAGGAAAATACTTGTTCTGATTTACAGTGTTGCCTTTTGTTCTTGTCTTCAACCTGTGGCTTCCTGTGTGTATACTTCTCTCTTTGCTATCCTTTGTTTTCCATGCCTGGATGCCTCTGGTATCTCCACCGTATGTTAAAGAGGATGCAAGCCCTGATCCGTGAGTGTTTGATGGCAATGGTGGTGTTGTATTGTTTTAATCCCTTTTAACTCCTTAAGCAGAGCTAGAATTTTTAATATATATAATGTAACTGAAATTATCAGGTGAATTCTGATATGCCTCTGCAGTGGGTAATAACTTCTGGATCCAATTTATAAGAACAGCTCACTGCTGAGGATGCCAGGTAGAACTTCATAACATGTTGAAATGCTGTATCTTTCTGATCACTTAACAGCTTTATTTATTTCCTGTCTAAAAGCTAGTCGGGACATTTATTTTCTACTTATCTATAATTTGTTGTTGCTTCAGTAAGAAGTTTCATTTTTTGGTTTTATCCATAAACTGCTTCATACTCTGTTTGCCAAATTTTACTTTCAAGGTGACTGAATGGATGAATTCAAATAATACCTGCCTATATTTTTTATTTCTAGAGAGCATTGTCAAGTTGGTGAAAACAGTGGATAAATCAGTTCATTTAACTAATGTTAGCATTTCATTGCAGATCATAATGGTGGGAGGTCGCACCGTGGTGGAGGCCCTGAGAAGTGGACGAAGATGCTAAGGATTCTTCGGAGTTTAAATAGCTTACACCACCTTCCCTCTCACTTGCTCTCCAACAACACAGAAACTCCTACACCACGTTAACAACTGAAGTCTGTCTAATATAGTAATTTACTCTTGTCAATAAATAGTGCCAGATATTAGATAGGTCCCAGTGGAAGGAGAGGAGAAAGGAGAGCAGAGAAGAGGGAAGGGGAGGAGAGGGGAGGGGAGGAGGAGAAGGAGAGGAGAGGGGAAGGGAAAGGAAAGGAGAAAAAAAAAAAAAAAAGAAAAAAAAGATCATTTGTGCATTGCTTCCATTTCAATTTATTCTCAGCCCCCTTTGAAATTTCACTTTTTCTAATCCTTACTTAAACTCTCCCCTTCATTACCCATGTGAGTTTTCTTGGGGGTTTTTGAACTGTGGTCTTTGTTCTATCTGACACTGCCTAAATGCACAATGTTGGTTACCTGAAGTCCTTTCATTGGCTTTAATTTACTTTCACAATGCTTTTCCCAGTTCTCATGGCAGGAGAAAGATAATCAGTGTGCCATCTAAGAAAGCTTGATATTTCAGTAATTCAGGGATGAATAAGATGCAATTTCCAGGATTACAATGGATAGGGTAAGTAACAGCTGCATGACCTTAAAAACTCTTGTCTCTCAGAACTTGAACAAGGGCATGCTGAAGAAGGACATGTCGTTACTGCTTCTGGTTACCTTCTGTATTCTGTAGACAATACAGGAATTGTCTCACTTTCTCTAGGGGACATCCAAAGATTAATTTAACCACTCTATATACCTGATAGATTATAATACTTTTTTCCCCCAAACCTCTCATTTTGAAAGATGAAGTCTGAATTTCAAATGTGAGCTAGGCAGCCCATTTAATTAGTTTAGGACTTCCCTGTGAGTGTGGATAAATTCTATTTTTTTTTCTCTGAAGTACAACAATTCCTTTTCACAAAAAAAAAAAAAAAAAGTTGAGAAAGCAACACCATTTATTTTTCTTTCCATAAACTGAGTGACTAAATATCTAGTTTAATTTGTTAGCAGAATAAGTGAAGAAGAATGAAAATATCATTTCCGGAGGAAAAAAAATGCACGAAAACAGCCTGGCTGCCAAATGTATATTTGCAAGCAGTGCATCACATTCTCAGCTGCATAGCTTTGTTGACTTCAATTAATAAGGATTTGGTCTATTGGTTTTCTCTCAGATAAATATTAATGTACTCCTTCTGTCTCAGAACAAACAGCTCTCACTGGTATCAAAAGCAGAAAGGACAACTGAAATGAGTTCCTGGTTAAGCCTTCTCCTTAACAGACTATTGCTTTTTCAAAAGTTGTTTCCACTCCCCTCCTTTTGAACTTTGCATTGCAGAACTTGGTAGTTGCTTGTTTTATACTATCATGATTTGACAGATAGAGAAAGTAGGTTTTCCTGTTGCTCTCATTATGCTGTATATAAGTCACTGTGAGAGGTCTGCAGCTTGGATCTCCAGCTGATCCTTCCTTCCTCTTCTTGCCATAGTGACTACAGAGTGCTCAGGGTCTCCTCAGGGCTCAGGCCCTGTAAAAGGCTCACGCTTCTACTCAGGGGAGGTGGCTTGGGCATCCTTACCAGCAGGTTGGTTATGTGGTGAACTCTCTGTGCTGGAGATCTCCTTGTGGAGGAGGAGGCTTTGGTGGGTTGGTTTTGGTGGTATTTTCTTGGTGGTTCCTATTACCGCTTTGTGGAAGGCAAATTTCTCTCCCTTCCCGTGCAAAGCAACACTCTTATGTGTGCTGCTGGACATAAGGACTTTTTTTTTTTTTTTCTATGAGACATTATTTGGCTGTAGAAATGAAGTTTTCTATTAAATGCCTGAACTGTAAAAGAGAATTTTGCAGAATTCCACACAGCGGTGGCATCATTATGTAATGCAGGTGGGAACAGTAAATTGAAAGGTAGGAAGTTCCTGATCCATGCTGCTGAGAAAATAAGTGGTCAGTGTAATGTCTGTGAAGGGAAAGAAGAATGAGGTTGGCTTCTTGGTAAAGGGCAATGAGAAGGCTCATATGAGAGAGACCACTCAGTAGAGCCAGTCATTGTGATTTCCTTATCATAAAAATATATCCTCAAAGTATGGGTCTTCTAAGTTGCATGGGTTGAATTTAATCTGATTTTAATAAGGACTAAGTGAATCTACTGTGCCTTACCTAAAGCAGGTTTGATTGACTTCTTTGTTCTCCACTTTAATCCAAATGAAAAGGCATTTACCTGTGCTAATTAGTTTGTGTTAATGAACATCTATTGACTCATCCTTCCATATTGCACTAAAATTTGAGGAGTGCTCCAAATTAGGTACAGTTTAACATATTAGGAAAAAAAAAGTGTGGTCTGCATTTTAATCAGCTCACAAAAAGGTTAAATGCTTATCTTAAAGAAAAGCACTTAGGAAATTAGAAGCACTGTCTTCAAGCTGCTGGTTAGAGGAAACCCTTTGTTATCAGCTTGTTTTGTGGCTCAGTCATGTTTGTGCCACTGACTATTTACAGCCATTTATGGTCATATACCAGTTTATTAAATTGCTTGTAGAAATATTGCTGCAGCTGAATAAAGCAATCTTTATCATGCCGCAAGTGATGGTAGGAGCCACTTCAGTCTGGGGAAATTGTTGATAAATATCACAAATAAGAAGGAAAAGAGGAAAAACAGCTCTGTCTAGAGCAGGACAAAGGGCACATTCTGTTGCAACTGCCCTGTGCAGAGGAGTCCCCGTAGCACCTGGGACAAGATAGAGAACATCAGAGCTTGGCTGAGGCGCTGCGTCTGTGGAGGACCAAAGGGGAGTTGTCAAGGAGCGGGCTTTTCAGCAATGGGGTTGTTCATGGTCCTTGTGACCTGCCAATCTACTGGGCAGGCAGAGGTTCTTCTGTGATTGCTTCCAGTTTTTGCCTGCATCTTGTTTCTAGTCCTTGCAACATCACCTCCATTGCTGACTGTTTGGTATCACTTCATTGGCAGGTCATAAGATGTTCCCTTCACATCTTTTCTATCTTTCTCTGATATCAAGTGTTACATAAGTGAAGTGTCCTTGTAGGTCCAGCCAGAACAAGTGTGTGTTTTGTGTAATCAGTATGAGAACAAAAGCAATCCATGTTTTCAGCTTCTGAGGTTTCAATAGTGATCCTTTTATTCTTTCCCTGAGGAACCTCAAATGACCCCCATCCCAGTCTTGGAAGATTCAAGTAGGAATATGGCTCCACGTGCCATAAATGGCACCTCTTCTTGGCAAGTATTTGCTGAGACTGCATAAATGCTCTGGTTGGTGGCAGGATAGGCAGTTTGCCAGCAAAATGTGTAGTAGTGGAGTGTCTGGCTCTGGATTTGGGGGAGTTTTGGTGTCATAAGGCTGCAAGAGTTTCTAGAGTGAGGGAATGAGGAGGAGGAAGTAACTCTGGTATGGGAAATATCATTGTGAGAGGCTGGAAAAGGGGCTGGGAAAGGACAAATCGTCCAATGAAACAGCCTCTGTGAGGACAACAAGCTTGAGAAGAACAGAAAACTTCTATATATCCACACAAAGTATGGATGGCTTATGAGAAGCCCCTACTCTGTCCACCTTTCCCTTTCCCATTGCTGTTCCTACATTGAACATGTGGGATACCGAGAGAAGGAAACATGAGTAGCGGTGTGAGATAGCAAAACCGTGCCAGGTGGACAGTGGACTTGAAAACCAAGTGTTTACGACAAAGCCAAGCAATACAAACCGAATGATGCTTACTAGTGTCCTACACTCCAGACAGGCTTCCACGCATATGGGAAGCGAGCTGGAAAATCGCCAGGCTTAGCACAAAGTACAGATGTGCCTACATGAACTTTACTGCATAGTGTTTTACTCTACAACGAACTTAGTGAAGTTTCAAACAGGCTTAGAGGAGGCACAGTATTTCTGCAGCTACTAAAGAGCAGTGATCTGTGCACGTTGCTGCTTGGAGATAGCAACTGGTGGCTTCCTTCCACTCCAGCTAATGAGACCTGGTTGCATTTCAAAGTTCTCAGCTTTGTGGCAGGATGCTAGAGGGAATTTGTTCCTCGGGCACTTTTTGAGTTCTGGCAAGTATAATAGATCCTTTGCCTTTTCTGAGCTAGGGAGCCTTCGTCTGTTTTTTCAGCTCTTTTAAAGCTGATAAAAGTATTCTGGGGATGTGGATTTTCTCATGTGGAAGAGGCATCTCCACTGGACAGTCTGTTTAAATGAACTGTCAACATTTGGATAAATTTGCATGGATGTTCTCATCTGGATTTAAAACAGCAGTTTTTGTTTCCAAATTGCTTTATATTCTGTTGAGACACTTCCATCTGTGAGGCTCTAAAATAATATCAAATTTAAATGGGGGTATTTTCCCTTTATTTTGTCCAAATGTAAATGTTCGGGTTGTTAGGCAGCAGAGAGTCAGGCCCAGAATGAAATTTTTAACTGTTAATGAAAGAAGTCCCCCGAGGCTGTATAGGCATGTTTTCATCTGCCTCTAAAATTTCCACTCTGCCTGTAATTATGTGTTTGGCAATACTTTCTCTCTTCCCCCAAAGAGTAAATTTTTGACTTTTTTTTTTTTTTAAAGTTCTGCTGTAGAAAATTGGCAAAACACTATGTTGGGAAGAATCTGTTGCAGGGGGGAAAAATCAGTCAATTAATACTTCTAGGAATAAAGCCATGCAAGGTTATCTTTTGCATCCAGCTGGAGGAATTTCAAGCTATGTAAGCAAGAGCTGCACAATTTCAACTTATCCACTTTCTGGGATTGTAGCTTTTCTAGCATTCTGCAAGACAGCTGAATACAGCTCTATTTATGCAACAAATAAGGGTTTGTGTGAGTACTGATTAGCTAACTTCAGATGAGGCGCTCAGGAGGTAAAATGTGCTATCAGCACTTCAGATTCATCAATGTAATTAATAAATTTTTAGGATTTGCCTCATTTTTGAAATCACCCTATTTGTTTGAAAAGCTTGTTAATTACAATCTTTCGTTTTTGTAAATCCCCAGAGAAAATGCACACAGAACTCAGAATTCCTCAAATAGTGCATTAGTGAATATTTTTCTGTTTTGAGGATCAGTTCAAAGATGCCAAAATATTCCTAACTCTTGAGGGCTTAGTGCCATTTCACATCAGTTGCTATAGGGGCTTTGTATTGCTCCGCACAAAACTGATTTTATTTTATTGCTGTACTGAAGGACACAGGAAAGAAGGACAAAAGTAGCCCACTTCAACTCCATGCTTCAGATTTTGCCCATTTGCATTTTTTTTTCTATGATGGAAAGCAATTTCATTTCCAGGAGATAAACTTGACACTTTGCAAGCAAATGTGAGCACACTGTTCTGCATGTTTCAAGCCATCGTAGGACTGAATTAAGTAGTTTTAGAATTATTTTTCCATGTCTTTCTGCTTAGATAGCTATGCACAAGTAAATGGGATTTATTAGTGATATTTGAAAAGGTGAGAAGCCCTGTCCAGGAATTCCAATGACTTTTATCATAGAACAAACCGTGGTTAATTCAAAATAACCACAGTTTATATATGAACTGAAGTTCTGTTAGAACTTGCATTCTCTATATATTGCAGGGATGTTTTTCAATAAACTATGGAGATAATTTTTATGTGACCAATTGTATAGCTATGCTTAAATCCTCGTTGGAAGAGATATCATTCATTGTGGTAGTATACACAGGCAGGGTACATATGCAGTCAAGGTGGACAGGCTGGTTTGGAAAAACAAGCATCTTGCAAATTTTTCCCATCAGACAAGAGAGTATGGTTTTTTTTAAGCCTGAAAAATGTTAGGAGCCAAATTACTAACACAGTGGAGCCTCATTTTACTTATGCAGGTGGCTGGGAAGCATCTGGATTTAAACAGCTGGATCATGGCTTGGTATGGAGAAGATAATCAGATAGAATCTGAATTTTTATATCTCCCTTTCCCAAAGAGGTATCTGACTACATGTGCTGTCACCAGAGGTCCACTGGAGACTGCTTCAAACCACACATGGTGGAGAAGTCATTAGTCTTTCCAAAGGCTCAGTACTGAGTCTTTGGAAAGGCCATCAGTACTGAGCTACTGCACATTTAGTGTCTTACTAGATGAGGCCTAATTATATCATCACCAAGGAAAGAGAAAAATCTGGACTCTGAACTTGCATTTTCTGTATATTTTTACTTATCAGGTGCACCTTCTAGTTCTTAAACAGAAATACTGTGCTGGAGATCTAATTGAGAACCAGTGAGTTGAAAAGTTCAAAAACACTATTTTCAGCCATGTAGTACCGTACAGTTTCAAATGCTTCTTTTTAGCTCAGCTGAAAATTTGGTCCTCTGGGCCTAAAAGGGGAATATGGTTTAAAGTTCTTCAGTAGTTACTAAACAAATGTTACCTTCAACTCCGTCAACACAAAATTCTTATCCCTAAAAATATTTCATTACGCAAGGCATAAATGGAGCTTTGCAGGTTTTTTAAGCCCACAAACTAAAGCAGCTGTTGCTAAATCTTCTCTATCAAGGAAGAATGTCCAGTGCCAAAAAGAGATCTTTACTATGCTGAAGCGTAAGAATAGTGAGGAAGTAAATTAATGCTTTTTGAGATACAAAGTATGTTTGCGTAGCTGTAAAGCTCTGGCAAGCATATGGCAAGACATTGAATTTCAATAGGAAATCATATCTGCAAAAACATTGTTTGTTACCAGGATGCTGTTGAAAAGACCAATCATGATGACTGATAGAAGTCCCTGCTATGACCCCCTTACCCAGGCTGGCAAGCCATTGCTCACACGAATAGTTCCAAATTTGCAGTTTGTTGGCTTTCTTCCTGCAGCATGGCAAGCCTATAAGCTGGTTCAAATCTTCAGTTATAAATCAATGTGCAGTTCATCAATATTTTCTCTGAGTGCTGGCAGGTGATAAGATTAAGAGTTTATCAGTGGAACCTGAGTAATTGCAGCCACATGCTTGCCCGGTGGTAAATGAGGGGTAATATGATTGAGTTTAACCTGTGATGAACAAGCATCGAGCTCTGCTGGCTTGTGCTACATTTAACATGAGCTGAAACCATGCATGTCAAGCAATACTTCAGCCCAGCTGATGGATGGTAATTCTTTACCCTTTGGTTAACTTGTAGGTCTGAGGCATGAAGGAGCCTTTTTGTGGGAAAATCCTATCCACAGCAAGTGGGGAAATTTCAGAAGGAAGAGCATCGAAACCATTGGAATAAATAGCTTCTGAGTGGGAGAATATCTGAGAATCCAAGTGTGCTTGGGGATACAGAATTATCTAGGAACTAGGAGAAATCCTTTTAAGAACTGTTGGGGGAGAAAAAAAACAAAAAAGGAGAGAAAGTCTAAGTGGTTCTAGATTACAAATGACACCAATGCTGTTTTTCCAGTACCTTGGACACTACTGTCTGAAAAATCTTGAGATCTTTTTTTGCTGTGGTTTAAGGGCTCAGTCCTGTGTGCTTTATCAGAAAGGGCCATGAGAGAACTGTGGAAGTTGGCTATGAAGAGTTGCTTGCCTTTAAAGTTTTTGGTAATTATATCTAGAGAAGAAGTGAGAGAAGCTGTTGCTAGTAGCTTAGCCAAAGTTTAGTTCTGTGTTTCTTTCAGACAATGTTTCTCTTGCATGCAAGTATTTTTGCACTACTTTCATTGAGTCCACATGAAATGTAATGAAGAAAGCAGAAAAAAAAATCCATTCTTATGATGGGTTTATGCAAGAGTCTCTTGAATCCTTCCTTTCCATGAGAGTTTGTGCTTCCACTTACAAATATTTAGAGCATAAGGACAGAGAAACTGATCACCAAGATATAACAACGGATAAAGCATTAGGGCCATGGCTGAAAATAGTGTTTTTGAACTTAGGGCCTTAGACAAATAACCTTTCAGACCACCATGTTCCAGCAGCATGTTTCTTGAGGATTGTACAGCTCTTTCTGTCAACTCTGATTTTTGGGAGGTGGTTTCTGCTTAGCCTCAAGGATGATGTGAAGATTTGATAAAGCAAAATAATGATTTATGGTTCATCTCCCTTGAGTTCTTGCTAGGATTTGATGAAGTCAGAAAGCTTCTGAGTTAGCTTTTTAAAATCTGTTTTCCCCCCACCCCCATTTTCATCTTCTCTAAGGTGGATGTGTGGGTATGTTTGTGTTCTCCCTGATTTGAGAGGTGCTAACTGTATTAATATCAACTGCATTCCAGCCAGCTAGGCTATTACTTGTTTTCTTCTTTGGTGATTTCACAGAATACATAACAGGGGTCATATATGCAGAATCATACAATAATTTAGGTGGGAAAGCACTTGTGGAGTCATCCTTCCCACACCTCCTTAGAGTAAGGCTAATTCAAAGGTAGGTCAGGTTCTCGTAGTGTTGTCCAGATGAGTTTTGAATATTTACAAGGATGGAAATTCCACATCTTGTTCCCATCCTTAACCTCTCTATTGGTGCATTTTTTTCACCTTATGTCTAGTTAGAGTTTTTTCTGCAAATGGTGACATTTTCCGCTTGTCCATCTGTTATGCCTCTGAGAAGTTTCTGGCTCTGTCTTCTATTTAACCTGCTATTGAGTAGTTGAATACAGCAATTAGGACAATTTGAGTCAGGCTCAGGTTTCTCCATGTCACCTCCTTCATTGTCCTGGCTGCCTGTTGCAGGACTTGCTCCATCTGGGAATCCCAAAGCTGGACACTGTTTTAGATGTCGTCGCATCAGTGCCAGATTGAAGGAAATGAAAAAATGGTTGGTGGAACTTTATTCTAGGAGCACAATAAGATCCAAAGTCTGATTCAGAAAAGAACATGGTAGCCTTTTAATTGCTATTTGAAGAAAATATAAATTAGTCTTGAATCTTTCTGAGGAAATAAATTTTGCAGCTTTATTTACTGGCTTCCACAACTTATACCATGATAACTTAGTTCATAATAGGAGGAAGGTAATCCGTGAATAAAAATAAATTAAGGGTGGAGATTATAATCAAAATAATTTAGGATTTGTACTTTGCAAATAAAATGTAAGAAATTAAATATTGAAGTAGAAAAAAATAGCAATGGATGTGTAGGAAAGATAAGTTTGCATGTTTGGCGTTATCACTGATATGACAGCATAGTGTTAATTCCCTAAATTCAGGCATACCTGCAATGGAAATAAAAATGGATTTTTCTTTTCTAGTTTTGAATCATGGGAATATATTGCACTTGCACTTTGCTGCTAGGATTTTTCCACTGGGCTGATGTAACCATTAACACTTTCAATTGTCTGCCTGTATTAGCACTCTGCCTGTCTGTTTAAGAGTCACTTCTTAGAGGGTGTCAGTTAATTGCCTCATTTGAGTGCAGTAGGAGTGAAGATATGTCCTGGAGTTTGCACGCACTTATTGTCCCCAGGTCATCCTAATGGTAGCAAATCACACCAGTCTCCTGCTGTGAAATATTTTTAATTTGGAAGCCCAAAACTTGGCATGTAATTCCAAAGTCATGAGCTCTACAACTTGAAGAAGAGAATCAACTGTGTAAATGCCACAGCCTCAGCTGATAGTGTTCATGGTGGTTTGTCTTGGGGTCGAGCTGTCGTTATTAAAAAGGATATTATTAAAAAATATGGGCTGCCAAAGCAAAGCACATGCTAATTTAAGCTTCCCACAAAGTCATCATGCATGCTGTGGGAGAAAAATTACTATGCTACAAGAGATGTGCAAAATTTCTGCATACTTTACAGACTTCTTTGCTGAGCACTGTGCCTCAACTTTCTGTACAGCAGAAAAAATATATATATTTTTCCCACTGTGTTTCCCAGTGTTTCCACTGCTGCAGTGTGCACTGCTGCAGGTGTGGAGGGGCTGACTGGTGCACTCCCAGATGCACAGGAAAGGGTTTTTGGCTAAATCATACCATGGGCAGACATACACCTCTGCTAAACATGCTGCTTCTGAGGAGTGTGTTGCAAAACCAGCCAGGAGTCATGCAAGGGCAATGCAAAGGTAGAAGAGCTTGTCTCCGGAAATATAAAGAAGACCTTTATTGTGATAGAAAAGATTTAAATTTTGCAGCAAAAGAAGAAAATTCCCACAGGAAGGTCCAAGTTCAAATTAATTTAAATCTGGTCATGAAGAACTGATGGAGGGCTTCTCATCGGCAAGGCAGTTCATTACCTGGCTATTTATAGCATGCCATTAGCAGAGGTGATCCAAACAAAATAAGCATGGCAGAGTCCACCATCTTGTTTTTCATGTTCTTTTTGACAGCAGTCACTGGAAATTACCCTTGCAGGTGTCATAGGATTCCTGTGGCTAGCAAAAGCGGGAACAATTCAATATTATAAAGTATTTATAAGCCCCTAAGGCACATTTACAGATGTCCTTGGCAACATCAATTTCCAGCCTGTTAATAGCTTTAAAAGCAGACCTGGAGACCTTTTCTAGTCACCAAAAGGCTGCAAGCGCTGAAAGACAAGTAGCGAGTAGGCAGATACCTCTCTGCCCACCTCTGATAGCAATCAAGTTGTTGCTTTGTGCATTAGCTTCAGGGAATGGATTGGCCCTTTTGGCAGCCCACTATGAAGCACTTTGCAGTAATCTCATTTTGAGATCTCAAATGCATGAATCATCCAGGTCAAGTATAAATCCTACTTGGAGGGCCAGATTCTTATCTTCCTTACTCTGCTGGGATGAATTGAGAGCAATTGTGTTAAGACAAATGGTGTTATGCAGCAGGATAAAATCAGTATGCAGGTAATCAGAATTGGGCCCTAAGGGTAAAAATTGGCATGCTAATAAAAATTAGCTAGGGGAGGATGTATGGGTTGTTACGTATAACAAGAAGCTGCTACTTTCTTGTAACACTGGAGCTTCCTTACTTGTTAGCAGTGGAATTTTCTTCTAACACTGGAGCTGACAAGAAGCTTTCTTTAAATGGAAGAATGGCATGGTTAGGAGTAAGCTCCTAACTGATAGGATTCATAGTTTTTCATTGCATTCACTGGACTTGCTCAGTGATTGAGTTACAAGCATTTCCCACATGTTTGGATAGGCAGGCTGACGTGAACATTTGAACCCATGCATGCTCCCATCCCATGGCTGCACGTCCGTCTGGCTTGGCATGAGCACGTCCCCTGGCCATGGGGTAGCCCCACTTGTTGGGTACATTGAAGAGATGGTACAGGTAAAAAAAGATGGTGGACACTGGACTCAACTAGTTAATTCTATATATCCCTTGTCCTGCTGCCTCTCACATCTAAAGGACTCGGGAGAAGAGGCTCAACCCAGTGGTTGCTGTTTGTGGAGGTCATATGAGCCCTGGAGGCAATACCTTTGTGTTTTTCCACTTGGATCAATTCTGAGACTACTGGCTTCAGTGTGAGAGTCTGTCCTCAGCCTGAGATGTACATTTTCCAGTTTCATATAATGTGAACACAATATATAGCACTAAATATAAATAATGTAAACAGGATATATAGCACTGAAAAACATTTCTTGGGCATGAATACCTAGACTCAAAAGACATAAACACTTTAGCCTCCTCAGACCTGCCTTATTAATAGCTGGTGGTACACATGCTTATAAGTTATTGGGTTTTTTTGAGGCAACTTATCTTTCAGCTTTTCCCCTGCCTCACCCCCAAATTTCCATTTAAATTGTTTGCATTTTTTTTAATTTGTGCGTTCTTGCTGAGCAGTGTAGATTTATTCCACTGGTGAAGGGAGCAAGGGTTGGGCCTGAGGCTAATTCAAGAATTTGCTGAAGAGTTGCATGCAGCTTTCCCTTTGCAGACTGCTCAGTCAACCAGTTCAGTCTTTCCTGAAGGTTTGGTTTGGAAATGATGTGCTTAAAGTTGTCTGGACCTTGACAGCTTCAAATGCAGAGCACACAAACTGTGTCCAGCAGTCTGAAATGGGACAAGAGACTGCATTATCTGTTGATTTCAAATAAAGGAAAACTGGGCTCAAAGAAACTTGCAGGGATTGGGTAGTCCATATTGCAACAAGTTTAGCTCTACCTAGATCACTATAGACAAAGGTTAATATATATCCTGTTCTTAAAAATCTCCTGTGAGTCAGGTTGTCCTGCCTACCAAACCAACCTATTCTGCTATTTACTTGTCCTTAGTCACCTATTAGTTTGTTATAACCTTTAGAATTCAGACTCGTCTGAATCAAGAACACCCAGATTCGCTTTTCTACTCCCACGGTGATGGTTTTGGTCAGCACTGGTGCATATACTTTTGAATTTTTATGGAATGGAGAAGTCAATAGCTCTAGCTTTGAGTTTCAAGCATGTTCAGCTTACGAAAGCTACAATTTGTGCAGCCACTAGTCAAGCTCAGACTTGTGGGACTGTGAAGCACCTGGCTGCACAGTGGGGAATCTGTCAGCCCTGTGAAATGGATCTGCTATGCTGTGCCACAGACAGTGCCAGCCGGGTGATGGAAGGGCAGGAACAATTCCCTTGAGAGTTTAATTTAAACTACCGTGTCCCTGCTAAATATGCAAACTATTTCACTGGCGCATTCCTGTAGGGGAAATACATATATACATACACACACACACATATATATATAGTCCATTTGAAAACTCTTAAGGAGCCTTTTAGAAAAACACCTTGCTGCCAAATGTCTATCAGATAAGCTAATTATTTGATCTGACATGTTTCTAGTGACACTTTCCCCTGCATTGGTGGGTAACTGTGTAGCTGCAAGACTCTTTTAGGTCGTTCTGCAAGAACATTTCTGTTTGTGTTTTCTTATATTAGATCTGTATACTCACATACTCCCACTTCAGCTTGAAAGATTGCCAGGCAAGAGCCTGGCTGGATGTGAGCTTTGTAGGAAGAGATCTAACAAATGGAGGGAAAATAGTGAATTTTGTGTATATGTGCAGTTTTGTGATTGTCTCTAATTGCCTGCAATGTTATCAGCTTTCATTATGATTAATTCTGAGCTCACAATGAAACAAACTGCCTGTACAGAGACATTCACAGGAATGACTTTTTGAGTGGACTCACAGCTCCTTGGTTCATTTTCCAAAAACTTCAAAGTAGTAGTTAGGCCTTTTTAGTTTGTCTGTTTTGCAGCCAGAACAGCAATATTTATGATTCTACACATTGTTTGATCCTGCTGTAAATGTCTTCTTACAGACTGACAATGTTTTTTTCAAAAGTTAAAAAGCAACCGCAGCTATAGAAAGAGCTCTTGCCTGTGGAAATAAACCCTGTGCTGCCATTCAAGGCTGGGGTGAGGAGTGTTTGCAGAAAAATGCCTACTGAATGCGAGAGCACCTTCTTTCCTGTTTGCATTTTGCTCCCTTTTGCAGCACTTGAAATTTAAATGCCCTAGTGACCAGGTTGGTTTTTGTTTTGCTGGAAGATGTAATTTCTCCCCACCAGCTTGAAGCAGCTAGAAAATTACAAGTAGTTTCATTACAAAAGAAGGGAGCAGTAGCTCTTCTCTCTGATACTTGGGCAAGAAGTAGCACAGACAAATGCTGCTCGCTTACACAAAATGACTGTGAGGGGAGGGCATGTCTTTGCAGCATGCAAGCAGCCTGGAACAGTGACTCTTGTCACTCCAGCACTGTTACAAGATATTCCCTCTCTGCATTGGCAGAAAGGGAAAGGAATGCAGCAGCCAAGCACACCATCCTTCATTTCTGTAACCTTCATGCTGGAAAGCATGCTAGGAGCATGGTCGCATGCACTCCTTTTTCAGCAAAGGGAGGGAGGATACTTGTGGCTGTGTTCATTCGAGACCTCATAAGAAATAAAGATTCTTTCTGGAGCTCAATTAGTGAGGGTCTCTACTCCAGCATCTCACATAGCACTTGTAAGGAATATCTGCGTGTTGTTTTTATGCTGATTCTGGGAAGACTCTTTTTATGAAAAGAACAGAGAAGCAAAAGGAACAGGAGAAATACAGAGAGGATAGGAACAAAAAAGGCCAAGAAGAACAAGTATAGGTAGGCCATGATTATGCTTGCAATGACCAAAATCAGTTTGGATAGAATTCAGTGCGCAGCTAAGTCCCTGGCATGTAGGCATCTCCGGTGAAGTAGATATTTAAATGTCCATTAATGTTAATTCAGACCTAATGGGTCCACACAGGCAGTCCAGAAGGCTGTGCAGCTGACCAAATATCAGTGTCTGGGATAAGTCTTTGTCTTAGAGTTTCACTGCCGGGAAAAAAAAAAAAAAAGCAAGTGAGTCTGCCATCTCATTGAGTACGTCCTTCATCTCCCTTTTCTCATTTTCTCAGTTTTTATTTGATGCCATATAATAAGTTTTAACTTTAAAATAATTTAAAATAATTTAATATTTTTATATTACGATTGTTATGTTTTGACTCATTCTTCTCTAAGCTAAGCAATCACATTTGCTTCAATTGTTCCTGACAAGGCATGTTTCCTGGAGCTCTGATTATCCTTATTACTGTGTTATTGACACCCCATTTGCTCCCCATCTTTCATTAATTATGATATTCCCGATGAAAGATACAGTTCTAGCTGAGACATTACCAGAAGGTGAAAGTAGATGAAGATTACTTTGCATATCTTGCATAAAATCTAGCTGCTTTCTATATGTTAGAAGGAGATAAGTACATATAATTATGGATGACATTGCTAACTCATTACCATATTCAGTTTCCAGGCCTTTTCTCAAAAAAAAAAAAAAAAAATGCTTAGCCAGTGCTTCCCTATCTTGCAATTTTACCTTCTCATCTATCCTTGCTGTAATGCATCCTGTTTATTTCATCTTCTTAAAGAATATCCCCCTCTGTTGTCCTCGTTGTTAATGGAAATGCTGAGAAATACCAGAAGCAAGCTGAATTTTTGCAGAAATCCACAGACATCCTTCCTTGCCAGTGAACACTGATAAATTTTGTTATATATATTTTTTTTTCAAGCAACTATATATCTTGAAGTGTTTTAAGCTAGGACAGACATTTAGAAAATACAGTATAAATACTGCCAGTTTCAAAGTAGGTTATATTCTATGAGATAGAGAAATGACTCCTTTGCATCTGAATTCTGCCCAGCAGAGCGTCAGGGACTTGCTGCTAAGACTGTCGGCAACAGGAAGCCAGGCTGGGGATCTCAACAGGACATTCTTCTAGCTTGTCTGAGAACATGTTATATTAGTAGGCCTTCTAATGGTGTTGCAAGTCAAAACACAGCACATAACATCAATTGCTTTAAAATATTTTTGCTCTGTGGTAGAATTAAATTATTATTTGTCGTTGGTTGTCCTTGAGAAATCCACATTGGTGTGCCTGGCTTCTAAGGGCTTGTAAATTAATGTCTTTGTTGCTTTGCTTGGGGAGTGTTGGAGTTAGGCTGACCAGATTATAGTTCTGACGCCTCTCCCCTCTTACTCCAGGCTTTGTTTTTAAAATAGATATGACACATAGTCTTTCTAAGGTTTCTGCTTTCACCTCTTCTCCGTAATTCCCAAAGACAATTGTGAGCTGCCTGAGATTGCATCGCCCAACTCCCCATGTGCCTTGGGGTGAATTCCTGCAGGTCAGCCGGACGCAAAAGGTGCAATTTATAGAATCACAGAATAATTTAGGATGAAAATGACCTCTAGAGGTCATCTTGTCAGTTCAAGCCCTTAAAGGAAGATTATAGTGGCTTTCTGCATTGTCAAATGAAGCTTAATCTGTGCCAAAAGACTTCTTTAAAAGAAGTTGTTTATTGAGAAATATTATTTTAAAAGATTCTAAACAAGGACTTCAAAAACTTTAGAAATATTGAATATCTGTAAGAAGTGTATTTAAAAGAACTCTGTTCAGGAGATATAGCATGTTAGTATGCATCAGTTATCTCTTAATTTGGCATAGTCATATGGACAAAGATGTATTTTCATATTTTTCAAAATACACAAAAGTTTTTTCCCTTAAATAAGTCACGTTTTGTTACAGGGCAATTCAAAGTTACTTATCTGTACATCTGTAAAGTAAATGCAATAAATATATTTGTCTTGTATTTGGATTCCGCCCTGCAGAAACATTTTGTTGTTTTTTTAGCTAAGTGAAAATGTGAAGGATGACTGGAAATGAATGCTGGGGTATTTTATTGTGCTGAATTCACTCAATTCAATTTTCTAAGGGAAAATATTGAGACATCAGTATCCACTCTATGCCTTGGAGTGCCATCTAGTCACATAGAGGTGTGTTCTTTTTTTTTTTAATGTAATAGAGGAAAATGTAGCTGCATTCAGATCTTAAGTTATTCATAAAACTACTTTATTTTCTAAAGCAGAAGATAAGTGGAAACCTGCAGAATAGTGGGAAGTAAAATCACAGAAAATGCCATTTTCCTGTGGTCATGCATGTCAAAAACCATCAGGGAAGCCTTGCACTATAGAAATACACCATAGAGAGAAGAGTGAGTGGGTAGTTCAAAAGCAGCCTGAAGAAACAATGATTACATTTTATCTGCTAAAGACATGTACAAAATGGTAGGTGGATTTAAACAAATAAAAGCTTATGTATGTGCTCTGTATTGCATGCTTTGTTGCTGTTGTTGTTTTCCCAAGGAAGTCAGAAGTGACCATTTCTTGACCACAAGACTTCAGCTGCTTCAACTTTAAGCATGAATACAAGCATCAAAGGAGCTGTATGAACAAAATTATCTTATTGAAACCCCAGCATTTTCAATAGGGTAGAAGCAAGCTCAATTACACACAACCCAACCTGAAAGGCTGTGGTTGAATGCAAACAAGACCATGCTTATGCAATGGCCTTGAAATTTGTGCTCAATGCAATGGTGCATGCAAATGTAGTTCCATATGTTACATGAAGCCCTGCAAATCCTATCAATTGATTTTAAACAGTTATCCCCACTGTTTCCAAGGATATAGTCTATCTTGGAACAAACAATTGTAAAGATATTAAGGCTCTAGGAACCAAGGTAGAGTAAAATGCTCTCATCAAACATGTAACTGGAGAAACTAAGGTTGAATCTTTGCCTCTAAATTTTACAAATTTGCAGTTATGACAAAGGCTCTGCTCTATCCATGACACATCTCCACTACATGAAGAAACTGGACAAGTTCCCCAGCCATGGAGGCCTTCATAAGAAGAAGAGGCCCAATTCTTCATCTCCAAAACATGAGCAACACCCACTGAATTTGAAGAGTGCTGCTCATATTGTACAATAGAAGAAAGTGCTAAGATTAAAATAAAAAGTTTTTTTAAAGCTTTTTATTTTTATAACAATAGCATAATGATTAAATTGGTGCCCATGCGTGGGAGTATAATGTTGTAAACATTACAACTATTCTACTAGCCATTCAAACTATTTTTTAATACATATCAGTGTAAACATTTTGTCTTATTAAGTTATAAAGCCATGCCTCAGGTTTTATCCAGCTGGTAAAGAAGCATTGTAGGAAGGTGAATCCAGTCTCCTGGTTGCAGCTGGAAACAACTGACAGTTTCACATTTTCTGTGTTTCAGCACTCAAGCCAACTAATAAGGTTCTTTTCTTCCAAGATATAGTAGCGTTTTTGCCTTGTGGTAAAGCGAATCTTTACAGCGTTTGCACTGGGACTTCTACCTTTTTCTTTAGGAAACTACCTTGAGTTTTCAGAAGTTGTGTTTTATTTGTGGAAGATTATTCTTGACCTGTGTGAAATTTTTCATATGTTTGTACTTCCTTTGCATTTCTCTCAATCGGTGATGTAGAAGCATATATGCTTCTATTCATTGAATTTACCCATCCTTATTCAACAAAATATGGAAGTAAGGACAGATGCTGCTGCTGCTGCTTCTTTTTTTTTTTTTTTTTTTTCCCCCTACAGTTCCAGACTTTTAGTTATTGTTTTGATTTTGGTGGTTGTCCTACAGCTTTTAATTGGCTAAGATTTTCCTGGATTTCAAATTGTAGTCTGGATAATTGAAAATACTTTTCAAAATTATCTTTTGAATGTCCTGTCACCAATCACCTCTGATTGCTGTCACTACTTTCTACTTTTCTGATGAAGTTGATTGGTTGCTTTACCATCTCTCTTGCCTATATAGGATGTTATTTAGGAGTAGCTGTTGCATTGTATTGTCATTAATTTAACTTCTAACCTTAATCAGAAACTATCAACTTTAAACAAGTCCATGTTAAACACTTTACCCTTAGCAGAATTTGACACTAACATTTACAGAAAGATGTACCAGGACAAGACAAGATGCAGCAAGAGCATACTCAGGCATGCTAATCACAGAGCATTTTGTATCAGGGATAATTTAAGACCACAAATTGCAGCTAAGTGCCTCTGTCTCCTCAGTTTTGTGTCTGTTATGTATATCTAACACTTTCTGTTAGCCTTTCATAGAAGATTGCCTCAGACTCGAGGTCTTGTCCTTGTCTTGAAGAGAGTACGGGCAGGATCCACTGGACCAGGGTTAGACTCCTACATCTGAGTGAGTCATCACAGGCTCACTGTATTGTCAGTAAGAGAAATAGGTGTTTGATGGCAGAAATTTTCCCATTCTGAGGTCAAAGCCTAAAATAGTTTAGACAAATCTTACCCAGAAGCGTATTTCTTTTGGTTGACTATATTTAGGTAAGATGAATTCTGCCCACACGCAACTGAACTCTCTGCAGCAGAGAAAACCTGGTCTGCTGGCTCTAAATACCAACTGGATGAGCATAGAAGGCACTTTACTGCAAATATTTCCCCTTTTTGGACAGAGTGAGTGAACAAGTGACAAACATTACGAGACTTAATGAATGTTAAAGGAGATTTCTGGCTGCAGGAATGGATGGATAAGAGCATGCACACTGGCTACATAGCAGGAGATACAAGAGCAACTGCTCTTCCTGGTTTGGTAATCTGCCATTTGCCTCTTTTTTATCAAAGTGTAAGTGCACTCCTGTTCAATGTAAAGATATATTTTGTAAGTCACTCACATCAGATTCCTACTCCTCTTCTAAGAACAATTAAAATATTTCATATTAAATCAGTGCATATGTTATTCCTGGTTATCGCTGACATCATTTAGTGCTTCATATAGGCCAAGAATAAATAATTGGGGCTGCTTCCTACAGTGAAAAATCCTGCTGAGAAGTGAATCTTTTAAAATGAAGACTTCTGTTTTTAGAATTTGGTTCTCTATCAAGCCTAGCAGAGTGTGTTTTCTGACTTCTGTGGCATGGAAAATGTGCTTACTGATTATCTTTCTCTGTAGAGCTCACTGTTACTCGTCAAGAAGAGATGTATGTTTCTAGGTCTCCTCAGAGTAATATTGAAAGATAGTACATAGGGAATTTCTTTCCCTACTTAAACAACTTTTGCGTACAAAATAGGATATTACTATTCTTTCTACATAAGCTAGAGCCCTTTGCAAAAGTGTGCTGCTGTTTATGAAAACATGTCTGTCAATCTAATAACTGAGCAGATATCAACTCTCATACAGTGATTCAGAAATAATGTACAGATTATGTAATGTTATATTATTTTTCAGACTGATTGAAAGACAAAAGCTGACTTCAAACTGTCCAATTTCTTTCTTTTACATTAAAATAATTTTCCGTTTAGTCTTTTTTTATTTTGGTAGTAATTGGTGCTTATGGTTTGTTACCACTGTTATGCAATCTGTGACAGTACTGGGAATTTTGTGACTTTTTATTGTTACATCAGTCTGTATGGTTTTAAATAAATGACATTTGTCAGGATACGTAAATTCTTAACTAATCATAATAATATATTTAGCTTAAATTGGTAGAACTCAAGCTCTTCAGATTTGAAATGGTAAAACTAGAAGTACTTCCATAAGATACTTTGATGCAAAACTTGTAAAAGGAAGAGGAGAACAGGAATGTTCTGAGGCTAAACTTATCTTGGTAAGATAACAATGTGTGAGGCATTGAGGCTGTTCATGTAAGAGAGCCATCCAGTGGACTAAACATGGTGAGGTTATGGTGAGCTGAATGAGCTGAATACCTCTTTGCGCTCAACACTGACTACTGGGGACATTTAGACAGCAATACCAACATTTAGGTACTCAGATTTTCATATCTACAGAACAAACTCAGTCCCCTCTAAGGATACCGAAAGGCAATGAAAGCTTTGAAGCCTGTTGGGCCATGGACCCAAACTCTTTGTTTCGTATTTTGTATGTACTCTCCTCAGTGAAAACATATGCAGGCTGAAATTTTTGAAGAGAACCATTTCAGGAAGGCAGTGATTTGAAGATGCCAACCTTCAGGAAGCTGAAGGACATGCATTTTTACAATGGGCCCTTCCATAACTCAGGGAATAGCACCTTTGACCAGGTAAGGTAAGGCACAAAGGTTGTATAAATCTATTTTATGCACTTGCCATAGTTGCTAGAAATGTTGTTGCTGTGTTTTATCTTGCCTTTCTAAGGATGATATCTTCTTTATGCTGTTCTTCTAGACCTATGCTTTTCCATTTTGAGGTACTGGTTGTTAACATCTCAGAAATAACAGCATTCATGTGCCACAAAGTGGAAACAGCCTTCAGTGAAACATTTGACATATCTGGCCGACAGTTGACTGGAGATGATGAAGGATGGGGGCAAAAATAAGATCTCCTCACCCCAAAAATGGCCGAAATGAATTCACTGCTGCACTATAAGGAAGATAGGACTCATTAAAGCAGTTCGCATTACTAGGAGTTCAAATCTGAATAGTGCTAACTCAGCCTCTACAGTTCCTATGGATTTGGAGTGGGTGCTTTTTACGTATTAAAGGAAGAAATACCTGAGAACTATAGCATAAAAATATGAGTAGGACTTTCAGAAAATGCTGCTTCCTAGTGAAGGGTAGGAAATCTTGAAGATAAACTACTAAGCTAATCGTAAAAGTGTAAATATGTGTCTTAGGTTGTTTTCCATATTTTAACTAAAATAAATCTATTTTAGAGAGAAACCTAATACAAAATGAGATTAAGGATGCATATATTTCTCTAGATATACAGCTATATGTATATTGTTTAAAATACACATGCATGATGTAATAGTAATTCCAGAGCTCATAACTGACTCCCAAGTATATTTGGGAAAGCCTATCTAGCTGACGAACATATAATATGTTCCCTAAACTTGTGAAACAACTTCTTTTAATGAAAGGATCCTAAAATTACTCAAAAGGCCCAGTACCTGTGGCAGAAAATGGGACTAGATTAGATTAGATTATAAAAAGCCTTGATGGGACTAGACTAGACAAGATTAGAAAAAGGTGTTTAACATTCTGTTATTCTGAAAGGAGTCAAAGCTGAACTTCTCTTATTGCCCTAGAACTGAGCAACGTCGCTCACATTATGTCAAAATCTGTTGATGAAAGTACCCTTATGGAGAGATGCCCTCGTAGGTGAAACCTAAATAACACCTGTATTATTCCATTCTGGTATGGGTATTGCTTCTCAGCTCCAGACCAGACAAACATCTCAGTCCTAAATTGATCTTAACCTCGAGATATTTTTAACTCCTGCATCTATAAACTTTCCACTGTGCTCTTACTGGCTATACTTGCAGAAAGAGACTGAATGACATGTCAGGCTAAATGGTTGTTATCAGATATTCCCGTAGAGCTCCAGGAATAGCTGGTGAGCGTGTCTGGTAATTGCCAAGCTTACTCTCTGGGTAGTTCCTGGTACTTCTACTGAGCTAGTCTGCTTATTCCTTGTTGCACATAGGTGTGAGAAGATTCAACTCTGTATCTCCTCATCCTTTCCTTCCTCCTTATTGGCAAAAAATAAACCTGCAGTATCAAGCTTGTAAATTCTAAACATCAGAATTGATTGTGAAGCGTCAAACATTCAAATCCAATCAACATAGTTCAGCTCCCATTCCTATTAATATGGGGTATTATATTTTAATTTAATTCTATATTAGTTTGTCATATCACAAGTATCTGTTTTTAAATTTTAATCTGTTGGCAAGCACTTTTTCTTGTCACTTACAAGAAGAAATAGCGCAGCTTCTTCTGCCCATCTCTGCTGAGGAAATATTCTTAGCTAAATCATGCCCTAAAATTTCAAGATCAGAGTATAAACACAAACATTTGAAGTGAGATTTACGCAGAATTGAAGCTACAATATCCAGAGTACCTCACTCAGCTGCTGACAAACCTATCTATTTGTAATGCTCTCTAGAAACCCATAAATCTGTTTTTGTGTATGTGCCTGGAAGAGCTCTAGCCGATTCACTGAGTCTCCAGTGAATTGGCTAGAATCCTTCCTTCAGAAGGTTCTCCTTAGCAGTACAAGGGAATGCCAGAGAGATGTGATCAGAAAATGTTAAGCAAGTCAGGGCGTGAGAAGCGGTGCTGGCATTTAGCAATAACATTATTGTCATTGTATTTCCATTGTGTTTCCTAATTTTATGTCCCAAGAAGCAGGTTTGATTTGTGTGATTGGATTTTTTTTTAAAGATAAAATAGCTGTGATGCTTTTATTACCTAAAGTATGTTTTCCTGTGTTAATATCTATGTACCTTGTGACCTGTAGTCATACCCTGGGAATTTTTCACCTCTTCTCAAAGGGACCAGATCAGCTGCTTAAAAAGTTCCTTCTTATAATCTAATTACAGTAATTTGGAAACCTGAAAAGTGACAGTGCCTTCTTTAATAAAAGCGTAATTCTTAGAGCAAATCAAGCAGTAAGACCTCTGTTCCACTGCGTCTCAAAAGAGGACCCTAGATTTGCCAGAGTAAAACCAAGGTTTTGGTGAGAGAAGATCCATGGTTTGCAAAAAAAAAAAAAAAAAGTCATTAATTGAAATTTGACTTGAATACATTCCCAGGTCTACTGTTCCCTCTTTGCACTGGAAGTGTCTCATTTTTTAAGTTGATGGTATTTTTAAGTACCTTTCTAAGGCATCTGACCTCTTCCACTCCCAACCAAGGGCTTATCTACCAACTCCATGCTGAATTCCTCTTCAGGAACCACCTTTGGGGTGCCTTATTCAGACACTAGGCCTAATTGTAGAACTTTTAGCAAAGATAGTGACTTATAAGATGGTCAACATTTTGCCTTTGTATGAAAAAGAAAGTTTTATTATCCTGAGGCCTTCATTCTTTTTTTTTTGTCCACATTATTTGTAAAGAGGCATGAAATGAGATAATCTACCGAGCTAAAATTTCCACCTTCTTTTTCCCGAGAGGAACATTTTTTAAATTTATTTATAAATTTCAATAATCTAGTTTCCTTGCCCATGTACTTCTGTCAGCTGCTGAGTTTCAATAGAACGCGTTCTAAATGTCCGACATTTAAAGCCTTTAGTTGAGCTTAATGTCTAATTGGAGAGAATTTTCTCAGCAAGTACAAAGGGGCACTGTATATTTCCTTCGGTTGTGTTAGTTTTCAGTAATAAAGACAGGTATACTAATCCTTTCTTTCCAGCCACTCTGTTCTGAAAATAGGCCAGTTCCCATTGGAACAAAAGATGCTCCTAGAAAAGTCTATAATTAGACATCTTCAACTGTTCTGCTCAAATACCTCATTAAAGTTCCACTATGATCAAGTCTACTGATGCATAAGACAGACACAAACATCTCAACTGAAAGCAGTATTTTCTTTGATTCATTCTGTAAAACAGATTTTAGTATTCATATCTTTAAGCAAATAGCTCTCTTATTTCATGCGTAACCTAAACAAATGCATACTTCAGATTATGAAGTATTTTCCTATAGTTCAGTGGGTTCTGATCAAGATCTGATGAAGGGTAATGTTTGGCTTACAGAATAGACTCCTAGTACCACTGATTTCATCTATCTCAAATGGTAGTGTAGCCTGCGGCAGTGCCTGGTCACTGACTCAGAGTTAATGAAAGCAAGATTTTTGCTTAAAGTTTATGTCATATACCAATGTTGAGCTGGATATTTCAGAAAGTAAAATGAGGCTCAATGTCTAATTCAGAATGGAACACAGAGAGGAAGAGGAGATTAAGGTAATTTTGCATGTTTTTCTAATTTATTTGCAGTATTCTGCATTGTCTGTGTTTTTTTTGTGAAACAGCTGTCTGCAAGTGAAACTAAAATTATCTCTTATTAAATGTAGATTATAGTGTCATTTGCATGGACTAGAATCTTAATCTTCAACATTAGTTCTTTATTTTACACATCCTACCCATGCACAGAAAACCTCTTCATTGAAGTCAATAAATGGTTTCCACTGAGCACAAGAATAAGCAGTCCTGGTAGCTTGCTGCTCCTGCGTGGTTCAGATTGAAAAATCAATTTTCCCCGTTTATAGAGTGATGGTGTCAACTTCTGCCACTACCTTATAACGAAGTTGCATGTCTTTCAGTCAGCAAAGAATAGAAACCTCTCTCTCTGCACTTTGGCTAAATAACCAGCAATGCTTGAACGTGTTTGTTTTTCAAGTCAGTAGTCTCTGGAGGCCCATGACAGGTAGTTAAGGAGAATATGATTTGTTTGCGTTATTTATTTTTCTTACTGCTACGTAGTCAGAGAGAAACATTTGTTTGCCTCCTAGGAAAGAAGCTGGACCTCATTAAAATGAGAGGGGGAAGATGGATGTGAAAGGTGGAGATAGAAGCTTAAAATCTGATGTTTTTCTTTTTTTTAAGATATCCAAAGATAAAACATATGATTACGTTATCAACTACAATGATTCAAAGAAATTTAGAGGGGAAAGACAAGCATGTGCGGCAAAAAATGAGAAAAAGGAAAACAATTCCATATTTTATTTTTAATACACTTCTCTCTGTGCTGTGTCTAAGCTTTTTCTTCTAGGTGTTTACCCATGATTCTTGATCTCCAAGGCTTGTTTAGAAGCTCTTTGCACTGCAGTTTGCTGTTACAGACCTGAAGACTGACAGATGCTCTGATCCTTCTTGATTTGATGCCAGTGGTGGCAGCAGGTAGTGAACTACTCTGTTGCCGCCAACCCATATGGCATGTCCACACACTAATTAGTTCTCGACAGTCAGTCCTCCTGAGCCCACCCATTTTTTGCTTTCATTGACAACTGCCTCATCTCATTAATCAATATTCCTTTCTGCAAAGTTCTTGTGAAGTCAGGTAGCAGACATGTAGCATGTAAAACTAGAAATGTGCTTTTTGTAGCATTGAAGTAGCAGCCAGAAGTCTTCCAGATAGCATGCTGGTATTTTTTCTTTATGGATTGTTTCATGGATTGTTTCAAGACAAACTTCTATCCCTTGGGGAATTTCACACACCTGGGGTCATATTTTTGCTTTCATATAAACCTTTTGGCCTAGCATGCCCTACTCTGTCCAAATCCTGAGGAAGCTCTCTCTCCTAAATCTCAGTTTCTGTTATGTGTTTCTGAAGTACCTTTCCTAGACTTGGACAACTTTCTAGACATTGTGTTTTATTTTTTTATTATTTTTACGTGAACTAGATTGTTACTGTATACAGAGGGGAGTGTTTCAAGCCTGGGACACACAGTTTAAATACAATAATTATCCACAGGGTCTCTATTCCAGTTTCATGAAAATTACACAGCAATCACAAAGCAACTGCACAGCAATGGCTCTTCAGAGCAGTTAGTTATCTTACACCTCTCTTATACGTGTGCCTGTGACAGGACAGCTCACTGGTATTATCCTTCTTCTAGGGATACCTTCTGTGAAATGAATGTTTGTTTAAATATCTGAAGAGGGATATTAAACAGCAAGATATGTGGTTTGCTTTAGCTAAATCCAGAACACATATCAGGACATCACTACTGTGTTGTTTGGGAACCATATTAGCACCAGGGCGTAGCTCAAGCACCATGCCACTAACTTAGGTATGTTCCAGAGCAGGGATGCCTTGTGTCCAGCCAGCTCTGGGTCCTGGGGAGGTGAACCGTATCTATACTAGCCATATTTACATACCTTTACAACTGAAGGGATATATACCCTATATATATAACTGAAGGGATATATACCTATATATAGCACATATACCTAGACTATCCTTCAGCCATTCTCACTGCCCAGACTGCTCTGCAGGGACAAGCATGCTGCATGGTGCAATGCAGCAAGTTTTAAATGGAAAAGAAATAACTATCAAGCTATATAAGTCCTGATGTTTTGCCAAACAAGTGGGTGTTCACAATGGACTAAGGAGAGTATAAGTGATCTTGCAGGTGGTCCTAGGAAATGGAGGAGAGCCTGGGGGTGGCAGCCAGGGAAGCGGATGTGCAGAAGTTTAGGGAACTTACTGTGGGCTTAGTAAACATAAGAAATGTTCACATGCACTCAAACATGCTAGAGATAAGTTCCATATGTTATTGTGGTTAGGCAACCACTGTAAGAAAGCAATAGCAGAAGACTACTTCCTTATTTAGAGTATTTTAAAACAACAGTGAATGTTATTGAAACATAATGAGCCCAGAACTAAAGGCTAACCGAGGATGGAGAATTTCCAGTCTCACATCAATTTGTTCTAACAGTTAATTAACCATACCTGGAAGCCACAAATCCTTTTTTCTGCCTTGAGTTTTCTGAACTTTATTTTCAGATACCAGCTATTGAATTACGCTGTGCTTTTAGCAGGTAGTGTATGGACCATCCCAGGATTATTTTTGTTTGTTTGTTTTTGTTTGTTTGTTTTCCGGTAAGTTGACCTCATGCAGTGGGTATAAGCAACTATTTCCTTCCTCTGTTTGTTTTGTGGATTTCTTTTTGTATATTTTTGTTACCTCTAAAAAGCTACTTTGTTCTATCTTAAAAGTAAGACATTTTCATATTTCTCAAAAGTGGATGGCTATGAAGCAGGGAAACGTAGAGAAAGGTTGATGTGATGTGAGCTGTATGATGATGCTTGTCATATCATATAGTACCATACTCCAAGACAGTAGGTGCCAGAAAACCTGGTGCTAGAGATGGCCCTCCACACTGTTGTGCTTCTATCTGCTCCTGGTATTAAAAGCATGATGGAGATATGAACCAATAAGAGTTCACTTTTTACCATGAGTTATGGTTCAGGAATACAACATAGGCCATGAAGTAAAAATAAAAACTCTGAAAATTCTGAACTGATCTGGATAGCTTTTGCGCTCCAGGGCTAAAGCTTAGTGAGCTGAGTGCATTTACTTGCTGAAAGCCTTCTGCTGAAAATGATTTGATGTTGAGCTATAATTCCAGATTATTACTGCAAATTCTGCCAAGAGAGGAAGCAGAAATTGGCTATTTATTTTTCACCTGGTCTAGACTAAATGAGAATGACAGGCGCTGAGAAAAGAAACATCATTTCACACACCAGGTGCTATTTCGTGGGAAAAAAAGCAGAAATAATTGATGTCTAAAAGAAAGCTACTCATTAGGGTAGACGTATCAGAGAACCTCTGGATGAACAACAGGGTTGACTTTAGTCAGTTGAGGCCATTTTTTTCTCATTCGTAGTGTGTAAAAACATCAGCACTGCATAAAATAGAACTATCCTGAAGCCAACTTCACAGGCCACCCTCTGGGTGAGATAATTTTATATCCAGGTTTTCTTGGGAACTAGACCAAGGTAAAATGCCAGAGCTTTTTTTTTTGCAGTTCCTCTGCTTGTCCTTCCACTGGGACAAGACCACTCACTAAATCTCAGCAGAGGTGAAGGTAAGGAATATAATCTCATTCGGCCCAACCAGTGTCATTTTTGTTCATTATTAGCTTGTCTGTGTCCCTGACTGTTCATCTGAATCTGCTTTGGTTTTCTTCTCTGTCTCCTATGCAGCGTCTTTGAGCTCTCTGACCACAAACAATACTGTGTGTGCCCACAGTGGAGCAAGGCATGGTACCCAGTCATTTAAAGCAAAGAGAGGAGAAATAAGTACCTACATTTATGGATCCTCTTCCTTGGCTCCTGTCCCAGTGTAGCGAAGACTGGCTGCTCCCTACAGCACGGAGAACCCACAGGAGCCCGGGGCTAGCAGGACTAGCCACGGTGCTGCTCAGCTGGCCATACACCTCAGCATCCAAACCCCATAGCATTTGATTAATGCAATTAATTTATTTTACAGTCCCCCCTATTAATTATGATGCTGTGCAAGGAAGCAGGGGCTGTAAGAACACCACTGCATGTGCCTTTGCATCCAGAAGGCAAGGGCATTACCCCACCTATGTGCACTCAACCAGGTGAAGGTACTGCTGAGATGTGTTGTAGTGAGTCCCTGTGGGCAACAGATCTACCTAGGTAAGAAGAGTGGCCACTACAACAGCCAATTGCACATTCTAGCCACTGTGTCCTACGTTTTTGCTCCTGAGGGGGGGGAAAAAAAGAAAAAAAAAAGAAAAAAAGAAAAAAAAAATACAGACAGCAGGTAACAGTAGACTAGATGAGGAACCTGAGAGCAATGTTGCCTTACCTTTGCAGGTAGCATGAATGAAGGGCCTACACACTCGTATTTCCCCTATCTCCTGTATAGGGAAGGAATTAAAGCAGTTCTCTCATAGGCAGAAGTTACAAGCCACAAAGTATGGGAATTAAGTAATTCTATTTAAGCAGAAGCATTTCTATAAACATCTGCATTTAAAAATGGCATGCAACTATTCTTTTTAATGCTCTAGCTGCCTTCCCACTCACACATGCATTTTTCAAATCCATTAAAAAAAGCTAATTGTGCACCCCTTCAAACTCAGGCATTACAGGTACAGATGGGTTCTCTGTATTTTGAAAACTGCCATAAATGAATTATGCAGGTGGACAAATAGGCACTCTTTCAGAGCTGTGATTGCTTATTATTGTTTCCAGGGAGTTTATTTCTATAGCAAGGTAGCGATTCATTCACCTCACACTCTCTCAGTCTTTCAGTAATCTCTTCAGTAATCATTGCAGTCAGATTTATATTTCAGCTTTTTTTGATTTAGGTGACTATGCAGCGTATAAATAGAATGTATTACTTTGTAATTATTAGACCCTTTAAGATTCTGATCTTTAACTCAAAAGGAAGGTGTAGAGTGTTTATTTTTTGTGGACAGGACTATCGCAAGAGTAACCTTTGTGTCACCTCCTTGGCTGTGTGTTGACAGACATGGCTGTCTATTCTGAGCTGTTGTGAGGATGACAGGAAGAGCTCGATGAAACTTCTGTTTGGAATGGAATTTCTGTTTAGTGGGAACTGTGACATTTGGAAACTTGTTTTCCCTCTAAAACAGAATGATTTGCAATGCCTTTGGAAATCCTGCAAGCATCTAGGCCGTTTTAAAAAGCATCATTCTACCTTCTAGAGAATCTCATATGGCACAGAAATGATGGGAAAATCAAAGCGTCACCAACTTTCTGATAGGGTTTCTAGGTAAAGTCCTGCCTAAACGAGCAAACATCCCAGTGTCAGCCTCAGTGGCTTTTCTGTGTCTTTGAGTGGAGAGTGAGCATCAGGGCAGCTACTGCTTTTCCCTACAAAAAATCTTCCTTATGGAGCTGGAGAAAGGCTGGCTTGTCCCATGAAGACAAAGTTCTTTCTGTTCTCTGTCTCTATCAAGGCGATACAGCCGCAGGGCAGCTGCATTTCAGCAGTGCCACTAAAGTGGCTTTAGGTTTTCTGCAGGTTCAAAGAAAAATTTCTTAATAGTGAGGCTGACAGAGCGCTGGAACAGGCTGCCCAGAGAGGTTGTGGAGTCTCCTTCTCTGGAGATCTTCAAAACCCACTTGGACGCAGTCCTGTGCCACGTGCTCTAGGTGACCCTTTCTGTGCAGGGGGGTTGGACTAGATGATCTCTAGAGGTCGCTTCCAACCTTAAGCATTCTATGATTCTATGATTCTAAAGATCCTGAGGAGCAGGAGATGACACAGGTGGAGTTGGGGTTGGGCAGAAAATCACAAGCTACGGTAGCAGATCCAGGGCTGGTAGGATGATGGGGGTAAATGAAGAGAGAAGTAGTGGAGCTATGTAGGGATGATACTTAATGGGAATGGAAGGAAGTAAAGGCAGCTCTAATGAGGCTGCTGTCAGAATGATGGGGGGTTGAGCTGAGATTAGTTGGGATATCTCTAATATTGATTAGTAGTTTCTGTCCTGTCAGGGGTCCCTGGACATGCACATTACTCTTAGGCTTCCAGGAAAAAGCTGGCTTGTCCAGAGATATTCTCACCAACTGCGACACTGCCAAGGGCTTTGCTGCTGTGGCCTCTTAGGGAAATGAATTCCCTGAGGAGACATCTGTCCTCTTGCCGATAACTTTGACAAACCAGTAGCAGATTTCAACCTGATTTGTGTCTCAAAGGCAATGGAATTCCAACAATTCTTTTAGAAATGGATAGCTGGAGGAGGGCCCTGGGGTTTCAAACATTTCCAGGTTTGTTCCTATGAATTTTTGTCATTATTCTCATAAACTCTGATTCTCAGTTGCTCAGGCGAATTGCAACCACTGACAAAATGCTCTGAGAGGGGAAGCAGCCTGTATGCAGAGACCCTTGAAACAGAAAATCCATTTTAGAAGCGACTGCATAGCTGAATGAACCCAATATTGGAAACTGGGCTTCTTTATTTTTAAAGGCTGCTAGCTGGATGCTAAATCCTAGATGATTTGTTTTGCCCATTATATCTTTTTCTTCTTCAGCGACATTACTTTGCAGAGAAGAACATTCACTTTGCCTCCCAATGAAACGAAGCCTTCTCAGGCAAAGAACATTTTGCAAACAGTTCAAGAAAAGACTGATAGATCGTCCCATCTTCCAAAGGTGAGTGGGAGAAATCATACTAGAGTTTGGCCCAACCACTATGTGAGGCAGAGCTGCTGCATCTCCTGGTGACACTTGGGAGACAGGAGATGCCTGACCACTATCTCTGGCCATGGTGATATTTCCTCTTTTACTGACTTACGGCTGAAAATTATATCCTAAAGTACTTTTGTACTTCAATTCCAATATCTCTGTTCACAATCTGTATCTGATTTTTAGTGGTTTTTTTTCCATCTGCTGTCAAAAATACATCTTTGTTATTTTAGAATAAATTAAAGCAAAACTCACACCAGGACACACTTATCTTGGCATTCTGCTCTGGGCATTTTCTTTCTGTCTTTCCTTAATCCTAAAAATATTGAAGTTTTCTTCTTCCTGTTACTTATGCAACTTTTAGTACTGCCATGTCAGGTTCTGTCGTGAAAACTGATAATGAAAGTACCACTTTTTTTTTTTTTTAAATCCTCATTCATTAATCATAGTGACATCTCATATTAACTAGTTAATGTAAAAAGGCTTCGGGCATTTATAAATCTATCATTTCAGAACTAAAATGAAGCAGTAGTATTTCAAGAAACCAAAAGAAAAATTCATCAAGAGCAATTTACTCTTATGTAACTTTTCCAAAAATATCCACTCTACATGTAGAACAATACACTTTTTAAAAGTAAAATTCAAAACACCCAAGAGAATTTACATATGAAAGCCTGGCTGCTTTCTAGGCAGAATGTCAGATCTCTATTGAATCCTTCTCATTCCGTGGACCTCTTCCATGCAATCAAAAAATCCTTTGGACTAAATAGGTAAAGACCCTTGCAATAATTTCTCTAATGTTTTTGAAGGCAGTATGCATAGTTGCTTGCTAGCAGTTATGTTGTTGAGCAGCAATACAGCATATATGATATATGAATGATATATGAATGATATATATGAATGATGCCTTGCCCAGTATTAGTCCTCAAAATTAAGTGGGGTTGGGTAGCGTAACATGAGTAAATGTGGGGATCTGAGTAGTTCTTATCAGAATGCAGACTTACTAGATGGCGTTTTCAAACTTGTGTATTTTTTGTCACCATCATTAGGGGAAATTCTGTGCAGTATGTTCAAGATCCAAATGCAACAATAAAACGTACTAAAATGCTATGTCACCAGGGAAACCCCTTTTGCCAGAAGACAGTCTGGTTGACAAGCCTGAGATAATTTTTTTGAGAATAATCAAGTAAGTGGAAATATTAAATGTTCAAAAGAAGAAGACAAATAGACAAATCTTCAAAAATTAGGGCTAGAACAGTGGCTCTAGAGTTGGACATCTCAGGTACATCTATCCTGGAAACATCTCATTCTGAACAGAGTTTTCTTGTAGAATTGCTTCTACAGAATATTTTGCTGCCATTTTTTTCGGGGACAGAGAGAAATACCTCTTTTGACTGCAGTACGTATGAGGACAGTTTTCAGACGTACCTTGCATCTGCATGTTGTACTGCTGTACAATAGCAATGTATTGTGGCAGTGAAAAAGTTGGATGCCATTAGTAACTTCCAATCCATGTGACCCTTTACCAGGGCACCTGGCTTCCTAGCATTGCTCCTTGCCTTTGCTGAATGTGCCTGTGCAGTCTCGGGTACTTGTCCAGGTGCATATTAAAGAGTTCATTACAGCATTACAGGTCAAATTAATTATTTAGTCTGTGTGAGTCTCGAATTCATTGCCTTATCTTCACTGAGAGCAAGAGGATGGCTACATGAATAAATTACTACCAGACAAGATAAGCAATGCACTTAAAAAAAAAAAAAAAAAAAGTGCCAGCTGCCTCATGGAGCTTGTCTATTTGCATGCTTTCACTCTTGAAAGATATGAAGAAAGCTGAGATAACATGCATTTCAAGGTATGTAAGCTGCCTTGCATTTCCCTTTTGGCAAAAAAGGGTTCCTGGGAATGGTTCCTATGAGGTAGCTGACATGTTTTAAATCTACAATCTTTTGATATCTTAATATTTTGTGCAATGACTCACAGAATATGGGAATGAAAAGAGCTGTACACTGTTCTTGCCCCAATTAATGACGTCTTTCTTAAATTACAGCTGATTCCTCAAAGAACTGAATATTTGGTAAGAGTAGGGCAAGTTGGTGCTAATAATCAGGATGCTCCATATTCATCTCTTTAAACTGTGGATAATAGATGTGAGTGACCTCAAAAGGTTATATATGATGTAATTCATTCCCGGCCCATAGACAGGATCAACAATAGTTTTGTCATTCTTTAATGTTTATCTAACTTTTCAATGCCCTGTGCAGTGTAACTTTCACAAACAGAGCACTGTAATTCATGGTAGTTCAGTGCTTGTAATTAAAGTTTTCATAGTGTCTGATCTGAATTTTCTTTGTCCTGTCTACCATAGATATGAAGAAGACATAACTTTTTTTTTTTTTAGAGGTTTTGAAAATAGTCTTGTGAGACTTGAAAGAGTCTATGAACTCAGACTATTTAGAGTTGCCCTTCATTCTTCCAAAGAACTTTGATTCCTTCAGTTTGCCTCACAGGCAAACAGGCAACAAGAAGCAATATTTTCTACATGCCTGTCAGTCTCATTGCTCCTCTCTGGACTTTTTCCACTTCTGCACTCTATTTCTGAACCACCTTTTTTGCAAAACTGCTACATAATCATTTGTTCCCCATCCTGTTCGCTTGATTACTCCTCTTTATCTTCAGAACCTTTCACACCGAATTTCACTCTATTTTGGGAACATTTCTCCAGCTTGTCAAGATCTTTATTAAATTGTTAGCCAGTCCTACAATCTATATACAGTCATTTCTAGTTTTGTATTAACTGCATTTTTAATAGGCATAATGTGCATCTATCATCTACCTTATAAATTAAAATGTTTTACAGCCTTGGAGGACCCTGCTTGACAGGTCTTTCATTTTTGTCAGTGAATCCAGTGAGTTAGTCTTTGGATATGATTAGCCAAACATTTTTTAGCATTTTCATTTAGACCACATTTCCTTGTCAAACAATCCCAAGGCAAAATTAATAGACTTACCAAAGCCTAGATATGCAGTACGTACTGCCTCTTTCCATCCACAGAGACAGATGGCCCTGTCATACAAATTTCCTGGTAAGATCAAAACAGATTGTTCTTGACAATTGACTGCTATTCACTTCCTTTCTTAGAAGTTGTTTTCTAATCAATGCTTTCTCCGATTGCTCTTCTTTTCCTTCCTTTTAAAGACAGAGGCACAATTTTGGTTTTACAGAGTCTTTCAGTGTTGTATCTACCCTCTCTACAGAGTCCTGTAAGCGCAGTTAGTTGTTCTTAAATTGCTTCAGACAGTTCTAGTTTCCAAGGTGCCCTTGGAGAATGAAACCCTCAACTTCTATGTTTCATTTCAAAGTTTAATGAATAAGACTATTTGGAATGAATTTGCTCTTTCTGATTTACGTTGAACAAGACTGGAAACACAAAATTTGTTTCCTTTTGGGTGGTATTGTTTTGACTCTTGTGATAAAAAGTAACAGTTACAAAAGTGATACAAAAAGCATTATTCATTTTCAAGATAGTGCCAAGATCAAATTAAAAATGAAAAATTTATTCCATGGCTCTTTCTGTGGCAATGTCCTCTTTTCCTGACTGATTGATTGTTTTTATTCATTATTTATAAACTAGTTTAGCTTATTTCTTATGCACACCAATGCCATACAAAAAAAAAAAAAAAAGGAAAGCCAATCTGTCTTTGGTATGTTATGTAGAGTGTAGTCTGCAGCTTACTTCATTAACCTTATACTGAGAAAATGTGAGAAATCGCATATAATTCCTTGATTCTCATAGCCAACCGCAGCTAAAATTCAAGATGGACTTTCTCTAACATGGTTGTCTCCTTTGTAGATCTGCTCAATGGCTCTTTTTCCAGAGTTTTCCACAACATTCATGGGCAGAAATGATAGGCCGTGTATCCAAGAGCTGATTGTGGCGTATCTGCGATAGCAGAGGACAGTTTTTGCAACTGAATTCTCTGAGGGAAATTTGGGTCTTTTTTGTTCTTGTTAGTTCCAGGTGTTAGCTTTCAGGTGGTCATTATGGTCCATCTTCTTATTTCATCTTTCATATGGTTAGTAATCACAGTAAGTCAAAAGACAGTACTTAATTTCTTTAAAATTTGTGTTGGCTTTTTTTTTTTTGTCTTTTCTCTGATATATTTCAGCATTTGAAATATTCAGGTGGTTCCTTTAATATATTTCAGTCCATGAGAACTCCTGATCAGTCAACCTGCTGCATGTATTACCAGTCATTTCTTCTTTCATGGTATATTGCCTGATTTCCTCTGTGTTTCTGTGATGGATGTGCTTACCTTTGATCAACATCCTAGCTTGAACAATGTCAGAATTTCTCATAAAGTTGTTTACTCAACATAAGCTTTAAAAATTATGAGTGCCCTCTCCACAAAAATTGATTCACTTATAGGAACCTAAGGATAGGTATCTCTATCCTTACAAACCAAGGGGTTTTTTTTATTTGGCAGAGGTGAACCTGTGGGAGATGTCATTAAACTGATGCTACAGTGAAAGACTGTGAAAGTGTTTAAATAATTATGTTGGTTGGAAGGTCAATAAAAACATAAATTGAGAGAAATCATATAGTTTTTAGTAGATCTTGTTAATCTTATGGAGATACAAATAAGCTATTTCAAATGAGAATTTCTTGTGCAGATATTCTACCACCTTTGTCTCATCAGCCAGCAACAGCTGGGTTTGCTGAGGCCTGCTCTGAGTTGTGCTTGGCTGTATCAATGCACAAGTTGTTCTTCTGATAGTAGTAGGTAGTGAATCAGTCCAGGGTCTACTCTTCTCAGTGTATCTCTATGGGTTGCTATTATGATGACTTCACTTCCATCTTGAATGGGTGCTATGTGGAGGGCTAAGTTTAATTTGTCATAATTCTTTTTCACATACATACAGGCTTTTTAATTGATATTTAAGTCAATCTTATCCAGGAGAGTAGTGAAAAACAAATTTATGACTCATGGCCTGGTTTATGACTTCAAGACTTGACTTATTTATCCTACTAATTCAACTACATAAAGATTGAGAGGGGATATTAGAAATTAGCTCAGTTTTGAAAAGGACTGTTGAATGAGATCTCTGGAGGTTCTTTCCAACTTAAATGTTTCTATGATTATATATAGTTCTCCTTACAAACTAAAAATAGCTAACTGAATAAAAGAGGTTTCTAAGGAAGCTGAGAATTTTGGCTTTGTTTTTCATTTCAAGAGAAGGAACTAGTTTCTTTATTTGTTTTCCTTTCTGTCTTTTGCATATTAGCATTGCAGGCAGATTCTAGCAGATGTGTTTGTTCTGGGAGAAGAAGTAATGACAATTATGGTCTAGTGGGGTCGTATCATCCAGTACTGACCAGAGCCTGTACTCTTGAACATGGTGTGTGCATGCCGATGCATCCCTGTAGACTTTATCAGGCTGACCTGTATACCTGAAGCTATTCCTGAGGTGATGAGCGGGAAGATAAGATGATTCTCCTGGTTTTGTGTTCTTCCAGTGGTTCATGGGCTGATTTCTAACATAGGCAAAATTCCCAAAGAAGGAAAATAGAATGAAACTTGAGGAAACTGAGGTAACGATGTTAGAAGATGAAGTTCTTACATAGTGGTGGGGACACAGTTCTGCTATGGTTACCATCTATATGGTATGTCTAAATATGTCTAAGGACAGGTAAGATGCAAGCATATCTTTACAGTACAGGTAGTAGGTAGGATTCAATTATTATCTGTCTTCTAGGGAACTTAAGAGGTAGGTTCTTGCTGGACTGACCAAGATACAATGTCAGGAAGATGCAATGGAGCTGGTAGTATTTCAGCACTGAGTCTTACTTGATTGTTTTGACAACCTTATCCTCATACTAAAACAGCTGTCTTGCTGGGTCGGGGGAATCTAAAGCAAATGTGATCCTATATCTTGTATAGTTGCTCTTAAGATCTCAAGGAGATAAACTGTATTTGTTCTGACTACATGTCTGATGAAGTTTCTGGGGGAATGTTTTCCTGGTGAACTGAGTAACTGGCACTTTCTGTGTCATGCTCGACAATGAAATTAGTGCCTTGTACTTTCAAAGTATGTCATCAGTCAAGTATAAATCACAGGTGAAGTGCTCCAGTTTATTGCCATTATTGCAATAAGATTTATTTATTTATTTATGTATTTATGCAGCTGGAGTCATCTTATTTGTTTTGCTGGTATTCAGCTCTGTTACATTTGGGGAAAGTACATGAATTTATATTTACTTTCTGGATGGAAATAAATTCATCTGTAATGGCTTGGCAAGTAAATAGCATTTCATTATTTCTACACTTTGTGTTATTACATCATGTTAAACATCTTATAGAGGTACAAATAAACATAAATTCAATACTGGAATAATATGTGTTGAACAAAATATTCATTTTGGAGTACTAGAAGTCACTCTTCTTGAAGAAAGATCTGTTTCCAGTGGACATGAGTTTTCAGATAAATCCAAATTTTATAAGGAGCTCAGCTTTCAGACTTAAATAAAGTGGGAGTTTAATAACATCCAACTTCTAAATTTCCCTCACATGTGCCAAAGGATAAACAAAGGATTTCAAATGTCAAACTCTTTTAAAAACTTGGACACTCATTTTGTTTCATGCTTTTTGAAAATTATGCCTACAATGTACATTCTTTATGGTCTGATCAATGTGCATGGCATCACATCTGTGGACTATTATTTTCATTCATAACTATAAAGCTATTCTGATAAAGAGCTTAATGCCTTTGAAAGTACATTATGTGAACAGACATTTTTGAATAGTTTTTCCAAGACTAGAAGTAGAAATTTGGAATCTCAAGTATTCATTCTCATTATGTCATTTTCTCTAATGAAATCCTCCCAGGACTGACATATTTGGAGATAAACAACAATTAATAACTCACAGTGGCCAGAGGGAAGCAACGGCCGGTTGCACTTCATTGCACAGATATAACAACTAATGGGTACCATGGACACAAAATTGAAAGAGCTAGCCACTAGTTAGTTCTTCATAAATTCAATCTCAGTTTGACTAAAATTTGTCTGCAAACATGTCTTGCTAATGTAATATAAAGATACTGATTTCTCTAACCATTAGCTTAAGAATACAATCTAGAATGATCCTGTTCTGCTATGCACATTGGTAGTTACTTTGCTAAAATCGATCCATTCTCTGACTCTTCAGTCTACAGCTGTTTTAACCATCTTGTATGTAATATAAAGAACAAAACATTCTGAATTCCAGTCTCTTCCACATATTTTTGTCTTCCTGAGACTTGTTGTGTTCAGACACACAGTACCCTCATTTTATTTCTCAGATTTTGCCATCATGCAAAGTGACCATTAGATCCATTTAGTAATTGCATATGCAAATGCAGTACTTCCATACTCAATATCCAACAACTTCCCTATAGTCAGGCTCTTTCCAGTTCCCACTAAACTTTACTAAAATGCAGCTAAGGAAATTGAAAACTTCTTCCTTTCTTTGACTGTTCTGTGTCTCTGATCTCTTAATACCTTCCAGTTTTCTAAAGATCAACTAAAAAATCCCTTTAAAGGGCATGACCATATTCTCATTGATCAATAGACTGAAATTATTGTCCTGATTAGTTCAGTCTCACAAATCCATCCAAATTTGTCCAAAATGCTCTGATTAAAAATCATTACTTCTTGGACTACTCAGGTCACATCACTCCTAGAATTGCTTCTTCTGTCTTCACATTAAACTCAGGTTTAATGATCACATTTTCCAGGTCCTTTCTATGCTCAACAGAAAATCCTATCAGAACAAGATGGACGTGCAGTGATGCTGTCATCTCCAGTGATTTGCACTGTCTTTTTTTCTTGAGGTACTGAAGTAGTTTTCTTCAATGAATTTGGATAGTGTACTCCAGCACCAAGATGCAGTTTTATCAGTTATGCTGCTCCTTTACAAGGAACTCCACAACTTCTGTTAATATTGCTTCAGAGGATTTTGATCCTGTCACCTGTACTTTTCATTTAGGCTTGGTATTTTTACTGGGGTGAAAATGAGCATCCATACTCTATTTACTTTTTTCCTCTCATTTGACATATATGCTTCTATATCATTTCATGTCATGTCTTTTCTGATTTATAGACTCTTGACCTACCTAATCCTTCTTCTTGCAGAAGCTGTACTTTGATTTTCATTAACTTTCATGATTATATATTTTCCCTGTTTCTTGTGCTTATTTTGAAATGCATGACCTTCCAGTTTCTGATATGCGATATAGATACATCCCTGTACAAAATTGGACTGCTCATGCACTTTACTTCAGCAGACTAATTTTCAAAAAATATGTCTACCTCTGAAAATGTTGACTGACATCCTTGAAATATGTGTCTATCCATGTTAGGCTATAAACAATATGGACCAGGTACTAATTTCTATTTAAGTACATCTATATTAATGTTGAATAATAATTAAATAAATATTCAACTAACATTCAAAAGGAACATTTATCATAGATAAATAGTTATCATAGAGAATAACTACAATAGTAGTCAAAGACCTCTGCAATGGAAAAATCAGTTTAATTTATTGCATATTAGCAATTTTGAGCAGTTGATGAATTTTTTTAACATAGTGCATCAATTTTTGGAGTTTATCTGGAGTTAGTCTAGTGTCTAACAATAAGAATTTAGAACATTTGGACTTTGGGAAAAAAAATGGAAACTTCTTGCAAGAGTTCAGGGGGTTGTCTTAGCTGTGGTTCTTTGGTAGCAATTTAAAGTTGATTTTTGCATGACTTGGTGAAAAGAGCTACATTTGCTCTAAATACAAAACTTCACAAAGTTATCAATGTAGATTTTTTTGATGTATAATATGAGCTGTTCCAGTTAGTAGACTATGAATACTTTATTTTGGGGTTTATGACCTTATACCATTCAATATTTGCATACATTTGATAACGAATCTTTTCCCATTTTTTTTCTTTCTTTTTTTTTTTCTTTTTTGTCGACAGGTGTTTCTTGTTCCTTGTGCATTATTTTCCCCTAAACATGCATTATTTATTTTTATTTGTCACAAATCATCTTATCTTGCAGTGTGCTGAATTATAAATACACTGGAGAGTTAGTTGAGCTGCCTCCAACTGCCGTGAGATTTTTATCTATTCTCATCCTATTTCTGGAAACTAATAGCATACAATTAAGGTGGCTTTGGTGAAACCTAAAATCAGCACCCAGGACATGAATATATTTTTGAAAAATATTGCTGGTGAATAGGCTGAAAAGTATCCCTAAAGGATGCTGGGAAGAAGAGATGGAAAACACTTTTATAGATTTTTTTTTTTTCTCCAGAGGAATGAATCCAGAGGAATGACATCTCCAGGAGTCATTGAGTGGAGAATGAATGTTAAAATAGATTGAACTTTAGCAAACTCTGTGAAATTGCAAAAGTGGGAGGGTCTGTGACCCGCAAAATAGCTTGTCTGTTGCATTGAAGTAGAAGCTTTTCTTAGGTAGTGTCTTTGAGTCTTGGTCTCCACCTGAACTGTGCATAAAACCGCCAAACAGCATATGGAGTCTGTAGTTGTTTGTTTGTTTGTTTGTTTTCCTTTGGTATTCTGACACTGTTTGCTCAGCGTAGATTTAAATATACAGTGAAAAGTAAATACTAATTTTGCAGATAAAGAACCATGATGAGAATCCAACATTTTCAGTTCTGAGGGAGTAAAATACATTCTGTCTAAAACCCCATAAATAGAATTAAAACTATTTCAGAGCTTTTCTCAGGCCATATAAAACCAAGGAAGTGAAGGGGTCACTTCTAAAATCCATTATGTAAATTCTGTGGGGCATGTCATGAAGGATGCCGTGAAAGTGCTTTAGACTGTGATAGCAGTTGTTGAAGCTTACTGACTACATGTAAAAGCCACAAGCATCTCTCTAGTGGTGGGGTATTTCCAGCATACATTTCCTGGCATATTTGTTTTAATATCTTGTAAAATTCATGCTAGTCAGTAGTTTTCAAATTTGCTATAATGTGGATAGCATCTTAATAGAGTTTGTAGACTGACCTCTTTGTAAATGTACAGTAACTCATAGCAATGACAGCTGTTGAAAATGTAAGCAATTATTATTAACTATTTTTGGGATGAAGTGCTGGCATGTTTCTGAAAAAGTATAATTTTACTCTTTTCTAACCTCCATCCATCTGCAGCATTTTCTCTGCACTGTCTTTCCTGCTATAAATGCTTCTCTGCCATTTGGACTACTGATTTGCCCACCTGCTTCTACATCTTGGTTACCAAACTGCTTTTTTTGTCTGTTAATCTAACACTGCTTGGCATTACTACTTCCTACCTCTCTGCACTTGTATTGCCCTATAGTATCTTTGGGAATAATCCCAGGTCCAGTTCTGCAGCTGGATCCCACCCCAACAAGCTCTCCATGTCCTTTCCTCTCTGTGTATTAGAGTCTCCAGGGAAGAAACTCGATTTTCTTGTTCAATTGAGAGCATAAAAACATAGGACTGAACAGAACCACAAAAGTCACCGAATTGTTTTCCTTGTATACTGATTGTGTAGCCCAGGGATGCACAGCACATCCAGTCCATCTGCCTCTACTTGCCAGAGGTGCCAGTGTTTCCAACATATTTTGACAATCTGCAGATACAGATTCCTGGCTTATCCAACCACTACACCTCAGCCCAGATATTTGTAACCCACTGAATGACAGGGAATGGTCATTTAATAGTTGTGGTTGATGAAGATTGCTTTGTAGGGCATTTCAAAATAAATGGAAGCAAGAACTTGTGGGCAGATCGATGGAGGAATAGTAAATAACACTGGTGATATTTAGATTTACTGTGCACACCGGAAAAGCAGTCCTGCAAGAGGATCAAATAAGTGTTTTCCCATTAGATGCCAGGTGCTTCTGCACCAACTGACAGTGGTAGAAGAGGAAGATGCTCAGCACCACACAAGAAACGCTCTGGACAGTTTTCCTTTGGTTTGCTGACTCTCATCCACATCAAGCTTTCAGCTTGCCTCCTTTCTTCTTTTGCAACAGTCCGTACAGAGCATCGAAGATTATATTTTGACTGCAGTCAATCTAAGTTCCTTCATTATTAGATCAATATTTTTAGCACTGTTCACAACTCTGGTTATTTTTAAATTTTTCCAGTGTGGATCTTACAGGCATACTGATTAAAAGCTGATTATAAACTGTCTGAAACTGGATTACTATAAACCAAGAGAAAAAAAAAAGGTAAAAAAGGAATGATGAAAGAGTAAAGAATCAAGCAGTTCTGAATTTCCTTAAATTTAATAAATCAACAACATTCTCCATAATATGAATGACAGCATTTATAAAAATACATATTACTTGCAACCAAATGATGCAGCTGTAAGTGGCATTGTCTGTCAAAAGAGGAGTCACCACATCTCCATAATTTGTCACATTTTCTTGTGGTCTGTAGTAGAGCTTGGGAAAACAGGGGAAGGCTGGAGAGTGGCAGACAAGGCTGGTGCTAGCAAGGAGAGTACGTGCTGACATGCTTGTCAGGACATAAGGTGTGTTTATGTGTGTTTATGTGTGTTTATGGGGGTCATGCTTTCCAGAGAGTCCAAGGTGGTATTCTCCTGTGTTTAGCATCCACATGTGGGACAGGTTCTCCAGAAAGCAACAGCTTTGCAGAAGCAAAGCAAGAGTTCCCTCAGCAAACCAAGAAGTGTCTGAAGACAGAGGAACACAATAAATTGAGCTTCTCTGTAAATCTGAGTCAGACAGTCAGCAGTATTTAATCACAGTAATCATCAAGCTAAGGAAAAAGTATGAATTAAAACACGTGACATTGCACCTGTGTATCTCTGGCCATGGCTTTCCTTTATTTATTTATTTTTCTAAGAAAGGCTTTTGTGGTACTGAATTATTTGTATTCATTATTGTTCTTATTTCTCGACTTAGGAGTGACTAGTTCATTCAGAAATTTTCTCTGAAGTGCTTTCTATGAAGCAAAAAAAAGTTAACATGTAAAGGCTTTGTTTTCTAATGGTACTGCCAGTGAAATACAGTTTAGATACATTTGTTTTTTTAGAATAATGTAACGCCCCTTCATCAGCTTCTCTTTAAATTACTTTTCCCTTGTTCCCATTACCAGTGCACTTCTGTGAGTCTCCATTTCCAGAATATATAGAGCCAATGTGAGACTGACAGAAAAAAAAGCATTGTTTTCTGAAGGAAAAGTGAATATATGGTAGTTTTTACTAGCATTCTCCCTGATTATTGTGCTGAAGGTGTGAGCCTATATAGCTGAGTGCCCAATTCATTTTTAACAGCATGACCTGTAAATGTGCAAAAGCCCCAGATCTGCTTTTTGCTGTTGAAAGTTTGGGGAATTCTGGGGCAGAATAGTCTGAAGTATATCAATATTTAAAGATAGCTAATGATGTTTCATGAGTCGAATCCTGTGGCCCTGTCATCACTGTTCCTGACCTCTATAGTTGTGGGAGTTTTACGTGAGTAAGGAAAGTGGCAGAAGATCTCTGATAAAACAAGTGAACAAGCAAGCAAACCAAACAATTTTTTTTTAGGAGATGGAGTCCAGTGAAGCATGAATTAAGGAACTAAATAGTAAATTAATCATTTTGAATACACTGATCAGTGTTCCCTGTTTTTACTGGGTTATAAGAAATATGTAGCTATTTCCTCTTCTTTTAATATTTGGATTAATTGTGCTTAAGTAGCTTTTGAGAAAAAAAGGCAAGTGTTAATTAAAAAGTGACTAATTAGATTTACTAGAAGAACAAAGTAATGGGCTTTCCTGGGAACCCAGTTCCCCATTAAGTTTTTATGGAGAGTTTAAGTGTCTGTCTGCTATTGAACTACCGAGATTGCGTTGAGAGCAGACCCTCATTAGCTAGTATCTTGAAAGAAGGTAATAATTTCTGCCAAGTAGAGAGTAGCATGTTTTCTTGAATAAAATCTTCCCTATATGCCACTTTGGCCACTGGTCTGTGGTGGCATTTAGGCCAATAAACAAGACCACCTACATGGGTGTCCCTGAGGTACCAGGACCTGATGCAAGACTTAGATGCTCTTGAGTCCAAAACAGAGTCTTAGGCTGTGCAGTGAACCCTAATGCTATTTCCTGTAAACTGTGAAAGATTAGTTTTTCAGTAGTTTATTGAAACTTAGGTAATCATTCGTTTTGAATAAATAAATTATTCTATGAGAAAATTATAAAGTGCAAAAACTGAAACATTTTACAATGACAGGAAAAAAAATGGCAAGGATTATCAAAAGGATTTAAGAGTTAGCTACTCAGAAAACATTAAATGTTGCAGTGTCTTAGCTATGAGTTTGCATTTCTTCGCCTTTTTTTTTTAAGGATTTCCATTATAATGTCAGATTTGCTCATTCCTAGTCATATCTTAAACCATGCAGGATCATCGTGATCACCTACTCTGATTTCCTGCATTAAAAAAATAAAAACAAAATGCATGCAATAAGACATTAGCAAGTAATTTCTGTATCAAGCTCACAGATATCAGAGGGGTGTTTTTTCAAGAAAGAGATCTAATCTTGATCCTAATATTAAAAAATGAATGCACAAACTAGACTGAAAAGAGGCTGTATTTACCATGCCTTTTGCAAAGCCTAACTCATTACTACTACAAAATTTGCAACTTTAGAGTGTTCATTCACTCTATATATTATAACCTGTATATAAATTATACATCTGATTGTATCTGACAGCTGAAAAATGTCTTGTCAGAGAAAAACTCTCACTGTTCTTCTCCCAGGGCATTTTTCCTGGTGAATAAGAGGAAAGGTATTAATGAGATTTATTTCACTTTTGCTGATTTTTATTAGACTTCTTTCAATAAGGACGAAAATATTCACATAGACTAGAGAGACTGCTTGTTTTTATAAATATATATCATTATGCTTTACTAATCTTTGCTTATAAGGAAATAACAATTGATAAGTAGAAGTGTGCATTGTATTAAGGGTAAAATCTGATAAAAATGTCAGACTTCACAGTACCTAGGTTTTAAGCCAGTCCAAATGCAGAGTTAGGCAGGTAGGAACATTACATATTTTTCAGAAATCCTCAGGATCATCTCAAATCAACCTGCATCTCTTCTTTTCCGATAAGAAGCTGCCTGAAGTTAGACAGTATGAAAAACTGAGAACAGGAAGGTCACACAAGTCTTCCCTTTCTTCAGAGGTTAGCCTGATTCAGGGCTCAACTGTCTTCAGCCACCTGGCCCCCTTGCTGTGTTTCCTATTGTGCAAATGTACGCACAGTGGTTGCTTAAAAGAACTAAGGAAGATTCAGGATTTTTTACTCTTTTTTCTTTTTCTTATGATACCTTTTACATCACTGTCTACGGTTTTATAATGGTAGTATCTCTTAAGTGACATGTGAGATGCACGTTTATTGTCCTTAATAAGTCTGTGGGAGAAAAAGCCCTCCAAGGCCACCTGTTTTGTCCTCAAGATTACCATGTATTTTACTGCTATTGACTGCATGCCATCTTGACAGGATACACAATTTATTTTATAATCATCTTGTGTTCATTTGGCTTCATTTAATTTTACAGTTTATTGAAGTACACAGAAAAGCAGGAATTCCGGAAACAAAAAATATATTTGTGCCTCAAATATAAACAAATGCTGCTGAAGCTCATGCTTTGGATTGATTCAGCCACGCCAAGCTTCTGCCAGGAAAGCTTGCCTATGCCCAGACTCAACACGAGCCTCGTTGTCTGGCTGCTGCTGCTGTAAACAAAGTTACTCATTGGTGAGCAGCCCAGAGAATATTCATAGGGAATGCAGGCCCTCAAAAAGAGAAAAAGTCTGAAGAAACAGATGATGAATTGGATAAACTGAAAGAATGTGATATGGATAATAGAACTGGATTTCATTTTAATCCAGGACTGTATGTAGTTCATTAATGAACTGTAAAATCACCTGAAAGGACCAAATGTATATATAATATATATTATTAAAAAATGAAAATCAACAAACATCTTTTCAATAGTTACTTGAGCAATGCAAACTTCTTTTAGATTGATAGGTTGAGTTATATGTCTTGCTCGTGGATTTTGATGAATAATATTATCTGGGAAATAAAAAGAATCAGTCATATTTTATTGGACATGAATTAGTTTTATAACTTAAATTGAATCACCAGTCCTAGAGACCCTTCATGCCTATAAGTCATTTTAGTGAAGGCGAAAGAGTCACTTGGGTGCCTGGAGTAATCACTGGTGTATTGAGGAACAGGCTTTATTCTTGAGTTTCATACCAGACTCTAGAAAAATAAATTCCAACCCGTGAGCTATTCAGACTGGTATTTGCTGTACCTAAATGAGGGATCTAGGCTGTGTAAATGGATAATGGAGTGAGGGTACATTCCTGCAGAGCAGGAATCAGAGCACCTCATTTAATAGCCTCATTTAATGGATTGGCTCATCTATATGCTCTGAATGCATCGTGGGGATGTCTATCTCTCTGTCTCTCTATCTCTCTTTGATTTGTTCTCTAAAGAGACCAGAAGGGTTCCACATGTTGGAGGCCCTGTGATAAGCCTTTCCTTTGTGTCCTTGTAACTCAGCTCAGGACTGGGGCTGTTTGGTCTGAAGCGAGGTGAGTTTGATGTAAAAGACTATTAGATGGGAGAATGGAGATGCTGTGCATCCCAAGAAAAAGTATTATCTTCATTTGGAGGAGACACTGCAAAGAATGCTTTCCAATTCTCCCTCCAGCATAGGAAGACAGTGTGGTTTAGAAAGACTCCAACTTCATCCCAGCTCAGAGTTCCAATAAAGCAAGGGGCTTATTCAGTTCTATGTCTGCCAGTCAGCCTCCTGCTAGGAGACATTTCCTCGGCCGACAGCATCCTACTAGATCTCACTTGGGTAGACGAAGGTGGAAATCCTTAAGGCAGGTGTTTGGAAACCGCTAAGGCTTCTTCAGTCTGGGCTTTCTTTGGAGTGCTGCAGCCCCACCGGGCAGCCAGGCCATAGGAATCCAGGGCGTTTCCACACAAGACTTTGACCTTCGTGACTGTAGATTACTCTCCAACTTCCATGAGATAATCACTTCATCCTGGAACTTAGATTTTGATTTGTCACATGTAGCTGTCACTATTAGAGCATCAAACCATTCATCCTCAGCAAGTGGGAGGCACTTTATTTCTGCGCTCTCTTTTCTGTTAATAGCAAAACTACATTACCCATTGTAACCTTCCATTACTCATAACTGTTCATAATAAGCCAGTGGGTGAAGGCATTATGCTTCCTTCCTTCCTTCCTTCCTTCCTTCCTTCCTTCCTTCCTTCCTTCCTTCCTTCCTTCCTTCCTTCCTTCCTTCCTTCCTTCCTTCCTTCCTTCCTTCCTTCCTTCCTTCCTTCCTTCCTTCCTTCCTTCCTTCCTTCCTTCCTTCCTTCCTTCCTTCCTTCCTTCCTTCCTTCCTTCCTTCCTTCCTTCCTTCCTTCCTTCCTTCCTTCCTTCCTTCCTTTCCTTCCTTTCCTTCCTTTCCTTCCTTTCCTTCCTTCCTTTCCTTCCTTTCCTTTCCTTCCCTCCCTCTCTTTCCCTCTCTTTCCATCTCCACCTCCCCCTCCCTCTCTTTTTCTTTTCCTCCTTCACATCTTTTAGTGAAAAAGCTTTACAGTGTGACTTACACTTGATACTGATCACTGTTGGGAAAAGTATTAATTACTAAGAAAGGGGAAAAGCATTCCTTTGCTGCAAAAAGAAACTGAGATTTCTTCTTTTAAATCTCTCTTATTTTGCTGAATGTAATGGTATGAGCCTTTTTTTTTTTTTGAGTCTATAAGGAAAAAAAGGAAAAAATAAGGGGAAAAAAAGCAATCTGTAAACCACATCTAAAGCAAAGTAATCTTTCTGGGGAGTATATTTTTTGTCTGCCAGGTTCAGCCTGATTTCTCAACAGGTCTGATGAGGACATGAAAGGTTTTATCCAAAACTTATTGAAGTTGAAGGAAATGCTCCCAGCGATGCCTGAGTTCAGCTGGTGCAACATGAATTATTAGTAGGCTAAAGTTATTTGAAATTATATTTTTCTTCCAGTAGGCAACACAAATGAATCAGCCACATTTCTCCCATTCCTGGACTTCTCTGTGATTTTTTGTACCCTTTCCTCTTGCATGACTCTTCCTTCAGGACTTCTTGCTTTTCCTGACTGTCAATGACGTCAACCATAGCAGTCGTCTTAGTGAAGCGATAGCTACAGTGTCAGACCAGGGCCACTGGCCCCCTGGAGAGGGTGGGCTACCTGTCACTGCTTTGATCCAGCCATTGCCACTGGGACCTGTGTGCTACTCCCACACGGGTCATTCTGGGTGAAAACTTCTGTGAACCACAATTGTGATTGATAATAGATATTTTAAGATACCATTTATATTTATGGCTTCAGCTGGCATCCCTGAGCAAGCAGCTGTGGAGATTTAAGACCTTGATGCCCCAGGACAACACAGCAGAGCCAGCAGCATGGACTCGGAGGTAGTTTCTGAGCTCTTCCTACCTAAAATCCTCTGTTCAAAGTGTATTTGTGCAAGCACACCTGAATCTGCTAAGTGGGCAGTAATGACAGAGAGAGGAGAAAGCCAGCACAGGGGAAAGTAAATTCTTGTAACGTCACAGAAAGTTTATCAGAGTCGTTCACCTCAAACAAGCTTTAGGCTTTCATTCTGCTCTACCACTGTGGACGCAGCGTGGTGCCAGCTGAAAGTCTTCAATGACAGTCTAATTGAGGGATCCATAAAAAAGCAAGTATTCAGGCTATAAAGAATAAACTGGAGGGTTCTAAACACTGTCCTTTCATTCAGCCCAATATTTTGTAAAATATTTGTGCTAGCACGGAGCTGCAACTTTTATGTAAAAATCCTATTTGTGTGCATTTCAAGGTGACTGCGCTCTTTATACCGAAAACTTCTGCATTACTTCATTCAGCTCTGCAAACACTTATGGAAAACATGCTCTAAAAATAAATTCCTTTTGCACTTCCCTCATTTAAATTGCTTGCAGGAAAATGCTGATATCAGGAAAGAGGCACCCACATCCATATGTTTACATTTATAGCAATTCTCAGTCACTTTTCTAATGTTAACTAGGAGATTATGTTATTTGAAAAAAAACTGTAATTACTCACAGAGCAGCACTCTGTCTTCTTATTTACTGCTCTTATTAATGTTTATGGAACCTACAAAAATTGCCCAAATGACAGGAGCTTGCCACAGCACTCGAACAGCCTGTATAAATAGCAAAAGGCGTGCTTTTCCCTCCCGGTGACCACAGGTCGGCGTGACCACTGCTGGCTGTTTATAGCACAGGGAAAAACAGGCATTGTATGGTGAAAGGTGCGCTCGTCCTGCAGAACCACACATTGTCTGCTTCCAGCAGACCTCCTGCTCTCAGGAGCAGTTACCTTGGCAGTGTGAGAGCCACTGAGGGGGTATGCTGCCTTGAAGACTCTCTGGGAACACATTTTCCCGGTCATTCGTGCTGAAGGGTAGGTCTGCGCTGGCTTGCACAGTGGTGGCTGCTCAGTAGCATGGGCAGCATCTTGGTGGCCCTCACAGCATCTCCTCTGAGGGCAGGCTGCGGGTGGAGATGAGAATTTGAAGTCCCAACAAGTTCTGAAATGGAGAACGGAGCTGGTTGTACATTGGGACCTTCCCAAACCTTCCCAAACCTCTCAGCTGTTTGGGAATAAGATTCTTGTCAAACTACTGGGTTTCTAGCAAAGTCAAGGTCACCTCTATTTTTCTTTCTTTGAAATAAGCACAGAGGCTACTGTGAAATTCAGATGCCTCCTGCATAAAAATCTCCCTAAATCCTTGTTCTCCTCAGGCTGATCAATTGCTAACGTACTTACCATAAAGGTTTCAATCTGCCAAGAGCCCTGAGTAAGACATTGTATATACTGTATGTATATGTATATAAAAATACACTCCCCTTCAGCAGGTCTGAATAGGACATTCACAGCCTCCATAAAGGCTGCTGGGTTGATGATCCTCTGCACGAAGAGCTGTTTCTACATCAGGTGGCTGTGGTCTCTCTTTCAGGTCTAACCGCTGTGCATACGCATAGTACAAAGCAACCTGTGCACCAAGACGTATTGAAGGGTTGTGTGGTGAAATTAAAATGTTTATTGAAAATCAAGACATTTTCAAGTTTGAAATATGATTATACACTTGAAGGAGGAAAAAAAGAAAAAGGTTGTTCTTATCGCTCCTAGTTGTGCGCAGTGTTTGAAATACACCTTGTATTGACTAGATGGCATCTATTGTGTCTCGGTGAGTGAGGACTTTTTACAGAGCAGCAGAATAGCTGGTTCTTGCTGTACAACCCCTGAGTACATCAGAAATACAAGGTAGTCACCTAATTACAGAGCAAGTACAGTGTTATTAGTGAAGCTTAGTTCAAAATGGAGCCATAATTATGCATGAAGATCACTCTAAGAAACACTTAATTGCATCACTTATTGCTAACAACTTATAGCTACCAGCGTGCTGCTGAGTGATAAAGGCAGTTCTTCCCCACATATTTCTATTTTATAAAATATTCTAAATCTGTGCCAGGACTGAAGTTGAAGAAAAGGGTGTACTTGTATGAAAGCTTCAGACAGTGCTTTAAGAGAAGACATTTTGTCTAAAGTGGAATGGAAGCACCCGTTTTGCTCAGAAATATCCTTTCCTGAAAACAAAATTTATCCCAATAACTGCTGGTATTTTCTTTTTTCCCTTTATTTAACAAATGTTAAGCATATAAAGCAGATTATGGAACAGTGCAGTTCTAAAGCAGATTGTAGACTTTTAAAAAGGCTTTTGAACATTTTCATTGAACATTCATACACTCATATGTTCATATTCACATATTTTTCTGGATTACTGTAGTTTCTTACCATAAGTCATATTTTAAGAAAGAAAAATATTAAAATTTTAATGTAATATTTATGCAAAATTATCATATACAAAACAGATCCGTAATTAATTTTGTTATGTTTTGAAAAAAAAAATCCTTAATTTTTTCAGTTTATGTTTCAACATATTTCAACTCTGCATAGCATACCAAGGTAGTTATATAAACCCTTGAGGCATAGGATAAACATATTTACAAAAGAGCTTGGGACTGATTTCCAAGTAAATATTTTACAAAAAATCATATCTTAAAAATTAAATGAAAAGAAATGGATCATGCATACACTCTCATTCTCTAATGAACTTGATATTAAAACAAGAAATTTCTGTAGGTGAAGCAGAAGGTATAGAATATGTATTTTTGGAAGTTCTCTTTTTTCTTTTTGTTGCATCTCAGCTCAGGATTTGCAAATGCATAACAACAGAGACAGGCCTATGTGATAAGGCGAGCTTCAGTTTCCACATTGAAAGGTAGAAGATAGGGGCTAGGCTGTATATCTGATTCAATTAGAAACATGAACTCCTTTCATGAATTTAAACTAATGTAGCATTCTCTATCTATTTTCTCCTGCTGCTTTTTTTTCTGTTATGTGCTTGCAAATGTAAACTAGAACCCTTTCTAAAGGCATTTTGCCGCACAATGGAGGAAAACAATAAGGACAGCGCTTTTGCTTCCTAGCTTTCAGAACAGGGGAATTAGACACCTTTCTTTCCAGAATTGACAGTTTCAGTTACTTTTCTTATATAGTTGATATCCAAGCCTGAAACTGAACTTTGTCGTCATGGGCCACAGCAGCAAAATTGTTCTATTTAGCTCGGTTCATCTCTAAATTCTTGCAAATTAAGGGCAATGAGACATGCTCCACAGGCCCCTTGTTGGATGCTAACTCCAGTGGGCAGGTGTCAAGCTGTGACAAATACCCACGTAGCAGCATCTGCTCCCCAGGCAGCTGCCTGCAGGCTCGGGCTTTGCCTCTGGGACTGCCAGGGGGGTCCTGTCTGCCAGATTTGCACTTGCTTCGCTGTTCCATTTGCTTTCAACCCACAAGAAATGAACATAGCATCTGCCTTATGGGAAGGGGAAGCCTCAGGAATTCTTCAGGATTTATATAGTTTTATGTATTTTAGGATCAAAGCCCACAACCCCAATTGTCAGTCTATTCTGGAAGGTAAATGGCGTCTTGAAATGATTGCCTGGGGAAATGAAAATAGATAAAGAGAACCCCAATGGCTCTGCAGATGTAGTCTGAAAAAGTCTGAGCAGTAGAGAGAAACTCCCTACACAGCTGACAAAATAAATGATCCAACGGCTGGAGTTCTATATTTAGCTATCTGGGAAAATACTGTGGGTCATGAGGCCCCACAAGCTCTAGTCCTGCATCTATTTGGAACTCAAAGGCATGGGAAATATGGGGACAGCTCGATGTTTGCTGCTGGCCTGCAGCCAGAGTGTTGGGAAAAGAACAAGATTTGAATGTGAAATTGCAGCAAATTAGCCTGGGTAATGTAAGGAGTAGCAAAGTAATAAAGTGAAAGCATTTTGAATTTCTTAAAAATAAAAAATTGGTTAATTCTCCCCAGAAAAAAAAAGATTCCTTGTGAACTATAGAATTTATTTTCATATAGCAGAAAAGTGCGTTTACAGCTAGGAGGAGGTTTCTGTATCTCTGAGGAAATGTGCCTGATGATGTATGATGCCAGGAGTGAAAAAAAAAAGTTAAAAGTGAAGCTCTATGCAAGGAACAGAAGAGCAGAGCAGCCCCTGTCCACGCTGCTGCACCAGCGTGAGCCTTTCCAAGCTCCTCAGAGTCTCCAGGTATCAGCGACCCAAGGATGAAAAGAATCAGGCAGCTGACTGGAGCTGGCAGAGGGAAAAGTGCCTTGTAACGAGGGCAAGAAATGGGTTATGGAATTTTGCTGTGGCAACGTGTTTTGGGCATTTTCACAACTAGGGGAGCACTACCTCCCAAAATGGGAAGCATTCCTTCACTGTGCTCCTTTTTATGACCCTTTTCATGACTTTTTAAGTTCCTTTTCCACTCCTTGGTGCTGGCCTTTGGCCCCTTAGTGTCCAAATGAGATGATTCCCTCTCACTCAAGGCTGAGCCGTGGGGCTCCTGGAGCTCCTCTCATGGGACTGAGCCATGGGGCCATCTTGCAAGGAGGTGGGAAACCCCTGGCTTACCTCCTTGCTTGCTTGCTTCTCCCAGCGCCTTTTTCTCTGCGGCCATCAAATGACAGAATAACATAAGGAAAACATCAAGTTTTTACAACATGTTCAAAGCAACATTTTTCCCTACTTCTGATATTTTACCTGTTTTTTGGAGTGATTTTTTTTTTTTTTTTACTAATACTAATACATTGCCTGGTTTCCTAAGGAAATGCTGTAATGCTGCTTCTTTCCAGTCCCATCTAATAACTTGTGCAACTCTTGGCCAAGTTTCTACCAAAAATGAAAGCCTCAGCCAATAATTAGGTTCCTACTCATTTTATTAAAGCTGACAACAGACAGGCTAGAAAGAGATAAGCTAAATTAATGTCACTGCTGAAGGAAAGAAGGGCAAAAGGTGTCTTTGCAGTAGATAGGAGGCCACTTGTCACACTCATACCCCCCTGACTGTCTGCAGCTTCAGCTTTTTGGGGCAGAGATTGTTCCTTACACAAAGGAGAACATGTGAGCTACCATGTACACCTAACATAGTGGGATGGATTCATAGGTAACCAGCTTAGGACCATTTGTACACACTCATGTTGACAAGCTCTGACATAGCCAAGAAAAACCTAACAGATTTTAGTATAAGTGTCTGAGAAACAAAAAAATGAAAAACCCCCCACACAAAAAGAATATTGAAATCTGCTGGAAGGAATAGAAATTAGTAGTGATATTGAGTAAGAAAAAAAAAGACAAATTAGAGAAGCAGAAACATTATAGCTACAGCTCTCTTCACAAGGCCATTCTCAAATTATTGATTTTAAAAGACTAGTATTACTATCCTAAAGGATGCATGATTCTTGCCAGTGTCTTTGAAGTGCTCTAAAACTTTCAGTCTTTGAATGACTAACAGAAATCCTTGATGCCAAAGGCTACTTTTAGAGACCAGTCAGACACCAAGGAGTGTGCTTATTGTTACAGAAAAAAAAAAAAATAAATGAAGAAATAGAAGTGCTAAGGATCTGAATATTAAAAATGTTTTCATGGAGTTTGTGATATGTATTCAATGGAGGCTTCTCTCTTTCAGGGATAATGACCACTGAAAAATATCCAGGAGTCTGGAGTCTGGATCAGTGAGGATGGCACAAACTGATTCCGTAACCCTGAGACAACACTGTCAGAAGACTCTCTCTAACTTTAGTAATGACTTTAAAACATTCACTGTGGAAAACCAACAGCATAACACAGAAGGAGAGGAAGTAAGAGTAAGAATGTGTCTTAGATTCTTGCAATAGTAAGAAATGTGTTAGGGAACTAGAAGAATGATCTCAGTAAATGTGTCACTTTTCTTACTACAGAGCAAGGCAAAAACCCCAATAACCTGCTGTCCTGGTTTGTCTGGCCTGAGAGGAAATTCCTGATTCCAAAATGAGCCGCTGGTGTGAAAAGAGTAATGGACAGATGTCAGACAAGTTGTCCACTGTGACTATTATAAGAGTGGGCAGAATCAGTATAATATCTATCAGCACACAATGTTTCAAACAAGACTAAGTTTTGTTTGAGTTATGGCTAGTCATTTCTATATTTATTGCTTTTCTTTTCCCTCAGATGGAGACTGGGCACGAGTCTCCAAGTATTTCCCCAGGAATCTATGTTCTGTGTCTTTACACTGCTGAAGCAACTAAAGTAGTAACGCGGTATTCCTCAAAGTCACCTTTATCCAAAATGTTGACACAAATGAGTAGGCTTCAGGAGTGCCATGTGCTTTGCTGAAATATCTCAAGTCTGCTGACTTTTCATGCTTGGTTTATACTAACTATAATTTTTGTATTTCTTTATTTTAAGTCCTGACTTCAGGTATATTTCTATGAGATATTAAAATTTATAATTTGATTCAAAAGTTTCTTTTTCTTTTTTTTCTTCAGCTGCGGAAATACAGAGTAAATACAGTTTATGTGATAAAAATGGGGACATGGATTCACAAAGTGAACAGATAATGCTGACCTACAACAGTTATTAAATATTGTAATGAAAACATTCCATTGAAAATGCAATGAAAATTTACTGCACTAAATATGGAGATTAAATTCAGCAGCAATTAGCATATAACATAGAGTTCTTATTTAAATGGAAAGCACAATGCCTCTAATTAGAAGGTCATGAATACAACTGACCAAGAAACAAATATCTCTCAAGCATAAATTGAGGTTTCAGTCTTTGTCTCTATTCTGGCTGGGTATGAAAATAAGTATTGTTATTTGTTTCTTTGTAAGAAAAAGTGAAAGAAAAGAACTTTACTTATGGTAGTGATTTTGACAGGTGAGATACATGATAAATCCTTATCCTAAACCAGGCAGAACAGAAATCTCCTTCTTCCCCATCCAGTTTGAGAGTACAGTCCCAGAAGGGCAGGAAGAGGATGAGCTTTCTACTCATAAGAAGTAAAAATAGTGTCTCGATGACCTGCTCAATAGGAAACTTTATCAAAACAGATACAATTCAGTAAGAAAAAAAATGCTTTAGTAAATTGATGCTTTCTGGTGGTCATATAGTTCCTGCCTGATCTAATCACCGCTACTGTCTCCATAACATTTTGCTTCCCTTCAAAAATAGACTGGTATATACAAAAATAGAGAAGAGTATTATTTCTCATTCATGTTAAAAGCTCTTTCTGAGGCTTTGGGAAACTGAAGAGATCTTAAATGACTACTTATACATTTATTTTAAAGCCCACCTTCTTCACGCTGCCAGAGTGGTCTAAAGGAAATGTAAATGAGAATTAGGTCCATTAATTACATGCCGATTATGAATCACTGATTGTAGTTAGTTATGGTAATTTTAAGAGACAGAGTGTCTTAAAAGTTATTGTTGCTTATATCTTTGTCTTCTCTATCTCTTCCTCTAAGAACATCTTTCCCAGAAGGACTGCAGGAGTTGTGACAATCTTCTCAGAGGTGTTACACACAAGAGAAAAAAAATATATTTGATTAATGGTTTCTGGCCCCCCGCCCCCAGCATTGATCCTAATATTGATTATTACTTGTTTGCACAGTAGATGGAAGAATTTTCTATTGGGAATCTTTTTTTTTTTTTCCTTCCAAAGATGATACAAATTGAAATATTTCCAGGATCTGCTTGAGAGCCCATTTTCTTCTTGTAGCCTTGTTGGAAAGGCATTGAAAGCAGAAGATTAGAAACCCTAAACCTTGTTTAGGAGATGCATTTACTTTTTTGGATGCAAGGACAGTATTTTCTAAGCCACAACAGAATATCAGTGGAAACTGTGTCCCTAAGTGCCCTTGTAAATCTAAGTGAAAAAGTTAATGGGTTCCATGCTTCAATATACAAGTCTTTGAAAATTTACCTTACCACCCATTTTAATATAATTGTGTGAAGGAAAAAAATGAGGGTGTTACATATTTAGAGTTTGGTAAAACATTTGGCACCGTGTTTCATGAAATTTTACAGCTAAATTAATTCAGATTGGCTTGGATAGCAGCATACTCATGTGGGCTGCAAACTGCCTGACAGATTGCAAACATGTGGCAACGATAAAAAGCCTTCCTTCCACAACATTAAAGGTATACGTCTAGTGCCATATACTATAGGGATTGCAACTAATCCAATCTCATTGTATCATATTAACAATGTAAACATCTTCAATAGTAGCTGAAAAGATAGGCCCAAATCTGCAGAGACTAAAATATCTTTATCTTTGCAGAGGTCTGGGGGCTTTTGAGTTTGAATCTCTAGAGTAGAAGATTTTTTTTTTTGTAAACATAAACCAATAATAAAAAGAAAGAAAGAAAAAAAGCTAAAAAGAATGCCTAGGTTAGTTCATTGAATAATGCAGCATGCATTTATATAACTACATTCCTATTTTTTTTTTATTTAATATTATTATTTTATTTTTTCCAACATGTGGGCAATAAACACATACATTGGCCAAAGAGACAATTTGCTTTTAGCCTGGGCTGGCAAAGCAGAGAGGTTTTCTGGTTGATCATCATCCACTAATGCTTAGCCAGCTAAAAAGAATGCTGAATATGACACCCCTTGCCTTCTCACACTAATGCTGCAAATTGAGAATAATTAAAGGCAATCAATGAGTGAAATAGATGCTGGGATGGTGCAGTTTATTCTCAATGTGGCCAAATATATACCTACCCTGGAAAGCAAGGAGAGAGAAGGCTTACTATTCTGAAAGTTTTTTTCTGTTACTAATATCTGTTCCAAGGACAGAGCTAACAAAAATTATAAGCCAAACTACAAAAAAAAAAAAAAAGTCAACAAACAAACAAAAACTCCCAGCTCTTTAACTAGATCAACTACACACTTTTTTTCACAAGTTAATGAAGATTCTTCTTCTAATGCCAAAATTTTAATTGGAAATAAATTTTGTTTTATTTTATTTTTATGTTTGTTTTGTTATTTACACCAGACGGAAGCACTATAATTTACCTAGAAATGATGGATTGTCGTTGTTTGTAGACCAGTTTGGAGAAGTAGGGTATGTGCTTAGTCACTCCAATTTAATCTTGCTGAGTGCCTTTGGGAATGAGGAAACTGAGGCTTCAGCAAACCTGCTGGCCTAAGCACTGCTGGAAGGAGCACAGGCAGCTGAGTCCGGAAAAGGAAAAGGGAATTGTTATGAGTTGATCACCTGTCTTTTGAAGAGGAGAAAACACTGCTTTCAGATCTGCACATTATTTTGTTGTAAACTAGAATCTGGGAATTTCATCTGGTTAAAACTTGCAAAATTGTATCAATAGAAAATTCCAGAAGGAAAAGCAATAAAACTTACAGTTCAGTAGGCCTTGCCATGCTTCCAACAGCCATGGAAATTCTTTTTAACATGCTAGTCTTATGCAATTGCATGCATTATTTTTATGAGATTACAACTCTTGCTTCTGTTACGCAATTGCTCCCTATAACCTACTAGAATTATATGATGTGTTACGTATTCAAAAATATCATTTGGGGATTCTGAACATATAAATGGCCAGATCTTGAATTGGCTTCATAAAAATAATTTTTATCCAACATTCAAGTAAGGTTGTCCATTTTTATTTCTGAGGTAAGTACTGTGAAATCAGCTTACATAAAACACAATTCTGAATTGAGAAATACCATCAAATGAGCACATTTCTTAGAGAATATCATGGAGAATTGGCTTTAGTCTGTGATATTTAATATTTTGGTCAGGGACTTGGGACACAATATAAGATCGCTGACAAAAGCTTCAGCTCAAAAGGAAGATAGAGATAAGCAAAAAACCAAAAGGAGAGGTGTATAACCCAGAGTGATCTAGATCACTCACTTAAATGAAAAGCAGTAAACAATATATGCTTTAAAACAGCCAGGATAAAACCATATCTGTAGGGCAGATTCCTTCATCTTATATTTACATTGTTGGGGAAGAAAGTACTGTAAAAGGATTTTGGGGTCACAACTTGAAATCAGCTATATGTGATATTACAGTGTGATGTAGTTTCTTTCATATAAAACTTCAGGATCTAACAGAGTTTCTTCAGGATTAATGTGGTGGGAATTACACGCAGTGGGCATGTCCGGAAGGTCGTGCAGATTTGCACAGCTGAAGATGCATGCTGAGCTGGAGAGGGCTCAAACTAAGAAGTGTGGACTTAATCTGGCAGATTTAATCTGTTAGTCTGCAGGAGAAGATTTTAGGTAATCAACTCTTCAATCTGGCAGAGAAAGGCATAAACTGAAGCTTAAGCTGCACCCACTCAGTTCAGAAATGTGACGTGTTGTTTAACTGAGAAAACAACAAGCAGGCACAAATTTGGTAGAATCTCTGTAATAGATTCCCTAACATAAGTCTTTTTTGTCCATCAGAATTGATTTTTTGTTATTTATGCTGTAGTCCAAACAAAATAACATCATAGCTATTCTCTGAGAGAATGTAAATGATCACAGCAGTTCTCTTTATTTGGTTTTATGATCTATAAATCCACTTAATATACCTTGATTATTGATTTTTAGCATTAGCTAATTAAAAAAGTACAGTACAATTTTCTGAGCAAGGCTGTCCTTTATGCTATTAAGTTTAAAAGCAGTTTAAAGTTAAAAAAAAAAAAAAACACTTGTTTTCAAATGCACTTATATACGGCAATCAGAAAGGTATAGTACATAATCTCAAAGAACAGGGAAGATTTTATGTGGATAGTTTAAAATGCATCGCTGATGCAATTTTACTTGATATATGTATTCAAAAAACATAAGAAATAGTGATTATAAGTGCCTTGGTTATCAAGGCCAGCAATTTGGAAGGTCAATATGTCGTCAGAATCAGAGACAACACTTCTGCAATGGTGCTGCCCCTTCTGTAGAGCACCAGACACTGGGACTCCTGTGGGAGTTTTACTGCACCCTTGGATGCGGAGGCTGAAGGCTGAGGAAGGAGACAAAAACTTAAAATGACCTGCAGAGGGAACAAAAATGAATGTAATTATCCCAAATAATAACTTAGAATAAATTCATAATCTTCAATGTTCCTCCAAAGAAAGTGCAAAAGCTTCTCAGTTGCAAAGCTCAAGGGATCTCATTAGCATAAAGTGGAAAAAATGCCGTTCTGAGTATAGCTGATTTCTATCAGGCATCTAAGTGGCGGTCAAACAGGACACAGGGTAAGTTTTCCAGGATTTGTGGAGTAGTGGTGTCTAGCTGGACAGAGGGAAATAGATGTGGAAAGTGTTTGGACTCTAGCGAAGTACCTCGATAGAGAGTGATGTCCAAGACTCTTGCTGAGAGAAGGAACATGTGGCATTTCTTCCCTTGCTAAGAAAAACATATATATACCTAGCACCCTCACAACCAAGACTTTTAGGAAGCAACATGCAAAAACAGTTCATGGCAAGTAAGTGGGAGGAGAGTCCAAACTCGCTCAGCCCCTGCTCCCATCGACACACAATAGGTCAGTTCAACATTAGTTAGATGTAGTGTTTTGGGGAGAGAGACACTTCTGTAGGTAGGCAAATGTAGGTGTAGAGTTGGGTGAGAGATGGTGTTATAGGGTCATCAACCCCTGGATATGGCTCAGTTCCCCGCTCCTATGAGGCTGAACATCCTGCTGATCTTGGCAGCGTCTGCTTGTGGCAAGGCTCCTGGCAAGATGGAGTTGTCCCACATCCTCCAGATGAATTCCCATCCCGAGTAAGCGTAAGACCCACAGAAGAGAGCTATAGTCTTTACTCCTACACTTCTTGGGAGAGACTGAATCTCCCTTACGGCATGATTGGAGGGGATGATTTGGGGCTCCACATTATTATTGTTCCTAAGCAACATCACTTGCTGCGGGAACCCCTGCTATGCCAGGGCACCGAGTTTGCATTATAAAGTGTCAATTGTGTCCTGGCACTTCCTTGATTCTCTTTCTTTACCCTAATGAAAGGGGGGGCTTTTGTTGTTGTTCTTTTGTGAAACACACAATGAAAAGCACATGATAATGCACGCACAATAATCCCTGCTCCGATTTAAATATCTTAGCCCCAGAGAGCATTTTTTTAATGACAGTAGCATAGCACAGACCAATTTATTACCTGTCAATTCCAGTCTCCTGGAGGGAAGTCACTTCTGAGCCAAAGCTTTCGCACAAGAACATGTTCCTGTGCATGGATGTGGGGGTGGGAGGTGGTGGGAGGCAGCAGAGGAAGAGGACGGGTGCGATGGGAGAACAGTACCTGGGTATTACAGACCTGCTGTAGAAAACGGCTTGTTATTTATTCCTCAAAGCAGATGGTGCTGGCTGGTTACCTTCATCGATAGGAGCTGCACCTGCTGGCGGGGGTGTGAAGAAACTGCCTGGCACTGATGGCTTCGGGGAAGGGATCTGATGCGAAGGCATCCAGGCAAGAGCCTGCCTCATTCGGAGCGCTGCAGCCTGGTATTTTATTGCTTCCATTGACACAGCTTCATTTTCCCCTGTAGCTTTAAGGGACTTACCTCGCGTTTGTGCAGGATCAGATTAAACCTTCTGTACAAGATGTGTAGGGAGTTTAGAGCAAGCGAGGCAGAAAAAGGAGAGTAAAACAGAAGAACACATGCTGGGGTTTTTTTGGTTTGTTTTTGTGTTATTTATTTATTTATTTATTTTCATACACTGGTTCCTGGAACTTCACTGCAATTTGTTTGCCACAGCAGGTTCTGAAAAAAAAAAAATGCCATTTAATGTTTGCTGGCCCCTGGGAGTGCTAAAGATTGTCACATTTGTTGAAAATGCCAGTAAAAGACTCCTGGGAATTTCATCCACATGCCTGCAGCTTTGATAAGTTTTATAACAAGCTGATATAGTTCAGCACTGCTAGTATGAACCACTGGGTTTGTAATGCACTGTGGCAAAATAGCAGGAAAAGAGGGACTTTAACCTTTATTCCCATCAGATAAAAATCTAACTCTATACCATATGTTTATGAAATATGCTGTTGGACAAAACAGAGCAATGAAAATGAAGGCCAGATATATATTCTGTTATATTTTCTCTATGGAATTTACTAGCAATTCAGTGGCTGTCTTATTTTTTTCTAATGGCTACAGAAGTAATTACAGATCACTGTAAAATGCTAAATTCCAGTTATATTCCACATCCTGAATATTTCTCTAAATCAGAAGTAACTCTACTGTACATCTAGTCAGAGAAAAGAACCGACCTGGCCTATGTACTTTTGAAGGACATGACACTGTGCTGTGAGGATAGAGGTTCAAGATTCAGTTCTGGTCATTTCAGGGCACAATATTCCTCCATCAATATCTCAGACCTTCCTCATAGCCATAACACTGTTGTGTGCAAAAACTAGCTAGTTTATTTACTTCCTGGCAAGAACTTTACAGAAACCACTATATTTTGCTGCTCAGTAGAACAGGATATATTTCCAGTTACATTTCTGCACTGCACTCTAGGAAAAAAAAATCCAGACAGCTTTTTTCCAAAACTGAATCTTGCAGTCCAGAATTTTGATTCTACTTTATTTCTTGTGGAATAAAAAAGGCAAAATGAATTGGTGGGAGAAAAAGAAGTCACTGACACATACGCCTACATATCTAGTTCTATAATTATTCCTCAGTAGAAACTGGTTGGAATCCTGGCAATTCTGAATTCTGTTTTCCTTTCATCCTCCAATACTTATGCATTTCCCTTTCTATTAAGAAAAATAATTAAATGGGTATTCTTGTGGTATTTTTACCTCTTTCTTCAAACTTTAGTTCCATTCTCCAAAATCACATATTTTCTGCTTGAATTATTTTGAGGTCAGTGTTGTAGACTCTAGAAATATGTCAGGTTTGCATTAGCAGAAACATGAACTGAAAGCTTTTTGCATAGTGCTTAATCTGGACACAGTTGAAAGGCTAACTGTTGAAATATGAGAGTCTTCAAGATAATATTGATATTTTCGAAGTAAGCTCAGCCTGCAGAATTGCCTCCTTAAACTTCATGTTTCCTTTGCTTTTCTCCCTTCCCAGGTAGTTGTGAAAACTGCAAAGTGCTGTTCTACAGAACTTCCAACTTGCCTTTATACCATTTTAGGAGCATTTTTAGGAGACAGAAATTACACAGGTAGTGAATGTGCACATTAGAATTTTGCAACAGGAACTGTGTAATAGAATTGTACTAAGCTGATGAGTCAAGCCTTGCATCTTTTCCGAAAGGACTAACTGCATGTCAGCTATTGCATTGCTTTCATCTATTTGCTTATTTGTTTTACTGTGGCATTGAAGCTTATTAAAGCTATGCAAGTCTAGCAGTTAAGGATGCACTGCTTGCTCAAAGACCTTATACTTCCAGGCATCATAAAGCAGGATGCTGAAAAGAAGGAATAAAATAAAATTGTGAAGCTGTTGCTGAGTATTGATAGGTTGAAAACTGTGTTTTCACTCAAGCAATCCTAAGCAACCTGACATTCACTGCTGTTGAAGTGGTAAAAAGATATTTCCATATGCTTATTGGGAACTAGGAATACCAATGCACTTTACAGAGCATACTGAAAAGTCTGGATATTAACCACTCTTGACCACTTTTGTTATCGATCATTTTTTAGCTAGTGATCTAGAAATGAAAAGTTTTGTTCTTAATATTGGTTCTGTGAATCATTCAATTTTCCTTAAAATAGTCAATATAATTTAATTTCCTGACTTCCATCCCATTATAAGACAGGCTGGGGGAAAAGTTGTTCTTTTCAGTATTCGCAAATTATTTGATGAAATTTGTTTGAGATCTTTTTCTTTCATGGTGCTTTCTTAAATTTAGAACCAAATTAAATGTGTTCCTAACTATTGCAGAATACATTGATTAGAGCTGAATTATGCCCAGCTGTGGTCTATACTGGAATTTGTATGACACATCTCTCCTGGAGTGAAACTAAAAGGGAATTTGAATCATCCCCTCCTCCTTTCCAATGAATACAGTCCATTAACCATTAAATCCAATAAGCTGTGGTCAGTATTTAGAACAGATTTATGTGTAGATTTAATGAATGATGTATCTATTAGAATAAAAGGCTCAAGCATTTACCTATCTGTGCTACCTGTATAGTCTATGTCTGTTAAAGAATATTTAATGGCAAGCATGCCTTTTTTTTCCTAATTCTTATTTGCATTACAGCAGCCTCCAGAGCCTTAGCGAAAACAGCCTGTTTGATTGTTAATGTTCTAGGATTTTGATCTTACACATACAAGCTTCTCCAATGTTTTGGATTTATGTATGACAGCATATATGCATATAAGGTAACATAAATACGTGTGTTTTCAGGGGCCGAAGTGGCCGATTGCCTACTGCAGTCCCCCAGTGGTGAGTTCCAAGTCTTCTGACCGCCTTCAGTCAAGTAAGCCATAAAACAGTATAGGTGCGATGTGTTACGGATTGGTGCATGTAGGTAGGAAGGAGTCAGCAGAGGTTCCACATCCCACAGGACGTTAAGATCATGCTTAACTTTTCACACTGGCAAAGGTTCACCAAAAGCAACAGGGAAAATCATCTTCTCTAGCAGGTTCTTTGAGCCCAGATATCGCTTAAGGGGACCATACAACTTACTGTGCTTGTGATAAAACCTAGAATCCGTTTTTCCTGCCTTTCAGTCTGTCATCATTTTTTTTTCTCATTAAAAAATGTTTACACATTGTTTTGATGTGTTCTTCTTCCATCAGTTTTCAGAACAAATTCATTCTTCAGCTGAAAAGGCTACATTAGAGAAATTATGTATAATTTCTGCACAGGTGTAGAAAAGAGAGAGAAGCTGCTTTCTGTCTGGGTCCTACAGGAAACAGCTTCTCAGACTGGTATCACAGTGAGGGAACAGCACATCTAGTATGGCTCTATGATAATATAAAATAGCATCAGTCTACTAATGACACTTAACAGACAGCATCTAATCCCAGGTGGCTAATGGTAACTCCCATAACTTTGCAGCAATATTAAGTAAGAGGTAGGTCATAGATGGATTCTGACAAAGCGAGAACTTTAATAATTGCTGCTATGGAAGAGGGAGCAATTGCAGGACCTCTGGTCTGCACGGATACAACCAGCTTCTGTTTTATGTTCAGACTTCCCTGGCCCTTTGTGCAGTTTCAGGTTCTGCAATGTTTATTCCTTGAAGACAGAAATATGACAAGTAAACTCTGAAAGAACTCGTATTCGTATTGCTTTTATAGATTTTTTTTTCTCAAATGCCTACACAGATATTAGATTTTTGTCAAGTGTAAACACTGTCAAAAACATCCAGTTTGTTGTGACTTTGGAAAAAGGCATGTTCTAATCAGAGAAAACATTCATCTTGTTTCCAACTTGTCCTGAGGAGTAATACTGCATCAGGTCTTTTCCAAATAACACATCTTATGTCTTGTTTCTTTGCTCTTTCTTTAAGACATATAACTTAACCATGGCAACCTTTTAAATTAGAGCCTGATCCAAAACTTATAGCTACTGATGGAAAAAAGAACCCATTGCCTTCAGGCCTTCGAAAGCGGTTTGATGTACAGTTATTCACACAGCGGTCACACTTGCGTGACAAGGCTACATGGTAAGGACAATATATGAAATGAAGCGTTTCCTTAGGATGTTAATAGTATAAGGCAAGGTACTTCTTTTTCTTCATGTCATTTCTGGCAATCAGCTGTAAAATCTGACAGTGATTAGAGGTGACAAGTTATTTCTGTACCAGTGCTTTAATGCAACAAAACTTATTCCTTTTTTTTTTTTTTTAACCTAAGACACATTTTTGACACCTTTGGGTATTAGCCACGTGCTCCACCTTTTGGACAGGTGGAGAAGAGGAATTTCTGGATTATTTCATGTGACGCTTTCTCACCACGCTAAGAGGACTTTAGCTTTTCAAAGAATGTGCCAACACCGCCCTAATGTGGGTGCTCGTTCTGCCCGCAGGGGCTATGAAAGCGCGGGTCTGAGTGCCTTCCTGCCCCTTATTGCCGGCCGATGGGGGTGGTGTAAATAGCCAGAGGGCGACCGCAGTCCCTCTGGACGCTATAAAACCGAAGGAGGGGGAAAGGACGGGGCAAGCAAGCCCTCAGACGGAGAGAGGGAGAGAAAAGCTTTCCCAGACAGCAGCTTTGCCAAAGGACCCGCGGTTGCAGGATCCAGCCGGGGCGCAGCGCAGGGCTTCCCGCGCGCAGCTGGCCGCCCCTGAGCCCCGCCGAGCTGCGCGCTGGCGCAGCCTCCGCGCGCGCCTCCGGGGCCGGGCGCGGATGGGCCCGGCGGAGCCCGCGCCCCGTGTGCGCATGAGTGGCGGCGGGAGGCAGCGACGCGGGAGTATTTCAGGCGCCGGGCGCGGCGGGAAGAGGCTGCGCGGCTGAGGGCGGCCGCGCGCCCGGCCATGCGGAGCGCTGCGCGGCGGCGCCCGCGGGGCAGCGCGCCCGCCCGCGCCGCTCCGCCGCCCGCCTGACGCCGTCGGGGCAGCGGCCGCTTCAGCACCGCGGACAGCGCCAACCGCTGCCGCCCGCGCTCCCGGGGGCCCCGCCGGCCCCGGGCCCGTCCCCCGCCGGACTCCGCGCCCCGTCCCCCCGCCGGCTCCGCTCGCCGCTGCCCTCCCGGCTCCGCTCGCCGCTGCCCCGCCGGCACCATGCGCGGGCGGGCGCGGGCGGCAGGCGAGGCTGCGCTGCCGGCTCCGCTGCCCCCTTGCTCGTGGCCTCGCCCGCTGCCGGCGGCCCGCTGAGACATGGACTTGGCAGGCGCGCTGCTGGCCTTGCTCCTCGTGCTGGTGCTCGTCGTCTCGCTGCTCTCCAACCTCCTGGTGCTGCTATGCTTCGTCTACAGCACGGAGATCCGCAAGCAAGTCGCCGGGGTTTTCCTGGTGAACTTATCTTTCTGCAACTTGCTCCTCACCGTCCTGAACATGCCTTTCACGCTGCTGGGGATCCTGAGGAGCCAGCAGCCGCTCGGGGGCTGCATCTGCAAAGCGGTGGGGTTCCTGGAAACTTTCCTCACTTCCAACACAATGCTGAGCATGGCAGCGCTCAGCATCGACAAGTGGATTGCCGTGGTGTTCCCCTTGAGCTATACCAGTAAGATGCGGTATAAGGACGCTGTGATCCTCATGGGCTACTCGTGGCTCCACTCCCTCACCTTCCCCTTGGTCTCCTTATTTTACTCATGGGTAGATTACAGCAGCGTTTATGCCTCTTGCACCTTGCACCTGAAGGAAGAGACAGAGCGGAGAAGGTTTACGGTGTTCACCATTGTCTTTCATGCCACCAGTTTCATGCTATCGCTGGTGATCCTGTGTTTCACCTATTTAAAGGTGTTGAAAGTCGCCCGGTTTCACTGCAAGCGGATAGACATTATAACCATGCAGACCCTGGTTTTGCTGGTGGACATCCACCCCAGGTAACGTGTGCACGCTCCTGTTCACGGTCCCGGGGCTCATGTGGTACCCCTGGGTGGAAAGGGGGTCCTGCTGTCCCTTCCTGTGTCCTGCTTGTCCCAGGCACACGGTGAGCTCCCCCTTCCCCTCCCACCTGCGATCCCCAAAGCTGCTGCTTTTGCCAGAAGATGATGCCTTGTGCATGTGTGTAGCCCCCTTAAATGTTAGTCCCAGAAGCCGGTAGCGCCAGGAGCCCGAGCTCCCCTGACTGCGGTGACAGCGGTGCCCTCGGGGCTCGCCGGGGCCAGGGCTGCGTGTCCTTCCCCTCGCGGCTTCCCGGCTTAACCCACCGACTGCTCTTTTCCCTTTGCAGTGTGAAACAGCGCTGTCTTAACGAGCAGAAGCGGAGAAGGCAGCGGGCCACCAAGAAAATCAGCATTTTTATAGGGTCTTTCGTGATCTGTTTCGGTCCTTACATTATCACCAGGTTGGTACCTCCTGCTGGGCTGGAATGGGGTGGCGTGGGGGGCTTTCCAGGGTCGACCTGACCCTCTGATGCACAGGATATGCTGTTGGGGGGGATCTGACTCGTTTCGGGCTGTCAGAGGCTGCCAGAGACCCAGGAGGGTTTTGAGGGTGTAGCACACATGGACACACAGACGCACGGACCTGCCGTGGGACCCGGTCCACAAGGCAAGGCTCCCGCTGTGAACCTTGGCAGGCTCCAGCCCTCCTTTCCTCACTGCAAGCGGGTCTGAGAGCCTCTGCCAAGAGTAAGAGGCTTTTAGGACAAGTACCAGGAATTAATTACATGCTGGTGGGAGATTAAGGCAGTTTAAAGATTCACCACCCTCCACCCTGCCTTATTAGCAGAATCCAAGCAATGGAGAGGAAAGCAGATAGCTCTTCCTGATTAGCTTGCTTATTTATTTATTTATTTATTTTTAAGGCATCAGGCCAGGCTTGCTGCTATTGGAAGCTGAAGTGATATCACTTTAAATCATCCAATTTGGTAGATATGTTGCTTTGTTTATTTGTCTGCAAATGTCATTGTTTGTAAACAAAGTGCTAATGGTGCAGCATGTCAGCAGAGATGTGATAGTTATCTCCCAGGATAGATACTATTTAAACTTAAAATGTGTAAGAAATACCATGATTTGCAGCTGGTCAGAATCACTGGCTTCCACTTTGGTGGTTTACATCTTTTTAAATAGTTATACAGCATGCTCACTCCATACTTGTATAGTCTTTGAACAGCATATGCTTATTGTTTTTAAAGCTTGCATAAATCCCTGAGTTGGAAGCCAGCATATGTATACTGAGCTACAGCACATCAGGATTTAGCCTTTCATTATGAACTAAAATGGGCTATGGTTTTCACAATTGATTTTTTTTTTAAAGTTGCACCATTTCACAGTGCATTTAAGAGAGAAGGCACTTGAGAGAACCGACTTCCATCCAGGAAGGTGCATTAGCCTCATAAAACCACCTTGGCCGGGGCTTGCTCAAGCTTGCTGCCAAGCTGTCAGGGACTTCAGAAACACCATCTCACAAAAACTAGACAGCTTTAGCACACTGCAATTACATAATTGCATATGTATTAATCATATATGACCATTCTTATTGTCCTTTTCTTACAGGGATAGAGAGATAGATTAACACACTGAGGCACAAAAAATATGATAGTGCTTTATAACCTTTAGGACATTTTTTTTTCCTGTTCCATTTATATATTGAAAAGGATTGCTGACAGGTTGCCTGGATAACTGCATTTTTTTTTCTTGCAGTTGAAAGGATTCTTACAAATATTAACATTACATCACAGAGTTAAAAGGTTAATTGATTACTGTTTAGTACATTATGAGTCATTTTATATACTTTTTTTCTATGATTAGAATACACCTCTTTATCAAGATAAAGATGGATTTTGGTAATTTATTTCCATCTGAATTTTATCCTGTTCAGCAAGTTCCAGCATCACAGCACTATTCAGGGTGAGATTTTTTTTTTAAATAAATTTCTAAAATAAAAGGTACTTTGTTCTCCACACCTTGCATTTGGCAAATGTGAGATGGTGCATTTTCCATGTGTGATAAACCAGAACTGGTACCACATACGTCAACAGAGAGAGAAGCTGGGGCCTGGTTTAGGCAACTGCATGTTTCAAGGTACAGTTTCTGCCTCAGTCACAAGGACTGAGATTTTTCAGTGACAGCAAGATAGGATTTATTTGGGGAGCACATCTTTAAAGGTTCTTTGCCTCCAAGTCAAGGCATGGACTTGATGATCTTGAAGATCTTTTCCAACCATAATGATTTGAAGGCAGTGTCCAGGCAGCACTACATAGAAGGAGGAGGTTGGGGTGAGTCTTAGGACTTGCTGCTGAACCCACTTATCCACTCTCCTCATTCAGCTTTCTATGGGGCTGCAGTGATGCAGCCTCAGTGGCGACCATAAGACAACTCTCCTCCACTATATTCCTACTCTTTGGACTGGTGACTCAGATTGTGCTGTGAGCTGGGAGTCGCTCCTAATATCAGAAATGTGGATGAGATTATGGTCATTAGCCATATATTTGTCTGTTCACTAAAAGCCAACAGATGAATTTCATCTCTGCTGCAACAGCAGTGATATCAAGAAAATGATATGAAGATGCATCCAGACAGGTCTTTCTAAAGCTGCCTTGATTTAGCCAGGCCACTTATCTTATTGAAATCAGTACTGCTCTTTTTTTTTTTTTCTTGGTGAGATTACATTTGGATCCATAATACATCAAAGGAAACACACAGGCATTTATTTCAATAACTGAAGGAAGCCTACTCTTCTATTTAGTATTTTTATTAAAACATCAATTGTTTGCAAAGATCACTTGTGTAAGTCCTATATTAAGGAGATATCCAGGATAGGATAAACTTAAAAATGAAAAATGAAATATATCATTTATGATATATTTGTCCATTCCTCAGATCTTGTGTCTTCACATATTCCGTATTCTGAATTCACTAGAGTTTTTTTTCCAAGGAACTGCAACTAGAAGTTGTCCAATTTTAGATGCATTTGCCATGGGAATTATTTCACTTTTACACAAACAAAATAGATTTTATTCCTCGGATTGGAACAGCTATAAAATTCAATACCTTACAAAATAAGAACTCCACACTTTATAAAGAGCAGAGGCCAAAAAGTTTGGAAAACTTCAGAACACTTTTTTTTTTTTTTGTATTTTATAAAGGAAGCATAGGTGTCTTTAATTGAGATATATCTGATTCTGATGAAGGCAAAATATATTTTTTTCTTCTTCTACTTGCAAAAAAAGTTGCAGAAAGTCATGCAAGTAATAAAATCTCTCACCCTGTTCTTTCCTTGAGAGGTTGTCCTCTGCAGAGGTGCTGTGTGCCAGGCACATGCTGGAATAGCCTGGTATGAAGCTTTCCTCTCATTTCTGGGGTAAAATAGTTAACGTAGTTGCAGTTTCTCCACCTGTGATTAACGCACCAATCTAAACCTAGGTGCTGAGGCTACCAATCATCTGGGAAGCCCAGACAGTGGTCTGGAGAGAGTTGGCTGGCCATATAACAATGATAAAATGTTGTCTCCTTGTTTTCCCTGGCCAAATTAGTGGTCAGAAAAGTACACGCAGATCCTTCCATAGGTAAGTTGATGCAGCTGTGCTCCTAAACATACTGTGGGATTGCCAATGCCCCCAAATCTCTCTGATACTGCCTCGATGTGCTTTGTATGACAACAACTAACATGAGGCCTCTTCTCATAGGTGATATTTCACAGTAGTCCTACAATGCAGGTTCACTGTTTTGTATCTGAGGGGGAGAATCCAGTGGTCCAGAATGGGTTTCTGACTTCGTTTGAAGGGCTACATGGTACCCAAAGGCTCTGCAAAGACCAGCAGATGAGACCCCCAGCTTCCAGGGGCTGCAGTCTGATGCTGAATGGAGATATGCCCAAACGTCTCAAGTGTCCCTAGACAACCGTATTTAGGCAAATGAGTTGAATGAGCCCCTATAGCCCAAGCTGCATGTGTCTGTCTCAGTTTTGCCATGGGAAAGGGATAATCAGTTAGGTCACCACAATTTTGACTACTGTCATTTAGCAATGTAACTCCCTAAATTCGGAAAGTGTAGCAATAAACTGCAGTTCTTTCTTATGTCTGAGATATGGGAGAATTTATTGAAAACATACTTCTCTCATTGCATAGAGGGAATTATTGTTATCTCCCAGTGATGTTGCTAGGAAAGTTCCGTTTGCATGTATTGAATACAAGGACAAATGTAAACTGTTCAGTAAGTACAGTGTCTGTCTTCTCTAAGGACCATAGAAAATGGTCTATAGAGAATGGTACTATAAAAAATAATTGTTGCTTTAGTGTTTCCTGAAGCACGAGTTGAGAACTGAGCTCCACGCGGATATAATACTCAAGTGTTTCCCTTTCTCATTGATGTTTAACAGGTTGATAGAGCTCCTTCCTTTTGTTACCATAAACTACTACTGGGGAATTATAAGCAAGTGCCTCACCTACAGTAAGGCTGCATCAGACCCATTTGTTTATTCGCTTTTACGTCAACAGTACAAGAAAGTTGTGATCAACATCGTCAATAGGATACTTAAAAGGGATCTGTATCCTTCGTCAGGCTACAACAGCTCTCTCGACACTGAGAATGATTACTGCTTGCACAGAACAAACTAACATGACAATCATTCCCCTCCGATAAAACGGCAGTTGCCGCTGCTGGAAAGGCGCCTTTTTCCTCTCACGCTGAGTAGACAAGGACAGCGACCGGATCTCCGCTGGGTGAGAGCCGCAGTGACGCAAAGCAACCCATTGCGGACTTTCATGAAAGGTCCTTCTGTGGTCTTCAGCCAGCATGATATACGGCAAAGATGGAGTAGGTCTGAGGGGTTTAGAGGCTTAGAGAGCCTTTAGAGGCTTTAGAGAAGCTTAGTGAGTCTTTAATGTCTCATGTATGAAAACTTGGTATTATGGAGCGTGCCCCACGGTATTTGACCAGCCTAGGTGGGAAGAGTCTGGTACTGCAGGAATCCCCAACATGGAAGGAATGATTCAGAGTCCTCTGTGCTGCACATGTACCCTGGCAGCCCTGGGTTTGTGCTGCTAATTTTGGACACGAAAAATAAGTCTTTTAATGGATTAATTGCTGCATATGTACTTCAGCAGCCTGGATTTGTGCTGTTAGTTTCAAACATTAAAAAAGTATTTTATTTGATTGATTTACTGTATTGGTGCCTCAAGTGAGTGATATGGGTCAGCACTTTGAATATGAGATTGTTATTGCTATTATTATCATTAGGCATCATGATTGTAATATAGCCTTTAGAAGTGGTATGTATATTCAATATGCCAGTATTTTATCAAGCCTAACCAAAGTCCACATATCTGAGTTACTAATATTTAGCACTTCAGTGGTATGTGATTACAATAATTGCAGCTAAAGTAACAAAGATATATATGGAGTTTAGTTAAATAGCACTGTAGTTCCATCACTGAGCTAGTCCTATTCAAACAAGCTTTCATTAAAAAATAATAGACAGTAGAAGTGACAGATACCACTGTATTTAAAATATATTACTTCAGAAGCTATCTGTTTTCAAAGAACAGGCTAAAATAGGTTAATTAATTTTAAGGGGTACATAATGTGTAAAATATTTCATGCAATTGCTACATTTGGTGGATTGTAATAATATTGTACAATCTTTTCTTTTTTATTGATCAATTAATCTGATGATTTTAACCGACACCAAGAGAAGTCTGGGAGATATTGTAACAGACCTGCTGCCAAATGCCCAGAAATACAAAGCTGCTTTATTACTATACGTATTTTTCTCTTTCATTTATTTTTAAATTGAAACAGGCATTGGAAAATAGTGAAATTATTTTTGAACAGTATTTGTTTGATTATATAAGTGTGAATCAAAATATTCTATGGCACTCAGTAAGCTACTATTTTCTAAACAAGTACATAGGAGAAAAACTAAAGCAATTCTAAAATATATTTTAAGAATAAAGAAATACAACATTAAAGGACATTTATTTTTATGTAACAATAGGCTCAACCTTATTAAACATTGGGAAGGCTTTTCCTCAGCCAACTAAGTACATAAGCATGTGATTAGGCACAGATATAATTTCCTTTTAAGTTATGGCCCCTAGACCCATGCTGAAAATCAAGCACACTCTTAACTGTTTTGCAAGACCAACCTTAGAGTGCTCAGCGTTATCACACCGAGAGGGCTACGCCCATCATCCACAATAAGAAAGAAGAGCCCTATTGCAATCCCGTTGAAGTCAAGGCAAGAGTGATGCTGCGTAACAAATGCTTATCGGTCTTATCTCCAGCTTTTAATCTCTGAGGCCTTTCTGATGCTTTATTTATTTATTTTGTCAGGTAAGTACCTTAGGCCTCTGTGTTTTGCATCTATACTTCTGCCTGTGTTAAAACTGAATGTACTACAATGGTTTTGTCTTCTTAGTAAAGTATTTGTACTCTAATTTTGTGTAAATACAATATTTCAGAAAAAAATACATATGTGGAATCTTTCCAGCTTTATTATCTTCCTTTCTGCCTACACATACTTCCCCCCTACTGCCATGCTGCTACAAAACCTGATGCTTTAGTCTTTCATCTCTGTTGCAGCATAAGGATCAGATATCTCTGTAAGGAGAGGAATGCTAGATTTTCAGTTATTTTATAGTCAATCTGTGCCAAAGAGTTTTGATAGACTGCAATATTTATCTGTAAATAAACGTGAGTTTAATGATACAACAGTTAACTGTTGCTAACATTGGTCACTTTAATAAAGGAATATGTTAGCGTAGTCAAATATCTTAAACGGTCACCTCCAAAACACTCCATTCAAATCAATCTTTGCTTTGTGCATCTCTCTGAGCACTGAGAAAATGGTATAGAAGAAAAAAAGTATAACAAACTTCTGAAGCCATTAAAGCTATAAAACTGAGTATAGTTAAATGGCTACATCTGCTATTAATTAATTAAGCTGATTCATGGCAGTTGAAGGCATGCTCACATTGTCATCACAATCCTGCAAAGCATAGAGCATTTCTGGCGGTGTTTAAAGTCTAGATGAAAACGAAAAAAAAAAAAAAAAGATATTGAGCCTGCCCTGGGTGTTGCAGAATCTCATTTGGGTTCAATTTCCATAGAAAATTAGACTGGCAAGCTGTACAGTGTGCTTTAAATGAAAAGTAAAGACCCTGGCATGTGAGGAAGAGCAAGGAGTGCTATGCTCTTCCTCATCCTAATTCTTTCCTCTCAATCTTCATCTGCAATGAAGCGCTTTGCTTAGCACTGCCAGAAAACATCTTCCCCTGCTGGGGATGCAGGGCTCCTTCTGCAGGCAAGGTCTTCTTTCTCCTCTTCTTACCTCTCCCCATCCCATGCCAGAAAAGAGGTTTGCTCAACTTTTGTAGAATCTACTTTCCTGAAGCAGGAAGAAATCCCACGTCTCACCTGAGTGTTCGCCCAGTGCTCTGGGTTATCCTGGGATAGGAGGGGCTATGGGGAAATGGGCTATGGGGAAACAGGCTATGCCTCCAGTTTTTCAAATGCTGCAAAAAAGCATCAAAAGATTACTGGGCTTCTGGAGATGAGAAAGTGTATCATCTTTAATGGCAAGAACATTTACCAGAGGGACCAAAACTGTGCAACACTCTTACTGCTGTTTTAAATGACACAGTCACTAGATACATCATCCTGGAAGGGTTTAGGTCTCGTCAAAAGACTTCCAGAAAAGCTGGCATGTGATATTCAAACCAACATCTTGTGATTGGTACACCCCTGCCGACTCAAAGGTGGTGTTCCAGGAAACTTTGCCTGGAGTTCCTGCCAGGCAGACCTGAGGCATAGGTTGCTATGCCTAGGAGTTTAGAAGGTGATAAACATCCCTGTGGAGCTAGAAATCCTGAGAGCTGGCTCTCTGGTAGAGATGGAACTGCATCATTGTACCACTTCCCAGAGTTAAGGAGTTGTGACTCTCTTGCAGCTGCTTAGTGAAAGCACTTTGAGTTATTATTCAGAAATATGTATTTCTGCAGTACCAACAGGCCTCAGAAGGGTCCTGGCTTGTGACATGTCAGCTCCTAGTGGTAGTCAAGATTCAGCAAAATTTTTCTCTCTGTCTCTAAACAGGCTTTTCAACCACAGCAACAGGAATTCAGAGCTGCATCTTCCCTGGGTGCCATTCACATCATGATGGCAGTCAGACTATAAAATCTGTAGCACAATAAACCTTTTATTAGCCCATGCAAACTGGACTATAACCTTTTGTCTTAATGCATCTCCGTCAAAGTATTTCTAAGCAAGCCTGCTGGTTTAGATATTTCCTGACAAGATCCCAGATGGACTTTTTAATCTATTTTTGTAGAAGAAAGAAGCTAGTGTGCCTGCCCTGTTTCCTAGCTAAGTGCTATAACATTACTTATCAAAAAGAGAGTTATCTGCAGATAGGAACACTTTTTCCCTACTGTGCGGATATTGCAGGCAAACTCTGAATTGGTCAGATTTCATTTCTGAGGCTACAGAGATAAAGCAGTAGTTGGACTATACAATCCCAAATGGTTGATTATGAATTGGATCCCAACTTTCTCAGTCTGGGCACTGAAAATATGCGTCTCTGAGATGAGATGGTAGCTGAGCAAGCAGCCCCAGAATCATAACTTTGGCATTACGTGACTAAATTGCTATTCATCCACTTTAGTAATTTTTAAGATGCTATTAAATGTCGCAGTCAGCCTGGGGCCGGGGCCGGGGCCGGGGCCGGGCAGCGCCTCCTCAACACACAGCGGCTGAGCAGGAGAGGCGGGAGCTGCAGCCACGCGGCCGGCGCGTGACCAGGCAGCTCATTGGGCGGCCTCGGCGTGGTCGGCGCGTGATCCCCTCGCTGATTGGCTGGTTCGGTGCTGGGCTCCGCGTGTTGCCGGGCAGGGCAGGGGCTGCTCCGGGGCGGGAAGCTCTATAAGCTGCGCTTAACCCTAAAAAAAGGTGTCTGGCCCATCATCACAGAGACCCTGCTCCTGCATATGCAAGTAAAGACCTGTGATCCTGTGAACTTCTGCTCTGTGACTTCCTTAGGCCCATTGCAGAGGGGCATATGCTTCAACTGGGTAAATTAGCACCCAGTAAATCCTTGTGTATAATCTGCTCAGTGATTGCTAAATACAAATTTAACCTATTTTAACATGAATAATAGTGTTACTGAGCTGAACTTTCAGTTGTTTGCAATGTTAGGATTATTAGAGGGTTAAAGCTATTTAATACAGCTGCTCTTACACAACTGGAGTGTGATCTTGGTCTTTACAACAGCAAGTTAATTTCAAACTTTGAGAAACTTAGCAGCTTTTGTTGTTGTTGTTGTTCTGGATTAAATAACTCGTGGCAAGACATTCAAGCTCATCCAGGTAATGCATTTAAAAAAGATAGTGAAGCAAGTCATCTTTCATGAGCACAGAATTTTGACTGGAAGCCACAGAGGACATGTTTTCTGATGTATGTAGGACCTTTCCCCTCCAAAGTAATTATATGCAGCTGTGTATGCAGATTGAATAACCAACTATGTGTCTACCTCAAAAGCTCTTTCAGGCCTGTCAAGCGCAAATGGCCTTGTTAGGTCTAGTTCAGGAGGACACCTGGCTTGTGTGAGGTGTTAATTGCACAAGTAAATTGGAGATTCTGCTTTTTATTTTTGGAAAGAAAGTGCAATTAATATTTAATAGCTCAGCTGGAGACACAGCAGAGATGTCCTTAAGCGAGGCTGTAAATACATGAACATCTTTCAGTGTCAAAAGCTTTGGAGAGCAAAATGTCACCTGGTAAAATATTTTCGACTAGATCCTGCTCTGAACTGAAACTGCCTTTCGTCTATGTCTCTCATAAATGTGACGCGGGCCAAATGACGCAGGCCATCTTCACATATCTCTGGTTCTTTTCCTGGGATCTGAGGGTGCATGAAGGTCCCTGAGGATGCATGATAGAAGTTAGGTGCCTTCTGCTTTTTTTTTTTTTTTAATGAGTGAGCACAGCATGACGCATGCGTGGCTCACTGCCACGCTGCTCATGTACTTTCAGTACAAATGAAGCGTAGTGTTAAGCACATGCGTTAAATATCATGGAGCCTATATGGGGGGGAAAAAAAACAACTACAACAAAAAACATTTTCACATGTCAAGAAATATTGGACCACTCCCGCCACCTGTTTTTTAACTAGATGCCTTCAGAAATATTATACACAGTAACTAAAACCTCTTCATTGCTGAACCTGATCTATTATCACATACTGTCTGTTCAAGCTGCTGAACAGCCTCCAAAGAAAAAAAATCTCCTTTGGGACACAGCTGAAGCTTATCCTTGTATATATATATAATCCATTTCACTGAATCTCACTTTTTGGATATGATACGGATTTGTACTCAGGTCCATTGTGCAAAATGTCTCTTCTGTGTTGGTGAAGTTTCCGAGTTTCCATTCATAAACTAAAGTGGATAAAATCTTGAAACACTCCAAAAACGTTCATCTTCCTCATACCTACCCCTGCTGTACCACTGTAGCTTCACATAACTGATTTTCTAACATTCGCCTTTTTTTTTTTTTTGCTTTAGCTCAAGGCTTATCACACTAATTGTATTCCAGTGAAACCTGACCTTAAGCAGCAGACTCATTACCACATTCCCTTCTCTTTTTTAATTCCTGCTTTTACATATCCAACCCTCTAGTCTTGCTTGCAGCTGTCAAACCTGAGGCACATTTTCAGCATATTTTTACTGAAATGCAAAATGCAGCTCAATGCCCTTGTTAATGGTCAGGAACTAGAGAGTAGAGCTGTGTGTATATTTTCACAAAATATTTAAATGTGTTTTAGGCCTCATGTTTTGTATATTCTTCTTATTCCTATTAAAACAAAATGTTAGTTGGTAATGCATGGCTTTTGTTCTGTAAAAAAAAGCTTCTGATCTCCCCTACCACATATATAGCTCAGGCTTTCTTTCAGTTTCAAATCTGTCTTTTCGGCTAATCAAAGCTCTTTTTTCCCCTCCCTCTTGATGAAGCCAGTTTTAGGTATTTTAAATATTTCTCTGGTCTCCCCGCACAGTAGATTTAATGCTTCATTATCTTTTTATTCTTACTGCCTTACTGGAAGTTAGAACTAAACCTGCTTTTCTTATGAAACCTGAGGCACAGAAAGATGAGAAAGGATTTCATTGCATGAAGCACACTTATAGCTAAGAAAGGAAGACAGAAACTTTCAACTTAAATACATCTGCTGATCTACTGCTCAGTGTTTTTCGGGCATTTAAAATGTGCTGTTTCTCTGCTCCTTCTCGTGTTCACCGGGCTACCTCAGTGTTGACAGTGGAGCTGAATTCACATAGAGCTCTTCAGGGTACAGAACAAGTTCCTTTGTCTGCCGTGAGGAGTTTGCACCACTAGCTCCATTTAGAAAGGGATGGGTGCCACTATCTTTTCTTAAAACCCAACTGTGTGCATTTAAATTGTCTCCCCTTTTTGTCTTCTATCTCTATTTCACTGTCTGTGACTGTAAGCTTCCAGCATCTCCTGGATGTCAGAGAGCTCAGTCTGAGGTCTCTTACCTCCTTGGAGAAAGCCACAGTGGCAGAGATGAAGGCTGGGAACAAGGGTGTCCTGCTCTTCTTTCACAGTTGGAGAGGTTTCATTGCACAGAAATGAATTGGAGATGACAGCTGTGAGAAAGCAACAGGCTCCATGGTACGGTGCTGGAGCACAGTGGACACTCACTAGAAAGGTGGGGTCATGCTCCAGTTCCTCGTCTGAGGACTCTCTGTATCTGATTTATATATGACATCCTGCTGCTTTGTTGATGGCTGAAGAGCATGTCAGGAAGGGAAATATGTTATGGGCAGGATCCTAGCCCCATTGACCCCAGGGAAAAGTGAGCCAAGATTTTACTGTAAGCTTTTCATCATTATAGAAAAAGCCTGAATTTGCAGAAATCTTTCCAAAAGACCATTTAAGATCAGCTCAGTAAAAAACTCTATTCACTGAATTAATCATAATTATTAAAGAAAGAGAAGTCTTTGGATTTTAGTATATCCTAGCAAATGGCACTTTTAATATATTTTATGGCACTGAGATGTAATTGGTGTGGTCTGGGTTTTTCTTCAAGTGATAACAAAAGGCTGTTAAGCAGACCGCAAATGCAGGTGGCTACTGGGCAAGATGCACCCCAGTCCTCTGAGAGTCACACATGTCATTTCTCGCATTCGTCCAGGGATAACCATGAGATCTTCTCTTTCTCACTGGAGACCTGGGCTTGTTTCAGAGATGCAATCTCTTCAACCAACTGTATTTGGCATTAACAAGCTTCCTTCTTCTAGAATCAGAAGACACTGCAACAGCAGTGCTGAGAAGTGATGCAACCCTATTTTTTTTCCTTCTTGCTTTAAAGCCTTGTTTATTCTTTGAACGCTACATATCAGACAAAGCGAGGAATAGTACACCCTCTACCTGCATATTTTATCTGTAAGCCTTTTTTGTTAGCCCTAGTGAATTCACTTTGCTTAGTCACCTTCAGAGATGGCTGTGGAGAGAGCTTTGCAAAGGCAGAAACAGCAGCATTTTCTGTCTGCATCTCTGCTAGCCTGTGTTTCTCTTGCAGCTACTGGAAGCTCCTTTCACCCTTATTCTTCCTGCTGCTTCATCACCTTTTAAAGTCTCTCCCTGCTCTCTGTTCTCTCACTTTGTCTGACACAGGTTATCCCCATTCCAAGCACTGTGACTTCCCACCAGCTGCTTTTTCCTTCTTTTCTTAATGCATTCCCTTGGACTACTGTGCTGTTGTTACTGCCACTACTTCTTGTATGGATTTGGTTTTCTGCCTTCATTTATTTATTTATTTATTATTAGTTTTCCACTTGGCCTCCTTTAGTTTTTAACTGCGGCTGACTTTGTGTGTGTGTATGTGTGTTTGACAATGAATATATACAAAAGAATCAAACCAAGAATCTGATCTACTGACTCACCTTCATTTTTTCCCTCAGGATTTAAGCCTGCTATAACCAGTAGCGCACAAGGGAGAAATGTGGCTACTATTCATTTTCATTCTTGTATTAAAGATATCCATTTAGGTATCCATTTATGACTGAGTCGAGAAGGAAATGTGTTCGGTATGAATTCCTTATATGAGTAAAATTTTTGGAGCTGTGAGAGGACTTCCCATCTGCTGTACCTGTAGGCTTTGTGGGAAGGAAGGCTGGGTAGAAAGCAAACCTCCCCAAAGTGAGGATGCACAGTGCAGTTGTCTGGGGCTTGGCCATGGCTAAGGGCTGACTTTCACCCAGCAGCTAATCCTCTCTCCACTTAGTGCTGGTGCTCTTGGGTTTAGCCCTCAGAGACTGCTGGTCACCTGGTGGCTTTCAATTCTACATGATATGGAACTGTCAAAAACGTAGAAATGGATCCCAGGACCTTTTGCCTTGCAGTTTCCCATGCAATAGACTTCGTGTTGGTTTGACCAGACTTGAGGGTAGCTGTTGCTTGGCAACATGAAGCTAAACAAGTCCAGGCTCCAGTGGAGGATGTAAATGGCTTGCTACGAGCAGCGAGGTTTCTGCGCATCCCGATATCCTCCTCGCAGAGGAAAGCTGGAGGTCAGGCTTGTCTCTGCATGCAATATAGTTTTCTTTCAGGGTGAAAGAATGAGCTATTGAAACTGTACCTAATACAATCATTTGTAGGAAAAGAAAAAATCATATCCTGTTGGTATTTCTTTGGATGTCTGTGCTGCAGCATTGTCCTGTTTAGCAGTGGTTCCAAGGAAGGGCCTGACTAATCAGGAAAATCTGGCAGGAAAATCTAGCCATTTGGGTGGATCTGAGGTTCCTTTTTGTTCCTGCCATGAAAGAAGAGAGCAGACATAGCTCAGCAAAGTGAGTGGCAGAGGGAAATTAGGAAAATGAGTGCCCCCTTGTCACAAGGAGTTCACAGTCACACTAGGTCTGGGAGCTGCTAGCATGACTTGGGATGAAAAGGCTGAAGCATGGGTGACCTCTTTGAAGACCCTAGGGCTATATTCTGAAGCCTTCTGGGGTGAAGGAGTGGAGAAGTAACCTCCCTCATGAAATGTATTCCCATATGTGGATGATGTGACATTTCTCATCTTCTTACAAAACCTGGCTGTTCTGGAATGGACCATGATCATTGGATCATGATATCAGTTTTACTAAATGACTTTACATTGTCAGAGGCTGTAATCCAAAATACTGGGCTTCGTCAACGAAGGAAGAAGGATTTGACTAAATGATGGCACTATTCCCAGAGTTTAGTCCCTGGCTGGTATTACAGGCTCTGGAGCTTTTCTTTTTTTTCTTCCTGACTGTCCTGGTTTTGATCTTTTGATCCTTCATGACTGTGGCTTGGCCTGTCATATAAAATTTGTTTTTTTTTTTTTTTTTTTTTTCAAAAGTGTCTTGTATGCTTGAAATACTTGTAGATGACCGGCATATTCAATTAGTCATTATTTGGCCAGGAAAGAAAAAACACAGAAACTCAAATTGCTTCTCATGATGAATCAATTCTTCACCCGCCATCCTACTCATAAGCTCCCTCCAAATTCCTTCCAATTTAAATTCCTGAAATTAAAACACTGGTGTTTTCAATGCAATTGGAAGCAGTGTAATGTGACAGAAGTATGTTACAGAGCACTGCTGCACAGGCCTGCAGCTGAACCCTGGAAGGAATCGCATGCCTGTCAGACTCCATGCCCACATTCTGGAACCAATGAGCTTCTACCAAATGTGTAGTCTAAGGGGGTCGTTGCGCACATAACTGCTTTGTGTGGCAGAGTTGTTGTGCATGGGTCTGGCTTAAGCCCATGGGTTGTGTCTTCTGCACTTTGATAAGACACTGGGAGGGAGAACAGCCCTGAGCTCGACATGAACTGTGGCTAGTTTGCCTTGTGCAGCTGAAGATGTTGGCTGTATGGGGTCCTGCGTCATCCCAAGGATGGTCTCCAAGCTGGGCTTCAGGTTCACTGTCCCTACAGCACCTCTGGTCTTGGGACATGTGCTGAATTACCCACAGAGCATAGCTGAGCGTGGCCGGTGGTGGAGCTGCTCTGAATGCCAGAGGAATACAATGGAGGAATAGGATACAATGGAATACAATGCCAATATCTTCCAAAAATTGCCAAGGAAAAAAAGAAAAAAAAAAAAAGATGTTACAACAACCAACTCATTTGTATTTGCCCGGAGAAGCTCTCAGTGGTTTCCACTGATGGTTTGTAAAATCTTTGAACAATGCATGAAAATCAAAACAGTTCCTCATGATTTAAAGGTCTGTCTCCCTAGGGGGAATTACTGCAGCACCCTGTAACTGCACAACTCTAAAGGCTGGGAATCTTGATGTAGAAATAGAATCTTTGAGACACTTTTTAAGAATGATCATAAGCCAGAGTTTTCATTGGATTTAGGATCTTAATACATTGATATGTAAATTCAAAAGTCCTGAGGGTCCTTAAAAATATCCTGTGTTAACTAATTTAATAGCCTAATTCTCCTGACTTTCAGTGAGGTTTGGGTTTTGATTTTACCCGGAAGCTTGTTTCTGAAAGTGTAGTTGAAATCCTCAGAGCTCTCATGTCAATATTATTTAAAATGGATACAGATCTTCTCTGTTCTAATTTAGCACCCAGTTTTCTGGAGAGTGTCAGCTATGAAGGGCCAGATATCTCAGAAAACACTAGGGATCTGCCTTCCAGGAATTGGGGTCTGTTGAGTATTCCCCTGTTGGGTATCTACAAACTGAACACTAAAAGTCACTTTATAAAAGTGCTGCCTAGCACCTCTGCATATGTGCAAAGCAAATCCTGAAGGACTTCTTTTGAATCTTATGGCTTCAATATTATGTGAGTCAGGGAAAAGAGACAAACTGAAATGAGTCTCAAAATGGGACTGTCAAGTTCTTTTCTGGTAGAGCTGATATTAATTTTTAATACTCCATCTGTGATCAGAAGAAAAGAAAGACCTTTAGTTCTCAGCACAAATCTTTGAGCACATTATTTTTCATTGCAGACATTATATATTCACTTCTGTGATTCACAGAGTTATTTGTATATTTTTTTCTTTCTTTATGGCAGTCCAAGAGAGTCCCCCTTTGACCTTATCTTGAACTAAGGCCACAAAATACATTACCAGCAGCCCCTCATCAGTAATCCGGTTTGGCTACTTTATCTATAGGAGTAATAAGATAATTCACTTTGGAGTCTTTGAGAGGATGAGAAGGTCCTCGTGTCAGTTCTGTCTTTTTATTGCTAAAGATTAAATAATAATGAGTGTTGATGTTTGAGTTTGGTGATTGGCATGGTATTTTGCACTTGTTTTTTTCTGTCTGTAGGACTGTATTTATTACAATTTTCTTCCCTTTGTGGTCTTGTTCTGCATTTGGTGCTAGATTCCCTTCTAGATTTGCTGTCACTTGTACCTTTGATCAGGGCTGAATTTTAACTCCATGAAACTTTCCCTGTCACCATAAACTCCAGGTAGCTTCATGTCTTACTGATTCACCTGAGCAAGCACAGAGGTCACATGAAGGTTTGGCAAAAGGAAGGCACATATTAATTGAATCTTTCTGAGATGGCAAGGCCTCCTCCTGTTTTAGCTGCACTCCTTTACATTAAGATACGATCAGTTCTGCCAATCACTTGGAAGTGCTACAAGGAGCTAATTTTGTGGGTCCATGGCTTATTCAATCTATGACAATTTAGACAGAAGATGAATACAAAATTTAATTATCACTGGGAGTACCTTTATTGAATTTAAATGAACTGATCTTTTAAGATCTATAATTTATATATTCCCCAAATATCTGTTCCTCCTAACAAATGGGGAGCTCTGAATAGCACATGTATTTTTTACAGTAAAATAGTCTTTCATCTGCATGTGTGTTCAGTTACATTAGAAATATGTTTTTGGAGAAGGAGTGTTTTGTAGCCTCCTAATTTATGTGAACAGATTTTAACACTCAGAAGCTGAACTAGTAGCCCTGGAGAGGCTTCCTCACATTTCTGCTCATGCATGAAGCTCAGTCAAGGCATAGGAGGAGAATATTGTGCAAAGATGGGTAGAACAGTTCTTTCTTTCTTTATTATTTTTTTCCCTAAATGTGTTTATACCCTCTGGAGGGCCAAATCTCCTGGATTAATTTAAATTGCTGTAAAGTGTCTTAAAACTGTACCTGCTGACTTTACACTGAAACAGATGTGATGAGTTCAGACTTCCACTCTGCCAGCTTCCCTGGGCAGGAACTAACACCTAGTGGGAGAGAAAACAGGCAATGAGGGAACATTTTCACTTACAGTTTATGTCCTTCCGAAAACTGGTAATCCGGCACCACCGCTTTTGTTTATTGATCTGTCTCACGTGAACAGAGTCTGCAGGAAAGGAGATTTGAAATGGAGGGTAAAACAGACCAACAAACCAAAAACCCAGGTAATGAAATTCAGTCTGGATCTGACAGATCTTCAAGATCTCTGCACTAAATCTCTCTGAGAGTAGAGAACACAAGTGTGTTCAGTGTACAGTATTTAATCCTACTTTAAGTACCTGCCAAACAGACATAAAAAGAGCAAAGAGTTTTGGTATTTAGTTCTGTCCAAGGATTTATGCAGGACTGCAGTAACGGAGACTGTAGCCTGGCAGAGAGGTTGCTGATCAGAAGAGGGCTAATCCATAACACAAGCTTGTAAAATTATTTTACTAATGTTGTTGTAGTGATTCAAGTGCAAATGATTAAACCCAGATGATGCTGCTGTATCTGCCCCTCTTTCCTTATGGAAGCAAGAAAATTTTCAAGAGAGAGAGACAAGATCCTAAAAGAGCTTCTGGGCATGTGCTTATGGTCTGGGGTAAGATGCAGATGAGGAAGGATGAATAAACAGGCAGAGTTTTGCTCCTCTCATCTGAGACTATGGGTCCTTAAAGACCCCACCTAGCTATGGAGAGAGCCCTGGAGAAATGTGAGGTGACTCCAATGTGTGCGCCACATTGCAGCGAGGTGTAAAGGTGCAGCTGGTCCTGGATGCTCCCCACACGGGCAGAGCCCTGGGCCTGGGCGTGCGGCCGTGAGGATTTGCCTCATGCGCTCCCTGTTCAGATCTCACCCCAGTTAGTCTGAACTTGGAGCTGCCTCGTACAGAGTGCACAAAGCATAGTGTCCACATCCTTCTGGTGAGGATGATGCCAAAGCACAAAAGCCTTTTGAACAGAGGAAAAAAAAAAAAAACAATGCATAGACAGGCTACAATTAATATTAAATGGATACAATAACCTTGCAAAAGAGAAATGACATGATATGATACAAGGCCTACATGACTCATTTCATTCCTAGGAAAAAACAAACAGGTATTCCTAAATGAATCCAAATGAGTCTTCCCAGTGTGATGCATCACCTATACCTTGTCTCACTAACTTAATTTGCAATTAAGTATGGGCACAATATCATTGCTCAGCAGGGCCAGTGGAGCTGCTGAAGGCAAGTGGCAATGGTCTGCCCTGCTGTGATTTGCCAGCATGTTTTGGGGAAGCATCACAAACTGGACTTGAGTTTGCTGCCATTCTGAAAACATGATCCTAAAGTACATGACATCTAAACTAGAACTGGTGGCCTGACTTATGGTGGAGGGAAAACACAGGATATAATGTCTACAAAAACGTAACAACAGGAGAACACAGAAAATGGGAAGCTTATTGCATTGCAAACACTGAAGAGCTGTTTCTGAGGTGGAACTCACCTCAGTGGGATGTATGGTGGATGATACTCAAAAGGACTGCAAATGATTTCAATGAAGAAGTTAACGTTTTCTGGGAATGTGGGTCAGCTTCTGTTTGTAGGTAGAATCTCCTACAGCTTTTTCCAGTGTAAGGAATGTATCCTTATCACTTAAGTAATACCTAGGTGATTATTGCTGAAGGCAGCCTGAAACCATCACTTTTTCCCTTTAATGCATTGTCCAGCCACAGAGCGAGATTTAGGGTTAAGTGCAGCTGGAATGGACCTTCAGATGTACCTGGGGACAGACTGGCATTCAGAGCAACCATCCCCAGGCTGGGCAGAAGGTGAAATACATCTGCCCTTACAGATGTGTGTCTTTACAGTCTTCCTGCTGCAGGTCTAGGCTTTTTATTGTGTGATCAGGAGGAAAAAAAAGCAGCCAAACTATGCTCTTTTACTCCTAGAATTTTGACTCCTGATGAACTTGGGTGCTGTTTGCCCCCGCTGTTTTACCCAGAATGGACTTTGAAGTCTCCAGATCTGGTAGAAATTACTAGACACAAGAGACACCACCCGCCTTTGCAGATCCTGGCAGCAGAGCGGAGGACTTCGTTTCTGCTGAGATTCCCAATCCATCCAGCGGAGTAATCCCTTCCCAGCACAGTGAGGAGCCGATTGCTTTTCGAGACACGCGGCATCTTCCTGCCCTGTCAGTCTCCTTTGTACTTCCCGACAGGGGGTTCATTTGATTGCATTATCATAAAGCACTGAGCATCTCTACAACCACTGTGGCAGTGGTTGCATGAGTCAATGTTCTGGGACAGCAGGGACAGACCCTCTGCTCTTGGGGTCCTGCCATGCTCAAAGGGACACGCACTGCCTGGAAAGGCAGCCTGCTTCCCTGGTTCTGGTCCCTGAAAAACAAAACAAAACAAAACACCACCACCCCCCCCCCCCAAAAAAAAACAAAAAACCAACCAAGCAAAAAGGACAAAAATCCCTTTTCTGTGATATGTACAGGAAAAAAAAGAGTTTTCCTGTATGTTGGTAAGAGAGGAAGAATTATTTGGTTCCTTAGGTTTCCTACCTAAGGAAAATGCCTCCCACCATACCTTTTGCAGAGGGATAAAAACAAGCATCTCTTTTTACCCATCCAGTTTCATCCAGTTACCTAATGTTATTACCTATTTTTGTTTTGGGATCTTCTCCAGGTTTTTGCGATAATATATATATATATTTTTTTAAAGAACAGACAGAAGAGATTATTAGCTCTCCAGATTTTCTCATGGAAAGCGAATCTTGTTTTTAAGCAGAATGGCCAGCCCGGGAGGAGCGTGCGGAGGGGGAGCCAGGGGCTCTCGCTGTGCTGGAGCAGCTCTGAGTTTCTGCCCTGCTGTGCTGTGCCTTAAACTCACAGTTAAGCTGGTTATAAAATACCAGCAGAAAGTATTTCTGCAGGCAGAAAGTTGCTTTTTGCCGCCTGTTTTTCCCTTGCTCTTGCACTCTGTGTCCCCTCTGTTTTTTCCGGGAAGGCACCACTTTCGGTGTCAGGAGGCTCTAATGGGACACATGCTTTCAGGAAGCTCCTGTTCCCCTTGGAAAAAGACCAAGCACATGAGGCCCTTGGTGGGTGCGTGGGCAGATCCCTGCGGAGACCCCCCCTTCCCTCCGACTTTTAGTGCAATTACAAAGCGGTCTGTGGTGGGGAGGCAGGCAGAGGGGATCTGCTCCTCCCTCCGCTCCCTCTCGAGTGCTTTTGCTTTCCAAGCTCAAATGTTCCCTGAAATCTGATGCCGGGGCTGCAACCGCTTGGAGACGTGGGCATGCCCTGGCCGCGCACCGGCCTCCTCCTCGGCTCCCGCAGTCAGAGCTGAGCGGCAGCTTCAAGCTGCTCCAGCGCCAGCCGGTGCCACGTCTGCTCTGTGCCTCGGTCCCCAGGATGCTCCCCAGGATCCTGCTCCTCCTCAGCGGGCTGCTTAGGGCCACCGAGCCGGCCCCTCGCTGCGAGCCTGGCCAGGAGACCCTAGGTAAGGCTGGCGACCCCCAAGCCCGGCTTCCTTTTGCCTCCCTTCGGCTGGAGGGGAGCAGGGAAAAGGGCTCCGGCTTGGAGGACAGGGAGGCTGAAGCTCTAGGATGGAGACCAGGGATGAGCGCTTTAGCAAATTGCAGGCTGATGGGGTTGATATTGGTGTTGTGTCTTGGAAGCGCAGTCAGGAAGATAAGCAGTGGAGTGAATCTATAACAAAAAACAAACAAACAAACCCCCCCAAACCCGACAATTTTATGATGCAAGGGGATGCAATGCTTCCCATCACTGACTTTTAAGTCCACATATGCATATGCCTATCTGGGTTTCCTCTCTGTAGGATCCCCCCTTGCTAGCTCGGGAATGCAGCAGATCATCCCAGGCTCTGGCCCATCCTTCTAGGAATGTGCTAGTTGGATTGCCGGAAGGTGAACTTTCGACCTTGTGAGTGTTTTTCTGTTGAAGAAAAACTTCTCCTTACATTCAACTTCAGGTCATTTATTTCAAGTCCAAAGCACGAAAAGATTTATAAGCGTCTGACAGCTGTAGGGTGTGTTTTAGCTTGCTATAAGCAATATGGAATTTTTGTGAATTGATTAGCTGGAAAGATAGTTTCATCTATTAGAATAAACGACTGGGTAGGAATGCTTAGGTACCCGGATTAAAAGATTTTGGTTCAATAGCCAGATGACTGTTAAAAAATATTTTTAAAATATGTGACTTTTTTATAAGGGGATTTTAATTCAGATTTCATTTACATGGGGACAGGGGAGAGAGGAATCCAGAGGAACTCCATATAATGAAAAAGTCAGTTCCAGGAAAGCAGTAAGAGAGAGAAAAACTATTTTCAGAGGGTTCAAATTCCAAATAATTTGGGAAAAAATATATCTATAAGAATACAGGAAGGGCAGAGTCAACCTAAAATTGGCATTAATGTTACTCAAGGAAGTTCCCAGTGCTTGAGTTTTTAAATACAAGCCATAGGCTGTCACGAAACTTCTACCCAGAGCAATCCGTGTGCCATGTACTGGGTCTAATTGGAGACTGCCGTTCCCATGGACATCAAAGCGAGGTCTGCCACAGCTGGCAGGAATTGTATTTTTGGGTAATGCTGCACAAAGAGAAGTGTTGTAGTCTATTTGCAGCCCACTGCAGGAAGAGGCTCTGCGGTTTGCCGCATGCCCTTTTGCTCAGGGATCTGGTCGTGTTCCAGATCAGGGCAATCGCAGTTTTGCTTTGGGGTATCGGTCCTGTGGACCACACGTATAAATATAGATATATAATGTATAGATATAGAGGGTAATTCTGGTTTGCAGAATATCCTGGAGGAGTCTGTGCTGGTCTAATGGAAGGGCTTGAGGAAAGGCAGGCAGCACAGATGCACCCTGTGCATGGAAGGACTAGACCCCCAAAATATGGCCCTAGAGAGACCCTAGAGAGACTCCCTAGGTGGTAGGGAGAGCCATCTGCCAATGTGCTTCTGTTCTGACGCGGAGTGCAAGGTGAGGAAGGGGCATCCATCCTTTGGAGGCCTGTGACCCATGGAATACGACTGGCCTGGAAAATCAGACTTCTCAAGGGTCTTGCTTTAGTAAGGGGGGAAGAATTTCAAGTCACTGCTGTGCCAGTGGTGTTTGTGGGGCCACTGTGTAGGGGGCTCCTCTCAGTGACATTGGGCAGTAAGTTACAATTGCAGCTGTTTTAATGGGAGCTTGTCCATGACTTTTTTCCCTCCAAATGCAGCTGTGGAATAAATTTCAGTGGCTCACCAAAGCTGAGGGGTCCTGGAGTAGGAGACAAACCATGAGCTTCTCTGGGGCACCAGGGAATGGGAGATATTGATGCCTGACACCCAGCTGCTTTGGAGCTGGTTTCTGAAAATTTCTGGCTTTCTTAAGGTTTCTGAGGGATGTTTGCTTTACTGTGCCTCAATCTCCTCTTTATTTTAAAAAGAATCCCAACCTAGGGTTCACCATCTGGGAACCATGGCACTGCAAGAGAGGGCAGCTGCCTTCTCCTCAGCTCCACATGTCCTGTATGCCATGAGAAACCCTGCCCATTCCAAAGATAAATTGCTACCTTGCCCTGCTTGGAGGTAGCGTGTTCCAGCCCTTGCTGAGTTTTACTGGCCTCTTTTGGGAAAGAATAGCACAACTTGGCATGTTGCCTCTGAAAGGTGGCCAACCTTTATGGGGGGAGCCAACGGCACAGATTCCATCTCCAGTGGCAAAACCTGTTTCACCTGAGCCTGTTTCATGCATGTCTCTGCCGCTGACTGAGGCATCTCAGAGGGAATGAGTTAAATGCAGCACTTTACCCACAGCAAAAGCAAAAGGAAGGTAGAGGCAGGCTGACCTCTAAAAGCACCAAAAGCAGATGACTTACTTTGCAGTTGGGGCCAACTCTATTGCTGAGAAGCTACCAGCGGTCAGGCTAAGCTTGCAAAATATCAAAGATAGCAAAATATTTCCCAGTTACTCATATTCAGCAGCTTGCAGCAGTTCCCTGGCTGCTCCCGCTGATGGGATTTCCCAGGAAAGTGTTTGAATGCCCGTGTGAATCCACCCTGGCTGTTCCATGGGTGAGCAGGGGGCTGGCAGCATGGTGGTTTCCCTTCAGCAGACGGCCTGGTCCCTGCAGAGCCGAGGTGCTGGGGTTACGGCACGGGCTGGCACAGGGACAGCGAGTGCCCGCGCTGGGGTCCTCGCTGCTGTCTGTGGTGCCACCGTGTGGGCTCGCGGGCTCGCACAGACTGTTTGGAGAGACCTCCACACCGAGGGTTTTAGAGGCTGAAGGGATGCCTGCTGCGGGCAGAGGATACTTGCAGTAAAATTCATGCCCTGGAGCATTTGCAAGCTGTTTCGGTCAAAAAGGATATGCCATCGGAGGTCACGTCTGAGGTTGTTTCGTTGGAGGGCTGCTGAGACAGGGAGAGCACTGAGCGTCTCTGCTATCTGCTTCCTTCTCCTCCTCCTCATATGCCCCTCACATCTCTTCTCCTTCTGCTCCTTAGCTTGAAATTGCCACCCCTGGGCCTTCTGTCTGAGCCTGACAAAAAGGGGGACAGCAGGGAGTGGAGCTGCAGTAGAGGGATATAGGAGAGAGAGCTGAGAAAGGAAAAATCACTAGTGTCAGTTCAGAGGAGAGACGTTTTATTCCCTCTGGGACCCAAAATAGCTTTTGTGGCACTGGTTATTCTGAGCTACAGTCCTGTGCAAGATTGATTGTATGCTGGAAAGCCAGAGTGTCTGAAAACTGGCCTCACTTATAGATGCTGTATGTTTTCCCTGTCCTCCTGCAGTGATCCCGTTTCCACACTGTGCAATGATTTATTTGGCTCAAAAAAAGGAAAAGCATCTTCAGGCTGGCCTGATCTTCACGGGACCTAAACATGTTAAGCACACATTCTCAATGTTTGTTTCTGGCAGAAAAACATAAAAGCCCATGTCTCTGCAAGCACAATGTCAAGCAGAGCCTCTCCAGCTGCTCCCATGCGCTGCAGTGACTGCCCTGGGAAGACAGAGCTGGAGCTGCTGCTCTGCCTCGAGGTCCCTGTGCTGGGCGCATCCCTTGCCTGTCGGGCTGGCAGCAGGAGAACTGTGGTCACAGCGCCCTTGGGAAAGGCCAGGCTGTGGGACCGTCTCCTGCTGTGCCCAAGATGGGTGGCCAAGTCCTGTCAAAACAAACAAAAGGCAAAATTATTGTCTGCAGTGCTCACAAGACAAGAAATTCCAAGCTTGTGAGGCCAATATCTTGTAAACTCGGCTTGTGTCCCCGACCATGTGAGTTGTTCTGGATTCCCATCACTGACTGTGAGGAGAGCTTGCCCTAATTTTTTCTGGGTAATTGTTATTTCAGCAACACTGAGCCTAAGCGACATTTAACACGGGACGTGGAAAGAGCAACCACCACTAATGTGGGGAAAGTAAGTTCATGCTGAAAATATAATGTTCAGGTATCTCTTTTTTACCACAGCTTATGACCACTCATTCTGGCTGTGACAAAGTCTCTCTCCCTCTTGAGAGATGGCCGATCAGTCTTTTGTAACATAAAAATACCTAATTTGGCTAAAACAGAGGGACCAGGTGCCTGCAGAGGGACCAGGTGTGATACCAATTACAACATCTTGTGTGCATCTGTACAAATGAAAAGATAAGGTTATGGTAGAGGGCTACATGGGCTGCTTACAGAGGATGGAATGGCCTTTTGGCAAAGGCTATCAGAGGACTGTAGTATCTAAGATAAAAACCTCAGTGTATCAGACTTGAGCCTCTGTCTTGTGAGGTGTAACAGTCAAAACAGTCAAAGGCAAGCCTTTGGCCTAAGGTAAACCTCCTTAGATCATGGGAATATATGGTAGCAAAGCAAAGCTATGCTGGAATCACTGCTTCCATCTTAGGCCAGGGTGGTAGTTTCATTCTTTTTCTCCTCTTACCCTAGCAGAAATTCAGTCCTTTAGAGATGGCAGGTGTAGAGGTTTCCTGATCTCCTCATCCCCAGCTGTTAATTAAAAGAACAGCATTCTAGCATCTTCCAGAGCTGAGCAGGTTGCTCCTTTCCTCCCAGACCAGACACTGAAAGACGGTCCCTGCATGTCTCCACCTCACCGTGGTTCACAGTGAAAGCATGTTCAAAAGCAACCCAGCCAGATGTGCAGCCAAGCAAAAGCCTTCATCTAATTTAGAACTGCAGGGTGGTTCTGTTGCTTTTTTTTTTTTTTTTTTTTGTCTGTTGTTTTCCCACCTGGTTGCCTTTATCCTCACAACCTGGAAAATATCTCATCTGAAGTAATTTTTTTTTCTGTTCAGATCTTTCAATTGGAAGGACTCCCTGGAGTGGGATCTACAAATCAAAGCCACATTTGGGGTGGCAGAGGGCAGTCTTGTTGCTGGAAGCACTGAGACTGATGGTGGGAAGAAACAGGCAGGCGGCATCATTCTTTGCCTCTTCTCAGGCGCTAGAACTGCTTGAGTTTCATCCCTACAATTAGAAATAGTGCAGAATTTCTCTGAGATTGGCTTTGACCTGTTGCTGAGGGTCTGCAGATTGTCACCAATTTTGGTCTGAAAGTCTGCAGGCTGCATGAGCTCACATCACCTATGAGAAAAGCTTCACCCTCTGCCTTCTCATGGAACCAGAGGCCAGCTCAGCAAGAGAAACATTCCTGGAAGAGCCAGGCTGCAGCTGTCCTTGCTGCAGGAACAGTGTCAAGGCCATCAGGGACTGGATAAAAATGGGTGTTTAATAGAATGCCAGGATGTGGGTGTGTTAGGAAGAAGGATGATTAATAACGGACATTGGCTTCTCTTTTCCCACTGTGATCTTGCTCTTCAAAACAAAGGCACATTAGACATTAATCTCTTTCAGGTGCTTTCAGAGCTCTTCATGTGGCCACTTCTGTTCCTGTTTGCAATCACATCGCTTGCTTGGTACAGCTAGAGCAATTGCTGAAGAAGATTAGTAGCAGGAGCACAGTCTTGTACTAACGGTATTTGAGGGGTCCAGAAAAAGAAGTTAATCACATGGGCTGCTTTTTGCTATCTCTTTTGCATCTCCTCCCTTCCTGGGCTACCCCATCACATCCTTCCTCTGCCTTTAGCCCTGTCTCTTGTCTGCTCCTCCTGCACCTGCTGTTGGGGTTTTGGATACACCAGGGTGTTCCCTGTGCCCCTGTCAGGCTGTGCTTGTGCCATGGCCAGGAGCAGCCTTTGCTGTCTCCAGGTGTTCTTGCCTTCGTTTTGCAAAGGGGGTGCATACCTGGGACATTGCATGTTGTCCCTTACAGCAAATTTTGCCTCATCAGTGTTGCAGGGTAGATTTTCATTGCAAAGACTAACTCAGTGAACCCTGTAGAACAGCAGAGAGAGAGTAATGCTAACAGGATTAGAAACTGAAATGCTTTGCTTGGAAAAGCAAAGGTTTTGTCTATAAACCATCTAAAATTAATATGTATGTCCTCCAGATTAACGTAGTATCATAAGAAACCCAAGAATCTGGTAGGATGTGCATTTTGTACATCATAGATGATCAAATCTAGTCCAATCTGTCACTCATAACAGCACAACTGTATAAGCCTCACTGAATAGTTTACATATTTTGAAATTAAGATTGGCCCTTGGGCTGATGCCATATCCACAGGCACTCAAGTCTCCTTTTGGCCCTTGAGATGGCTACCAGCCAAACTGTGGCACTGGTAGTAGCTGTTGAGCTCAATTGTCTGATTTAGGGTTAATCACAGCAGCCTGGTTCTTTCAGTGCTGAATCATCAAGGGGAAAAAATGTAAGCTTGGCAGTAAAATATGTATGTCCTGCATTGTAGATTTTTGAGCTTGCTTTTGCAAATTAAAAGCAGAAGTGTATATAATAGAGAAGACTCAGAAAGCTTGAAATGGATTTTCTCCTCTTCAAGCAGTGATTTTTATGCATAATCTTAAATAGAAACTATACTAGTGAAAGGACTTTTGTACCTCTGGTAGAATAGAGAAAGCATAAAAATTGAAAAGATTGTTCAGGATGAGGAGGAAAAAAAAATCTCTCTGGATTAACCTGTCCATGGATGTGACTATGAGACAGCAACACTATCATCCTCTGAGATCAGGGAAATGTCTGCTCAAAAAATGGAAGAGGTTTAGGTTCTGCCAAGCACTCCGGAAGCAGGAGCTGTCAAGGAAATCTGAAGTTCTGAGAAACTCTCTGAATATCATTGCCTGCTGTTTCTCTTATGAAAGAGAAGGGGCTGATGAAGCTCCTGCAGCATGCATTGCTGGAGCTTGCACAGAAGCGGTGGGCACGCTGCGGGTTGCTTTGGCAGCCCCAGGCCTGTGAAGTTGAGCGTGCAGCTCCACGAAAGCCTCGCCGAGGTCCCTGCTGCACAGGAGGCAGGCTCTGGCCCAGATACGTGCATTTATAAGCTACACTTACTTATAAATAAGTACAGGCGCTGGAGAATTATCTTTGGCCCTTGCAGAGCCGCACCCTGCAAGACATATGCAAGCATTGGCATTAGGAAGCAGGAAACGTCCAGACACCACATCAGCACACATGCACATTTAAGACCTGCTTTATAACAGAGCCTTCCCCTCCTGCTTTTATGTGCATTAACTCCCGATATCCTGAAAGCTTGAGTTGCTTCATTCCCGCATGCTTGCATGGCAGAGGGGTGGCTGATGTGTGGGTTGCAGTAGCTCGTACGGGGCTCTGGTGGGGGTGGACTTTCTCATGGGTCTCCTCTGAGCACGGGATGCAGATTGGAGCCCCATCTGAGCATCATTGTAGTGCTAAGGCTGCTCTGCTGCTCCTTGAGGACACAGACTAGGCATTGCTGGCAGCACGGTGGCATGTTGCAAATATAGAGGACTTGGATTTAGCAATAAGAGGAGGGAGTCTACAAGTGGGACTTGGTAGCTTCAAGCTGGTGAGGAATAGCCCAGCACAAAATAAATGGCTAAGCTTTATCCTTTGACTTCTGTAGAGCTGTGTCAGTTTATCATATACCAAAGGATGTACCTTAGGTTGCTATGGAAAAGACACCTGCATAATCAAGTGTGGATTTGAGTTCCGCATCTGAAAAATAAATCTGTGATCTCCAAGCCAAAGTGTTGTTAGTGGGTATTAGCCTTTTGCCTAATGAATTGCTTCTCCTTACAAATATTGTAAAAACAGACTGTAGGGGATAGGTAGCTGACAGTCTGAAACCAGAGCTGTCTTTACCTCTCACATCAATGTCTGTTAATGTCTGTTCCTGCTCACAAAATGGTCTAGCTTTCTAGTGAATCCAGCTATGGCATATGACTTAGTAATTTTTTGTGTGTCTCTTCCATCAGCTGTCCATTCCTGCATGGCACCTTTCCTTCTAGCCAACTGGACAGAATAACTGCTGCTTTTTGGAGAGCCAGAGCAGAAAGAAGCAGCAGCACCGTGCCCAGTTCCAACCTGCTGTATTTTCCCTTTGGTTTTCTCTGCTTGTTCCAGCTGTTAACCGGAATATGTTTTCCTCCAGCTGAATAAGCAGAATACTGAGACACCATTGGGAATAGCTTTATGCCACGTATCAAGCTGACTGATGGGGATAGCACTCCTGCACCATAATAAGATCCTGGAAAATTGTGTATGCCTCACTTGCATTATTTGATCAGTTTATGTCAGAAAATGAACAAAAAGGACATTTATATCAGAGCCACAGAGCCAGCAAGAGTCAAAGGTGGCTCTCATCTTAGACAGGATGTGAGAAGTCACAGAAAGACCATTCAGACTCCCCAGATGAGCCCACTGATAATTTCAATAAAAGCACATGACCCCATAGCAAAAATTAGAGTAGTTTCAATACTGTCATTTTCTGCTGAGGAGAAAAAAAAACAACATTTCTTAGCAACCCTTCAAGGTAATGAAGGGGATATATTGCTAACAACTCTGATTACAGCCAGAGATAATGTTGCCGTGATGATTGGGATTTAGCTTAGCTCCAGGCTGTCCCATCCACGCCAGTTTTCCCCCTCTGTATGAAACATTTGTTTGGATCCAGAATGGGGCAACATAAAGTTGTAGCTGTGACGGTGCAGGCATAGCTGGACTCAGGGAAAGAGTGACATCCAACCTTACGAGCAGGAATAATTGGTGGAACTCTTACTCATAAGTGATCACTCCCTTCTGTGTCCAAGCTAATTCTCTACAAAATATTTTCCTGATTATCCTCTTGTGTAAAAGTAGATACAGTACCTGCCAGAGTTGAGGCCTTTTTAGACCTTAATAAGTAGCTCACTGAAGGGATTGGGCCTAAGGGAAATGCATTGAAGTCCTATGATAGAAGGCACTATTGATGAGCTACGTATTATTTAATACCTTTAGCATGATGTACCAAGTCGTAAAATAAATCTGTATGGATATAATTCTTTAGAGCTTGCTCATTACCAGAACTTGCTGGGGTTGGAGATGGGATATTTCTAGCAGTTCTGATCCCTCATACATTTTATGAGGTAATGTGGATCAATGACAATTCAGAACACAGAACCAGACTGATTTCCAGTTAAACATCTCTCTCCAAGGTTCCAAGGTTAAATTTGTTTGCATTGTGATGATTCTATTTTGGCTAGAGAATGATCAACTCATTAGCAACAGCCATGAAGATGATTACATTTAATATATTGAGATTATAAGTTCAACTTTCTATAGTGCAAATAATGGAAAGCATGCCATTTTTCAGAGTGTTTTCTGAGAACAAACGCTCAATTCACTGAGCAAGAAGCTAGCTGCCTGTCCCTCCAGTGAGAGTCATTAAGAATCTCAATACAGCTACATCTCCAATACAGCACAAGCAAAACAGACCCTGCAGCGTTAAAAACCTTGCACGTAACTGTTTAGCTCCAATGACGCATTGATGAGAAGAGCTCCAAAACTTATTTTAGCAGCAGCATTTTTCTTTAGCTGCCAGAATTAGAGAAAATCAATATAGAATCATTGGCTAAAGGAGTAAAAGAGGCCTCTCCTGGGTCATCAGTTCAAGCTCCTTCAAAATTAAAAGAGCTTGCTCTATTTGGCCTAGTAAATAAAAGGCTAAGGGGATCTGACTGTTCTCCGTAACTCATGAAAAGGACATGCACCAGGGAACTCAAAGAGCTATTTAAGCTAAGGAACAGTGCTCGTACAAGAACATTTGAATATAAACTAACAATGAATACTTTTAGGCAGGAAATTAAAAGGCAATTTCTAGCCATTGGAGGAGTGAGCTTTTGGAAAAGATTTCCCATGAGAGTAGTTGGAGAGAAAAAAAATATTTTGAGATGTTATTAAAAGGATTATGAAATGTAGTTACTAGAGAAAGGATGAAACAGGATGGGGAGGACATATGTCCCTCATACTCACCAAAAGCCTAATTGCCTCAGAAAAAGGATACGCACAGAGTAACATGTAACTGATAGATCTGCTAGACCAAGATCCAAAAAGCATGTTCGTACATACAAGAGGACTCAGGTGGGCTTTTAGATTAAACTATGTTCCTGAAAACCTGTACTCTCATTAGAGAAATTTCCTAGGCACCGACCTTACCACTTGCAACCATGCCTAGAAATGTTGTCAGCACTGGTCACCTGTCATTCTCAAGCAGGAATCAACTGACCATTTCCTCAGACAGCTGTACATACACTGCAAAGTCCTCCCTTTTTAAGGTGGGCCAGATCCTGTTTTATTTGTTTCATTTCGTTGCATCACATTGCATTGCAATGCATTGCATTTTTAATAGAGAAATAAGATGTTTGGAGAAGGACCTTTGTAATACAGTTACAAAGGATTAGAGTTGAGTTTTCATTTACTATAGTTTTTAGATTCTCCTCCAGCCAAAAGACTTCAAGTATGTCTCCATTGTCATTAACTCAACAATATGTGTTTTGAAGCTGCCCAGGGAAGCTGCCCAGGGAAGCTGCCCAGGGAAGAGGAGGGGAACCCAGCTTCCAAATCGCTTGTGGAAATGGAGCCGTTTTGGAAGAACAGTTCAAGATATTTCCAGCCAGAGAGAGAAAGCTTCTGTCATCTGGACTGGAGACCCTTATCTCAACATCCTTGTGCCTAAAATCTCTAGTGGCATCGGGCCTCCTTTCTCAGAGTGTTCATACACAGTAAAAATGATTGTGAGGAGCTGCTAGTCTCACTTCTGTGCAATTTCAGTGACACCTGTGGGATACAACAGATTTCAGAAGCAGGACATTGGAAACTTCTGCTCTGGTTATAGATATAATATTTTGGCTATTTTCTCTTTCTTACTGAAATCTAATAGTTGGTAGACTTTCCTCTTGGTTTGCATTTAATTCAAGGTCCATATGACATGAACCAAGGTGTTAGGCTGTGTGCATGTGTGGTGTGTATGTGTGTGCCTTTAGATATGTGCTCAGCCACGCTGCTTGTTGGAGCTGGGACACGGAGCAGTGGCAGCCTGGCCTGCTTTGGGCTGCAGGGATTGTCAGTGTTTAACAACACGCAGATATTGCTGTCCCGTAATGCTTTTGTTTTGTTTCTATTTTCAGGACAGTGCCAAACTGTGCAAAAAGGTATGATGTGATTTTGCTGTCTCTCTTTGTGAAATCTCAAAGCCTTAAGTATTCCTTCATTATTGCCTGCCAAGTTTTTCAATATTGATACTGTAACAGGTCTAGTCACTAGAGAGAGATTCTCCCTACTGCAAGGTAGGATTTTACTGTTGTGACATTAGTACCATTTATTACTAGCCAAAGACTAGCAAGAGAATGCGGCACAAACAGGGGCCACTACTGTAATATCCAGTACTTCTGCAAACAAGAGACGTATCACTATTACTTTCTTTTCACATTTGACTTGGTTAAAGGCATTACAAACATTTTTTGTTCCTAATGGCTCTTAACCTGATTTCTTAAACTACAGTTATGAGATGTATATATGTGTTTAAGGGTCTACTGTTTAAACTCTGTGTTTAAACTCTTTGTGTTTGAACACTTTTTAAACTCTGTGAATTTTCAAACTTCACAGTGGAGCTAAAGTTTAAGAGCTATTAAGTTCTTATAAATTTTGCTCAGGCAAGCAAAGAAGACAGATATCCTCATGATATCTTACCTACTAAGGAAAACGCATCAGCATGATCTCATGTCTTTAATATTAGAGAACCCCTACTATGATAGCACAAATGCAATTTATTTGGGCATCTGAGCTTTTACCATATTAGACACAAACAAATTCTCACCTCAACAAGAGATTTTTTTCTCTTGTGATTTCTCTGTTTTTTAATAAGCTCATACTGTACTCTTAATTTTAATCAGATAAGATTTAATTAAGCATGGGATAGTAATCCATTGGACACCAGGATTCATTCATTTTTCTGCTCTCCAACCTACATGTTAAATGAACTTCCATGTGGACCAGGTCTGCTTGTGCTTTCTGCCCAGGGATCTGCCCTTTCATTTGTGTTCAGGTATTGAATTGGCAAAATAATCTGATTTCAGGAGCTGTGCTAATCAGTTTGAAATTCTTGGTGCTCCATAAAATTGTCAGATATCATTTCGCTTCTGAATGGTGTCTACTTGCATCAAGCCATTCACACTCAATCTCCAAACCAGGAATATTTTCTAGATCTTTTTAGAAATGGTTTGGGGCATCCAATGTATTTGGGAATATATTAAACTGTGTATCTATCAACAAAAAGAAAAAAAGAAGTTTATCAATCAATCAAATGTGTTATTTGCAAGGTTGACTTTGTTATAATTCTTCCATTCAGAATGTCTATGAAGCAAGTTGTTTTTCCTGTTTTTCTTCTTACCTTCTTCATAGCAAAATGTGTGGACATCTCCTTAAGTTCTTGCACTGATGTTGCCTATACTCAGACGATGTATCCTAATTTACTGGATCAGAAGTCTCGACAAGTGATAGAGTATAGCTCTGAGTATATTCTCATAAGTGTCCTGCACAACCTGCTCCAGGGAGAGTGCAATCCGGATCTGAGGCTCCTGGGTTGCTCGGTGCTGGCCCCGCAGTGTGAGAAGGACAAAGTCATCAAGCCCTGCAGACATGTCTGTGAGCACCTGAAAAAAAATTGCCTCCCCGCTTTTGATGCAATAGATATGGCTTGGCCGTATTTTTTAGACTGCGATCGCTTTTTTGCTGGGGAAGAAGAAGGATGCTTTGACCCACTGGCAAAGCTGCGAGGTAAGAATGGAGCCTGTGCTCACATCTCTGCTTGACTCAGATGGTAAAATCTTCTCTCACTGAACTTGACCTGACTGCGACATGAAACCTCTGAACTTATCATCTTTATGGACACCTGTAAGGTGGTATTCATTTTGTCACCCTTATTTGAGACACTTATTTAAACTGTACTCATGATGTGCCTGTTTCTCTCCCTGAAAGGTGCACACAGGGTATCAAGATGAAATTTTAAGGTGCTTATAAGTTTGTGACAGCTTAACAACCTTAACAGCTCACTAAAATAATCTCATTTGTGATTAGTGCAGATTTTTATTTAAATGAAAAAGATATAGATAACTGAAGGCAGTTGAATCATATCAAAAATAAATTTGTTCCACGGAATTCAAAGGCAAAAATCCATACTTTTGTCCCTGAAATACACTAGACATTTTTATTTAAATGCAGCAACTGTCAAATTACAGCTAGAGACTAAAAAAATAAAAATACATAAGTCTATTTTTTGGCAAGCAAAGTATGTTACACTAAAAGATGTAGAATGAATTACATAGATGCAAGATTTTGTTTGCAGCTGTAATTTCTATAATTCCACTATTGGAGAAGCATACTTGAGGAAAAGTACATGCATTTTTGCAATCCTCTTTCTGAGCACCATGGTCTTTAAACACTGTGTTATAATTTTTCCTCATAGGAGAACCAGAAGTTGAGGAAGATTTGCCTTCAGACTTGCCAGCAACTTTTATTCAGTTCAAACACCATTCATATTCCCAAATGGTGAGCGTTTTGAAGAAGACTGCTTCTAGATGCTCCCATATTGCAACAACTTACAGCATTGGTCGTAGTTTTGAAGGGAAGGATCTTTTTGTGATTGAGTTTTCAACCAAGCCTGGACACCATGAACTGCGTGAGTTATATCAGTGTTGATGAGGTGGACTGCTAAACTACACATCCTAAATCATTTAGAACTTGGGAGAAGGTCTCATATACATCGGAAGGATGTGTCCTCAGAAGGACACTTCAAAAATGGTTATGCGGGGCAGAAAACAACCTTCTGGAACAGATCTTCAGGTCCATGCAATACCTGTCAGATAAATATCAGGATTTTATGTGAGCACGCCACCTGAGTATCTTTAGGATAGGAGTCCTTGCAACTTTTCTGTGAAGACAAATAGTGTTATTGTCTGATTTTGCAGATTCATCACTGAGACAGAAAGGGCCACATTTTTAAGTGTAGTAAATCCTTCAAAATGCAGACAGGTTTCCTGGGGAATATTAGATGCTATTTTCTAGTTACCAGCTCCCAGCTCAAACACCTAACACTTGCCTAAATCCAGGTGGATTTCTTGGAGCCATTTCTACATACCAAGAGCCTCAGGTTACTTTTCGTCAAACCAGCTCCAGAATCAGAGCATTCTCAGCAGTGCAACAGAACAGAATTAAATGTGACATTTCTGAGCTTATTATCTGAGGCTAAGCTTGTTGGTCCTCTTGTTGCTCTGTTTTGCTGCTGAAGAGACTGATGTTGATTTATTTACCACACTTCCCTGCCTGGTATAGAGATATTTTGAGATACATTTAAAATTGATCAGGATCATGGAAAAAGTCTTTAACAGAACTGAGATTTACACTCATATTTTCTGGCCTGTAACTCTTCCTTTTCTGCTTGAAGAATAGAAGTTGCAGGATTACAGTTGCAGTTGTTACATGATACTCCATTTCACACTGTTGGAATCAGTGTGAACCTCATGAATTAGCAATATTTAAGTTTTAAACTAAAACTCTGATATGGCATAAAAAAAGATTATATTTTAACATATCATCTAGCATCATTCAGAGCTTCATGCTGCTTTGGAGAGCAGAAAGAAAGGTGGAAATACCTCTAGAACCAGACCTGGAGTAATAGTTCTGTGGTCTAGGCTGGGCAGGATCAAAGGTGGAGATGAAAGTGTGTACAGAAAAGGGTGTCTTCACAACTCATCTATTTTCTACTTTTCATTGGTCTCTGTGGAACAACAGAAATTGAGAGAATTGCAGGGAATCATGAGGTCATCCACTTCCAGCAGTTGTCTTCCAAGGCTATTTGGCCTGAAAGCTGCTTTTCTTGCATGACCTAATTTCTGCTCCAAATGCGGAGATTACTCATCTGCAGGTTATTTCTAAGATCTCTGACAAGGGAAGGCACCAAAACCCTAGGTAAGTGGGATGTATTTTGTCCCTTCCCAGCCATGCACTGGGACAAAATGACATTTCTGTTTACAGCATTCCCTGCTCAGAGTTAATGAGTTCAGCTGAAGCTAACTGCAATTATTACTTTGTGTGGTTTGGGGTCCTGGATTTACTTAATTTCATGCATCCAGAAAGCCACTTAAGTTGTTGCTGAACTGACTTGAAATGGAGGGAAATTCATCTGCAACTGACATGCTATTTACAGGAACGTATGTATTAGATTAGTGTAAATAAAACTCTCTGATTCATCAGTAAACCAGCTGGATTGCTCTGTTTTTGGAAGCTGTTCAGGTATAATCAATTTAAAGCATCTCTTTACTTCATATTTCACAGTCAAGCCAGAATTTAAGTACATTGGCAATATGCATGGAAATGAAGTTGTTGGGAAAGAGCTGCTGATATACCTTGCACAGTATCTGTGTTCGGAGTATCTTCTTGGGAATCCTCGCATCCAGAACTTGATTAATAACACCAGGATTCATCTCTTACCGTCACTCAACCCAGATGGGTATGAACTGGCTGCAGAAGAGGTAAAAGACATTTTTTATAAAGAAATGCTCAGTTCTTCCTCCTGCTAAAATTTGCCATGGAAAAGGACAAAGGGAGAGGTGATATTTTGGGTGTAGGAAGGATGCTAACAGTGGGTAAAATCCCACTCTGATCTGATGGCAGCTTGATTTCCAGTTGTTATACGAACAGAACAAATAGGAAATTAAAGCCACATTGGCTCTTATTTCTCCTTGCATACAAGATCGACCATGACACTTTTTCATACATTCGGTGGTCTGTGCTATGTATCCTAGAAAAATTGCCTATTGGCTCACTTTTGATCACTCTATAAGGAAATGGAATAGTCATTCTTCCTCCTGCAGAAAATGAGGTACAATAAAACACTAATATTTTCTCTACTACCAATCCTTCATAATGGATGACAATTTTTAGAGCCCTGTTTGTGTTTGAAGAACACATATGAAAACAATATTTCTGTTACGTGTTACCTCATGTTCTTCACCTCAATTTTATCATTTGCTGCATTAGAATAGAAACAGGACCTTGCTTTTGCTGAGCTTGCTCCTGTGGCAAGCGGTATCTGTTAGAATGAGTTTGGGATTTTTGCACTCTTCCTGATCTTTCCTTTGAGTGTCAGCTGTATTCTTTTTTTCTTCTCCTCTAACACACTCTGCATGTTGCTCTGTGCTGGGTAAGAAACTGCTGAGGTCCTCTCGTGAGTCCCACCACTGGTGAGTGAAATGGTTCCTGTGTCCTAGTAAGTGCTTCAGGGACATGGGGGTAAAAATGATTAATAAAAAAGGTGTTTTTTTTTAACTGTATAGATATTCTCATCAAATCTCTAATGCCTTTCAAAATTTACTGGCATTTTAAATTTTTCCCTTAGCGATTATGAAATTACATTTTGAATACACTTTTTTCAAAAAAAAAGGATATTTTGAGAATGGAAATATACTGAAACTGCCTTCTGTGTTGTAAATTAGGGAGCTGGTTACAACGGCTGGGTCATTGGACGACAGACAGCTCAGAACTTGGACCTGAACAGAAATTTCCCAGATTTGACCTCCGAGGCTTACAGAAGAGCAGGGATCCGTGGGGCACGCCTCGACCACATCCCCATTCCACAATCTTACTGGTGGGGTAAGGTATGAATTACACATTTTATAAATCACACATACGGCAGAGCAGGACACAGATTAAGAGCCTGTTCTCTGGCAACCAGGTATTATAAGTAGGACTAAATTGGACAGACTCAGTATCAGCATGAAAAAGTCTTGGGGTGGATTTGGTCAAAGGGACAGGGATCATAGATCATTGGGAAAATTTTTGCAAAAATTGAATTCTGATATTTTAGATAAAAAAAAAATAGTAACTGTTTGGAGGGGTCACCAGTGTGTAATGACTGTTTGCTAATGATTCACACAGTGGTAACACGTTGAAAGATTGTTTATGGACTTGGATCTGAATACACTGAGTTCTGTACAGATTTGATGCAGGGTTCCTATCCTAGAAACTGGGCTTCCTGTGAAGCTGTTTGCCATCAGCTTTCCGTAAAAAAGAAGGTTAGAAGTGCTCATAAGTAACCAGAGCAACTGAAGCACCTGCTCAGACTCCTGTAGTGCTGGAAGGATGACTGAAGATCTGCTGTCATCTCCCAGCATGGGGAGTGGGACAGAAACAGCATTGCAGGGGCTCATGTTCACCCCATCACTTGGTGCCTAGGGATGCTCAGCGTGGGCCCCCTGACTGCCTGGCATCCCCTGATGCTGGCAGCTCACATGGGAACTGGATTCCCCTAAAAAAAGAAACACAAGAAGCTCAGTCAGTAGCTCTGATAGTGAGAATACCTCTTTTCTTTTCCTTTCCCTTGAAACCATGGTTTTAAACTCAAGGAGTTTTGTTTTGGTTTCCATTTCAATTTTGTTTGCTAGCAAAAAGCCTCAAATGAGTAGGGAAAAGGAGAGTTTCAGCAGTTGGTGTATTAGCAGGTTTGGGAGCCCACACTTGCATTTTTGCCTCTGCCCCAGATGACCTCATGCCAGGTCTAAATCCCAAAGGCATCTCTGATACTGCCTCAGTGCCCTGGTACCTTGTTTCACAGCACGAAAGTCTGGATAAAAGCAGTGCACTGCCTCAGGACAATGTTGCAGGTAAGGAATGCTGAGAAAAGCTCAGTATTGTGCAATAGAGCAGACATTGCTGATTTTCAAAGTGACTCATCCTAAGAAATTTATTTTATACTTCTTATCGTGCAGTTCCCAATCACGTCACTAGTTTTCTGTGCAAGATCACAGACTTAAAATGTTCCAAATTTTGACAGAATAATGATTGCTAATAGTAAGCTGGTAAGCAAGTGAAGAGCCTCAGACATGAGAGCAGATAGGAAAACGTGGCCAGAGGTCAGAGGCCAAATGAAAACAGCCCAGAAAAGGGATGTTAGCAGAAAAGTCAGCTAGACAGACTTTTGCATGCAGACAGGCTCTAGTGAGGGCCTGACATACCTGGAAAATGCCTTTTGGTTTTCCCTGGATGTATTCGGCTGAGCACTAGTGAGTAAGGATGCTCCATCAGCCTGAGCTCTGCTTCAGCAGGGAGCAGGGCACCATGGCATCAAATACGTCCTTGCCTTTGTAGAGGAAATAGAAATGTGGTGATGAATCATCCCTCACAGCAGCAAAGGGCACAGGGAACCTCAATATCAGCCTCTCACCTACCATTTTCTTAATAGTGTTTATTACCTGCCTTATTAAAGTAATTATCTAAGTATTGCAGAGGTCACAAGAAAATAGAGTGAGCCCCTGGCCAGTCCCACAGACTCAGGAGAGCTCCAGGCCTCTGCCTAACTCCTGCTGAACTAGGCATTTTGTTATTGGTTTTTATGAATTATTGTAATAGGGGGTCTGAGGGCTAAAATGAAGTCAGTTAAATTGGCTTCATTCAAACAGGATTTGTGGGCTGACACAGGAGGCTGGCATAGTCTTTAGGAGAATGAGTCCTGTTGGTTCTAAAAGGGAGAAAATCGTCTTTGAAAACTGTGGGTGCCTAAATACAGTATAATCAACAGAAATGGGATTCAGGTTTCAAATTGTTAAAGGCCATGTATAGTATTTGTAGCCAAATAATATAACTACTTTCTAATTGTGTCCTAAATTGCTTTTGTGAGATAGATAATTTAAGATTGACGTCCTCTGACTAAAAAAGTAAGGGCTCTGGTGAAAACAAAACAAATTAAACAAACCCACATTAAAGGAAACATCTATGAATAGCCAAAGGCCATGGTAGCACAAGTAGCATCTGATATCTTTTCATTGGGTTGAACCAGGATAAGGAGAGATGCACACATCTCAAAGCCTTAATCACTGTGCGTGATGTCACTGAAATGCTACTAAGAGAAAAATAGTGACATTGAAAGATTTTCCACAACATTTCCCTCAATAAGATGCTGAATGTGTGACCCAGTGCTGTCCTGTGGGTTGTGCAGGTACCTAGCCATGCGCTGGGTTAACCAGGGGGAGAAGCTGGTTATAGGAGCACTCTGAGTAAAATGAATTAGCTCCTTGCCTAATGAATTGCAGGAGCTACTTAAACAGAAATTTTCTCATTGAAATATGAGAATCCAGTTTCAAAGGGATCTACCCCAGACAGGACCTCATTTGTTCTGTCTCTTCAGAAAAATGGCCACTCCCTGGCCAGGAGTGTCCTCCAAGCCCTGGCTTGGTGTCACCTGCCGTAGTGCTGGCAGGCACAACCCAAACCTAGTAGGGTGCAGGTGACCTTTCCCATGACACTGCATGAGGTTTTCAGGCCATTACATGCTTCCCACATGCACGTATCCTGCCAGACACTGGATGGAGCACCAAGAACAGACAGACTCATCTGGATCCCGCTGGCCTTCTGCCAGATGAATAGATGCAGAGAGGGAAGACTTCGTCTTGATGTAATTGCACTAATTTTTGTAAATCTCTCTCTAGAGATGACCTTCCATGAGGTCCTTTGCTCTCTGCCTCTGTTCAGAGAGTTTTAATATCCCATGGTGAAACACTGCTCCATGGAGGTGTTTCTGCTTCAACCTAACTTAGTGATAGTCAACATTCCCAAAGTTGTGTTTTATTTGTGGAACAGACTGAAGAATGATCCAAAGAAAACAGGAGTTAGTATTTTCACAATCCTGATCTACAGCCTTTTATTATTATTATTTATTTATTTTCCCTACGTGTTGCTGTTTAAGCTTTGGCAGCACTCAGTTCAAGCTTACCAGTTCTTAGCCACTCCAGGCTCCTGACTGGATAATTTCCAAACAGCTCATGGGGTTAAAACAGTGAGGGGATAAGTAGTGTTAGCAGCTGTGGACAAAGTCCTTCCTCTTTTTCTTTCTTTTTTTAATTTATTTTATTTTTTTAAATGCATATCTGCCCTTGTGCAAAGCAGCCTGCACTGTGCAATCACTCGCTTGTCCACTGGTGACTTCTTAAAATGCAAGTCACCGGAGCATTGCCTGTGACAAGAGCTGGCTGGGTGTCTGGGCTTGCAAGGAGCGACCACCAGATGACACTGTTGTCCCTACGATATAGCCAAGGCCGGAGCAGGACAGAGAAATTGGTGTTCTGGGACAGAGCGGGGTTGTGTTTTGGTGCTGGGGTGCCAAGGGTCTTGGGAAGTCCCGTCCTCACTCCGTTAGAACCCATGGCTCGATTGACGTGACAAATCCTGAGCCTTGTTTGTGGCGATTTCTGAATTTTCTATTCATTAATCTTCATGATTTGCCGAGGAACCTGGGCTAAACTACCAAGAGGGAGGAAGTGCGTTTTCAGCGAGTGCTAAGCGTGAAAAATGACTCCACATATTCTGCTTACCCATTCTGGGTTAATCCCACCGATTCAGGAATGGAATTAGAATTGGAAAAAAGTGGCTTGCAAGTGATGGTGCAATGCCAGAAATGTTCAGATTCAAAAAAATGACGTCATGACACTCAATTGCTGAAAATGGCATTGCAATAAAATGCTAGTCTTTTGTCAAAGTTTCTCTTTCTTTTTGCAGTTTTTCCTCAGTGATTCCCTCTAGTTTATGGGTATCCAGAAGTAAAGTGCCTCACTTATTTGCAAACCAGCTCTTTCTCCTGCTGACTTTTGGGATTGAGGGCCTGAGGATCAACATCATCCTCCTTTCTGACACACTCCCTTTCCCACTGGGCTTTATCCTGCCCTGGACCAAATCCTGTCCACACTACATGAACACTTATAGCCTATCTTTTTTTTTTTCTTTCTTTTTTTTTCCCTCCTGTCCTTCAGGTGGCCCCTGAGACGAAAGCAGTGATGAAGTGGCTGAGGTCTATCCCCTTCGTGCTCTCTGCCAGCCTGCACGGGGGAGAGCTGGTGGTGACCTATCCTTATGACTACTCGAGGCACCCGCTGGAAGAAAAAATGTTCTCCCCTACACCTGATGAGAAGGTAACATTCCTTTCACGGGGTGAATATATTGTATGCCTTCCACATGTGGAACCACGAGAACTGCTTTTAACAAGTAACAAGCTTGACTAACTTTGATTTGTTTAGATTTTATACGTGTTATATATGTATGTAAGTATAGATATATGTTATATGTAATTATTTAATTTTCTTTCCAATGTAGGATCATTTGCACATTAGCAGCTTGATTTGTAATGATCTACTGATGTTTTGTGATGCCAAATGTGACACCACAAGGCAAGGTTAGGAAAAAGGCAGGGTCTTACACTTAAGGAGCCAAGAATCTGATATCTTTATTTCTAGGTGCCAGGAGAAATGGAGCAAGTCTGACCAACAGCATTATTTTCTGTTGAAATCCAGGGCTGTAGAAATAAAAAGAGTGGCTGCCATATGGTGGCAGCGTTGTCACATTTATTCCAGGTCAGTTAACGTCAGTGGCTTTCCTGTCTCTCTGTCCCTGGAAAGTTTCTCATTTGGGACTCACTGTAAATCTTCTGTGAAATTTTTTGCCATCTTTCCCATCTCCCTTTGATTTTCTCAATCTAGTATTCATCGCTGACATGCCCACTAGGAGAACAGCTAGCTTTTTAGCCTTTTAGTGTATGTTGAAGATATTTCTGGCCTTTGAAGAAAGAGTAGTTCTTTATGTAGCCAAACAGCAATTAAAAATACATAGCAGTTGCTCTTTAATTTGGTATATCAGTTATCTTCAAGCATATCTTTTGGCTGAGTCTCTTATGAAGAGGCAGTTCTCAACAGGAACTATTAAATATTTCAGTATTTATCGCTATTAAATAATTCCTATATCAATACGTTTCTTCTGAGCTGCACAACACCTATTGATTATGTGAGTTAGCAGTAACCAGGGCCAGACTTGGCACAGCACAGAGCCTGCAGAGCAAATGTTCAGCGAATGGTAATGAAAACTGCAGAAGGTCTGGGTGAGGACTAGGGCATCAGTAATGTGAACACACATACGTATCAGTTACATTTTTCCCCTGTATCCTTTTCATCTCGTAGCCCTTGCTGGAGGCAAGGGGATATACATTTAGATATCAGAGGAGTGCGGATTCACTTATGAGACCTGAACGACTGTAGACCCTCTACTACAAACCTGGAGTTTACAAACCTCTGCAGTATTTTTTTTACAAAAAAAAGATACTGTGAAATTCAGTGAGGTAAAAGTGCCACCCGAGGAATGGAGTTTACCACATTTTACCAAATCTCATTCTAAAGTCACAAGAAGTTTACTTTTTATTTATTTTCTCTCTTTTGATACTCTTCATTATACCAAAATATGCAAGTTTTTTGAGGTCTATATCTACTTATAGCTTAGCTTCTAAGTGACACATAGATGTATTGCTGTCTGAGCAAATTTTAACTTGTATTTAAACTTAATTTTTAAATCTAGTTCCCTTGATTTTGGATTTCTTGCTTCCTTTCCCCACTACCACCCATCGTTTTTTGCTTGCATTAACACCCAGACAAAAGCCTTATACCACTTGCTATGAACCTGGAGAAGAGAGAATCGGTCATCAGAAATAAAACATCTGTGAATGTCTTTGAAAAAAAAATGAGAAACATATTCCTGAGGCAGATAGGCAGAGAGGCTTTTTTTTTTTCTTTAATTACTAGCAAGCACCTTCTACAGACGGCCCAGAACTGACCACCAAACTCCCTTAGAAGTTAAAGATGTGAGAGTCTGGTCCCTAAACTACTGGCAACAAAACTTCTTTTTAACATGTCTAATTAACATCCATCTCTTTTCAGCAGAACTTTCAAGGAAATGTAACAGCGTGGGGCTGAGCAGTGCTTAGACATATGGAATATCAAGGGAAGTACAAAAATGTTTTGCAGTTTGAAGTTAGGATTTTTAGCATCTGGTCATCAGGAACATTTTGGAAAGCTTCCTTTAAACTTTACATAACACTTTGTCATTCTTCCTTGGTCAGCTACTTGATCCCAGAATTAGTCCAGCTTTGTGCTTATTAGAAACATCCCATTATACAGACCATGTCCAAATAGTGTGCTTGGTCATTTCAGGCTTCATGCAGCATCAGTGATAACATTTTATCCTTTTCATTCCCTGAAGTCAAGGAAAAAACACAGTATAGTCACTCAGTGCTGTGTTAGAAAAAAACCCTCTGAAATGAAGATTAATGTTTTATTCTCTGTGCACGAGGCCAAAACCTCACCTAGAGTGACCTTTTACCTGAACTGCCGAGTGTCTTTTTCTAATATGTTCCAGGCTCTGATGGAGAAGAATATTTAACACCATTAGTGGCAATTAGTTAGAGTTTCATCATCATTATCATCAAGAGTTTCAGCTTGTGCCTGAAAGTATCAAATGGCCTGAAACTGGAGTTAGTTAGCAAAATCTACAGGTACTTTAAAATAAAATTGATAAGCCCTTCAATTCCTGCCATAAATGACAAACAGTTATTCTTTGCACTGGTATGAGTAGAGACTGGGGGTGATATCATTCAAATCACCTTCAGGCTTTGGAGAACTTGATTAATTGCACTGAGGATAATTCACATAGTTTTGTAAAGCATTTGATTTAGGATACCAAGTGTTTGGATTTAACTTCTAAGTCAGCCTGCTGCACTGTGAGGTTTACCCAAGCTCCTTAAGTTGCTTTTAATGCTGGGTTGTTATTGTCAGGATTTAAACTCTTCATCATCTTGGACGTGTTTTCTTAAACAAATATACAATATACAATATGCTGAGCTGAACCAGTAGCATCTGACTATTGTATCATTTTAGTGTTGAAGACTGAATTTATAGTTTATGCAGATGAGGTCCAGATTAAAAAAAAAATGTGGAGTGGAGGGGAGGAAGTTCAGTACAAATTTGGATTTAACATCAGAGAAAAAGTAGGAAGAACCTCATTCTCCACAGATCTCTGCTGTTTCCTCTGTCTTCACTGCATGTATCCATCACTTCTCTTGTCTGAGTGGTGACTCATCTGCTCTTCATCAGCATTAATGCTCCATAGGAAATCGGTGGTGACATCCTCCATCACCACATCCTAGTCCTTCACTTTTTAGGAATGCTTTCTGCCCCATGAAGAAGCAACAGCCATTGAGATCAAGCTGACAGGTTTTCCTGTGTGAGTGATAAGTGCAAAGCAAATCGACAATCTCTTTTTTAAATACCAGTTCCCTTCTTAAAGATATATAGCTGGTGTAGGGTGTTTTTCAAAGGATGAAGAAAACATAAACTACAACATAACAAGGAGAGCTAATATTCACTTTTAAGACCAGGACTTAAAGTGTAACCAAACAAAGCTTTTACTCTCTTCTCAAATGATAAACCTGAGTCCAAATACTGCAAAATCCACTTGTATTTAATATCATTCCTAGGTAGATACACTGAAGTGCAGAGAAGGACATCAGAGAAGATAGTTCAATACTCCCTGGAGAAATATCCTTGCCAGGAGGCTCACCGGTGTTCGCAGCCCTCGAGGATGCAGGGTGGCTCATAGTTAGGTCTTACAAAAGGAAAAGTCACTATGCAAAGCGTTAATGACTGAACGCTACAGGGTTTATAGTTTGCATAATTGAATATATGACAAATTCTTCTGTTACAGATGTTTAAAATGCTGGCTAAAGCATATGCAGATGCACACCCGGTCATCTCCGACCGATCGGAGCTTCGTTGTGGTGGAAACTTTGTGAAACGTGGAGGTATTATAAATGGTGCTGAGTGGTACAGCTTCACTGGAGGTAAAACCACTTTACCATCATATCAAGTGAGGTAAAACCTCTATGTGACCTTTATGAGACACAAGGGCTTGAAAGAAGCAATTTTATTCAGTTCAGTTCACTTTAGTTGAGACCCCTGCAAAAAATAATTTGAGAGGGATTTAAGAAGTAAAATGTATGTTGCTACCATTTTTATTTAGATATTGTGGGAGGAAGTCAGCCCTGATATAGTCTGAGGGAAGTTAAGTTATGCAGGTGTTGAATTTGTTATTGTATCTAATGTCATCCTACTTTTAAAATCTGAAAGGACAGTTTATGAGAAAATAAATGCTTAATACAATGTTCCTATTCCTTAACAGCAGCATGAATTTTAACCCATTTTCTGGACTCAGTTCTACTTTACACATTCATACCCCGTTTTTGATCTCTTTAAATAAAGTTTAAGTGTGCTAAGGAAAGAGTGTTTAAGAGTGTTTAAGAGCGCTAAGGAAAACAACAGAGGCAGATTCCATATTCATTTGTGTTTAGGTAGCTAATTTGATTTCCTCATTAGTGTTATTTCATTGTCTTTAGGATTGTTGAAATTGACATGGATGAAATATCAGTGTTCATAAAATTTTCAGAAGTGTTTATTTTTGCTGGTGACCTTCTGAAGTCACCTCTGACACTTGCTGATTATTCAGTTATTATGAATTGCCAGTTCTTATCTTTCTACTGCTGCTTCTGAGTTGGGTGAAAAACAATTTAAAAGGAAGGCTTTTCACCTGAAAGAAGTGTCACAGTCATTAATTAATTCATAAGTGAGCTAAGGCCTCTTAACTTCTGAATTTGCGGAATATTTTTTATATATTAGTTGTACACACTCATGACAATATGTTGAACCACATTTGCAGGGATTACATTCAACTAAGTGTCAAAGTAAAGTTCTAGTTAAGGGTTAAATCTTAAATGGGTTCACAGTCCTTTATTTTTTTTGCCTGTAGGTATGGCAGATTTTAACTACCTTCATACAAATTGCTTTGAAATTACGGTGGAGGTAGGATGTGAAAAGTTTCCTTTGGAGGAAGAATTGTTTACAATCTGGCATGAAAACAGAGACGCCCTTCTGAATTACATGGAAATGGTACAGTTCTGCTTTTATAAACCTTAGCACTTACATTTTTTTCTTCTTCATTCTTTATTAATATTCCTTTCTTTATTGTTTCCCGTTTAGTTATCATTGAGATAGCACTGAAGTAATCTCCTTCCCTCAGGGGCCGCAGTTCCTCAGTTGGTCTAGCAGGACACACAGACACTATTTTCCCTATCTTGTGGGAAGAATGGACATTGAGGATTGTAAGGACCTTGAAAGCAGTGCAAAAAGGACTATTCTGCAAATACTTTGTACAGCATTATGAATCCACTCCTGCAAATTCAAATAACACAGAAAAACTCATATCCATAAAAATGTGAATCACCCCTTCTCTTGACAAATGAACCAACAAGGTTCTTGGTCCAAGCCCTCACTGTACAGTAACAAGAGATTTAAAGATTGAGATGGAACGGGGAAGTTTGAGATATCTTATCAGAAATTCTGCTTCTATGATTTTCCACTCTTTTTTTTGGACACAAGTGGTTAAGAATCATACGAATCCTGATATTTTAGAGGACCAACTTTATGGCTGCAAGCCTGAAAATACCCCTTTTAAGAGTCATTTTTGATAATACGTTTGAGCTCAGCAAAAACAAATACCTCATTGACAATAAGTAAGTGAACACAGAAGCAAAAGTTGCTCATCTTTCTCTTAGCCATTAGCAGATTAGCTTTCTGTCATGCCTTATTTTGATAGAGTATGCAGTAATCTAAAATTGTTAGGAGTGTTTTTATGGAGTTTCTAAGCAACCTCTTGCTACTTGTGGTAAGTATTATCATTCAATAAAGTCTACAGTACAGACCACCAAACTCATTTCGTTTTACAACTGTCTGATGAAAATGAGTTTTAGTGAATCCAAAAAGAGCTGGATTAAATCCATTTATATTGCAGTTGAAGCCTTCAAGATGTAAAGATTTTTACAGTGTGAGATACTGTAGAAGTCTATGCTGGAAAAGCATTTTGAGTAAATGCAGGACAGTAAGCAAAACAACTTTGTAGATAAGGATGACTGAATTACTTCTGATAAAGAATAAGTCTGCCATAACCAATTTAAACTTTTCTTATTCTGATATATGCCAGGATATTTAGTGTGTGTACAAGTCTGCTTGGCTTAACTCACAGAAGTAGAATTCATTTTCATAAATGCTGACTCTTCTTGCCTTTGGAAGTGGTATCAAAGCACTCTCCAAACCTCTGTATTACAGATTTGGGGCTGAAACAAAAATTATATTACCTAAAGCAAAACAAACCCAACACAGTTAAAGAAATTTCAATTTTGTCATTTTTATATCATCATGTTATAATGGTGAGGTTATTATGGTGTGGTTGGATGAGGTCATTCTCCTTTGAGTGTGTGTACACTGTAAATTAAATTTGGGTCTGAGATGACCTTCTGACCAGATTTACCCACTATCCATATGATAAATCCTCAGGTCCATGCTGAAAAGAAAATTGCAGTTATTCGTCATAATAGCTCTTAAGGGACAGTTTTGAAGTCCTTATATTGAGGATTACCTTAGTCCTGTCAATAGCTCCAGTCAATATGGAATGAATATTTAACAAGATTGGCGATACACAGTCTCACCTTAAATTAAAAACTGCTGTTATTAGACTAGATCTTTTTTTTTCCAATCTAATTTCTTTCTAAGAATGACTCTGAAATTGAATATTTCAGTGCTTTTTTCGAACTTTTCCATTTCTCACCAGAAAAGTAATCTACATTATTTTCTCTATTGTTTTGTTGTTTTATTATTTTTCCATTCTTCTCTTTCTGTGACATATAAAAAAGAAATAAGGAGGGGAAAATGAGAATGAGAGAAAGAAGAAAGAAGAAAAAAGGAAAGAAAAAAAGAATAGCTCAAGTAAATTCTACTGATTGGGGGAAAAAAACTGAAAATGTGATTACTACTCATATATAATTCACAATAGAATAGCTCTAATTTGAAGGTTGTACACACACTCACACAAACTTGGCCAAACCTTTAAAAACTGGGACTTTTTTTTTTTAATATCAAACTATGAATATAGTATCCTGGTTGTGCACCTTCTAGTATGACAGAATTCCCCTTGCCCTTCAGTTTGTCACCCAGCACATTTCTCATCAGCTCAAGCACAGCTGAGGTCTCTGCTTGTAGAGAGAGGAAGATGAATACGGTGCACACTGCAGTCGTGACAGTCTGACACGCAGGGACACACGAGCAGCAGAAAGATGATGCGTTAAAAGTAGCTGAAGATTTCACTGCACCATTCCTGTTAACTGATATTAAATCAGAACATGAGTCAATTAATATTAACAATTACATCTGATTAATATCAGCAGTTGTGTGAAATATTATATATTAATATTATGCGTTGATAATGATTAATAAATATTTTAAAGCTTGTATTAAATGAAATATTAATATTTATATAGAATGATATGTATCATATTACAAACATTTGTTTTTCTAATTTCTTCTTAAATTTGAAAGAGTCTTTTTTGTTCTTATTTTATTCTTATGCTTCTGCTCTATTTTAAAATAGTAACAGCATATCTATTATAGGATAATTGGTCATTTTTATTTTTTTATCTTGAAGCATTTTGGAATGTTTTAGTATGGGTTTGGAAAAAAATGAAAAGTATGTATTACAACTAATACTAAAGACCCAATTTCAACCTGCATTAATTATTTTTTCTGATATGATGGCAATGTATTACTTGATAAGTGATATTATCTGAAAGCAAATGATAATACTGAAAGCTAGTGATACTACTTTATTTTGATTTATTTCACCCATCTTTTAATGTGGCACCTTAGGTAGATTAAAGGGCCATTGCTTTGTGTTGAACTGACTTTGGTCATTCCACCAGATTTGTGCATAAAATATCAGCCTGTTTTTTAAAAGCCCTAATATTTCACTTCTTGGTAGTTCTGGGTCTGGGACAGACATTGGAAAACATTCTTTAAATACAGTGGATAGATGAGTTGTAGTTGCTGTGCACATAGAAGGGGCCCTTGGTGCATGGCCATGTACTTAGTCTGCAAAAGCTGTTGTCCAACTCAGCCTTTTCTTCAGCTCTCTCCAAGAAGGAATCACCTTTGCAGAGCTCAAAAAATAGAGCGTGTGATCTGGAGGCGTCTTGAGCACCTGCGACCCTCCACAGTGTGTCGAACCTTGCAAAAGTCGTTTCCTCTCTAAATGGGTTTCCTGGGAGAAGATGAGGAGCAGCTATCATAATAATTAACATCTATCTAACTGTGCTTTGCTTTGTCAGGTTCATCGGGGGATAAAAGGAATTGTGTCTGATAAATTTGGCAACCCAATAAAGAATGCTCGGATTTCGGTCAGGGGAATCCAGCATGATGTCACCACAGGTAATATTTTTAGTTGGAGCTTTTTCCTGTGATAAGAGTGAAAACTCTGAGGACTGAATATCACATTACTGGAGAATTCGGCTCTCTACTGTGGGTTTGTTTCTAGAATAGCGACAGAGAAGACACATCAAAGTTCATCGTACATACGGTGTTATACGTATAGAGAGCTACCAGAGGTAATGTAGCTACATGCATGAAGTAAAGACCCACTTTTCGCCATTTAGATTTAGAGTTGCACATAACATTTACTACAAATTATACCAAGTGTCCTTTGCATAGGCTAAAATTAGACCTTTATATTATTGCCATTTTTCTTTTTATATGTATGTGTGTATGTGCTGCTGTAGGTATGTTAAAGCCTTGTGTGAATGAAGCCTTGCTCCATGAATAATCTCCTCTTCAGGCCACATATATACCCTAAACCTCATCAGCTTCCCAAACCAGGGTGTAAAGATAACACAGTGGCAATCCCACCTCATTTCTCATGTGTTTATTGATTTAGGTTTCTTATAGGCTTAACACCAAGCTGGAGAAGAAATTCCTCATTTATTGTTCTTTTAGCTTAAAAAGAACAAATGAACATAGGAAGCTTGTACCTTCCAGTGATCTTGTAGAGTAAGGCCAAGGTTAATTACCAATACACTGCCTTCAAGGTTTAATCCTGCTGTAGTGGTCTCATTCTCCTACAAGACAAACTCAAAAGTTAACTCTGCTGCTTCTCTCATGTTCTAAGGGCTGCCTTGTGGGTTGTGGATGCTCAAGAAAAAAAATACCATCCCAGAACCTTCTTGCTATTTTTGTCAGGCCTCGATAAAATACATTATATCCCTATCATCTCCTAATACAAGGAATGTGTTTTTCAGAGGCTAAATCTGCATGACTGTTCAAGAACCTCACATAGATACCACCAGTTGTAGTAGGCAACATGCGAGCAACCTGCTAGCTCACAAGAAAGGGAATGCCCACTCATTTTTAATTCATGAAATAATTGAATTACACTGATCTTGAGAACATCACCTAACAATAACCTGACTTTCTATGAACTAACAATAACTTCTTATTTTTTTTCTGGCAAGAGAGTCAGCTGGCCATAAAAGACAGCGGGTCATTACACAAATTCCACGGTTCATCATCAAGGACATGTTTCACATTGGGGGAATGTGGCAATAGCTCTGGAGACATGACAAGGGTTACTCTGGCCATCTTGTACTCACATTCAGCTCAGGGTATCGAGGCATGGAGCCCTCATAAACAAACTTAGTTGAAACACTGAGGCATCCATATTAGGGTGGAAACCACACTGACTTTAACAACCTGAATAACAGCATTGCTTGAGGGTAAGCAACCTTTATTGTTAATATGGAAAAACGTGAATAAACATACATGATTTGTTGACAAAACTTATACCAAATGCAAAGAGACTAGAGCACTGAATTACAATCACCATATACCTGTCATCAGATGATAAGCGTGTATCAATGCATATGCAATTGTTAATCTTCACAGACATAAAGTTCTGAGCTTTTAGGCTCTCACTGAAATCGATGCTCTCATTTTATTATTGATTTGAGGGAGAATAGGTTGCTGTACGAGTGCTAGATAGAAGACACGAATGGCAACGTTTTGCTCTAATGGTAGCTGTTGAATCCATTTGGAAAGCCAGAACAATTTATAATATAGTGGATGCTTTCCAACTTTCAAGAAAAAAAAAATGACATTAGAGGGGACACAATAGTGGAGATGATGCAGATTCTTGAGGTTGGTGGGAGACTCTGGCATGAATTAGGGTCTCTTTCAAACTTCTTCCCAGACAATGGCTTTCCATTGGCAGTGGACCTTTAAAGAACTAAGAATGAAATAAAAAATGTGTTTACATACGAAGGAAAAAGGAGCATTTGTTCTCATTTTAGGTGGAGTTAAGAGTGTCATAAGACTGAAATGTCTTTTAACATTTAATGTTAAAAAAAGGCTGAGAAATTCCATGAGAAAACAACATTAATGCAACATTAACTGTGTTAAGAAACCTACTATTCAAAATAAAGGAAATAGAAAATGAAGAATAAATATTTCACTTTAAAATGCCCTGCTTTTGCCTGCAGGCTCAAATCTTCAGCTGGTGGAAATTTGCACCCATTTTACACTATTGGCAATTTATACCAGCTACAACTCTGACTCCGTCGTCTAATTCTCTGTAATGTCTGCAAAATAATAGAATGTAATATAAGAAAAAAGAGGGATTTCTTCGGTCCTTAGAAATATATACTGTAGATTGGATTCTGCTTGTGCTTTCTTAAGTTTTGCATGGTTTTTAATTCATTTCATTTCTTTGGAGTTGTTCCTTGTACCATGCATGAAGGAAAGCTTCCTTTCCTTGTGATGTAGATACATCAGTTCCTGAAAATTTTGCATGTGAGTTTTACTGCTTTAGCTCCCAAAGGCCACAATTTCACAAGAAGAGTCCTTTTTCATAGCTCAAGGGTTTATATCTAATATATATGTATATATATTTTTTTCCAAAAACCTGATCTGACTAAATCTCAGGATTTGGTCAGAACGCTTGTGCTCTGCATGCATGGAGGTGGATACAAATACATATCCCTAAAGAACAGAAGACTAAAATATAAGGTCTGTTTTATTGTGTTTGCCTTTTTTAAGCTGTGGATGGAGATTACTGGCGCCTCCTGCCTCCAGGAACATACATCATCAGTGCCCAAGCTGTGGGCTACAGCCGTGTGATGAAGAGGGTCACCCTGCCCACCAAGATGAAGCAGGCCGGCCGCGTGGACTTCGTTCTGCGCCCCGTTGAGGCCTGGCCCAGCAAGCTGCTCCGTCGGCCCATGGAAGACGCGTACGATCTGTACGACCCGCTGGAGCTGTTCGACCCCCATGCACAGCCCGAGACACGAGGGGGATCGGCACAGGCGAGGGAGAAGCCGTGGTGGTGGTCCTACTTCAGCTCCTTAGACCTCCACAAGCCACTGTGGCTGCTCAAGCAACACTAAAGGGTGTCCTCACTCCGCTCGCTTCCTTTTGCTTCCTTTCCACCAAAACTCCGGGTGCCCTGGTTGCTCTTGGCGATATTTAAGTCAATTTCACTTGAAAATACAATGTTAATTCAAGCTCACTTACTTCTCCTGTTTTTCCTTCACACACAACTGACTATATTCAAGTGGTTTTATGCATTAAATATAATAGTGCACTCTTGTTCAAAGGCCAAGTTTTATGTATTTTTTTTCCTTAGTAATGTACTGTGCTTATGCCCATGTAGTTAATCACCACATTCATTATTTATTAGGTTCTAAGTACCTGCAGGAAAATATTCCTGATCCTTTAATGCATTTTCATACTTGTCTTAACACATTAATGACTGCATATACTAAAAACAACTTCTAGAAATATTTAGAAAACTCTGTTGCTTTTTGTCCACTATTCTAACATATTAAACTCAGTGTGACGTTAGCATTGATTCATCATGTGATATTAGCATTGATTTTCAGAAAGCAAAATTCTATTCTAAGAAGTTTGAATATCCAACCCCTGTGATATTTAAATATTAACATATTTTGAGATTATTTTATTAAGTAAAAAATAGTAATATGAATTTCTTTCTAGAAATGTATGAAGTAGAATGCTAAAGATATTAACATCATTGCTGCTTTAAGTTCAAACTTGAGTTGTTAATGGAATTAGTAGATATCAAACAAATCTTACATTTTTTTTTTCCAAGACAATTGAGAAAAGCTGTGTGGTCTCGTGAGATATGACCCTCTGTTAGATGTCAAATGCAACTAGCTTTTGGGGGTATGATAAATATCTTCAATTTTGATGAAACACATAGACCTACATTTAGTTTATAACTGGTTAATGGATCTTTATATATTCAGGGTATTTCCTCATCTGTAAATATCATGGTGTGTGAATGTGTCTGCTGTTTGGAGTTGACATACTTTCTGCAAGAACTGCTATATTTGTTGTCTGGATTGCCCTCTGATTTCTGAAAGCTAGTTTCCTCCTCTCAGGTAAAGGAGCCTGTACTGAATGAATCGTATGTGCACATAACTCATATTATGATTACATAAGAAGACTCTAGAGATGAATGATCTTAATTCTGCCACCAGATGCTGGATGATCTTAATTCTGCAACCAGATGCTGCACGTGCCTAACTACCCTATTCCCAGTTGCAATCTGATTGAAGTTAGGAGTCTGTTATTCTTGTGTTTCAATGCTTATTTGCAGGATCAGGGACTGCTTAAAAATGAAAGAAAACAATCTCTTAGCATTAACAAAAATATGGAAGTAAATGTTCCGCACATCGATAGGGATTTCTTGCATGGGCTAGCCAAGTTAAAGAAATCCTGAATCCTAAACATGTGAGCAAGAGATTATACCTCCTGACTTTATTCCCTGTAATAGGCATTACTACTGTTTATTTTGGTCGTCCCCCCCCCCCTTTTGTTTTTCAAAGCCACTATCCTGTGAAAACAGTGGTAAAGCTGACAAAATGAGAACAACATGGCGAACTGCTGGCTATTAGCTGGGTTTTTTTATGCACTTAATGTCTCACACACTTAGAGAGATGCTTTCTATAAGTATTTACCAAATTCTCACAGGGCTATTTGGAAAATTTTCAAGTAATCACAGTAAACCCAAGCCAGCGGAAATGCAAAACAGAATGACTGCGCAGAAAAATGCACTTCTTTCCTCAAGCCCCGTGTTGAAATCGCAGGCTCAGCCAAGACTGTAGCAAGATGATTTGCTGAGCAGATTGCAAGAATGTGCCGTGTTTGGGTGTGAAAAGAAACTGTTCTTCACTATTAAGCTATTGATGTGAAATATGCTATGAAAAATATATAAGGTATGAAACAGAGCAAGAATAGCTTTTTCATCCACAAGAGGGGTTGTCTAGCCAAAAGAAAGGTAAGATCAGGCTTCTGATGGTTCATATATACATGGGATGTAATCTAGTCTACTGAAGCTGCTCTAAGAATTTTGGAAAAAGGTCTTCAGTCTTCTGCAACTACTTCATCTTTCTGGGACATAAAATCTTCAGCTTTTAGTTTTAACATTACTCCTTGGGGGTAGAAAAACTGTGAGAATTCTCTATATGACTCAAAACTCCATTTACATTTAGTAGCTTCAGGACACCTTCACTGGTGTTTTGAGCTAAAAACAAATGAAAATATTGGTCAACACCAGCCAAATAGCAATGCCTTGTACAGTCAAAATCAGTATTGCCTTCCTTTTTTTTTTATTTGAGATTAATATAGATTCAATTCTACATGTATCTGAGAAAGAAAATAGTGGATTACATTTGTGCCCTAGACTGGATTATGGGAAATTTCTTCACTTCTCACTTCCATCAAGAAATGTGTAGTTAATCTCAGATTAGATCTATAACTTCTGTTCAGAAAAACACTGAAATGTGCTTTAAAAAGATTGTGGGTAATTGTGGGATTTAAGCATCATAGAACCTTTAGGCATGTCTAGCAAACGCATGAAAATCAACACAGTGACCAGCTTCCTCAGGCACCTCTCAGGAAGCTATTCAGATGCAAGATTTAATGGAATATGAAATTAGGTGCATATTTAAATATTCTTTGAACAGGAACTGATTTAACATACATTGAAATACTTCAGTAAACCATATCCTCCTACTCTTCAGTGCGAGTAATGTAGGATAGAAGTGAAAACCAACCAAAGTTCCCTGGTAGTTTCCACTGTGCTTAACCTATGCCTTATTGGCTTGGCTTAGCTTTTCTCCAATTTATCAGTATTACTTTGGAGTGTGACATATTCTGCAGCCAGACTGTATTGTCAGGCTAATTGTTGCTTCTCTGTCTAGGAATTATAGCATGTATTCATGAGACTCTCTCTCCTTTTAAGTCAGAGTCTACATAGTTTTTTTCAATTACATTCCATCCACATATTGAACAGTATTGACATATGTTTTTGTAACATCCTCCTTAATTATTAAGTTCCTAGTCTCCACAGTCTCTTCAGAGAGCATCTTCTCCACCATGGAGCCAAACTTTTTCCATACAAAACAATTGCATTAATAAATGTTCTGACCTGGCAATTGTCTAGAGAATCTTATCTGTGAGCCAGTAATGAATCTCCCCAACAGGCCAAAGTTTGCATATGTAATTAACAACATTGCAAAGAGAAAGAGCAGGAAGTAATGGCTACATATATCATACTTGCAATGTCTTTCATTCGTATAGCAGAAAAAAATCAAGAACACACACAAAATATCAGGAGGTAGATCACAATGCACATGTGTACATGAATTATTACAGACAAGTGTGAGGTCTGTTTGTTCCATTCATAAAGACTTCTTAGAGTAAAAAGACTCATAAACAATGGGACAAAAATATACATCTGTCAACATTTTCATCTCCTGTAACAAAACGATTCCCCAGCCCTCGGCCAACCAAAGAGCATCTTTTCTTTCCTTAAGGATGGAAAAGGAGAAAAAGATACCTGGTTAAATGCCTGAAAAGACAAATGAGAAGTGCTAAATTCACTTAGTAATGAAACTCTCCCTGGCATCGTTTCTCACAGTGTTTAAATGGCTCTTCTCCATTTCATGCCACAGTTTAAAACACTCCCAAACAATATTGCAGGCGGTTTTGAAGCGCAGCTGTGGAGCAGAGCTTGGGAAGCTACTGCTGTTTCTTTGTGCTTGTCACTCTAGCGTTGCCCTGCAGTTGGAAAACCAACTGGAGGCGTCTCTGCTGGTCAGGAAAGCTGCAATCAGAGTGGGATGAGGCCACCGGTCTCTGTGGCAATGCCAGCAGACGAGCTGAGCAGCCGATGCCCCTCTGCACAAAGCTCCTGACTCATGAGAGAGGGGCTCTCAAGCCGCCTTCCTTCGCTGCACAGGATCCATGTGCTGAAGCTACCCAAGTTCAACAGGAGCGGATGGGGAGGAAGCGCTGAGCTTACCTGCTGTATTTGCTTTCACAGTGTGTGAATGAGAGACTGCATTTGACATTTGTCTTTTCTGACTTATTGTAGTTTCAAGTCATGCTGCCAGAGGGTTTCACGTAGGTTCCTTTAACAGGGGATCTAGAGCTCTGCAAGGAAATGGGCATTTTTTTAGCCACGGATTGTACACTGAGAGTGCGCAGGGACTCTGCAAGTAGAGCTTTTGGGTGGCTATGCTCAGCCCCTGGCTCTCTGTTGATTCAAACTGAGTGCTGTTGAACTAGGATGCCTCATCGCCTCATCAGTCCCATCAGAACAACCTGAGGGAGCTTAAACACTTAAAAATATCTTTTCTCAGGCCTAGGCCACTTGATCAGAGCTGGGATCGGAGGAAATCCCACGTGTGACTGTGCACACCTGGATGGAACTGTAGTCTCTGCTGAAAGAGGAGGCTATCCCAGTCATGGCTGCTGCTCTCAGCCATGGACCTTCCTTGTGGCACTTCTGAGATGGGTCCCTGCTGCCTGTAGATCCTGCAGCGTGCTATAAGCAAGCATATTGCTTTAAAACTCTACCTGTAATACAGGTGTATGGGTCCCAATTTCAGAAGCAGAAGAGAAGGAAGAGATCATGTACACCTGTACACCTGTAATTAGCTTCTTATTGCAGTGTAGTTTGAATGATGGGAAAAGAGACTTAGAAGCTAAGTAGTTCTTTAGGATCTATAGCATATTCTAACAATGAAAGGAAAATTCATTAAGGCAAAAAGAATAGTGATAGTTGTTTGGATGTTGTTCTTTTTTTCTTTTAACTTCCTTCTTTCATAAGCTATTTTGTACATTTGTTAATGCAAGGCACACTCATGTCTTTCAGCTTTCTTCTTCTTCTGCCACGAGACACATATTCCTTATTTTCATGTAATTAGTACTGGCATTACTCTATGCTGTATCTGATTAGGGATTTTTATGATTTTTTTTTAAATACTAATTCATTGAAATTGCAACATGTTGTTTTAACAGAAATTTGCAAAAAGGAGGGAGTGGAAAGTTCTGTTCTGATGAACTGAAGCTATTTCACTCTTCCTGGTGTGAGTAACAACACCAGTCTGAATCTGGTTCCGGCAGGATGGAAGCTTCATTTTTCATCTTGAGCCTGGTTGTGTTTTACAAAAGAACTTTATTTCCGCTCCTTTCCTTTTATGAACTGTGATTCAGCGAATTGAAACCTAAGGGCTTTTTTTCTTTTTCTCCAGCATAAGTAATTGTTATTATGAATAATCTGACTGAAGTCTTAAATTTAGTTTCTTTTATTCTTTTAAGGAAATGTTTTTTTCCTGCCATAATGGAAAAGCTGCATTAAAATTTCACTGAGCAGTCTCAGACCCATCCATATAATATATACTATGCACTATATACTTAAGTACTACAATTTACATATATAACTGTAGGATAAGGATAAAAATGCCAGCAATGTTGCACTTAGAAATTAAACCTTAAAAAAATTAATGGGTAAATTCACAAGAAAGTTTGAGAACATGTAACTTTTGGCAGAGAAGTTCAACGTGTAAAGGCTCTGAACATCTGCCTGCCTTTAAAGGCTTTACATTTTTTGTTAAAAGTGGCAGGTTTCCTGACCAGGTAACAGGCTGCTCCACATCATGCAGCCAGCAGCAGTGGGTGCAGATGTCCCACGGCAGCAGCATCACCCATTTTGGGTAGTGGCTGACCCGTGCTCAGGGTCCTTCTCTACCCTATTGCCTTTGAATAGGGGTGATGCAGTTCCTTCTGAGAGTGCTTCTGCTTGATGGTGATCTGGCTCTTCTACTCTCTAGTTTTAAAGTTATTGCTGTTTCTTCACAATTACATGCTTACAAATGTGTGAAGCAGGGCCCGTAATCCAGTTCTCTCCAGCTCATTCAGTGCATTTTTTAAACACTCAAGTAAAGACTTGGGGTCTTGCTTTTTCCTTCCTCTTACATTCTGCATGGCTTGACGAATTTTCCACTGAGTGCAGCAGTCTGTATATTATGGGCAGGTATATAATTTGGGAGTTTGAATTCCGGAGTTTGAATTCCCCTGAGGAAAAGGTCCTTTTTGTGTGTTTGAGTGTGTGTGATGTAATGATGAGATTAAAGTTTTCTTGTGAATCTACTTCTGCAGTTCAAAGATGTCTCTTAGTGAATTGGTAACGTTTTTTTCAGAAATTGTCACCGACAAAGCCAAGAGAGTATTTAATACTATGTATGAAGTGCTATTCAGGATTGTTTTTTTTTTTTTTAGCTTCTTTTTCTTTGCTGCATCTGCTGCAAAAAAAACCCCTCTAATTTTCTAATCTAACGCAATGTAAAGACTCTCCTGGATGAAACCTGGTGACTGTTCATCCAGTATGTATTTCCTTTAGTTTTTGCTTGATTATAGATAATTGATAGGTTAGCTGATGTACAAATTGATAGGGTAGCTGTGTCTCCTGATGTATAAAATGGTATTAATTCAGACCAACAGCAGCAATCCATTTTAAAGTGAGAATTTGTATTAAAGCTACATAAATAACAGCTAATGCAGGAGACAAACAACACTTGATTAACAATGAATAGACTGATGAAACCTGCATTAATTGTATTAATAAAAAATGACTTCAGAAGTCACTGCTTTATTCATTTTAAGAGGAGTAAAGATAACATGTCATCAGAAAATAATATTTTGTAGATAAAATTCACAGACAAGTATGCAGCAGTATGTTGCAGAAAACAACGTACCACTAATTAAAGAAAAAAAAAAGACAGGATAGCTCTTACATTAAGTAGTTTTTTAGGCTTGTACTATTGTTTCAGCTAAATATTTATTTGAGACATATAGTCCAATATTCAAAAGAATCTTATTAAGTCATACACTTGATGTCTCGGATGACCTTAATATCAGTCACAAATATAATTATAAATTTAAACTGCCAATTAAAAGCCTTTAGCCTATGGTAGGAGTACATTTATGGGAGACCATATACATGTCCAAAGGAATAAATATGAACAAGGCATCTTACACATGAACATAATTCAGGGAGAAGGTGACTTTTTTAAAAAAATGCCATGTGTATTGGAGGGCTGGATGAGATGATTGCTGCTCAGCTTGGACAATACTTTTCTCCTGCACAGTGCACTCTGAGCAAGTACCGTGCAATCTATCAATAACTATGTTACAAACTTCAAGGAGAAATGAAGAAACTGGAGTTTGCTATGAAGGAGCTGTTTATGGACATTAGCAGAAACAGGTAGAACAATTTTTATTAGTTTTATTTTTTCTCTTTTTTTTTTATTAATTCAAAATATTAAACTTAGTTCACCAGGTGTAACCCATCAGCAAGGATTCCTTTTCCTCTAGCGAAATCATAGAAGAGAACTGAGGTTAATATGGCAGCAAGGCTTGGTGTTTAAGGCTAGCAGTAAGCAGGGATACATAGCAACATAAGATGACATTATTGCACAGTAAACATGATGCTTCAGGACAAACTGCTGCATCCAGTAAAACTGGCAATTTATTTTGACAAAATATATTTTTTTCTTTCACTAACTTTAAGAAAGAATTGGGAAAGGGAGAAAGATTTGTAAAACCTCGAACATTAACTATTGTCTGCCAAATAAATTGGTGCAGTTGGCTAAAATCACTAAGAATACTTTTATTAGTCCTGTGTGTGCAGAGGATATGTAAAAAATCATTTCTGATCAGAAAGCTATTTAGATAGACATAGGAGATAAACAAGTCCAGCTTTTAAAATCCCCAAACCTTTGCTCAGCAGCTCCAGTCTCTGTACCAAAAGACTTCTGATGTCAAAATTCCTCACTTAAATGTCTACATATTTGCTTGCCCAAAAACACCAGTTTTGGCTGTGCTCAGGGATGTGGCTCCTTTTTCAGTCTCTGCTGGGATTCACAAACTGTTTTTTCCTCTGACTAGCTTCCCTGAAAGGCTTGGTCCAGTCAGCACTCATGTTGCTCATCTGAAAAACTCCAGCGGCTGTGTCAGCTTTCATGGACAAACCAGCTAGAGAAGGCAAAGCCCTTTATACAACAGCCTAGTGTTTGCAATAGAGCTGCTGCATATTCAGATCCTCTCTTCAGGAAAAGTGTTCAAAACTATAGTTTTCGTCCAACTAGACCATTTTCTCATCAGTAGGCTATTATGGGTAAAGCTATTAGATTAATATATTTCTTATGCTGTTTTTATAAGTATCTGTCAATAATAAAGTCTTAAACAAAAGCAGCAAAAAGACAAAATAATCAAATATCATAGGCACACTCTCTCTTTTCAGGGGTTGTCCACTTTCAGTAAGGTGTATTGACCACATATATGGATTGGAGAGGAGTATTGGTGGAAGGATTCATATCACTAAATGTTAGTGTAGATGTACATGCCCAAGATAAAAGCTTTAGGCTCAGTTTATGGTTAATGTAGGGAATTAGGCTCTTTCGTGTCACTATTCCTCTAACTTAGAGGTCCGTTTCATGTCTGCTTTGAAATAGGGTGCATTGTTCCCAGAAATGCACATATTTCTATCCACTGCCTATGAGGTGACTACCTCAGAGACCAACATCTACATACCAACTTTAGTTGGATCCCAAACGGGGAACGAAATATGTTCCAACATGGGGAATATTTTTGCCACAGTTCTTGGTACATGAAGAAGCAAGTATGTAGGTGACTGGAGAACTTTAAAGACAAAACTGAGCAATCTGTTATGTTCAAATGCACGGGGCTAGTTTGAGGTTCTAATTCTTTAATGGATACTGTCAAATTCTACCAAGGACCTCTTCATATTCTTTCTATACGTTTTTATCATATGTAGAAACTCAAAATCAAAATGCTAGTGTGAAGCATATATGCATTGTTAAGACAGCACAGCTATTCAGGAACATTTTACACCCTTGTCTTGCTTTGTATGAAGAGCAGCTATCAATCAACTTAAGAGAAGAAGCCACACATCTTTTTGGGGGAGTATGGGAACAGTCACTATGAGGACTCAGATGTATTTGCTAAGATACTCTAATAATTGACTAAAATAGCTAAACTGCCTTATCTTGCTAAAGAGTAGATTACTTTCTTGTTCCACTTAGAGCAACAATGCTGAGCATATTTTGTTTTCTTGTCCTTTATATTATCTTTTTCCATCCTTAGTCACGTTATATAATTCATTCTTTAATTTATAAATAATCACCATTGTACCTGTTTCCACCCAGAACTATTAGTGTATCCTTTTCCCTTAATTTTCTTCATTTAATTACAGATAAATGGAGTTAGTTTATATGAAAGAGCAGAGAAACCAGCAATAACCCCAGACACCAGGACAGGCTGGGGACCGACCTTTTGGAGAGTAGCTCTGCAGAGAAAGACCTGGGTGTCATGATGGACGACAAGTTGACCATGAGGCAGCAGTGTGCCCTCGAGGCCAAGAAGGCCAATGGGATCCTGGGGTGCATTAAGAAGAGCGTCTCCAGCAGGTCGAGGGAGGTGATCCTGCCCCTCTACTCAGCCCTGGTGAGGCCGCATCTGGAGTATTGTGTCCAGTTCTGGGCTCCACAGTACAAGAGGGATGTGGAGCTGCTGGAGAGAGTCCAGCGCAGGGCTACAAGGATGATCAGGGGCCTGGAACATCTGTCCTACGAGGAGAGGCTGAGGGAGCTGTGCCTGTTCAGCCTGGAGAAGAGAAGGCTGAGAGGGGACCTGATCAGTGTCTATAAGTACCTCAAGGGAGGCAGTGACGAGGATGGTGCTGGCCCCTTTTCAGTGGCGGCCACTGACAGAACTAGAGGAAATGGCCACAAACTGAAGCATCAAAAGTTCCACAGGAACAGTGAGGGTGACGGAGCCTTGGAACAGGTTGCCCAGAGAGATTGTGGAGTCTCCTTCTCTGGAGATCTTCCAAACCCGCTTGGACACAGTCCTGTGCCGCACACACAGGTCTAGGTGACCCTGCGTGTGCCGGGGGGTTGGACTAGATGACCTCTAGAGGTCCCTTCCAACCTTAAGCATTCTGTGATTCTATGATTCCTCTGTGGCTGACCCCATTGAGTTAAACTCCAGCATAATAAATACGATGGTTTGCCATGTCCTGGAGCTATTCAAGTACCTAACTGGCTACATCAACATTGATCTTGGAGAGCTAATCCAAGGCCCTGGCTCAAGTCTTATTTCCTTAGACAATAGTGGAAAGACTAGGATGCCTACACTGACTGATGTGGCGGAGTGCATTGCATATTGGCAAAGGCAGTCAAATCTGCATACTCTGGGCTGAACTAATAACATAGTCAGTTTCTAATAACATTATTAGTTCTTCTTTAGCAGAACTTCTGCTTGTAAAGATTTTGATGAAAAGAGGCCTTTTTTTAGAGCCAAAAGTACTCACCCTGTCACTGTACAGACACAACAAAGACACTTTATAAATGTTACGACTTTAAATGCCTGAGTCATATTTGGAGACTTCTTTTGAAAATCTTCTTTTATGACTGCACAATGACTCCTGGAGAAGCATCAGCAAAGCAAAAATTCTGTTGGCAGTAGAAAGTTATCACAGTACAGTGTAGCAGCAGTGAAAACAAATAGATCCATCATCAGAGGAATCGAGGAGGTTAGGTTCCCTCTTGATCTATGTCTCGAGGCTGAGTCCCTGTGAGAATCCTCTCATGTCCAAGAAGGGCTGAGCTCACTGCAGATCAACCTTCCCAGTAAGACCTTAGTAGGATTTCTTTCCTGGGAGCTCTTTATCTCTCTGTCAGATTTGACTGCAATTAACCAAAAGTCAGTGGGGAGTAGATAGAATGACACAGATGCACACAAGCCTGCATATCCCAATTGTGTAAGTTATTTTTCTTTAGAAACAAGACTGATCTTGCAAATGCAAATATATCTGTCCCAAACTAACGGGGTGAATTGTTCCCTCCTGGGTACAAGGGTGCCCAGTTGCCAGGAATCTCATACTTATCATGATGAAGCCATATGTCCTAAACTGCTTTGCCAGTGATAAAAATAAAAAGCCAGAATGAGTTTCTTCAGTTTATGAGCACTGATAAATGCACTACGGCCCACTTCATTAGCCCATGATAAATTGCATGCCCAATTAATTATGATGCTTGCCTGGGGGGGGGGGAAAACAAATCAAGGCAGACTCTAAACAACAGAATAATGGCACACTTTAGTGATCATTGGAGAATCTCTTTCCATGTCCTTCCTGCAGTTGCCTGTCACTGAGTCACAGCAGTTAACAGCCACGGATGTATTTGCTTGTACCAGCTTTGCCCTTATGTGCCCTTTGGTTCATTTTATGCTGGTGTAATGAATCAATATTATCTTAATACAGCGTTTCCTTTCCTCGTACCAGTAGCAGAACGTGGTTATGCTGTGGATTTAAGGTCAATTAATGAAATATTAAATGAATGCAATGGTCTTCTTTAGCCCTCAACGCTGCAGGTGGGAATTAAGAGGAAGCACATTAAAGGCAGAAGAGCTACCCGAATGTTAAATCAGCACAGGTCTGAGGACCATGCTTCACAAATTCATCTATGGAGCCTGTGAAGCATGGCCATTGCAAGCAGAGTCGTACCAGTTTAAGCAAAAAGGTGGTTTTAAAATGATTTTGTTAAACCAGTGACAAAGACCATGCAGACATTGCTCTTTCCATTTTAAAACAGTAAATGACTTCACAGGGCAGAGTCAGGTCCCAAATGTGCCATCTGCTTGTTTGCGGTTTGTTTACTTTATACATGATTGAGTTTAGCGCTCCTCTTGGTTCCTTTTACATAATGATGTTATCATAACCACATAATTAATGTTGTTAATGTGTAGCAGATGAATGAGATGCAACCAAAGAGACAAAAATATCTGGTGTATAAACAAGATTTTTCAAAAAATACCGTATGTAACCAAGCTCTTTTCCATAATACTTAAAAATAATTTAACATTTTTTTTTATTTAGTGTTCTTAGTTTACAGAAATAATAAAGCTAACTTAACATTCTACTCCCGGAATGTTAATGAGTGATAGAAACAAATCTTTTTGTCTATTTGTTTCCTAACACAGTGTTTCTCTGCCAGATATTATTTTCCAAAATTTTGCATAATGTCAGTAAGCACATATAATGCCGCTCAATTAGGACAGACAAAAATATTTCCCATTATTTGGGGAACAGTCAGAAGGATCTCCTGGAAATCTCATGAAATGCCTATTCTTGAAATTCTTGCCATTTTCCGCACATTCTATTCCTGCAAACATCTAAATGTATAGCTGAAAAAATGCGAAGCTTACACTCTTGCCCCTTCATCTTTGGCAAGTTTACCCTCCTGTGAATGCAACCAGAAATTGAGCAGAAACACATGGAGCAAGTACGCGTTGTTCTGTCTCCAGGAAAAAATTATCAAGTGGAGGTGAAGAATGTGAGGTCAGTGAGGAAGAGGAGGTCAATAAGAAATTTGTTGCTGATTTAAATGTTTGCCAGTCACAGATTAGATTAGGTGAAGTTCTTCCCATGTCAGGATCATAGAAACATATCTCCAGTATGTGATTCTGTACTAGCCTCTCTCCAGGGATGGGTTTCTGATGGAAGATCTCGTAGAAATGCTTTAAATTGTGGACATTCAGATAAAGTTTTATTTTTGCTTTTACAAAAATCTAGCTTTACTGATTTCTGTAGCCACGCACAAAGTTGATCCCTGCTATGAAGGAAGTGCTTTATTGAAATAATTTCTGAGTGGAGTTATGTATTATTATTGCAGACAGATCTGAGAGTGAAGCAAACAGCCTTTGACAGCAAGAATATTTAATAAAAAAAAGTCTTTAAAGAATTTAGGCTGTATGCTACCAAGTATTTTGTAACTCTCTCCACTGACTTCTTGGCCTCTATTTTTCTTTCATGTCAGTTAAGTAACACGAAGTGATTGCTGAACGCTGGAACTGAGGAAGTCTGGCTTCTCCCTAATGTTTGTCTAAAGGTTTGTTGACTTTGACACCTAAGAAGAGACCTCTACGCCAGTCTGTCACCACGTTCAGTGCTGTTAGAGAGTTCCTAAGGATTTTCTTTCACGTAGATTCTACAGTGTCTAACAAGAAACAAGGTTTTTACTGTAAATATTTCTTCCATAGAGCTGCGTGTAGGTCTTTTTTATCTTTATTAGTGTCAATTTTCACGATTGAGAAGCTTTGAAATCTCTTTCAATCTCCTCATGGCAGACTGAAATATATAAAGTTTGATTAATGTTGCTAAAATTTGACAGCAGATTATTAAGAGAAATGGACAGTTGAGCAGACTTTAATACTCAGAATGATACCACAAGACTCATTTCCTTAGAAAACCCACTTTAAAAAAAAAAGCCATATTGAGCACATTTCATCAAGCATTACAGTTATTTTTATCTTTTGGAGAAAAAAGAAAAAACATCTTATGAAGATTTTTGATGTGTCACCTCTGTTAAAAAGGCTGTGAAGTGAAGGAAGTGAAATGAAGTACATAGGTCTGGAATGACGTGCAGCATCAAAGAACAGCAAACTGGGGCAAGAAATCACAGTCCAACTGGCATGCACAGAAGCAAGTCCAGATATGGAGTCAACCCAACCTGAATCGACACCAAGGGCTGTCTGCTGATTTAACATATTTACTACTCGTTTTCGGGTGACTGAGGAGCAAAAGCTGCCCCCACACTCTGCAGACTGAGCTGGGGTTCCCCAGCTTTCAAGTGGCACAGCCAGACCTGCATCCAAAGTCAAGGTGCTTCAGGGAGTTTGCAGGAGTAGAACTGCTGGTGCTTTAGGAATTGTGACAGAGTTTAAATGTCTCCAATATTAGATGACCAGAAGGTAGAGGCTTTAAAGATTGAAATTTCAGTTTGAGTAACTCATTCCAGTCCACAGTCATTGCAGGAGTTAAAATCCCCTGTGGATATTGGCCTGTATAAAAAGCTGCTGGATTGTGTTTTTATGTAAGATCTTGGATGACTTTGTAAACAGTCAGCAGCATCAAATCTTTCTCTTTCAACAACAGAGCTCTTTGTACTAAAGCTTTGGTATATGAAACTATATCATAGACTTGGGCCTGAAAACACACAAGTTTTGTGTAATGGCAGCTTAGTGCCTAGACAAATGTACAATTAATATCCTGGAATTCTTCAGCAGCAAAAAAAAGAAAGGACAGTAAGCTTTTTATATTTTTTTTAATAGCAAGCTCTATTTTTGAGACAGGCACGGGAAAATCTTCTCAAGCTGTAAGTTCAGTGTCCCCAGAGTGAATAGGGTTCAATGTAGCATGGATAATTTGTTTGCTTTGCAATTATTTTCCGTCAGTGGAGACAAATTGATTTGTACAATAAAATTGACGGTCACTGCAAGGCAGCTGGCTTTCTAAACTGTAAGAGGATTTGACTGGGTTAAGTGAGTACCAAATTTTTGGAGTACTGGGGTGTCCTTTTGTACCAGTAAAACTTGTACCAATTTTAAGACTTGCCAATGGTTGCTATGTGAAATGCAGCATCACTGAATGGCTATTTTACATGCCCTGGTGAACAGGACTAAAGATCTGTGGTCTGCTTTGAAAATGATTTTCACCAAAACAGAAGTCTAAGAGAAAGACAATGATAGCAGATCAGATGTGTAGGTAGGAAGGAAACAGTAATAATTCCTAATTGTTAAGGGAAATTGGATATTCAGCAGGAGCCAGAGCAGAGGATTCTGTGCAGTGAGAGTTTCTGCTGCAGGAAGGCACACAGCAAAAGCCTTATCTGAAACACAGGTGAATGATCGGCTGGCAAAGTGCATCTCCCCAAAAAGCTGGTGGTGGAGACTGAGATATGCTGACCATTTCGAACACCAGCTGGAGTATTTGATCAAGTTCAAGCAAAAATATCTAAAGCTCATTGGAAGTAAATGCAGATGGGCATCCAATTCTTCTCTTTTTTTCTGGCCTGCTGAAAGCCCTGGCAAACATTAGCAATGAATGGACAAATGCTAAGGGCTGTGAGGAAGACTGTAATACCAGCCTATTTTGTGATTCTTGGAATGAAGCTTTGGTTCCACTTTTCACAACATTAGGGATAATCGAGACATTCTGTCATATTCAATCTACAAGCAGAATATGACCCAAAAATATACCGGACCTAAAAGTTCACTAAATTGCTCTGGTTAAACTCCATTTGGATGCTGCAAGCATTAAAGCTCATTGTGGACATCAGGATTAGATTAGTGATACTGTCAGTTTTGCAAAAGTCCAAGATCAGCACTAAATACCACAGAACTTTGGTAGTTTTGCTCTGCACAGACTTAAAAGATGAGGGGGAAATGTCAATACTGTACAGTTCAAGCACATTTGACTGCACTTAGTGCCTAAGGTAAACAAAGTCCTCCAAGCCCTGATCAAAGTGCAGTCCTCAGGGCCACTGGCATGATCTCTAGGTGTGAGAAAGAACGTTTTGGGGGAGAAGGTCACGTGTTTGAAGGCTCAGACGAGCAGGCTTCGGCGTGACCTCGCCGGGAGCCGCTCTCCCCAGCCACGCATTGGGAGACGGGTTCAGAGGTGACCAATTACTTGGGGAGGCTGAGAAAGCTGCACGGAGCGGCCCGCAGCTGCCGCGTCGCGTTAGCGTCAGGGCCCTCGCAGGTAGGTTCACGCTCCGCTTCGGCGCATCCATTGCGCGCTTGGCCACGTCGGCAGCCGCAACGAGCCCTCCCGCTGCCGCTCGCCTGCCGGGCGCGCTCGCACGCACGGGGCCTGCACCCCGCTGCTTGGGCGCTGCTCTAATGGCTTGGCTGGTTGCGTTTTTCTCCCCTTTTCTACATGCCCCATCCTGCAGTGAATGCATGGACGGCAGCCGCAACAGGGTTGGGTGCTGTATATCACAGGAGAGGCTGATGAAGACTGACTGCAGCCTTTGTCAATTAGAAGTTTGCTTGCGCATGGTATTTGCCAAATCTGGAGAAAGCTAATTAGTGCGCGCCATATCCACTACGTTTCTGCTTCATGTTTTCACTGAGTATTCCAATCATCTGCAGAAATGAGAGAAATGACTTAATTTATTGCAGATATTTAGTAGATTAGAGTCATTACTGACATCTTTGTCTTATAAATCTTAAAATAATATGTGCATGAGTGTGTGTGTGTGTGTGCACATTTTGTTGCTAATAAATTAAGCAAGCATGATATAAAGCCTTATGATAACAGATGTATGCAAAAATACTTCCAGTAGAAGTCTTGGAAGTTACATTAAATATTTAAAACTTATCCTGAATTTTTTAATTGAAGAGCCTATAACATTTTCCAACTTTAGAAGTTAGAATTATCCTCAGAAAATATCTAGGGGGATAAATTGTGTCAAATGAGCTCCCTGAGGAGGCTCTTAGACCTTCTTCTGAAGTTGCTCCCTACTAGTGACAAACAGGATATTGAGCTAACCAGGCTGCTGGTCTGATCCAGTATGGAAATTCCTATTCTTTCTGTTTCACAAATGGGATTTAGAAGTTTGAAGTTTTTGCTTTGGGCATGTCACAAAATAAGAATAATCACACTTGCTTAACACAAGACATATTTTCATTCTAAAAAGCAGCCAGTTTCCTTTCAAAAATAAGCCTGTTTTTGATTACACATCCTTTTACTTTCCCTGGAAAACGAGTATATTTCTTTTTGGAAATGTTTGCATAAACGAAGAAATTTTCTAGGAAATACAGTGAGCCACTTTTTGAATTTACAACAAAAGGCAAAAAGAAACCAGCCTTAGATTTTGAATATACTATTTCACACGCACTGCCATCACATGTATTTATAGTTGCTTATTGATAATTTTCTTTATTCAAAGCCTCCCAGAATATCTTGCAGAGGGAAATAAACTGCAGTTGGGATCATTTTATCCTTTATTTATACTTTGTTATTTTATTCTTCTCTCATTTACCTCCAGAGTGAAAGGTGGTAACTGTTAAATAGTATTCACCAGAATTAAATGTACAGTCCCTGAAACTTCTGGTATGACATTTGCAGCTACAAGCTTACTGGAAGGTTTATTTTTCATAAAGCAAGCAGGCAAATGTAAGTATTAGTCTTTTTTTTATATTTGAATAACAGGATTCTAGCATCCTGGCCACGTGTCATGCTGTGTGGTGCAGATTTGAGCATATTTGGGGAACCCTCTGCAACATGCCATGTTTTTTTTCAAAAGCAGATCTTCTTTCTTTCTTTGAGATTAACATTTTTTCCCTTAATATAAAACCTTTCCTTCCTTGTAGGCTTTTTCTTCCCATAACTTTATTATAAACATAATCATAATTTTATCATCCTTTTGAATTCTCCTTCCTTCTACCACCTTGCCTGCTAATTCACTGTAGTTCCTCATTTGCCAGCAAGTGCTATTTGTTTTGCTGAAGAAATTATACATGCACTATTTTATTTGCTTTTTAACAGCACGAGAGAGCTGATCTCCATGACCTTATCTTGTCTGTAAAGCCTGAGAATTACAGACTAAGATTTACATGAAAAATGGAAAAAAATGAATAATCTATTGGTGACAGTTGAGACTTTCAGTCATTTCCATATTTCCAGATGAATGTAGGCAAAACTGCATAGTCACTAAACCTTTTTCCGCTAAATGTTGCTGGAATTTCCCCACTGACTTAACTGGTACCAGTGACTGATAATGCAAATAGAAAATTTGAAATTTGCAAAGTATCTTATACCATGAATTTAGTAACTGGCAGCTCTCTCTAAATACACCAAGTATGTGTTTGAATTCTGTCTCTGACTCAAACCAAGGACGGAGGTTCTTATTAAATATACAGATGCACTGCAAATGTTCCAGCTTGTTTGGTTTGACATTGTTGTACAGACTTGCCCAGGAAGTTTGAATGGGATAGAGCCACGTGCTGGCCCTGCCTTTTCAGGCCTGGCATGACCACTCATTGTCCCATGTGCCCTAAGCACATGCCTCAAATCTTGTTTTGGAGAGTTGCAATTGATCGTCATGATGCTGCCAATAGACATGCATAAATAACTTTTATTATGCAAAGCCTCCCATAGAGTTCATTGGGACCTGTTAAGTAGGCCCTCTTATCCCTGGGAATGAAATGTTTCCAGGTTTAGATACTAAATATACAAACAATTCAAGACATTGCATGAATTTCAAGAAGATGTGTGTGGCAGCATTAGGGAGAAGAATAGCAGGAAAAGATTCCTAGAAGAAAAAGGACTTGCAGAGATTTCTCAGCTCATTACTCATTACATCTGGACAGAAGCCAGAGCAAGCAGATTTCTGCAAGGAAGGAGAATGGATGGGAATTAGCATAAGATGAGGGTAAAAAGAATCAAGGATGGACAATGAGGAGGGAGAGCATAGGAAAAAAAGAGGAAGCACAGGAAACCAAAGTTGAACTATGAAGCAGTATTTAGAGGCATAGACCATAAAAAATAATAAGCAGAGATCCAGTTTAGATGCTTGACAATAAACAAAAGACATTTTTCTACCTTTTATACATAATCTGTTAAACAGAATACTTATAGCTTAACACCCTATTATGCTAGAGCTCAAATACTGAAAGTAATGCTGCTGTAAAATACCCTTCTCTAGCTAACAAAATAATGTTCTTTTGCTCCTTTACTTATAGTTATTCTGCATATAGGTGAAAACTTCTAATCCAGGCTTCTTTCCGAATTGCATGTGAAAAATGTGTAGCATTATAAATACTATACTATTAATTTTTAAAGGTAACATTGTCAAATGATAAAAAAAATGTCCTGTGTGAAATTCAGTGTGAACAAGAAACCTCAGTCAAAAATCCCAGTACAGTGCATATGCAGAAACATGTATTTCAGAGAGAAATGTTTCTAGATCAAGTATCAGGAGTACTAATTAGGAGAAGATTTGGAAATCTACTGTGATATAGGCAACTGGTACTTATAAAATAAAAGGACAGAAGTTCCTAAACGTACTACTAGAGTACAAGGAGTTCCTAAATGTATCGCTAGATGTAAATGCAAATGCTAGAATCAGTTTGAGTCTCATAAAGGTTTTGTGAGAGATGGATGCTCTGGATGGCTGAAGAGAAGCCCTAGCGCTCAGTGAAAACTGAGGACTCGACTTCTTGCAATACTTATTTGATATTTATTTTCTTCCTATTACTAATAATACTAAAGTAAAAATATTTAACTTATATGCATTAAAATATCTGGAAATCTCCATTTTTCCTCATTCATGGTTTTTTGATTTTATTGTTTCATAAAGTTTTACAAATCATATCATATAAGTTGTTTTTGTCACAAAATCCTGCTAAGAAAATATTCAATTTTTTCACTGTTTCAAGGATGCAGCTTATTTCAGAGTGTCTGAACAGCACTTATTTCAGGGTATCTTTGGGTTCTGAAAGGTGAACAGGGGACAGGATTTTGGAAAGGTGGAGGGTTTTGATCAAAATATGATATAGAAAATATGCCATACATTTTATGGTAGACACCTTAATTCTTATTTTCTTCTTTAAATAATATATCTTATACAGATAAGAGCTTGATATGGTGCCACTTTGGATAACCAGCCAATAATGGCCATTGTAATAAGAAACGACAACTAGCTGAAGTAACCTGCTTCTGAAATATGTTCCCTTATTTATTTAGAGTCTTCTTTTGAAGAATAAGCCCTTTCATAGAAATCAAGGATTCCCTTTGTGACAGGTCTATGACCAGAGTCAACAGTCTGCTTTGATCTGTGATGTCAGTCCACAGTCACAGAGACCAGTGCCCAAGATATTTTAGTTAGCTCCTGACACAGAGAGGTGCCATCTCAGTGGTCAATACAGAAGAAGTGGAGGAAGAAAAAGTAAGTTTAAGGTGGTAAAACCCAAGTAAGAAGCCAGGGATAGAAAGGGAAATAGAAATCAAGCCTCACGATGTTACACTATATAAATATAAATGTATATGCATATGCATATGCATTTGTATAGTACCCATAATTACAATGGATAATACCCAGGCATCACAGGCTGTTACTCTAAGTGATGCACTCCTGAATTGCGCCCCATCTTAGATAAGTAAGTGGTAAATGGTGTTGGGAGTCAGAGAAACTTTTGGCTGATTTACCATCATACAACATGGGGAAGCCAAATGCCATTAAACTTCAAAAAAAATTAAAGATTTTTGAAACAATATTTCTACTTTAATTGTTGCATGGGTATGAGCCACAGATTACCTTTCTATAGTGTTATATATGTACAGCTTCCAGAACTGTGTGTGCAGTGCGCTGACTCCATTTTCTAGAATCATGAAAAATGGAGTGCAGCTACACCAGAATGTGGAAAGCAGCATAGTGCGAAAAAAATCATTTTTGACATAAATTGTCAAGAGAGACTGAGCGGGCTGAAGCTCCTCTATCCCTATACACATAGTCCTATAGCTCCTATACACATCCTGTACGATGTGCATAGAAGTGGTGAGAAATAAGGTCGTGACAGTCAGGTCTTTTCAGTCACATGCATGTATAGAAAAGGCATCAGTTAGTTGGTAACATCTTGTTGGGTTTTGAAGGTGAATGCAAGAACAATTTCATAGAAACTTGCAGCTGTTGAACAACATTGTATTACTCTGATTTCTGTTATTTCCTATAAACATTATGATGACAGGAAAACTTATTAAAATGGATAAACAGATCCAAAATAAAGCCAACTTTTCCGCTACAAAATTGGAAATCAAGACATCTGGGTTCAGTTCCCAAGTCTGCTATAACACTGAATGAATTACAGAGAAGTGAATGCTTCGGATACTAATCCATCAAAGCGGCTTGTGGTACTTCACCAGTTGCCTTTATTTGTTATTTGCCTTTTAAGTAAGATATTTTTGTTAATTGTCAGGTCTTTAGGTAATTTACAGCAGTTTTTTTAATCTACTTGCAATGCTATATAATACAGAAAGCAAGTTTGAAAAGGTCAGTGTCCTTTGGTATTGTTTATATATTTGTTTGAACATATGTTAAAATAGAGAAAAGCCTAAAAACTGGTATGATCAAAGTTAAAACCAAGCTCTTCTGCATGCTTCACCACCCTAAAGAAATTTCTCAATTGAAATATCAACCCTCCTCATGACACAGAAGCTAAACTTACCTATTTAAAACAATTATATAAGTCTTTTTTTTTCTATGAGTAGCTTTATATTTCATTGTATTATTCAACAGTAAAATCATTTTGTTGTAAAATCTTTTTAAAGATGTGGGGGCTGATTTCAGCCATGTGCTGTTCCTTTTGCCATGTGAACTGTTTCATCTCCAGTATGCTGTATGTGTCATATAGCTTTTATTGTCATTTCAGTTGTTTCTCGCTACTAGTAATTAACTACCAAGAGACAGACCCGTGATGACAATAATCTATTTCAGTGGATACTATGGAAGGCAGGAAAGGATCAAAAGGAAAGAAAGGTCAAAATAAGCATATATAACAAAACTGCTCTTTTCTGGAGTACTGCCATGACCAGAACTGTGCGATGGGATCCATTTTGTGACGCCCCAATTTTTTTGGCCCTGTCCTAGCCAGAAAAAAAAAAATGTCTCACACGTAGTCTTATGTCTCCTAAAGACACATGAGAGAGTTGCAACTGGTTTCCACAATCTCAGCACGGACCTCTGGACACCTGCAGTGGTGCACAGACCTTCAGAGGTTTTTCTTCTGGGCATTTGCTGTTCTTCGGTACAGCTTCGTACACCTGTGCTAACATTTCACTTTCCCTCCATTTGCACCTTCTTGTATTCTTCTTCCTACCATCTTCCTTTCTATATGTTTTGCCATCCCTCTCTCTCTTTCCAGCTTGCCTCCTCCCAGATGTGATCTCATTTGGACACAAAGGATCAGATGTATCAGGATGCTAAAATCACTTGGGAGAGGGGAAGATGAAGTCACATAGTGGAAAATCTGACCTCATTAGCTTTTAATAGCATTGATTGCTCCCACCCTGCCATTTGGACATGCTGCTATCTTCAGCTGCACGACATGACCATCCTCCTGGACATTATCCTCCTGGTGCCAGCAAGCACTTTGTGCTAGCATTGGCTCTTCTTCCAGCTGAAAGGACCCAAGTCTGCAAGATTGGTCAAAAACCTCTTTTTTTAGCCATAGCTGCCTTTGCCATGCACGATTCTCCAGTGTGCTCCTCATGAAGCCCACTCTGGCTTTCTGCTTCCCACAACACTCCTCAAAAGCCACCCACCCCAGAGGGTGACTGCTCATTCCCTGTCACACAGACTTTTAAGGATTGTCTTCTCCTCCTGATGCTTAGGCCACACATGAGGACAGTTGTTAGGAATCGCTATCTCCTTCTCAACTGATATGTTGTGCTTGCTTTTTCTTTTGTGTGTACTGGCGTAACTTGCAAAGCGTTATTTTAATGCAGTAGTAACTAAAGCTAATAAAATGCTATTATGGTTAATTATATTTGCTAGCAAGCCACTTAAACTTTACATGAAATGGCATCCCCATAGGCTTGAGTTTTCATAACATATGGCAGTTGGAATGGCAAGGTTTTAAAAAACATGTAATTTCATTAGAGTAACAAGACAACCACTTGAGCAGTCTTTTTATGACATGTTTAATGGTTCTGCCATATGGATGGCTTGTAAATGGAAAAAAAAAACAACAAGGAAGGCTAGATGAGGTAAGGGAGGCATACATCTGGCAGAGGATATCCCAGCATGCTTCAAGCACTTACTGCTTTAATAGGGATGCTCAGCACCTTGTGCTCATGAAGAGATGCAGTGAGTCTGTGTTCACTCTTGCTCATTTCCACAACTAATTTTTATGCAAACAAAAGATGCTGTGTAAGGCTCTTCCCTTCAGGCCTTTGGGATCTTCTGCTGTATACCAATTAGTTTTTCTCACTGGTTTTAATGACTAAAAAACACTTAATCCATGCTGATGTTTATACTGCTAATCTCTAAGCAACCTATGCAGTTTAGTGGTAAATCATGGAAAGTATCCTGAGAGACTAGTTTTAAGGATCCTGTGGTATAAATGGGTTGACCTTAAAAGTATTTATCTGAAAAAGGTAAACTAGATGAGTTTAGGCAAACTAGACTAGTTTTATAAAGATGGAAGTGACAAAAAGCAAAATCATCTACTTGACCATCTCAAATCCCCCTCCATGCAAGCTGGGTAAGTTTAGATGTTCTTACATCCCCTAGCATCAAGGACTCTGGTCCTGCACACTTTCAGAGGATGTTTACTGGGGACACTGCTAGTTGGGAAGTGTACAAGGTTTCATATGCTCCTTTTTGCTTGGGTTGGTTAGAGTGTCCATGCAGGACTATATTTCCGCCCCTGCCCCCCTTCACAGATTACTGAACTTTAATTCTGCAGACAGTTTTGAACTTGTAGATGATCAACTTTCCTTGCTTTTGTTGGAAGTCACTAGCATCATCTTGGCAATGTTTTGAAATAATTCTGGCAGTTGCTTACCCTTTGAGAAGTAATGTACATGTTTGCACCTAATTAAGTAATTTGCAAATATCAAATAGTTTTCATTCAGTAAACCACATAGACCACACAAACATTTAGTTGACAACCATACCTTAACAGAATATAGACTACTATTGATCTGGGCTGAAAATTTGTATGACAACCACTATGAGGTCTTAATTGCTGAAGACCCATGACTCCCTCACATTGTCTTTTTCTTTTTTTTTTTTTTTGAGATATGCCATAACAAAAACTTTCATATATATTTGCAAGTGTTTAATTTACAGTTGCCTTATCAAATTTATATCATTTGGCCAATCTAACTTATTAGTCACCCTTAGCATTTAACGCTTTTTCTGTCAGAGCTCAGAGTGTTCCTAAGCAGGCTTTATAAACAGGACTGCTGTGCAAACGTGTTTAGAAAATGAGAAGAAGGATTTAATAGTCTGTGGATACAACTGTGTTTGTAAGGAATCTGGAAATGCAGCATTAGAAAAATACATATGTGAAATGGAGGAAAGCAGTAGGTTTTCTCCAGGGGCATTGAGGGTCTGGGAAGGCAGACCCTGAAATAGCTAGAACATGGGATGGAATTTGTAGAAATAAATTTGTAGAGAGACAAAAAAAAAAAAAAAAAAAAAGAGGAATAAGAACCCAGTCAGCACAGCAGGAACTGGTGAGGATGAGAAGGCCTAAGAGCAGTAGAAGAGTTATGGGCATTGACAGCTTGGAGACCTCAGAAGGACTGAGACGGTCATCAGAAAAAGAACTTGTGAGTCATGATAAAGTAGGAATTCAGGCCACTTCTATTCATCGTGGGATAAAGCAAAGCCATTTTGCTTTTGGTTTCCTTAAGCTACTTCTTGCCCTTTTAGTGGATAACTTCAGGGCTCATTAAAGAGAAAAACTAGTAACACTGACTCAAGCAATACAAAATGCGAGCAGATGTAATACAATCTCTCGAGTGTGTAATTCTACCCCAGTACCTGCCATGTCAGTTGTGACCTATAATAATAACACCTCTGAACTTTCACTTCTGTGCTCCCTTTAACCACAAACTGCAGTAGTTTGGGACCGTGTGATGATTTTGTGATGTTGACAACTGGAGAGTAGGATTAAACTACTAAATTATTTTTAATAAGGACCAAATATAGGATGCAAAGTCTCTAGAGGCATCCTAACTTGCCAGGTCTGCTTTTTAAAATATAATTTGCCAAGAACCAATCCACAATTTACATATCTATTTTCTTTTAAAACAAGTTTAAAAAAATAAAGTATTAAAACTTGGCAGAGGCTTTTGGCTAAAATGCCATAGATATATTATGAACAGATTTTTACAGTATGTTTTCACTCTATTTTTGTTATACCATTCTAAACCCATGCAAAGGCTTTGCTGTATATTCTCCCCTTATGAATGGAAAATATTCAGCAATGTTAGGGTTTCATTAAAGTTGGAGAAGAAGTAAATTTCCAAAATATTTCAGGATAATAATCCTAAAATGAACAAAACTTTGTGTGTTGATATTAAGAAGCTGGCATTACCCGTGACTGCCATTGACACACACACACACACACACACACACACACAAACAAGCTTAGAAAATTGAATCTTTCACATACTTTTGCACATTTCTAGAATGTTTTAAAATTATCTCCTTTGCAAAGATCATTGCAGGGTCTTGAAAGCAAATCAGTTCAAGCAAAGTTGAGTTCACCTTAAGCTCTTTGCTTTTTTCCCACTACAAAGCCAGTTCACAATTGAAGACCAGCTGCTCTCTGCTTGCTTCATAATTCTTATCTGCTGGTGGGAAATATGGATTTTTGATGTGATTTTAATCATTAGTGGACAGAGATTTCTTAAGACAAAAATGATGAAGGACTGTGTGGTACAGCAAACAAGCTGGACATCCAGGGACAAGGGGATGGTCGCTGGCCCATTACATAATCAATCAGAGATGTATCATGGGGCATTTGTGAACCTTTTGAATGTGTTCGTCTTTGAGAGCCTTCCTGGTTTGTGGTTTGCTTTCTTTTCTGTTTTGCTGAATGATATGGTGCATCACTCATTTCAGGTGCATATGAATCATAAGCAATAGGGACACTGATTGCAAAATATCTGTTTCACAAACAAATGAAGCAAAGGCAATGAAGTTTTTCTCATCAGCTGCATAGAGGGCAAATTATAGAGGCCAGACAAGGATAATAAAAGTATGTGACTGGCAGCTGACAGAACGCCAGTGAAAATTTCTCTTCCCCTTAGGATATTGTTTTGATAATCTTTGACGATTTAATACTTTATGGAAGTAGAGATTTTTATTTTGTCTGTATGGATTTTTTTTTGGGCGGTGGGGGTTGAACTTGTCAATTGAACATCAAAACAGGGAGAAGTGAAATGTAAACAACAGCTCCAGGTTTGTTTTTCTCATTGAGCTGTTTGGGGATGTTTGTGCACAGGAAGGTTAACAAAGCACAGTAGCCTTCACCAGTTCTTAAGGACATGTGGCCAACTTCAAATGCTCCCATACGACTCAGCTGATTTCAGTTTTACTGACTGGTTCTGTGTCTGCGAGCCAGAAGGACATCTATTTTGAAGCGTGAATCTATAACTGGCTTCCTCATCTATTATATTTAATTACTACATATTTGCATAGAAATCTGTTTTTTCTATGAAGAGTCCATCATTTTTCCATGAGGTCTAGCAGTCCAGTTGGCTGTGTGCAGTAAATACAGCCATGTATGCACACACTAGCACATGACATTGCTGCTGCAGGTGTCAGAGGCACTGGCTCCGTGTCCTGGGGCTCCTGCAGCTCTGGCCCATGGCTGCCCATCCACCTAGTCACCCAGTGCTGCTTTCCAAGTGGCAGCAGCAGATTGGCCTCCAACGTCCTTGCCTCCATTTGGCATCATGTTGAGTCACACTGTGTCAAACGGGAGAGCTCCCCAAGTCTCCTCTTCTACAGTTATGCTGAGCCTGCAATGCCAAAGAAAACAAAAGACAACCAAAACAAGCCTTTCGCACAGGAGTAAGGAGATATGACTCTAAACACGCTGGGATCTATCAAGTTAGTTGATGCCATCTGTACATACATAGTCAGTTTTCTGACTATAATTGTATTTTCAAACAATTTTCTACTCTAGCTTCAATGACTCCATGTCAAATTTGCTTGGTTTACAAGTAAAATGTAATGTTCGTCTTACAAACAAAGCCATCTCTGAACATTGCGGCATATTTGCTTGGTTTTCCAATATTCATACCAGGAGTAAGGGTGCTACAGGCCAAACTTAACATGTAGTTTAAACCAGGTCGGTTAGGAAAGGGTGGATGCACATCTGCCTAACTAGGGATATAGCAGGGTCTTGAGCCTGAGCTCCCTCTTAATTTATCTACTCCAAAGCTGAAGAAGGGGTAAAGAGATGAGGACAGTTTCACTTTCACCTGTACTAGTCAGCCTCAAATCAAAATTTTGATACTAAAAGGGGATTCTTATTAAAAAAGGAAACTGAATAAGCTATTTTCAAATATTTATGGAAGTAGAGAATTCCTGCAGAAGTGTGCTATTTGAATTAATTTACTTGTGAAAGCAAAATGGCATGAAAAGAATGGTTTCAGAGGATTTTAACTCATTTTGGGTTTTTTTTTGTTTGTTTGTTTGTTTGTTTGCTGTTGTTTTCTTAGATGATACTGCAAGTAGGTTCCGGAATACATTAATACTGGAATTTACTGCACTCTTGGAGTCCATGTACCTTTATTTATGTGAAGGTAAATAATAATACTTGTTGTCGATTTGTTTGTGACATTCTCAGCTGCATAGTTAATACTCTTCTGCTTGATAGGATGTTGTTCCTATCTGCAATTATAGATCTGCTTATGCCCTTGAGGAAGAACATCTGCCATTTCCCACTCATGAGTTACATTCCATCCTCTCATTTCCTCGGCATTATCCAACAGAGCAGTGATGTATTCTCCTGTGCCCTTTGCTGTGCTTTTCCTTGGAGCTCAAAGCAGCAGTGAGCTCTACCATCCTCTCTGCTGTGCCTTTCCTTCACCAATCCAGTAAGTCCTGCCTTTGGTTCGCCCTGCAGCTTGGGCTGTGTCTTAGCTTCCCTGATTCCCCTAGGAGAGGAAGGGCAGAGCCATGCAGGATGCTCCTAGGACATCCCACCCAGGCTGGGTATTTAGTGGCAGACTGGCAATAAAATATGTTTTATGTCAGTCATGTCAGCACTATGATGCTGTTACCAAAAAGAACTGCATAGGATCGTGCTCAGAAATTGTTGCCTATGAGTGTCAGGATACGTGACCACCCAGGTGGATTAGAAGGCAAGAAGAGGGAGAAAAAAAAACACCCTCTGTTTTTGGATACTTAGGAGCAGAATTGTGCAGATATTATTCCTACCACACTGGTTGTAAATCAAATGAATGATCCTCTGCTAGTCCCTTGCTCTTACACACTTGTGTCTTCCTCTTACAGTGTGATTTCAATATTAACATGAAATAATGTAACTTAATAGGTAAACTTTGAGGAATAATGTTTCTATTTTTGGATTAGTCAGCATGAACTGGTTGGATTTTTAAAGATTTTTCTAATATTTACTCTTGCATAATAGTTTTGCACATAATGAATCATTTTAACTAATAATTAATACATGAATTCTACATGATTAAAATTAGGTGCAATGAATCTCTACCAGGAGACTATGTCAAAGAATTTGATGTATTCAGACTTTAACAAGTGCTGGGGACAAGACAGAGGTCATAACTTATAACAGCCAAAGGGAAAAGAAGTAGAAGACAGAGTATTATAGATCATGCATATACATATACCCTTGTCCCTGTCAGAATAGCTAATGTGGTATAGAACTGGCTGAAGGTTTACTTGCTTGAAAGAGTGCTATCCTCCCTTAACAACCCTGCCAGTGCTGTAGTTTGCAGAGCAATCTAAAAAAGGTCAATCTTAGTTTAAGGAAGAGGTTAGCGTATTGAACTTTTGGGGAGTTCTTCCTTCTCTGACTCATCAGTTCTGCCTGGTGACCTTGTGTTAATGTTATAGCACAAATGTAATAACAGCTATTGCATCAAAATCACTAGGGAGGGGTGTGTGTGTGCCTTTGAATAGATAAAATGGGAAATTCATATAAACATATGGAGGAAGAATTTTCTGTACAAGGTATTTAAGTATAGAACCTAATTATTAAAAATATTATGCAGAGTTGGAAGATTCTTGTGTGACTATAGAATTAATTATTATGTGGTCTATTATATAATTATTAGTTATAAGTATGAACTAAAGAACCCTGTGTTGCAGGATTAAAAGGATTATGTAGTATCCGGTATTTTCTTTTTTTTTTTTTTTTTTTCTGAAAGAGGATGGACATAGAGCTTTAAGAACGTGTAAGATACTTTTTTAAAGAAAAGCTTGTATGTATAATAAGAGGGAGGAAAAATGGACTGGATGGCAGCAGTAGTAGAAGGAAGGCGAAAGAAGCAAAGTGACAGGCAACAAGACTATTTTAGTTGTGGTACATGGTACATATTCATTTGAGAATGACGAGGCTAGAAAATAGCTAATTTGGGAGAAAATAGGGCCTTTCCTCATCTGACATGCTCCAGTCCTTTCCTCATCTCATTGACCCTTGGCTGGACTCACTCCTGTATGTTTATGCCTTTCTTGTACTGGGGAACCCAGAGGTGAACACGGCTCCAGATGTGGCACTGGCCATCACCTGCCTGGCCCTGCTGGCAACACTCCTCCTCATGCAGCCTGGGATGCCGATGGCCTCCTTTGCCACAAGGGCGCATTGCTGGTCCCTTCCAAACTGATTCTGAGGTCAATACTCCTAGGAATATGCAGCAAACTCAGTTTTGGAGATGGGAAGGAATGAAAGGCAGGAAGTAGAGAAATGGATTGAAAACATGAATTGAAAGCCTTCCCCCCTTGAAGAACAGTAATGAAAAAAGAAGAGTTCCTCAAAAGTGAATGCTGCTGTAGAGACAAAGGAAAAAACCAAGGGTGAATTTTGGGCATCAAAGCGGTATGTTTCTTGCTTGACCTGAGACATGAGAAAATGAAAATACATCAGTTATTCAGGCTTGAAGAAAAAAAAAAGAGACAGAAAGGCCTAAAAAAAAAAAAAAAAAAAAAAAAGATTAGCTGCTGTGAGTTGTGGACATGATGATTAGAGAAATGTCATCAGCCAGACTTAGAACCACATAAGCCAGACTTAGAACAAAGACCAGGGATGAGCCTGTAAATCATAAGGATGAGGAGGTGAAGGGAAAAATAAAGCTGAGGCAATAGTTAAGCTGAGGAAAACAGACGAACAGGGACTAAAGGACTAAAGATTGAGGAGACAGGAGGGGAAGAGCACAGAAAATGAAATGAGGGGCAAAAGAGAAGCAAAAAATATGTTGTCAGCTCTACAAACATGCTTAAATATTAACAGCGGCTTGCTCCAGAGTAATAGCATTGCCCTGAAGTTTTGCTTTCAGCCACCAAAGTGAAGCATGGAGATGTTGCAGCTGGCGGACGTGGGGCTGGTTTTCCATATGGGGCAATGAGGGGCAGGGTGTCCTGTGGCCTACCAGGGACATCGGCCTCCAGGAGCATCTGATAGGCTCTGCTGTGTGGAGTGGGGAGCAAGATCCCTCCTTCCTTCTCTTCAGCCCCTCCACTGCCTTTCTGGGAGAGAAGGGGGTTGTTCCTGGACAAAAACAAAGATTGTTTTTTGTACACAGACATGCACACATACATGCATGCACATATGCACTTAGTCGCTCACACTGCTTTCTGAGGGGGGACATCACGGGAAAAGACGTAAGCCCAAACAGATTCTTTTTTTTTTTCTTTTAGAGGAGGAGGAGGAAGGACAAGGAAGAGGGCAGTGATGACATCTGGAGAGCGGTAACATCTGTGAAGGCCTCAGGGCTGGGGACTTTTATTTCTGACTTTAGGGAGAAAGCGGAGAGTACTGACCACATGGAATGGTTGCAGGGAAGAGCGAGGGCAGAGGGGAGACAGAAGTGGCAGCCCCTTATTTCTGTACCCTGGAGCCTTGGTAATATATCTCCCTAAAGAGGCCAGTATATGTCCATATGAGAAGTTATTCCTTTCTGTCTGAAGTCATGTTAAAAATAACTCTATTTGGGCCTTGGGGCATTGCACTGTAATGAAGTTAAGAGGATAAATGCTATTAAATGTCTGAATAATGTTGCTAACATAGCTTGTCTTCCTGATCATTTTGTTAAACTACAGTAACATACAATCATGTCACCATTAATACTTCCTGCATGTGCAGGAAAGAGGAATACAAAGAGTATGAAATATCAGTTGATTCTAGGATGGTTTTGTATTGAAAACAGCTGGGTAACTTATCCTCTCATATGGCTAGTGGCGGGTACTGGAAACATCACACATTTTTATTGCTGAAACTGAGTGCAAACTGTTTAGAGCGATACACCTCCATCTGCACCATATTATATTGCGTGCCTGCTGCCATCTTTTTATTGACTCAATATCTGTCCACCTATTATTTTTATTGGGTCTCATAACTCTGTAGTTGGTCCACCTGTATAGCCTGTGAGTTATAAAGTTAGAGTGTTTTGCCATTGTTATGTGTCCAGTTTTCAAATTAGAGCAGTTTCCAGCTGAACTACAAAGAACCAGAACAGCTATTCTTATAGCTATTTTTATTTTAACTACACTCTTTCCTATTTATCATTGCTGTCTGCTGGCAGAACTTTCCACCAGACGGGTGGGATTCTTTTTTTTTTTTTTTTTGATGGGTAAGGGAAAATGTAATGTATTTTTCATCTCCTTTTACTATCATTTAATTGTTCCCACACTTCATGCTTGTTTATCTCTGTCACATTAAAAGCAGGAATGGTAGTTCAGTTCCTGGGCTGTAAAATCTCCCTGACCTATTTCTGAGGCTCACTTAGACAGTACATGATCGCTAATGCATCAAAGGCAGTTGGAATCCAAATTCTCCTTTGAAGATTCATTTCCACTCTTGAATTCTGCTCAATACAGCCTCTGAACAATCTCATTTTATCCTGGTCCTCTCACTTATGTATGTCCTTCCCCATCTATCTCTGCCCTTCTACATGTATTGTCACCAAGAGTTACAGTCACTGAAAGATGGTATACAGAGGCCACCATGCTATTGGGTTTTCCTCCAGCTTGCTGTAGTGCTTTCCCAAGTGCTGGATTTTTCATCATTGTAAATCCACTCATTTTCCATTCTGTAAGGAAGACCTCCTTCTCTCTCTCTCTCTCTCTCTTTCTCCCTCCCTCAAATCTTATTTTTTTATTAGGAAATCTTGTTTTCTAACTTACAGACATTCCCTTAGATCTCAGTCTTTGAACTGTGAGTCCTAAAGTCCGCCCTAGACGTTCCAGTTTCTCAGCTGCAAGGCAGAGACAACCCATGACAATCGAGTCATTCTGCATAACCTATGCCACAAAACATACAGTTAGTGTGAGACTGGACAGTCCAAGGTTCTGCGTGTATTCAAACTCCAGGATAGTCCCCAAATCTGAAAAATCCAGTTCTCAAGTACAGTCTATGTCATCTACTAGGAAATACACCTTTCTTAAAAAACACTATAAAATAACCCTTAATGAAACATATTCTCCAATGAAGCAGGCATTTCCAGCTAGCTCTTCTCATCAAAAGTTCTGAGAACTTGTAAATGCCTGTATTTCTGGTTGCACCTTAGGAAATAGCTTCCTACAAACAAGATTTTCTTGGGACTTTTTGATCTTCATTTACTGGTTACTTCATGCTGTCACGCTCATCACAGCTTTATATTCCAAGACAACAAAGTAGTTGTCAATATGTCCTTCTCCATGTTGGTTCCTATTAAATGTAAGATAACCTTTAAATGCTAAGATCACAGTTTCTGATAGAGCTGTATTTTCAGTCAGAAGAATGGCACACTGACTCATTCTAGTTTACTTATTCTGTTCTAGTTTCTGTATCGGGCTGAGTAAGTAAGTGTTTATAAAACAGCTTCAGAGGTTCCAAAATATTTTAGTAATTTTACGGACTATAAGTATAATGCTAAGCTATTCAGAGAAGCCTATGGGATTAGGTCTTTTAATAAGACTTTATGAGAACTAAAATGGGCAGGTTCCGTAGACCACCACTGTGTTATTATGCTTATTATGTTGTCTCTAATGTACCCTGTGGTCTTTGCAATCTAGGAAAAAAACATCTGGTCCGCGAAGGTTTCCATTTGTATCTATTTTGTTAACTACATTAAAACAACCAAATAGAAAAAAACATATAATGCAATGAAAACAAAACTACTTAATCTAAAAGAATGTGAGGTCAAATTAGTCACACAAGTATATACAATATCACAAATATTACAACCAGCAGCTACTCTAAGTTTTAGCTCAGAATTAGGGATGGTGATAAACCTTATCCATCTACAACTCCCCAGTAACAGATCATTACCCCTGCAGTAACCAGACATGGGTTCAGGTTGTCCATGGGCCCCTTCTGATCCAGAAGATTTTTAATTACGTTACTAATGGATTAGATCCAATTCATTCTAGTCTGCTTCTCACTATTTTTTTAGGATATGAGCTTTGTTCTATGCTAACATCACTAGCTTCATATTTGGAGCTATCTGGATATTCAGATAGATTGAAGAAACATTCATGTTTGCTCATAACCCATTAGATAAATGTCTTATTGCCACAGACAGACTTATGTTAAGAAGAATGTGTGAAAGAGTAGAGAATCAGGTCTCATGGAGATCAATTTTAATGTGATAATCCCTTATCATATAAGATACACTTACCAGTCCTAGATGATTAATAGTTAGCCTTTTTTTTCTATCATTAGTAAAGAGCTAAAGCAAATGGTACTGGGAAGAGTGTTTTACTTCTGTAAGCTGGTGGATGGGCTTCTTCTTGTTAAATATAGCTGTCTGAAACAGGCAAACAAAATTCTAGAAATGCCTATTTCACTTAAACTGACTGTAACAAGAATATACAGTGAAGGGCTAATTTAGGCAAGATGGATGCCCTCCAGAGAGCCCAGACTCCTGAAATATCCAGTCCTCTATATTAGAAGTGAGAAAGAGACTCTTCTGGCTTAATTTTTGTTGATATGGCTTTATTCTAAAATAGCTGTCTAAACTTCCTCCATGGCCATGTAAAAGAAGTATTTTTAAAGGGTAATTAAGGTCAATGTCTTAGACGACTGGAACAGAGCTCTGGAGATTCCCATCTTTTTGCTGCACATCATGTAAGGCTGCACAATTAGCTTGCACAGACACCTAGTTTAAGCAACAAACAGCCCTTCTAATGTCTTTCTAATGTTAAGCTATCATGCTAAGGTGTATAATATACGAAATGTTTTCTATAAACACTAAGAAAAGGCACAAGTCATAGGTAAGTGGATATGCAGGGGGTAAAGGAAACAGGAACCGGTAGAGAGGAACTCCAAAGAAACTTTGTCTCATGCGGTTGGTATGAGAGTGGAGAGAGAGGTAAGGCTCCGGACAAGGAAGACCTGGGGATTCTGCTGGGGGCAGAGACATTGGAAAGGGATGGGGTGAAGCTGAACAAATGCAACTCTATCATGTTGCATGTGTGAAACAAGGCTGCCTTCACCCTAGGGCTGGAGCTGGAAGAGGGGCTGGGCAAGGTCATCCTGGGAGCCACAGAAAAAATGCACATAGTTCTTGGGCAGTAAAAGAAAGAAGAAAAGCTTTTGTATGTTTTTAGCACTGCCCAAAGTTAAATAACTTTACCAAAAGGAAGTATTTTCTACTATGTATAGTGAAACTGTAAGAAATGCATTTGACACCAAGTATTTTTCTAGTCTCAGTGTCTTTGTATAACCCTGATTTGCCAATTACAGAAATGTGTGTATTTGTGACCTGTATTGCTCTGTGATTTTCATTATAGGAAAAGCTCATGCATTTGACGTTATAAGGGTTACTGAAGAACACAGGCATGAAATTTTTTTCTAAGAAGAAATGACAGAAACCCAGGATTGCAGGAAGGCTCTGGAAAAAGATTTGCTAAGTTAAAGTTAGATGCAATCTGTGTTCTCTGTAAGGGGACTTACAGTTACAAGTCAAAACCATTAGGTTTATACTGGGATTGGAGGAAACTGAGGTAGTCACCAGAACACCTGGAATAGATATACTTCCCTGGAAACTTCATTTCTATTTTAAATGGTCAAGTCATCAGTCTGGTGTGTTACTATGTAAAAATGTCCAGTAGACTTGGCTGCCAATTTGCACAAAATGTTTGAGAGACTCAGAGTAATAATATAAGAGTGTTTAGCCCTGAAATGCTGCGAGTAATAGTGGAAAACTAAATTCTCAATAGTGATGAAAGGTATTGGAATAGTCATTTTAACTCAGCACAATAAAAACTGAAGGCAATTCTGTGTGTATGTATCAGGCTCCAACAAAAATGGCAAGCTAATATTCTCAATTAGAAATGGAGTCTTTGGCATTAGTCCATAGGTTTAAAAGATTTCAATTCTTCATTTATGGGAGGCTCATTTTAGTTGAAACTGACTCTTAAGCCATGTATTACCATTGTCAACTGAAATAAATATCCATTAGAATATAAAAAAAATCTTTTCAGTTCCAATTACACAATTTACAAATTAAATACATGTCCACTAAGATCGATAGTGCTATATAGCAGCTAATTGTTAAGCACAGTTTACTGTCATCCCAATCTCTTAAATAAAACAAATATAAAATGACCTCTGCCTTTGATGCTTCTTTTATTTGTACACCAATGATTAGATCGATACGATCTTGTTATATTATCTGCTTGGTGTTCTGTAGACTCAAAGCTTGGCTCAAAAGTCTGTTTTAAGTGTCTCTCTTGCACACGGCAAGATCTGAAAAGTAGATGCCTGGCTTCTTCCGGGATGCTTCAGATCCTGCGGCTGCTCCAACTCCAATCTGGGGAATGCAGGGCAGGTAGGCAATGCATTGCCTTGGCTTAGCTCCTAGAAAGTGAGGAGCAAAAATGGAGCAATGTTGGGCTGCACGCCAGCAGCATCCCTTTCATGGGGCTTGCAAGACCTAACCTTCTTTTGAAGATAAATGCTTGACTGAGTCGGACTCTGTACTTGGAAATGAAGTACACTCCATTTCTTGGGTACAAAGTTTGGTAACTTCAACACTGGCTTAGATGGTAGCCTCTCCAGTCAGTTTTCTGCTGTGCATTGCCCCATGAAGTCACAATCTTGATCCCAAGGATGTTACATGAAACATTTTAAGTCACTGCAACAAGAGTGGCCAGACCTCATCCATCAAAGTTGGTGTTTTCACTTCCCTGGGATAAGAAGCACCAAACATGAGTGCTGGAAAAGAGGTGTGAGAACCTTGTGACAGGTGAATCTCAGTTAGGAAGAATGGAGGAAAAGGTAAACAGTCATTGTGTGTGATTTTCTTCACTTCTAGGAAATGGGAATTGCTTACATGTTCTCATCTTGCATGTTTAACATGTTAGCAGGTTTAATATATTTGGTGGCTTATTTGGGATATATCAGCTTAGATCAGAAATGTCTTTAATTACTTATCGGTGGGGAATGCAGAGCTGTAACAAACTGCACCATGGAAATTTGTGCAGCTTGAACATCAACTACATCAACAGCAAGGGGAAGCAAAGTGCCCCAGTGTCCCAGCTCCGGGCAAGCAGCTGAGATCCCATCGCCATGTATATATCTGCATGTGCTTCCGCTCTCTTAATAGCAAAAGGGAGAAATGGAGCAGAAGGCCCCATGCACTGCTGGAAGAGGCACAGGAATACTTAAAGCCTGTCTCAGTTATTTACAGACAAAACCTCCTGCACCTCCACTCAAGAAAGGTGACTTCCAGGTACCTGCACTTGCAGATCCTGAACTTCAACATGGTCATCAGTTTTCCTCTGAAGAAGATTTAGCATGCAAAATTAGTGCAAAATTTAATGTGAACATTTCAAGAGTAAAGCTATTATTTAAAATTTTTGGTGAGACCTGTCTATCTCACAGTTTCAGATTTCTTACCTGATTTCCTTATTTTTTAAAATATAGATGACTACTACTTCAAAATTAGTTTCTGCCTGAAAATTTTGGCTTGAGTGTTTACATTATATAACTCTAAATCATGGACAGAGAAATGAAACTCCTTACATTTTATTTCCACTATTTTGAACTGAGGTAAGCAAACAGCAAAACACACACACACACACACAAAAAAAAAAAAAAAAAAAGGCAGCAGCAACTTAATGCTCATCTCATTTAACAGATAGCAGTAACGATCTTGAAAGTGATTGGCTTATTACGGATACTTTAAGCCTCTACAGAGAGCAGCTTTCCATGCGTAGGATAAAGTCATTAGTGAGCAATGGAAGGAAGGATGGAGAGAGTTAGAGCTGATACCGCAATAGTCGCTCCTGCACAGACACTGAGCTGGAAGCTCCACATTTTCACAGGTTACTCTCAAAAATAAAGATTCTTGGCACCTTAAGGAAGGAAATGCTACCTGCAGAGAAAAAAAAAAAAAAGAAAAAGGTAGGGGGAAGGCAAAATCATAGTGTTTAAGAATTGGCTAAATCTAGAGCCATGCATGTGTGGATTTAGTTCCCAATGTAAGAAGTAAGTTCAAAGAGATATATTGCTACTGCATATGACAGCAAAAGTAATATTGCCACTATACTCCATTATCATTCTGTACAAAATCAATATCAAAACAACCCAAGTCTAGACACATAAATGTCAAACTATTTAACAAGAAGCAGTTAGTGCAGAAAAAAACACTTAAATGGCAATTGAGGTAGTCTGATGGGTCTTAAAGTAGCTTACCAGGATTTATGTAAGATAAAAACAGTTTAACTAAGCATGTAGAACAAAGCCTGAGGGCTTATGGCTAAGAACAATATCAGAAGAACATCTAAGCTCTTTATCGTACCTGTCAGGTTCTAGTATTTGGCTGTTTTGTCAAAGATGGAAGGCCTTCTAAATCTCCTAATCTGCTTCTTGTTTTTAGATTTTAGGTTACTTAATAAAATTATCATTCACCTACCACTCACAGGATAGAATACCAATTTTACAAAACCAAGTTTGGGTTATTCCTGCTACTCATATGAAATAATCTATTATTTTCAGAGTTTTATATTTCATTTCCTTTTTGAGATCTGATAATGATCTAGCAAATAATAGCCAAGTAAATAATATATCCTGAGAAATGGAATTTTAGACAAGTAACTGAAATTTACAGAGAATTAAAACACTAAGCTTATTTCAGCCAAAGAAATAGGTGCAATGAAAGAATTAAAAAAATACAGAGGCATTTTCTACATGAACCATTGAAGTTAAAATATTTGGGGTTTTATATTTTAAAGATCATCTTCTAAAATCAGGTGACTTTTCTGGCTTTCAAAATGACCTAAAGTAAGAAAATAAAAAGCAATTCAGCTTAGGTTGAGCACAGCAATTTTACTTGGTTCACAATTCATTTTTATTGGTCCACTATTCATTGTTTCTCTCTGTGGAATCAAAAGTCATCTTAGTTCTGACATGAATCAATTTTGTTTTGATGTGGTTACAAAACAGCAACAGCAAAAATCTATCATTTGCCCATCCGTAACAGGACTAATGTGGGGTATTACACTGCTGGAAAACTGAGATGAGACATACCTTCAATGCAAATAGAAGTAAAAACATTTTATTGTCTAAGACATCTTTCATTTCACAGCCTTCAGCAGGAGTCATTAGCAGGCATGATGTAGCACAGTGAACTCTGTGGGGAAATTTGCTGCTGATTCCCCAAGTGCATAAGAAGACCTAGGCTTTGCGTAGGAAATCTCCTCCAGTATCTGAAAAAAAATAATGTCAGTAGAAAGTTATGACAATCTTGAAAGTAGATTATGTATTCTTTGGGTGGTGTGCATAATTCAAGGCAATTAAGACAATTTTCAATATTCAACTTAAACATTTAAAGTATTCAACTTGCCCAAAATAGGATGAAGCAACTCATGAAATTGCTGTTTCTGGACCAGTCTCTGTACCTTGGGATAGTGTTGCTGTAACTGCCCATGTAGAGGAGATGCAATGCAACAGCAGAAAAGGCAAACTGTTCCAAATTCAGATGTGCATTAAAGGTGACGCTAGGGTCGTGCCCATATGGTCAACTGAGAAAGATCCAAGGTTACTACGGACCAGAAGTGGAAGGCTGCTATGTGTGATACAGGTGACACAACTCCTCTTTGCAAGTCACCTCCAAAATCAGATATTTTGTATCCATACCTGGAGGACCCAGTTGGACTTGTGACTGATTTAGGCCTTTTAAGTCTGTTAGACTTTGTTTCCTCAAAATCATACTACACACTAAAAAAAAATAGAATATAGTGGATTTTTAAAAGTAACTGATAACTGCTACGTCTATCTAAAGTGAAGATAATTAAGCAATACTTGACTTTAATTATGACAGCAACCTCATTAAGTCAGTGGGGTAATTACAGGCTTAATCTTTGGCAAAGATTTAAGGATTTTGCAATCATTGTATGGTCTCCAGTGTACGGTTTTACTGCCTAGGATGTTCTGGCATGTTGACATGCAATTACTAAATACAACCAAACTCTTGACTGTCAATCACCCAGTATGATTATTGTTTGTGAGTGACTTTAGGCAGGAAAGGCTCACTCTTAAATGGGATATATTTATTCAGAGAAGAGGATTTAAGCCTTGTGACAGCTGCATTTGTACTGCTCAGATGACAAACTACCTGGACAAACAGGCTTCCAACTTCATGACAAGTCCTGTAAAACCACAGTGCCCAATCCCTAAAATCAACTACTCTATATGAGAAATTACACTAATTTGAGGAGAATGTTGTATGTCACTAAAAAAAAAAAAAAGTCAGTTTGCAGCTTGCAGCTTTTGCTACATAGCCAGTTTTACCCATCTGTGAGTACAGTTGTGTATAGAGAATAAGAAAAGCAGTAATCTTTTCCTACCGCTTCTGCTAATGCCGTTCCCTTAGGGCTCAGACCCCATCTTGTGACAGAGATGTAAGTAACACTGAAGAGGACAACAGAGAGAGTAATGAGATTAATTCAGAAAACTATCACCAATCCTTTCTGCTCATCCCTTTGAAAATTTATGCAGGTAATCAGCACATACCATGTTTGATGCTTCCTCCTCTACCCCATATCCTCAATTATTTCTACGGATAAGCAGGATCTCGGCTCAGGCAGAAACCCATTAGAGCAAGGAAGCGGGCTCCCCATCTGTCTCCCTAGGTAAGCACTCACTCCTGCACAAAACCTGTGTGAATTCTTCCAGAGCCGGGTGGCTGGCGGCAGAGAGGAACGAGTATTACCCCTCTGCTGGAGAAATACTGAAATAGAAAGTTGTTAAGATGCTAGTCTTCATTATGCTGCCTTCAGGTTGGGGTTTTCAATTCTGCCCATGGAGCTGGGGAAGAATCTTGATTTCTATCGGTTACTTAAAAAAACAAAAATCAGTTTTAATCAGTGTATGTTCGTTCTTGGTTAATCACATGTATTGATTAGTAGATCAAAGCTGCAACTTGCTTTAAACTTTGATCCTTGCTCATAGAATCATAGAACCATTATGGTTGGAAAAGGCCTTCAATATCAAGTCCAACCGTAAACCCATCACCACTGTGCCTGCCCAGCCATGTCCCTAACTGCCTCAGCTACACATTTATTGAACACTGCCAGGGATGGTGATTCCACCACTTCCCTGGGCAACCTTTTCCAATGCTTCACCACTTTTTTCCGTGTAGAAATTTCTCCTAATATCTAACCTGAATCTGCCGTTCTTTTCCTTTTTCTTTTCTAAGTGAAAGCAAGAAAAGTAACCCCCTCTGCTCCCACCCTCTGAGCTCCTGTAAAAGCTTAGTAGCAGGCAGTGGAAGGTGGCACCACCTTCTGTGCCATGGCTTTGCATTACCGTTTGCTTTGATCATAAGCCCCTTTGGTAAAACCCCAGCAAAAGCAGAGGTTATGTCTGTAAGACGTTGGGGTGTTACAGCATGGATGCACTTAATGTCATCTAGAAGCGCAGTGTGCTAAAGACAGAAGTTTGGAATTAGCACTGAAAGTTAAATGTACTGAATATTTCTAAGTGAAACCAATCCTCTAAGCACTTAAGAACATGCTTAATTTTCAGCATATGCCACAGACTTCAAAGGAAGGTCAAAGTCCAATAGTTTGAAGTAAAGACAAGCAAGGAAAGCTCTGGAATATTGGCTAAAGAAGAAACTACTATTATGGCAAGTGTTTCTAACTGATACTTTTATATTTAGTTTTCCAGGTTCTCAGCATGTGTGGAAATTTTCAGTTCAAGAAGATACGTCATGTCCCTTTTCAAACTAAGGGTCTGGAAAATGGTAGAAGTCCCCGGTATTTATTATGTCCTTTCTTCTGTGATTAAATATTAATAATTGAGATAATTATTTTCTGACAAATAAACATGGGTGTTGTGCTTAAAAAAGGATTGCCCAAAGTGCTGTTTTACCACTTCCAGGCCTGCTTTATATGTGTAAACAAAACAATTTATACTTTGAACATCCCCAGACGTTGTGTCACTGGTTTCTCCTTCCCTGCGAAGCTGACTTACAGAGCCTCAGGCTTATGCTAGTGCTCTGTGGAGAGACACTTTTGTCAGAATGGGATATTTGTGTCAGAAGGGCAATGATACATTATCGTCACTGTAAATGTGAGCCAGAATAAAAGGAATAGAAAGAGTAAAAACAATTATTCAAATGTCTTCCTCCCTGTATCAGACAGACATATTTTAACATATAGGACAGAAACAAGCATGACTGCAGTAGCTAAGGAAAGGTCAAGGATTACACAAAATCATTTCATGAGGTCACTGATTTGTAACACGCACATCACGTTCACTCTATGTTTGTGGTTACTCTCTGTGCATTTCTATATTTTTTGTTTATGTTTATCATTTATTGGGCACAAGTTCCTGAGTCAGAGAGTTGGATAGATGAAAGGAGATTGAAGGAGGATCTGAAGAAAGCAAAGACAGGAGGAGATGAAAAATTGAAATAGCTCAAGGAAGCAACATGAGAAACATTGTGGAAGTGCTTGAAAGAATACAGCAATTGAATGGAGAAGTGATGACTCTGGAAATATCTTTTGTATGAGGGATCCATCACTCTGAAACATCACCCCAGGTCACCTCCATTTTCTGTATTAAAATCATTCCTTTAATTCCAAACACATTGTGTAAATGACTTTGACCTTGACAGAAACCTTAGAGAGAGGAAGAGAAAGAAAAAAAATATCAGATCTCCTGCACTTTTTTCCCAAAATGACAGTATCCTGAAGTAAAATAATTTTTCTTTGTAATATTTTTCCCTCGAGGAAATAGTCCACTCTGTCCTGTTCCTTTTACTCCTAAAAGGCTGGAGAAAAACTCCATATCAAATTAATAAAATTTCCTCTATATTCCCTATGAAAACTTATGAACAGAATACATCAAAAACAAGTACAAATTATTAACAAAATTTCGTATTTCATACCAAACCATACCTTCTTTGCCATAACTCCTGAAATGTGAATAACCTATTAGAGGTCTTTGATCCAGGTATAAGACTCTACATTTGACAGTCAACAAAACTGAAAAAAAATAGGGACCTCAAAAGTCATCAGAGTTATCTTGTTTAAGACTCTTTTCATATCAATTAGAGTGTCAGTGTCCCCTCAGTAAAATGCTGAGATATTTCACCTTTCTCGATGACCCCTTTGCTTTCAAGAATGTTTAAGTGAGAATATATTGCAGCTGGTTGCACTATTGAGAACAGTTGGATAATTTTTCATCCTCAAGCATTGACAGAGTAGCTTCAAAGCATTCTCTTCCTATCTCTCATCCTTGTATGTCAGACCATGCTGTAGATAAAGTGACAGCTGAACACATGCGGCACAGGTAAGAACATAGATGGTAGAAACTGAGTTCTGTCTCAGTGAATTTATGTATAGATTTGTGAACACATTCCTCTGCTGTTCCAACCATAGATGCTATAAGGAAAGATAGAGTTTTAAAACTTATTTCCTTAAATCTTGGGTTCTGTATGCACTATGCTGACATTCATAAAATTTCCATATTTTGTTTGCTTAGCTCCATACGGACAATTTCACATTGAAATTTTAAGGTGTAAGTGAATTCTGGTCCATGTGACTCACATTTGACATCTGTGTGAGTTCAAAGGCAACTCTGGACATCCATTGAGCAGCAGAAAGAGAGGGCATGGGCGCGTGGGTGAATCCATCTCTAGGATACTGTTGCTTCTGATTTTTGCATGTTCACAAACACAAATAATACATTAACACCGTACTAGAGCAAGGTGAAAATAGGTTTCTAAGGAGTTGTGTGCAAGACCAAGTTCCTGCAGTGATAGCAATACTTCTGGATCAGGAGTGTTTCTAAACGAAATACTATATTTGCTAACTCGGAAACTCCAGCAAATTATTCTTGGTATATGCTATTCACAAGTTTCTAAAAGCAAACCTCTTTTAGACATCAGCGAGTCAGATTAGCCCTACTAATAGTCATGAAATTCCTTCAGGCTCACACTGATGAAAAGGAGATTAGAACCTGGCATTATTTTCTGTACCTCACATCTTTTCTTTGTAGAATTCCAGTGATTTTGGTAGTGTTACCATATCTCAGATGTATAAAGAATAATGCAAATAAAAAAAAACCTGCTCTCCCTATACGTACTGATAGTATGTGCAAAAAAAGTAGACGACTTCCACTAATTCTTGTGCTTCATACTACTTCTACCTTTGTAAGAAGCTGATATTTTATTTATTTATGTATTTATTTATTTATTTATTTCTCATCAATAGTAGCTGAAAATGCAGTGTTCATGGCCTATATGTTAGAACACTCCCAACATGCCTTATAGAGTGCAACAAAACACAGTGAAATTCATGAGTGATTCAGAGATTCAACTTGGCATACACAGATAACATAAACAGCTCCCTGCAACTTGATCCTGCCATCACGGTCACCATGACTATTCTAGCACACCTTTCACCCACATGCTGTCACTGCACACTATTTTGAATGCACATATTCATAGAATCATAGAATCATAGAATGCTTAGGGTTGGAAGGGACCTCTAGAGATCATCTAGTCCAACCCCCTGCACACGCAGGGTCACCTAGAGCACGTGGCACAGGGTGGCATCCAAGCGGGTTTGGAAGATCTCCAGAGAAGGAGACTCCACAACCTCTCTGGGCAGCCTGTTCCAGGGCTCTGTCACCCTCACTGTTAAAAAATTTTTCCTGAAGTTCCTGTGGAACTTTTGGTGCTTCAGTTTGTGGCCAAAGACATCTTTGAAACAACTCTCTCATTATTTTGAAGAGTTACAAGGAAATATTACTTCTTCAAATTAATTAAATTCTTCTTTAAAATTGTTTAGCTATCTCAGTCAACTCAGGAAAGAATCAGTGGCACATGACAGTAGATCTGCTCAGTGAAGATCTGGTTTTAAGGGCAAGGAAAAAGGTTCCAGGACTTTCTATGGTCACTTACATGGACATAATAAGGTGCCTTCGTACTAAGTTGTGAGCAGAGCCACTTAAAATGAAAAATAGCCTATGACGAAAGCTAGTATGGTTATGTGAAAATATGCACAACGCTCAGCATGGAAATAGCAACTCTGGGATGTGTGGCTGAGGGAAAAGGGTGGCAGAATAGATATACTCAGTGAAATTAAGTTAAGCTGCACAAACTCACCAAGCTGCGTTGTGTAAAGTGCATTCAGGGGAACCGTGATGCTAGTTTTGCTGATATGCAGTAATTTAAGTTGGTGAAACGGTACTGAGTTTAGTCATGCGCCTGTAGCATCTATTTAAGTAGCTAATCCAACTCATTTTTTTTTCCAGTTTCCTGGAAAATCCTTTACTCCTTCAGAGAAAATTATTGCTAATCTGCCACTTCTCTCAATAAACCCACAGAAGTTGATCTCAGAAAAGTTTGTTATCTGTGTTTTGAACATATGATAAAGTTACACTTGGATTACATTTCAGGGAAGTCAGAATACTGAGATAAACTGAACTATTTGTGTGTCACAAAAATTCTTTTGCCACAAAAATCTAGCGCATCCTTCACTGCCTTGTCTAGTCTAATTTTAGAAGTCTCCAGTGATAGATCCTCTGCTTCTCTTAGAACTTTTTGCAGCTTAATACATTGCTTTTGCTTAGATTAAGCCTATCTGTTTCTTTTCTTCTTCTTTTTTTTTTTTTTTTCCGTACGTAATTAAAAGAATGTTATAAAAATGGACTGGTGAACTTCTTTAATTCAATATAGCTGACCCTTCCTTGCTTATCCACATTCCACAAATGTACCAAATAAGAATATGAATAAGAATATGAATTAGAATATTACATATCACTAGGAAAATGATGCTTCTATCTCTGAATCATACTGAAGGAATGATATCAAAATCTTTCCCTGACAATCAAGAAAGAAGGACAGTATGGTGATTTGGATGTCCAGTGAGATATACTGTTCAATTATTTTGTTATCCCTTCTGGCTAAAGATGAAAAATGTGTTATTTTTATTATCTTTTTTACTGAAAAAGAAATTAAAGGTAGGGAGTGAAGTTACTTTTAAAATTATATTTTTTTCCTGAAAATGGAAAAAGAGGAAAGAACAACAAAATGATTCTTCTCAACCCTGCACTTTCAGGGGAATAAAAATCTATAGAAGAAAAATTAAAGTATTCCAACAATACAATCTTTTGGCATTGCTGGTTTGGTTTTGGACTGCTCTTGGTTAGAAAATTAAACAAAATTTGTTATTACAAATGATTCATAAAACCTATCCTTTATGATGCAATATCAGAACCACCACGTTTTCTGGTAATATGGACAAATCATTTTCTATTGTAATAATTACTTACTCAACCTACTAATTTGTACAGTAAAAAGCTGTTTATAATTGCTCACAAGCATCAGTTTTGAAAAAGCTTGAGGATTAAGACTAGTTTAAGAATTTGCACACCACATTAGAGTGCTCCGACAGCGAAGGAAAGCAATTAGAAAGTTAATAAAAATTCTGACGGATTAAAGGAAATTAGGGCTAACCAGACAAAACAGGAAGTGAAGGAGCCTTCCAAGAGGGGTTGCTATGTATTGGCATTAGCTCCTCCAGCCCACGTCCAAAAGTCATGTTCTTATCTTCTGCCTAGGGAATACCTCTGGCACAGAATTGCTCAAAAATGCAGATCATTGGAGGACGAGCAAGTATGCAGAGGAACCTCCCTGTAGGAGAGCTTTTTGCTCTCTTACTCTTCAGTAGGCCTCTGTTTTGTGTCTTTCCCTCCATTAATAGATTTTATTACTCTGAACACTTGTGCACACACTTCTTGATCCTTTATAAAGAATGAGAAGGCAGGAATTTGGTGATCATTCTAGAAGGCAGGGACCTGGCCCAGTCTCTCCAGTCTGCGTGTGACCCTGCGTGTGCAGGGGGGTTGGACTAGATGACATCTAGAGGTCCCTTCCAACCTTGAGCATTCTATGATTGATTCTATGATAGGTGAATTAGCGTATTCACAGATCATGTGAAATATTCCCTTCAATCTTTTTTTTTTGGTTTTTTTTTTGTTTGTTTGTTTGTTTTGTTTTTCTTTTGGGGGGATGGAATGTTTGCTCTTTTTTTGATTGGTTGGTTGGTTTGCTTTACTGTACACATGCCTCACGCAATAGTAATAATATTTTTCTTTGTAACGTCTGCATAGCTGAGTTCTCCTACCCCATTAGGGCTAGGTGCCAGTTGGTATATTCTATATATAGGTTAGTCTAACCTCTGCCTCACAGATACTGAACAAGTTTTTGAGTTCACAAGAAAAATTGAAAATTGTCCAGAGGAATAGGAAGACGTCATTATACTAATCTATTTTGCTTTCAAGTGAAATTAAGCAGAATTTGGGAGCTTCATAAGACTGAAACAATACTTTCCTGCATGCTACTTAATGCTTTTTAAAACCTTTTCAAACATGCACATGTGCACATCTCATTTCTAGACCTCAGCTTCATGATGCTTCTTACACCTCTGATGATTGATTGCACAGTAAAATTGCTGTAACACCTGTCCTTTGCCTCCTTTGAACTGTGCTGACCTCATCCATGTGCTGCCTGAAACCACAGGTATCTTTGTCAAAAAGCTTTAAAAGCTTTTTGCCAAATTTTCAAAATGGTCTGATCCCAGCATTGCACTGACAATCCCTTGACAACTTCCACTAACCACACTTGTTATACAGGTGTGAAAAACCGGAGCATTCCCATTGACTTCCCTGAGGCTGGAATTTCCCCCCTAGACATGAACTTGCCCAGATGAGAACTATTATGCATGGAGCATCTTTGAGGTATTAATTCTATGCTGCATGAAGTGCAGTATGGGACACCTAACATTGCAGTATAATAAGCATAAGGGACATAATAAGCAATTCAGAGTAAAATAGGACCTCAAGCAGAAACTCTTTTCATCAGTGTCAAAACATTCAAGTTTCCATCTCAGAGTGAGTGACTGCCCAGGCAAAACTTCTGCTTAAGATCTAAGAATTCGTCCTGGGAAGCCAAGCGAGGACTGGATGCAAGCAGAAAGCCTTCTCTGCGCAATTTTTCAGACTGAGTATTGTGGAGGAAATTGAAGGCAGATTTTCAGCCTGCATAAGCAGTTCAACAGCTCTTACTACAGAAACAGAAGTTTATACTAGCTGTCGATGTGCTCTTTGGTAGATGAATATTGATATTTGTCTAGAGAACCTTCTCCCTGAGAGAGGTAAATTTCAGAAAATTTATTTTGCAAATCATAGAGTGACTGAAAAATCCTGTTATGAAGAACTTCCTTTATATAACCTCTACATTTACATCTAGAAGTTTCCTGCCTATGTAGAAATGGCTTCAAATGTCAGAACAGTTGTCTGCTTCATAAAAATGTACGAAATCATTGATTCTAGCCACTCTTAGAGAGGTAGAAAGTATTATATCATAAATGCCAATCTGAAGTACAGAAATAACAACTCAATCAGTTGTGTTCATATGAAAAGTCTGAGAGAAACAGTGAGAATACAGTATAGATTTCCTGAGTACCAGTCCCAACATTAAATGTCATTCCAGCTATAGACAATCCGCTGGGCAGAAATCTTCGTTTTAGAAAATGCAGCCCAAGAGAATGTAACCATATCCATCCAAGGAATTGTCTATAGGCTTTAGAAGTCACATGAGACATAAAGAATGTGAGTTCACCTCACTGCTCTGCCCTCTTCTGCCCCAAGCATGAATTAAAAACACTAGGTATGTAGAAGACCAGCTACATAAGAGAAATTAAGTATGTGACCTAATGATGAGGGAAGCCCATGTGGGTGTCAGAAATGTATGTTCAAATCCCTGCTACAGTGAACAGTTATTGGCACAAACAGAACAACTCTGAGGATAAGAAAAACTCCAGAAAAATTGATAGCCCTAGGACAAATCCCTGGCAGTGGAAGTGTAAAATTTAGGACCGCACCACAGATGAGCCTGAGCAGACGTGTTCTTGGTTTACCCCTATGCCACAGGACAGGCTAACCAGCAGGCCACTGGCTCGTTGGCAGCCGCTTTCTGGACCTGAGAACACTTTCGCCTCCGTGAAGGCTGATGTTTTCTTAGAGGCCATATTAGTTTCTGGAACCTCTTACTTACAGCATCAAAATTTCAGGAAAGTCCATAGAGAAAGGAAATTTTACACCAAGTCTTCCCCCACCTCATGCATTTTTGCTGATGCTATCAACCATCCTGCATTCTAGTGTTGCCCTCTCATGCCCAATTCAATAAAACCATAAAATCTCTTTTTTTTTTTTCACTCTCAAACAAGCTCTTGGTTTTTGTGTTTTATTGGTTCAATGAGCAGATGGAAGGAGCCAAAAGTTGGAAGAGAATTTTCTGGGCTCAGCAGGACTGTCGATGGGCAAGGCCTGGTTGTAGATTTTGTTAAGAGATCCATAAACCTGTTTGCTCCTAGTGCTTTCAGTTCATTGTTACAGCAGTGGCTGTAATTTTCCATTGCTTGTTGTAAGTATTGCTCTCTCAATATATTTCTACAGACTTTCTACAGAAAGAACTATAGGAAATACATTCTGCTTTTAAGAATATACCCCAAATATTGCATGCATTCACCCAATAATCAAGGCAATGTTCTTTGACAGTTTAAGTGAAGGTGTCTTAACATTCAAAAAAAAAATTATTGGATATACTTAGCTTTTGAATAAATGAAGGGAATAATAAAGAAGACTGTCTTTTGTTTCACACATTCAGTAAATTGAGCTTATATGATAACTTTCATAGGATAAATGTTAGTATAAATTATCTGCATTTGACCTTTAAGCTAGTATTAAAATGCTAAACCAATTTATGCTGTTAAAATGCATTGAACAAATTATATGACAATAACTCTTATACAATGTGAAGCAATTTTGATGATCTTTAAAGATAGTGGATGGTATTTATGATAACAGCTCTAAGCGCCTTTATATCACAGCTGTGGTGAGGCTTAATGTGGCAGGAACTGTCAGACTGGATCAATACATGCTTTTCAGGCTTCTTTTGGTGCCATAATCCAGCCCCTGCAAGAAGTGACCTCATGAGCTGCCTAAGCTCTTGTTGTTCTTGTTCTGTTTTGTTAATTGAAGAATATCTAGGCTTATGAAAATGACAAAGCTGAGCAAAAGCTAATTATGAAAGAAAAACAATAAAGCCAGGGGTGAGTCTAGGTCAGCTTTCAGTGGGAGTCCTGAGTCTACTATATTTTTTCTGCCATCTGCCTGTTGGTGTTTGAGACAAGAAACTAACATTTCTTGCATAAAAATTAGTGAGTAAAGTCAGAGTAACTGTTTCAGGTTTTGCAGTCCTTGTTCCCTTAAAAAGAAAACCTTCAGCTCCCTAAGAAGTAGCTTAAGGTAATAACGAACAAGTTTGGGATGATAAACCATTAATCTCTTCATCTATTTACCTCTCATTTTACCTGTAGTCCCCCCTGAACACCCAGCTCTCCTGCTGACTTGCGATGACAGGCATAAGGGCTGTGGGATCGGGCCCTGTGGCAATACGAAGCCGCTGCCACCTTGACTCGCTCAATCTAGCAAGGGCTGTTAGGATAACAAAAGGAAAAGCTTTTAACCTGACGGCAGAAACATCCTCAGCAGAGAGCGTGAACAGTGTTAGAAACCTCAAGGGAAAACACAACCCTGCTGTTAAAATGAATTTTTACTTTAATTTAAAAGCTTTTGTATGAAAGCACCAGGGCAGACAGCTTAGCACATTCATCTGCTCAGGATTCAGTTGACTGTAAGCAAAAATATGATAGATCCCTAAGCCAGTTAGTAAAAGGTTGTCTAATACCTAGTCAGAGTCACCGAGTGACAGCTGCAAATAATTAGTTGCACCTTTTCTTAAGCATTTTAGCAATACACAATGGATTGTTAGCCATAAAAAAAAGCTCTCACTAGGACCCCAGTCCTCATGCAAGCCCTAATACTCTAGCAAGAATCCTTTCCTTCCTTTGGGTCTCAAGTTTAATTATCACGGCAATTTCTCTGCCTTTGGGAAAGCTCTGCTACACCAAAGCCAGATGTACTTCTTATTGGATAATAGCTCCTTTCTCATTTCATAGAAAATATTGTGCTGAGTCCAGCTGTACATTATACATTTGATATGTAGACACTAAATTAAAATATAAATGGACTATGCAAGTGACATGTGGTTGATGTTAATGTTAAAGAAAACTAGAAATGAGATTAAAAATCTAACCTAAACATGGAAAAAATGCTTTATATTTTTTTGGAAAACGATTTCACAGTGGAGGAGTTTAGGTGTATATTTTTAAACATAGGTTACTCATATTTTCAAACAATTCATTCAAGCTTGCAGAAATATATTCTAAACTGATCTTTTCTACAGTGAAAGTACACAAACAAAATGTCACTACTGACATGTGAGCACAGCTTCCACTTCGTTATCCTTAATTTTAAGTTTGCAAATGGAGTTCGATTTTGCCTCCTTAAACACCAGAAACTCACAGTAAAAGCCCATTGTACTGGCGAGAAAATTCAATGGACAAGCTTATTTAAAGGAAGACTTGTCAGTATTGTGCACAGTGATATTTTTCTACTTTATCTCATAATAATCTAGTATTGACAGATCACTAGCAAAAGCTGCTTAAATCACAGTGATCTACCCAGCGGATTCAAAAGCTACTTAAAAAATGAACAGAATGTGGTACTTGGGTCCTGTCTAATAAGTAAGAAAGAAACATGTGAGTGCTTTAAGAATCACAAGAAAAAAAACAGACCAGCAAAGATTTTTGTCCAGAAAGGCAAAATATGGCTATTTGAATAGAATCAAAACAACCAGAACCACCACGCTGTGGCCAACCCACTCATGGGCAGCTCCCTGGGACCAAACCGAGAAGGAAACCACTCTGAGTGCTCCTGCAGGCCCTTTTGGGGATCCCTCAGGAAGCAGGAACAGAGCCTGCCCTGCTCCGTCCCCGAGTGCAACCCGAGAGCGTCACCAGCCTCATGGCCTCTGCCAGGGACATGGCCGCTGCACCTTCTACTATTCCACTCCCTGCAGCAATTCCTGTGGTGTCCGTACCCTCCTTCCCCTTAGGGATTTTGGGGGAAGACATATATGTGGGGGAAAACTCCTCCTTGCATCCTGCTGGCTGAGCAGGAGGAGGCTGTCAGAGGGAGCGTGTGCCTCTCCCGCTGCTCCTCTGGCCAGGCTGCAGCCGATGGACTCTCCGGAGCCACATCCTGCGACCGAAGGTCGACTGGGGGGCACTTCCTCCCTCCTGTCTTCCCACTTTCAGGGAAGCTGGGTTGTTTCTTTTCTTTTTTTTTTTCCTCTCTTTCCTAACCCAGACAAGAGAGAAACAAAAAGGCCGAGTGTGCCGCTGCCTTTGTTCCCTGCGACCTCCTCTTGCCCGTTCCCCCCGCGCTCCCCGGCCGCCCGCGCGGGCTGCGCACACGTGTCTGGGGAGTCCCAGCCAAGCGCCGGCAATCCTGTCTAGGAATTTTGGCCAGGCCTTTGGCGCAGAACCTAATTCTCTTCTTTGGGCGAACTCCCACTGATTCCCTCAGTCTCCGGCACGCAGGTTAAACAGCAGGCTCAGCCCCGCATTTCCAGCTGCTGCCTCTCCACCACAATCTGTCTGTGAGAGCCTCCTCCATATGCTCGAGGAAATGAATGCCTTTTTTTTTTTTTTTTAAATCTAAAGGCTTACAGATTATTAGCAATAATGTTGATTATTAGTAGGATTGAGAAGGAGACCTGTCGTGTCTCAGAGCCCTTTTTTTAACAGGCGTTGCGTGCATGGGCAACTGGAAGTCCCTCTTCCAACCAGCTCAGGGTTTTGGTGGTGGTGCTGCCCCACTCTTCACAGGCTGAAGATAAATTATTTCCAATCTAAACTCATCTTTAATCAGAAAAGCAAATATGGCTTCATGAATCCAACACTGATCACATCTTTTTCCAACATGACAGGAACTGAAGTCAGACAGACTTTCTTCTGGACTTATTCAGAAATCCTTTGAAGCTGGTGGTGACCCCTCAGAAAGTAGATGCAATATAGCCCTGCTTAAGAGAATCATAACATTATTGCCTGATAAATACGCACATTTTAATTTCGGCCCATTCATCTTTGAGGAAACAAAGCAGTAAAGACTACCCAAGAAAAGACAGTAGAAGTGCTGTTAATTCTTAAGTAAAAGCCCTCTCTCTCTTTTTTTTTTTTTTATTTTTAATGCAACAAATAGCCAAATGCATCAATTAAGGAAGCTCCAGGAAAGAGCAGAAAAGAGCATTAAGAAGACAGAGAAGAACACCAGGAGGGAGAGAGCAACATGTTAAAGCATGTAAGGAACTGCAGAGAAAAAGACGTGTCAAATGAAATATACTTAGTGATGTGAAACGTACAGTCACCAAACATTGCTTTGCATTATAAAGCCTAGAAGATGGCCAAAGAGGAATTTAAGATCATGCAAAATGGAAAGGAATTTATAAAGAACAGAAATTTCTGAAGCATGAAAAAGCAGCGTGCAAAAAGGAACTCAGCATGCATGTGTATAGTCAGTATGCCTTTTTTTTCCCTTCTCAGCACTCATACACTAAAAATTAAAGCCTGTTTCCCATGCAAAATCCTGGGCCTTGATTGCATGCTGCAATTAATAACACAGTGTCTGAGAGAAGATCTCGCAGCCCTGTCGGTGCGTCCAGAAGTTGTTATCTGGAAATGCCTGAGTGACCCGGCACAAGCGCACGAGTGCTGCCGAGTTACCGTCCTAGCGTCTGACTTGGCGTGCGGTCACATCGTGTTGCGCCCGACGGGGCTCACACCGGGCGTGCGTAACGCAGTGAGGGAGAGAAAGGAGGTGGCAGAAAGCAGGGAAAGGTGGATACATAAATAAAGCAGTGGAGACTGTCTCATCTCATCTCTCTCCACGGTGGGCCTTGGTTTCTTTCTCCAGACCCTGATTTTCAGGGTTGGAAAGCTAAGAAGAAATACAGCAAACTTATTCTGAAGTTGGAAAATCAAGCCCAAGATGTCTCAGTGTTGGTAACTGTGTGTCCTCTCCTTCATGTACTCCTTTGGGAAAAGCACCATATGATAATCTGCTGGAATGTATCTTCTTGTGTTGCCTCTACAATCATCTGTGTGCATATAACTAATATGTATCTATTTAAAGATTCATAGATATATACATATGTAATACTGTATTATGAATATATAATAAATGAATAACGCCCTAGGAACTATATACAATCGTAGAGCTGTATGCTATTACTCTAAACATAATTAACATATTTTATTTTTAGACTAAATCCTGTATTACAAATCCTCCACTTTTTATTAAAAGGAGTGATATTTTCTAATGTGTCCAATTTTAAATATCTTTTCATTAAATTGCATCTTTAGGGCTTTTTTTTGTTGTTGTTTCTCTGTAGACATTGAGAATTAAGATATAATATATCCATGAATTTTGATATATTTTTAGAAAATTTTATTTCTTTTCTGAGCCAAAGCACTTTGCACAGATAAGGTCTGCTGTAAAAAAATCTGATCATCATTATGCAATTAGTTATTTGTACTAATAACCAGAATACCAGATTAACCACTTAATTTTAATAGACTTTCAGCTCCCTTATCTAAGCTGAGTAGTACTTAAATTTCAACTCTCAGCTAGTTACCTAAGCTCCCTCTACAGTCGGTGAAGTCACCTGCAGAGGACAATTCCTCCAGTGTCTTCTGGATATGTTTTTATAGTCCACTGACTATAGAGAAAACCTGAATAGCTATCCTAGATTTGACACCTAACTTTTCCAAGTCAATGGTTAAGAAAGACAAAGTCTTCCCTCACTGTGTGAATTTCTTTGAAGAAAGAAGATAATTGAGGCAGACTAATAAAGAGGAAAGGCAATATATATACATATATATATATACTGTAAATTTTTTTGATAATGCTTTTCATGGAAACATTACCATGAGAAACAGATGTTCCCCTTACATATTACCTTCGATTTCACATGCACTTATGCTGTCAGGGATATTTTTTCAGGATAATAACAAAGATGATTAATACATCTTTTTTTTTTCTATTGACTGGGGAAAAATGATTCTTATGGCTGAATTTGCAGTGGCTTAATGCCTGTGGAACCCTATGGATGTCAGTACCACTTGGCTTGGTTATAAGCCACAGATTTGGGTTTAAAAATGTTCTCTTGCTGCATATGTTTTCACACAAGAATATTTTTCTTCATGATCCTTATGCTTGTGTTTATGCTTAAGCTCTTTAACAGCAAAGCCTAACAGCAGAAACCAATTGCAGAAGAGGGGGATAGAGTGGTTTATTATTTTCTCTGTCCTTTGCCCTCTTCTTCATAGGTAAAAGCTGGGAGGATGGCACGTTATTCAGAGCTGGTTATTACGATGTAAATGCTTACAAGTAAAGATGTACCAAGACAAAACAAGTGCATTTGTAAACTGCTCATGGATATGCCACAAATAATGTATTTGCCTTTTACACAAGTAACCCTTCATGGTGCATTTGTTCCCCGCGTCTCACACGAGCAGTAACACTGTGAGCCATACCTTTTCCTGACTTTGTTATTGGTAATCTTTGTTAGGCTGTCGCTCTTCATCCGCAATGTCAAAGTTATACCATACACGAAGCTGCCAGCCTCCCAAGTCACACCTGGCCCTCAGAACATATCACACCTATGTGCATGGATTTAAACTGGCTTCTTGTCACATTTTTGCCCGGACTTTCAAAATATTTCTTCCAACCTATGAAGCTTAGCACAGAGTCACCGTTTTTGTGCAGCAAACCGTTTCGACCTCGCTGCCCTGCTTGCTCTTTAACAGTATCTGGTAAAGGTCACCTGGGGTCAAATCTCCCCAAACTGCCTCATAAGCTAAACCTCCCTTTCCTTCAAAATCGCAGAAATGAGGGAGACGCAAGACAAATGACCTTCAAAATCTGACCATACATCCACATTCAAATTTCGCAAGTCATTTTTGTAATACCACAGACCCGAATCCTGGAATTAAATTATGGGATCAGGTCCGGGATCAGTTAGAAGGACCTAAAACCTGCAGCTCTGGAACTGAGTTTTGGGGCATCTAGAGATATTCAATTTAGATACATGAGCAGAATTCAAGAGTCTGTATAACTGTATTCAAGAGTTATCTGCATAAATGTAGCCATGTGAGTCTGGTCAGGCCTGGCTCTAGGTAAAGATCAGTTCGGACAAAAATAGCTGACATCTATCTTGGTCCACACTTTAGCAAAACTGCTTTTAAGATTCAAAAAAAGAAATGTAGATTATAAGATGCACTTTCTTCCCTGCAAAACAGTCTTCAAATAGTAACTGCTATTATTTATATCAATATTTTCCGGTGTGTTTGCTGAATAAAGAGTGAGAAAGAAGTGTATGCAGGTTGCACACACTTGAAGTATTTTCTGTGCCTTGATAACATCAGGCAATTGGTCTGCATGTGGGAGCTTTCCATGGAACCAATTATTTCTTCAAGGGACTCTATGATCTCTTCAAGACCAGGAATAGGAATAGGAATGTTCTGCTACGCTAATGTCTGTGCTGCCTGTGTTTAGTATATGAGAGGGCAAAAGTCAGAAACCAAGCCAGAAACAGCTACAATCTCTCTAATATTTATCTGCCTAAATATCACTGTATGATAGCAGAGAGTGTGTGGATTCTGAAACATTTTCCCTTCCCAAAAAGCAGGGGTTTGGGAGTTGCTTGCTTTGCTTTTCCTGAATCAAGAGTGGAGCAGAGCAAGGAGCACCAAGAAAGACGTGGCAGGACTGGACCTCAAGAAATGTCTCTTACTGTTTTCCACGTTACCGGTTCCTGGCCAGACAGGAAGAGGTTTCTGTGGACTTGCTAGTCAGGCTGTGAGCAACTATCTGCCAGATTTTGTAGCCTGAAGAGGTTTCTTCTAGGTAATCAGTAACAGTGGGCTGGTTATTTCCAAGTTAGGCCACTTTTGAGAGTTTCCTACCGTGACTTTGGGACTAGTCCACAGAATTGTAGAGTCAGAGGAAACGTCTGCTTGGCCAGAGCCTGTTGGTGCATCCTTAAGCAAAATCTATGCCTGTTTCTTAAGAAGAAACAAATTCAATTGCAATGAGATTTCATGAGAATAAACCATATGCATCAGCTATATATATTGCTCAAATGATAACTTGAAGCATAGGGCTATGTTCCTGCTGCTGACATCAGACTCCAGACGTGTGGTCTCATATTGCTTTGCTGCAGCAGCAAGATCTGCCAATCACTTTTGAGCAATTGAAAGACAGGAAAAAAAAATTAACAAAGCAGAATAAAAAAACTCCTACCAAAAAAAAAAAAAAAAAAAAAACGCTGAGATTCATTTGAAGTAAAGTCAAATCCTTCAAATTTCTAAGGTGATAAGAACAGGCTATGACTGGTCTGTCACTTATATTGGTAGACAAAAACCACATGTTACTCTGGGCTCTTGAGCTTGCTGCTCTGCTCATTTTTCCCAGCTATGGATTAATAACAACAAAATCAAACAAAGGGGAAAAAACATTTTTTTCTTTCTCACCAGATTTTAGCCCTTTTAAGTGAGGGATGTTCTAGTCTCTTCATTCCTAGCTTCTGAAGATCATTGTGATTTTACAGATATACTTAGTTCGCAAATCTAACTACTGTCATGTAACAAACACACACCTGTAACTCTAATTTTCCTTTATAAATAATTGTATCCGTGCTGTGGAAATGAACTGTGTGAACCAAGAACAGAACTAGTAGGGATTTTGCCTGCTCTTTACCTCTATAGCTTTCTGAAGTTATAGAATGAAATGAAAGCTGTCTCTCAGATAAGGAAAATGTTTAGTTTCTGCTCCCCTGAGATCAAAGGAAATATATGAACAGACCCAGGGAGGGTTTACTTGATTTGGAAACTATATAGGGAAAGAAAAGTCTGTATATTTATTATGGAAACTGCTAGTATTGATGCAATTTAAATGAAATGATACCTACAGATTGCACAGTGAACCAAATAATTACCCATTCCTGGAAAGGTCAAAGTCCTACCGTCTGTTAAGTGCTACATATATTCCTGAGCATATTTTGCTGATACTTAAAGGTCAACACCATGACTCTGCTCTCCCCTAAATGGCCAGACTATACAAACAGAGCTTATAGTAGCATAAATATCGTCTGGTTTTGCAATTTGAACATGTTCTGCTCGATTTCCTACCCCGAAGATAGTTTATGGACCTCAACCCAGGATGCATGGTCACCGTCCAGTGCACTTCATGACAGGAGATACCTGGGAGGCCACGAATCTGCCATCAGAGGTGGCTGCCTCATGCTCAGCTGATCCCTTTGATCTCCATTTATCGTGTTCAGGCCATGTCCTTTCAAGGGCAGCTCTGTGTTACTGTACACCTATATCTGTTTTCGATTTAGGCAGCATTGCTTTATGAAAAGGGATTATTTTTCAAAGTTTCACAGGCCCCCCAGGACATCTCAGTTCACTAAGGAAAGGAATATCCCCCTTTCACTGCTTTCCAAGCAAGTTCCCATTCTGGACTTTTTTCTCAGTTGTAATTCATTATCAGGGGCCTCTGCACACACTGGATCCTCTTAACAGCTCCGTCTCATAAGGTTACTGTGAAAAACACACTACCCCTGAAAGGCCCCCTCCTCTTTATATGGCATGAATTACTGGTAAGGAGGTTACAGGGATAAAAATGAAGAGGGACAGGAGGCTTTTTGCTGCTCATGAACAAACTGCTTTTCTCCGCTGCTTGGGATGACTAGGGAGCCTGGTGGACCCTGGTTTGTTGATGCTCATGTGAACATGGTAATCCCTGAAGGCTGATTGCACTCCTTAATTCGTCCCACAATACACTCGCTACCAACGGCGAGGATTTTACCTCTCCCTCGACAAAGCAGAGAAAATTATTAATTGCCAAGCGTGTTCAGGGGCCGCTTAAAAAGGCAGGGGGAGGACAGGGGACGGACCACTGCCCTTTTACGCCAAACTAAGGATATAAAAATTTCACTGCGAGCAGAGCACATTACTGCTCTGCGCTTTGAGGCAGGAAAGTGCATGCATGCATGTAACAGGCAGCTGATCATTCCCATGACAGCTGCTGCGGGGGGAGCGGGGAGAAGGTGCGTCCGCGTCGCCCCCGAGCCCTCTCCGCCGCTACCTCCCCTTGCATGTGATTCGGACAGGGAGTCACGCCGGCGACCCTGGGTGTGGGGGGATTTCTGGGCAGATGACTCGCTCTCAAATGAGGACTTCCTCTGGCAGCCGCCGATGTTCAAGGCGGCCAGTCATGTGCTCTGTTAATTTGAGCTGTTAGGTTAACCAGATCTGGGGCGGCTGGCTATTTAAAAACACATTATGTTTTCAGCTCAGCAGCATAGGGGAGCTATCATGTAATTTTAGGTCTTTGTCAGGAAAAAAAAATGTAAGCAGGTTAGCTTTGACTTGATAATTGCATATTATTTTGCATGAATAGAAAAGTCACTGTTAAGGACTGGCATAGCATACTTCAAAATATTGGGGATCAAATTCTTTTGGCCTTGTATGCAAGATGCAAATAAATATCTGCAAGCATTTCCATGTGTTCAGCCAATTGAGGATTTTATTAAGAAATATATATGCAAACCAGTAATTCTCTTGAAATCACCAACCCAGGCTGCGTTAGGAAAATACATTGCACTACACAACAGGTATCTACCAGCCATTACCCTCTCCACTTCCCCCTCCTCCCTCGCCTTTTCTAATTACAGTTGAAAATACTTTGACCTCTAAGATGAGCTTAGTAGCTTTTAGCACTGGGGCTAAGTGTGCAGGCTGAGCAGGTATGTCCTTGCCAATGGTTCATTGCAAGACTGCTGCCAGGAGCTCCTAAACTCATACTTGCAAATCAGAAATAGTTATATTTACTTTTACAGTTATCTGTAGGAGGAGTTACATGTAGGAGATTTTAAATCTACTGATGAATTTTAAACCAAATCACTACTTCTGCTTCAAAATACGTGCTTTCTGTTAATTTTAGAGTGAAGAAGCTTTCCTTTTCCACACCAGCTGTTGTTACTGTGGCCATTTTTCTGACCCATTTATGCAGGAAATGCTGTCAAAAGGCTTTGTAGTATTTTTCCAGGCTGAAGCTGCATAATAGAGCTGTACAAAATACTTGCAATACAATTCAATAATTACTGAAAACTGTAAGGATCTTTTGTCATTCCAGGAATTATTTCTAAAGGACAGATGGAAGAAGCATTTGTATGAAAAATGGTAGCGGACACAAAGGCTTTTCAAATGTCTCAAATTTAGCAGAATTCATCTTAACAAATTGCATTCTGGAAGCACTATGCCTCTCAAAGTCAGATGCTAGATATAAGACAAATATCCTAAATCCCATTTTTTCAACAGAGATACATGAATTCATCCCAAACCATTATTAGCTAGCTAGCTGCTTACTAAAAAAAAGAACCATGCTGAATGACTTGACTAACATTCTTAATTTCAGATAGTATTTTTGATACTTCTTACTTGAGTTCCTGTCACAGTGACTTCAAATTCACTGGGAGCTGCGTTCAAGTTGCAAAAAGACTCACAGTACAGACAGACACAGTTTCTGCTCACAACATAATTTGAAACAAGATGCAGCATGTAGGTTTTTAATTTCATTGGTACTCATTAAAGCATAAGCAGTTGCTCATTTACTGTATCTTGGCACACAAGATGGGTATATAAATTATTCTGGGAATAAGAAAATTAGGCAAATAATGTAAATGTAAATTAACACTCATTTTGAAAAAGCCTGCTATTTCTAAATAATTCCTACCTACTCTTTAAGGCTGTAGATTTTGAATTGGGATGGCTCTGCTCTGAAGGGAGGGGGAAAAAAAGGAGGTAAAAAATTTGGCTTCAGTACAAAAAAATATCCAAACATAATCTTTTCAGTGCTCTTTCTTTATGCTCACTCTGAAACACGCAATGAGAGCACACCACAAGAGGAAGGAAAACTTGGCAGAGGTCCTTGTTGTGCCCGATGGATTTGAACCAGATTCTCCTCCAGCCCAGGTGAGCTCCTCCAGGTTATTTGGAATGGAGCAGCTGCCGAGCTCCCTCCAGCAGATTTCCGTGGTTCCAGAGGAAGGGGAAGAAGTGGGTCCCCTCATTCTCTAGATCCATTTCCTCAGTGATTCAGGGGAGACATGACTCTCCCACCTTCACTGCCGTGTAAATCTTTCCTTTGGCATGGGCGGGCTCTGGAACAGGCCCTTAATGCATGGTACCACTCAGGTTTCTGTGGTAGCAATCCTGTCCTTTAGTAATTCATGGGGGAAAAAAGCCTTTAAAGCAGAAGTTGCCAGATTATATTAAATACAGAACCATCCCCTTAATGCACTTATTTATTCACTGCAGTAAACAATGCCACTTAAAATAATTTCCAATTCTCAATTTAGGAAAAAAAAACTTTTAAAAGCTTGCTTTTTAGTTGTTACTCCCCCTCACAATGGAAAGCTGTCTCAGAGCATGTTCCATGTCAGAGGAGTCTGTGAGATTTTGTTTTAATGCGAGGCTAAATGAAATGTTTAAATTTCAAATCAACAACAGAACATGTTCAAAGAACTATATTTATAGGGTTTAAGTGAAAAATGCTCTGGCACTGCTTTTAAATAATGCTGGCAAGCAACTGAGAGAAGAACAGCACTCGCTGACTCTTTGCATGGCTTGGTCCACTGCCTTGTTCAAGGCTCACGTATAATGTGAGTTGTTGGCTGTGATACTTTGGTTGTAGAGCTGGTGGAATTCACTGTAGGCAAAGGCTCGTGATGCTAAACAAAGTGGACAAAAGGCTTTTACAGAATAATAAAAACAACAAGTCTCCATTTATAACTTGAAGTTAAATAACCTCAGTGAAGACACTACTCTGTAAATAACTCTGTGGGAAAACCGGTAAAATCTAACTGCCCTGGCAAGCTGGAGAAAACACCGAGGGTGATAGAAAGTCAAGAAGATGAAGGCAATTGGCCTTGCTCCAAGCACAGTGCTCTTCACTGAATTATTTCTGTTACAGATCTAAGTCTTAGCGTATCTCAAGTTGCTTGGGGTGCAGTTCAGCTACATATTGGTTTGTACATTCAGTTAAATATTGAGCCAGTGTTTCTGGGGGCAAACATACAGAAAATGGTTTTGGAGCAAAAACAAATATAGTGTGGCTATAGGAAACAAAAATTTTGGGACTTAAGCTGTATAATACAACCTAACATTTTAGGCACGTTCATTTTCTAGGTTTGGTATGAAACACTGCAGAAAGGTTCAGACTGGTAAAGCTGTGTGTGACTCACCTCACTTAGGGAAAGGGAATGCCAGAATGGATCCTGCTGGGAGGATCCAAAGGCCCCACCAGGGCCTTTGTGGGTGACTGGTCCTCTGCTGCAAGCAGGCAAGCTCCATCAGAGTTGCCTGAAGCAGCTGGCGTGCCACTGCAGCCACCAAAAGCAGTGCACCTGCACTGAAGGCAGAGAAGCCCCAGATATTGGTGGAGAGTGCTTAAGAATGGGGAGAGGTGAGTTTTGATTAAGAAAGATCACAAAATAAACCTTCCAACTAGAATTCCTATTGAAGGTCGTTATTCCAGACTCTGGGAAAACCTCATAAAATGAAACTCCTTTTTGTTTTGTTTTGAAATTTTAATTCCATAATATCTAGAGTGAGATTTCAGAACTTTGTCTGGGCAAAGGTCTCATCCTGGTTTAGGCAATTTAAAGTACTTCCATTGCTTGGAAACTTGCAAGCAGTTTCCGCTGTATTGTTTGTCCTACAATTCTTTGTGTTTTTCTATCCCAGTTTCTTCTATCGGAATATATAAAAGGAGATAGCACAAGGAAATCTAGAGAAACTATTTAATATGAGACAAATGAAGAGCTGATGCAGAGCTAGCAGTCATCAACATTAGAAAAGGCCAAGTGTGGCAAGTCTTTGGGTAAAGGATTTGAGAGCCTTTGTTTTGCAAAATTTCAGGTAAATCCATCTTTGGACATGTTTTCATTTTTTCCTTGTCTTAGCCAAAACCATTTTCCAAGTAGCTTTTAGGATTCTTATAATTACTAATAAAAGGGCTTTTTAGGAAACAAAAATGTAAAATAACATGGAGGAAAAAAAAAAGGAATTTTAATAATGCTGCCTATTTTAAAATAGTTTTTTTCTGCCTATAAGAATTGGAAAATAGAAGTTATCTTGCCAAGATTAGTCTGAGGACATGAATGCTTTTAAGTGTTTCATGCCTGTTCCCTAGTGCTGACTAATAGTAGAAATAATGAGATCTGCCTACTTCTGATCATAAGATCTCTAGGTTTCGAACACAAGTGTATGTCATCCAGGAATCATATTCTACAGTGTTTGATTTGGTCTCTCCATTGCTTTCTTTGATTGTAAAGGTATGTTTTTGACCAACAGAAAACAGAGGAACCTGAATGCTCTCCCATTTTTCTGGCAGCACTCATTTTCTCAGGCCATCTTCTCAGCATTGCCCAATGCTATGAAGTTGTTCCATGTCCCACTCCCGCCTCCCTGCAAACTAGGGAAGCTTCATTGCCCCTCCAGATGGAGTCAGGATAGACATAGGCAGCACTGAGACTGTAGAGATTTAGATCTGGCCATCCTGGGGTGCAGATGGGCAGGAGCTTTTACCTCTGTGTATAGATGAGCTACAGCTGCATCGTGCCCAGCTTGCTCTGAGCACAGCCTGGTTGAGTTCAACGTCAATGTGGACGTGCCCTTAAGGGCCATCATTCAGAGGTGCTACTGAGCGCTGTCATTTTCCCCTGCTGGCTGTTAATCTTTCTCTTTATTTTTTCTGAGCTACATGCAAAATTCCTTTAGGAGAACATATTTATTAAGCTAATGTGAAGACCGTCTCTAACTAAAGATTATATTCTTACTCCTTTGCAAGAGGAGCCTAATTCATCCTCTGTCTGGTATTGTTCCATGACCGTTTTCTTCATCTACTTTCATGGTGTTATTTTCCTTAAAGGTTCTGTACCACAAGCTCAGATGCTCTGTCAGTATGTCACTGGTCTACATGGAAGTACAAAGGCAAAAACAGAGGGCATTCTAACAACACGTATGATGAATCTGATACCAAAATTTGTGGCAAGGCTTCAAAGGTACTAAACTGGTCTTCATGTATATATATCCCATAAAAAGTAATGCAGTAGTGCAAGACTTTATTACTACAATTTTGATCGTAAAAGAAGGAAACAAAATTATAAATAAACACCTGGAGAAGTGAATAGAGAAATACAGAAATTACGTGAGAAAACCTTATTCGGGAGTATGTCTGCTAAGAGATTAGGGTCACATCAGAGATTATGATACCTCCCTCGGTCGTTAACATTATAGTACTCTTACCCACAGGGATAGCATTTAATTTGAAGATCACCTTCACTAACAATTTCATACAGAGTATGTCACAAGGTAAATTGAACATCTAGACATATAATCAGACAGAATCACACACTAAAATAATTAAATGCAGGCAGCCCCAGGATGCTCTCTGCTTAATGTAGAATGCTAATTGGTATTCGAATACCACACGGTGTGTGTTGAAGAAAGACAGTGTAACTAATGTACCTGCATGTTGTGTGCAATAATACAGAATGAGACCTTCAGGGTACATCATCTCTTGAGGATTTTGTACTGCCAACAGCTGATACCAATAACAGAGAAATGTGTTTCCCTTGATATTTTCCTGACATATTCTATCCAAGTTCCTGCTTCATTACAATCTGTGAGAAGCTTAAAGAGCAATATAATATGCCAAAATTAAATGCAACTTATTAAGTATCTATGTTATCGTTTCAGTAGAGAAACAATATAAATAGAATAATGATACCATAATCTTTATAAATCCCTGCATTCAGTCAGTCGATTTAGAATTTTTAATCAACTTTTTCTGCGTGGTAAATATTTTTCCTCAGATGTCTGTATAATGATTGGGTTTTTAACAGCTGCACTTTTATGACTTCAAAGCATAGTGAAATAAACATTTGTAGAGGTAGAATTGTTATTAGAGTCTTCTTTTTAAATAAATTGCTCATTTTTTTTTTCACAACATTCTTGTTTCAGAGTAGCTTAATGACAAATGCTGGTTTTATTTTCAATTGTCAAATAAAAGTGTAGATATGTTGTATACTTTGTCCAGATGGTGAATCAGAGATGAATCACCCTTTGGAAGAGTTTCTCTTTCACCTTGATTACGTAGATAGGCGAGGACAACAAGGCCTTCTGTTGCAGTTAGAGGTATGGTCTTTGCATGTTGTTTTTCTGTACAGAGAGCACATGGAATAACCAGTGCTGAACATAATGGTGAGAGTGAGGGAGTCAGAGGACAACAGTGGGGTGTAGACCCCAAGGCACACATGGAGAATGATGCTTCGAGCTCCACTTCTGTGGAGAAATGTGAAGGGTTTAGAAGAAACAGGGACTGCCTTCCACCAAGAGGACTGCTCCACATGACGGGTGCTCACTGTGCAGCATCATTACTAAGAGCAATGGCTTTATATCCAGAGCAGAATCATCCAGAGCAGAAGCAGAAACTTATTTATTTTTAGAGAGAGATGTTTTGAGTTGCATTTGCCTACATTTATTATGATCTTTTGCTGAATTCTTCTGCTGATAATGAGGGGAAAAAAATTATCCTTATGAGATGTAGTTACCAATGTCAAAATAGATAGTGTCTGATTAGGATGACAATTTCATTTTAAAGCAGTGTTACCATTTAATGTGGCAGGATTGAAAGCAGCAGGACTTTGTAGATTAACCTGGTATGTTGAGAGAGCTTCATAAATTAGTCTTGCAACATGACAGATATGTCAGCAGTTTTTCAGTTTCAGTGTTATCAAATATTTATGAAATTAGACTTCAAGTGCAGTAAGTCCCAGCTATAGTGGTTGGGGGCTGCTTTTTAAAAACTAAAAATGGAAGTTCTCTAAGCTGGCCTCCTGCAGTTTAACACCATATGCAATTAATTTCCTCTAATTCCATTTGAATGGCTAAAAATGAAAGAGAAATATAAAAAGAAAAGAAGGAGAAAAAAAAATCAGAAAAGTTCCTCTGAATGACTCTGAAGCAGAAACTTTTCACTGTCTTTAAAGGGAAAAACAAGTCTTCAGTGCTCCAGCAATTCACACTCACTATATTAAGAACTTCCTCAGGCTGTGAGAAGAGCTCTGTCCAGAAAGCTTACAGGCTGGAGTAGAAATCATTAAGCACCCAAATCCTCAAGCACTCAAATCCTCAAAAAGCATTAAGATATATGGTTTCTAATAGAGTCCAGGAGAGCTTAGTGCACATGTGAATTTGACAGTCCTAAGGCTGGGAATACCACTACCAATCAGTAATACTCTTAGTTGTATCCATTATCAGTCATTCAGTATGGCTGATCTGCCGAGGAGATGGTTGTTTCCATCCCTACTTTCTCTAACTTCAGTACTGGTGGTTTTGACTCATACATGTCCCACGTTTGTTCCTTACAGATGATGAAAAAAAATAGTTCAAAATGAACTATTCCTTCATCACTAACTTATGGCATCTCTCATTTTGATATCCAGCTGCTAAAGCATTTTCAGTTTAAAAACGCTGGTAGTATTTCCAGCAAAAGCAACTAGAAATAGAAAATGCTAAATGGAAGGCTCTGCACTGAAGGGAGAAGAAGGGATTCAGATGTATTCACTCTAACAAATAACAATTATTGTTTTAAAGTTTTTATTTACTGAACAAAATAGTAATGCCCAACAGGCAGTTTAGGAACTGGCAACAATGACTATAATTTGCTTCCCAAAACTCAGAACAACTTGTATTCTCATTGAAACAATAACAATTTTCATAATGGATAGCGCTGTCTAGGAGAAAGGAAAAGAATGATTCACATAATGATGATTGCAACATGGACCAGATATGAGCAGACGATGTCACGTACATAAATTCTCTTCCAGCCTGTTTGCATCCATCCCCGTTGGTTTTATTATCTCATGACAAATTCTGTTTATGCTCTCTTAATTTAAACCTGTTTACTGAAATTCTGGAAAACATAAAATGAGGTGTCTTGGAGATCCTTAGTGATCAACGATGAATTCTTTGCAGACAACAGGAGAAGACAAAACTCTGGGAAACCTCTGATTCCCCTGAATGCTTCATACACTAGTCGCAGATGCAAGTGCAAGAACTGCTTTGGAGTCCCTTTCGAAGAGGACAGAAAAGAAGGGCCTTTCTGTAGGCATCTGTTGACTTGGCCGAGTTGCTGCACCAAGGGATGATACACAATTTCCCGATCACCATCTGCCACAGCCTTCCATAGGGGTGTTTTGGTCTAAGTCAGAACTGACTTAAAGGATTCATCAGTCTAAATGTAAGTACCTACAACAACATCAGATGCTTCTTGTGATCCCACCACTCCTGCCTTGGCAACATCACGGAGAACTGCCACAAGCGGCCAACTGCACAAAACTATTGTGAATTCACCCAAAAAAGTTTAACTGACCTTACCAGCCTAGGATAGATCCTGATGTTACTGAGCACTCTGTGTCAGCTGGTTTATTAACAATTCATATGTGCTCCAAGAGAAAGAGAGAGAATGAGCACTCAGAGACAACAGACATAAAACTCTCCAAAGAGAATTAAATCAGAAGACGCAGAGGATGGAGTTCACATAGCACATCAGTTATACTCCTCTTGAATCAGACCCAGAGCAAAGTTAGCAAGCCGGAGACAGCCTCACCTATATAAATTTCCTTTGGTGGGTGGGGGGGAAGAGAGCTCTGTGCTCTCCAGCGGAAGAAAAATGAGGGAGTTTGACTTTAAATGCACATAAACATGACTCCAGAAGTTAAAGCATAGAAAAATAAAAATGTCCGAAAGTCAGCTAAGAAACCTTATTTTGACACCAAATACCTTACTGCACCATGGCCCACTAGTTTGAGAGACAAGTTATTATTTTAAGCCAATATACATTTAGAGTTTATTTATAAGTAGGTATTCTGCACAAAAATCTGAAAGCAAAGAAGATATATTTATCTCCAAAATATAAAATGCTACTCAAAATGCGTGACTTCAGTTTGCTTCAGAAAAATAATTTTAATTCACATCTAGTCCCTTCACCACCCTTGTCTTCAGCGAGGTCTACAGTTGCTTTTTTACAGGCAGAAAATACATAAGAAAAGATAATTTTGAAGCATATGTGCAGTGAAATATTTAGCCAAACAAACAATATGCTAGATTACTTATGAATATAACATATTACTTAAAGGGAAAATAAAAATATGCCCTAAGAGATTTTTCAGTGCATCACAAAAATCTGCTGTGTTCCTTCCTCTGCTTTCTCTTTCGCTGTTCTACTTTCTAATATACTATTAAAATATTTAAAAATTCTTCCCTAAAGGACTTTTGGGCTTCTTGAACTTGTATAACTTTTAAAAATTTGGACCTTTCTCCTGCTATTTAACAGCATGATATCAAAGATTATATGCATTTCAGCTGTCGCTGGTAATTGTATCAGGCTGTACGCAATTTAGAGAGTCATGCATTATTCTCATTCTTTGTTTTTATTCTAATAAGACATTTACTGTGTTCTAGAAAAGTAGTTTCACTTACCTTTTCTTTGCCCTCAAGTTAGCAGCCTGGAAGGAAGAAAAAATATGTAAAAAAAAAGCATTCTACAGGGATAAATAAGGAACAATCTTTAATTGTAGTTTACAGCACGTAAAACTGATGAAAATCAACATAGAGAAGTGTTGTTTAATGGCTATGTCCCAGGGCTATAGCAGAATTCTGACCGAAGTCAGGACCATGAATAGATGCTGTTTCAACAGCAGCCTTCAAGATTATTTTCTACCACTGTAAGTTGTTGCCATGTGTTGCCAAAAAGATGACGTTCAACAGCACAATTTTGCAGAACATAACAGAGAAGTGCATAAGTTGTTTTTTATGCAGCTTTTAAGAATCCTATAATTTTCACTGTAATAGTAGAATCACTAGAAAATGGTTTAATCATTGTTTAGAAGTGTTGCCTCATTCTTCACTGAGCAATTTCATGATTGAAAGTTAATTTTCAATATAAAATTGAAATTCTCATTCAGAATTTATTTTGTCTCTTTAAAAAGGAGAAATATTATCTTACACATGTTTGTGTAATTCCCCTCAAAGCCCAAGGAGTTATCTGTGTTCTGCAGGAAGATAATTTGACTTCAAGCCTTGCAAACTGCAAAACAACAGAATGTAAAAGTAATAGCCATGCTTAAGATAAAATCTGCTATTGTGCACAATGCTTTATGAATTCCATCTTGCATTATAGTACTGTAACAAAGATAGATCTCTTGCAGAAAATCTAGTTTAGATAATCACCTTGCATTTCAGAGATTTAAGGGAACAACCTCTACTTAACACCACTGGCGATGTGAACCTTGAAACTCTCTATCTCCGATTTAAATGCTGTTTAAAATGGAACAGGAATCTTCTTTCTCAGGCCTTTTAACCTGGGCTACACTGACCAGCTTTCTTCCTGCAGAAGCTGGGAGCAAGAGGTGGCTGGTGGCTGCTCAGATGTTAATGCAGCTGGAAGCACCGGGAGTCTGCACCTGCAGCACAGAAGTGTTACCTCCCTTGCACCCATCTGAACACCCTTTAGGGGCCATGTTGTGCATCAGAGAGCACCCAGACTCTCGCTTGTTCTCCAGCAGTCTTTAATCCCAGAAATATCTAATTTCATGCAACACTTCCATTTTAGAGTGGGCAGTTCTTTAGCTGCTTGGTCCTGAGAGCCCTCATGCAGGAACCCATGCAGGTAGGTGCCTTGTTTCTACCTTAACACTTTCACTGTGAAATACCTCTAGAGAAGCAGGAGTGCCTCGGCTTTGCTGAACAGCCCTAATTCACAGCATTAAAGATCCACATCCACTTTTACCCCTAGAAAATCCAAATCTACATTTCCATCAAAAGATGCTAACCCCTAAACCATCATCTGGGTGGTGGGATAGGGACTTTTAGCTCTCCAGTTGGAGCCAAGACATTGCTTTTTTTTCTGGTATTCAAAAGCCAAAGCATCAGCAGGAGAGCAAGCTAAAGGGTTTTGAACTGTACAGCCTAGTTCCTTTGATACTCAGCTGGAAAGATGGAAGTGGGCTCTGCTCCCAAGACTATTTACGCTCACACTATAGAGCTCTAAAATTACAGAGACACTGAAAAATCACCAGACAACCCAAATCACCAAGGACAAGTAGGACAAGAGACAGGATATTCATCTACTCTGTTTCTGCTAACCACTGAAGCAGATTTCTCCCTTCTTGTTCCTTTCCTGGTTTGGGAAGAGTTGCCTCCTTAGCTACAGAGCAGCCTGCCTTCAAGAGCAGGAAAGAAAATCACCATCACCAAAGGAGATGGATTCTTCAACCAGTGGAATGTGAGAGACAGCAGGATGTCTTCCTGGAACATGTGAATTTGAATTACATCTGGAAAAATAAGTATTTTTATCCATGTCTCCCACTTTGTGGACAAATAGTCAAGCAATTATGGTCCTGGGCAAAAAGTAATATTTTATTAATCTACGTGGATCTTGCAAATACATTGGGTAATGGAGGCCTAGTTTCTCTATGCTGAAATTGCACCCTTTTTGTATATCTAAATTTACTGCATATTCAGGACAGGAGGTCTCCCATGCCGTAGCATGATGTTAGCTTGCCAGATTGCTACAGCCCTGACAACTGTGACAGGCAGGCTCTCTTGGTAGCCCTTTCTGTACTCTGGTTTCAGGCTACTGTATATGTGAAATTGCAAAGAAGAGATTTTTTAGCATTCTTCTTCCTTTGAAAAGGAATTTAATGTAATGATTTCAGGTAGCAAACTCATAGTAATATGGCAGACACAAACTCACCTGTTCGGAGTGCTTATTGTTCAGACAAACATTCTCCTGGAGGTCATTGAATCACTTCAGGCATTGCCTTCATTTTAAAGTAAAGATACTATAGCAAACTGGGGACATATGTTTATGAACTGATCTAAAGTGAATAGTTCGCAGACAAAATTCTTCTCTCATCTGGAGTAGATTCATTTGCTTCAGAGGAACTATTCTGGATTTACAGTGATGTAATTTAGAACAGCATCTGGCTTTAGATATATAAGAAGGGCTTGTTGTAATGGTTTATTCTTATTGCATACTTCTATGCTTTTCTTAGCTCTTATTAGCTACACATAATTGCTGGGTTTACATATTTCTCTTGTATTCCACATAAAGCTTACAAGCCTAGCACGATGGGGAAAGCATACATTTTCTTCAGATAACCACTGTGTGGCATCTCTCATAACTTAGTTAAAAATGTATTCTACTATTATCTCTTCTTTTTGTATTGGATGTTATATTATGGAAGTCAAATAAAGAAAAAGCTTTCTCCGTTATGTCTGCTCCTCACATGGAAAAATATGGTGCTACAAGCCAGTGGTAGTGACCTGGCAAACACGCTTTAATTCATGTGTCTTTGACCTGAAAGTTTCCACTTTCCTTTAGGCAAAATATAATGTTGACCAGTATCCCTTCTAGTCACTTTATCATAAGTTCTTTATTATTCTCTTATAAACAAATATGTATCTGGTGAACCTGCCTCTTCTCAAATGGACAGACAGACTTATCACTTCTATATACCTGATATCACTGCAAGGGGGAAAGGAGAGGGGGACTGTAAGATATTCTGCCCTACGACCCTTTGGCAGGGTATGTCATTTTCTCCTTGCAGCTCCTTCAATATTGTGTTGTCTGCACTCTGGCCATGAGCTCTCAGTACCCTCCTTTTTGCCCTCAGAATCTGTGAATATAATGTTTTGAATTTAAATGCAAAATGGTTTAATAGAACTACAAGGCAAAGGGGAATAAATATGTAAATACACCAAGTAACATTAAGAAATCAGCTTTTACTATAATGCCACACGTGCAACAGTTGTTTTCGGTTATGTATTGCAAAACCGTAGCATCTGAGCTTTTAATGGCAAATGCTGTCCTGTGCAAATATGTTCAAAAATATTCACACAGATGTTTCTGTTTAATCTTACAACACTTGTTTTAACATTTTGAAAGTTTAATTCTAAGATCATAGCTTAATGAATGTGGGATACATAGCTAATATATTGCTTTAGCCTAATAGTCCAAATGGCTACAAGAATGAACAATTCAGTACCCAAAAGAAATATTTCTATCATTTGCCTGTCTTTAAACTAATTAAGTGACACTTGCTTTAATAAAAACTAGATATTACAGTTGACTCTATTTACTTTAGTCCATTACAGCTGGCTTCCTTTTAGATAAATTTTTAACATATTTGATCACAGAAAAAGTATGATATACCATTATCTTTTATTTTTTAAGGGCAGCTCCATCCATCATAACGGATTACAAATTTATCACCTTGAATCAATTTTTGTTCACAAGTTCAAAAGGAAATATAAGCGCTTGAGGGCCCAGAAATATTTATTGTACATGTGGATATTATTAAAGTTTATTGGAATCCTTCGCCAATGAGAATTGTTGCTGTTTTGTTTTGCAACACATACAGCAGTAATGTTAAAAAGCCATGCCTTTATTGTCTTGAAACTAAATTGGCAACCCAGTGGTGACTTTGAGGACTACTGATTGTGACTAGATATACTGACATATTTATGCAAGCATTCATTTAATTAAGATTAAGCCATTACAACTTCAGCTTGCCTAATTTAGTAAAACTGTGTTTCGACATAGTTTCTTGCATAACATTTCCCCAGGATGACGTCTATTTTCAAATAAAAGCTACTTCTGCTAGCGACATCAGCATTAATTTGCTTAGACTCTTTTGCTTGTAACAGAGCAGGGAGAGAAAATGGAAACTTAAGATTCATGAGAGCCTTGGTTTAAGACTTAGTGACAAGACTACATCTGGCATCAATACACTACTCCAGAATCTTGACCACATCTTTCACAACGTGGTAAGTCCCGCCAAAAGGGCACATCTTGTTGGCTGCTAACTACAACCTCCAAAACTATGAGCTCGTTCAGGAGAGGAATGCAATAACACTCTGCTGGAGGGAAAAATGCAACTACATTTCTAATTACATTTTTATTAGTGGTGTTAATGGGAAGTTGAGCTCTTAAAGCCTCTAGTAAGACATGCTTTCTTTGAAATTGTATAGCACAGTGTCAGGAGTTAATGTGAGAGGGCTCCCCCGCCCCCCCGTTTTGGGCTAATTTCATGTTATGCTAAATTAATTAAGCCCATGGAAATGTTTCCACTTTTAAGGGAGAAGATTTGTAAAGTTAGAGGGAAGGAAAAAAAAAAACAAAACAAAAAAACAGTATGGTTGTTGCAAGTAAAGGCTAGATACTGGCGTGGCAGTCCAATGCACCTCCTCCGCTGAGGAGAAAAACTGACTTCCAAGCACTGCAGGCAGGGCCAGTGCCAGAGCAGCCAGCGCTATATTAATATCCCTGCTCCTCATACCACACTTGTTGCTAAAGAGCTGAGTATACTCATATCTAATGAGCTTCAACTGGGGTTTTGGGGTGTTTTTGTATTTTTCTTTCTAATGTAGAGAACGCTAAGGATTGTCTTTCCTTCAATCATATACTCCAGTAAGAATGAATATTGCCTGATTTCACATGTTTGGGAGTGGTGTTCTAGTAGGAATATCTGTGAAAATATTTTACTCAAAAGCAGAAATGACTAGAAATGGGGAACGGATTTTTATGACTAATGATGACTGAGTTGTGATTTCACAGTCTAACCAGTGGTTTTGTCAAAAATCTTTCTTCCCAAATATACATAGCATAAAATGGTTTTGTTTTATTCCAAAGAATCTTAGTCAGATGAATCCAATGTACATGTAATGACATTTAACTTGGGACTTTTAAGTTTCAGTAAGGATATTTCATGTGGCTTTCATAGCAATATCATTCTTAAATCTGATTTAACTGACCAAGTTAGATTTCTTTCATCTGAAAGGATGTTTTACCATCATCAGACTATTGTCCTAGCACAGAGCTTGGTGGTAGAGTCAAGACTTTGAGTCTACCTAAAAATCTAGAATTTGATTCCCTTAAAAGAAACCTTTCTGCACTTTGGGGTCGTTTTGGAGACATATTCCTTGCTGAAGTAAGTCTACATTGGGGCGAATACCTATGACAATGTCATCACCAAATTACCTTCTAGCGAGTAAATCTGAGTGCATTTAAGAGCTCTTAACATTTTTGCTGTACCCAGCCTAGTGCCCTTCTCCCCCATCACCACACACGCGTCTCTAGCAAGTCTGCAGTTAGTTCAATCTTTCCCTATGGTTTGTGCAATGACCTTTCTATGATTTAATTTTCAAGCTGACGCTTGACACCAGGCCTGGATTTGCCAACTAACCTCAGTCTCCACAGATAGGGCTCAGGCTTTACAGGTTGTATGAGGAGTCCATACATCTCTTTTTTTTCCATCCTACGCCGACTCATCTCATGGAAGTGTGTAGATTTTTAGAATTTATACAGTTCAGTTTTCCTAATATTGATCTAAATGTGGAAGTATACTAGACATAGTAGACAAGTGATAAAGCAAACACTTTTACAGTCATGGTCACATCCTTAAATGTGGGCATATTTTCAACTGCCATTTCCAGACAATGCTGTGATAGCAAAAAACATTAACTAATCAAGTTATTTGAAAATGTTCACATAATTTCCCAGCATTTAATCCACAAGGCACATTTTTCCTTGTACAGAACCAAACAAGTATCTCAAAGTGTAAATCAAGTAGCGTGTTAAATAATTCAGCGATGAATACTCCTCTTTAGCCTACCTTATAAATAATCAGACACAATAAGAGAATTTACCCACAAGAAATCCACCTTTCTCTAAAAGTATCTTGCACACAAACACAAGCACAGGGTGATTAGAACAGTATATGAAGGTACATGTAAGGTGTAACTCTAAACAGACTTTTAAATAATAAAATTATTTTTCTGTATAAAGTTATTGGAAAACCAAAAGTTTTCCTAACCGAAAAGAGCTGGGAACTGAGCAGGCCTTTGTTTTTACAGGTACAGACTGCATACACACTCGTGTATGTGTATATATTTACATATATACAGAGATTGTTTTACAGAGGTTTATAAATATGTGTATTTATATGAATATATTAAAGCTTAATAGGCAATTGAAATGTGAGCTACATACAGCATGCTGCTATAAAGCAGATTTATAGCTTCCTTTTACTTCTTTGGCAAACTAGCTAATTATATTTGTTCTTCATGTATTCCTTACAAAAACATTTGAACAGAAAAATAATAATCATCATAATAATAAAAGTATAAATGCATTGCATCCTGAAGTAGCCCCGTTGCATGTTACTCTGCTGGGGTAGACACAATGGACAATTTTAGCTCTGTACTCTCACTTACTGTTACTGAATACACAAAAAATCCTCTTATGGAGCTGACTACGAGCACTGACACTGAGTTGTGCCTACATCATATTTAATTCGATCAGCATTAAATTATCCAGTCTACATATGGATCACTTCAGGGTTTAAATGATGCTTTAAGGAAACATCAGACCAAAGTGTGAATGTGTATGTGTATACATATCAGATGACAAGAACCTCTGATGTTTAATAACCACAGTTTATTTGAGCAGAACATGTCTATATGGTATTTTTAGATTTATAAAATAAAGGGAATGGTACATTTGAGTGGATGCATATGTAGCTCCTCTGTATATGCATATATAGATATAACTGATGATGAGCTTTCATATACTGTGCCTAAAATCTATTCAAAATCAGTGCTTCTCCTTTACAGTCCTAACTGGCAGGATATATCCCATTAAATATATACATTACTCATCTGGAATGTTTATAAAGTTTACCTACGAAAGGAGAGAAAATTATTGGCATAATAAGAGGGAAAACTAATAAAATGGTTAAGCTTATCTCCTGTTTCCACTAGCTGTTTTTCTTTAATTGCTGTCAACTGAGTTCAAAGTGTTAAAGGAACCAACATTTTCTCCTGTGGCATTTTTCCCCTTAGATTTCTCATGCATTCCCTTTTCTGTGAAACTCTGCTTAGTAAATATTAATTTACCCTCAATTACTAATGACATGTGAAAGAAACCCTCGCATTCATCAGTGCCGCAGCCTCGGGACATACGTTTGTCCTTCAAAGCGTTCAAGCATTTGGCAATTAGGACTAATAGTTACTGCAGGCTATCGCGGGCAAGACGTGCAACGGCGGCCGAACGCGGGTCTCCAGGCGGAGGCAGGCTTGGTGGTCTTGCAACCTATTGACTTCAGCAGAGAAAGTTGGGAAAGTGATTTGCAAAGTGGACAAATTAGACCCAGAGTGATTGTCTAAAATGTGAGAACACTTATGGGTGGGGGATTGGAACCAGTCAATTAGTTCCCTAATAACCACCGGCTATGTAAAAGCACCCTTGCTAAAGCCTGGGCAAGACTTTAAAAGCTGAAGATTTTGCTGAGCAAAAGGGAAATGAAATAAATAATAGAGCATGCTTCATCAGAAATGCAAGGGATTCTTTGCACTCTGGTGTGTTCCCATACAGCACCAAGGAACCTTAAATGTGTGCCTTGCACCCCTGACGTTTTGTTTTCTGGGAGCTGCAGCTCTCGGCAGACAAGTCCCCAACCTTGCACAGCCTCAGCTGAGACGCTGTGCTCGAATGTGGCCTGCCCCAAACACACGCACACAGACATGCACACGTGTTTTTAATGGATGCTCGACTCGGTGTCTCTTGCAGTATTACAGTGCAATATGATAGAAGGATTTAATGAATATAAAGATTTTGTCCTTTCAAAATGACTGAAAAGGTTGCTTATGTTTCTTTGCTCTGTAGTCTTTGGAATAATACATTTTGTTTTTCTTTTCAATTTTTTTGATTTCAAAATATAATCTTGATACTTTGGAATTCATTTCTTCTCCCTATTGCTCCCTCTCTGATTGCTTTGCTGTATTTGTGAAAGAAAGTACACAAGAGAGCAACCTGAAAAAAACAAAGGAAAGGTTTACTAAATTGTGCTAAGAAGGAGCCCTTAAAGAATTCTGGAAAAAAATGTGGATGGAGTTTTTATCCCTTAAATTTGCAATGAAGGTGTTTATTTTAGCCAAAGAACTGCACTTTTTTTTCATTTTCATGCTCTATCTGGATGTCCAGATCATGCTTACTTGTGTCACTGGTGTCTTGTGTTTCCCCTATGCAAAACGTACACAAGCAAGAGAATAAAAAAACTGTCCTAGAATTATGTTTGCCAAGGACTGAAGCTCTCCAAAGTGGATATTTAAGCATGTGCACATGAGCACACATCAGAACTGCTTTTGCACAGCGTCCTGGCCCTGCTCTGTGGTGGACAGTGGACAAAAACGGCATCAGGTGCAGCTGGGCATGACACACAGCAAGAGGAACACAACAAGACATTACTGGATTAGGACAATCTATCTGGCAAAATGAATGGGAAAATGAAACTCCAAATTGTGGGAGGCCAGAAGACGTTGACATTTTAGTGAATCTCTAATTTCTACAGAAACAAATTTAAATACTTGGGAAAACAAATCAATAATTAAAGGCAAACTTCTGAATTAAAAGACAGCAACAATGAATTACTACTTATTTTTAAAAATCTATATAGTTAATTTCAGGATCACAGGTAACATCTATTGAGCCTAGGAAGAATAACACAATGTTAACTACAGTTTTTCACATGCTGTGAATACGAGAAAAAAATTGAAGTGATTCAGATTTATAGGGTATATCTCCAATATCCATTGACAATGATGTCCCATATGTTATATATATAATTTCTGAGAAGATAGAAGAAAATAAAGAGGAATGAAATGATTTGGGAACACTTGATTTGGGAAAATTGAGATAATCTCTAGCACAAGAAAGCAGCAAGCAGATTTATAACAGCTAGGCATTTCTTGGCCTTCTAAACTTGTTATCTATGGGCTGTGAAAGAATGAAATTATAGCTGATTACAAAGTAAAATATAGATATTGACTATATGTCTGTTGAAAGCACGGCAGCACAAACTGATTTTAAAAGTGACAGTGGTGTAAAGTAATGAAATCATAAGCACAGTTAGGAGTCATCTCCAGAGGTCTGAAGGATGTAGTATTAAGACATTCCTAGGGTGAATTTCTTCTCCATGAAGAAAATATTTCCTGTTCTCTAGAATACTAATGAAATTTAAATTTAAATTAATTTAAAGGAATGAAATGAGAATTCAGAGAGAGGGGAAGTAGGCTTTTTCCAGAGAAGGATTTCAACCATGCAAAGGGAAAATATAAATATATTGGAGTTGAGAGTAATTCTACTTTGATTTTCAATGTAGCCTTTTGAAGCAAGTGATAGTATTCATTCTGTCAGTTTTCTAGCACACAGGCAGTTGTAAGAACTAGATCCTTGGAGTACAAGCTGGTGATCAGAAAAGGATGGATAATGGCAAAATGCAGCAGGCGGGGAAAAAGAAAATAATGCAGAGAAAAAGGTAGGGGAAGAAGCCAAATGAAATAGAAAACAAAAAGAGGAAAAAGAAAATAATGCAGAGAAAAAAATAGGGAAAAAAGCCAAATGGAAGAGAAAATATGAAAAGAGAAAAGTTTATGGCAACATTTACCATTTACGATTCTTTATAAAGGTAGAAGGAGACAAAAATGTGGTGACAGACCTGAGGAAAAAAATAAGAGCAGACCATTGGGAGGATGAAGTTGTGAAAGAGAAATGATTCGGGGTAAAATGCACCATGCACATCTAAGTTTGTATAATGGTATAGGGAATTTAAGGGGAGAATTCAAACATCATGAAATGAGTTTCCCAATTTCTGCACCATATGTTTTGAAGCATAACACAGCTTAAATTTGCCAAGTAAAATTGTATTCCTACTTGGCAGCTCTGTTCAGAAAACTGTCATAAATCTAAATATAGCAAAAATCCTTTTCCATTAAAACTATATCTCATTCCTAAAATGGATTCATGTTTGCAATCAGTTTTGAAAGTCTTAAAATTAGTTTCTTCTCTTCTTATCTTCCAGCAAAATCTCAGAGAAGGATTTCTGTAGTCTGATCTTATTTTATGCTATCTTTTCTTAGGCTGATTGGGAAAAAAATGAAATACAGTCTTCCTTAGATTTTTTTTTCTTAACAAAACCACTGCTTTATTCATGCTGAGGAGAGCCTGCCTCCTGCCTCTCTTCTTCAACCGATTTGATGGTTTATTGCTCTTTTTCTGTTGTATTTCCCTAAAAGCATGTATTACAGCCTTTGCTGAATGTGAAGAACTGTGCCGAAATATGAGTCAAATCTAGTCAGACTATTAAAATAAATGACACCTTCAGAGTATATCTGTGTTAACTGCATAGCCATAAATACACACTCTGTGAATTAAATACTTGGCCCTAAGCATGTCTGTAATTCACAGCTACTTATTGACACGGATCATCATTTGGTATCATCAGCTTGGTGATGTAATATTAAACAGCTACACATTTATCTAATGTAATCAGATCCTTAAAAATCTCAAGAGATATAATTCAGATTAATAGAATAGTTAGAATAACATTAGATGGAATGGATCTCATGGAAGATATTTTGAGGAACATTTCTTCTACCAGATATGTAAGGATAATTGGGAAGGAGTATTTTTATTCCCCAAAATATTTTGAGATAAACAAAAACTTATATATTTTTCACATGTAATTGCCCTTTTTTTTAAAAAAAAAAAAAAACAGATACTTTTCTCCAGCATTAAAAAAGAAACGCAAATGAGCTCCACATGTCCTCCAAAGTGTTCATGAGTGATTTTACATGCACCAGATTAAGGCATATCATTCCCAATACACATTCATATATAGAAATGGTACATGTGCACCCAGCTGCATCAGTAAGTCGTGGATTTTCACATAAAGTTAGGTAGGCAAAGAAAAAGACAACTTTTAGGGACGTGCGTCTGAATTGTCAGAGCACATTGCAGCTAAGGACTTTATTGTGCAATGTTTCCTTTTGCTGGGATTGTTGTCAGCAAGAGCTCTTGTGTTGCTACGCGGAGTGTAAACCCAGCAGTTTGGTACATCTGGCATTGTTTTCTTTATACATCAAAAAAAGATAAAACAGTAATGTGGGAGAGCAGAGCAGAGGAGAGCAGAAGAGAGGAGAGAGGTAAAGGGAAGGGGAAAGCTGCAGTGTCAGTGAGTTTTGTTGGAAAGACTTCTTTTGGAAATGAATATTACGGTTTGATTGCTAAAACACCGTATAGACTTATATGGCACATATTATGGTTCCCAGAAGTGTGCTAGATACCTTGTAGACTATAAAAACAACACATTTGCTTCCCAAAGAATGTGCAATTTAACTGCAAACTTGGCACAAGAAATATTGCAGTTAATAATTGAAAGGCGGAAAGCAAGGATTACAATTATGAGATTGTGCAATTCTGGCATGTGCCGTGAGTACTTTGCACGACCTCAGTTCACTTCATCCCAGGCTTTGGCTGGGCTGTTTATATGTCAGAGAAAATTCTGAACTTATCTTACGACGGTCTGCAGCTACCCATTTAGCCCTTTTCTCTTCCTACTACAGGACCCAGCTATCAAGAAGAGGAAATTCAAAGAAAAAAGGACAAGAAGTACTCTGGCATTTGGAGTAAAAACAGCAGAAATGTATCTACAATCAGAGCTCATGAAATTGGGATAAAATTTACTGCCTTTCTTCATTGTGACTTTGTAGTCAGGGGATATTTGCCATGGCATGTGTTTCATTCTCATCCATTTGGGTCCTTCAGCAACGGCTTCTAGGACTAATTCAAGGACTGGTCCCTTTAGCTCCTTGATAGTGGTCCTGTTTCTGTCGCAACTCTTTCTGGAGTGCTATATAAGCTTGTTTTAGAAGATAAAAGGAATTTTTATCTTTGTTTTATTTCTTTTGGTAAAAGGAAGTAGAGGGAAGAGTAGAGCCGTCTTGTAAAAGTTACTAATTTCTCGGGCCGGAAAAATTGCAGAGCAGTTTTCCCTGAGATAGAGATGCTTTTGAAATGGGGGAAGCACAACCTGTGCTTCCAAATTGTATAATATATAAAAATATGTATATAAATGTAATATAACTATATAGTGTATATAGAATTTGCTTGTAGATAAAAAATTGTCTGCATTTGTACATCTGTTTGTATGCACTAAATACAGAATATAGCATAATCATTTCCAATTTTGAGAGAATTTTGGCTACAATTCCAGTTTTAAGTATTTAGAAATGTTCTTACTTTATATTAATTTAATGGATTTGCCTGTTTCTAATGAGCGTGTTTAGAGCAGCAAGATGTTATGATCACTCAGTAAAATATAAGTTGTTTTCTTTCATGTCACGTTGCAGGCCAAATTCTGACTGATTAATACATTGCAGGTGTCAGCCAGAAGACCAAAGTGTGCAATAGAGAGAATAGGGCAAAGCTGCACACTTTCCCTGGCTTTCCACTCTGCATTGGGGTTGTAGGAGGCATCCTGCAAGGCTTGGAAGGAGGCTCCACTCAGGAACGCAGCCCTAGGAATATCACTTCTATCATCCTTTCCATCTGCACCAATTATCCCACTCATGGCAGAGAAAAATCCAGGCAAAGAGGTCCTTTGTGAAGTTATTGCCGGCCTCAGTACATATGCCCATTAAAACTAGGCTTGCACCTATTTTGGGGCACCAGTTGACATTTTCCCTAAGTTTGGCTATCTCTCTACATAAACAAACACAGATCTGTGAAGGATTGTGCAGTAGCTAAGGTGAATGTTGTGTAGTTTTATTGCTTGATTAAATCTTGGCTGAATTATCAGTTATATAACAAGAGAAAAGTTGGCTTGCCCCAAGGTGCTAGCTCTCCATGGTTATTGTTAATCATAATCTAACTAGTACCAGATAGAGTTATCTGGCAATTGAGAACTAACATATTTCTTATTTAAGGTGATAGGAATGAAGGAAACATAAATCATAACATTAATTTCCCTGTATCTGAAAGTGCTTTAATATTTAACATTTGTCCACATTTCAAGACAACCAATTCATGCTTATTACCAGGATATGTACATTATAAATTGCTACTAAATTTAGTGTTTCATTCGCTGGGATAAAACCACAGAAGACAACACTGTTATACCAGTGAAAAAAGAGCCAATTCATCCTAACTAGGGAAAACTGCTAAAAGTATAATACACCAGCTTAAAAATAATGTACACATTAATATCAATTTTTTTAATGCCAATTTATGCTTCTGAAGGGTCTGCATGCTAATGTTTCAACTGCATATCTGCATGTCAATATGACAAATTTTATTTACTTTAATAAACTCTTTTATAGAAATCTTTCTGAAATTTTTTTTAAAGTAAGTCCTGATACTGTAAATCATGTCGAGTACCTAAAGAAGCCAGCTGATAACCATTAAATAAGAACGAAGACTACCTCAGGCCTTGAAAAGATAATTTCATTGGGACTGCAAACATCCTGAAAATTAAGTACATAGGCTAAACGAAGTGTGTAGGCTCCCCCTCACAAGGGGCTTCATCATGGTTTAAATCACAACACAGCTCTGCTGGCTAGACAGAGCTGTTTGTCCCATCTGGAGGCATTTTGACAGAGTCACAGTTTTTTTCTGAATAGATCTAATGACTCTTCCTAGTATGTGATACAACCTCATGCTTGCATGCTAGTATGGACAGTGTAAAGGAGACTGACCTCCTTCTGTGGCCTTCTGTTCTCCCCGGGGAACTAAGAAATCCAGTATGAGGTATCATGCAGGCCTGGCATTTTTTTTTTTCTGAGACAGTTATAAAAGTGGACCTTTTCTGCTCTCTCCTAATCTTTTTTAGAGTCTGCCCTGACTCATACTCTTTGTTATAGCCTAGATAAACACTAGGAGTTCAGCAGCTACTGAAAACCAAGCAGTTCATGAAGACATCTATTTTGAGTCAATCCAACTAAAAAGGTTCATACATATATAAACTCTAAATTTGGACTGTATCCAGGGAGAGCCTGGGATCAAAAAGGCTTCTTTCTTCACAGTGATACCCTAAAATGACTAAGCAATGCCTTCCTCTGCCCAAGACCATGTCACTGAGAGAAGTAAGTCATGGACAGCAGAACTGAACCACTTCTTCAGGGACAAGTTTTTTATATAGTTTAATTTCCCCAGTGCTACTGGGGATTACAGGAATCAAGAATATCACCAACACGTCCACCTACTGATATGCTGGCAGCTACAAGATCACCGTCCATGAAAAGGCTCTAGTTGAAAAGAAGTTTCTTTCCTACATCCCTTATAAATTAATACATCTATCATGAAATGGTGGCAAGAAAGGGGCCAGACATCCATATGACATAACAGTCACCACTGACTCAACTGACAGCTCAGCATTTCAAAGAAGACACCTCATTCTTAAGAATCCATAGAAACCCTTTTTTCTTTTCAACCTGAATTTTGAGGAGCAATGAAATAAATCCTCCAAATCTGTCATAGAGAATATTTTCCTGGTTTAGAGGCACATAAAAGGAATACGGCTGGCATTCCAGGAGAATTTGGAGGATAAAAGAGACTTCAATGACGTATGGTAATAATGACTCTTATAACAAAACAGTTAGGAATATGGAGGCTCATTTCAAACTCACTGCAGTGATGAATAGGATCAATACCATTAAACTCAACCTATGTGGGTTGCTAGCTCGAATCAGTACCAATGAAATGACTTTGATTACATTGTACTGACTTCCATCATTAAAATTATACAAGGATAGACCTGACTTAAATGAAATCAGAATGAATACCAAGGTATCTAGTAGTGATTGTCTTGTGTTCACTAGTATATAGCATATAACATTCAAAACTCTTTCAATAACATGCAAGGTAGATATGAATGAATAGATTTATGTGATGTAAATCTAAATTACTGCCAACCACTTCTATTTGATTCCAACATTTCAGTGTTTGGTCTCACTAAATTCTGGCATCCTTTGGACTTGACAGATTAACACATATATGAAGAAATTTGCATATTTATTTTAAACCAGATGTTCTTCAAGCAGTACAGCCAGATTCCCATCATCACTGTAATCACATTGTGTTTTGTTAACATAATGGAGCCATTAAAATTCCACCACATGCTTTGTTAGGAAGAAAGGGTTATTGAAGAACTTTTCAGGTGAATTATAAGGGAATTCTAATTAAAAAGAAAAAGGCAGATCCATAGCTAATGTTAATAGCCTCGATGAGAAATACCTAACTTACTTCATTTTAAGGTTCTGGCATATATCAGAGTATAGATTTTTTTTTTTCCCAACTGATGCCGCTTTTTTACAGAAGAAGTATTTGGAACAAAGCTATATTCTATTAAGGGCAGTCAGTAACCAGTGAGAAAGTTGTTTTGTAAATTATATAGTTTATTATCTTTATTGTTATTAACCACAGGCTTATATTTTTAATAATATTACTGAAATTATAACTTTTTCAATTCTTTGACCCATATAGTATTTTTTATATATGAAAAGATAAATATTTGGTAATATTTGACTCAATTAATCACTTTTAGATCAGCTAATCCAAAGTTTTGGAAATGCAAAGAAGAGTGCCATTATTTTGTCAAAATTATAAAGGGAAATTACACTCATGGAGGGAACTATACTCTTGGAGAAAATAATAAATGTCAGTGAATGACTAAGAAAGAAAGAAATATCATAAGGAAAGATTTACTTTCTCAGAAAAGCCCCAAGAAAGAAGAACGGGGTTAAGTTGGAAACTAGAATCAGATAGACCTTTTTGATTCAATGTGACAATGTTTTTTTAAAACAAAAATACCAGACAGTCAGAAAGTGGAGGGAATACCCAGGCAAAAAGTACATTTGGAAAGTGCTACTCTACAGCATGAAATAAATAATGTCTTGGGGCCAGGAGCTGCTCTTTGAATTGTGGCACTGAGAAATGAGCACAGAAGTTAAAAAAAAAAAAAAAAAGACACGTCTTTTCATTTAGCTTTTCTTAAATGATTCAGTCGTCATTTCCCAGATGGCTGGGAGAGCTGCAGGCAGCAGAAGAGTCTCTCAATGGTCAGGACTCAGAACATCTCATTACAGGTGTTGTAAGAGACCAGAACAAGAGATGAGATTTATTGAGATTATTTGTGCCTCGGTGTTGCTTAGAGGCAATACACAGTATCAGGATCCGAATAGTAACAGTCCAATCAGAGGGAAGGAGGGAAGTATAGACAGAGAACTAATAAATTATTATATTCTGGCCAAAAGAAGGAAAAGACAAGAGATATAGAGCAGGGAAGAGACAAAGATTTATCCAAATAAGACTCTAGCTCCGAAAAGGGACAATTCTCCTATTCTGGTTACCGCCACATCATTCCCTGAGGAAGAGAGGTACTAAATGGACTCTGTCAAAGACCTGCCCAGAAGTCAGCAGAAAACTTAGATATGATCCAGCCCTTGGCTATGGTCAGAAGTCTGCATGCAGAGCGTGCACCATTAGACAAGCCTCAGCTGCAGACACAAATGCTGTCGCAAAACATTGTTGGATGTTTCTGAAAAAATGCCTGGCAAATCATGCTCTCAGGGAACTTGCTAGATAAGATCTATAAGTATTTCATTAGGTTGTTTCTTAAAAAGTTTTTTCTAAAATGTTGGAAAAGTGCAGTATAGATATGCATTGTCTACTTTAAGCACTGAAGTAAACTCATGGTAAAGTTGGCTTGAAGACAGGAACACTTAGAGACTTCTGACCAGTTCAGTTCTAAACTAGACCCAAGGCATCCATGGTAGGAAATGCTAGGCTGCCTTATAACAAAAATTCTTAAAATGTGCTTTTCTGACTTCATACTATTCATGAAGTTCTTTCATTCAAAAGAGTATTTACTTGGAAGAATATTTTCTTCATCAGTAAGAAGCAAACATTCTTTTATTTAAATAAATTAAAAGTTTTCAAACCCTGGAATTACAAGATAACTTCTAAGAAAGATTTGGCTGCTGAAAGTTCCTTATAAATTAATTTACTAGCTCTTTTGTGATTACTTACATGAGCATCACTTCCTTGTCACATATGTTGAAAAGGAAGTGATGCTTAAAACTATTCACTCATGAAAATGTGGATTGTAAGATTTTGCTGGGAAAAGGTCTTCTAGTGAATAGCAGATAAGTACTCAAAATAGTTTGAAGAGAGTCTCAGTTCTGCTTATACTCACTTCACCAGTGAAGTGCTGAGGAAACAAGAAATTCAGTGGACATTCTTCTTTGAAATATTCATTTCTGGTCAATGAATTTACAAGAGAATATTTGGAAACTTCCATCATTATAAGCACTTCTAAACCAGCCACCCACATACTTGTAAAAAAGATTTTTACAACTTGTTCCACAACCAAGGTCTTCAGAACTTGCTTTTTCTGATGGCTTTAAACCAGAAATGACTCTATATCTGTGACAGATTAGAAAGAAAATGGGTTGAAACAGAATGACTAGGACTGAGATAAAGGAGAACACATTTTTAGAAACTTTAACAGTCTGCCTAGTTCATGACATTTTGTTAGAAATGCCAAATTTTGCTTTAACCTTTTATATAATTTTGACCCTCAAAATGAAAACCATAATATTCACATTTAGCTTTGAGATAATAGCTAAAAAATATTAAATTTCAGTAATGTGGGTCTATGTGAATCTTCACTGTGCATTGAGGTTTGTAAACATTGTATTTGGATGCACAGACTTACACTCATACTTGTATTTACAAATGCTCTGTGTTCTGAGTGGCAGCAAACACAACTAATCAAGCAAACCAGGAATGTAAATCAGGTACTTGACGGTAAAATGATTTTCTATATAATCTGATCCCTGGATCCCTGGCTTTATTAATAATATTGTATATTTAAAAAGTAAAGTTGAGTAAAGCAAAGCAAAGCAAAAAAAAAAAAAAAAGATTGAAATGCTAGGAAACATACTCATTTGGCAATTTTCTTTGAATGAATTACATTGATTATTCACCAGTATGGTATGAGCATCCACTGCTCCTAACTGAGTCCCTGAAGCCTCTAGAATGCAGAGAGCCCAGACTCAGCTGACCTCACGGTCCACACGACTGTCCCGCGTGCTGGCACCTGCACACCAGCTCTGCATCCTGCTGGGGACACTTCTGAGCCTTAGATTAAAATCCTCTCTTTCCTGGGCGGATGATAGGAACCTCTTGTTTTACAGTTTCTCTTCAGGAGATCCATGACAGGCACACACATGGCACACAGACTTTGCACATGCCTTTAATACTGCTTTGCTCTTCCCTTAATATCACAAAGATATAGCTCCTTTAGAGAAATCAGTGTCTCCAAAACTACTCCTTTTATTTTACCCTGGCTAGTCTGTCCTTGGATAGCCTAGGTCCTGTCCCATCTGTTCTTTCCTGATCTTGGTTCAGGAAAGTAGGGATGCTCATGTCTGGATCTGCTGAAGGCAGGTTAAGTCTTTATGTGTCTTATTCAAGCTACCATCCCATTTCTCTTTAATGAGCTTTTTGACCCTAGCTGCCACCTGACCTGTTTATCCAACTTCTGTTACATAAGTCTGAAAAACTGGATTTTCCAGTTCCAGAGCCATAGCACTTGTCAAAACCTCATCTTTCAAGTAAATGCCTTCCTTTATCCCCAGCCTGGTGGGTATTTGTGGCAGTATAGGTAGCCTCCGAAGGGTGTTCCTTGAATGGCAGTGGTCATAATAATAACTACTTAACACTAAAAATAATAAAACAAAAATCCTCAAGATTTTTAATTCATACAGAAGCTATTCCATTACATGTTCGGTTTCTGCTGACAGATATTTTGAAACATCATGAAGATAACACGAGTCAGTGAAGACCTGCATGGGAGTGTCATGCTAAACACTGCCTACCCAAGGACACCGTACCCCAGCCTTTGTACTGCTATGATGGTCACTAGCTCTTCCATCATCTCAGTGCTAGAGCAGAAGAACAATTTCAGCCCTACAGGTCTGCAGGTCTGTTAGTATTAGTAGGCAACCTTCTGTCACTTGGCTTATACAGTCGCTATCAAGAGACCTACAACTCCAGTGTAACCTGTGAGATCTTCTAAAAGAAGGAAAAAACCCAGGAGACCATATGGAAAACTGCCAGATATCTCTCCTCTGTCTTATTGCTCCCATAGACTTGCATCTCTTCCCATGAGCATTAGGTGAGCATTAGGCAATGCAATCAGGTCATTTAGGAAAAAAAGCAAGCACAAAGCAGAAAGGCAGACAACTCAGGCCACATCTGCACATCTTGTGGACTGGTAATTTGGTAGTTTATAGTAATTTGGTAATTTGCACCAGCTGAACATGAGGTCTTTTCTGAGTAAACTTAGCCCTGCATTTTCACATTAGGGGTTGTACTGAAACCATTTGAATATTTTGAATCCCATGATTTAGTACACCAATTCGGGAGTGCCAAGTATCCTTATATAAAGACATAGCACATACGGAATGCATAGAGAAATTCATACGGGTAAAAAATGAAGCTGTTCTCCCCAGTCTTAAAAAACAACTTCAATAACATTAGGAATAAAATACATCATTAAAGCAAAAGTCATTACTATGCAAGAAAAGAAAGCTCCGCTGCTGTCAGGGAGGTCAGAACATGACCCTTTTTAGCCATAGGATCCTTCAAAAATTATTTCACAAGCTTTTACTCTCTGGAACTCAAGAAGTTGACTCCAGAGCTCAAGCTGCAAAGAGCAATTCTTAGAGCTGAAAGTATTTGTTTCAAAGCACTGTGGAAGTAAATGAAAGTGTCATTTTGCACTAATGTGATAGGCAGCTACTCTGCCTTGTCAGAACAAGCAAAGTCCTGTAAGCTTTATCCCATTGCCACAGGCACTTGGGCACCTCTCTGGAAATCAATCACAGATTGGCCTGAAGAAGAGCAGAGCTGAAACAATGGCACCAGAGCAGAGGACGCCTAATGAAAGCCATTTGCTAGTCCACACCTAGGCTGTCTAGACAGCACCTCCTGTGCTTTGATCACTGATAAAACATTCTAAATGTTACCAGTGCCCCTCTTCTTGTTTCTGTTTACAGGCAATCAGCGGGCCCCTGGCCATCGCCTCTATTTCAAAGCAGCACTTTTCATCTGCCTGCAATCAAATAAAAAAGAACAAAGAGATGGACATTTTGGATATGAGATACTTATTTTCCTGTGATTTATACAGTCCCAAATGAAGGGCAAAAAACAAAAAAAAAGGCATTTGTGAGTGTACATGTGATAAATGTTTCTAATTAGGGGTGACCTCTCCATCAATCTGAAAACAGATTTTACTCCCAAACCAGTAAATATTCAGTGTAAATGTTTGTGTGTGTATGTGAGTGTGCATGCACTCATGCCAGCATGCAGCTCTAGTTCTCAGATCACTTTCTGAGTTTGAGCCACATTTGATGATGCTACTTTGTGCTATTTGCCAGAACAACCAACAATTCCACTCTGAAAACCTCACAAGAAATATGAAGTATTTTTTCAAGTGGTTCAGTTTTATAATTTAACCACATAGAATTAGGTTCACAGAAGCTGAAAAATCTATCAGAAAAATTTTATGCAGCTCAGATCCTAACCTGACACATTCATTACATTGTCCCCTCACTCATTATGCTGTCCAATAAATAACTCAAACTTTTAAAATATATGTACTGAACTTCTATATGTGATTTTGTACATGAATTCACACATGTCCAAGCTCAGGCCCACAAATAGCCATGGAGTTTTCAACAGATGGATGTCAATGCTGAACTTCAGATTTCTTCATCTTATATGTTCAGAAGCTTGAATATCCTATGTAAACTCAGTCTTTGAAATCTCTCTGCCTTTTGTAAATCATGCAAGTGTAGGTATCTTAAGCCTCAATCGTGTACTTTCTTTAAGAAAACATAAAATATCATAAAGTCGCAAGAAGATTTAATCTCACCTCTAAATCTATCTCAGCAGATATATAAGTTTAAAACACTGTATATATTGTGTAAGAAGCTTTTAGATACAGCTATTTGGATACAGTTTAACAATATGGAAAAAAAAAAGAGTCAGTCTTCTAAGATTATAGCTTTTTGTTCCGTATATATGAAAATTCATCTATTCCATCTATTCTATTTTGTACTGTATACCGTAATTAAACACCTGAAGTTAATATGCCATTGTGTGCCTACTTGGCTAAGTCTACTTCAGCTGCTGTGGGATAAAACAACAGCATGCTTACCCTTGCCCCAAAGACAGGCCCAATATCTTCACTCCTATAAAAATCCCATTAAACTGAAAAAGATTTCTCATACAGTGATAGTGGAAAGTATACATACTTTCCTTTTTTGTCATAAAAGTGTGGCAAAACATTGAAAACCATCTCCAAAATATCATATATCTTAGTAAGTATCAAAGAAGTGAGGAAAAAAAAAAGTCATAATAAGTCTATATAGGAACACAACCTATGAAAAGCAGAGAAACTAGTTCAGCATTCCAGGGCTATGTGCATACCACTTATTTTCTAAACCTAACTTGGTGCCAGTCCTGTAGAGAACACGTGATTTGTAGAGTTTCTGTCAAGTTCCAACATGATATCACTGCTCACAAAGGTAAGGATGTATTATAGAAGCAATTATTTCATACAGTGTCTTCAGTTTCAGTCCTTCAGCAATATATGGCTTCAGACTGACATATTTTGAAGTGAAGGATTCCACGGTTTGCAAGACAAGGTGAGTGGTACGCACATGAAAATCAATCAGTATTTAAAGTTTACTTGTTCATCTGCTCTTGATGAAGTGGAGGAGACAAATTTCATCCGAGTAAAACAACAGGACTGGACCTCCTGAAAATGATTTTCCACTCCATCGTGGCAATTTTACCTAAGAGTAATTCCATCAGTTCAACTGGTGTCCTTTTAAGATGAAACTTTAGTAATTCAGAAGAAAAAACTGCCAATGACATAATTCATAAGCCCACTGTGATTCCTAGACATTGATTCAATGCTGCAGGGGTCTCCACTCATGATCCACTTGCTTATTCCAGCTTAGTTCAGGAACTGTTCCATTTCCTTGAAGTCAAAAGAGTTAACTGGGTTTAAATCTCCCAGAAAAAAAAGGAAATGAAACAGTGTCCCTCGGGATAACACCAAAACTGCTTTCCCAGAAAGAAAAAATCCTCCCTGAAATCCTGTGAGTATCCACATAGCTTTGTGAACACAGTAAAGATTTAAGCCAAAAAGACATTAAAAACAACATAACTTCTCCTGACTCCAATTTGCTTTGAATGAAGTTTTTAATTATGTGTGCCTTCAAATTATATACATAAACACTCACTATAATTGGAAAAATTGAGAAATAGGAGAGAGATTGAGAATTTTTGTTCTGTAGTAGTCTTTCTTCTTCTAGCTGCAGTTAGCCATCAGATCTGTCATGTGTCATTTTTCAGCTCATTAGGTGGAATTTTGGCAATTTCTGCGTACAGTAAGAGGTATTGAGCAGTTGAAACTGGGAAGGTCAAATATTAAGAGCAATGTCATCATCCTTCATCACTTCCAATGAAAAATTCTTGCATAATTGTTCAATGCCATGAGCTGCTTTCAGTGGGATATGCATTCCAGTTTTGCCAATTTTCATTAACTCTTCAATCTCACAGCTAGAAACTGTATGAGCAAAGAAACATATGAGGTTTGAGTCAAGATGTGGTTTTGCTAAGATTACTGCTGCTCCTTATTAACATTGTGAGACACCTTAAGCTGAAGGAGAAGCCCCAAAGCAGTGTGCAGTGTATCACCCAGTAAAACCCCAGAACATGCAGCACTTTGCACCTGCAAACTGTGTAAATAGTATATGGGGCAATGTCCATATTAGCATTCACATGATTTGGCCTCAACTCTGCAGACTTACATGTGCCTTTTACTCAAGCTGGTAGTTCCCTTGAATCCAGTGGTGCTGTGTCTGAGTAAAAAGCACGTACTGTGCGTCACTGTGAGCCCCATGAAGGCCTCTCTTGGAATGAACATCTGTGTCTGCAGACAGGAGGTTGAATATTTTTCTGGTGTAAATCGGCATACTTTTAGTGCTCGTTGCAGGACTGTCTGGTCCTCTATGCATTATGCCAGCCTGTGAGAGAAGGGTTTTTCTCACAACACACGGAAAATGCTTAAAAATCCTGACTCTTTACTTCCTCCTACTTCTTAATAAGGTTGTTTCAAGGAAAAGCAAACTATATCTGAGAATGCTAAAGGCAGAAATGACTTTCAAGCCTTATCAGTACAAAGTGATTAACTGGAATAACTCAAGTGGAATAGATCATCCCAGGAAAGCTCTCCAGAGTACTTGTATAGACACTCTTATCCACAATAAGTGAGTCTTAGTCCAATTACAGCGCCTTCATAAGCCTAAAGGGAATTACGCTGAAATAATTTAATGTCCCTGTTTTGCTTTGGCCTTAAATTACTGTCACTAAATCAATGCTAGAAAATACAAAAATACTGTTATTTTAGTAGAAGAATATTTCAGTTCAGGATAGCTAAACTTTATAGTATAAACCAATTAGGTTTACTTTGTAATGAAATAGCAAATCATGGCTGAGGGCATTACTTTCCAGCTAAAGGATGGAAATTAGCAGCAGAAGAGCAGTAACTATTTCAACCACTGAAATTAGTAGGAAGTTTCCATCTAAGTATCTCAGGCACCTGCTAAATGTGCGTACACAGATTTTTACATGGTCTAAGCTGATGCACAGTATCATCATGTGGTTGTAAAGATGGTGCCTATGAGTTCACCTAGAATATTGCAATGACTTATATCTCTCAGTTCAGTCTTCGATTATAACAACTTGCCTCTCAATCTAAGTGGAATGTTTAGGATCCAACTTACTTACATTATATTTTTAAATTTCAAAGACTATTTTCTCTTTCTTGCTCATTTGCCCCTTTTTTATTCTAATTCCCCTTTTCTGCTGCTCCAGGAAAGCTTTTGATAATATAAAAAGTGGCATTTGAAAACAAGTTAAAATTCGCCATTCTTATTAGAAGAGATTTTTATTGAATCTTCCAAATGTACCGAATGTACCAAATCTCTTGTAGTTTCAAATATTTTTTTCAGTGTTAGTCCAGAAGACAACTGGTTCTTCCGACTCAGTCAAAACATAAGCTTTCCACAAGGATGATACCTTAAAATGTTTAGTCCTATAAAAAAAAAATCTAGATTTGGGGGAAAAAATCCTACACACCTTTAATAATGCATGAGATTTTCAGCTTCCCCAAAATTATTCTAGCACCAAATTCTCTAAAGATACAGGATTTCAAATTTCTGGTAACCTGAAACAAGACTTTGTGTAGTGAATGATTCAAGAACCGGTATCATTGATCTTCTGATAACAAAAGCAGCTGCATTTGTAGGCATGATGGGGGAAATATCTTATTAAAATATCTAACCTCTTTAAGTATACTTCAGCCCCATTTTCTGCCTCCGAAGAAAATGAAAGTATACAAACCTAGGCCAAAATTCTGTCCAATGGCACGTCAGTGCAGAGCTTGCTATTGATTTCAGTGAGAGCTAAGATTTTACTTTAAGATTTTCTCTATTTTTCAGTTCCTAATATTTAATGTGTGATATTGATATTTTTCTACATCACAAAACCACTTAAGTAAACTTATATGAAAGACAGTAGTACTCTGAGCCCATGGCAGGGGACCATCAGCATCTGCAGAAAAAGTTACAATGATCAAACACTGTGTGTGCTGCACCTTACATCCAAATCTACCTTCTGATGGGGAAGGTGGTCGCAGACAGAGGTAGAACAAGGGCTTTTTCTTCATATGTGAGCTAGATAATAGGCTTGGAGTCCCAAAAAATTCATGTGCATCTATATGCACGTGTATGCACATGTATTTATTCAGTGTATTGGCATAATAATGAGGAGGAAACCAACATATCTTATTTTGCCTACAAAACTGCCAGAAAAATAATTTCTCTTATAGAAGATCTCATAACTATAAACACACTTAATTCTCACATCATCAGAGATAATAGCTGATTAAAAAAAAAAAAAAACACATCAGTTTAGCTGTTCCCACTCAAGGCAAATCTGTCTCTAAATAAAGAGTGTGCTTTTGGTCGAAAAATGTAACAAATACGTTCTTTGTTGGAGAAGCGTAATTAAAAGCAGATAAAAATCAAGAAAATATTTCTTGAATTCTTTCAAAATAGAACAAAATGTGCCTGCAATTGTGTGCTGAAAAGGAGCTGTCTGTCTGTTTGTTAGAGAGAGACTGAAAATGCATTGTGCAGCTTTATCTATATCTATCCCATCTGTCACATAATCCTGTTAAAAACAAGGATGCTTGTTCAACTCAAGCTCTTTCCAACAAAAATTCATTATCTTACACATAAATGACCTAGTACATTTTCACAACCGCTTTTATTGTGCAGATAATAGCAGCATACACCAATAAATGATTGTGAAGGCAATACAATTTTATCATTAAAAGATAATCATATCATCCCAAAGGAGTAAGAATTACAAGAAAACGTGTCCCCTATGACATTCACCTGCTCAAGAAATATATCCACAAGATACTTAAGGGAAACAACAAAAAAAACTGGCAATATAAATTATGCACCAGTGACCACATTTCCAAGGTGTTCTAAAACTAGAAAGTTAAATAAGAAGCTGCATCACTGAATTTATCTCTTCGTATCTGTTCCCACAGAGCCATGGCACAAATCTTGTAGACAAGCTTAGGAAGAAGTGGTTATAATGCCTAAAACTGCTATCATGGATTCTGAAGTTACTTGTTTTACACTTTTCTACACAATGATTTCAGAGTATTTGATACAATGAGACATTGCTCCCAGCTGTAATACACACAATCCTGCGTTCTGCAGTATTACACTCAAATGCTTGGCTAGAGTAACAGGTTAACAAAGCATTGGCAAATGGCTTCTTTGTTCACACGCTGGTGCAAAAATAGGCAGACAAGGAAATTGGGGCAGGGGGCTGGTTGAATTCTGTAACACATAAAACAATTTCCATTAATTAATTCAGTCATTAGTATGAGCTCCCCTAGGGTAGTGTAACCTGAACAGGATATCACAATTACAGCGTTCTTTCTTTTTTAAGCTTGTCAGCATTTGACATGAAGAATTTATCAAAAAAGACATCTCTGCTCAGCAAACTCTTAAGCAGCAGCTCCTCACTTCCTTTATAAATTAATTCTCCTTTATCCTCCTGGTAGGCAAGATTTGTAAGAGCCTCAAGAGTCATAGTATCCTTCTCTCTTCACAAACTGTCATGTATCTACTCTCATAACACTTCTTGTATTAAGGAAGCTCTGCTTAATGGCTACATTTTAAAAAGTATTTAGGCCTTTGGAATTGAAGATACTGAAATTCTTTTAAAAATCTGACTGCATGACTAAGTGATACAAAAAGTCAATAACAGAGCAGGGACTGGAAAAACAAGGCATCTTTTTTTCTGCTCTTATACTTGGCCTTCATGGTTGGGTTGTGTATGTGAGCATTTGGAGCACAGCTGCAGAGCCTAGCTTGCACCGATCTATGGGTCCCCACTTCATATTGTGCCCAAGTCTAAAACCCAGCAGAGCAGCCCATCTAAGCAGGTGTAGGTAGAATTTAGGCAATAGTGGAATATATTCTTGAAAGGTGGGAAGTGCTTCTGGGTAGAAATTGCTGAGAATTGGCCCCAAGACAAGCTGAAATGCTCAGTCCTATGCTGACACAAAAATGAGATGAGGAATAAAATCTGTATCAAGTTGACAAAATCAACAGATAATATGTCTCATATTCCTTGTGACCCATCTTCATGTTTGTCCAAAGACTTCATGACAAATTCTGCCACCCCACACAGGATTCATATGAAAACACGGTTCACCTAAACCAAAAAAAGACGTAGAGGACATGCTTCTCCTGCTGAATGGATGCTAAAAGGGTAAGTTTGACTTCAGCGTAATGCACTTCATGTCTCAGGCATCTTTTGGCATTTCTGTACAAGAGAATAAATCATTTCTTTGTAATGTGTCTTTGGTCCCAGAAGACACTATTCTATAGCCAAAGGGTATCACATACTTTGACTGTGTTGTAACATTAGGTATGCAAAATACCTAAATATGTGGAAAATATGTGAAAAATACTGCTTTCACGGGAAAAATACTGTTTCAAGAAGATAATTATTGTGCATGCACAGAGCCCAGTTGGAGTCAAATTCTTTCCCACAGTTATGGACCTGATATTTTTTCCTGCTTCAGAAAAGGAGGAGAAAAGGAAAGGATTGGGGAGACTACAGGTAGTCTTAGCACATTAGAATGGGAAAAAGCTCTACAAGTGACCTTCTGTCCTAGAAAGGAATGAAACCCAGATAGTGTGTACAACTCTATATAGTTGATAGCAGATGGTGAAGAAAAACATGAAAGACAAAGGTGTTTAACCCAATATTTTTAGAGTCACTTTAGAACAGTCATTATAAATCATAATATTCCGACTCAAACCAGGATGAGAAAATTTGCTTCTGCACAATATCATCTGCTGCTAATGGCTGTGGAAAAGATGGCAGAAGCTTTTTGCATCCATATTTTTTAAGTTTCTCACTAATTCTCTCATGTCCTATGAATAGTTGTTCTAATCGTCTATACATGACATTAGAAAAGCTCCTGTAACTGCTAAAAATATCTTTCTTAATATAACTTTTTTTTTCTAAAAAAAATAAGTAAGACTACAGAACAAACCTCTTCATTCTAACTGTCCATTTCCTCCTGAATAAAACAACAAACTATGAAGCTTGAAGCCTTTCTCTTACAAAAGGTCAAATGCTATATGTATACGTACAGGGATTTTGGCTGAACTCTGTGAAACTAGTCATGTGAATATTCACTGGGTCATGCATTTAATTTGCAAGCACAGTAAATTCCCACAGTGTGTAAGGCAAAAAAAGAAAAAAGCCCCATCATTCTAAGTCAAAGTATTTCATCCGAGATTCAGGAAAGAGTCACTTTTATAGAAATGCCACAGCCACATTCATCATCCAAAGAGAAGAAAACCTCAGGATGACCAGGGGAATGTTAAAATTCCCAGGCTGTCATTATATCTTTTAACTGCATAAAGGCATGAAAAGGCTTTCAAATAAGACTTGCTGCATAACAAACCAGATTTAACTAGCTGAGCAGGGTCATGTGATGTGGCAAAAAATAATTTCTGGTCAAGTCTTGTTTGAGCCAGTTTACTCCTTACTAGTAAAATGCAGAGGAAACTCACTGAAAGCCACAGACATTATGGAAATACCTTACTCTGCCTTATGCTGAATTTTTATAGGAATTAGGTACATGCTATCAATCTTTCTCTGAAAATCTCTTTAATTCCTATGTCCTGCCTATCATAAATGTATCCTAAATTGTCAAGTTTTGTCATTTTGTCAGTAAGTGATCTTTAAGATAACTTTGAGAGTCTTTCTACAGAAGATGTAATAGAGGCACCCAGAGGCACAGTAAGTTTGGAAAAGTTATGTCATCAATTTTACCAATTTTACGAATACACTAGATTGCATAGTCTTAGTGTGAATCTGCATACTTTTTAAAAGAACCTCCAACTCAGCCTATTAATCAGTAGAATCATCACCTATACAAGAGCAATGACTTATAGATTACATCTTATAGATTACATCTGACTGATGATGTTGAGGAGTCTTCCTAAAAATATGTGGTCAAAGCTTCAATGAAAAACTTTCTGACCACATTTTATAATGATAATGACCAACATGTCCAGTCCAGATTATAGCTTCAAATAACAATTTAACCAGAGAATTTTATCCAATGGAAAAATCAATATAGTTTACAATGAGTGCATGTCTTAATAGCCACAGGGCAGCCGCTAATATTGTCATTAAAGACATTCTGGCCTTTATTAATTTATGTTTTTCCTCTTAAAGAAAAATCTATGTGAGCAATAATCATAAGGGAACACCTCTACTTTCATTTGCTTTTCAAATGTGCCTGAATTATTTAGTTTGTCTAATGAATTTGTCTTGTACTAAGATCTCAGCTACTGGTCCTTGCCCTGCAGCCCTAACTCACATTGCTGTCAGTGGTAGTGTTGACTGAGTGAGAACTGAGCATTTGGGGATAAGGCTAATGGGAAAATTCTAAAAGCGAACAGCTGAACTGAATCTGCATGTTGGCTAAAAATGCACTAAAGTGACAGGAAGCCATCTATTTATCTAATTATGAGGACTTATCTGTAATGTCTTGAACTCATATACCGATGAACTTCAAGGCCCACGGTGTCTATACTGATTGAGGCTTTACATGTGGAATTCCTGTAAAAGTAGAAGGAAGGAGAAATGGAAATCCACTTGAATTCAGTTGAATAAAAATGGTGTGTCTTTGGAAGAGTTGTATGCTAAACTGAAAATGAGTTTCCTAATTGAACTAGATAGATAAACTTTATCGCCAGAGTCTATAAAATTTGTACAGAACCATGCATCAGGGAAATGTTAAGATCTATCAACTAAGTTCTGTTTAGATCTACTCACACATCCAATGTTTTTGAATAGGCCAGTCACTCAAATTATGTTTAATAGAAATCATAGTCATAAGCTATGCTATATCATACTACATTTTCAAATCACATTTCTTAAACTGGAATGTTTTCATTCAAAAGGAAAGCAGTATTAATGTTCTGATATTAATTAATAAAGCCATATCAGCAGTATATGCATCATAAAAAGATATTCTGGCCTAGCCATCCAAAAATCATTTGGTACATGAAGCAAGGCAAAGGTTATATATATATTGGAGATTTTCAGGCCTCTCACAGGAGTAGTTTTTTCTTATGATTAGGGATAAGAAATACAAGATCCAAGATGAGGATCAAGTGGAGGGGTGTCAGCACACCGGCCATTAAATAAAGGAAGTAAAATGACATTTTTTTTTTCCAATAAAATTCAAAATAGGCCAATGAGGTGAAAATCTTAGTAGAAGAATGGAAGTAAAAACAATTTCTAACTAAAATCATTCAAGTCACCTCTTACTTTGCACAGCAGAACAGATTTACTGGGTCTCCATATATCCATCAGGAGATGGATGGGTTGTGCCTTTTCCTTGTCCATGGCCCAGCTCCATGCAGCCCTGTTACCACCCACATCTGGGAGGTGATTTGTCCAAATAGCAGGTTTGGAAGGCTAGGCAAATTAAAAACACACCACATAGGCAAACATCATCCGGGAAATTTTTGTACTTCAGAAATACTATTTGGCATCTATTCCTCAGCTGCGTGGAAATAGTCCCTTTTCCCGTCCAGTCTTAAAAACTGTTGTCATTTTGCCAGTCCAAATTTTTGACATTTTTAATGGGAACTGAATGAAACCTTATGTTTGGAAAGAATGGTACCTTTCGCTAAAAGGATATCTGCAAAACCAGTGTGGGGCACTGATTATGACAAAATGTATCAAACGCCTTTAGTATGATATGCAGAGGCATAGGAGGGGGGATCTTCCTACATGCAATGACCCCTTTAACACTTCCTACACTGTCCAGCGCATCCCAGAACAAGTCATATTGAATAATTTAAATCAAGTACATATATGTTTTCTAATCACCCTGTGTTGCTATTGGCCCACCCTGCTGGAAGTTATGAATACAAAAATCTTTATGGAAGATCACGTATGTGTGATGAGATTTAAAACACAATTAACCTCTTGGAAAACCTGCACATTGCTACGCTATGAACTACACTTGTATTGATTTCCCCATCTTGGAGGGAACTGAAAGAACAGGAAGGATGTTCTGGCAATGGTTGTTCATTTTACTGTCTTTGAGAAAGTTTAGAAGTCTATTAAGGGAGGGAGATAGCTTGTTCTAAAGAACTCTGAGAAGAGCAGCTCTTCCCTCAGCATGAACTTCCTGCTCAAATTAATTCAGGCCAATTTGCAGTTTCAAAAGGCAACTGCTGAAAGGAAGGCTTAGTAGGGCTCGAATGAATGAATCCAGGCTGATACCTGCCAGGTGGCCTGCAACCAAATAAGTTGAAATCAGATTCTTCAATAAGCAGAAAGGCAGTGAACAGATGTACCTTGTTTGTTTGTTTTTTTCTGAGATGTTCCAATAGGACAAGGATGTCTATTCTCTGCCACTTCCTTTGCCACAGACACCACCCTGGGAACTACTACTGTGAACTCCAGGTGCCTTCAGACTGAGAGAGTAAGAGTCCTGAGATACCTAACCAGGTATTTGGGGGATCAGTGAGAAGGTTTAATTTTGAGTCTTTGACAGATCTGTGCTCAGCATTGGGCTCTGGACCTTCCTCCCAATTTCTGTTACTCTGTCCTTCCATACACAATGAAATAGGATTTCTTCATTGTGTAGTGGGAAGAGTAATAATTCCTCCCAATTCTAGGCACAGAGGATCGGTAGTAGCATGTGTCTCAGCTTTTGAGAAAGAATATTGAAAATATTCACTGGATTTTGGTCAAAGCGAATTTCATTTTTGCCTCTAAGCAAAAAAAAATGGACTTCCTCAAGCCTTTCTTGTATTTCAGTGAAATAATTTGCAGACCTGAGTTCTATGCCTAGATAGAAATACAGGAATAAGGTGCAATTTGCAGTGTATATCCACAAGTATATTCCCTCATGTGAAATGACTCAATAAACTTCCTACTGGATTAGAAAATATATGGGAGAGAGCTGATTGTAAAAACAAGAAACTTGGTTACTTCAACTTCTCTGTCAATGCTGTGAAACTGCTGAGTGAGCATTTGGTAGAAAACAAACTCTCACAATGTTGTCAAAAGGAGGAGGTTGCAGTCACTGGATCTCTACTTATCCTATGGATGTTTGTCTCCTAGAATAGCAGGGGGCTGTGTACTGGTGTGTGGATGTGGATAAAACTCATGAGGCTGCACTGGTACCCACTCCCTGAAAACTGAGGACCAGATTCATTGTGAGTCAGAGCTGCTGCTATTTTTCATTTTTCTTCAGGAAGGCAGCACCACAAGGAGCTGGTTAAGTATGGTTTTGCCAGAAATAATGTCATTCTTTTATAATAAAGAATTACATCAAGTATGGTTCCCACTTGGCCAGAAGACATTTATTTTAGTCTCACAGACTCAGTTATTTAATCAATTTTTAAAATACATTTAAGGAAAAAAAGAAAAAAAAAAAGAGAGAGAGAATTTGTCTCACTAGAAAGGCAAGGAAATATGATGCATGCTTGTTTTATGGAAAAAATATAAGACAGGAAAGTGAGGAGTAGCATTTTCAAGACAACATGTTGTTTACACTTTTCAAATGATGGAGGATGTAATATTTCTAAGAATGCTCTTTTTTGTTTCCATAATCAGTCGAAAGGATTTCAAAGAATCTCATTTTGCTCAATGATGATTAGAGAGGAGCTCTTTCTAATTTAAATTTTCCTATTCTCTATTGCATTAAAAATTCCAAAGAGAGTTTTGCTCAGGTGGCCAGGTGATCCTAGAGAGGCAGTGAACCACAGGGATGGCTGACGAGGAACCTTTGTGAGAGTGGCCAGCTGTGAAAGAGAAGCCTGGCTCCTCTAACAGTCTGCTAAAACAACCAACGTGCATTTCCAAGTACTTATGGAAACTAGCTAATTATTGAGAGAGAACCACCAGAAACAGTCCAAAAAGTCTTTGCTTCTCCAGAGCATTTGAGCTGCTTTTAGAGTCTAGGGCATTTCTGTTCCTAGACAGTCTTTTAGATGGAGGTGTCAAGAAGGCAGACTGAGATAGAATGAGGGTAGACAAGTTTCCATGAGAAAATAGCATGCTTTCCATCAAAACAGGTAGTAGAATTGACACATTTGCACAAGACATTTCAATTTCCAACAAAAAGAATATATGTGAACTTTCAGGTGCTCAAAAAAGGCCAAGCACTGGAGATTTCTGAGGACAGCACTGACACTGACATCCAACACCTGACTAAGTTTTCTAACTCCCAACTATCATTTAGGTTTCAAATATGGACATATTTATTCCTAGTTCATGTAAACCAGATGAGTTGCAACTCTAAGAAGTCTAAACATTGGCTTCCAGTGAAATTTAGACAATTGATTTCTGGTATAGTTTTTGAAAAAAGCAAATTTATGTGATTTAACCAGTCCCACCCTGCTAATTTGCCACAGAGCCAGAAGTTGAACCCAGATATCCTACAGAAAAATACCTTACTTCCTAAAGTTACTTTTGTAGCTTTTGGCATAATACCTTTATTACTGGAATTTCTCCATTAATACAATAGTTTTCCTTGAATTCACAGCTCCATCCCCCCAAAAAGCAAATTAAATACTTGGAAGCTATTATAAATACTGTGGCCAAAACCAAAACTATGAAGCTATGCACTGGTCTACAAATATAAGAAATGTGTCTTCAAGGCTGCCGTATTTGTTTTCAAAACCCTTTGAAAAAAAATAATGTTGAGTGAATAATTTATAATAATGAAAGTATGTGACAAATATTGCTTCTTTTACTGTTTGGATAATTTTGAGTATGCTCCTTTTTTTCCCTCCTTGTGTTCATTTAGTCCTTGGAATTAGTTCAAACAGTGTGGGTTTATGTGGTTTTGGGGTGTTTTTTCATTTTGTTTTGTTTTTTAATTTTCATTTATTTCATACCTGAAGTTTCAGTTACCTTGTTGGATTGTTGGCAAGAGTTATTTCATGCTTGCTGATAGACTGAATAAAAATTTCACAGTTATGTTTTCTGTATGAAACCACAAATTTGGTTCTGTTTCCCGTTTTCATTCTTTAATATTATTAAGTTGCATCACTATCTCTCACATGAGTGTAGCATTCATTTTTAGGAATACACAGCAAAAACAATTCACTTAAAAGCTTATTTACTTACATTTTTTTTCTTACTGTTTAATCAACTTCCTAAAAAGCAAATTCTGTTAGATTCCTATGGAATAGAAGATTGCATTCTGCCATGAACTAACTTTTTTCCACTGTGACCTACAGAAAATAAGGAAAAATGACAGAGTCTGTGAATGATTGCCATGTTTCAAGCCAGACAGCTTCATTTCAGAAGTGATCAAAGGTTTAGGAGCTCGCACAAAATTCAGACCTCCAAGTAAAACAGGACCTATACTGTAAGTTGCTTTCAGCACATATATCCACATTCTGTGTTGATAAGGCCTAAAGTATATTCTCAGTGGCTGCTTGTGCTGATTTAAAAATTCAAAAGCCCAACTGCATCATGCGTGTTACTTCTTACCACCCGATCCACATTATAGTTACTATAATTGCTCTCTGGAAGCAAGATATAAGCCTGTGTTTAAAGGAACACATTTTTATGAAAGTTTAATAGCAGCATTGTTTCACGTTGCTCTTCCAAGCTAAGTAACTCAGCATGCTGTTTTTTTTTTTTTTTCTTAAAGGAGACTATGTTTGAATAATGATTTTAGTATCTCTTCACGGTGAAACAAATTTCTGAAAAACTTCTGGAACCAGTAAGCTTTCTGTAGGAGCCTGCAGGAGCAAACAAGGGCAGATGCTCCTGCTAGTACCCACACAAGGAGCAGGCGTGAGCCGCACACCTGGAATCTGTGTGCCACCCTGAGAAGCTGTTCAAGTCTCTGGCACATGGGAGTAAGCACTCTGTTAGGCTGGATCATCCTCCAACTTGTGCTGGTTGAGGGAACCGACCTATGAATTCAGCCAAAAATTGGTTTAGAAAGCCCTCTTGGATGATCAAACCAAAGTGGCGGGAAATGCCAGAGGATTCTGCATTTCTCTTCCTTTGCAACTGCTTTTAAAGTGGGAAAAAAAAAAAAAAAAAAAAAAAACAACTCCGTTCTGAAGCCAAGTTTGAAAGAGGCTGAGAGACCAAAAGTGACACAAGGGTAAGGTCAGGGCCATGTGTGCAAGAGGGGCTGGGCTGGCATCTGGGTGCAGGGTAATCCGAGACCCTTCCCATGGGTCCACATAAGGCTAAAGAGGCTGCTGAGGATACAGCAGTGATTTGTCTTCAGTTTCCAGTTTTTGCCCCATTTCAGTGTTTTTCCCCAGGAGAGACAGGCCACTAGGACATTTTGAAGCGCAGCTCAGAGAGCTAAGAAGGTTAAGTAGAACAACTCCAGTCTTTAAAACCACCAGTTTTTGATAGGAATCTAAAGTGGGTGGCTGGAAGAAGGCTGTTTATTAAGTTTGCCCACATTTACTTTAAAACTCACATCCAAACAGCCTGTAGCACTGGACTATGTCACAGTGGTGTCTTATGTAATCACCTCTGTCCAGATGATGGAAACTTTATTAGCAATTAAACCATTTCATGGAGATAGCAGTAGCTGCAATCAGCATCTCCACAACACCAAAAGCTTTGAAAATAATACTTTCTGATCACTATAACTGAAAAGTGTTGCAGTCTGAGATTTACTTATAAACTGCATAAAGCCTTTTGTTATTTCAAATGATATGTCTTTTAAAGGCAGGTAGACACGCAAAACTTGCTTAATCTCCAGAACGTAATTTTTCTAGTGCTTAATACCTAATGAAATGGAACCAAGGAAGGGAGATGGGTGGAGAGTGGGAGTAGCAAATAAACTGTGAAATATAAACTAAATGTCCTTGGTGGACATTTGGTGGACATATGGCTCACCATATAATTAGTTACAAGCAATGACTAGGACACATTTTTACCCCTGCCAATTTTCTTATGATTCCTTTACTCTGCTCATGAGTTACTTCACAGAAATATTCATTCGTGCACAAAATATAGAGCAAAATAAGAAGTCTAGAGCAAAGCTCTGTTCCACAGTGCAGCTGTGTGGAGCAACCCAGCATTTAACTGCCAACAGCTGACTATGGGAGAAATGCATGGGGTTCATGTGGTTCATGGTCCTCCACACAACCCAAATGGCAGTAAGAACCTGAAGAAGAGGCAGAGAGTAACAAATTAAATGATGGATTAGAGAGTGCCCTTTTATGGATTTTAGCCAGTTCTTATTAGTTAAACAGGGAAAAAGACACCTGAAAGTAGGAGCAAGAACCTGAAAGGAAGAGCTTGAAATATAACTCTGTCCTCTGCTCGCTTTCTCAGCCTGTAACTGCCTTAACAGTTTTGAGAATGAGAAAGGAAGACAGAGGTATGGCTTTGGTGCACCAGGAAATTCAAAGGTGCTTTTGCTTACAAACACCTCAGGTTCCTACCTACAAAAATATCATCACTCTAGGCACTACTGGTAGAAAAGGAAAAAGAATAGCCCTGCAAACCACGTACCATAAAAGTGGAATTAAAAAGTACATGGAAAGAAACTACTGAAGTAATATTGATGGCCTTAGGGGTGTAGGAAAGTGGACAAAAGATCTCAGTGACCTGGATATCTCCATCTGCACTCAGTATCACAACATAGTCACTATTGTAAACTTTCTTTTAAGGTAAAAAGATACATTCTACTTCACAGCAGTGCCTTGGTTTGTAGGTATCTAAAGAGATCCCATATAGTCAGCTCCTTAGGTGAGTTTTGAGGGAAAATTTAGATATCTGACTTAGATCTTCAAATTACATTTAAACACTGCTCCAAGATATTATGACGAACAGGACCATAAAAATATCTTAGATTGGTATGTACACAGTCAGCTAAAATGAAGTCAACTGACATGATAAAATGGTCTTTTTGATTAATTAGAACAAAAATTTTCATCACTATCTCCAATTCTAACACAAGAAATTCTGGGCTATTTTTTCTATTTTTCTACTTTCTCTGGTCAGGTGCAGTCAGGCTTCTAGTTCTGGGCTACATCATCTACGCACACATGTAATGCAAATAGCATGTCATCACAGTAACAATAATCATCACGTTTAAGAAATGGAAATGTCTAAGTTGATTATTATTTAATTTGATCTTGCTTTTCTGTAATCATTAATATTTGGGGTTTTCTTTAGCTACTCCTCAGATGTTCTTTTTATATGCTGTACAGAAAAGCAGTATATATAAAGAGATAATTTTCTTTTTATTACATATTGAAAGAGACTATAAAGATAATAGAAGCCCTTAGCAAGGCAATGAAATTTGATCATACTGCCTCAGCTGACTAGAAATTGCCATTACCTTCTTATCCACATTTTACAGTTTTCAGTTCATGTTGTTTCTTAATAAAGTTACCTACATTCACTCTCTATTATGGTACATACGTTTGGAAATCTGAACATTACATGTAATGAATACAGCCTTTTTCCCTATTTCTATTTCAGCTCATAGACCTAGATTTTGGACAAGTGCATACATTTTGTATTATAGCATGAAAAGCAATTAATCCCATTAATAAGCAATAATTCATATAATTCCGACCATGGGCTGTCACTATGAATGACTTCATCAGCCAGCTTTTTACCCAAGGCTAAAAAGCCAGCTTCATTAATTCTGTAGAAGGCTTATTTTATTCTCCTGAAAAAATGCAGTTGAACCCATTTAAAGGAATATTCTTTTCAATGACAGATAACATCTAGAAAAAAAAGTATGCAGCAGCAAATCTCCATAAATGTTAAAATTGTTTAAAATATTAAACATTTAGATCACATTTATATAGGTAATGAATGTCACCAGGAAGGTAGTTGTTATGAATAATGATTTCCTTCATTGTGAAGGATCCCAGTTATAGTCTGGGCTCAATAATGAGCATATCATGCTCACATGGAGTTGAGTATAGTTATTACAAATCATTTTAATGATGTATTAACATTTAATTAGACCTGTGCTTCATATTAAATATACAGTGAAGAGAATATAATTGGATCAAGATGGGGAACTTGGGGAGAGGTTCCCTGCACTTTTTTTTTTATTTCTTTTGAGCTGTGACATTACCACACTTTTTACTGAACACCTTCACTTGTATGTCACATTCTGGGAATTACAAAGTGTCATGAAAGAATAAAGCTTTCAAATGCTTTCAGGACTACAGTTTTCAATAGTGTTGCCACCTAGATCTGTGAACAAGTAAAGTGAATTTGGTAAATGCCATAAAATACAACTTTAATAATTAATTGTATTTTAAGGCACGGCAACTAAGTTATGATACTAAGGCAAGGCATTTTGTTATTAATATGAGGGGAAGAAGCAAACAATCTTAATCTACAGGCAGCTTCACTGAATTATGGGAGACTGGTTTGCAAGTAAGATGTAATTCACCAAGAGTAAAGATGATCAGCATATATGGCTTATAAAAATTATTGGCCTTCAATGAATAATAAATAAATAAATAAATAATGGTAGATTCTACTATAAAGCCAAGCAATGTAACTGGTTTTTTTTTTAGGAAGAAATGAGTACAACACTGTGTTTTTCTCTTGTTTCTGCGTAATCTGGTCTTTAAGGCATAACAAGAAATAAACAATATGTCAACAGGCCAGAATTACTTTTGTGTTTTTAATGATAGTAGAGAAATCAGTGCAAGTTTCTTCGCTATTTGTGAGGGGTTTGCTAATGCCCTGCCAGGCATGACACTGAAAGCTTTCAGTTATATGTCCTTAATAGTCAACTCTTTCATTATTCAATATGTCTGAATATTCTAATCTGCTCTTGAAGAAAAAAAAATACAACAATATTGTAGCCCATGACAATTATGCCACATTTTTTTAAAAAATTAACTATGTGTTGTAAATTTACCTTAATGACCACAAGAATTTCCAAATAAAAACAAGATTATTCCTTGACTGATTTTTTCCAGATGAAGGGTTTGTGGATTTTATTTTCAAAGAAAATTATTATTTTCATGCTGCTATATACTAATGAAGTGGTGAGAAATGCTTCCTCTTATTGAGATGGCAATGGTGTAGCAGCTGCGATACAAACACCACGCTGGATGAGCAGCAAATCTTGCAGTGTAGAATTGTTCCAGTAAACGTTAAGTGATTTGAAAAGACCTGACAGGCGAGAACAGCAAGCCCTGGAGTCATGTAAAATGCAAGAGAAATACCACTTTATGGATGCTTTATGATGGCTTCAGAAACAGAAACAACAAACTAGCTATTAAAATATAATTTAGCAATAATATTCCTTCCAGTTTGAAAACTATCTATGAGAAATAAATTCTTTTACATTCAAGAACAATCTAAGGTCTTAAGAGATGCTCTTATTTCTAATACATGGCTACATGCAGCCTGAAATGTATGGAAATAACATTCAATTATATGCTACATTGGTACCAGTCAGAATAGCTTATAGCTGGGGAGGATCTTCTCCCTCCCTTTCTCCTTGGTGGCTTATTCTTGAATGCTTTTTAGTACATACTTTGGAAATGAACAAGGAAAATTATTCAACATCCTCCCAGAGAAGTGTGAAGAGTGAAGAAGATAAAGGTACAATAATAAGCTAGTTCATCAATTAGTTCAATTATGCCTTCTAGTCATACAATGCATTTAATTGAGAAGACTCCACAAATGCTAGAGTCACAGAAGAAATGTATCTGGTGTAGCCATTTTGCGGCAGCAATCCTAAATATTATTTTTTAGGATGAGAAGGTAAGAATAACGTATCTAACTGAAATGCTAAGGAGACTTAAGGTAGAGTAGGTAGAATTTGTATCCTTTCTTGGACCTTGGCCAGGGTACTAAAGTTGTCACTCTGCTAGCGAAGAGCGCCTGGGGATTCTTAATGACCAGACATGGTCACGACCTCTGTTTTGCAAGTAATCCAAAAAATAACACATCCAATATAACAGTGATCCTTACTACCAAGCAAAAGCACCGATGGAGGAAAAACTGCCATTAGAAACTTATTGCTAGCTGCAGCATAGCTTAGGGGGAAAAAAAATCTTGGAAGATTTGTGCCTCAACCTTTATGCATCATTGCCACAAGGTTCAGTGTCAATTCAAATTGCCAATGCTGTTGACCCCACTTCTGTGAAGCATTTAAGCACATGCTTAGCTTTCAATTAGTAAAGCAGTCAGAAAAAGTCATAACACTTTGCAAGCCTTCCCTTCCTGCCTTTGTATTTACCTAAGGAACCACCAATCTGTGGCCTCACGTTTGTTTTAAGGGGGCGGAAATACCTCGAGGCTGTGATTGTGCTGTGCACTGATGAAAAGCAGCTTAATGTAATTTTCCCATCCAGTCATGTCCATTCAGTCAAATAACCCTCCCAGCACCTAGTAGGACAGCAATGGATGCTGTCTCTGGCTGGGAGCCATTTTCCAAAGGCTTAACCTGGAACAAGCTGTGGGTACCTCTGATCCCCCTATATTTGCTCCTTCACTGTAAAGTGTCCCTCTTCTATTTACCATGCACCTTTCCAACATGACAGTGTTGCAGTAAATGTAGCTACATCTGGCGTCTAGGGAACAAAGCCCCAAAGAGGACTTTTTCACCAACTACTTGGACATTAGAAGGTGTCATGTTCTCCTGTGAAAGACTGTTTGGTGACAGATCTGTGTGTCCCTATTACTTCAAGTTTGAGTTTACTTCATTTTCTTCCAAAGCAGACAGTACAGGAGAGAAAACTAAAAAAGAATGAAAAAGGCAGTTGTGCATTTATTTTGTAGCTCCTAATATGAAGATCATTTGGCAGTTTTATGGTCTGCTTCAGCTTAAATTCTTGGGGGACTTATCTCCTGAAAGTTCATAGAATTGGATCACAGGAATATATTTTCATTCTCATTAAGAAGACATAACAATATTTTGAGTTAAAATGGATAGGGCTGTAGACATAGCACTGTCAAGAAGAGCGTTTAACTACAGAATTTGCTTCTCTCCTTCCTACATCAGAGCTCATTCTGCTGCCTGTCAAGGCAGGGTAATCACTGACACTTTTGATGGATGAACTGAGAAAGAAATATTTAGAGGTATTCATACTGTTTTTATTTGCATCCCTCCATTCACCACTATCCTTCCTTCATCCATCCCACATAACATGCCTGTCGTCTTTTATACATTAATTCTGAATTCAAATTCTTCCCTCTTCATTTTTCCTATAATTTTGTGGTCTTTGAAGATAATGACCACATCTGTTCTTTAGTTATCAAATGTGTTTCCTATTTTAATGATTTCCTTTGTCTTTTTAAATATCACCTTCAGTAGATCGAAAGTTTGTTTGCACTGATATTTTTCTCATCCCTAGTTTTCCAACTGTGGCTTCATTCTGGAGAGTGTTTTGCTCATTCTGCCTCTCAGGGACTTTCATCTCCTTCTGTCAGTCACTGTTATACAATTGCAGTTTGCCCGAGACAAAGAAAAACCCACAGTGTCTTTAAACTTATCTACTTCTGCTACTTTTGTCCTTTTGATTATCTCAGGAGACTAATGGAATAAAAGACCGTTCATTCTGCCCACTTACAGACTCCACTCTCTGGATTTTTTTTTAAGCAACTGGGAAATTGAATATACTAAGGAACTGTTCCTGTTTTTAATAAAATCTACTGATTATATAAGAATACTCCAATAGTGCCGTATCACTTAAATGCCCAAGAACAGAGCAAAGCACAGTGAATTGGGGCTCTGAAATTTCTTTCCGTTTCTTTCAATTACTGTGGGATTCTGGATGATTCCTTTTGCAACCACGTATGTAGGCAGGGCTGGTCCAAGTCCTTGTGCCCTGAGTTTCCTTACCCAGAGTGAGCTGCTGTGCCTTTCTGGGCTGAAAGCCTTGGTTTCCTTCTCATGGTCATCAGCTCGAGAGGAACAGCTGAGGTAAGGTCAGTTGTTCGATATCAAATATCAAAACTTTCCATAATTTAGGATAATTGTTTCTCTTACCTTCCTCTCCCATAGCCATTCTCTTGTGTGATGCTAGGGTAAGTGACCTACAACAGAAAACATGCATCCTTTTCTGCTCATACTTAGAGCTGGGAGCTGATGCATCAAGCCAGCCCATGATAAGGTCTGAGATCAGGATTTGCATGTGACTTACTTGTCTGATACTCTATTGCTAGTCAGACACCCACTTCCAGGTATTGAAATCCCTAAACTGGTCCCCTAGATTTCATTTTTCACATTGGCCTAATCCAGAAGATTAGGGAAGAGGTGCTTGTTGACTTCTGTGGGATGTGGATCTCACTCTACCTTAAGCTATTTTTTAGTCCGTAAAATAAAAAACCACCAAGTCTCCTTGCATGATGCATTCATAGAGACCTTATATTTCTAGCATGCTATATGAACTCATCGTGCCGTTTGGACTGCTCTGCATGCAGTTGTCATTTATGAGTATAAACTATGAAAATCCCTCAGCTCATTTCTGAAATTCAAACCTAAATGTATGCTCTGCAAAGCCCTGCTCAGAGGACAATTGCCTGTCATCTGTTTTTCAAGCATTCTTTTAAGAGAATTTCAGCCAGCCAACACATTGTTCTGCCATGCAGAAGCTGATATGCAGAAAAAATATTTGTGCATGTTAAAAAATTAGAATAAAGGCTTACATGTCCCTTCACTACAGTTTCATTTTGTATTCTCTGTAATAGCACATATCATAATAAATTCATGATGTAGTCCTGTGAATGTCATTGTAATTTAGCATTAGTTAAGCACTGGTTAATAGACGCTTACCCTGTTGTTGTGCCACATATAATGCATAAAGTTGTTGAATGAATGCTTACTCCAAAAATTTACTGACCTCTGAAAGCCTGGTTTATACTTGCATAGTTACCATCAGTATTGTTAGTCATACCAGTCAAATTTAACTGCTTCCAGACATTTTTCCTGGGATGGATGGGAATGGAATTTAGCTCTTATTTTTTAGGTTATTAAGGGTATTTGACGCTCCTCCCTCTTTCTTTTTTCTCCAGACTGGTGTTGCCCAGAAATACCTTGCAACACCTCAACATATCAAACAGCATACCAAACTGCAGGAATATGGTTCTTCTGGGACTGCTAGATTAAATGCCAATTGAGTAATGCCACAGTGATGCCACCTTGTAGGAACTCTTCTTGGCCTCAACTACTGTGATTAATCATTTCACCCATCTTTCTTTTCTACATCACTGCCACTGGTAAGATATTTTCCGGCAGTTTGTTCCCTGGTCTCTCCCATCTGCTACTCTCCCCTAGGCAGAAGTGGGAGATGGACACAATCAGGAGTGACTGAAGCTCTCATTTGAGCTTTGAGTTTTCTAAGGTTTCAGTCTCAAATGCTGAAGTTCAGTAACCTCTGTCTCTCTCTTTCCACAGCAGAAAGTCATATTTCTTTTCAGAGAAAGCCAAAATGTGTCATCATCAAGAGCCATAGCAATTATTGAACTAAAGGCTGCAGTCTAGCATGTTACTTGCCAGGAAAATAGCTCACTTAACATTACTTGTAGACAATGTTCATTACAAGATAGTTAAAATTACTAAGAAAAAGAAAGAAAAAAATGCTTCCCATATTTCTTAGACTGTTTCTATTTAGTTCAGGAAATCCCTCATTCTTTTTTCTCATGACTCTAATTTCATCTCCACTGCATCATTCAGTAAATGGACATTATTAGGTCACAGAAAAGTAAAAATATAAAATAGATTACATTTATGGTTTCAATGAAATAATATTTCTCTCTTAAATTAATGCATGCTTCTGATCTCCATCTACTTGTATGGTGTTCCTAAAATCAAAACTGTGTCTTTCTATGAATCCCCACACATCAACCCAACTTGAGACAAGAGCTTGGTTGAATACCGCAGTTACTGGGTGCAACTCTGGCCCATGTTCTATGGTCTATATTCAGTGGTTTGATAATTGCAAAACTTTACATGTTTCACATTTATGAAAGGGTCCTTTTGCAATGAGAATGAAACATGCCAAGTGGGATAAATATTTCCTACCTGCATTTGCAGTCCATATTCAGGAAGCTCTGGCCAAAGTCTGAGCAATTTTTTTTTTTTTAATGATATTTTCACTAAATAGTCAGGCACTCTGATGGGACTCGGCTTACTGAGGGCCTTTATAGCCTTCAACAAAATCTGATTTTTTTGTTTTGCCTCAATAGTGACAATCAGTGGCAGCATGCAACATAATTGAGGCAACATAACAACTGAATCAACAGATAACACATTTCCTTGTGAGTTGTTTGCTTGGTTTTGAGTTACTTTTGTGAATATAAACAGCACATATCTGTGTGACAGAGATATCCTAAGTTTCCGTGTCCTACCCTCGTGAATGTACAGAACTAAACCTGCAGAAACTCAGGGTCAGTTTGAAAGGGGAGATAAGAGAACGTTACAAAGTCCTTTGCACAGTAATGGCTACATTTTTGCCGCTTTCCAACACATAAAAATAAATACTCTCATCTTTTTACTACTATCTTGAAAATGAATCATCTACACTATCCTGGTTTTGCAGAACATCACTCTTTTGAACCTCTGCTGTTATGTGGATGCACATACACATTTGTACACAAGCCCATTGCAAAATTTTGAGTCAAGGTCCCGCCGCACACATACATGATATTAGAGCTATTACTGGTCCTTCCTATCCCGCAAACTTTATTCCACGCAGAGAAAAATATGACTCCTCTGTTCAGTATTTCATTTGCTTATTTTTCTTTCCTACCGGACTAGCTTCAAAATGTTCCAATTTACAATTTTCAGAATCTTCTCCTGTATTCTCCTGAATTTCTCAAGTAAGAGACACTGAAACATATTGTCTTCCTCAACGCTATTCACAACAGACGCTTTGTTCAGGACATCAGTACTCTACTGTGTATCCTACTGTTCCCTAGAAAAAATGTATCCAGTCTAATCTAATCTAACCTAATGTGCTCTCATCTAATCTAACTGCTGTAGAAAAGATATTACTCCTTGTGCCAGAAAAGTGGTTCTTTTGGTTACTGGAATCTAGGAAGAAGTTCAATCCTTTTGTGCTGCCAGCCTACCAAAAAAAAAACTTACTCCTTCCTTCACTAAAAAAAATGATGAATAAATACACAATTAAACTTTAATTAATAAAATTAAGAATAAGAATATCAAATTTTAATTATAGGAATACTAGGTAACACAATAAAAAGTTAATATAGTCGCAATAAGTTATTAATGAAAATTAATTACTATAACTAGCAGATGAAGTTTCTGCACTGAGGAAGAGGTTTACTGCAGATTAATATGGAAGACATTTGATGCTGTACATTTAGGTACAGCAGTTTTAAATTAGAATGTGGCCCAAAAGGTCTTTTCAAAAGTGGATAAAAATCCACATCAGCCTGTACCGATGTACGACAATCTTTTGCGCAGAATTGGATTCAAGTTGATAGAAATATCAGCCATGCTACTTTCCTGCAGATAATATGCACTCTTAGAGAAAAAAATAATCTGGTGAGCAGAGATAACTGTTAATGAACTTCATCAAAGGACAAAACTTACAGTAGTCTGTCTGTTATTGCCACAGCATTACTGTGAAGGGAAACAAAAGTTAAAAGCCCAAGAAAACAAAAAAACTTGTGATTTAATTTGTAAGATCTACAGATAACCTTTTAATTTCTTCTCTTTTATTTTTTTTAATTCTATAAGTATAAAAAGAATTTGAGATTCAAGAATTCAAGACCTAGTAGATTTGACTCCCTACTCATATGCACCAGTGTAAATGTTTTAAGGCCTGAAAGTCTGTAGTAATCTAGTCTAACCTTTTCAGTAATGCAAACCATGGAACCTCATCATGCACCACAAGTCCAATAGCTCCTGGATGGACACCTCCACCACGATGACCACAACAAGCATTGGCAAACCCAATTCATGTTAATCTTCTGGCATGGCTGATAGGTTAAGAAACGTGAAGCTTATCTCAAAATGTTCAGGATCTATATCCTCATAATTTTGTACTGCTCTCCAAGTTGGAAAAGGCTCTTCAGAAGTCATTTAAGATGAAAAAGGTTTCTTCTCTTGCATGGTTTACCTGCTTCATTCTACTGAAGCTGGTAAACAGCTGCTAACATTTTTAGTGCTTTCTAAGATATACCACTCACCTCTTCAGATCTATTTTTAGTGTGTTAGTTTAGTTCTAACTCCCTGTGCTAATGTTATGCTGTAATCTATCTGGTTATGAGTACAATTTATTTTACCTTCAGGGCCATTTGGTTTTCTTGAAACTTATGGGACTTTCACCATCTCCAAGTGTGTAAATAGCTCAGCCTTGTCCTTCACCTATGGCTAAACAGAAAAGTGAATTCCTGTCACAAACTTAGTGTTCAAGAACCAGAGTGTGAGTATTGCTCACAATTTTGAGTCCCTGAATTTCATAAAATAAAAATCTCCTCTGAGGCAATTTCAAGAAACCATATATTAATCCCATTTTTAGATTCTTCAGAGCAAACTTTCCCCAGAGCACGTCTCGGTTATATTTCTCATGAAGTTAGACTTTAAATCACTACAAATTCTGGTTTTATAATTACTAAAATAACAGCCTGGTATTATTGCTTTCATCTGTCCACTGTGGACATAAACATGGAATAATCATAGCCACATTTCTTTTTCTTTCTCCAACACTTCATTTTTATTCTTGATCTGTCCCATGTAAAGGGAGAAATTTGCTCTTGGTGTGAAAGCATATGGCCCTTGGAAGAGAAAGAAAACAGCACAATGTGGGTCTAATTCATCTAGAAAAAAAATGAGCAAGACTTTATAAAAAAATCTAACACTTTAACATTTTAAGCACTGATAATACAACATTATATAAAACTTGTGGGATGCTTCAATCTAATTCCAATTTAAAATCCGTATTAATTGCATAGTTAGTCTCTTAAAAGCACAACAGTTTTCACAAACCTCCAAATCCTAGGTAATTAGGGATTTCAATCATGACAGTGTTCTTATTCTAATGGCAATTTTGGCAAATAGCAGGTAATTATAGCTCACTGAGGAACTACATTCTCATTTGAGACTTGCCATCACCAGCCTAATTGCTTTCCAGTGAAACAATAGCATTTTTGTTCAACTACCATCTTTTGTTATTCTGCATTTGGGACTGAATCCGGCAAAATTTGACTTACTTCTCTGCTCCATTCCACACAAAAGCTTTTCATGGTAGTATAAAACACTAGCACTTAGATTTTTTTCTTGCATTCACACAGAGAAAAAAAAATTGACACGAGTACACCAGGTCGTGTTTCCTTGAGTTAAAACAATATGAAAGCCTCATAGAGTATGTGGAAGGACTAAAGAAAGAGTCACAGGACCTGTTCTTGCAGTATTTATCATCCAAGTGCTTTTGTACTCATGTTCGCTCCATAGTCTCACCTGTGTGTGCACACACATTTTCAAAGAATCAGAACATATTCACTCATATTATAAGTATTCACATACTCTTACTATTCAGTAACCCCAGGCAGGATTGACAACTCTGTGACCAAAACATAATATAAGACTGAGGTCTCACGTTCTGTTTAGATGAGACAAGAGGAGAATAAACACAGCCCTGCAAGGGGCTATTGGGAGCCAGCCTGATGTGGACCCTCCTTCTTCCCAGTCTTTGGTGGCAACCAGTACCTGGTTTCCAAATTTATTACTGGTTCAAAACATACAAGCTGCCATTTGTTCATCATATTTCAATGACTCCTCACCTTCCTTTGGAGTAATACAGATACTGTTCTAAATAAATAAACAAGGTATCTATGCTTGATGGAGCTTAATGGTATACAACATTGCTGTGAAGTCAATAAGCTATCTTTAGTTTTCCTAATTTGTTCTTTTTATCTCTTTCCAAGAGCACATATTTAGGAAGATTTATATTAGCAATTTTAATTGGGAAGAGTTTGTCAAAGTAGCTGTGGCCTGAACAGGTAAATATTTTTGATTTTAAGGTAGATTGTCTTCCATTAATCTAGGCAGGTGAGAAAGAAACTGTACTGTAAGTGCATATTCTTATAATGCCCTTCACTATGCCTGTGCACACTGCTGTGGACACAATATTTTGGACAGGATAGAGTTTTCTAAGTAACTAATTTCTTAATCTGAGCACTTTGAAGCTTTTCTTTGTTAGAGTAGCCAAGCATGAGGTCAAAAAAGCAAAAAATAACATTTGGGCCTGCAATTTGAAGAAGCAACCATAAAGTCTCTTAGACAGCTATGGATGAACCAAGGCTTTTCTACAAGCTATTACACAGAGGTGGCCCACCAGCCTTTCGTCTCAGCTAGGATGAACATCTGCCTTTCCCCACGTGAGTCCTCAAAGCAGCTTTGCCATCCTTGAATGGAGGAGGTAAATCCGCCTGTAAGAAAGGCTGGGGAGCATCCCTGGAGCAGCCCACAATGTCTTGCTCTGAGGCCCCAGCTGAGCAGAGGAGGCAATGACAAAAATAGCACATTCCTCCAGTCAGATGGGGGCCAGACATCCCTCTGCTTCCCTGGGCTGCCACGTGGGCCTTGGATTAGATGTGCTCAGTCAACGTGGTCTACACCCACAGTCTGCACTGCAGGATCAAGCCAGATGAGGAAATTGCTGCCTAGTATGAACTCAGCATGAGTCTCCTGGCAAGTACAGAAACCAGGTGGGTGGAGGACCACTGGGACCAGGAGCCTGGGGACAGGCTACCTCTACGGGATGCAGGAGGCCCTGGGGGATAGGGACAGCTTCATGCAACAAGTGAGGAGAACTGGATGGGGAATGACCAAGGAGAGAGGGCAGGACAGGAGTAATGATACCTCCATGAAGTGAGGAAATGGAGGAGCAGATGCTCTGGGAACTGGAGCATAAAAAGCAGGACTTTTGCCAGGACAGTCTTCCATTCCAGGACGCTTTCTCTCCTAAGTATCCCTAAGGATGCTTTCTGAGCCCATCAAAGGGAGAGATAATCTCCCCACCTAAACTTGGAAGAGCATTATTTAACTGATCCAAATCATTTTCAGCAATCATATTTTATTACTCCAATATTTCAAAAATATATTATTTGCTACAGTCCTATTCTCAGTGATGAGGAGTGAAATATATTTTGCATTGCAAATTCTCTAGTGCGCTCTTCTCTAGCATCCTTGGCCTGATACACTGCTGTTTTAACTGAGATTGCTCTTGATTTCCACAGAACAAAACCTGGCCCCAGAGTTTTATGGAGCTGTTAATAACTTATACCTTGCTCAGCTCATTAGAATGAAATGGCCTGGGACTGCAACTCTCTAATGGCATCATATGCTCTGGATTTAATTTAACTTCAAAAAGTAAATAGCCTGTTTTGTTTTGACGTCAAAATAGTTCTGATGCTAAAGCTGTTGGTATCTGAGGGACTTGGCCAGAGAAGCCCAGTTACTGTCAACATGCCCATTATTAAGGCCAAGTTTTTAAACTACTTTCCAGAAATATATGATAAACTACCCTCTTTCTCATATACATAATTCTTAACATTCACATTGCTGGTACAGTGCCAGAGCTGCTGTGCTTGATGTACTTGTTAGGACCCAAGTTTGGCTTCATTAAAATCAATGGGATCCATTTTATTGGGCCCACTGTATTCCAGCAGTAGCAACAAGAAGCTGGGATGCCATGGCTGTGTTAAACAGTGCAGTGCATGTACCTTACGTGGACATATGTCCTAGAGTTTGCTCAGGGGATCTTACAGAATGAGAGCACATGACTGTGGCAACAGTTTTCCTTGGAGCTCTAGCAAGCTGTGTTGTGTTTTTTTGTTAGAACTGATGTACCTTGAGAATGAAAATCTACCTTTACAGCCCCCAGCTAGACAACTTAATTCTTTAATGGAAGTCACAAGGGGGGACGGTTTGCTGTCGAAGCTCCCCGATCCTGTGTTGATGACAGTGTCGTATTGTGTGGCTCCCGCGGGGAGGGATGGCCATTGTTAAACGCTCCCTCTCACAGCACCTTGAACTCGGCTCTTCTCTACCATGGAGATGTTTCTGTCACACACAGTTCCCTTCATATCTGCCTTCTTCCAGGAGGGGATAGTGGCATATGTACTCTTTGGTAGAGCTGGTTCTAAAGCACTGTTTTCAGTAAGCACTCTAATAAAACAGGCATTTTCTGGGCAGTGAAATTGATGCAGATTTTTTCTACTTCCTGTCAAAAGATTATTTTTTTCTTTTCATTTTCCTAAAAATAATGAAAAGGGATAAGAATGACAAAAATGAGAAATAGCATTTTAAAATAGAACATTCTGATGGACATTTCCATTTTGATCAAAATTTTCTGCAACTAATTTTTAAAGCAGAAAAATGTGTTTTCCTTAAAAAATACTTCAATGAAAAGCAAAATAATTAACATATTATCTTTGAGATTTACTTTGTTGGCGGTAGGGAGGAGACAAGAAATTCAATCAGGTGAAAACAAGGATAGAGAAAACTGAGGAGGAAACTGAGCTGAGTACCAGGAAAAAACATATCTTTCAAACACCTTTACATCCTTGAGCATAAAGGTAGATAAGGAAAGGGAGATGCAAGAGCTGTCCCAAAGAGCCCATTTAAGTGCTTTCTGTATTGCTCATCAGAGGAATGAGGAAGGATTGGGGCTTGGGTCAGGACCAAGAGTGTGGTTTAAGTGCTTTTTCCCCCTAAGGAATAACTCTGGAAAAGAGAGATGAAAGAGAGGAGAAAACCAAACTGTGTCTCAACAGGGCGTTTGTAAATGATCCTTTTCCTTTTCCTCCTAAATTTCTTGTTTAGTGTATTAAGAGTGGAGGGGAGAAGTAACTTTGCAGCCATACAAGTTGCATAAAACAGCACATGGAAAAACTCTGGCATTTCTGCCTTCTTGTTTGCAATTATTAGAGATAAAAAGAAATGATGTGAGAATGAAAGGAAAATAACCACAGATAAATGAAGATATTTGTACCCTGAGTAGATTCCAGGCCAAATTCTGATCTCATTACCAAAATATATCATGTTACTCCACACCAGTGTCTCTCATAAGTTTAAATAGGGAGAGGCTGTGTCACTAAGAATAACATAATCTAGCCACCCTGCCACATTCACAATATATTTTGTGTCTACAGACACTCTCAGCACTGGCCTGCTTGACATCATGGTAGGAATGCCACTTATTAAAAGGCAGATTGAGAGAAATAGCATTGAAGGAACACTTAGATTTGAAGGATCTAGGCAATATTTGCCCTTCCTTAACCATAGCCATTCAACAGAATCTTGAGTTGGCAGTATTAGTTTTTAAAAACTCTAGGAAAAAATAGAATTTCCTTTTAAAAGAATAGAATCTTATCATCCAGAAAATACATTGTATATCTCCCATTCCATTGATCAAAATTTCATTTGTGATTTTGCTGCAAAGCTCTCTTAGCTAGAACACAAAACAGGAGACAGGCAGAAGAAAATAAAAATGCACTGTTTGGTTCTTTTTATACTTTCAAAGAAAGATAGGTATTAATGATGGTGTAAGATTTCTACTGATCACCAACACAAAATATTCTTCAAATCAAAATGGGCTCTCATTTTCATCTGGGTAGAGGTTAAAGATGAGACTAGAATTTATTTCTTATAGACATACATTTTTGGTTAAAAACATGTATATACTGACATGTATAACACTATCGTGTAGGTAAGGTAGGTCTATAGGGAGACAGTATTTTTTCTATATTACCATTTTTTAATAGCAATATAATTGGCAATCTGCACACACTAAGACTAAGGTTCTTCAACACTGATCTGAAGACAAGAAGATGCCAAGAGATGCATTTTCCAACAAGAGAATAAAATTTTGTGGAGATAAAAACTTTTCATGAAATTGCATTAATTTAATTAAATGGTTTATTTGAAGGCAGGAAGGGGAAGTTCATGCTTTAAAATTCTCAAACGAGACAGTTTCGTTCTTCATCTCAGAGGTGTGCAATACGAATGATACTATATTCCAACACTTTTAAAGTATAACTGAAAAGAAATGAAAAAGAAATTGAATGTTTAGATTTTGTTGAAATGAAACATTTCAGTTGAGACCAAATGATTTATTTTGTTTACACTGAAAATGTTGACATTTTCAAGTTCTCTTTGTAATCCGCATGAAGACAAACATCAAAATTGCCCAATGTCGTATGAAATTGAATTTCTGTCCTATTTCTTATTTTCTTGGAGGAAAGAAGGAGATATTAAGTGTGAGAGGAAAAATTAGTTTCCTTGTCCATTCAGTGCTATTATCTACATTTAAGAAAATATTCAGTTGCTTCCAGTAATGATGACAATTTATGATTAATTATAGCTGCAGTGTTGACATCTGTCTACTGAAAACTAAAATGAAACCATTATTTTACCAATAAGTAGTAATTCAATTAGGTTTGAATTCAGCATGGCAACTTACAAATAGAAACTTTAATATTTCAATACCTATCACAGAAGTTCATGCACTCTCTCTATTCCCCTTAAGATGCTAGTAAAATGAAGGATTTGCCTTCAGATTTTTGAAAGAAACTTGGCTTTCTGCTCTTTCCTAAAATCAGGCAATTTTCTTTTTTCGTCTCTTTCCAAATGGAAAAATGTCTGATCTCAAATCTCATTAGTTTTCAAGATTTTACCCTGGTATTGTGCTATTACACAATTTGAAATTAGGGAGGAATGCAAAATACCTACCTTACCTTCTCTTTGATTTTTCTTCACTTTTACATCTTTTAAAAATAGCTTGTGACTTAGGTTAGTATTGGCAGGACTACTGAAGTCCTGTCTGCCAGAAAAGAAAAACAAAATTGCTGATCTGGTGAGAAGTGGATGGATTATAAGAGGTACCTGACATAGAATAGATGTGAAAATGAAGAGAAAGAGGGTGAATCTCTGGTTGCAATTTTCAAGGATATATCCCATAGAACATGAGGATTTCCAGAAAAAGAGTTCTCCGTTACTTGCAGAAAATATTAAGGATTTCAGGAAATCAGGCATGTCCTTTACCTGTGTATGTGCAGGTATAATTTCACACTACCACACAATGATTTTCTGCCCTCTCCTGGTTGGCAAAAACTATTTCCCATTCCCTCTGTGTCTCCTGATGCTTTCATTGGCTAAAAGATTGGGTTCACACCATACCCAAATCCCTGATCACTCACATGACCCCGTGGCTTGCAGTAGGAAGGAGACTGTTTCCCAGAGAATTTCAGGGGAGAGAGAAGGAGCTAGCTGGAACCAAAATACCAAATTTTGGCTGTATGAAGACAAGTGGATCAAGTCAATAGCACTGCAAATTTGAGCTCATGCTCACAGGTTGTTTATGGAGCATTCTAGACAGAGCTTTTATTTTATTTTTTTCTCACATGGATACCTCTTTGGAAAAATGCAGTGATAATTTCCCAAATAGCAATATCCCTTCTCTACATGTTTTTATAGAAATAGGCACACAATTATATATGTGACAGGTAATAAAAGTTTGTCAATCTATAAAAATATGGTAGTTCAATTTGAAGAGCTGGTTCTGCAGATCTTTGCAGGTACTTGAACGTGTTAATCAAATCTCCTCTCAACCTTCTTTTCTCTAGACTAAACAGACCCAGCTCACATATAGTCTTTCCTCATACAATAAATCCTCGAGTCCCTTAATCATCTTTGTGGCTCTACCTGGACCCTCTCAAGAAGCTCCATGTCCCTCTTGTGCTGCAGAGCCCAGAACTGCACCCAGTACTCCAGGTGCGGCCTCACCAGAGCTGAGCAGAGGGGCAGGATCCCCTCCCTCGACCTGCTGGCAACGCTTCTCCTGATGCAGGCCAGGATCCCATTGGCCTTCTTGGCCATGAGGACACAATGCTGACTCACGGTTAACTTGTCAACCAGGACTCCCAAATCCCTCTCTGCAGAGCTGCTTTTCAGCAGGTCAACCTCTAGTCTGTACTGGTGTCTGGGGTTACTCCTCCCCAGATGCAGGACTCTGCACTTCTCCTTGTTGAACCTCACGAGGTTCCTCTCTGTCCAACTCTCCATCCTGTCTAGCTCTCTCTGAATGCCAGCACAGCAGTCCGGGGTGTTGACCACTCCACCCAGTTTGGTATCATCTGCAAACTTGCTGAGGGTGCACTCTGTGCCCTCGTCCAAGTCACTGATGAACAAGGTGAACAGCACTGGGCCCAGTACTGACCCCTGCGGGACACCATTGGCCACAGGCTTCCAACCAGACTCGGCCCCATTTATCACCACCCTCTGGGCTCTGCCTTTCAGCCAGTCCTCAGTCCACCTCACTATCCACTCATCCAGTCCACACTTTCTGAGCTTCCCTATGGGCATGTTATGGGAGACAGAAAGCCTTGCTGAAATCAAGGTAGACAACATCCATGGCTCTCCCAATGTCCATCCAGCATATCAACTTTTGGCTAAGAGAAGACTGGAAGAGTAGCAGCAATAATGTAAAGGTCCTTACACTTTGGGTTACCAGTGCCACCCAGGCTAAACTTTCCCTTTGCCAGCTGAATATTTCACAATGATTCAGAGCTGAGGCATTAGGGAGCAGCACTGAATGCACTGGGGATGTAGAAGCATTAAGGGTAAAAAGAGTGCAGTTAGTTCAAGGCCAGTTTTGCCTTGCAGGAGAGTGAGGGGAGCAGAGCATCTCCCAGCAGTGCTCCCTGCACATCAAGCAAGGATAAACTGACCCTCATCATGGGGCTGACCCTCTGGGAGCATATGACCCACCTCCATGGATTGTTTTCTCCCTGAACAGTTGACTGTTCCAGGATTCAGGAAATTACTAAAGCACAGAGGGATTTTTGCTCTTCTGTTTCCCCTAATTACATCCACCAAATACAAAGATCTGCCAACACACAGTGGCACTGTACTTGACAAGGGCTGTCTATGAGAGAAGGCAAGGGAAGGGCAATATCTGGTTCCTGAGGGTCCTGTTCCATTGCAGTACGGTCTGTGACAAGAATGGCCGTCTTAAAACCAGAAATTACCCTTTACTTCTGTTATTAAATCAGTTTAAGGCTCAGCCCACTCCTTATTATAGGGGTCCCTTATTTAAGAGCAAACCATGGAAAGCCAGGAATTGGATGTGAGAGTGAGTGAAAAATAGTTATGCCAAAACCAACAAGTTGCTCTTGCTTGATGGGTGTCACCAGAACATCATGCGCTGTGCAAATTTCTCAGCTTGCGAATAGACATATTTGGGCTGACAGTTGAAAGTGGGCTGCAGATTCCACTTAAAACATGTTTTTCATGCTGAGTAATGAGGGCAAAACACAAACCAATTCTGGCAGCTAAACTACACACTTAAACCTTTCATAGTGTTGTCAAACACTATAATCCTTCAAAAATCTGAGTTTGAATAGCCTCAATATTTTATTTAGTGAATTTTAAATCCTATAATTACCATAATTAAGACACTCCTTTTGGATCATGTTAGTGTGCTGCTCAAAGAGAGAAAGCTGTAGGCAATTTTCACTGAAGATTTTTCTGAATGTGAATGTTATGTACAACTCATTTTGAATTCTTCGTGATGTCATTTGGAGGAGTAGTTTTTTTACATATATCTGGCAACTTTGATGAGGAAAGTCTACAACAGCTTCTGAGGAAAGACTTAGACAGAAAGGGCCTGATTATCTCCACACCTGACTTTTCCCATGCTGGAGCACACCTAAGATACATGTTTCTGCTTCATGTTTGACAAAGCAGGGTAAATGGAGAGAAACCAAGGCATTTGGCATACTTTGAGAACTGAAAGCAAATGTTAGCATGAGGTCTGCGTTGGCTGCTGGGAATTGGATTCACATTGATAACTACTGGTCTTAAAAGCTTCTAAATTAAATCTAAGGTCAGGCAAAAATCTACAGGAGCAAAAAGGGAAGGAGCTTTAGAAGATACCTTACCATTTGCTCTTCCACTCTCCACCACATGCTATCCCACTGAAGCAGCTGTAGCAACTTGAGTTCCCACCAAGCCCCATGCTGTGGCTGCAGCAAGGGAACAGGAGCACATTAGGCAGCATAGAACAGCCCTGAAGTCTCCAGATTCACAACCTGCTCCATGGTCCTTGGCAGAAATATTCCATAGGAGTGTTTCAGTAATCCTCCAGCTACGTAAGCCCAGCTGAAAGCAGGGACTCTGAACTTGGGGTCAGTTCAGAGCCAAAGTGAATGGTGGCTCATTACCATTTAGGGACATTGCCTATGTAAATTTCAACAACCCACCGACTACGTAAGTACAACCTTCACACACACCTTGGCCACTGTCCAGACTATTCCAAAAGAAGGATAACGTGATAAAAATGCACTGAATAAAGGTTCTGCATGAGGGAGTTCAGGAAAAAGCGATGCTGCAAGACTAATTGAAGTTGCCTTTGGAGAACAATAACCTCTGTAGAAACAGGTATTGCCATGTCAAAGAATAGAAAAGTAGAGTTACTTGAAGCTTTGTAGCTATGGCACTTTTCATTTAGCAATTTAAAAGGTTTCACAGCGAGAATATCAACATCTGAGAGATTCTGCTTCACACCTATGTCTGCAATTCTAAGTGCTATCAAAGGTATTTCTGAGGAGAGCATATAGGACAAGATGCTCATTTATCCTAATAAATGTAACTACCTATTCCCCCTGTAAATTAATACCAGCGAAAGTATAACAAAGTTATTAGAAGGATTAAATTTAAGTGGGTACAATTTGTGAAACAAGCATGTTATGCAGGAAAAGGTATAATATTTCTGCAGATATATCTACAGCACCCAGATGGTATTTGTAGTTTATGAAAAAAGTTTTTGTCATGGCTAGTAGCTGAAGGCAATATCTCAGGTGAGTAGGAGAAAAGCTCTTTAGTGGCTTACCAGGTGGACTTACATTTACCTGATGTATTTCCAGCATCTTGAAGAGCTACATACAAGATGAGTTGTGATTTTGGCCTATTCTCCACCTGGTGACTTCCTGATTAAACACAACATTCTTTAGTACTTTAACCTGGGGTGAAGATTATAGATGAAGCCTAAGACCCAAATCTCATGAAGAAAAATCCTCTAAGTCCTGAAGTATTTCTGACAGTTCAAACTTGATTTATTCTCAAGTCCTAACTGTTGAACTGTACATTTTGATTTTGACTTTACAAAAGAAAAAATGTAGGAATAAAAATTTAAAGATGGCACTTATATCCATTTGAGAAAGAGCCTTGGGACCATGTTTTTGGAAGATATTTTGACAACTGAAGATAAGGATACCCAGCAAGTAGGGCAGAGAATATTGTATAGGCAAGGAAGGTACCTCAATCTCACAAGGAAGAGTTTTTTAATGCTCTTTTGTAATATACAGTTATTGGTCATCCTAGGCAACCAAACTTGAGCGATCTGTCCCCTGGCATAATACATGCAGAAGTATATTTTTGAGTTGAGCTTTAAATGGAAATACTGGCATCTAATTGAATTAAGTGAATACATTCACAGCTCAGGACAAACATAAGATGAATTTTTGGATTTACCTGCTTGACCCCTTCCACTTGTAGAACTAAATTTAGTCAACAAGAAAGACAATCGAGACTATCACCCAATGAAAACTGGTACACACTTATTGATTTAAGTGAAGATGATAATTAACCACATGAGCCTCTGACATGAAATGGATGAAAGATATTTTCATTTATCCCAAATTAGTATTTTAAAATCATCTAACAATTTCATTCCCCTTTGATTTTGTTGAAAAATATATTTTGCATGTAAGTAAAATAATATACTTCAGGGCATGTTTCCTGAAATATATTCTACTTCTCAGGTGCTGGAGGCATGCCCTGGAGAGAACTATTTCCTACTTAGTGTGTGTCAGACCACATTTGACACAGTTCACTACACTGAGACAAAATTTATCCTTCTGATAGAAAGCAAAATCTTCAGCTAGGCAAATAGGCCCTGCACAAAACTTAGATAGCTGTTCAGAATGAAAAATAGTAATTTTTGAAACACTGTTATGATTCACACTCCAGAGTTTGTGTTTGTGGCATCTGCAGTAGTATGAGGATCTCTTTTAAAAGACCAGAAAGAAGCAAATAACTATATTAACTCCAGGCCTGCTACAGAGGTATTGATCACTTGCAGTGTGCAGCACAGACAACAGGAACTTCACACTGCACATTAGTTTAAAAAAATAAATATCTCTTTAGTTAAAAAAATATGCTGTTGAAAAGCAACTGTCAGAAAAATATCTTATCTTAAAACAAAATAGGCCAAATGAATTTGGACATAGGTAGCTTTGGATTCCCACCTACAAATGAAATAGCTATACCATTACCAGCAATTAGAAAATAATAGCAATATCATACTAAAAGTAAATAGCACTGAAATAGAGTTTAACATAAGTATTCCCAGAGTACATTCTTAAATTTAAACATAAATCCTCTGCCATATTTAAGGAAAATAGAACCACTGGACATACTGTTACTACAGAAGAGGTCAAAGACAAAAAAGGTCACATTTTGGAGGATATAACACAGGTCATTTGATTCTACAGAGTTACCCAATTACTTTCATTAGGCTGAAAAAAAAAAAAAAAAAAAAGATCTTTTTAGAACAGATCTCAGTTTCAATACGCAGAGCTATGGACTTTTTCTGCCATAATCATGATCTGTTAAAATTACTGTCCAAAAATGTACCTTATTTCTGGTTTGGATGTTTCTGCTTCAAATTCTTGCTATCAAAGAAGAAAAATCCTTCAGTATATGACAATGCCTATTTGCGCAGCTTCTTATAAGCTGCAGCCAAATTTCTTCTACGTTTTTGACAAAAATTTCTAAGATTTCATTGTAACACCTTTTTTTTTCAGATCTAGTATAATTTTTGTGCGCTTTTTTTTTACACGAACTTTTCTTCATATCTTCATTAAAATGGAACAGGGCATTCACACCAGGATTACTCTTGCTAGAGTCATACAGAGAAGCCCTCTTCTCACCTCTCCTCGGAACATCTCTGGTCTTTATCACTTGATTCAGATTGACTTCGCCCTGTAATTTCAATAGTGATGGTTTTAGAGAACAACCTCCTATCCTATCTTTTATTCCAGCTCCTAGTTTTTAATTTAGCTTTATTCAAATGTCTTTTGTGTGCATCTGTTTACTAAGCAATCTAAGAGAAGTTTTAAGAACACGTTACTCTAATTCATTTCTTATCTATTCCATCAATCTTTCCATCATTCCCAAATTATTTCAACAATCATACCATATTCGTATTTATCCTGACAAAAACTTGAAGTGCATTGAAGTTGATTCCAGTCTTTGAAGAGTCAAACTAGTCATTCCGCCTTTTTAATTGATATCTACTTTGGTGATCTGAGAGTTCAAAATCTATTTAGTTCAGAGTTTATCATTTCTACAGGCTATGTGGTCTTTAATCACACCATCATGTTTTATTAAATCAAAAAAAAGTCAGAGCATACTTGGTTTAACAGAGGATGATTGCACATATACATATAAACCTGACAAAATGGTACGTGTCTCAGGAATTATGTTTTCTTAAAACAGTATTGACTAAAAATAATTATACTCCTTCTCTCTATTCATTCGTTGATTACATTTTGCATAAGCATTTTCACTATTTTCCCTGAGATTAATATTAGACTACATACCAAACAGTAATTAAGATTCTCTACTTGAATTTTTCGAAAAATGGCTCTCAAAGAACATTTCCAGCTTTCTGCATTTGCCAAAATATTTCAAGATTCATTAAAAATGTCCACCACTCTAGTTTCTTCAGTCAGATCTTCAGATTCCTTTGGGTGAAATTTGCTATTTGCAATTGTGCAAATTAATATTTATTTGTGTTTTGAATTTATGTTTTTGTGTTGCTCTCTTTCTCACATGTTTTGTTTTGTGTGCAAGCACCCAACAGCAACGACTCAACCTTTGGGCGTGTTTGTGCATCACCCAGCAACCTGGGCGCTGTTGCTAGCTAACGCCTCCAGATGCTCCGCTAATATTAACACTTATTGTCACCTAAGCAGAGAATGGGAGTGTGCAATAGGACTGTTTATTATTCTGTTTCAATAGACTTCAGAGCCAAAGAGAATGACCTTACATAAGGATATTACAGGAAATACCTGTGCAGATAACAAGTAGACACTGGCTTATGAAATAATAATAATAATAATAATAATAATAATAATAATAATAATAATAATAATAATAATAAAGTAGCTGATTGGGTTTAGGGCATAAAATTGGGGGAAAAAGGGACATAGGATTTTTTTCCCATTAAAAAGGTTCTTTTGGATATTATACTTGAACTGGTCAGGTCTAATAGGCCTACTATCTTGATTATCAGCTTTTCACATCTTCCAAATGCTATGTTTCATATCCGTCAAGGCTTTATTCCCACAGCAAAAACTTTTCTGTGTAGTTTTTAATAACAAAATATATCCAACCCTTAACTAATTAAACTGACTGTCCAAATTAGACTGCAGTACCTATGAATATTTTTTTTGTTGGTTTTACTTTCGGTTTCTTGAAATTGTTACTAACCCTTCATAGCATATGTTGTTGAAGTAGCACAGCCAGGAAGAAGGAGAAAAGATCAGGATCTGCGCAGATTACAGTACGTGCAGTAATATTCCTCAGCTGCATGTACAGAGGTCTGTGTTATCTCCTTCTGCTGGTTATGGGGCCCCTAAAATACAAAGAAATTATTAAATTACCCCTATTGTGTTATTTTCACTCTGACCTTCCTGTAAACAGACTTTTCAAAGATTATCATGGAAGCAATTAAAACTCAAATTATTTTCTGTGAGCCTGACAGAGCCTACTGCAACCCCAAGGCATATCTCAGATAAGGTGAGCCATAAAAATACAATTCCTTTCCAGAAGATGCTTCTGTCTTCATATGTTTCTTGCACAAAGGGGACTTCCAGGACTGGACAGGATAAAATAACAGCATTACCATCTCCTGGTAGAGTCATGCAAAATACATCATGACTTCATTCCCCCTTTGGTCTTGCTCCTAACTGCCTAGCACTCCTCATCGTATTTTTCCATGATCTTTTTCTTTCTGCCTCAGCATCTGTTTATGCCGGTGTAACTCAGACGTTTTGCACCAGTCCTAGCCTGCACCAATGCAAAGAAATTCCTAGGTTATCTTGGCCAGTGAATGCTTACTTGGCCAGTCTAAAATTCTTACACTGAGGGTTTTGTCTGCTATGTCTAGCACCTAAGAGAAGGGAGAAACTGTCCTCCTTCTTAAAAGTACAATTAAGGCACTGATCAAACAAAGCACTTAGGCACAACCTTAACTGTAAACAAATCAATAGGACTTCTCATTTGTTCACATGCTTACAATTAAGCTTATTCCTTAATGCTTCCCTGGATGGGAGCCAGAAGCCAGCAGTAAATTGAGTTGAGATCCCAGAAATTACATTCCTTTTACCTTTGTATTAGCTGACAACATATCCTCTGGTGCAGGGAAATCCAAACGCTTTTAATCACATCGCTTTTATTTCCATTTCTATAGTTATGATATCTCACCTTTATATTAAAAAATTAAAAAGAAGAGAGAAATCTAAAAGAAGTGACTGCTTGGCACCTTTACTGCAAATAAAATAAAATAAAATCCTTACCACTGAACATGGTGGGTCAGCTCTCAGGTTGCATTACATCAAACAAAAGCTCTTTAAAGGAAGATCTCAACAACACAGAGGTCTTAACAACTAGAACAGAACAGGGGAGATAAGAGGTCAAGTACTTGTACTGGTAACGAGTCAGGATAAGAATAAATGAGTAGATGTACATGATAGAATCCTATAAAATAAACCTATTTTCTTTATCATAATATATAAAAACCTTCCAGGATCATATTAAGCAATTTGAATAATATATTTCACAAGTCCTCCCAACTCCTCCTCATTTTCTCTACAAATTAAAAAAAAAACAGCTACTTTAATGTGTGATTTGGTAGCCTTCACTACCTTTACTACAGGCTACTATTAGCCTTCACTACACTGCATCATATTTCCAGCAGAAAAACAAATGTGGTAGTGCCAAGCAGCCCCATGCAGTGACAAAAGCTTATTCCTGTTCTCAGAGTGAGTTTTTGCCACAGTAATGCCAATCTTTCCTGCCTCAGATTCCTCCTCTACATCCCATTTTGGAACCAAAGCAGGTCAAATGCTGGCAGAGGTTTCCACAATCCCAGCTTTTATAAGGTAAACTTACAAAAAAGTCTTTCTGGCTGGGACTTTACAAGCCAGAGCAGAAGGACATATCCGGAAAGACCTAAGTGGTTCTGAATTTGTGTTAGATAAACACAATTAAAGAAGTGGTCTGGGGATATCGATTGCAACTGTCTTCAACTGAATTGTCAGCTCTGTCCCAGTCTAGAGAAGAAGGTCTATAAAGAAGAGCTGTAGTCTTCAACAGAAACTTTTTTTTTTTAATGATAGAGTTTAAGATTTTATTTCAATTATTTTTTTCCAGAATTGGAGCATAGGCATAGGAGAATAAACTTAAGGACATAGGCAGAAGTATATTCACAGATATATTTGGAAATATCTTGGACATTACTATTTTTTCGGTTTTGTTATTCCTCCTACAGCTGAGAGCTTTTTCTTAGGGATATCTCTCCTAGTTGTCCACATTTTCTGCCCTATAAATAGATGTTAATGCCATCTTCCTTTACTGATATTCCAACTGTTTTTTGTTCTCATTCTGCTTTAGGTATGTCTAGATGAGTTTTACTTAGCTTACTTATACCAACATGCAGAAAGTTATAGTCAAAAGTTTTACTAACTAAGGATAGAAAAGAAGCACTAGGTGTCATATGTTAATTAAAATATACAATTGAGATGAGGGGTGGTTTTTTTTTTAACAAATATGTTCTATTGTTAGTTTCTTGTTGCCTTCCAGTTTTTATAAATAACCCATGCTATTTGTTCCAAACATTTTGTAAGAACAGAAATTAAGCTTTTGAGACTAAGATTTGTCTATCTTTACCTGAATGCTTCTTTTTTTCTCCTTTTTTTTTAAAGATAGGCACTACTTGTCCTTTTCCATTCTTCTCATCTGTCCTGCATGTGCCCTTGCGAAATAACTTCATATGCTCAGACATTTCATATGACAGTTTGATAAGCATCTCAAAATGAACTTCACAGGACCTAGTCATGTTGCTTGCTATAACTAAGACCCTGTATGTGTTCATTAGGCTACATTATCCTGCTATCAGCAGTTACAGTTTTTAATTAAAATTTATACAAAAAGCGTCTGTGAAAAGCCTCTGTTTAGTGTGGGGAGAAGCTCTCTTCTTCATCTTCATCTTACTATTGATGCCTCCACAATGATGCTTGTTCATCTGCTCCCCTGCTATGTATATCCTTTTTATGCTTAGGCCTTTCTAGGCTTAGGCTTCACACAAGCAACCTTATGTGCTCATGCTATATTTTTGTTTTCGTTCTCCGCCTCATGCAGTTTGCATTTACTGTATGCTTTCTTCTTGTTTTTGAAATCAATGAAAGATTAGTAAAGTAGGCACTTCTTGTACTGAACTCTCCGTCTTTTCTCCATGACAAAATGGCTTGTATTCTCAAAACCATTTCTCAGTTTTTATTCCTTTTTTTCCTTTAGATCAGCTATCCAGTTCTATGCAATATTGACGTCTCCTTCCCCAAATAATTTTTTATTTTGTTAATATTTTATCTTCCTTGACTGCAAATTGCAATTTGCAAATTTACAGTCTTTCCTGCTCAGCAATCTTTTAGCCATTCTTCCCAAGGACACATCTCTGTTTGCTTTCCAAATGCCTCTGTTTAAATAGTGACAAAATACATTCCAAGAGCCTGCCTGGTATTCAGTGTGCCTTGACACACTACACTTCCGTGGCAGATGCCTACATGGTTAAAATCCCTTCCTTCTACCAACACCTGGATTTTGGATGATTCTGATAGACACTTTCTAAAGAGTCCATCCAATTGGTCTTCTTGGTTTGCCATCTTAATTTAATTCCTTAAAAGGAGAGGTCGCACAGCCTTCCATTTTTCCTAAATTTGGCTCCAAATCATTTTATATGCATATACGCTGAGAGAGAGATGTATAAAGCACCTGCTTTTTCCTTATTTCCCTGCCTAGTTACTCAGGGCCAACAAAATCATTTCACATTCCTATTTCACACCTACGGATTATGTCAATACATGTATTATTCCACAACTGCAGGGCTTCAAGTTTGAATTCCTTTACTTCTACCATACCATATATGCTTTTTGTGTTCTTATTTTTATTTTTCAATTGATATAATATGAAAGGAGATACTGCCAAAGAAGAAATCTATTTGATGTTTTTATTCCATATTATTTTTGTATTTTTAAATTTATTTTATTTCATTTCGTATCAACTGCAAAGTACTGTGGAATACGCATAATACGTTTATGTGCTTATACATAACCAAGAGTGTGGGTTAAGCATTTTGCCCGTGTACAGCAGCATCTGAATGCCTCTATCCTTCTCTAGGGCAAGTAAATCCATGGATTTCAGTACGTTACATGTGTAATAGCTGACAGCAGTGTCTGACCAGAGGCATCCAAGAATTAGAGATTCACTCTGCTTTTTCTATCATGTCCCTGAGAATTGCCAAATGCTGGGCCAGATCCTCAGCTGGACGCAGCACATGAGCCTCAGGTTCAGCATTTCAAAACACGACAGAAATGCCTGAGGTCAAATCAGCCCTAGAAACAAAGTTTTTTTTGTTTTTTTTTTTAAGCAGTCCATGTCATATATACAAGTACATTATATGATGGAGTCTATTGTGTCAAGTACGTGAATAAATTAACTTCATCCAAACCAAAAAGAATGGCTTTAACCTTGTGTACCAATTCTGTAAATAACTCGTATACAACTTGTTATCTTTTGCAGGGTTGCAAAAGGGTTTCAATAAACCCTTTAGAGAAGAAGGGCATTTTGCAATCAAAGCTAAAAGAAACAAAGATGGAATAGAAGAACAAAGACTGATACACAAGCTTGGTGATGTAGAAGACCATAGCAATCCACTACTGAGCTGGAGATTAAAGTCTTTAAAAAACAGTTACATCACAAAATTTTCTGGCAAAGAGGCACAGCTTACCCCTCCTGCCAGTTATCTTAAGGAATAGCAAAAGCCTTTCTATCTGGAAGAGCATATCTGAAGAGTACCAGCGTGGCTGGATGGGATGGAGAATATAGCCTGACCATGAACCTTTCCTTGCCCCAGGCATGGCGATTCTTACTAGCTCACAGCTGCAGTGCTCTGCTACCTGGCGCCCATTTCATTTCTTCCAATAGACATGGTAACCAGGACCCAGTGCAACTTGTCCTAAATAAAATAACCTCTCACAAGCAAGTGCAGAACCAAAGGCACTTTGGTGCAGAGCTCAACCCATCTCGTCTATAACTGCAGAAGTGCTAGTTCAGTTGGAGTTGCAAAGTGGAGACCTGAGGTCCTTCCACAGCGCAACACTGGTCCCAGTGCCCAAGCAAACCCATTCGCAAACCCTCGCTTAGGTCACTTCCAGGACACCAGTCCAAACAGCTGATATCTCCGCATAGTGAATCATCAAAAAGAACTAAAGAATGTTTTTTTTTCCTGTGTATAGGCTGCTGATGTTAAAGTGAAAATGTATCAAGTATTCCCATAGAGTTAGATGTACTCTTAGGTTTCTGAGGAGCTATGTATTTCCTTATTGCCTGACTCCGAAGGATGCAATTCACTGTCTGAAGCTCTTAAAATCTAAAAGTTCAAGCAATAAAAATGCTTTTACAATTAGCTTACCATCATTATAACTCTAAGGAAAAGGACATTTATATACACAGTACATGTAGAAAGGACTTACATTTTCCTGGCAGGTTTTACCATTACATCCTGCCCAATAAGTCCAATGAAAATATTTTAATCTTATGGAGTTTAATTTACAATATAAAATTCCACATGAAAGTTCATTTCAATTTCAGTCCAACAAAAGTCAAATTATTCTATCATTAAAACTAAGCGTGTGTTTTTATACTTAGATAGACAATCTAATCAAGTAGAGTTTTTATTGCATTATAACATAAGTGCCAGTTTCTGTTTGTAACAAATAACCGTCTCCTGAAAAGCTTCCAAGCTCCACATGGATAACAGAGTTGATATCACACATGTGTCCAACTGGCTGTTTAGTAAAATTACAAACATTATATACATTAGCATTTTCACCTGACAGAAAATAATACTCAAACACCCCAACAAGATTTTCTTCTACAAAGGTCCTTGGTTAGTAGACAAATCTGCAGGTAAAACACTTAGGAAATGTGGTTGGTCTGGCAACATAATTTGGCACTCTATATCTATTAACTTCTGTTTCTGCTTTTGCACAAACAAGATTTGCCACAGATCACTGGTTCAAACAAGAAGTTTAAATGAAGTATCTCAAATTAAGTTTGAATTGATTTACATCATGAACCAATGAACCAGCAAATTTTCTTGTGTGCGTCTGCGTGTGCAGAACTAAAATACTTACAGGAGATACTGTCATCCTGGTAATTAAGGCCATGCGATGAGGAAGGCTGATTTCCACATTTGTTTCCCCTTCTCCTTTTAAAGGGGAAAGAGACAGCTGACATTTCTCCCTCCTTACTTCCTCCTAGACTCATCCCAGACAAAAAGCACTCCAGCTCATAAAATCTCCAAATAAACTATTTACATCTGAAAACCAAAATCTGTATCAAAGAAAGGGCAATTTACGAAAATCCAGTTTCAGAATAGTATATTCACAGCTGTAATGTTTTCAGAGAGAAGCATATTTCTAGTCAGTCTTTTTAATGGGATAATCAGCCTGTTTTCAGTTCTGGCACTGGAAGGTGCCACAGGAAGTGGATGGAAACATACTGGAACACAGACAGAACCATGCAACTGAAATTGGGGATGTGACACTCGGACCTCACTGCTGCCAACCTTTCCCCTAGCATTTGACAAACACATCTAAACTCTTTGCTCCCTACTAAAGAAAAGGGAGGCAGACAGCTGCTGAGGTTGTGTGCATAGCTGGAAGTATGCATGTGTTTGCATGTATGTGTTTGCATGTGTAGAGATTACGAGCTATGCAGGAATAGAGTGCTTAATTGAAAAGATAACAAATGATGAAGCAGCTGTTAAGCATGGCACAAAAATTGCTCCGAGCAGTTAAGGCTGATCATCATGATGGAAATAGCTTTTTGACAAGCTTAGCATTCCTGTGACAATAATTAAGAATCAGGTTTCCACCAAAAGGCTTTATAGCCAGAAGGGGTTGTAAATCGATGGGCAACATTTTTATCTCAGAAGGAAAATTAATTATTCAGTGTTGAACATGTTTTCTCACACTTAACTGCCTGTAATGCCTCCTCTATTCTTTATCTTAATTCAATTAATGTACCATTGTTAAAAGGATGTTTGTTGGTAGTGATTTACTTTTGTTAAAAATCACCGTAAGAAATATGACAAAATTGTATGGTTCTCAAGCTTTTCTCTCTCTCTCTTTTTTTTTTTTTCTTTTAAGGGGGGCAGAGGTTTGTTAGCTGTTAAGTACTTTTTGACAAGAGTGTGGATACAGGCATTTTGTATTGCACCCTTCGAGCTTACATAAGCACATAAAGGAATTGAATAATGCATGAATAAGGAGTGCAGGATTTTCCAAAGTGCTCTATGTAACCCTCACTTTTTTCCATCTAAGATAGTCAGGAAACTTCTTGAATTTAATTAGAACAGTTTCAGGACACTGAAGACTTTTGTAAATCTCATGCTCATTGAGAAGAAATGAAAAATGTTCTTGTCTTTTTGACTTTTTTATGAAAATGAAGGCATCTATAAAAAGGCTGTCGTGACACACAGAAATGATGCATCTTTGGGGAATTATCAGACTGTTTTGACAAGCCCTCCTATCTGAAAATTGAATGGGAAATGACCTCGTGGTAAAAACATTAGGCAACATAAGCCTTCACAAGAGCAGACACTGTCTCATCATTGCCATTGATATTTTCATGTTCACCAGAAAGAGAGTTAAAAGAAGAAAATTAGTACTGAAGCTGGTGTTTCATTTCATTCAGTACACCAGTATTCCCCCATTATCACGCTATCTTCTACGGCTCTGAGTGGAGCATTCTTTATTTTCTGCTAAGTCTCTCCTGATTCAAGCCCATACTTTAGCAAATACTAGAAGCCTGAAATAGCTAATATGATCATCCAGCTACTTATGAACTGAATTAGGGTGCAAGAGGTGCAATTCCTTCAAATCTTTTGCAGCATCTCATGGGTGTTCCACCTGTAGGCAAGCATTATTTAAGGAGGCACAGTTTGGTGGCAAAGAATGCCTTCACCCTAAATTAAGGGATGGATTGTGAAACCACGCCACGTTATTTCACTTTCAGCTAATGTTGACTCCAGTCATGTATTAAGAAGTTACTGAGGACAAACAGGCCCTGGGATTATTCTTCTTTTCCCAAGAAGCAGTGCTGCCTTACTGCCTCCTAAAATACCTCTTACTACTTCCTCCTCCCAGAACAGACCTGCCCACTGGCCCAGCTCGGGAAGGAGGAAGTCCACAACTTCTTATTCCCAGAAGCTTATTGGTAGGCCATCAGCATCTGGGTCACTCATATTTGCAGACAGGAGACCACAGATGTGCAGCTGAATTATGCTTTTAAAAGTCGACAGAGTACACCCTTGGCAGACTAACATCACGGAAACAGAGTAGGACTACTGTGCAGTGTCTTGGGAATGCTGTTGGCTAAATAAACTTCATTTCAAATTGTTTTATGGATTTCATAGTGAATAATTTCCACCACCTCCCCACCTTTTAAGTTGATTTACCTTATTTTCAGGTAAACATATGTGTCCTTGCCAAGCAGAACTATTACTTATAACACAAGAAATGACATATTTAGGTTATCAAAGACAAATACACCTACAGTTCCCAGTTCATCTATGAACACCTTATATGGTAACCTCTACAGAAATGCTGGAAAAAGTTCCTGTGCTATATTTCATTTTTTCTTTGAAGGAACTAGTAGGACATTTAAAATAGTAATGCAGACATTCAACCCTGGAATGCATCTTTCTATGCTGCCTAAATTTTGATTTTAAAATCCTTTTGTTCTTTCCCATCCTGTTTTCCACCTCACTAACCCCTGACATTTCGTCTGCATTGACAATGCTAAACAATTAGGCAAGAAGCATTCTTGGCAAATACCGAACCAGGCCAGACACCTTTACTCAATTAGGATAGTGCTTCCTCTTCAATCAGTGTGTTTCATTTCAGTAGGACTACCCAAAAGGAAGATGCTGTCCAAGAAAAGTGAGGCCGTCAGAACTTGGCCCTGAGATAATCCCCTTTTCTTAATCATGCACTTCACCCATTTTGAGGGGACAGGAGTTTAAAAAAAAAAAAAAAAAAAAAAAGTCCAGTTTGCATGCAGATCAACAAATCTTCTAGAACTTGGACAGAAATGTAAAGTTCTTATTGAATACTTAAGCTGATAGAAACCTAACTTCCTTTGCCAGTTCATGTATTTGTCAAACTGTGCATTAATGACTTCTCTGCTGACTCCCTGGTTTTATTCTCAATATTAGGCCAGAAAACCAAAGAGAAAGAAAATGCCCAAAATACATTAGCTGATGTATGGTAGGGAAAAAAAAGCCGCCAACCAACAAGCCAAAATGAAAAACACAACTATAGTTAGGCCAGACTATTAAGGGCATTGCTACTATTCTGTCCAAGTGGAGGGAGCAGAAGACCTGCACAGGTAGCATTGGGACAGAATGCTTAACATAAAATCAGAGCTATTCCCGACATATTCCAATAAATATAGATATAATAATATTGCATCACAGATCTGTCCTTGAGTTTTAATTTCAAGGGAACTGCCCTGGAGTTAGTAGCAAAATAATAATAATAATAAATAAATAAATAAAATCACTGGGCTGGAAATTATGTAATTTAAACGTTTACCTCAGTGGATGCCAGTATTTGCAGCTGTCAAAGTAAGCAGAGTCTTGTCCTGTTGTGGATATTCTCCTCTCCTAAACTAAAAACTGCTTCTATCCATGCATCCACACATGTATTTAGCTTCTGCAAACCAAACTTGGAAATTTAAAACATTTTACAAATATTTCCAAATAAAGAGAGGCAAAAATGTTCAGTGGCCTTTTTTTTAAAAAAAAAAAAAAAACCCAAAAGTGGTTTGCACTTTGTGATTTTTACAGGAATGCAGTGCAATTTTCAGTGAGGAAATATTGAAAATTTTCATTGCCTTTCACTATTACAGTGCAGCAAAATTAATGTTTACTAAGTACATAATGATTTTTACATACTTGTATATTTATATATACATATATAAATATAAATATTTAAAAGAATTAAAACTAAATTCATAGCCTGTAAAGTTTAAATGCAACATTTCAGTGTCTCTCTTTTTTTTTTTTTTTTTTTTTGCCTTTGTTCAATAGGTGATTTTTGTTATGGTCTATTTGCTATTTTGCTTGTTTAAAAGATAAAAATTTGGAAAGAAAATCACATGAGAAATTGCAGCTTTCCAGCTGCTCTGCCTGAAGATTTATGCAAGCTGTTATATATAAAATATAAGTTCCTACACTTATCAAAAGATGAACCTTTTGTCTTTTGTGGATCATCAAACACAAGGATGCTAATGCATGACAAATCCTGGTGTGAGATCCTTGCGTGCAAAAGTACTGAATACAGAAGAGTAACATATTAGTGGAATGGAACTGGTGCCATGGAAAGTGTACCCTTGCTGTGTTTTGAGTTATATTTTGTACAGACTCGGTTCCTTGCTGGACTAATGTACGTGAGATTGTACGGAAGCAGTCTCATGATCTGGACCTCTTTAAAATGAGAAAGAAAATCCAGATTACTAAAATCAGAAAATACACTGAGATGTTTTACTGTAGTAGCCTGTGAATAAGATCTCTGATCTGAAAAGTAGAAAAGAGGGGAATTCAAAAGAGATTTTTCACTCTAGCTGATGAAACAAAAATCTATAATCATGGCTTTTCCATATGACGAAGTGATATACAATATTCACTGTGGTTTCACACAGTTTAGTCAATAAACTTCCATTAACTATGGACAAACTGTCAAAGTGACCTGCTGCCCTCATTTCTACAGAATGGCTTGGCCTTAGCTGTCCATATTAATATGAGTTTTAACCCTTTGGTTTGGCATTTTAATTCTTCATCCATTAGTCTCACATTTCTATATTATCAGCTTGTAGTATTGATTTTCAAGAATATGTACAGTCAATTTGCACGCGTGTATTTTCAAAGGTCAGCAGAGGACACTAACTTTTGACTTCCGCTATTGGTCCAGGACATTAGATTTCAAAATGATCTTTATCATCTGTCCTCCTATCCAAGATCATTTTAAAACCACAAGTGGAAATAATACTGAAATATCACTAGATATCCTTGGAATCTGATTTTTTTAAAGTATTTTTTTAACAAGTCTATATACAGGCAGCACATATTTAAAACATCCTTCTCCTGGCTGAGCTTCTTTTAAGATGATTGCCAGACATCTCAGCTGTCCACTCCGCACTAGAAAGAACTTAATTAATTAAAATTAATTGGCACACAGAAACAAATGTCATCAAAACAAGACTGAGTCTCAGTCCTCCTAAATCTGCGTATAGTTTATATTTGAAGTATTAATCTATCTAAGCGCTTTCTTTCAAGCGGTGGGCCAGCTTCATCTGTAGACCAGATAGAGAAATAATATTTCTCTAAACTTTTGAGGCTTCATTTTATTCTCATTAAGAGCAACAAAGTTCCCACTGAATGCAAGGTCAAATCCTTCCCTAGCGTTATAGATATTCTATCCACTTCCATATTTAAAGCATTCTTGTCAGAAAACGTTTTATGACAGTGGCAAAGGCAAGAGTGGATCTTGGCAGCACAGTGTCACTAAGTTGGTAAATTTGTTAAGTGCCCTGGCAGCAAGACATGACACTCAGAAGTGCATTTGCTTCATTCATAAATCTGCACTAGACCTCAGGAGGAGCAAACTATATAGCATCACCCTTCAGCTTTCTGCTTGGCTGCAGATCTAAAAGATCTTTGTTTAAAGTAAAAATTTAGGTTTGATCAGTATGATGCAAAGTGTGAGATTAGAACAGCATCATGCCAAATAGCACTCAGATTTTGTTTTAGATCAGAAATCTACAGTGCTTCTGCTCTCTGCAGGAGTTTCTGCTGCAAACGTATCCATCCTGTCTCTGTTACAGCCCTGATAGTATGTACAAATCTGGCCTCTGCCACTTGTGATATAATACAGTCAAAGTTAATGTCTGTAGGGGGACAAAATCAGACTTCTGAGATTTAACTTAAATGCAAAATGAATATGCATTATACTTAAAGAAGAATAAAAAACAAGGTGAGCAAGCGAGCAACCTCCACGGAACTAAATCAATTTACACTCAACTCCTTCCAACTCAAAGCAGGAAAAGGCCCAGTTTGCTTTTCTCTGAGCAGCCCCTCAGTAGGCTCTTGCAAATAAGACTGGGGAGGAAGAAATAAATAAATATATATACATATATGTATAACATAGTATAGTCCTGGCTCCTCTCTTGAAAAAACTTCTTCATGTGCCTATATTTTCACATGAGTTTTACAGTCCCTGAGGTCTCTTGAGCTATTGGTACGCGCTAAGCTTGTACAGACGTATTTGCAAGTGGAGGCAGTTTCTCAAGAACTAACCATCTTTTCTGCATCAGCAGGAAACCGACTGATCGCCCTCCAGTGTGCTTTAGATTTCATATGCCGTTTGTAACGAGAACTCCATAACACCACCCATTACAACACAAACAACAACATAATCATTTAGTTCTGCAATCTGAGAGGGACAGTGAGTATTTCAATGTTCCCAAGAGGAGTTCAAATGACTTATTGATCAATTGATTAATAAATGTCAGCAGTTGCAGGAGAGAGTAGCTCTGCTGCAAAAATAGCTGTCAGAAGAGCCCATAAGTGCTTGAGCTATTAGGAGTGAAAAAAATTAATCTGACAAAAATAGAGCAGCAATTGTTTTGCATTAAATGTGAGAGAATGCATGATCTATGTTTCCAAAACTTGTCAGATAAAATAATGAGAAATAAAAAATCCATTTCTGGAATAAAGATGTTTATATACATATTCTGATAAGTCACATATGAAGGTTTGGAACTGATTAACTTCTCATAAAATAGCTGCTTTGAATTACTTTTACTTTAAATTATCAGCTGAAGCTGCCACTAATCAGGGTCAAGTATTTGTTTTTACTGAATAAGGCTGACTTCTTTTGTCCTAGTTAACTTTTAAATTGCAAAGTTATTTTTGGCACAGATAAGGGTAAATCTAGAGTGTTTTTTCCATGCTTGGTTGGTTGCTCATTTTCTATTGAAATGAAGTTGGGAAGTGGTATATGGTTCTTTTAAGTACTTGTTGCCATTTATTATTAGTTTTTATTTTCAGATAAGTACTGTCACTACCATATTAAAGACTCATTTGACGAGAGATATTCACATGTGCTGGAAAGGTGGCCTTTGTAGCACTTTTCCAGTAAGAAGTAGAGAAGGCTATAAACGAGGGACTGGAATCCAGATGTTTATTCATTTGTAATATCCTTACATACCTGAGCTGTTTAACTATATACAACTGTGTTAAAAAATAAATACATTTAGAAAATCCTGTTATGTACAGTAGAATGCTTGCAAGAGTAATGTGTTCTCACCTCATGTCTGTGAAATTTTCCTTAGGGATACCTTAAAGGTTACTCTCTCACTGATCTGTTGGATCAGGACTTCATTTGGAGGTTCCTAATATGATAGTACCTTTCATTCCCTTCCTGTACAGGAATATACATATCAGTGATCTGAAAGACAGACACTGTATATTATATTGACTGTATATTATTGACTTCTAGCACAGGTGTTGACAGAGGAGTGATTTATTCAGAGTTGCATGGGAAAGCTATGGTAGAACCAGGATTTGGACTGATTCTCTCTAATTGCCTATCACATCATCTCATTGTTTTATTCACAAAAATAACCTCAGTGTTATCACATCACCTGTGTTGCTCACATGTATATTACACACATAAAAAGGGTATAAATGCTCCCACATTTGAACTAGCATCACAGCAGAAGCAAGGCCTCTGTGATAAATTCCTAGATGTCTTACAAGATGTCTTGCAAACCCAAGATCCTGATTACAGCCACACAGATTTTTCTTGTGTTGTAAACTGAATGAATCACCATTGAATTCCCTATTTAAATTATTAGCTAATAACATATGTTTGTGCTTCATCGGGTTTCATGTGTTCAGTAGTTGAGAACATATATATTTATATACCCATGAAGAGATAAAGGAATCTGGTGACAATCTTTGTGTAAATAACTTGGTATGTCTGAAATCTAGGCAGTATGTCTCAGACTCTAGCTACATAGAATCATTATGGTTTGAAAAGACCTTCAAGACCAAGTCCAACTGTAATCCCTTCAACACCATGCCTACTAAACCATGTCCTTAATTGCCTCATCTACACATTTCTTGAACATTTCTAGGGATGGTAACTCCACCACTTCCCTGGGCAGCCTGTTCCAATGTTTCTCCACTCTTTCCGTGTAGAAATTTTTCCTAATATCTAGCCTGAACATCCCCTCGCGTAACTTGAGGCAATTTCCTTTTGTCATAATGTTTTATTAAACCTAATCTCATACTATGATCAGTTTTTCTCTACGTAGCTTGGTAGCTCACATGTTTTATTAAAACTTAATTCTGCTATTACAAAGCTTACTTGAAGATGGCCCTTCAAAGATCCTTGGATAGATGGAATAAAGCTTGAAGAGAAAATGAGCATCCTCCTGGCTGTAGACTAATTTGCCTTCATCCAAGCCACAAAATCATCTATAAAGCTTCTCTACAAGAGCTATAACTACATAAGAAAAGGTCACTGATGGTGTTTCATATTTGATGATGTTCAGCATTTAGGTGGGTATCTAGCCATAAAACACCACTGCTGTCTGCTATCATATTTTCTACTCTCTCTAGCCATCTCGAAATTAGTAATCATTCTCCATGTATTTTTGAAAAAAAACTTAGACTTGCTTGTCGTCTATGCTATATTAACTGTCAAAAAAACATTTAGAGGTACTGCAATGCACTCTTGTGTACCGTATCCCACACAGTAGGATATGACAGTTCAGCATCAAGGAAAGAGTTGACATAACTGAGTATCCAAATCCAAAGAGAGGATAAAGTTATTGTGACACCAGAACTCAGACTGATTATGTTAACAGCAAAGCAGATGAAACTGCTCAGTATGGATAATGTTCATTACAAGCATAAGAGATTTACCCAATATGTCTTTGAGGAATTCATTTACTAAACAAATTCAGTGCAAAATTCAAACTTTAAAAATGTTATGGTTAAAAGTACAAGCCTGGTCCAGTACTTTTACATTCTTCTGAGCTTTTACCTACACCATATGTTCCATTAGTTACTACTGGGATTTTCCATGAGTCATACATTGCTGCTGCATCATGAATAAATTCTAGAGTTGGAAGATAATAATAGTAAAGCATTAAGAATGACATATTCTCAAATCAAGTCTGTTATTAGACTTTAGAGAAAGAGAGTTTTCTCTATTTCAGTTTTACCAGTTCATGTTCCCAGTTCAGTTTTTGAAAAATTGATAGCTATTAGAACGTGTAAGAAATCCTTCTATTAGAGAATAATCTTCCTCCATTTTTTTCATTTCCAGATGATAAGTCTCTATCTTAAAGAAATCAACTGTACCAACCCATAAGACTACATTATACTATTATATCTATTTTGTTACTACACTTAAAGTTATTGCATTCATCCTGTCCTCCTCCTTTCTTTGATCAAACCACCCAACTTTTTGTGATAGACAACTGTAATTGACTATCAAAGTTAATTAAATTTTAATTAATTAAAAATGAAGACCACCATTCTGTAAACCACTGCTTAAAGATGACCATGGCCTAAACAGGACTATCTAATCAGCTCCATTTTAGCCATGTTTTTACTGAGCTTCTCTCTAATACCAACTGCCTCCAATTCATACAATTCTATGAGTAAGAACTGTTAGTCTCGTTGAATAAGACTGCATTAATCTTACTTAAAAATGAAGCTGCCTATTAAGCAACTTTTTTTCTGAGCTCTTTTTGTATTTAACCCATCTTCTATTTGGCTTCCCATTCTTAAAGTACATTAAAACATCTTCCAAAGCCTGTACATTCTTGATATCACACAAAAGCATTTCCTGCTTATTTATGTTTGTTTCTCTTTTTTTAACTCCCCTCCCCACTTTGGTAGATTCAGTTACTGCTTTTCTTACTGAACCTGTAATTTGATATTCTAACTCTTTCAATATTCTGAAATGGACGTAGTGTGTTTTTTTCAAGGTGGATATATTTAGAGTTTTGTTTTTATCTCAAATAAGGCAATTTCCACATCTTTACCTCCATTTCAGTTATCCATTAACATCTCTCTCATGTTCAAAATTATCTTTATTAAAATCTGAGAAAGAATATTAACCTGATTCTCAGAATAACTTCAGCAAAATGTTGCTAATGTTCATAAATACATTTGGACAAGGCTAGGTTCAATTCTGAAAGAGGTCAATCTGACTTATTCTTGTACATTGAAGTCAAGTTAAAATATTTACTTTTTCAGGACTTTCCATGTGAAACTGAATAGTTTCAAATGAGAAACTTTTCTGGAAGATGCATTCGAGTCCAAAAGTCCCAAACAGAGCTTGAGAAACAACAGACGAAGCCAAAAACAAAAAGAACTAGCATCAGATTGGTCTGGATGTCATCAGTCTTGATTTTGGCTTTATGTTTACTACCCACATCCAAAAACATTAGCACTTGAAATCATTATTCAGTCCAGACTGGTGAAGCATCTGTTCCCTAGCAGGTATAATTTCCTTCTGCCAAGATCTTAGGCATTTTTTTTGATCACCTAATTATCACTTCTTGTTTTGAACCAAAAATCCATAGGCTGTTGGCTTTCCAGGTACTGATGAATTGTCCACTACCTTCACTTTGTAAGCACTAAAGGTGCTCTTCCTTGTAGAGCCCTTAACACTTTACACTGTAAGCTATTTGTAGAAATAAGTGATAATTCTTGTACTATCCTTCATCATTTTGATATTTTCAGTCTTTCTCTGCAGGAAGAAAACAGTTCCTGTCCACTACTCTGAATCACATATAAAGGACTTGGGTCCAGATCTGCAGGGAACTCCATGTTCCTGAAGGGATACAGAAAATGCTGAATAATATCTCCTACGCGTGGGTATCTATCCCCACCTGGATGAGTTCCTATGAGTTTCTAATGTATAAGAATCAGACGACAGATTTATCCAAATAACATTTATTCATGTACAAATATCCTAGCACTAACATTACATGTCCAAGAAGTGGAATGGGCCATTTTGACAGGTTACTAACCTAAGTTTGTGTGCTGGTACCCATCCATGGTCATCCTTGAATTTATCAGTATTCTCTGAGCAAGATCACTTGTTCTTAATTTATAAATTTTCTCTTATTAAGACTTCCAGAACATGTCACAAGCAGTGATCTAAAGTTTGAGACAAGACTTTCTCTTTATTTAGACTAATAGAGAATCTCCTCAATTTCCAAATAATCTTGCTGGGGGGAAGTAATAATAATTCTGGACCCTATCAGCCCTACATATCAAAATATTCCTATATGTCTGAAGACCATAAGTGACCTGATCTGTACCTAAGAGGGCCAGGAGGATGGGATGTTACAGGAACAGTTCATAGATGGCCAAAGACATTGAATCACCAGGAGACTCACTGTGTCACGGAATGATTGAAGTTGAAGGGGACCTCTAGAGATGGTCTAGTCCTCTTCTATCAGGGTACCAGTTATCCAACTAAGCCATGCTAGCACTACCGACTGGTCATGCTGGGGGCTACCTGTGCACCTAAATTGCAATTTCTAGCTCCCAAACCATACAAAATAAAAGGTTCCACAAACACATGAAGAACTGGAGGAAAGGAGGGGGCCAGGAGGAAAGGCTTTCCAAGCTTCATATTATTAAACCAACACAGGAGGTGTTGCAAACTGTTTGCAATTCAAATACAGTTTGACTGCAAGCTGGCCACCTTGATGTAATTTATCAGCAAAATTGTCAGTTATTACTAGTGTCAGCAATAATAACATAAGACAGACAAGTATTCAATACTACATATTAATCATCCATAATTTAAATGAGGCCATCTACAAAGTCCTCATACGTCCCATACACAGTTGAATCGACAAAGGAAGATATCGCGGTAATTCATTAAAACGTACCAGGAAACGCTCTGTAAGAAACCAGCATGAACGTTCACTAAAGTGTCTGAAAAGCATGACTGACTGTAACTCATCCATTTATTTGACAGAACGAGAGTTGCTCATACTCTAGAGCTGCCTTCATATGTTTAAAAAGCTGTAGCATTTCTCAAATTCTCAGCTGTATATATTAAAGCAGAATTTGGCCATCTAAGATTGCCTTCAAGACTTAGCCTGTCAGAATAGGTACATTTTAAAGCACTGGACAGCTTAGTTGTGAGCTAAAATTACAGTGGTTTTGCATTTGTGTCTATAGTACACAAATATCCTCAATGTGTGATACGATAATAGGTTAAATGTATTACTGAGAATATTGTGAAAGATCAGAGGAAGAAATAGTCTTAGTTCATCAGCTACCTAATCAATGTCATTTTTTTCCTGAAGGTACCACTGAAAAGGAGTGTTTTAAGGAAGGTTAATTTAGAGGACAATGTGGTAACTGGGCACACATTCTCCCGAAGGACATGGGCATCCAGAAAAGATTCAGTTTCATTGGTATTTAGCACGTCCTTGATGTAAGAGTTGTGAAACACTTTCAGGAAATTTGAAATATTTGCCAGAGAAGAAAGAAAATTTATACTAGGATAACAGTTGAGAGGAAAAACTATATTATTAATTCTCAGGTCAAACCAAGGGGATTTAAAACCATCACAGGAGAAATCTTGAAAGAATTATGCTTCTATAGAAGACATGATAGACATAAGCTATACAATACCGTTTAGAAGTATTCCACATCTGCTCTGAGAAAAAATACAAGCAGATTCTGCTTAGGTAATTTCCTCCTTTTTCAGTACCCTGCAGAAGATTAATTTGGTAAATTAGTGGTAAATTCTTTTAATTATTAGTTCCTGATTAAATTTTCTGATATTTTGCACATGGAAAAGGAGGAGCAATTTCTAATTCTGAAAGTAATATTAAGAATTAAAAACCTTACTGGAGAATTTAAAGCTTTCAGCAAATGAACAATAACAACAGTCCGTAAGTGACACACCATCATTTGTGACTAATCAGCAAATTCAGCTGAATATAAATTGACAAGAAATGTCATCAATGTAAATGAACATTTTCAGCCTATTAGAAAATGGCACCAGCTTCATGTTACAACTGAAAGAATGGCTCCATTTTGGAAAGTCATTTGCTATCATGCTAAAGACAATGACCCCTGTCAAAAGATTTAACAAAGTTCACAGGTCAATGCGGTGGGAGGATCTCTGCTGTCCTGGCTCTTAGTAATAGTCTAATCATGCAGAAAAAGTTTTAAGTGTTGATAATTTAGTGAATGAAATTCATGCCTTTTGACCCTGAATGAAGAGACAAGGGAGACTCATCTTCAATTAAGTTTAAAGCTATTCCCAAATACCTCATCTCAGACAAGTGTCTCAAGATGCTAGTATTTTTCATGATTTTTAGTTGCACCATGAGTGGAATTTGTAAATACTGAATGTTGAGAACGTTCTTTTCATCCAACAGCCGTGAAATCCTCATCCTGAAGAAGTCAATGGGAATGTCGACATTTCTTCAACAGGACCTGGATTTCAGCCATATTGCTTAAAATCTCTGACCGCAGTCTTGGCTACACTAACCGCATGCTGTTCCCATTGGGTTCACTGGCAGGAGGAGAAAAAACAATCTACAGAAATGCTGAATATCACAGTAGAATAGTGAAGAAGGAACAATATCACACTCTGAAGGATATCTTTCACTGCAGCTATGAAATTTCTAATCTGAAGAAAATATGTCTTTAAATTCATAAATGACAGACAGCCCACCAGCACTGAAGCATTGTCAGGTTGTATTAAAGAGTGTACATGAATGTTTGATAGCAACCTAATTGTAGGGAACCATGTGGGTTGGAAGTGTATTTATATAGCAGAAGAATATACAGTTAATTCACTCTATGAACTACATAGAGGAGAGTCAAATCCAGGCAATTTCATTCTAAAAAAAAAAAAAAACAAACAAAATTAGGTAGATATCCTAAAACCAGAGAATGTCTATAACAAATTCCAGTAAATTAAAAAAGATATAATTAATGTTGCCTCCTTTTATTTATGTAGAGAGAGATAGAGAGAGGGCTTCTGTATCTTTGCACTGAAAGCATTGAACAGGTTTGGGAAATCCCATACTGCATCAATAAGCAATGTATTTTCACCAGCATGTGAAGATGCCACTTCTTTACAAGAACACTGGCCATATCAGATTGTGGTACTGTATTTCACAATACAGGTCCCAGAGCAAAAAGCACTGGCATATCTGAGAATCCCAAAGCTATTCATTTTTTGCATTTTTGTCCTTTTAATGCAAAACCTAGACTTTCGCAGACTACCAGTATCATTGACCTATGTCTTTAAAGCACAGAGATAAAGCAAATAATGTCACAGTTCTGCTGTCTAGGAGCCTGCAAGCAAGAGGAGACAGATAGAAGGCAATGAGGACCAGAATATCTCACTAATTTTGTCTGTATTTTGGAAAAAGAATAAAGCAAAATTGCCTTTGCTGATTAAGTCTATTTTGCTTTCAGAGTGTATTTATCCCTCCAGTGTTTCTGTGCTCACAGGTTTATTTCACTAAAGCTGCATCTGCACTAAAGGGCTCTGCCAGCACAGTGACTTCATGATCTCACACAGTAAATATTCATAGTGTAGTCACCATCTTATGTACATGCTCATATTAAACGCCTTCCCAAAGTCAGTGGGGATATGCACCTATTTAAATACTTATGTCAAGTATTTGGAGAATTGAGACTAAAGGTAGAATAAAAATTTATACTGGAAATAGCTGCTATATAAATTACTTATGTTTTTCATTTTACTAGAGTAACACATCTCTATTATCATTATTATTCATATTAATATTATACCACTGAAGGCTTAGAATTGTATACATAGGAATTATATCATTATATCTTTATTGTAGCTATCACTAGTCCCAAGTACAGCCCAAGTTTGCCCTGCCAGAAGTCAGAGCCCTTTATTTACCCCAGGCTTTCCCCTCATCACTGGCAGTTTGCCTGCATTGCTCTTCAGCACCCACTGTGTCACCTGGCACACTTAAGCCTCACACATCCAAACTTCTGAGCAGTCTAGTTCATAGTATTTCCTCACCGACAGCAGCAAGGATATCTGGGCCAAAGCCGACCACATGTTAACTGTTAGCTTGGGCTGCTTATAAATAACACGTTAATAGCTGCAAAGTTATTCATGGGCTAGGCATTCTGCTTTGATAGGAGTATGTTTTTGTTTGTGAAGAGCTCCTCAAAAACACAGTGGGATTGACCATCTGAGCCAAACTAAATCAAATTCACAGTGTGTGTGTGCGCCTGCCTTAGCAGACAACGGCAATTTAAAGGCCCAAGCTGGGACACTCTGTACAGATCATTTTCCCCTTGAAGTCTGTCTCCTTTCTTTTTTATCTTGTCCTATTTCTCACACAGGAAGATAAAATTTCTCCCTGACTTGATTTCCTACAGATGAAATTAATTAGAAGTGCCTGTTGTTTTCTCCTGGAGGATGTGTAACATGAAGTATGCTATGAATGCAATCTTAAATTCTGGAAAAGGCCAAAATTGCAAAGGCCTTTTGATAGCCCCCAAAAGCAGAGCAGTAGCACAGACACATCCAATCTTGCCCCATAAAAGTTGAGGGAGAAGGAAAGGAAACCAGAATACCATGCATTGGAGGAGCCCCATTCTTCAACTTACAAATGTACATAAGGGGAATATGATCTGCCCTGCAGCAGCACCTCAAGTGTAACCAGTGGAGCACAACTAGCCCTGCAATCCATTTCTGGGCCTACAAAGAACAGTCAAATGTGCTCCCACCCAAGGAGGAAATGCAGCTACATCTGGCCTTGAAGGCTCCATCAAAGAGGGAAGAGTCACTACCACGCACCTTCCAAGTGATGACTCCAGAGTGGAGGGGTGAAAAGATTTGGGAAACATCCTTGGCTGCGAGAAAGTCATTGCATTCAGGCAACGTGGGGCTGACAGATGATTTTATACATCACATCAAAGGAGGCTGTGGGATCATTTCCAAAGCCATTTCCAAAGCACGCAGGCTGTTTTAAGAACATAAACTGGGTTACAATATAGAATCATAGAATGCTTAAGATTGAAAAGGACCTCTAGACATCATCTAGTCCAACCCCCCGGCACACACAGGGTCACCTAGAACATGTGGCACAGGACTGCGTCCAAGTGGGTTTTGAAGATCTCCAGAGAAAGACACAACACAAACTCTCTTGGCAACCTGTTCCAGGGCTCTGTCACCCTCACTGTTAAGAAATTTGTCCTTAAGTTCCTGTGGAACTTTTGGTGTTTCAGTTTGTGGCCATTACCTCTTGTTCTGTCGGTGGCCACCACTGAAAAGAGACCAGCACCATCCTCCTCACTGCCTGCCTTGAGGTACTTATAGACACTGATCAGATCCCCTCTCAGCCTTCTCTTCTCCAGGCTGAACAGGCCCAGCTCCCTCAGCCTCTCCTCGCAGGGCAGATGTTCCAGGCCCCTGATCATCCCTGTAGGCCTGTGCTGGAATCTCTCCAGCAGCTCCACATGCCTCTTGTACTGTGGAGCCCAGAACTGGACACAATACTCCAGATGTGGCCTCACCAGGGCTGAGCAGAGGGGCAGGATCACCTCCCTCGACCTGCCGGAGACGCTCTTCTTAATGCACTCCAGGATCCCATTGGCCTTCTCGGCCACGAGGGCACACTACAGGAAAGCAATTGACCCTGAAGATCTGTGAGATGTATGACTTCTTCACCCCTAACAGGGGCAATTGAGGGGACACGGGTGCAATGCCATATGAAGCAATGGGAACACCTGGCTTATTAACAATCTACAGTCTGCTACTCACTCTTACTAGGAGAGTTAGATCTGAGACTCACAGAACACACAACACAGACTGCTCCTCTGTTAGGCCAAAAGCAACCAGCAAGCAGCTGGACACACAGAGACCAGTGCTCAGAGGTGAGTCCCAGCTGCACCAAGCTCACGTCCAGTTCGCACTAGGCAAGCAGGAATGACATCCCTGCATCATCTCTTCACCGACAGCAACTTCTCTCACACCGGGGAGCTGCTCCTGAATCAAGCAGCTTGCTAGCAAAGAGCTCTTCAGCAAAATTAAGAAACGTATCCCAGCCTTCAGGCTTCTCCTCCAGCTTCATCATTAGCTAGCAACAAGGAACTCATTAACAAATACGAGTATATTTTCTGTAGGTTCCTGTCTTGGCACATCTAAGATGACAGCATGTGACAGAGTGGATGGGCGTTAGCCTTTTCAGCCTGACAGCTACGCATACAGATTGCTGCTTGAGCTAAAGGGCATGTTTGGAGAGAAATCGTCCTCACCGAGCATGATAGATGGACAGAAACTTGGAACATCTGTGAAGGCTATAAAATCCTGTATTAGGAATCTGTTCAGTGTGACGAAACACATTGTATGTGAGACTGATGTACAGGGGTTGCCCTGTCCACCCACATTCAAAAGTGCCACTCTGCTAGGGTGAGCCTGGGCAAAGTCATTCTTCTACACAGCTAGTTTTCTTTTTAGACATATTAACATGACTGGAACAACTGAAAACTACAAGCAAGTGGAAGCTTATTCTATTCTTTACTATAGCCCTGGAAATTTTTAAATTCCTACTGATTCCAAAGCAGATTTGCCTTGTAGAAACTAGGCTTCCATAATATTTATTATTAAAAAATTAATTGGTCACAGCTGTGGGAGCTTAATAGCTGCCTGCCATGTAGTTTTCTACTGTCTGTCCGTATTTTTAGCACTTTAAAATGTGTTCGCCATTTGTTCCTGCCACAGCATTAAAAACAATCACAGTGACTATTTCCACTGAAGCCTTAGGATGAAGTTTGAATGGAGCCCACTAGATCACAAGTGACATAATGCCAAGTAAAGTGAATATAATGAGTGTGTGGACATATATTTTTAAAGTGCTATTTTTAACCCCCTTCTCTCCAGTGCTAAGGGTCATATACACCCACACTAGCACAGAAAGCTTCTCTAAGAACTAGGCTCAGGATGTAAATAGAAGAAGCAACTGGTAAAAGCCTGAAGTTCACTGCTGTATTTTATCCTATTGCATACGGCTCAGTATCTAGCCAGGCAACAGGCGAGAACATGGAAAACAGATCAGAAACAGAGAGCACACATTATGGCTATCCAGATAAGAGCTTGCATCCTGAGAGGAATGTTTCCTTCCCCTCCAACTCCACAGAGGATTTGATAACTCATTAGGTCTTTGCCAAAGGGCTACACTGAACTAATATTGATGAAGTGGTTTTCTGTTTCCTCCAAGTTCCTACCATGCTTCTGGCCAAAATAATTGCTATCACTTCAAGATGAGATTCTCAAATTCCTTTTGATTTTTAACATACAATGATCTACTTCCATTTTTTAATTGTTCTCATTTCTCATTCTGTTGGAAAACTGGCTCTCAGATGGATCATTAAAGATCCTTCAATGACGACAAACAACCAAGAGTGAAGTGAAAGCAGATGACCTCCTTCCGTTATCTAAGCTGTATTAGAAGACAGATGAAAGCAATTTTCTTTGGTTTTATGGTTCTCTGACACCACTAGGTGCAACTACACTTTCAGTTAGTTTAACACATAAAACAAACTTGCTTAACACAAAGGGCACTTTTATTCTTTCCCCCGTTACCTTCCCAGAATCACACACTAGAACTTCCACCCATTATACCTGCTTATGTTTTTAAACATCCATTATTTCCCACAGAGTTTTTTCCCTCTTGTAGACTGTATAATCTAGAATGCAATCACACCATTTCAGCATGCTACAATGAACTCTTCTCTCACACTAATGTAAACATAGAATAATTTGAATTACAACACTAGAGTTTCAGACAAGAATCAGGCTTAGTTTGTTTGGTTTTGGTTTTGTTTTCAAGCCAAAAATGAGCCTCCCTGATTTGTTTTGCTCTTCCAAGAGGTGATATATTTACAGCCAAGATGTTTTTGCTGCCCTGTTCTTCACACTGCACACAATGTTTTATACAAACATACAGGAACCATGGGAAACAGATAATTGCTATTTTTCTAAGAAATTTAATATCTAGGCACATATATCTCACATCACAGAAACATGGAAATATCACATCTTCGGAGAACAGTATGTCTACTACAATAAGCAAAAGACTTGGAGACCAACTCAATTTCTGCTAAGACCAATCTAAATGCTATTGTGAACAGGTCATTAGGTTTTACCAACAGTTCATATGAGACCTGGGCCAAGACCTTCATCAGCAGTTAGGGAATATCAGACAATTATCTAGATTTTAAAAGAGCTCCACCATTTCCAGTAATTAGGTTGGAGCCTCAAGTGTCTCCCATGCTCTTTTGGATCACATCAATGACAAAGACACAACCATCTACCACGTTCTTATGATGTATAATTTTTTCCATGCTTTGCCAATCACTTTGCCTACTCTGGAGAAAACGCTTCCTAGGCCAGTTACCCCTGCTTAAAGCCGTGTGAATGTTTATTCCAACTTGTAAAATCTCTCAAACACAACTCCATATTAAAACTGACCTTTCCTGACTATTTTAACCAGAGTTAAAGAAAGAAAAGTAATGACAACTTTCTTGTCTACTGAAGGTCAGAAAGTCCTATAATAGTCTGCCTCATTTTGCATAAATTGGCAAATGAAGACACATGCTTCATTTTCCTGTCTCACATACAGCACTGGGGTATCATTTCTTATTCTTGTCTCATGCCACAGTGCAGATCTTGCTCATCATAGATGAAGCAACCAATATACCCTTCTTATAATAAAACTGAGCAATCCTACTACTATAAATCAAAGGTTTATGTTCAGTAAAGCAATGAAGTTCAGGGCTAGAGCCTATTTTTTCAGAAAATAACTTTGCTAGCCTTTTGTCCTCCATTTTGCTGAATGAAGAATCCCCAGAAATGGGGCAGCCATTCTATTTCAGGCTTTTTAAGTGGCTTTTTTTCTGGTAGTCAACACAAAGGAAGTATGAGCTTGAGTAGCGTACAATGAGATCATTATTTCGGTACTCCCCTGAAGCATGTGGGAACTGTAATTGTGCTAAAATATTGTATGGACAGAGAACAACATGCTCACAGCCATACACTAGACATGGGCTTTTTTGCTACAAGTTTTACTCCTTGTGTAAAACACCACTTTACAGAAATTTAGACTTTCTTCAGGAGGAAAAAAAAAGAAGGAAAAAAAAAAAAGGAGGCTGAAAACAGAAATAAAGACTGGCTTTTATAGCTGTATATGTTTTGTACAAATTCTGTCATTTCTCACAGTTGGACTCTTCCAAAAGTTATATATAACCTGATTTACTCTTTCAGTGTCAGGCAACTTATTGAGTGCTGTTTTTATTTGGAGTTAATGCAAATCTGGAGTCTTCTCTGTGGAGGAAGACCTTTACATTCACACAGAATTTATTTTGTTGGAAGAACTTGGCTATAAAATAGGTCTGCTTATGGTGACTGAAGAATCCTTTCCTAGGAAAGATTTCTACAGCTCCTTAGGCATTATGGCCCCAAGAAAGCTTATAAAGCATTAACAGAAAATGGTGTGAGAGCAGATTTAGCAGAATCACATTTCTAATCAGGAAACCATGCATCCTCAAGAGAATGATTTAAATTTACTTATAGATATGTACTTACATCTTGTTAAAACCCATGCTATGATATCAAAATAGATACTTGATTTTAACTGCTTCTGCTAAAGGCATTCTTTATGCCCTTACCTTATCACCCTATATTGATGCCTTATATTGATTAATAAATTTTACTTTTGTTTATGGACAAAAGCCTCTTTCAAATCTTTTTAGTGGGTTTTTGTTCTTTACAGAGAGATGTAGTATAGCTATATGTGGAAAAAAAAATGAGGCTTAATTTATTTGATGTCTTGTTTCTTTTTCTTGTCCTTACCTGCTAAAGGTTATTGAAGTACATATTGGTATCAATGATTTAATGCTATAAAGTCATCCTCCTACCATTTATCCCACTTTTGAAGAGCAAAGAGAACAAAAACTGGTCTCTATTATACAGCTATACTCAAACAACTCATCCAGAGGAAACATCTGGTGGTTGCCTACACAAAATTTCCTTTAAAAGTACAAGTGTTTAATAATTCAAAACTTTACTAAAGTCTTCAATTTACTTTTCATTTTTATGAAAATTAAAATGTTTAGTCTAAAGTTAATTCAAGCCATTAGAAGGGCTTGAAAACTTATCATTACTCCTTACTACTCTGTGGGTTTTTAATCAGCCAAGTAAGACCACTACTTGGTGTCAGCTGCTGTGCCAGCAGCTTTTGCTGCTGGCTATGATTCAGGTGTTTTGGCATACACACTAGAAGTGGTGGAAGCAAACACCACAAACAGCTGTGTGTCATATGTTGTCACTTCCTTTTTCAATATTTTTTTACTAATTGATTTTATCCTTTTAGGCTTAACCAGGAAAACAGATTTCATACTTAGGTGATATGACCAAGTGCAAAATGTGTGTCTCTTGAAAAATCTCATGCACCAACTCTGCTCAGCTGTAAAGTGTCCAGTTATCATCTTTTCCCTTACCTTTGACATACATTTCCATGGCCAGATCTCATCTGAAAACCTGTCAGTTAAGACGGTTTTGAACACCAATTCTGAAGCAGGAGCTGAACAAGATCAGGACCAAAAATACAATACTTATCTACTGAAGGCCTACTCTATAACAAGGGCTCCGCAATGATTCAAAAAATATAGCTACTATGAATAAAAGCTATCAAATGCAAGCAGATATATGTGGGAGGACTGAATGAAGTTTAAACACCTTCACTCTGCTACAGAATCAGGACACGTATATAACCATATACAAAATCCTTAAATAATAATAATTATATTACTTGCTACACTATTTCAATTACAGCTTGTTCAAACAGCCCCTTTGAAAGCTAACATGGAAGAAGGGGAGCGGGAAGAGTGCCTGAGATTGCAGATGGGAAATCTGACACTCCAGTTTAAAACTGAAGAGTGTCTGGTGTCTATAATAGCTACAAACGAAGCCAATCAATACAATATACGAAATACCACTATAATACTCTATAGTCTTAGATATCACTTAATGAATTCAGATGGCATGTCTTCATCTGAAGTACTTTGATCAGATGGAGTACAACATAGATTTTTGTCCCTAACAAAGCTAGACTCAAAACAAGACACAAAATGGAATGGGCCAGAAGGTCACATTAACCTTGTGGTTTTATAGCAAAGTGCAGTGGGAGACAAAAACAGCCCAATGTTTAGAAGTTTTGCACATTGACAGAGCCAGAAAGTCTGGCTGCTATCTGTTATCCTAGCATTAGCAGGCAAAGGAAGAAGCGTTAATGGGGGCTTAAGGAAAAGACTGGTAACCTAATATTAGTGAACCAATATGCCTGTCACTTTTATGTTCATTACTATGATCAGGCTGTCAAAACTTTAGGAGACTGAATGATGGAAATAAATCTAAGATGTCCCATTTAATAGCAAGCACAATTTCTATCTGTGTACTGTCTGCTTCAGAATTTTCCACCCAGGTTTCACTTCAGGAGTGTGTCAGGTGCTGCACCATTTCATACCCAGTCTGAGAGAGACCACTGAGCATACTGAAGGCTGTAGAGGGAAGAAAGAAAAAGAAAAAAAAAACAAAGAAAAAAATAAAGTAAACTGTATGTTATCTAGGGGAAAAACATTGAGAAATCAGATACATCTCCTGCTGAAAAATATCGGCATGTTTAATAGAAGAATATCTGCTCAATAAGAACCATCGCAATAACATAGCTGCTTCTTTTCATTTAGTTTTGCAAGCATTAATGCACTTTCCAAGCAGTCTGACTGGATAAATCAGAGAGATGCTTATAGCTATTTAGCAGACAGAGGCAGAGGGATTTATTTTTCAAAGGACAGCAACTTGTATTTCAGCGTATGCAAATGGAACTCCCCAATTTTAGACCAATGAACCAGCGAACATAACATTGCTGTCCAGCAGAGCCAGCTGCCTGCTTGCAGGTGCAAGACTGCAGCTCCGGAGACTTATCAGGTCCTGATGTTCAATCTCAAAGTAGGATACAAAAGAAAATTATTCTTAAAAATAAGAGACCAATTTCAGCCGAGGATGTGTGTACCATTACTCCAGGGCTTTAAAGTTCAGGTCTGCCATACCTAATGGATGCTCTTTCTGACCATAGGCAGGATCGAGCATGGGATTTCCCTAAAACTACCACTCTTGTTCTCCTGCGAAAACAATCCCTTGCCCTCCATACCTTGTTGACCTTTTAAGTACTTTTTCAGTTTTATTTTGTGGAAATCCATAGATGTCAACAACATTTGCATTGTTACTTCCACAAAGTGTCATTATCACTGCTGTAATAAACAATCTTTATGGCCTAGAGCTCAATGTAATATTTCAAAGTTAAAGAGCCTCAATCAATACTTTCATTATCTACACTATAATTTACCCATTAATGGAAGCTCATTAGGAAAAGCACAGTCTTTTCCTCCCTGCAATTCTGCATGTTGCTCTGTGCTCCACAGCTGGCATTCACAAGCTGCACATTTTTGTGGAGAATGTTTTCCTTGGAAATGGCCAGGAACTTGTTGGTCTGGAGCTTTGGACAGCCAGAATGGAAGAAAGCAGGGGACATGCAGGGCTCTTTTCCTCTTTCCTCTGGCCACAGGGCATAGCAAACTACCCACTTGCTTTGCAAAACTTTAGCAGGAACTAAGATATTTTGGGCACTTCGCTCTGGAAAATGAGCAAGTATCTTGGGAGAAGATGAATCCTTCTTATTCAGATACAAATATCTCCATTTAGTTCCCCCCACAAGTAGCTTAAAATTCACAACCTGATTGCCCCAGCTAGATTAAAATGCCAGCAGGTAATTGATTCTACTGGTTTTACAGAATTATTAAATCTAAAGTACATGCTAATTCCAGCAGAAAAACAGAATAATAGTCAAAGCTGCTGGATTCTGGGATCAAATTACTTTTATACACATCCAGACAGCTGAAGTGAAGGAGGAATGAGATATAGCTTGTTTTCCTAAAGGAAGACATCTCCCCTCCATATCCATATGATTCGTTTTGCTGAAAATAAAAATATACATTGAAGTTTGTTAGGATGAAATAGGTTTATTTATAAAAAGAAATATAATATTTTTAATTCAAACCACAGTATTCTAGAGACACATGAGCTTCCTCAGGTTCCCTTGACTGGTACCTGCCAGCATACTAGCTTGAGATTTCAAACTTTTCATAGCTGCGAGACATTCAAGAAAAATAGAAAATAGGGCCATTATATGATCATACAGTTTGGTGATATGCACTGCCTTCAACTGTGCTTGAAGTCATCTTGCCTGACTATAGGAAAAAAATAAAAATGGAATTGTAAAAGGCTAGAAGGTCAGACAGCAACAAAACACAGGAACGAATGGGAAAACTTATTTCAGCAATTTGTGTGATTGGCCAAAACGGCAGGAAAAAGCACGGGTGCAAGCCCACATCCGCAACTGGCCACATGCTGCCCAGACAACCAGCATTCAAAAGCACAAACTCACCAGCTGCAAAATAGTTCTTAATGAAAGTTTGCATTTTTCTCCTTCAAATTGCTGTAAATATATGAGCCTTTTTACACATCCTTCATAAAAGAGAAACTAAAGAAAGCAGCTATAATGTAGTATGAAAGGCCTCTTTGTCCCTTAGAATATCCCAAAGAACAGGTTTTGGGGGCTGCCAAGAGGAGCACGCTGGCTGTGGACCTCACTCTGGAGTAGACGCACCAGCCCCTTTCACATCGGGCCCTGGCTCAAGGAGCAGAACAGCTCCAGAAAGCCATGGTCTTAAAAAGACTCAAAGTAGATCAAAACTATTTATAACTACTCAGCATTTGACTTAAAGTCAAAAATGCAGCTTGCTTATTTCAGCTGATTGCTTGGGAGTGAGGGATGTAAAACACATTCCTAATTCTATGTCACATTAAAGAACTGCCTTAAGGAGAAACGAAACAGCAGCTGTGCAAATTCACATACCCCATTTTCCTCTATGCAAGAAAAAAAAAAGAAAGAAAAAGAAAAAAAGACAAAGAAAAAAGAAAGAGAAAAAGAAAGTAGAGGGGAACAACTTTTTTGTGCAAAAGTAAATTTATATTCAGCATATGCAAATAAAATCCTGGGTTATATTTTTTCCTAACAGTATTAAGTAAAATGGTTTATTTTCCAAGACCACCGGATCTTCAGCCTTTTTAAAAGGTCTCTTGATGCTCAGAAAACTCTTCAGTATGAGCTTTATAATGAATGGTCTGAGTATATCTGGAAACAGATTTCCTAGCTATGACATAACACACACATAATTTGTTTTATTTATATTGCCATAAAACTCTCAAGTTAAGTCCTTTGTGCCAAGCAAATACAGAAAAAAAGTCCCCTACAAGATCTTAATTTGAATGCAAAAATTATGGCTTAGCCGCCTTGTGATGTTGTGTTTCCAAGATAACAGCTTCTTGGTTTTTGTTGGTGGTATGCCAAGCTCTCAGTCTCAATTTTCTTGACTGAAACAAGTGCTTCTCAGGATATAAAGTATTAAATATTTTCTTCTTGTAGAAATAAAAGTGCAATGCAAAAATACTTGCCTCAAACTCATGCACAGCCCAATCCTCCTCTTTTTAACACTATGAAACAAGAAGGAAGCTAGAAAAACCCCTCCTTGTACTTACAGTGCTGAAAACATGTTTTACTAGGGGAAGGATACGGGGAATAATAATTCAGTGTCAAATCGCTTAACTTGGTCACCTGGAAAATACTGTCTTGCTGAATAGTATCTATTTTGGTCCCCTGCTTTTAACATTTTGACCTCTCCCTCCCAATATTTAGATTGCACACGCTCATTCCTGCCTTGTCTTTCTCCCATGCACATGCCATAACTCTCCAATATGTCCCAAGTCACTGTTAGCATAAGCAGCCACAGAGGCACACAACTGAGGATTTGGCAAAGTGTCATGCAAATAAGGGCATCACTAGCATGGCAAGGAATAATGCTACTTCCCAAGAGAGATCTGTAATTAAGTTGGAAAGGCTCTTTCCAAGCCATATTCCCAGTGAATGAAAGGCTCTTCAGGCACATGTGAAATCTGTATTCATCTTGTACACTGACAGGTCAGGAACCTCATCCCCAACAGTGTCAGCAAGTAGCAGAGAGCCCAGAATGAACCCCCAGGCTCTGCTGTTGCCTCAAAAGTCACGTCTGTCTTCCCAGCTAAACAGAAATCCAAGTATTTAGTGCTCAAATTTACCATAGATGAGTAAAAATGATCAGAGGAAAAAAGATCCAATCAATTTCTTGTATTGAAACTTGCTCTTTTCTATACACTCAGTGACATCAGAGAGCTAAATATACAGTTTATAGGGACCTGAGGTAGCAAGGCAGTAAATGCCCTCAAGCAGGCTCAGCGGCTGTGCTGGAGTCAGGGTGAGAGCTGAGAATGCTGAACATCTTTGCAGGGTTCTCAGCATGTTGTCAAATTCAGCCTTCTCATCTCTCAATTTACACCTTCAGGTTTTCAACCTGCCCTGAGTGGTATCTATACATTCAGAGATTTGCAATTGTTCTGCTGCCTGAAAGTGTTTTATACTCTGGGTATCTGTGTGCTGATTCAGCAATTCTGATCATTTTCACATTCCTTGGTGGCAGTATTTTGTTATTTCTCTTCTATCACTTTCTTTGATTCTGGATTGGCTTAACATTCACAGTGGTGTTGGCATGGCCAAATGATTTGAATCCAGCTACTGTCTCTCCAGCAGCAGGATCTCCTCTGCAGCTGAGCAACTGATCTGGATCTTAATTGCTCTAATATGGCTCAGCAGTCATTGCATTGAGTTTATTTGCACAAGGAATTCATATAACCTTCTGTCCAACTATTCAGTATCAATCCATACTTGTAGTTTTCCCAAATTCTGGGGAAATGAATGTTAAGGCTTAACATGAGGGAGCCAAATTTCTTTATGCATTCATAAATTTTCACTAGTCTACATAATCATGGATTCAGTATTATATTATCCACATGATTAATTGTCACTGATCAGCACCAGCTTCCATAGAGAATTATTGTGTAAGTCTGAATCAAACAATGCATGAGCTTTATGAACCAAAAGACTCCAAGTGTTGTTTGTTTAGATAGGAAAATAAGATTTCTTGCAGTGAATGCTGAAGACATGATCTCTTTCTAGACATTCCACTTAAAGGAAAAAGATGATAAACTCCATAGCAGTGGATGTCATCTATCTCGACTTCACCAAGGCTTTTGACACCGTCCCTCACAACATCCTCCTGGACAAGCTCCAGAAGTGTGGGATAAATCAGTGCACAGTGAGGTGGATTAGGAACTGGCTGGATGGCAGAGCTCAGAGGGTGGTGATCAGTGGTGCAGAGTCTAGTTGGAGGCCTGTAGCTAGCGGGGTCCCCCAGGGGTCAGTCCTCAGTCCAGTCCTGTTCAGTTTATTCATCAATGACCTGGATGAAGGCACAGAGTGCTCCCTCAGCAAGTTTGCCGTTGACTCCAAACTGGGAAGAGGATCCGATAGCCCAGAGGGCTGCACTGCCATCCAGAGGGACCTGGACAGACTGGATAACCGGGCAGCGAGAAACCAAATGAAATTCAACAAAGTCAAGTGCAAGGTTCTGCACTTAGGGAGGAATAACCCCAGACACCAGGACAGGCTGGAGACCGACCTTCTGGAGAGCAGCTCTGCAGAGAAGGACCTGGGCATCATGGTGGATGACAAGTTGACCATGAGGCAGCAGTGTGCCCTCGTGGCCAAGAAGACCAAGAGGATCCTGGGGTGCATTAAGAAGAGCGTCTCCAGCAGATCGAGGGAGGTGATCCTGCCCCTCTACTCAGCCCTGGTGAGGCCGCATCTGGAGTATTGTGTCCAGTTCTGGGCTCCACAGTGCAAGAGGCATGTGGAGCTGCTGGAGAGAGTCCAGCGCAGGGCTACAAGGATGTTCAGAGGCCTGGAACATCTGCCCTGCGAGGAGAGGCTGAGGGAGCTGGGCCTGTTCGGCCTGGAGAAGAGAAGGCTGAGAGGGGATCTGATCAGTGTCTATAAGTACCTCAAGGGAGGCAGTGAGGAGGATGGTGCTGGCCTCTTTTCAGTGGTGGCCACCGACAGAACTGGAGGAAACAGCCACAAACTGAAACATCAAAAGTTCCACAGGAACTTAAGGACAAATTTCTTAACAGTGAGGGTGACAGAGCCCTGGAACAGGTTGCCAAGAGTGGTTGTGGAGTCTCCTTCTCTGGAGATCTCCAAAACCCACTTGTTTGCGGTCTGACACACATGTTCTAGGCAACCCTGCGTATGCAGGGGGATTGGATTAGATGATCTCTAGAGATCCCTTCCAACTGTAAGCATTCTGTGATTCTATGATTCCTGTGAGTTGTTTGGAAACTGCACTGTCCTACAGCTGGAAGTACATCAAGAGGAGTTTGTGCATGTTACATCTTCATCCCATAATTCAAAATTTAGAAGCAGACCAAGATGGGAAAAGTTTTTATTTTCTACTGCTAAATTGTATAAATTCGGTATTAATCACAATGAAAGAAAAACCCTACCAAAGTGAAAGAATAAATGGCATCCTCAAGATTCATCAACCTGCAATTCTCATAGGTTTTATTACTTCATTAGAATAACACAGTAAGAAATCTATTACATTCAGGGCTGCTAGGGCTAGTCAGTAGAACTAATTAGAGGCTTTCATTGACAGAAGTTGATAAAGATGGTAAAATATCAATCTTGGCTGGCAAAGTTAAAAGGAAAAGAAATTATCTCCTACTAATTATCCTTAACTGTTTGATCCATTTCTCCCCAACAATTCAACTAGTACCAAATAAACTGCTTGACAGAAAGAATGTGATAAGTAGCAGTCTGCCTCAGGTTCTCTGGCACAAATAATTATTCACTCTCTTACCACCTCATCATATACCCTTGATCCAAACTGAACTGGTAAGTGAAGAGAATAATGCCAGCCCATACATTCATCCTAAGGATGAGAGTGGTTTGGAGTGTTAGACACTGCCTGGCATTCATAGGGCTTATCTCAACTCCCAGTTCTGCCAGAAATATTGCTTTGCTCCCCCACTCCCAACACAGAATAAGAAAAACAAACTATTTGTCTCACTTATTTAGATCGACAGCAATGAGCAGTAAAATCTGTTTTATACTGTGAGCACAAACCCACACAATGTATCCCTTGGGCTGGTAGTGCCTTTAGATACACTATAATACAAATATATCACTCTGCCTTTTCAGAGAAAAAAAAAAAGCCATGTTTTCCATTCAGCTATGAAAAAATAAACAAAAAATAAGAGCTCAGAAGCAGCTGTTGTCTGATGCATCTTCCATGAGTACTTCATTCAGTGCAATAGTAGGCCTGCAAGCCATAGCAACCATTTTTGTTATTTTTAAGTGCTATTTTCATTGTATAAAGAAAAAAGAGAAAGATAGAAAAACAGAAATTGTGTCTGCCACCACGCTATCACTTCATTGACATAGCCACACAAGGCAAATCAACCAAAAAAACCCCACACTTTATAGAGGTTGGTTGAGTTTTGAATCAATTTTCCAGCTGGAACATTTGTATAGCAGCAATTGCTCATCTGCCCAAGAGGGCCATGCACAAGCACAGGGAGAGTGAGTTCAAGGTGGAGCCATGTTGAATAGGTTGATAGTAAAACCAAGGAACTCTGCCAACTCTGTTTGTCCTTCAGTTCTATGGCGCAAAATAACTTTTTCCTCAAAAGTTTGACTGGGACTCAATGTAGAGAGCATCTGCATGCTTTAGCATACAGAAAGAAAAAAAAAAAAAAAAACACATTAAAATGTTCAGTCTGCAGATAAATGCATGAATGACATCACATAGCTCCAGGAAACAGAAGGGAAAATGAGCATCTCGGTCATAGCAAGATCTTTAGAGACTCTCCGTAGTCCTCATAGCCTCAGATATTGCAGATTGGGCTTGAGCTAGGATTTTCAAGATTTATATCATTAGCTACAACAAAGTTGTGACCAAAAAAATTAAGACCAGATAACATAGCTTCACAACAAGGAAGATTATACAGAGGAAATAGAATGGTACATGGGGGTCTCAGCAACACCGTGAATAAATACAGAGGAGCATCCTAAAAATTTAAAGAATGGAAACTACTTAAGATTTGATCATAATCTCTATGAACTCTATGATCCTCCTCTATGAGGAGGGAAGAAGAAAACATGCTGAAATAAGAAAGTCCACTCAATTTTCTCTGGTGTCTTTAAAGCTATGATAGGATTTTAACTGGCAAATGAACTACACTGACGTGGCATCACATTTCTCATTCAGTTTTAACATAAGACATACGCATGTTATTTTTGTTTGCACTGGGTTGGCAGATACATCCATTTGAAAAAGCGTGCAATGGGAAGCTTGCTAGACAGTGACGCAATACACTGCGCGGTGCCAAAGCAAACTTTGTGTCTGTTTCTTTTCACAGAGACATTAAATGAATTGGAATTAAATCCATTGAAGAGACTGGAATTACACTCATCTAGAAATTAAGATCAAGGGAGACTCCCATACAATGTCTTCTCACAAGCAGGGAAGAGCCCTTGTTCTGGAGCTCTCGCTCTACCCCTGCGCCATAAAGTGTTCTGGGCAGCGCTATGCCAAACATCATCAAAATACATTCTTCAAAAGGGGCTTCATCTTCTGGTTTGCCTTTAAAACTCTCCAAATTTCACATGAAATGGATGAAGATGACAGGATTTTTTAGTAGAGAGATTTTACCAAAAGCCCATACAACAAAACAAGACAAAACATAGCCCGAAAGCTGTAAGAGACTTATGCAAAAACCCTGAAGTAAATCACCTTTAGATCCTTCACTTTTCCAGAAACTTTCTCTCTTTAGCTATTTCACAGAAGCAATTGCCTAATCCTAGACAACAAACTCCAGCTTCTAGAAGCACCTCACACTATAACGCACCCTCAAAGGTCTCCAAGTCAGCTTTCCATTATTCCAGGGCATAGCTTTGCCAAAATAGCAATATAGCAACACTGTAGAGCCCACAGGTTTTGCTCCATACTTGCTGGTGGGTACATTCCCCACAAACTCCCCTATAAGCAAAAACCCTTCTACTTCCCTGGAAATAATTTATCTCCTCTCTAACTCTTGAAATAAATCAAGTGACCGCACCTGCTACACTAAGTCCCTGTCGGGGAGGTGGGGGGAAAACAAGTTGATGCTGGTAGGGGAGCTTGTTCATGCAGCTGAAGTGAATAAGCAGGAGAGCTCTGATGGGGCCTGTATTAAAACCACAGAAAACCATCCCTGAATTTTTACTAGCTATAAACATTGCATGTTTTTTAGTATGCCTGTGCTATGAGTAGTGTGTATGTCTGAAATGTGAGTAGACAATCCCTATGATTATCTTGTGTGCACAATTGCTTTACTAGCTGTGATTTTTACGCAGATTAGACGTATCTTCAATTGTAAGAATGCTGAGCCACAGCTTACAAATCATAAACAGAGCTGGGTATTAATACAAGATACTGACAAGACTAGTATATGGATGAATTTTCCTCCTCAGGATAAAATTTATTTATAAAAAAATGTAAAAATCTTTTTGTGAACTTTTTCCTAACCCATTATAGGCTGCAAATCTAAAAACACTTATTCATATATTTAGCTTGATACACATGAGTAGTTCTATTGATTTCTCTCTATATTGAGTTCAGCAGAGATACTCACATATGTCAGGGTGAGCAGAAGCATAAGTGTTTGTGGGACAATGATTTAATTGCTCTGATTGATTGCTCAGTTTTTATATTATTTTTTGCTAAGGATTAACCACTAATAAAAGCAAAACAAAAAACAAAGAGAATAATAAATTTTGCACTTCTGGCATTTTCAAATTAAGATTGTAATTCTTGCAAGACTGCATATATTTGGCACTAAATATGTGCTTCTTAGGTACTTTTTAATTTGTATATGTTTGAGTTTTATACTGATAAGCAAAATATATATATATAAAATATATAATGAAATATATAATGTGAGAATGTGTATTTGCATGCAGTTCCATACATGCTACATATACTGCTGTGGATTGAAGGTAAGAGACAAAACACTATAATGTTTATGGCTTTGGGTTTTTTTTAGTTTTTTTTTTTTTTTTTTTTTAACTTTCAAAGCACTTACGTCTTTTTCATTGTCAAATATTGAGGATCCACACAAACTTGTACCTTACTCTCCTTCCTTTTTAAGATGCTCTAGACTTGTACTCACCGCTCACCACTTTTGTACATTAAACAGAAAGGCTGAACCCTGAATGTATTTCTCAGTGTACACTAGTCTATGCTTGTGCTGTTCAAGAAACTGCATTAGGAATTTTCTTTTTTTCTGCTGAGAAGGAGAGGATGAAGGAGGAAAGAATGACCAATTATAAACTCTGTTGTCTTTAGATGAAAGAACCTTTTTGTGGTATTCTTCAATCTCTTGTTTGGGCTGTCAACAGCAATTTGATAAAGAATGTTCCTATGTCTGACCTGTTTTTTCAAGATAGTAACCTATATTGTGTATCATCTAAAGCCAGGGGATAATCATCCATTATACTCTGCACTGCTGTTCCTGCAAGTTGAACATAGCCTTTAAAACCCAGATAAGTTGATTGATAGTTGTGTTGAGAAAGCTGCTACTAACGATATTTTAGTTAAAGGGGGGAAAAAATAAAGTTTCTTTAATCTGATTCTCCCCCACCCCCAACACCACACTTCAGAGGCCAAAGCTCATGATAACTGTTTTGTGGTGAATGGTCAATTGTTACAAAATTCTAATTGGTTCTGGGTCAATCCCTTTGAAATAGCTGTTGTGCTCTAGTAATTTTTTCAATTAATTCTTAACAACTGACAAAACTTTGGATCTTGTCAAAATTGTTTGGATTTTTATAGTAGGTAAGAACACGGAACAAGATTAGCCTGGATTAAGAAAGATTCCTACATAAATTATCACTGAGGATGTAATTATAGTTTACTTCTCTTTTTGTCTTTGCTCCCAGAATAATGATTAATTATTCTGTACTTGTATTACACTAATACTGTAGGGTTTTCTTCCCTGTAAGGGACCAGTTCTTCTGTGGTATTATGAGGGTAGCCCCAAGACTGACTTATTTTCAACTGAGTTTAGCAACTCCAAAGAGAGTGGAGCTTGTTGAAGCACAAAGTCAAGCCACTTCTTTTTCTTTCACCAGAATATAATCAGATAGAAAATGAAATTATGTTCTAAGGTCTCTTTACTACAGCAGTATCCATGAAGATAGGTTTTTTTTCCCTCTATAAAATAATCAGGTAAGTATAAATATTTATCTAAATGTTTCATATTGGTCCTTCCTTCAACAGATACATATATAGCGACAGATAAATTATGTCACCAGAGACAGCAAATCAACAGTTCATTTGTAAATGTCAGTACTATAAACATCAGGTATTTTCACAAATTATCAATAAAACTTCATCATTTGTACAGGATATAGTTCATAGCTCTGTTGTTTGTGCACGAAGCTTAAAGAACTGAAGACTGCATCCTCTGGTACTGCAGATTCTGATATGAATCATTCTGTTGCAATTCAGGAACAGTTACATTGGTTTAACTAGAGTTATTACAATTTTATACCATGGTACTTGGTTGGAAAAATAATCTAGTATCTTAAGAACACATTATCTTTAATCAGCTTCACACATTTTCATCCAGCTCTCCTTGCTCCATACTTTTTGCCCAAAGATCTATTCTGAATGTGGTTTATTGAACTCATTTTGCTCTCTTTCCTTTAAAATAGAAATCTCACCATTGGACAAATATTGGATACCACCATATTGGATAAAATCCGATATGTACATACATAAGTGTAAATAAAAAATGTGTTCTAATTTGACAAGAAATAGAGATCATTGATAATTCTGCAAGTAACATTCACAGGATCCTTTTCCTCTAAGTGCTATAACTATACTGTTCCCTTCCCCTACTTTACATCTTCTTCTGTTCTTACAGGTACAAACAAAAATGTGAGCTTCTGACTTGTTTTTCAGGGCTAAACTCTTACCTTGATTCCTGGTGTAATCTGTATTTTACTGCCAACAATAACTTTTTGAGTCATTGATATATCTTGCTTTGCCTTACAAGGAGGTGGTGGCCCAATCCTGGAAGCTTTTCCTGCTAATTACCACAATGGGAGTTTTCCATCTGAGAGACTGAAGAATCAAGCCCCTAATTACATAAGGGATCTGGTTTCCTGAGACACTGTGCTGTCTTCTGGCAGAATTCCGATATGCTATATCCCAAAACATTTTCAGACAGACTTGAATCTCCTCCTCAGGAGTGTGACAACTTTTGATCAGTCCAGTTTTTGCACTTCAAGTTATCAATAGCTTGTGTTTCCTCAACTTTTTATAAAAATTGTGCATGTAGTCGTTGCTTCCTTAATATAGATGCATACGGCATGGAGAAGTGGCATGATTTTTCACTCTTTTCAGAGAATGATAAAGAAAGTATGGTGAACTGTAGACACTGTTAATAGAGCTGCAGTTACACTTTAGACTTCTTATTTCATGCTCCAGAGAGCGGTCATGGAAGTCTGTCAAAGTGCACAAAGCTGGGCTATTCAGAGCTAATTCTTGCCGGTCATGTCAGACTCTATTTGTTACACTTGCACATGTAATGTTGTACTCCTCCTCAACTTTTTGTTTTGGAGCTAATCCATGGAGTACTTCCAAAATATAATTAAAATCAATACTGATTTCAGCATATCTTCATTAGAAATACTACCAATATATTTTGCATGCATTGATTTATGCTATGCATAAATGGCTGAGAGTGGGAGGGGGTCTGCCTGTGTTTTTGTGAGTGTTTAGGTGTGTTAGGAATTGGAGACTGAAACATTACTTTTTTTTTTAGATTAGCCTCTAATATTACAAGAAGCCAGGCTAATAACCTGAGAATTGAACACCACTTTGAGCAGGGAAATTAGGAAAAGAATGCTAAAAAGGATCAGAGTTTTGCTTGTGGCTAATCCTTACAGATCTTTTAAATCTGTTAATGAAATAATTTTCCAGTCCCACAAACACTGTTGTAATTTGAAAGATATTCCTGTTCCAAATAAAGATGTCAAAAACTGAAAAAATCACAAATATCTGAAAAACATTTTCTTTAACTTGTTCATATTTATTTTCTGCTTCAGACATTTAAAAACATATTCACTTTATCTGCAGTTCTCTTTCCTCTTTTAGAAAGAAAAGAATAAATCATAATTTAGAATTTCAGAATAAATTCTTAATTTAGAATGAAGCTAGTGATTATCATTTTGAAAATGTTGCATCTAAAAATTCTTTTCATTTTGAAGTGTATTCCAAAATGCCCAGGAGTCTAGTAATGCATGCAGATATTCACTTTCCCATGATAGGCCTTTGATGAATCAATATTTAAAATTAAAAAATATTTCACTGAAAAAATTCCAAAACTTCATGTAGTCTTACTGGCCAAAGGTGAAAATATAATAAAATAAAATGTAAACTTTGAGATTCTTGTTACAATAGCCATTGAGGTTGCCTTTCATCTGAGGGGATATCAAATTTCTGTTGGCCTGGAGTCTATTTCTAGCTGTGTCATAGATTAATGACATAACCTTGAACAATTTGATTAATTGTCCTTCTCTTTTAATTGTCCCCGCTTTTGTTTTCTCATACACGGGTCAACATTACCTAGTGAGTGCATGGAGAGGTAAAGATTTTATTTAGAACCAAATTACACATCCGTAAGCCAGATGGACTAGTGCTGATAGTGACCCTGAAGGGGGGATACCAGGGTTACCTGGGGGCCAGCACCTCTCCAGAACCAGGCAGCATGGAGGCTCCTCACACCGCGGACCCATTCCACCACCCAATGAGCCAGCGGGACAGCCAGGGGCAGCCCGGCATCAGGCACCACCACAGGGATGATCCAAGAGATCTGGTCAAGGTTGGGATCAGATCAGGCAGGGGCAGAGCTACAGGGTAGGAACTGGTGGACTTGGACTAGGCTGAAATGGGGGCCGGGGCTGGTCAGGGTTGGAGAAGACTGGAAGTCTCTAGTCTTGGTGGTTAGCAGCAGCAGTGATGGGAGGACACCAGCATTAGCAGTAGCTCTGAAAACCTGCTAGAGGGATGAGGAGGTTATGCACTCCTCATTTGATATCCCATTTCCTCTGCAGCAGTCATCAGATGGAAACTGGCACAAAAAGTGAATCCAGATTACACTTTTTCTACAGATTAGACAGGTTTAGTGGTGTATATATTCCCCTGAAATCTGTCTTCCACCTTCCACCTTTTGCCTTGTTACCGCTCTCCAACTATTTCCGTTCGTCCACCCATACCACCATATGTAAAACTTTCATGCATGTGTTACACATAAATGTAATAGAGATTACATACATAATCACAGGGAACTTCACTGGTAGTGAAGTGTTATCATCTTGCTTATCCTTAATAGGTCACATCTAGGCTCTGCTCTCAAGCACCCAGCTGACAAGAAGGATTTGTGCCCCAGCTCATGTGGGCTGGGAAAGTTAGAGCAGATCTCAGGTTATGTCATGTTTGTTCAAGGCAGAATTTCTAAACACATCATCAGCTTCATCACCACTGTTGATGACGTGACACACATTTGTTAGCTTTAAGATTACAGCCAAAATCTGTCCTGTTTTCCTAAACCAGACATAATAAATTATAGTTCTACTTTACCATTTTTCCTTGAATGTAATATTTATGGCAGTGAGGTCACTGGCAAAATACTCTTGAGAGAGGGGTTGTTTAGTTGAAAATAAGGGTAGTAGCCATAGATCTGCTTCTGCAAGTGAAATATGTGGTGTTATTGATATATTGTGGTCAAACTGCACAGTGGAAGTACAAGTGAGATAAACAGGTTGATACAAAGACAGATAGGTACACAGGTGCATACAAAAGATTATTCTGTAAGTTAAACAAATTTATTAAACAGATAATCCTGAACAAAATTATATAAAACTATTATTGTGTCACAACATTATGCCCCTGAAACGCAAAGGAAAGTGCATAGAGCAAACTTTTTAAAACTTTTCGTGCAAACCAGCAGCTTAGGTGTTACATTAATATGCTGTAGCATTGCTGGTCCATGTATCCTGAGGGGGAGAAAAACAACCCGAAAGCAGAGCACACATAGTAAAGACTTCGGCAAAAGGTAAAGAAAAGCCACACAGTGCTAGAAGGATTGGATAGGATCCCAGTTCGTTAACCTGGGGATGGAAGAGATTAGAGCACAAGCCCGGATGAGACCATAAACCTCTTCAAAGTAGAGGTTTCCAAAATGTGAAAATGTGCAAACCAAAGATGATAGCCTAAAACTACAGACCGAACAGTCTGACCCGTTCATTAGGAGGAGAAGTCGTATCAGACAGCACAATCAGGCACTGGCAGAGAGGTAATGGAGGTAATTGAGGCACCATCACTAGAACTATTCAATAATAGATTAGATAAGTAGAAGAAATAATGTAGGGAAATACTGTGCAGGAGGCAGGGAGCTGAACTGAATCACCCAGGAGAAGAATAATTGCCATTATAGATCTGTTCCCTTTGTAACTGCAAAGCGATGGTGCCAGCGCAAATACTAATTCTATTGAAAACGGAGCAGCAATGTACCTACTCTAAAATATAGCCAAGATCCAACCCTGCAGCACCAATATACTCTACTTGGGAATGAGATTCAACTCCTTTCCACAGACCTATATATTTATGTGTGTATATGGATTTCTGCAAAGGTAATGGTGTCTGACACTAGAAAAGGACTTGACCTACAAAGTTTATTGAAGAAGAACTTCACACTCCTTGATCCCATTCATACAAGGAGAGTGTTATGCTTGATTTGTGAATCTGATATTTCATTTAGTTTTTCATGTTCATAAAAGAGACTTCCGCATAATTTGAGTGTATAACACAATCTGGGAATGTAAACAGCATATTCCTCTGAGCTTTGCAGCAGAAAGCAGAAACAGCAGTGGAGAATTAGTGCACATAGCTCTTCAAAAGATGCAAGAGCTTCACATTTTCTATAGATATTTCTAACAGTCTCATGTTTGAGAAATGTCATCTATATAATATGGACCTGGTCCTGCCTCCAGTAAGTTAAGCCACATTTTTCCTATTACAATTATTGAGTAGCCAGACTACCTTCCAGTCAGTCCTGGAAAGACCTGATCAAAAGCCTGTGGAGGTGAGAGAACCTTTTCAAGTCTCTTGATTCGGTTTGGTGCCCCTGCGGATTCGTTAGCCGTTTTCCTCCACTTCCAAGCAGATCTACAAGGGATGTAGTAATCTAATCAGGTCTGACAACAGTGCTTCACCAAAACACAGCGCCATCGTGAAAAGCCATATGTTTAAAAATGCATGCCTTGAAGAATTTCCCAAGGCCCATCCCCAAATTGCTTTCACTTACTGTGTTTCTCAGTGTTTTCTTATAGTAATCCCAGGCCAGACTTATGGTGGAAAGCACACTCAGTTCATCAAGTGAAGTCCCCTGCTATTATTGTCACCCTACTAAGTAGTCTCTTTCATAATACAGAGTCAATGAATTCAACAGAAAACATGAGAATACATTGATCCCGACATCTGACCCAGGTCAAAAGATTATACAATAAATGGACAAGTAGACATATTAAGGACTTTTCCTCATTGATTTAGATCAGAGTCCAGTGACATGGCAAAGGAGACTGATCTCCTAACTGTATCAGCCATCTGTTACTTTTGATAGTGATGCTTATGGATTCCCTGTCTCTCTTGAGACAGAAAAATGTTGTACATGCAAATGAATATAAGATCAAGTTTCTATTTCTGGAAGAATTCATAATGGATGGGAATTATTTCAATACCTGATTTGATACTTTTCAAACTACTTCACACTACTAAATCAGAAGACTTCCTTTCAAAAAAAAAAAAATCCTTTAGGATAAAAGCCGTCTAAGCCATCTAGCAAAATAACAGTATGGAAACATTAAAAAACAGTTCCCTCTTGTCATTATTTTCATTCTATGAGCTCCTAATAAATAAAATACACCTTTATTTTCCAAATACAATCTCACAGATGTCATGAGGCAATCTGTAAACTCACAATTCTAAATATACATTCTTTTTTTAAAAAAAAACTTAGTAGATACCTTGTCAACTATTTCACCTTGATTCCAATTCTACAGCTTATAACACATGGCTATATTAAACCTATTGACACAAGGATAAGTAACTAGTGCAGTTTTGCTCATCTGTTAAAAAAAATGTTTAGGAATCTAGGAAAGCAGACATACATATGCAGAATAATTATCTAATAATGGAAACTGAATGTGCAGATATTCAGTTACAAATCCATGAATTAAAGGTTCTTTTAAAAGTGATGCTCGTTCTCAAATTTGATTAATTCTGAATGGATTCAAAGGAGTTTCCCCTTGGAGGTAAGGATATGTGCTCCCTAATTTGAGTAATGTAAATTTGTGGTTACTTCCTTGCAGATTATGAACAGGTGATGCATATTATTGGGGAAACACTGTAAGTCCTCCACCAGAAAGCTGAGGCTCCATACCAGCAGAAAAAAAAGTCCAGTCAGATCAGATCTAGTCAGATCCTTTCCTAATAAAGGACAGACTTAGTATGCTTGTTGGAAAGGGAAGAGAAAGGGGAGTCAGACAATTTTCTATAGTCTAGATCAACAGATCAGCTTTGGCAAGGCCAAAGAGATCATTGGAGTGACTTTTATCTCTCTATGCTGTTTTGTACCATCTCTCACCTTGGGAAGGTGAGCACCAGTCTGGATAGAAGTGGAAATCCAAACAGGAACAGAGGTGATAAAATGAATTGTCACAATGTCCTTTTACATGTCCTTGGAGGAAAGAGAGACAGGGTGGCTTTTTAGAGAGAGTATGGCTAATAACTAACCCTTGTATTGAAGTATTTCATAGATAGTGTAATTATCTATATATCTAATTGCTTTTCAAGTGTTTTTTTTTTTCTATTAAGTAAAATCATTTGATTGCTCACCTTCTTTTGGAAGGTCCAAGGGTCAGAGACCACTTTCCCTAGAAGCATCACACCCAACATTGCCCCTTTACAAATGAATTGTGTTTAGTTTACAGAATGTTCTCAGGCAGGCTGTATGTCCAGTATCTAATGCAAGGAACCTATACTGTCACAGGTAGGGCAGCCCCTAGCAGTTTCTCTAATGCAATATTAATAATAATAACTGCAATGAGTTTCTGATAGAGAATCTGTTAGATGTGAGAGCAGGTTGTGTCTTCCACCTGCTTTGCACCCAGCTGCACTCTCTTTTCTAGGTGTGGGAAGTTTCAGGTTAACATTTTTAAATGCCAGTTCAAATAACTAATCAGATCTAGATAGCTCTTACAGAGCTTTCTCTAAAAGTACCTGAGTATATGGTAGCTAGCAGTAATCTTCTGCTGTAGTAAGGAACGATTTGTGCTCGCAGAACAAATTGTTTTAAGATCTAAAAGAAATTATAGTTGTCTTCAGTACGTCTGAAATGGACAATTCATCTGGGAATCCTGAGACTAGACTTTTCTTTTTTTTTCCTTTCTTTTTTTTTTTTAGAAAGCTACCTTGCCACTGGCCCTGTTGTACTGAATAGTAACAACTTGGCTTGCATTTTTTATCAGTGATCTTATAAGATCAGTTGATCTTATCAGTGATCACTGTATCAGTGATCTTATTGCCACTGATGGCAATATTAACTCCTTAAGGATAGTTAGTAACACTGGGGCTAGGTTGATAGTAAGCTGTGAAATTGAGTTATACATTGGAAGGGTGGTTACACAGAAGATTTACTTCTGTTATTTTTATTATAAAATAAATCGTTCAGTGTTTTAGGGTGATATTTTCCTTCATTTACCAGTATAACTCTGGAAACTCACAGAAATACTTCGGAGGCAAAGGGATAAAATAGAGAACAGAAGAGGACTCAAAGTGGTATGGTAGGTGGTAGAAAGCAAAATTAAGTACAAAACAGTGCATTTTTTATATAATTATATTTTTACCATGGGTGCACCTGTACTTGTGGAAGTAGAATTGCTTTAACTGAATTTTAGTCCCATGTTAACGAACCAGAGAAATGTCTATATAACATAGATGTTAAGGACCACTTCTCTGGTTCATTATATATGTTCTATATATATGTTATATAGATGTTAAGGACCAGCTATATACTATATATACTATATATATATGCTATAGCTGGTGAAAAAAAAATCCATTCGAAATTTGGAAAACAAAAACAACAACAACAACAAAAAAAAAAAAAGTTCTGTCTCCTTACTGGCCTCGATTAATCCCATAGCAAAAGTAATAATAAAAATAGTTACTGAAAGAAGAGTCCGTCAATTCGGGAAAAAAAAAAAAAAAACTTAAATCTGAATCTCTCTCTCTCTTTTTTTTTTTTTTCCTAATAAGGGCATCAACGTTTATGTGTTTCCAAATGCGTTTTTATAAGGGTTAACAGGTGGATTCAGAAGCAATTAATTTATGTAAATATCCCCTTATAGTCACATATGGAAAGAGGGGACGGTTCAGACTGTTAATTCTTTGTCTGCACCTTGATGGGACCTGCAGATTAGGCAGGTGCACCCGATAGTGTCTCCTTGACCACTTAACACTCTCGTGTCTGTTTCGTTATGTTATTCTTGCACTAGAGCTAGAAATAGGTATTTTTCCAGAGCAGAGGTACCTGTGAGACTCCTTCCCTCCTCGTGCCTAATTCGAGACTAAAAGCCTAGAGGAGAGGTCCAGTAGGCGATGCCGTGTGAGCCGCGCAGCCCCAGTCTCGCTATCGAGAGGGGCTCCACGGCCCCCTGAACTGCACCGGATCATATTCCCATTAACAGCAATTTCCCGACCGGAAAATAATACAAGAGAAAAGTCACGGAGCCCCCATCCACGCCAGGCTCTCCTCGCACTACTGGCAGACGAGGGAAACATTGGCACAGAGGTTTAGTCCATGTATTTATTTATTCTTGTGGAAGTAAAAATGGAGCAGAAGTGGGAAAAGAAAAGAAAAGTGGAAACGGCTTTTTTAGCGAAAATGCCTTCCTTTTCCCATTTGGAAACTCTGCAACTTTTCTTTTTTCTCGTGAATTTGTCGCGTATCTACTCGACTGTTCCACCCTCACCAGGATTTTTCCTTTCAGCACGCTGCATGTCGGACCTGATTTTCTTTTTTTTTTTTTTTTTTAGAACTCTGAGTCCAGTAATAGTTATTTTAATTGCCCTGATGATTCCATAAACATCTCAGTTATTTTTTCATCTAGCCTATAAATGGACTATGAGGGTAACATTTATGCAGAGTAAAAGGTCAATTTCATAATACCACAACTATCTTTTAACCTTTATTTTTAAAATGAAAACCATCAATGCGCTCTAGGAAACATCTCTCTTTTCACACTGCCTTGGAGTAATTGCATTTAAAAGGCATGATAAAATGCGTCCTGTAAGAAAAGACTGATTTTCCACCTTTGAACATGAAGAGTGTGAAAACTCGAAAAAGAAAGGAAGATAAATGAGTTTAGATATCTATTAAATTATAATTAAAAAAAATCGTTACTGTAGAATAGATAAAGTTTCCTCACAGGAATCCCCTCAGGATTTCAGAGGAGTTAGCAGGAAAGGTATGAGAGAGCTTGTCTCTTTTTTTAGAGAAAAATAAAATCAGACACGCCACAGTTTGAGAACCAGATTTGAGGAAAAGTGTTTACACTTTGATAATATGGAGCAGGAGTGGGGGAGCAGTTACTCTGAAGGATGTTACAGGTGGGGAGATTGAGAGACAAGGGGTATCCCGGCCTTTGTTTTGGAAATGCCGCCACCCGGTTGCGCGGCGCCCTTGTTGGTCACCGACGGCTGCTCCGACCCTCGCGGCCGGCGGGTTCGGAGGGGCAGGCGGCGCCCGCTGTCCCCGGCAGCGCGACGCGGTGGCCCCGTCGCGGGCAGCCCCTCCGCGGGCGCGGGCGGCCCGGTGGGGGACGCAGAAATCACGTCCGGGGTTGCCCGTCCCGGAGCGGTGGCGGGGGGTTATACGTCCCCGTCGAGCAGGCTGAAGTATTTGGCGGGGCCGGGCAGGCAGAGGTACGGGAGGGAGCTGCCCGGGCAGAGCAGGGGGAAGGACACGGGCAGCAAGCAGCGCCCGAGGAAGGGGCTGTCCTTGTAGAGGGCCGGCAAGGCAAGAGCGGAGGGGGCCAGCGGCTCCGCGGGGGTCTCCGTCGGGGCCGGGCCCTCGGGCTCCGCCGACATCTGTCTCTTGAGCTTGTTGCGGCGGTTCTGGAACCAGATCTTCACCTGTGTCTCCGTGAGGTGCAGCGAGGCGGCGAGGCCGGCGCGCTCGGCGCTACTCAGGTAGCGCTTCACGTCGAAGGTGGACTCGAGCTGGAAGACCTGGCTCTTGGAGAAGATGGTGCGCGTCTTCTTCTTGCTGCCCGCCGCCTTGCCGCTCTCCTTGCCGCAGCCCGCGGCTCCCACCGCCTCCTCCGCGCCGCAGCGCAGCCTCTCGGGCGGCGGCGAAACGGCCCCGGCGCTGCCCTCGGCGCCCGGCTCCGCTGCTGGCCCGGACTCGCCGCCTGCAAAGACAGAGCACGAAGCCCGTGACATCGACAGCGGCGCCCGCCCCGCCGCCGGGGTCCCGCGGAGCGCAGAGGGGCAGAGCATCCCCCCAACCCGTCCGCGGGGAGCCGCGCCTGTGGGCAGGAACGGTAAGGATCCGGGAACGGTCTAGGGATCCCTCTGGCAGCGCGAAGCCAGGGAAATCCTGGGCTCCAGGACGCGAGATAGAGACCCAAAGAGGCGGAGGGAAAGAAGCGGCGGGGCGGGGGAGGGGGGCGAGTATAACACCCTGCACAAGACCCTGAGAGCAGATTGAGGCGGGGAGTGCCTCTTCTCATCCATCCACAGCCACGAAAGGTAAAACGTTGGATCCTCTTCCCGCCTCTGCTGACTAGAGGAGAAATGGGCGCCGGGGTGCCCCGGTGTGTGTGTGCACGAGTGTGTGCATGAGTGTGTGTGGGTGCGCGTTCCCCCAGAGCGGCCCGGCCATGGGACGGGGGCAGGGGAGGAGGAACAGAGTCCGACTCCCCGCCCGAAAGCCGGGACCTGGCAGCGGGGCGCGGGGGGACCGGCCCGCACCCCGACGTGCGATGCGGCCTCCCGCAGGGTTCAGGGTACCCGAGTTGTCGGAGACTTTACTGGGGTCGCGCTCCGCGGGCCCCTCTTCCTCCTGCTCTTCCTCCTCCTCCTCCTCCTGCTCCCGTAGCGGGCGGCGGGGCCCGAGCTGCAGGATGCTGGTGATGCTGAAGGCCGGTGGCGGGGCCGGGGCCCCCGGTGGGGTTCCGCGGACGCCTCCGAGCTGCACCATGGAGCGCTGAGCAGAGCCGAACCGAGCGGAGCCGAACCGAGCTGCACAGAACCGAGCCGAGCCGCACCGAACGGCGCCGCGGGACTGGCTGCGGCGGGAGGGCTGTAGCGGCAGCCGGGAGAAGGGAGGGAGGGAGGGAAGGAGGGATAGAGGGGGAGAGGGAGGGGAACGGGGGGACCAGGGGAGGGTCGGAACGGTGGAGGGAGGGGATAGAGCAAGAGGGAGCCAAAGGGATGGAGGGGGAGCGGGGGGAGCCGTGCAGGGAGGGAACGCTGGAAGGGAAAGAGAGGAAGAGGAGCAGGAGGGGAAGGAATTGGCGGCGCTGCCAAGGTGTCCTCAGGATGGGGAGGTGCCTCTGCTGCCAAGGGAAGGGATTAAGGGAAACGGTGGGGAGGAGGTGGGACTGGAATTTCTCGGGGCCAGGTGAAGGGGGAGATAAGGATGAAGAGGGAGGCCTGGGAACAAGAACGGCGGGGATGTGGTCCGGGATGGAGAGAGAAGCGGTCTGGGAGAAGACGAGCGAGCAGGAAGGTGGAGAGGAGATACAGTGCAGAGGATCCCGGTGTGGTGGAGGCGGGGATGGCAGTGAGAAGGAACAGTCATCGAATGAGGGCTGGGAAAAGTAGATAAGAAAGAAAGATACTGGACAGAGTGGATGAGAAGTCAGGAGAGAGTAACGGAGAACTGGGAAACAGGAGAGGCGGGACGTGTAGAAGTCAAGGGAGTGGTGGATGAGTTTGGGGCCGTGCAAGGAGCAAAAGAGTGATGATGGAGAGAGAGAAGGAGACAGGAAAAAAAAAAAGGAAAAAAAAAAAAGAGAGAGAGAAAGAAATGTGGGAGCCAGCAGGGCCGCAGCTTGATGACAATCACTGCCACCAATTCCCCGTGCTGTTTTAGGAGGATGGTGAGAAAACGAGCTTTCTGTCACCAGGAGCGCCCCTATGGCCCCTTCACCCCCTCCTACCTATAAAGTGAGTAAAGGCGTCCCTCGGGAGAAGGGAGACCGCTCTTCTCCAAGGACTCCGGTAGCCTCAGGTCACTGCGAGACGCTCCCGCAAGGGCGGTGCGCCGTTAGCTGTGCAAGGTTTAAAAAACGTTTTTTTTTTTTTTTTTTTTTTTTTTTTTTTTTTTTTTTAAGCTTGCGAGTGCTGCTAAACTAGAGTCGGCATCACTTGTGAGGAAAGAGGCGCATGAAAGAGTTTGCTTCCCCATGCCCCCCGGAAAGCTGTTAACTGGTTTTTAGGAGGCCTTCTCGTCCAAGACTGGAAGTTTCAATCACGAAAAAATGCTGAGAAGTAGCGATAAACCCTTTAAGAAGGGTTGACAGTAGAGGTGTTGTCAGGATCTTAAATATTGCGATATCATGGATGTCGTGAGCTAAAATCAGGGCATCTGACGGTTTTGGACTGTGTTAATCTTTAATACACTGGTTCTTGGGAGAGCAGGTTTCAGCTGTTTTCATGGAAAGAAAAAAGAATTTCTCTTGATAAAAGCACTCAGATTTTAATGCAGCTGTCTACTGCAGAACTGCACTTTTCCTGGCGAATATATATATACATATCTTCCATTAACACACTCACTGGCTATAAATCCTAACGTGTTTGGTTTGCCTTGTAATCTTCACAAAGTAGAACTCCCAATGGGGCGAAATGTCCCATTCGGAGGTAGCGATAGGACAGGAGAAGGGACAGTCAGTTAGAACTGCGAAGAAGGGGCGGAAGGGACAATTCAGAAATTCAGTGTCGGCTAGTAAAAGTTGGGGCATGAGGGACTTTGAGCACAGTTCGTGCTGGTTTGGACCCCAGCAGATACCTCGGCGTCCTTTCCCGCTTTTGGAAAGGCGTGAGCTGGGTACACGCAAGGTACTCGCATCCGTCTCGCTCCCTTTTAGTCCTGCAAAATCCATCTTAAAAAATTTTAAAACTCTGTCTCCTGAGTGCGTTTCCTTAAAAGACTTTTCCTTGAAACTCGAAAAGGACAGCAAATAAATAGGAAGGCCAATAAGGAAGGAGTCGCGGCTTATTTTTGCACCCCGGCCGCAGTACCGCAAACGCGGCGGTGCGGAGCAGGCCTGGGTACCGCCTGCAACCCAGCGCGAAGCAGCAGCTGCCCAGTGGGCAGCACCGTCCCGCTCCCGCCGTGGCTGCCTCTGGCTCCGGCACTCCCGCCCCGCGGCGCGGTGAGGGGCGGCCGCCGCTCCCGGCCCCGTGCAGCCCGCGCCGGGGCTCCCCTCGGGGAGCCTGCTCTGCCTCTTCGGTGGCCAGAGCCTCATCTCCATCATCCGCAGCGGGAAGGAAGGGGAGGAAGGAGATGGCTCCGCACGCGAACAGGTAGAGATCTACTCCCGGCGCAGGAGCCCGGGGGCAGCGGGAGCCTCTGCCATAAATCTCGCCAAAAAAAATCCAAGGGAACCCTCCCGGAGTCACTTCGAGGAGGAACGGGGGTCCGCTCCCCCAGCAGCACCTCTCCGTACCCACGCCAGTCGATCTCCAGGCTCCAAGAGGCCTTCGGACGAGGCGCATCATCGCTTCGCTCGAAAGCATTTTTCTTAGGGTCGTTAGAGGCCTCCAGCACAGGGTCTTTTAGATACTGCACTTTATTTCCCTTTAAATCTTTAAATCTTCCCGTCGCCAGGTGCGACATTCCGCAGAGCCCTGAGACACCCAGCAGCGGCTCAGCAAAAACGAAACTTTTTTTTTTTCTTCATTTTTCCACTGACACACTCCTGTAATAGCAGCTAACATCAAGCTGAATCCTGGAAAAGCTTTTACCAAAAATCTCCTGGTGCACATACCTCTATTTTCCCTTTAGCCCAAGGTAGAAAGAGTCTTCTACTCTTATTTAGTCTTCTACTAAATTTGATTGCAATGAACTCTAATCAGATTCTAGAGAAAGACGAAAGAGGGTGGCTTTGCTTGAGGGAGGTATCTGAGGTGAGTTAATTTCCTGAGGTCCTTCACCGTTAAATAGGCCCCCTCTGCCTTTCAGAGCCCTTGACGATGAAGAACCTAATGCAGTGGAGTCAGCCAAGTCATGAAAGTCTTTACAGTTTCTCTGCCCAGGACTTAGTCGGAGCTACGATCCACGATCCTCCGTCTCGCCCCGGCGTCAATGCAAAGTCCGCGGCTAAGTCGCCTTCCTGCAACCTCTGCACCTGATTCCAGAGGCGTGAGGTTAAAATTCGAGAACCTATATCCTCCCTCGCCCCAAAAAAAAAAAAAAAGGCAATTAATTATCAGCTGCTCGGGAGACTAGATTTTTTAAGGGAAGACAGAGATCTTAAAGTTCAGACCTATATCAGGATTTTCAGAGCAGCATGTACTCATGTATCTCCTTACATACAAATCAAAACATTAGATCTGTAAGAACACTTGAGAACCTCAGGACAGTTAAATGAAGCACTGAGAACTTCTCCGTAAAGTCACTATCACTGGGAATGCGCCATTAACATTGCCTGGATATAATTTCAGACAGAGAGCACTAAATACCTCAAATACACTGGAAGTGCTGGAGCAAGTCTCCAAACGATGGCGAGACCGCAGTGCACACTCCACCAGGCTCACATGTTTACAGAGAAAAAGAAGAAAAAGAGAGAAAGAGAGAACGAGAGAGAGAAGGAGAGAACGAGAGAGAGAAAGAAAGAGAAAGAGAGAGAGAGAAAGGAGAGGGGGAGAGAGAGAGAGAAAGAGAGAGAGAGAGAAAGGAGAGAAGGAAAGAAAGAAGGAAAGAAAAGGAAAGAAAGAAGGACAGAAGGACAGAAGGACAGAAAGAGAGAAAGAAAGAGAGAAAGAAAGAGAGAAAGAAAGACAGAAAGACAGAAAGACAGAAAGAGAGACAGTCCCTAGTCTAAGATAATGCAGTATAAAAAAATCGATCCAAATATATTGTTCGTCTGTGGAGCCAGCGCGCACCTATGAGATTTATCAAGCATTGATTTGCATGAATATTTTAGACCCCTGCCTATGAGAAATGCCATCTTAATCCGGCGAGCAATATACCATACCATTTGCAAAATAGCCATTTAACAGGGTACTTTTCAACATATTGACTATTCTCATTCAAAGTGTAATTAATAATAACATCTTGCTGCAGCTACACCAAGAATTTATTTCAGAAGGTCAGTTCAGACAGTATTTTGATTTTCGCTCGGTTTGCTTAGATTTTTTTTTCTCTCCCACTAATTATTTTTATTAACATCCAACACACACACGTTATCTTTGCAAGCAGTCTGGCAAGCTTTTCCTTTGCTTCGCCTCTGGAGTGCCATCTAGCTAAGCTGTTGTAGCAACATTCATTAAATAAATGTCAACAGACAAGGATTTATGCTGCATAATAATATTACAGCTGTAGTATAACTGGATTTATTTTAAAGCTATTCTGAGGTTTCTTTGATCTATAAAGCAACAACGTATGTCTCTATATGTCACAAGCAGCCTTCGCGAAAGTACTTAGAGCTCCACCAACGTTTTTCCTCAAAAATATCTATTTGCGGAAATGCAAAGCCTGACTCTTACCTCATTAATATGTTTAATAAAAATATATACAGGCAATAAAACTGCGAGAGATATGTTGCCTTGGTTTGTGTTTTTTTTTCTTTTTCTTTTTAGCCCGCTTTAAGGTCGTCAGCGTATCAATATAAATGGCAGTTTTTCAGTGGCTATGTCTTCTGCTGGGTGTTTCTCTGAATCCTGCAGAATGCTCTTGACCTCAGGAACAACGACTAAGACCATTAGAAGAGCTACGAGGTAAAGAAACCTAAGGTGTATATGTTCCCACTTTCAGTACATACTTTTAATAATCCACTATGAAGCAGTGTCTGCATGTACAGAATAAGGCATAAGTAAGCACTTTTTCTTAGAAGAATTCACGTCATCTTGTACCTTTTAATTTTTTTTTACTACGATCATAAGTTACAAATACAGTGTATGAAAAAAAATCTGTTTATTGATATAATCAGCACGTCTTTAAAAAAACAAACAAACTAATTTCAAAACACAATTTAAAAATCCGATTGATCATTTAGCCCTGCCAGTTCCGTTACTTCAAAAAAGAATATTTAGTAGAATCAGAAGTGCGATAATCTCATATGTTACTCCAAAGAAAAGGCATGTGGAGCGTGGCAGGCGTGTGAGGATGGTTGACAGTCTGCTCCGATATGGTGGCTGCGAGTCAGGTTTTCACTCCGGTAAGGATATGAAGGGGGAAACGCCTGGCCGCGTTTTTCCAGTCGCTCTCAAGGGTGCCAGCTCAGGAGCTGGGCACCAGGAGGGGGAAATCCTGCTCGAAGCCAAGTCTTTGGCCCATTGGAAGGCCCAGTTCCCACACGGGCTGTCCTGGTCACCTCTAGAGGCACCGGCACGAGGGGGCTGCGAGCCCGAGCCTCCCCGCTCCCCCATCCTCGCTCCCTTCTCTGTAGCACATCCCCCGGTTTTAGCAGCTTTCGCCCCAAAGCTGGATTTTTAACTGATATGCAAGCAAAACGGTTGGCGAAGGTCTGCTGGTGTCACACAAGGTGGTGATTATTATTTTTAAGAGCAGTTGAAACGCAACTCCGAGCTCTGCATCGTTCCGAGTCGAAAGAAGCGTCCCGACAAGTTAGCACTTTTCTCAGGAACACCGAATATATATATAAATACATATTTTTCATTCTCGAGTGTTTTTGAGGCTTTCAGCGTCTTGACTGCAACTGCGCAGCCTGATGCCCAGAGCCGTGTTTCAGACCGAAGAGGAAAAAAAAAAAGCAATTGAGAGGTTGGGTTGTAATCCGTCACTGCCCCTTCTTTCAAATTTTGTATCAAAGTTTAAGCTCTGCTGCATCTCGCCGACCGAATTAATAGCAAGGAAGCGTGAAATCGCTCCAAATATAATTCAGACCGTAGGTAATAGTAACGATTAGATTTATTTTCCTTCACCCGGGAAAGGTCCGCACGCACATAGCCCTACGGATCCACCATCTAGCTCTCCCTGCAGGGACAGCCAGTGCTCCGAGCTGGTCGGTTAAATTACATCTGATTATGCCCTAGAACGTACGATCAAAACTTGACCTTCCACCAAGGCTGAGTTCTACAAGGTCCTTTTTTTTTTTTCCCCTCTTAATATTCGGGTACATAAATTCAAACCGTTAGAAATAGTAATTGACCCGGTATTAGTTTTAGCAGCGAATAGAAAGGGGGGAGGGGAGAATTAAAAAAAAAAAAGAAAGAAAAAAAATAGCTTGGCATGCATAATACTTCATATAATATCACATTACAGTTTAGATTGCATAACTAGCCATACAATTCCCCAGCCTGTCGCCACCTGATTATTTTTCTTGCTTTTCTTTTTAATTGCCAGTGCGGACTATCAATCGATTACATAAACCGATCCCGTAAGAGAGAGAAAAGCTCTACTGTGTTTTTCTCAGCCTCGTCAGGAGACACAAATACGTGGCAAATCCAGCTGTTAAAACATTGTGTGCAGATTATTATTTTTTTTTCCTTTTTATCCTGTATTTTAGTTGGTAGCTCGTTAGGGAAATAAAACGAAAACAAAGAAACCAAATCCTCGCAGCTCGGGTTTCAGAGGGGCGAATTCATCTTCTCCAGTTGCCTTCACGTTGTTTCAAAAATCTGAAAGCAGCCTGATCTGAGGGCCGCGGGGTAGCGGCTCATGCTTGGGGGTGGATGGCGTGGAAATGCCACGCATGGCAACACTGTGGCGGGGGAGAGAGGCTCCATCGAAGGCGCTGCCGGAGCCTCGGGGAGCGACGGGCTCTCACCGGCTGCAGGGCCGGGCCCAGAGCTGCGGCGCCGGCTGCGGACGCTCTTTGGAGTGACAGACTTCTCCCTGCTCACACCTGCAGCCCCTTCCCCCTGCTCCTCGATGGCTCCGGGCCCCGTTTCCCAGCCGAGGCCTTTACATTCGTCTCATAGTCGGCCAGCTCTGCGGGGTCGCGAGGAAGGAAACTCTCTGTAACCCGAGGGGTATGAAGCTCCTGCGGAGCGCGGCGTGCGGGGCCCAGGGACGCACCGTTGCCACGGGGCTGCATTTTCTTTGGATGTGTAACCAGCAGACACCCTGACGGAGCAGCTGTCGGCGCGTCGCGAGGGTTCTTGTAGTCCTCCTTTCTCTCCTTCTGCTGTCTAGTTTTTCGTTTGTTTGTTTCGAGTTACCCCAAAGTAAACTTATTGCACGTTAAAAAAAAAAAAGTCAAAAAAGCAGAAACTCGAGAAATGTGTGATGGAAATAAAAAGTTCGGGGAGGCAAGGGGTAGAGCTGAAAGCCTGGCGAAGGGACAGCGGCCCTGGCGCAGGCGGGCGCTCAGACGAGTCCTGTCATCTGCGACCGTAGGAAGGGCAGCGAGGCGGCGGGGAAGGTGCCCAAGGGGTAGGTGACGGCGTTAGAAAAGCCCACCAAGGGGGGCGACATGTGAGGCAAGGCGAAGCCCAGGGCGCTCGCCGGCGAGTTCTCGTGGTAGAGGATGGGCACCCGCACTATCCTTTGGGCCGAGTGAGAGATATTGGCCGCCTCCAGGTCGGCGGCCAGCTGTCTTTTCCACTTGTTGCGGCGGTTCTGGAACCAGATCTTCACCTGCGTCTCGGTGAGGTGCAGCGAGGCGGCGAGGCCGGCGCGCTCGGAGCTGCTCAGGTAGCGCTTCACGTCGAAGGTGGACTCGAGCTGGAAGACCTGGCTGCGGCTGAAGACGGTGCGCGTCTTCTTCTTGCGGCCGTGGGCGCGCGGCTCCGGCCCGCCGGGCTCCTCGCCGCGCTCCTCGTCGTCCTCGCGGCCCCCGTCAGGTCCCGGCCGCCCGCCCGCGGGGCCTCGCGCCGCCCGGCCGCCGCCGCCCGCCCGCTCCGCCGCCGCCGCCTCCTCGGCCGGCTCGGGAGAGTCGCGGTCACTGGCTGCGGAGAGAGGGACACGGTGGCGCTGCCGCCGGGATGCTCCGCGGCGGCCCGGCCCGGCCCGCGAGCGAGGCACCCGGGCCGAGCTCCCCTCCAGGAAACTCGGGGGGCTCCTCACAAGCACAGCTAAAGCACGTGTGTGCGCACACACAAGTCCATAGAAATACATAAGCTCCATATATATATATATACACCCGCGTTTTATATATGTATATATATATATGTGCATACATAATTACTATTTATATAACTATATAAATATGTAGCGTGTTTTTATAGATACACACGAGTATACCTTTATATATAAATAGTGGAGTGTGTACATATATAAATATATGCATACTCAAATATAAAATTCTCCACGCGCATTTATCAATCCACGTGCAGGTTTGCATATATATTTATACACAAATATACGTATATACACACACAGACTCACGTGTTTGCAAGTGCATATGTAAGTATATTAAAGTGCGTGTATATATAAAAGGGGAGGAGGAGAAATATTTCTCACTTCACTTTTTTTTTTGGCACTTGATATGCCTAACCGGCGGGTAAAACTGCTGAAATATTGAGTAATTGTCTCTCAACACATCTCCGTGGAGATTCTAATATAAATGTGTTAAATATTTCCTAGCATTGATACCGAAAAACATTTCCTAGTATTGATAGTACAGAGGGAGAGAAAAAAAAAGAAAAAAGAAAAAAAAGAAAGAGGGAAAGAAAGAAAAAAAAAGGAAAGGGAAAAAAAAAAGCTAAGTAGGGGGGAAAAGCTGCTTCGGGCTTTATTTTCTGCTTCTAGAATCATTTCATATTTCTGAGTGAAATTAAAAATATCGGTAACACCAACACTGCTAAAAGAAACTCTTCGGTTTATAAATCACGCCTCTTCCCCTGACTCTATAATCATGTGAACTCCACAGGCTCGTGCGGAATCACAGATGTACTGAGCGATAGTAATTTTTTTTCCTATCAGGATAAAAATAACCCCCCATCATGGCCTTATAAACTTTTCTATTTCTCTCTCTCTCTCTCTCTCTCTCTCTCTTTTTTTTTTTTATTTAGCTGTTAATTTCTGTCTGGAAACACAGACTCTTTCTCCAGCGCATTTTTCCTCCGGAGGCCGTAGGTGACAGCGGCCCTGGGGGAGGCGGCCGCTCCGCATTGCGCGGGGAAGGGGGGACATGCCGGGGCACACACGGGGACGCGGGTGCCGCCGCTGCTCGAGGTGCCAAACCCGCTGCTGCGCTGCTGGGGACGGTGGCCTGCGTCTGCTGGCCGGGGCTGTCAAAGCCTGTCTCCTTATAAATAGAATAAATAAAAAGAACATAAATAAAGGGAAAGGAAAGAGGAAAGGGAAAAGATCAGGAAGTAATAATAGTAGTCATAGTGATAATAGTAATAATAAAAATAAAGGAAAGCAAGCCATCAGCGATAACTAATGCTATTTCGGGCAGAACAGCAGGCGGGATGGAGGCTCCAGGTGCCTGACACCCTTGGGGCATTTCCGAGGATTTCTCGGGGCGGCCGGGCGAGGGGCGCCAAGACGCCTGGTGGTGGGCGCCAAAACCTGCGGCGCCCTCTCCCACCGCGCCCGCGGAGCCGCTGGAACGCGCAAAGGAGGAGGATGGAGTGGAGGGACACGCGGCCACAAGGAGAAGGGGAAGGCCACTTACTGTCGGGGCTGGCGCAGCCCAGGAAGGCGGCGTGCGCTCGGCGGTACCAGCCCACGGCGGCGTCGCGGAGCGGGCAGCCCGGCGCGCCGAGGCGCAGCGGGGAGCGCGGCCCGCAGCGCGGCGCCCCGCGCCCGCCGCCCGCCGCCCGCCGCGCCCCGCCGCCCGCCGGGCCCAGCAGGTCCTCGATGAAGAAGGACGAGACGCGGGCCGAGGTGGAGCTGGGGCTCTCGGTGGCTTCGTCCGGCATCGCGGCCAGAGACCACCCCCCCCGTTGAGGATGGGTGTCTGGGGGGGGACACACCGGGTGGGGGTGCGGGCTCCTCCGCGGCTGCCTCCGCGGCCCCGCAGCCGCCTCCTTGCTCTGCCTAGCCCCGTGGATGCTCTCCTGGTATAAAAGGTTTTTTTTCCGGAGTAATCATTTCACATCGCGGTTTGCCATCATTTCCTGCAAGCTAGGAGGGGAGGGAGGGGGGAGGAGGGGAAGGGAATGGAGAGAGGAGAAAAAAAAAAAAGGGGAAAAAAAAAAAAAAGGAGCCCGGCAACCCATCGGAGGCGCCAGATCCTGCGCGAAAAACGATAATAACGAAATAAAAATGTCATGCAAGTTAAACGCTTTACAAGCGGGGGGAGCGGCGCCGATTGGCGGAGCAGGGCGGCAAATGGGAGCCCCGCGCGGCGGGAGCGGCCGCGCGGGGCCGGGGCTTGCGCGGCGGGTGCGCGCGTCGTGAGCGGCGAGGAGCGCGCGTGTGCGCGCGTGTGCGCGCCCCCCCTCCGCCCCTCCACCCCCCCCGCCTCTCCCCGCCGCCGCCGCGGGGCTGCCGCTCCCGAGCTCCTGATTTAGGTCAATTAAGGAGCAAATCCCCGCGCGGGGGGAGCGCTCACGGGCCGCGAATGAGGGGGAGAAGGGTAGGAGGGGAGGAAGCGGGAGGGGGGTTGGCCACGAGCGGTCGCGGCTCTCCTATTGGCTGCGGCGAGCTCTGAAGGCAGCTTAGCCAGCCAATGGGCGCGCCGAATATAGCGGTAATATTAATATCATTAATAATAATTATCTGCACCCCCCTCGCGGAGCACTCCCCGCCGCGGCGGCGCCGCTTTTATGTTTAAGACGGCGGCGAGGGACGTAGGAGATTTGGCAACCGCCGCCCGGCGCGCGGGTCCCGGGCCCGGCTGCCCGGAGCCCGCGGAGTGGTGAGGAACCCCCTTCCCTGCTCCGCACCCGCGGAGCCCTCTGCCCCCGCGCGGGTTCGGGAGGGGTCCCCGGTACTGCCCCGCTGGGGCGGGGAAGGGGGGCTCGGCACGGGGATCCTCGTTCGCGGCGTCTTCCGAGGCCGCATTGCAGCCTAGTTGGCGGCATTTAACCTTTTCATTTATAGCCATCTATCTGTCTGCAGGAAATACACACAGACACATACACAATTTATTGATAAGTTAGCCCCGTTGAGCCATCTCCGCAGCGGCCGCCCCGGGCAGGGGGTGCAGCGCTGCCCACTCCAGCAGAAAAAAACTCACTCCGGGGGTTTACGTTCCACAGCCCGGGTTTTTTAGTTGGGGTCACTGCTGGAAAGCCGTTAAACTGCGCTCGGTGTGTGTCCCCTTTTCCAGGTGATTCCGATGGGTTCGCTCGCGAGCGGGACCCCAAACTACCCTGGCTTTGGGCACCGAGCAGCAGCCTTCTCCTCTGCCTTGTCCCTTCGGACGGGGTGAGTCGGGTGGCAGCGGGGACAGCCGACGCCGGGACGGTTCGGGTGAGTACACGGGTGTCCTCAAAGCTGCCCATCCAAACGGCTCCAGATCGTTTTGTGGGCGCTACTTGAAGGGGTTAGAAATCGGGACCATCTTGCACGACCCCTTGCCCTTGGATAGATGTGATGCTCACCTGCAACAGACCTGCCTTCTCCCTGCTACCCTCTTCCTTCCTCTCGGGATATTACTGCTTGAACTCGTTTTGCAGAACTTGTGGGCAAGCAAAACCCCAAGCCCCGCCTCCCCCGCCGCCTATGGATTTGGGGAATACTTTTGGGAAAAAAAAAAAAAAAAAAAAAAAAAGTATTCCCACTTCTACAGAGCTCCAGAAAAAAATGCGAATACCCGAACTCTGAGACAAGCCATCAGAAAGTAAGAACATGCTTCAGTATATTTGGGTTTCTGTCCTATGTGGGGACAGACCAAGGAGGATCCTAGTGAACTGTAAACAGGGAGAAACAGAGAGAAAGCGCACTCCTCACTTCTGGGATAGGATTGATGCTAACTTACACTTCTCTCACGCTCTGCGCCGCCTTGGTGTGTGTTGATAGGTAGGAAATATGAGTCTGGTCGATGTGTGCTAAAAAGCAGCTGCTGTCTTCATCGACAGGCTCAGAAAGTACATACCTGCTTTCCAGAATAAAGAATGAAGATGTGGACCTCACTTACTTCAGCAGTTTTTATATACAATGTGCAAACAACATGCCCATGTTATGTAAAGTGTTCCTACAGCATCATTGTGTAACTCACATATAAAATATTATATATGAAAAGCAATAATGTGTTTTATATCTAGAAAGAGTATAACAAATGTCCAGTAATTTCGGTCTTATATTTTTCTCCATATTTCTCTAAAATAGTATGCAATTCCCCACTGTGCTAGCCTGTGTACGTGAAAGACAAATATACGTAGATATATTATTGAAACACATATTCTGCAAATATAACATTTGTACACGTATGTGCGTGTGCAGAGAGTGTTTTCGTGCTTACAAATACGTATACGCAATTTTCACATAGCTACAAACCCTTTGTACTACTGGTGCACATCATGGGCGTGAAAATAGCATTTCTTGTGCTTTACATAGTTCTGAGGGGCTATAGAAAAACTTTCAGGAGAGAAAAGACTGCGCTTTCCTGGAGGTTTGCCTGTAGCCGCCCAGCTCTCCGCAGAGCGCAAGAAGTGGGATTTTCCCAAATTTGTTTTCAGAAGGATGCGGCGGGGCCGCGTCGGGTTTGCACCCTGCGAGGCTGCCGGTCCCGCGGACCGACCTGCGCTCCCCCGGGCCTCTCCCTCGTGTGCGCCCTTCCCCGGCGCCTCGGGCCGCCGTACCCAGCGCATCGCCGGCACTTGGCCCGGCGGGCGAGGGGCTCATCCCTTCGGGGTTCCCGTACCCGCTGATGGGGTTGGGACGGCCGGGGCTGAGGGAGGACGAGTCTCTTCTCTGTCCCCATCGCTTTCTCCCCGGCAGCAGTCCCGTTCTTTGCGGCAAAAAAAAACTTTTTATTGTTACTTTTTACTTAGAGGACTGTAGTTAGACTGGAGGGTTTTTCAGGGGGGCAACCTGCCTTCCTCTGACCGCTGAGAAAAGATTTGCCTGTGTTTTAGGTTAATTCTTTCGGGTTTATAGTCAAGTGTAGACTACGCGCGGGGTCCTCCGCATTTAGCCGTTAATGCCTCTGTTTTATTCTCAGATATGTTTTCCCTAGACAGCCATAGGAGAGCCTAGGAGAGCTCCAGGACTAAGCGCCTTCCCGTGGGATGAGACTGCGGCCTGCGGATCCTGGATCAGCGCTGCCAAAACAGAGCCTGTGGCGGGTTTTCCCCGGGGAAGGGGTCCCAGTCCGTGCCCGTGGCTGGCGTGAGGCGGGGGAACGTGGCGGGGCAGGTACCGGACCCGCTGGCTGCCCCGGTACCGTCTCCGGCAACCCCGAGCTTCGGCAGCGTTTGCTCGACAAGCGCTGTGGTCGGGGTGCACGGCATGAGGGACGGCTGCGTTTTGGGGCTGGGGGAGCTGCCCGCAATGAGACTGAAATTACCTCTCTTTGGTTGGATGTCTCCTCTTCCCCCCGGCACCAGCGCTGCCTCAATATGTCTTGAAATCGAGGCGAAATGAAAGACATGCTCTAGCGCTCGCTCCCTAACCTCTGATCCTCTCTGCTTTTAAGGGACCGCGCGTTGTATTTGGAGCCCGGGTCTTCGCAGGAGGCGTTTACCCCCCAGGCTCTCCGCGAAGGGGAATCCTCCCTCCCTCGCCCATGCCAAAAAAGTGGCGTCGAAGTGATCGTTCCTATTGCTCTCCCAGTACATCCGACGCCAGCTCTGCGGGTAAGGAAATTCTTGGCCAACATCTGCCTTTGGTTGCTATGCATGTATATACGCACACACACATATGGCTATACACGTATGTGTATACACACACATATAAATAGAAAGTAGTGTTTCAGCCAGGTTCTCTCTAGCTATAGAAATAAAAGAAATAAGTAATAAAGTAAACTGTAGGCAGCCGAGGAAAAGCCAGAGACACTCGAGGCGGTGAGTATGGGATCCAAAGCTCCTTTAGAAGAATAGAAGGATAGTGGAGACGTTTGAAAAGCGGAAAAAAAAAAAAAACTCGGCAAGAAGAAAAACTCAGCGTCTGTATGAAACACCCTTCTCTTCCTCCTTTGTGCAATGCATGATGAGGGGAAAAAGACTCGCTCCTCTCCCGGGGGGCCGCCCCAAACAAACTTCTCCATCCCCTCCCCGTGGGCCGCAGGAATGGAGTTGTCCAGTTCTCTGATCTGCCCTTCCAAAATCCGCACACTCCGAGAAGGGACCAGGGCAGGGGGTTCCCGTCCCGCTGGGACCCCGGGGCTGGGGCAGGGGATCGACATGGGGATGAAGACCAGCACGGGCGGGCTAAAGTACCGCTGATTCCTTTTCTCAAATTAAGGGCTGGCGGAAGGTGCAGAAAGAGAGACCCCGAGAGATATGAGATTGCTCAGTAAGTTATTAGCTCTGTAAAACCGGTCTTACTGGGTTCTTCTTGGTCACTAATAGTAGCAGAAAACTTTTCCCTTTTCAAAGGCTTAAACCAGCCCCGATACCTACGACCGTATTCGTTTTTCACAGAGGCACCAAGCGGTTTGGATGGAAACTTCTTGCAGCCTGTAGAAAGTTCTAGCTGTCCATGTTGCACATTATTGCTTGTTACAGATGGCATGTCAGTGGGAACATGTGTCAGTGGGAATCGCCGAAGTGTCATCTCCTTGGTAAATGAGTGAAATTTAACCGAAAGGACATAATTAATGATAAAACAGGGGAACATCCTTGAGTATATGAGTAAATTAATGAAGAAAGCACTTGGGGAGTGACTTGGGGGATAAACATTCACATGTGCTAAAATACCAGAATCTTTTCAGAGATGTTTATTCATTCTTTGACTGGAGGTGGGAAGAGAGAAAAGAGATAACTAGCGAATTAAGAAATATCTCAAAAAAGTAACCCCTACTGAACAGACAAAACAATTTAATTATAATACAGCCCTAATGCAGCTTTTCCATAAAGATATAAACGTATTTGGCACTGATTTCAGTATACAATTTTAGCATGATTTTTTTTTGTATGCAGGCACAGTGAGAGAATGCATTATTTTATTGGTGCTGGTGAGGGTCAGCCACAGAAGAATTATGGCGGTCATGTGAGATAGGTGCCAATAAAGTTTTTATTATTGTTATAGAGACAAAAGAGCATTATGGAAAGAGATCCTTACCAGACCTAACCACGGACATTTGGTTCTGTTAACAATCAAGTTGGAGCTATTGAACATCAATCTAATATCCACAGAAAATTTGAAAGTATTTTTTCCAGCAGAAAAACGAAGATCTCTTGGAATGAAACAAACAAACAAAACAAAACAAAACAAAAAAACAAACAAACAAAAAAAAACAAAAAAAAAAAGAACTAACAAAAACTAGGAGAAAAATATTGTAGTGCCAGAATTTACCCTTTTTTTTCCCGAATACAGCTGTCTTTATTTTGAAATCATTTTTATGTTTGATTTGTGTTATGTAGCATAAAAATGTCAATCAAAATACGTTTTTAATGGACAAGGTATTTTTTCTTTTCTCTGATTTGTAGCTACATACAGATTTGGATCTAAAGTTTTTACAAAAGCTTGAAGATCAGTATTCAAAAATAAATGCAGAGAGAATGCTGTTATCTTTCCCTCATCCATTCTTGCAATAAACTACTGCTAAAAATTGTAATGAACTTGCCCATGCGTCGATACACTGGATTCAGTAAAAACCCTACCTTCTTAAATCTGATTGACTCAGGAGTTTTAGATTAATTCCAGGATGGAGCCAAATTTGACCAAAGAAAGCTTTAGAAACTGTACAGTACAAAACAGCCTTTGTATTTTTATATTTGCGTTAAAGGAAAAATGATACAGAGACTAAAGTTAGCCCCAAAATGTCGCCAAGAGACAATTTTTTAAAATATACTATTTTCTTGCATTTTTATAATAAAATGATTCAATTTGCCTATGTTCTAAGGCAGAGAGTAAAAAAAAAAAAGTGTGAAAATTCCATGGACCTTTATTCTGTATAAAATCACCTAAAATCATCTAGTTCTATTAAGAAGCAGAAAATATCTTTCTATTCATATTGCAATTCATTTATCAGAGTAGAGAATAAAACATCAGTCTGTAAAGCATTTTTCATTGTGGACCTGTGAAAATTATTATTTTGCAAAACTGATTTGAGTGAGGTACATACTTTTTCACCACAAAACTCTATAAGGAATTATATGTATAAGTCCATGCATTTTTGAATCAGCTCAGAAGTAATCTTAACAAGAATCAAGAAGTAGTTATAGTTTATGTGAGTTGTTAAAACCTGAGGATAAATGCAATTTTCAAATGGTTCTGTGATGTATTATAAGTGGTTTTGCAATGCTTTGGCATATGTGGAGATATGTATCTGGAGATATATATGGTTACATACACATGAATATGTTTATTATGGTATTTGAAAACTACATTTTCCCATAGCATGATAACAGTGTTGAAATGTGCTTAAGAAAGGACTGGATCTAGTCAAAATTAGTATCAGAATGAACTCAGATCCTAATGTAAATCCATGGAAACCCCCAATGCATTCGCTTCCTTGTTCTGAATTATTTTGTTATCAAGTCTGATTAGCCCTAGAAAAGCCTGAAGCGGTAGGAAAGCTGGGTCAAACACTGCGTGAACCCGGTGGTAAAGCTCTGTTTGTTTTCCCTCTGAGAGCCAGGCAGAGATGGGCTATCTGCCCCAGGATCTGCATGGGGCTCAGCAGGAAACCCGGCCGGATCAGCCCCTTCTCATAAGATTCCCTTTGACTTCTCAAACTCTTCCATTTGGGTTAGGATGGTGCGAGCCAGTTCCCACAGTAATTCCTCATGAAACCTGAACGCCGCGGCCTATGTTCTGCCCTTGTGAGCACATAAGAAGTCAGCCTGGAAATTGCACATGCCTCTGGCTACGAATAGTAAAATCTACACTGCAGTTTTTTGAAATTGGAGCAATAAGTACATAGGACTTGTTGCAGAAAAAAAACCATACCCCACTTTGCTAAACCTATGTTTTACCCGGAGATAACTTGATTTAAAAGAAGTAGGTGGGAGATGGGCGAGAAGTGAAGATGGCCCTTCACTGTGTGTCACAGACACATGCTGTGTTGGCTGATTTGGAAGAGATGCCGATACCCTTTTATCTCCTTCTCTCATACAAAATGTTACCCCCTCATCCGCTTGCATAACTTTGGAATTAATATGGGGGGGATTCATCAAACTAAGTGGACACATCTCTGTCTGGGCTTTGCACTCTGTGCTCCCTTCAGAGTCATCACATATCAAGTCAATATTTTTTTCATGAACTTTGGGGTAAATGATCTCATCCTATAACTGTTGTCTAAAACAAATCAAATGAATTGTTGTCTGCTCAGTCAGTGAATTGTTCCAACAGACAACTCCTGGGGAAGGTGTCTTGCAATGTTGTTGCAACATATATCATGGTACAAGACATTGGAGGGTAGCCCTACAGAGAAGATGCATTTAACTGAATTTTGTAAGGGGGAGGCACTTGGTGGATGGGACAGGTCTTTTCAGTGATCATGCTTTAACAGCTTTGCCTCTGAGCTTCAAGTCTCTTTGCTTGTCCTTCTCAAACACTTCATGTGGCTTGGCTTTTTTGGCCACATGTGCATTGGCAAGCTGGAAAGGATCATGGCATGAGTTCAGAGGAACAGTTCTCCATATCCTTCAACTGCAAGCACACTTCTCGGCAGAGTTTGGCCCACCAGCCCTCTCACAGAAAATGATGGGGATAGCAGAAAGCATGGACTGTTGCTGGTAGGAACCCAGTAGAAATGCTAGGCCACCCTGTTTTTCAGTTCTTTGCAGAGAGAACATAGACTGTGAAGTCAATCCATGCCATCCCACTTGGCCTCAGGGCTAGAGAACTGGGCCAGCAGGGGTCCAAAGCAGAGCACCCAGACCTGACCCAAATCCTGCCATTTGTTTGGCAAGGATGGTTGGAAGAAAATGTGTTCTGCCATCGTGGTGTGCATTTATGGTAGTTCTGACAAACTGTAGTGTGTTCGGCAAAGGAGCGCATCCTTGTCCATGTATCATTCTCTCCCTAGCCAGCATCCCCTCAAAAACCTGGCAAACGCTAGCTCTTTAGCAATATTTATAGCTATATCTCTATCTCATGAGCCACTCTAAAAGTAGGCTAACTCGAACCATACCACACTGCTGCTTGGAAATGCAGATGTGAAGGGATATCTGGTTCTAATATACAGATCACCTTATGGTGTGGCAGGTTTCAGTTTCCACAATAGAGAGTGCATTTGTGCTAGGAGTGATTTAAGCCATTTGGGACCTTCAAAAGCAGAAACCCTTCATGAACCTTATTGGAAATGACTACGTTTGCTGAAAAAAAAAATAGGAAGAGAAACTAGAGGGGTGATCCAAGATCACACACATCTAAAGAGTGGGAATGAAGCCTTTTCCAAAATGTTGTTCTTTTCTCACAGAAATGCGTAAGTTGAGTGTGAGACAAATATCTCAATTTCTTTGCTGAGATATTAAGTGCTACTAATGTTGATTGAAAAAAGCCACTGGATTTAGTTCAGAATAGTGTGTTAATTAAATATTAGCAATATTGGTCACCATTTTTTTCTGTTGTATCTTGCTTTTTGCGTTTTTTTTTTTTTTTCTACTTTTGCTGAGGGAGAGAAGGGCAGGAAAATAAAGCATTTCTGCTTTCAGGTATACCTGGTGGATTTGGGCTCTGATATTTTTCTCTCCTTCATTGCACGGAAATCCCATAGGAAGAGCAAAATATCAGCATAAAGATTGGTTGTGCAGATTTGAAAGAAGTATTTTGCCCTTGGGTCCAAAAGCTGGAATGTTTTCTGCAGATCATAGACTCCATAAAACATATGTACTTAATAAATAAGCAAACAAGCTTTGTGTTTGAATGGGGCTGCTGTGGAGTTAAGGAGAAGAACATTAGGCCACTTGGGGTGGAGGTTTGGCACTTACATCCCTCATATCCCAGAATCACTCCATAAAACTTTTTTCTTTTTTTTTTTTTTTGCACATATCTCTTTCTCTCCTCTGCGCCAACAGTGGTGTTAAAGAGTATGAAAGGGACCTTTCTGAAGCTTATTCCAGATGATCTGAAATGGTGCTACCTCACAGAGCTGACTGACCCCATGCAGAAAGTGGAAGGAATATCTCTAGCTTGTCAAGGAGGTAAAACAGATGAGCTGAGAAGGCTTCTTCTCATTCACATCTACTGTCTCACTGTCCACACCAGTCAGTGGGGAGCATAGAAGAAGAGAAGTAGCTGGAAACAGGCCAGGGCTCTGCATTTTTGGCACCCCTTTGCAAGCACCAGCCCAGAGGCTTTTTCTATCCCTCCATTCTGGAGCTGTCAGCAGGTAAAACATTCTGTCATATAACTCAGAGCTGCTGAAACATTACGTGCCCTGCTGCCACCTTTTCCAGAACTCGCCTGACCCTGCTACGCTCGCCGCTTAGCTGCCAGGGGAGGCAACTTCAGTCCCCTCCACAGCCCCTGATGAAGATTTGCCCATGTCTAAGAACCTCTCCTCTTATGCTTGGGAAGAGCGAAATGGTCCAGCATTTGCTTGCAAATGGTCTTCAAGGTGCTGAACATGTCAGGTGCTTTTATAGGTCTCAAGACACGTGACAGTCAGGATATTCATTCTGTACTGGGATCTTACCAATGCCTTTTGACTGTCAGATCCAAAGGCTAAGGTTCTTCTGGGAATGTCTGCTCTCCCACAACCACAGTTTACCCTCTTTTCTCCCATTCTCAGGTGTCACAGCTCCTCTCAGGCAGTGACCTGCTTGTACATCCATGGTGTTCATGGCTCCCAGGGCATGTTACATTTGTGGAGTCCCTGTGCCTGGACACTGACAGGTCTCCATAACGTTCAGCCTGGCTGGACGACATGTGTGTTTGGTCAGGTGAATCTCCAGGGTAGCAAGGACATATTTTTGGCATGTCTTGTCCACCATCTGGTAAGAGGCAGCCAGAGGTCAGACGTCTAGTCTGATATATTATCTATGCTTTTTCTGGGTAGAAGGGAAAGCGAGGCACCTCCAAAGAATGACTCACCTCCCCTCTCCTGTGCGTCTTTATTTGGCTGGGCTAAGTGTCTCTGGAAGTGCCTCCAAAGGTCTCCAAAGAGTAGCACTGCAGAAGACAACTACATTAAACTGAACACCTAACTTTTAGCTGGCTGAAGTTAGTTGAAATTAATCCTACCTTTATCTTCTGGCTGCTTCTAACTTAACTAGCTAGACTGGCCCTTTGCCTTTCCTTCACACGTATATTTTAATAAGATGAACAGCAGAAGCAAACCAAGAATCTGACTTTTATCTTTCACTTGTCCTTAGAACTGTTTGCACATAGCTTCAAATTTATGGAATGGAAAGATGAACATCAGCCATTTCCTTACCTAAAATGACAAGTTTTGGGGAGGTCTGTGACCAAATTATTACATGATGCAATCATGTCAAAGTCAAGTTCAGTTAGGGACAAAATGCAGAGTATTTATTTAGATTTGTTTTCCACAAGAATAGAAAAAAACAATCTGAAATGCTGCATTTTCAGAACATTTTTTTCTGTGAATCATTAGGTAATTATCTTAATCTGAATTAGTTATATTTGGTTATGTGTTTAACCTCTCTTTCAATTCAGAAAAAGAAAAAAAATCATGCATTAACAATGAAATGTTTCTTTTGACTCTGTAACAGGCAGTAAAGTCATGTGGTATCAGCTCTGGTATCAACAGTGGATTAAAAAGAGGCTTTAATTCTGAGTCAGAAACAGCAAACTTCCTTTTATCTAATGTTGGTTTGTTACTTTTGATCTTGTGCTCATACTCCAAAATGTGTTGCCACATGCAGGTTTGTCCTTTTTGTATGTTTGCTAAGGTCCTTTTTTAAATTCTGGACTCCACACCAAAATAACCAGCTTAGCCTTAGCACGTATAAATGTACATGTAGGTCATCCCTGAGAAACTCAAATTAAAAGGATTAAATATGAAGGAGTGATCTATAGTTGGATGGGAAGGACTAATTAGGGTATCAGCAGTATTCGCAGCTGGCATATCTCTCAATTACACTGAATAACCTACCCTAAGATTACAAAATAATCTATAAATTCTTTGGATTCAATTTAGGTTCAGAGTTAGATTCCTGTTTAGATTGTCTTTACTTATGTTGCAAGTACTAATAAATTCTGGAAGTATAAATTATATATAGCTGGAAATCAAGTGGCAAATACAGCTACAGACTATTTAAAATTTTATGATAATCAGCATGTTTAAGAAATTAAGTGTAAGAATCTTAAGATTGTTTTTTGCAGTTTCTACACTTGGAAAAAAATATGAATAGGTGTCCAAGTTCATATGGCCTTCTCTTGCTTTCCTTTGGCAGGAGTGGTTTGGATCTGGACAAGACCTAAAGAAATGATCCAAAATCTGTACCTTTTCCTGAGCTGGGAATTTGTTGAGTTAGTTTCTGGAACTGACCTATTTTAGGACTGTGATCAACCTGGACTGCAGGTGTCGTGGCCTCTGTTTTGGGTTCTGGACCTGACTTCTATTCTGCAGTTTTACCAGGGGTTTCTTCTATGTGAACATTTAGCCACACTTACTTAGTAGGAAGTAGTACATCCATGAAGCAAAACATTTTGCTTCATTTCACTACCAGCATTTTGCATCATTTCCTTGTGTAAATAGATACAAAGTCGACGAAGAAGTGTCTGAAGAGTCTGGACTTATTTTGAAAAGAGATTAGAATTTTTTTTTCTCTCTCTCTCTCTCTTTTTTTTTCCCCCTTTGGCGTCCTTATTTAGGAAAAAAAAAAAAGACAGTTTAATGTACTGAATTGCTCTATCAGGTTTTTAATCTCTTTCAAAATGAACCTAGACATGTATTTACTTGTATGGAAGTAAATGCATATGTTAATGAAAAAAGAAACATAGGCGAAACTAAGATGATTTAAAAGAAATCTCTGTTAATCCTCTCCCAGGTGTACGAGGATGTGCTTTAATTACTTGCTATCAGAACAGAAAGTTACCTGCAAGGAAGGCAATGTAAATCAAGAAGTCAGCCTTGCCACAGTGCCACCACGAGGACGAATTGCTGCCCAATAAACGGAGACCACCGCAGAGCCCTTTCAAACCACAGCAAGGGTTGAATTTTTCTGCTTTGTCTTGCAGAGAGCCCTGCCAAAGTGAAACATAGGTTAGGCAGTGTCAAGCTGCTCCAAAACAGGCCTTCTACTTTAGCATTCACTAGGATATTTACAGATGTTGATAGAGTGTAGTGCATTAAATTGATTTCAAATAAAAATCATTGCTGTGGTCTAGATGGATTAAGATTTTCCCAGCAGTTCTGCACTGCACAAATCAAATGCAAAATAAACTTAGATCTGTACTTTTGCCAAATTGCAATTTATAAATAAAATGATTCAGTCCAAGCCAATTTTCCTATTTAGTTTTAATAGCTAATGCTCTGAAATCCTCAGGGCTAATTAAACTGTTCATTGTCCTGCTGCATTTAATTATTCAGATATCGATCTAACATCTTAACACACAAGACAAAACAGTGACATAATTTAAATTTGTGCAGGAAAAAAAATAGGAAACAGGCCTAGCTTACAAATGATTTAGAAGTTAACAAGTAAAGTCAAAGATCAGCTTTTCCAAGTGTTGATTTATTTTCATGAGCCATACAGTCTGTTAAAAGAAAAATAATTTTAGAATTTTGCTGCAAAACTTGTTTTTAAATATCACATCTAGTCTAAAATCCCAGATAGCATATTGCCAAAGCCATGTGTTTCTACAAAGGTGAGGATAAGTCATTTGGCTAGGGAAATTAGACCATGACACAGGAACCTTGTATTCAGTTCTGAGCTCACATGAGACAACCTCTGACCTCGGCCTAATAAATATTTAACCTATCTTGTTCCACAATTGCCAGGAAACTGAGCCTCATATATTCCTTTTTTTTTTTTTCCTCCTGTAATTTTAGTTTATCTCAGCACCTTTCTAATATGGTGCTCTCTCTTACTGGGTGTTTAGTCTTGGAACTAAGGCAGAACCCCTTCAGTGACGCCATGCAAGCAGTTCCATATGGAAACTCAATTGATTAAGTTGCCCTTCTGAAAGATTGAAATTGTATTACTCCTTTAGGTTTTCTCCCCATTTTAATGTCTTGGAAACATCATGACATTCTTGTGAAGCATCCTCATAACTTTCTTAAGAAAAAAAAAAGCTATTCCTTCCCTCCCAAACAGAAACTGTGAGATCTCTGGAGAATAAGAAACACAGATGTTAGGGTCCACCAGCATCACTTCCCTTTTTATTGCACTGCACAAAGTAGAAAAACAGAACGTGTATTATTTGTAGTGGAATTCATCTATAGTTTAGCCATTTATGTCTAACCTAGACACCAAGAATTACACAGAAACATCCAGTTGTAGCACGCTGTCTGTCTCATCTGCAGAAAACATTCATCAGATGCACTGCAACTGAGACGTGCCTAAAACTCTTCACTTATTATTAGGAGATCCCACAGGGACCAACCATGGCACAGGCATCCAAAACACAATTTAGCTGCCTAAATGAAGGCACTAAGTGCCATTTTATATTCCTACGGTATCTAAGATTTTCATAGGACTTCAGATATGCCATAGGACCTCTGGGAGACTCATGAGTGGTGGAGTAGCGCCTTGTGCTGGGATACTCTAGGGTGGCTCAAATGACATCAAAACACTCTTCTTCAGCAACTTATTCCCACTTGCAAAGACACTGAGATGAATTCCACCATTGACACCTGCATTTTTTTAGAGGACAAACTGAGTGCTCTTGGCTCCCCTGAAGGGGAAACAAAGTACAGCCTTCGCACTCAAAATGATGCAAACTGATGACTCCACTCTGAAGACTTCTTCACAAAGAGTAGCAAAAACTGAGAGCTCAGATGGGAGAAACAATGACAAATGTTGTTACAGTGAGGGACAAGAGGAGAGAGCAATCGGCTGTGGGGAGGAATATCCTTCTGCATCACTCCATGCAAAGGTTGCACTTCCATGCAAGACTGATCCTGCAAGCTGTTGAGGTCCTATGGCTGGATCTTACATAGCTGTAGGATAGTATTTTTCTCTGGAGAAAAAAAAAAAAAAAAAAGTAACATATATTTCAGTAAAATGGCTCAGTAGGAGCCTGACTTAAAGTCTGCCATTTGAAATACATCAACTTGAGAAAAAATGTAGCATGTTCCACTTTGCACCAGGAACAAACATGATTTTTTCCTGTAATGGGGTCTAGCACAAGTTATAGGTAGAAAATAAAGCATGCAGCATATGGTCATTATTGCACAATTCACTGGCTGGTAATTCAGTGTACTTGTCTCCAGCTTACAGTAACTGACACCAGATCATACAGTTGAGATTAATCCAAGCTTTGTGAAGTGTTCCAAAAACTCAGAGCTAATTACTACACTTGAGATTCCCAGATTGGTGAATGGTATTAAAATTTATTGTGCAATTTAGGGGAAAACATAAATTATGCAAGGTTTTTTTTTTTTTTTTTTTTTTTTTTTTTTTTTTTTTTCCAGAATGCTAGCTTTCCTCTCATATTTTTTAGTGTGAATGGCATGGAAGTCTTAAATATGCCAATGCATGTCTTTTTGAATTTATTAGTCAGGTGTCTGGTGCTCTTCTAAAAATGCCCTTATTAATACCATCAAAAGAAAATCTTGTTCCCAGTTTGGCCAGGAGAGTAGAACAAACTGTCATAAGCTATAGCAGATCGTTTTTCATCCACATTAAAATAAAGCTTAATAACATTAAAGCTTGTACATAGTGGGAAATTCCACTTTAAATTCCTTCGCCATCTGTTGAATGAAAATCAGCCCTTCAACTTCTTTTTTCCTTAGGTCACTCGAGGCACAGATGCAAGCGGGGAGAGGGGGGAGCATCAGGAGGGAAGGCAGCAGTTTGGCAGCCAAGCTCAACCTCAAGGGCGAAAACTGCCGACTGGGTCGACTCTCCGCGTCTTAACTGTCCCCTTATCTGAAATGGGTTTGCCACAAAATAATTATTCTAAAATGAAGCTCATCGTTAAGCCTTTTCTCAGTGTACCTTCGTTTTTATTTTCTGGAAAGGACACTTGAGCAATCGCTGTTACACAACTTCGGGTAAGCGAGACGGGTTTTCAGCGTGGAGCCCTTCAGTAGAGCCGACTGAGTCCTCGCCTCTGCCATAGAAACAGCACCATCTTCAGGCAACTTGGAAAACCCATCACTCACCTAACAGGGGCTTGGGCGTCCTCACGTTGGGAAAGCTCTTGTTTCTCAAGGTGAAACTGCAGTTCTTCTGTCTGTGGTGGTGGTTGTTGTTGTTGTTGTTGTTATTTTCCTTTCCTTTCTTTAAGACTCGCAGTGAATTTCCCCAGCTCAGACTTCCAGGCAGCACAAAGAGGTGAAATCTGTCCTGTATTTTTACAGTTTTTGCAAGAAGATGCAACTGCAGTGGTGTTCAGAAATAGTCACAGCACTCTGATACCAAAGTCGCTCTCTCCATTTAAAACACAACAACCAGCCTCCACCAGCAACACCCTCTGCTTCTACATTTGACTGAATCTTTCTTCAATTACTTCCTTTTTCTTTTTTCTTTCTTTTTTTCTTTCTTCTTTTTTTTTCTTTTTTTTTCGTTTTTCCTTCTTCTTCTTTCTTTCTTTTTTTTTTTTCTTTTTTCTTCTTTGGAGAGCTGTTTGGCCATTGTATCTCTTTTGTACTGTTTACTCAACACTTCCATTAGGGGTGTTTCTTTCCACCTCTGCAAGGGAGTTGGCAGCATTTGTGACCCACTTTATTTTCATTAGTAGAGCTCAGCCAGCATATTTCAAGTTTCTGTTTTTTTTAAGTTTAAAAGAGAAAAAGGGAGAGAAATGGATTATATTTCATGTCCACCTTGATTGATTTAAGTGTATACTTTTAACAAAAAAGTCTATCTTTCTAAAAGAAAAAAAAAATGTATTATCAAGTTCTAGCATGTTTTAGGTTCATACATAAAACAAATATAAATCCAGGCTTGATGAGTATAAAAAAATCAAAAGAAAACACAATGTGAAACTCTCTGTACACTTCATAATGTCATGATAACCACCTACTGTTATTTCCCCTAAAGAAATGTCATGTGGATTTTTTGCTTTGAAGTATTTTTTCCATAGGCTATGGGCAAATTAGCAGCAGAGATCTGTACACTCAGGAGCTACAAGGAGGTTACACAGAGCATCCCGTGGTGTCTAAGCTCTCCCAGTGCAGCCAGTAACCCCGTGGGTGATGGTCTTTATGTGAAGCAGACCACAAAGCAACGTAGTCCAAGCTGGAAAATCAGACACTTGGGATGAGTGGCCTCTAAGAAGTACCCAGACTGTTTCTGTCCTTAGTTTGCTAGGTAATAAATGGGAAATGGTGCACTCCTCTTTTTTCTCTCTGCTCTGCACCACCGAACTTGCCCCAAAGCCATGGGTTACCTTTAACTGCGGCTACTTTTTCTTGCAGCACTAATGGAAAAAAAAAAAAAGTGCTATCCCGCCTTCACATCACTGACTAAAGTAGTTCACATGCTGACGCTAGAGGTTTTCATCAGCCTTTATTCTGGCAAGGGGAATTCTTCAGCAATAAAACTGCTGCAGTAGCTGCTTTTCAATAAATGCCATTTTATAACACAAAGATAACTTTGAGCAAAAATAGAGTTTAACCTCTGCATGGAGTCTGTAGGAAATTCTGCAGTAAGCAGCATGCCACAAGTTTCCACATGTATTTTAATGCCTATATTTGATGGACACAGCCACAGTGTATACATATATATGTGTGTGTGTGTGAAGACCCTCATGGCTGGGTTCTGCCCTCATCCCTGGCCAGGCGCGGGGACAAGGGGCCTGGATGGAGACACGGGGCCGGGCCGGGATACAGGGGAGGCAGTGGCAGAGCTGAGTCAGAGTGGTATCGCGTGTCCGGCCCTGGTGCCAGTGCCCAGAGGGCCCCTGGAGAGGATCGGCAGGACGGGCTCCTGCCCAGGAGCGGAATTGGGCTGTTCATAATGTGGGGGCTTTTTGATGTCTTGTGACCAACGACAAATCCACCCCATCCTGCCCCAACCTTTCCCGTGCCCTAGTTCTGGGGCAGAGATAGCCTTTGTGGGTTAATTTAAGGAGACGGAAGAGGCTGAGATGCAGAAACGGGAGGGAGGGGAAGGGTGGGAAAGCACCGAGCAACCCGGGCCGGGGTGGGGGCCGCCGCAGGGGGTGGGGAGTGGAGCCGGCCCTGCCGGGTCCGAGAGAGCAGGGCACAAGGCGACCCTGTCCCTAAGCAGCTGCGCAGCTCGGACAACCCGCCCCTCTGGCCCCAATTCCACCCCGGTCCCTCCTGTACACACCGTGGGAAGGGGTCTGCCTCGGGACCATGACACACGGGTGTCCCCCCCGAGTCGTCCATCAAACCGAGTTGCTGCCGGCGCTGGGGCTAAGGAGCCATCCCAGAGCTCAGACCCGCCACCGGCCCCGACCTCTCTACACGGACCGGCCGCGGCCGCAGAGAGGGTCCGAGCTCCGGGCGCAGTGGGATGCGGGGGCGATGCCCGAGGGGCTCCCACTTCCAGCCCGGGAGCAGCAGGGGAGGGGAGGGAAAGGATTTGTTTGGCTGAATTTTGAGGGGAAAAGCATCAAGTTAAAAAGCAAGTTAATAGTCCACGCACACTGGGGAGCCAGGCGCCCTCCCGAGTGCCCTCCGGAGGAGTGCTCGGCCTGCAGGAGCACAGCCTTTGAAAATCGCAGTCACGGGAAAGGCCCAAGCAGAGTCTCCAGCACAGGGGCAGGGATAACGGGGAGGCGGGGACGTGGGTGTCCGCCCCGCCAGGTGAGTCATTCTCCCAGCCTGGAAGCGAATTTCGTTCCTTGCCACTCGCTGACCCGGTCGGGAGCTCGCCCAGCTTCGCCGCGTCTGCATCGGGTCTGCCCGAGCTCAAGCAGGCAAAAATGAGGAGGAAAGAGCAGAAATTCTCTTTACTCTTCCCCGACAGCGTTACTTAGTTGGGGAGGAAGTGGGGAGCGGCAAGGAGGCACCCCAAGCCCGCACGGCCCCGCACGGCTCGAGGTGTTTCTGTTGCAGGGCGGCTGTGGCTGCGGGTGCATTTAGAGAGGTTAAACTGCGGGCTAGGGTTCGGCTGCGCTGGAAAATGGGCAAAAAGGTGAGAGCAGGGTGCAAAGGAGCCGAATTCAGAGCTGCCTCCAGCGCGTACCCTCGGCCTCCCAGATGGTCCCATGAATTTCGAGGGCGAACATAGATCTAAAAAGCGGAGTGCAGCGCAAGGGGACCTATCGAGGAAGGATATTTACAGAAGGGCTTGTTGGAACCCTCAGGGATGTGTTTGCCAGGGCAGGATTTCCCTGATGGGAACATTTGCGGGAAAGGAAAGGATCATTGGTCACAGAGCCAAAAGAATAAGTTACCTACAGTCTCCCGCCCCAGCTTTCCTGAGCTTCGAGGAAAATTGGTTTTGAAAGCATAAGGTGGTCTAAGCAATTAAAATCAAACAAATAAATACACAACCAAACTAAAAACCTTATCTAATCACCTAAGCTTATTTTTAACTGCAGGAATCTCTCTCTCCTTTCTGTCAGCTTTATTCCAAAGCAAGGAGATTTTATTTTCTCCTGTTTTTATTTATTTATTATTATTCTTTCAGAGGTGTCGTTGTATTTATTGCCTTTTTGGAAAATGGAAAAACAAAAAGACCACTTTCTGAGCATAGTATCTGGTTTCGCTCTAATAAAAAAAATCACACAGTAACTTAAGTTATTTGAATTCATGCTTGAAGAGTAGGTGATTATTCAAGATAAAAGATACAAACCCAGTCCTATAGGTGTCACACGGGAAGCGCTTAAGTCCCGACATTCCCTAATCTCTTCCAGTTTTGACTTTTAAAATGCAAAGATCTTTTAAAGGGTTTAGAGGCTTCTGTAATTTGTGTGTCCTCAGTCATTTCCACGCTCTGGAACTTTATTCAGGTACCTCACAGAGGAAGTTATTACCCCGATTTTTTTTTTCTTTTTTTGGTGTGTGTGTGTAAATTAATAAAATAAAAATCAATAAAATAATTTAAAAATCCCCCAAAGATATGCCCTATTCCCAGTGAATCCTTATAATACCATTTGAACAGAAACACCAGCGACAGCTGATGCTCCTGTCACTTCTGTACTTGTGCCTTCATGCCCAGGACCCTGCAGAGTTCTTTCCCAGCTAAACCTTCTTGCTATTGTCGTATATTCTGCTCAGATCCTGGCATGTTACCTCCTTCTCCCCTCTCAGATCATAAGGGAGCCCATGCTTAATTGCTGCAAAACCATTCATTCGTGGTAAGCCAGATTTAAGCTCAATTCCCTTTCAACTTAAAAAAAAAAATCTATCTCTTTTCCCATAAGCATTTGTCTGGAATCCCCTCCTGGAATGTGTTGCTCCCCTGTGTTCACAGGCCTTCAGAGGTCTCCTCTGGGTTTCTGCTTTCTCCTGACATCTGTTTCTGAACTCTGCTTTGCCCAGTAATATTGCCACATCCACAACATTCCTTAAAAAGCAGATCAAAATAAAAAATATAAAGGATAAATGGAATACAACACACATTAGAACCTTGCTTTCTTGTTGGTCAACTCTTTCTTTGCTCTCCTTGGAGTAAGATTCTTCTGGTGTATGTAAGACATAATTCTGAGTGATATTTAAGGTGTCAAGGGTCATATCAGGGTATTGTCCATAGAATTTCTTGACCCATAGAACATGACCATCTGCTCATAACTTCTGTAGACACAGAAAAGCTAAACTGGCTCTTCCATGCCATCCTGAAGAGTAACTTGGGCTCACATCATTTGGACTTGCATAAACTTACGAGGTATAAAACAAAAGTCAATTTTAGGGTAGACTGTAACCTCTGGCTGCATCCCTGGCAATGTGATATGTTGTTAATGGACTTCAGCATTAGGGAGATGTAAATCTGTTCTTACTCTGAGGTTTCCATTTTGGAGCTTTTCCATACTGTTTTTCTCAGAGATTTCTGGTTCTGCAAGATATTTTAGCTCCTATTTCATTGCTTTCTGAAACTAATTTTGATCACTTGGTAACTCATTAATATCCATGTGAAATCTTACTTACAAAATGCATCACTCTGAGGGAGGAAATGCTGGAGTTAACTTTGAAAATTTGCTTTAAGAACTCTTAACAATCACACTTTGTGAAAGTCAGAACTACAAGCAAATGGGGTTCATAACATACAAGAAAATCAGAGAAAGATGAAATTATTGCTCAGAACTCAGAGCTCCAAAACGCAATCCACATGTCCATGTAGAAACAGCAGATTTAAAGTTAAATTAATTCAGACCTGATCTTCTACGTAGTCTTGAATAACATACAGGGCTAATTCCATGCTGCATGAGTAGAAGTTTTTGTGGTATCTGCACCGTTATTGAAGAGGAAGAGAAAATTAAGTTTAATGCAAAAACAGTTGTATCACTCACCTATATGAAAATGCCCATGTGATGCTTACAGCAACAGCCTGCATTGTTTGGCATGGGCATTCTCTGGGCATGAGATATTTTAGCAGGGATAAGATCGAACATGCAGATGTTTTCAGTAAGGTTGACAGATTCTTGCTCTTGAGCAGTCCAGATACATCTCACCTACCTAACCAATATCACACGAGAAACTCCAAAGCTCTGTTTTGGGGCTGTTGTATGCGTTTCCTGCTGCAGAGCAAAGGAGGAATTTAGGACTTTGGTGAGGCTGGACTCACTGAGTTACTCTGGGGAACACCTGCCACAGCCACAAAGGCCCATCCTGCCGGGGAGCAGTGGGTTTTCACAGAAACCACTGTCCTTTTGCATCATAACTTCCTTTTATTCTAATATGTGTCTCGCAGCTCCATCCTGAAGGTATTTTGGTATTGGGAAGCTTGGCCCTCATAATGATCATTAGAAATAATCCTACAGGATAAAGCAGATCTAGAAAACAGGAAGATTGAAGGATATTGGTTTGTTTAAACTAGAAAAAAATACTAAGGGGACAACAGCTTTAAATATGTAAAAGTGGTGCTAAAAATTTGCTGATGACTACTTTTGATTCACTAAAGAAGAATGAGAAGAATATGTGTTGCAAAGAAAATTAGAATAAATATTTGGGGAAAAAAAAATCTCTCTTTTAGGGTAATATCCTAGCAAAGTGTTTGGTCAAAATTTCTGAATCCCAGGTTAGAAGAAATAGCCAAGAGAGATGGGTGAGATGGTTGATGTAACCTTTAATCAGGGAGTAGGATGCTAGGAAAGTGGCTTGGAAGGTCTCTTGAAAACTCTTCAGGGCTTCACTGAAAAGTGTGAAAGTATGAGTCAAGGAGAAGCCTCTTAATTCACACCAAAATCTTTGGCATAAGTAAGTGCTTTTCTTCAACCACTGTATTTCAAATCCTTAGCTGGTAGTTGCTACCAAGTCCATTTCAAATGGCATTAAAAAAAAAAAAGTGTTGCAAGATCCATTTCAGCTTTTTGAAATATGATGGCTATTTCAACATGAGTTATTTGACAGTATAGTATTGGAGGGATGCAGGAAGGACAAGACTACGAAGTTCATATTAAGTGACCAAAGGGAAGCAATAATCATTTTTCCTCTGTTTCATTGTTTTGTTTGAATAACTTTTATCCTGTATCTTGAAGCTATTGCTTGAGAAATGACTTCAGTAGTACCAAATGGATATAAAATTGACCTGGGCATAGGAGAAGGGTTTATATTTATATTTCAGTCATCAACAAGATTACTCAGAGAAAAGTTCAAAGCAAGAAGTACTGTACTATCTTTGCATATTTTTATCATGGAGGACACTAATGACACACTTGAATGAAAATATATTGATGATGAAAATTTATATCATGGGAGCATTCTATTTTTCAGGTAAATGTTGAATGTTAGGAAAGTCCCTTATGAACAAAACCTCTGAAGCTATGTTCCAGTTGTTATCCTGACTAAGCAGGTGGGAAGGCAATAAATCAAAGTCAATAAATTTGGGTAAGCAAGAAACCAATGAGTACAGCACATAGGGACAGGAGCACCTGGACTTGTTTAACCACATATTTAGCATATATAAGTGCAAGTTATTCCTATACTACATTCATAGCCCGTTTGAACATACCATTCACTGTTTTTCTTTCTGTTTTGGTCAAGACACACAAACATCTCCATTGCCCTTAACAACTACTCTGTATCTATCACAGACTACCCCTTGTGCTCGCCTTTAAGGCACTCAGTTTACTCTGCCTGTTACAAGGCAACTTTTGACCATGTCTTTTGACTGATTACAGAATTTTGGTACTTTTTTTTATGTAGTCAGATACTTACTGATTTTCAAAAAGTAGGAATAAAGAAAAATCCTGATTCAGAGGCAAAAGAAAATCCCTTGTTGATCTGAAAGTATAGGCACTCAATTTCATTTACATCCCCATCTTTCACCATTACACTTTTACAGACCTAATAGGAGCAACTGAGAAGTGGTGGCCTTTAGCTAGTCCTGTCACTGAGATTCTGAAACTGTTAGCCCCCTTCTCTATAATTAACATAAATCATCTTAATTGTTTGGCTGTTATCCATGGAAGAGAACCATGCCCCATATAATTTATTAAGCAGCTCCATAAATAGTACAGCAGGAGAAACAGTCCTTACTCCAAGGCACCCACAGGTGCGTAACGCACTGGGTAACGAGTAGATGATCTCACCTCAAAATGGGGCAGCAGATACTTTTCTAAAAGCCTCCCTGCCTGCAGGGACTAACCTAAGAGGGGTTCTTGCTAAGCAAACCACTAAATCTGCAGCCACATTTTGGAGAAATGGAGCCTGAGCTGCTATCAAAAGTTCTTCCAAGCCCTATGCAAAAGGCTGAGGTGCTTTTCATTTTTGTCTGGGAACTTACCCCTCATTACCCTTGTGATGGGATGGCTGCAGACAGCATTAGGGACGCTGGGCTACACAGCAGCCCCCGAGGAATGCTTTCCGCAGCAGCACCTCACCATGGGAAGAGCCCTTCCAGCCAAATATCTTCCCAGGTGGATTTTTCTTTTTTTTTTTTTGTAACCCAACCTGCCAGAGAACTTCCATCCCCATCTCACTGTTGCGACTCCAGTAGGTTTGGTGGATACCTTTTCTCAGGAATAAAGAGGATTGGTGATTAAAGGGGCATTCTGAACAGCTTTCCCCCAAAAGGAGCTTACCAAGTCCGTTTGTTTAACCTTTTCACAGCAGCTTGACCCTGTCATAAAGAACAAATCACTTCGAAACAATGTCAAAGTGTGGGACTGGTGGAGTGGCTCCGAGCCTCTTCCTCCGCTTTTATTGCACACTCAGGCTTGGACTCGGCACTGACAAGGAAGGAGGGACCCTTTGCTGGCACCCACCGATCACTGACGTATCAGCACCATGAAGCAGTTGGCAGGTTTTATCCTCACACAACAAAGACCACATCTCTGCAACTGCGTGTTTGACACAGACTCAAACCCACAGCAAAACCGAGCTTGCTGTAAGAAGTCCACTGACTCGAATGGAGTTACAGTGACCCTGGATTTGCAATCCCTTCTTAAAGAAATGAGGACTCTGATCTCCAATACTTAGCAAATATTGGATGCACTTATGTGGATTGTTTAAATCTTGCTGCATTCTCTACATTATTGATGGGCAACTGAACTACTCAGTTAGGAGCAACCAATAAATGCTTACCAAGGCACCCAGATTTGAAATGCTGGTTCTCTTTTCACAGAATCACAGAATAGCTAATGTCGTAAGGGCGCTCTGGAGATCATCCGATCCAACCCCTCGGTCAACCAGGGTCCACTAGAACAGCTTCCCAGGACCATGTCCAGGCAGGTTTTGAACATCTCCAAGGGCACCACTGGGAAGTCTGGCCCCACTTTACATGTTCCCATCAGATATTTATAAACATTTTGCTCAATACAAATGATTAAAGCAAAAATGCAGAAAGAATTGAACATAAGCTTTTGCATTCCAGTGTTTTCATGAGGTGATACGCTACATGATCAGGAAAATGTATCGTAATTGCTTACCACAAAAATATCCTCAGGCTGCAGTAGTACAATTAAGATTTTTCTTTAAATAGCATGCAAGATAATGCAGTACATGTGTTCCACGTAGAAGCTTCAAACCAGTATTTAGATATTTATATGATTTAAAGCAGTGTATGCTAACACAAAACTTAACAGTAATAGTAAACCTGAATTCGGGTAAGAAAACAAATAATGTAATTAATATTTAAGACATTGTCTGGAATCAACAGAACTTAGTTTTGATACCAGGTATAAGCACTACATTTTTTTTTTCTTTTGTAACAGCTAATTTTTCTTTTTTTTCATTTCATTTTAAAAGTCATTTAAAATGTCATGTTTAGAATAGTCATGTTTATATTGTTTGTTTCTGTACTCAGTGATTTTCTTTATTATTAACTTTGTTTGTAAATACTGGAAAAAAGATCAGTTCACAAAGTAATGAACACCAGCAGGACAGGCTCTGCATTAAACGAAGAGTCTGATTCTCTCATTGAAATCTCATCTGCAAATTTAAGTGCATGAATTACTCAGAGATTCCTTCTTTTTTTTTTTTTTTTTTCAGGCTGTGATACCTAGTCTGCAGCATTAGCTGCAGCAGTATGAGAGTCTCACGAAGGTGACACAGTCAACTGAAAATCCAAATGGAAAAGCAGTTAAGTGTGTAGCCAGTTGCTCTAAAATCTTCTTCTGCAATGGAGGTTACTTGACCTGGTTACTCGATCATTCTTTTAATCCAGGCACTTCTAAATCTTGTGGAGAGCTAGTGAAATTATGATTGCTCAAGTGCTGAGGGTAATACGGCCCAGGCATTCACATCTTCACTTGCAAAGAAAATATTAGTTCTCATTCTCAGTTCTTTTAAAATTATGCTGTTAGCTGCTAAAAAAATAACAGTAGTAACACGAACGTTTAGCGATTAAAATACATAATCCATGTATAAGTGCTTAGAAAGAATCAGGAAGTTGAGATCATTTTAAGGGCTTTCTTATCGTGCTGAAAGTTTACTATTTTCACTGCTACTCTATTGCTACAGTAGTTCCCATGAACACCACGGATCAGGTGCTTGAACTAAATCCCCATGGAAACTTGGGTTTCTGCTGCCTCTAGAAGCCCTAACCCCCACTTAGCTGCCTGGGCTCCCTCATAGACAACGAAGAGGGGAACTGACAGAAGCCAGCAAGTTAAGTGGGCAGCCAGCTTAGTAAAAGCATAATCCTTGACCCTCCTCAGTAATGAGTTACCTACTGGAGCGCCGGGGCAATGTGCCCATCTCTGTTAGGCACCTCGGCCACGGGTCCTGCTGTGGAGCAAGGCAGCAGTTAGCCCTCGCTCAGGGAGCAAGAAGGAGAAGTTAACAAATCAAAATGCAGTGAGGAATTATTTACTTGGAAAGGAGAAAAGCTGCATCAAATTACCCTGCTGGCTGAAAGGGAAGGGTTTTTCTGCAGCGCTCAACCAGGAGGCCATCAGGCTTTTTGGCACATACGTCCTTCTTGCTGAAGCTGTTCCATTTTGTATAAATAATTAAATCATCTTTGGAGCAAAGACTTGACCCTGCATCTCTTGCATCCCAGGTGAGCACCCTAACAACTGGGCAATAGAATCAATCTCTTGCTTTTTTCTCTCTCTGGCCCAATTAATATTTAATAGTCTATACAAAGTGAAGCAGCTCCAATGGGAGGGAGTGAAAGCCAGCCACCTCTTGAAGGCTCTGAAGCTTGATTCACCATCTATTTTTCTACAAGCATTCAAGTCCCCATGGTCAAAAACCCTTGATAAATGAGAGAGGCAGTTGTGCTGACTGGCTGCTCTACTTTGGCAGAGTCCAGAGACGGGGGAGGAAGATTCTGTCTTCTCACCTTTTCTGTCTCTAGCAGAATAGACCTAGACAGGGTGCAAATCTCGTGTCAAGGTGAGACTCACCACTGGGTAAGTGTTGTGTAGAAGAGGAAGATCCTGGTGGTGTTTGTGCAGAGGAAGTAGGAGGCTGGTAGCTGGGAACTCCAGTTGCAGGAGAGGAGTGTAGCCATCTACATGTTTTCTCTTATTGCTGATGGTGTGAATGGCAAACTTTATTTACTTGACAATTATAAACAGAGATCTAGGCAGTAGGAGACCCAGACAGAACCCACATCTCCATGAGACTGTGCAGCTGCCAGGCTATGTGTTACTCCTGGCCTGCCTTGCATGCACACTTTTCCAGAGGTGTTCAAGTTGGTGAGAAAACACGAACAATGAAGATGGATAAGTGGGAATCACTACGTATCCAGCGATTAGAGCTTATATCTTGTCTCTCACATGACCCGTGCTTCCACACCCAGCTTCTTACTTTATCCACCAAATGATGCAAAATGCAGTCTAGTAGATCACAGCAATAAAAAGCATAAAGAAGAGCTGCAGGGAATAAGAATGCAAAGAATAAGGTCATTCTGCCTAAGGCACATTTTGTTTTTTATTATTCTACAGGAAATAGGCCATCCAGTAAGATTTTTAAAGCTAATGCAGATTTTTAAAAGGAAGCACAATGGAGGATTCTGTTTTTAAAAAATGTGCTGAGCCAGAAAAGATGCTAGTCAGGTATTTCTGTAGCCTATCAAGGTTGAAGTGGAATGGGAATTGCCCTCTGGGAAGAATCACTCCTTTTCTCACAGGACTCGGAACTGTCTCAACAAACATTTTCTTGACGTTTTTTTTACTTACAGCAGCCACAAAGAAGTAAAAGATAACTACTATTTGAAACTGCATCAGAAATTCAATAATGTAATTGCACCGGAAAGAGAGTGAGGAAGGTATTTAATCTATTTAACACAGATGATTGACTATATATTCTTCGTACTGTTGTTCGTCAACATGTTGATGCATTTTTCTCTTCAGAAATCTGCACCTTTATTGTAAACATTGGAGAAAGCAGAACACTATTTCTATTGAATAAAAAAAAGTCAAAAATTTCCATTCCAGTAATCTTAAAATGAAACATTTTGTCTAGAAGCAGCAGGTTCCTGTTTTTTGGGGTTTTTTTTTGTTTTTTTTTTTTTCACCTCACTCACTGCATAGCTGTGCACTTTGTTTTTAAAGTCTTTTTAAAAATCTTTCAATTAAAAAAACTATCAAAAGTCAGCATTTCAACAAAATGCAAATCTATAGTGATAAGAAGGGTATTCACAGGCTTAACTCTGGACTTTAAATTTCAAGGACAGGATTGGAAATTAGTTTCTCCTGTATAACAGTGAAGAGACTTAGGATCCTTCAGGCAGCAGATCACAGACACCTGCCCTCCTGACTTAGCACCCCAGGTAGGTTGTGAGAAAGTTGATTTCGGCTGTCTCCATTTCCCAGTCCTGGCTATAGACCACAGGTACTAGAAACATGTCACATTCTCAGTCCTACATTCCCATCTCAAATACTAGAAAATGCAGAATACTAGAACACTAGAAAACTCTCCATCCTGCTTTCTTTCTCCTGCCTTATCAGGAGAGCATGGACTACTTAATCTAATAAATACTTCATGTTACCCTTCTTGAGAGATTTAAATGTTTCTACAATGCATCATTCATGCAAGCTCAACGTATATCTGTTCAGTAGGTTTGGAAGAAAATTAAGTATCAATATAATAAATGCCTCCAAAAAGGTCCCAAAGACCTCATAACTCCTTTAATGAAGTTGTATTTCATTTTAACCAGAGCATCAGAATAATTTAATGTTTATGTTTTATAGGCTGGTCTTAAATACACACTGAAAAATCATTTAACATCTGTTTCTGAATGTCCTGGTAAGGGAAGCACTTTGTTGAAAAAAGGTTTTTCAATTCCTTGTTCTTTCATTCCTACATCCTTTGCAGGTTTAAATAATGACTTTTCTAAAGTGAAAACTTTTCTAAAATTCGTGCTGAATAATGGACTGGCTTTAACTCTGGGGTTAGATTTAACCATACATTATTTAATATGCCCTGTTTTGTCTCCCAAAGGTTGAACAAGTGCTTTAACCTGTCCCTCAGATTCTCACCGATACCATCTCAGCTCACTCAACACTGTAGGAAGTTCAGTTCTGTTCTTCCACCATTCAAAACTGCCATACAAAAGTCAGTCTTGTGCTACATTGTCACAGAAAACGCCACTTCCCAAATGTTAGATATCCCAGGAAGACTACAGGGAAGGAAATTATCCTGAAGAATCAGCAGTCAGGTTGTGCCTGAGCTCAGAAAGAGCTCAGCTTCCCATGGAGGTGAACCCCAACATTCGGTGGCGTGAAGCAGGCATGTCAGAAGAGTGAACAGCATGTTACACATGGTTGCTTTTCAGCTACAATAGGCATCACGATGTGTGTTGAACTGCCACAGCAGTGTAACAGGAAAGCCTAGGAAATACAAGACTGTCAAGTGCCAGGGAGGTGGAGAAGGTGCCATCAGGTATCCTGACTTCTGATTCCCATGGAGTGACAGACCTATCCAGGACACAGAGACAGTGACAGTGTGTATGCATAAGTGGAATGTACAAGCAACCCAATCCTCTTTGCTGAGCTAGAGGCCTTCATTAAAAGAAATGATGTGTGTTTTGATGACACAGAAATGTGCAAATGCATGGTGCTTTATGTGCATGCACCTGCATGCCTATATGTACAAGCTGACCTAAAATGAGATGTTGTGCATCGTTTGCTTTCCTTACCTGGTAAGATCACTGGTATGGTTTTGTTTATATGCACATCTTGGTCCTTCATGTGAGAAAATCTATTGAAATTTGTGAATCATTTTCGTTGTTGTCAGTAACAAAAGTCTGGCTGACTCAGCACAGTGGGGTAGGGCATTGTGTCTTTGCTTTAAGGATGATTCACATAGCTCACACATTCACTGCTAGCTAAGCCCCAGTGCTAACACGCCCGCAGCGTGCAAAAAATAACACTTCAAGTGAGCACAGTCCTAGAAAATGAAAGAACTAATTGCTGGGGTTAGAAGAATTCAGGCAGTCTTAAGACATTAGGATCACTGCCGAGCCGAGAATGTCATTGAGCCAATTGGAGCAAAGCTGCGAGAGCTTAACCACACTTAAGACCTAACCTTAGGTTACTTTGCAATCACACGACTGCAGCTTTCGCATTCGTAGGCATTCTCCCCTCACCACAGCAATATTTTCCTCCACGAACCTAGTGGCGAGTGGAATGAGGAATGCAGATTCCACAATACTTCTGGTCACCGCTGGAATAGGGACAGACAGGGCTTGCAGTTTAATTTGCTTTTTTAGGGGAGTAAAAACAACAAAAAGACAACCCCGTCTCTCGGGAGATTTCTGACTGATTGCAGAGTAATTTGGGCAGAGTGGAATAGAGCCTGCTCAGTGGTTCATGAACAGTACTTATCCATACTCCATTATTTTCCTGTTAGTTTGCTTTACAAATTAGAAAAGGGCACCAGTGTCAAATTCTTGATGCAAGCCTCTGTGTGAAATGATAAGCTAAATCCTAAATTGAGGTCAAAGCTGTTCATGTGGTTCCTGCTGCTAATAAAAACGCTTTTCTTTGTTCCTCTTTGCTAAGAATGCCTGCCCCATTTATAAACAAGATCTTATCACAAAAGAGACACCTCTGTGCAGATGTTCATGAAAAATACCCTGGTTAAACTATAAGTGCTCCTTTAAAATTTTACTTTTGGTGGGGGCAGAGGTAAAATAAAATAACATAATTCTATTAAGAATAATGCATTTACACTCACATATTTTTACTAGACTTCTGGTTTTGTCTCAGTGTAACATTTCAGGAGATTTTTTGGAGTTGCTCACAACACAAACAAATAATTGGCAGCATCACAGGAGCATGTTTCACTGATCTGCCATTTGCAGAGACTCCCTTTATTTTCAGTTCCAAGAACAGTTTTCCCTTCTGCCTTTTGGACACTCTTCTCTCAGTCCAAACTGAAAGAAATTCCAGTGATTTTGAACCAGCTCTTGCTGCTGGCCAGACCTGGAATATGAGCAGATGTCCTCACACCCTGCAGAGGGACAATGTGGCACTTGAGAAAGCCAGGTCTACCCTGGGCATCATATTTTCTGCGCTATAATCTGGGGTGGAACAGATTAAAGGGAGACTAGATGACCCTGCCTGAGGAAAAACAGCATCTGTCAGAGGGATAGAATGGATTTCTTATTACAATTTTATCTTAAAAGTCATTATTTTAGGATTATTTGATGTTAACGTTTCTGCATGTCTTTCGAAACTCTGGCATCTGACTCTGGAGCCTTATGTTATAGAATCTTAGAATTGTTAAGGTTGGAAGGGACCTCTAGAGGTCATCTAGTCCAACCCCCCTGCACACACAGGGTCACCTAGAGCATGTGGAACAGGGTGGCATCCAAGCGGGTTTTGAAGATCTCCAGAGAAGGAAATCCCACAACCTCTCTGGGCAGCCTGTTCCAGCGCTCCATTACCCTCACTGTTAAAAAAAATTTCCTTATGAACCTCTAACATTATGGTAGCTACTTTTACAGTAACCTAGTACTTTATGTCAGGGAGGTAGCTGACTCTCATGGTGATATATTCTGCTTTTGGTAGTCACAAGGACTGTATCTTCCTGTGTTTTATTCCTTCTGATACCACTATAAGTGATTTGGACCCTGGTTCACTGCAATCAAATATATTCTTACATACTTTTCAGACTTATTTGCTCTCTTCTTCTGTGAGAAATGAAATCAATTTACTTGTAAATACAATAAATGCTACCAGTACATTTTGCAGATACACTCAGAATGTCACAGGAGCCTATGACCCTTTTTTTCTTCCTTTTTTCCTTTCTCCCTCTGATAAGCCTTTGGTAAGCCTTTGGTAACTACAGTGAGATGAATTAAAACTGTCAGTTTTAAATGTTTGGAAACGGGTCTAAATTGGAACTGTCTTTGCTGAGAAGTAGTATGAGACAGGATCATGGCTAGCGGCAAGAGAGATTTTCAAAGGGCATTGCAAAATGTAGCACACTGGATACACGCTTGAATGTGTGCGCTTAAAACTGTGGCAAAAAAAGCAGGAGCAGAACTGAAAACACAGTCAAAGCATTACTTCTTTTTGCTCTGTTCCCGTAAAATCATTTCCAGTTAGATTTGCTATGATAATTAGCTCCTGGTAATGCCGAACAGAGAATAAGTTACATATTTATAATGATTTATGCAAATGCATTGATGTGATACGGTGCTGTGTATGTGGCAGGCACTGCTCTACCTCTGAAAGCAACCAGCCCATCAGTGGTCAAGTGGAGAGTTGGCTATAGATAGCTCAGAAGGAAAGGATGAGCCCAAAGGACAGAACCAGGGGACTGCACACCTCTGCCCTTCTCCTTGCGGGTGACAAAATATCCAGAGACAAGACACTCCCGTGGCATGTACTCCAATGCAATGCAATTCAGACGTAATGCACTCTAAAAAGATCTCAGATTTTACTCAGGTTAGACTTGTGAAACATTTGTCCAGCAGAACAAGCTTGTGGTGCAAATGGATCTCAAAGGTTACACATTTCTGTGTGATCTGCCCAAGGAGAGATGATGCTTGTCCCCATCTCTGAGATGTCAGGAACTCATAGGTCTAGAGGTGATAGGCACTTCTAAAGGGTCTGTTTTACTCAATTTTCTTCAAGGGTGTCCTAGATAATTCACTGCAGGGAATTTCTCACCTTGTCATTGTGTGTGTTACTCTCAGAAATGGTCATGAAGTAGTAAAGCTGAGTGAACAGTCCATTTTCTTTCCTGCTGACCTTCTGCAAAGCCTCCCATACAAGCAGATACAGAGAAGTAGCGAATACAAACAGTGGAAGGAAAAGCCCAACAGAGCAAGAGCAGCCAGTCCTCTCCCAAACAGCTTGAGTTTCTTCACAAGTAAGACTTCCTCCTCCTCTAGAGACTGAAAATGCCTTGCAGCAGTATTGCCTACTGTGCCGCAGGGCCCCAAGGGACACACAGCTTGTGGAGGATGAGGTTCAGCCGTGCTTTTAGCGAGGTCTCCTGGGCATGGCTCTTCTGATGCTCTGCCCTTCCCGCTCACCTTCGCTGTGCTGATGCCTACACTAAATGTAGCTGTCTTCAAAGACGCTTTTTAATGATTTTTAATACCACTTAAGTGGACAGGTTGAGCTGAGAGTGCTGAAATGTCCTGATGAAGAGAAGAATTCTCTGTTTCCTGTAATTTGTCTTGCTTTCCAGAATTCCATCTTTTTAGTGAACAGATGGAATATTTTTGGTTTGTTGAACATTTTGTCATCACTACTCAGCACCAGCAAACCTGCCAAATGGTTTTGAAAAATACAGTTATTGCAGTCTCTATAGTCCTCAGTTTTACAAGAGCAACTTTCCTACTTTTTTTTTTCCCATGAATCCAACTGCTTTTGTGAGGAACTTTTTTTTTCAGCCGTAAGACCCAAAGACGTTTCCCTATTTAGCTGCCCCAAGATACACTGCTCTCCATGGGAAAAAAATATCAAAGAAAGATAGCAAGAAAACTCTTGGATGGACTGTCTTGCATTCAGGAAAATCTACCCACTCTTTGCTGGAGACAGCCAAGAACTCTTTTTTTCCTGTTGGAAAGGGTGATTTCTAAGGTCTCAGTGTATAAGGAGATTTAGAACAGCACAGGTCCAGCGTATCTGTGTTGCTTCCCATCGCTACCTTTAGTAGCACATTCCCATGCTGAATCATCCTTATGGTTAAAACCTGTGTTTTCATAACAGTTCAAGCTTGTCTGGCTCTGTTTTTGTTCATCAGGCATTGTTCTTTGTTATCCTTTTCATGTACTTTTTCCCTTACTCTATTTTTTACCCTCTCCAACTTCTTAACAAAACAAAATGTGGAACCTGGAAATAGTATTTCTGCATAGATTTTACCACCCTCCCTACAGATACCAAATCACATTGCTATTTTTTCTCACTGCTCGTTGACCAAAAGGAACAAATATTTTACATATTTGTTTATTATTTATAATAGAATATTACCATCTATGTTCTTTAAAAGATACAAATAAGGTTTGTTACCAGTCTTGAGTTCATCTCTTAAACTGAAAAAGGCAGCTTAATTTTTTTTTCTCTCTGCTGTGACCTTTACAATGGTCATCTCTTTATTGTTACCTCTAAGTTGGACTGCACCTGCCTAAATTTGAAATTACAGAACTTGCACAGTATTGCAGAGTTGAGGTTGGGTTGTTTTGCACGTTGTCTACAGAATCTGCCTGTCCCTGAAATCAGAAGACGACAAAAAAGAGCAAGACCAACCTAGTAAAAAATTCATAAAACATTTGAATGCTTCCACTGGAGAAAGTGTGGCCTAGTGAACAGCATGAAAATAGCATTTCTACTATTGCCATTGTGTGAAGTCAAGAACATTTTGTACTTCTACGCCAGTTTACTAGCACAGTTGACTCAAAATATGATCAACTCCATGTTTTCACTCCTTTCCCCAGCCACTCTGTCATAAGTCAATAAATATTCCTCCTGTTTTATGTAAGGTTTTAAAGCAAACATTTTCAGGCAAGAAATTTTCAATGGAAAGTATTTTTGTGGCTTTTTCTACACTGGAATAAAACCTCACTGCAAGAAACTGTTTAGGAAGCATAATACATCTTAGAGGTCAGAAAAAGCTTGAAGTAAACAAAATGTTTTAGGGAAATGACAGGGAGTGGGATTTTTGCTTTTTGTTTTCTCCTCATATCCAGTTAAAAAATATTCTTATAGCTGTTGGACTGTAAATAGAAGAAAAACCTCAATGGAAACACTGAAGTCAATGTGACTGCAGTCCTGCCCTATTTTCTTAGGGCTATAAGGAGTAGCTATCTAAAGAGGAAAAGTTAGATGCACACTTTTCTGTGACCTGAATCATGTTCCACTTGGAAGAGTACCTTGGAAGTGAGAGATTATTAATATGAGTTTCATCATCTGGGAGAAGACTTGCTAAGTGTTTCACATGCTCTGGGAAGAAAAAAAAAAAAAAAATGAAGAACTTCCTTTGAGGGAGAAGTTGCAGTTTTTCACAGAGGAAGCTTATATTCATAAGGAACACTTAATGCCCTTCTGGTAATTCCTTTAGGTCTGATTTTCTCCACGATATGGATCCAAGACAAATATTTATATCTATTGCTCCACAAAGGAGAAAATTGATATGACAATTTAAATAATCTCACTATATGTGAATTGTGAAATCTGATTAATGCAACAGTTTGCTTTATTATCAGTATGCATCTGAGATGCAGCAAGTGATGCAGCAGGACATGAGATCCAGAGCCAGAAACAGCGGGAGATTGTTAAACTGTGATTGATGTCATTCAGGGAGCAGTGCAGAGGGACCACAGTGCTGCTTATGAGAAAAAGTCAGGTTTATTGGAAGGGCCTACAGAGCAACACCAAGAAAACAGAGGGAAATGCCAAGAGGTTTAGAGGAAAGAAAAATTCGGCAAGAAAATTAAAAATAAGGGAGAATCTGCTTTCATTGAAGATACTATTTCTGATTGCAGGTCTAGCCAAGGTGAGCATAAGGTAGAAACTCCAAGATTTGGAGGAAAATATTCATGAGGACAATGTTAGATCCACGAAAACTGATTTAAGCCTTGAAAAACATCTGCAGACATCGAGTAACTTGAGAAAGGAAAATATTCTTTTCTCTTTTGTTGCTAAACCTAATGTATTTGCCTTCTTTACTGTCCAAACAAAAGAGGTACTGAGTTTATAAACTCTGTAAAACCCGAGTGTGTCTGCCTCAGCTATCACAAGTCCCTAAAGAGAAGAAGGCTAAGCTAGAAATTCTGAGAAGTCTGAAGCTTTGGGAATGAGTAACAGAAAGAAAGCCCAGGCAAAACCAAGAGAGTAACTCCACAGGGATCTAGAGAAAAGTTACATAGACAGTTTAAAATGTGCATTGACTTCAATGTGCATAACCCGACACACCAGGGTGCCAGGCATGCTAAGCTCACTTGTATTATTCTTATGGACAGATAATCCACTGAAAATCTGCAGAGTCAGATTTTCCAATGCACTTAGCCTCCTTCAACATCTTCCTTAAGCTTTTTTAGAAATCTTGATTGCGCAGTGCTCCCACTGAGAATAAATAAAAACCTTCTGAGTACTTTTAGGTGTTTATTCAAGTATTTTATTTGAAGCTGGAATATTCTACCATTTGCAATTCAGGATAGAAAGTACCAGATGAAGTGATACATTCAATTGATTTTAAAGCCAAAAGGGCCATTATGGTAATCCTATCTATGTTCTGCACATCGCAGGCCAAAGGACTTCCAGTAACTGAGGATCCCGGTATCTGAACACATCTTAGTAAAGTCTTCTTTCCCAAAAAAGCAAGAACTTATATTTTGAGCATGTATCTAAATATGATTATTGCCCTGTCAAAAGCTGAACAAGACTTACTTAATGAAGTATTTCATCAGTCAAAAATACCAATTCATCAAGATCAAAATTTTATGCAGGAAATTTTCCAGTATACAGACATATACCAAGTGGAAAATGTTCTGTGATTTTTTTTTTAATATGATACAAATAGTATTTTAATATCTCAGGTAGTATTATTTTAACATTTAAAAAGAGTAAAGAGCAACATTACTCTAAATTGTTGAAACATGTTTTTGTTCAGTATGGACTGTTCTTAAGAGTTTTTTGTAAAAAGAGGAGGATTTTGATATGTTCTGATTTCAGTCAAAACCATTTTACAAATCCTCAGAAATCCTTGTGAGAGGGGATCCTACCAAGCACTTTCAAATGAACACCAGATAAAAGAGATCTGTGCTTTCAAAATCATATTTCTGCTGCTAAACTCTCTTTCAAAGAAGCATTTGTACAGTATTTGTCATAAAAAAGCCCTCGGTGGTTTGTATGTTTCTTATTATTGCCATTACTACAGCATTGATTGCAGCCGCATTAACTGGATGTTCCCGGAGCCCAGATTTAATCGCACTTCTCCCACTGCAAATACCCTGACAAGACATAAGAATTAACAAATTAGTATGCTCATAGATGGCACTGATGATAAGTGATACACTTTTTAGTTTCAAACAAAGAGAAATCGTGTATGTTTGGTTATGAGGATCATATTCCATGGGCAGATTAATGCCTTTCAACTTGGCAAGCGGAAACAACAATCCCAAGGATGGATTGCATTTTACTGCTTCTTTGCTTCTTTTGTAGGGCTGCGCAACAGAGACTTCCTGAGAGCAGTAAGCTAATCAGCAGCAATGAGCTGCACGGCATGATGTCATTTCCAAACAGTGCCCTGGAAGAGACTGCCATAAACTGCAAATATTCCAATGCAGTGCAGAAGAGGGCAAAGCCACATTCTTGCTGAAGCCACTCTTTGACTACCCTCACTAAAGTTCTGAAAGTAAAGGTGAATTATATGTCTCTCCACATATATTTTCTGTTTGTCGTTTATCAGGCTGCCTGCATAAGAGGGATAGTTTTGTTTTTAAATCTCTGAATGTCATTTATTTTCCCTTTCAGTTGAATACTTCTTAAATATCTTCTACTTGCATTGCTTTGCATGTTTTATTTTTATATAGATAGAGGTTATTCGTAGAATTATAAATTATATAAGTGTACAGTAATGCATTTACAAAGTATGTTATAACATATATTATTACAAAGTATGTTATAACAAACCATGTATAATGCATGTTTCTAAGCCTTTTTATTTATTTATTTATTTATTTATTTTTAAGTAATGGGAAAGATACAACTGTATAAATTTCACTGTGATAACATTAAATAAGGAAGCGTGACCTGGGACTTCTTGATCAAAAGAGATTAATCACTGTAAGTGTCCTTTTAACAGTCGTTTATTCTTTTGTCTTGCTTAAAATATTGCTGTGCTCCTATTACAGACATTAACTCTCATTTGTGGTCGGGAGAAAATTGTTGCTGAGATCTTATACTGCTACTCAAGCCACATTTTCTGTTTCCTATAGAACAAGCAAATACCAACACTAGGGTTAGAGGGAAAAAGAACCCAGAAATTTCAGCTTCTCCTTCCATCTTTCATATATCAGCTAGTGCTGGAGACATGGATTCAGCCCATAAATCTCAGCCTCTCCCTCCAGACTTGTCAAACTTGCACCAGAGCTGGTTGCTCAGAACCTACAGCACTGCGGAACGACGCCAACCAGCAACAGTCATCTGAAAAATCACCACTCTGTGGAAAATTATTCATGCAGTTTTCTCTGCTCTATTTCTTTGTAAAGCTTTTGAACATGCAAATCCACCCAAATGATTGAAAAGCATTATTGTCTTTGACTTCAGGAGTTACTCAAAGGACTCGGACAGTCCTAGGGACAACCAAGAGAATAGCTTTCCAGCAGCTTGTCTTCTCTTGTCTTCTTCCTGGAGAGAGATGCTTAAAGTTCACTCTCCTGCCCTTCTCCTGCTATGTCTGTGTCCGTAGCACCGCATGGTTTTCAAAACACGGTCTTGAACTTAGATTACAGCTGTCAAGGGATTTAATAACCTTTTAAAGGAAGCAAAAAAAAAAAAAAAAAACCCAACCAAACATGGACAAACAACATCATGTTATCACTAGGTATACAATGTTATCACTAGGTATACAGTTTTTTTGACTCCTAGGAGCTGATAACTGGTAGAGGGATGGCAGGCATGGAAGATCCACAGACCAACTATTTTTTGTACTGCTTCCCCCCTGCTTATTCTGCAGATATCGAAAGGCTCCCTGACATCCTGAGGTCACATGGAAACAGCCACCTGTGAAAAGCCCATAGCACAAAGGGGTTGTGTTGTTCCCCATGGGATCCTGGGAGCCAAGGCTCTGCGTGTCCCGTCATAACAGAAGCTTCTCAACCCCAATGCCAATGGCCTTCCTAGCTGCTATGGAGGCACCTCTTTTGGGGACAAAATGAAGGGAGTTCTGCTCCCATGCCCACTGCTGAATTCTCCGCAGAAACCTCCAACGACGATGCCAATTAGCGTTGATTGGGATTTTTTTGTTTTTAATATGTGAACATGTGCTCATCAGGAATGTGATTGGTGGCCTGAGACAGTGACTCATTTTGCTGTCACTGTAACAATCATCGTACAGTTTGGAGGATCTTTAAAAAAAAATAAATAAAGCAGGCCTCACTCCTGCTCCCGTTAAAGCCCAAGCATTTTGCCATCACTGGAAGAGAGAGTTTCCCTTTGGATCCTGGGCACCTGCCCTAGGGGTAGTGCTGGATCTCCTTGGAGTATATTTCTGCAGGAATAAGGAATAGGCCAAACAAAATGTAGTCAGGCCTATGGCTGCTGATGTTGCTTTATTTGCAAGCACTCTTAAAGCTTTCTGTTTTGATGATCAATTTAAGAAGACCCAGTTTGAACTTGGTACTACTTTTCATGAGTGCTTAAACTAGTTTTCATCCAGTCTGTATATATGAAGCTGTTAAATTTATTTTCTTTTCTTCCCCAAATGATTTCCAAACACCTGAGTATCATTGATTCACAGTAAGCTGGAAAGAAAAAAAAAATCAGCTATTTGTGTTTCTCTGATGGAAAGGCACTTGGTTTCAGTACAGCAGGAACCTGACAGCTCCATTAAGAACCTGTCAGAAATCAACTGTGTTTAAAAGAGAATCCAGCCTCTGGGCTCCTTCTCAAGTGCGAGGCAGGAAGGGAATGAACACAGACACCGCCGAATAAAGGTGAGGGACCCCAAATGCAATTTTAAACTGTTTACCTAGGGAGGCAGGTACCCAGCCTAAGGCATCATTCTTGAAGAACTCTCTCAGCAGGGAAACTGGTTTTGAAAAATGCTGCTCATTTGGTTTTTCTGTTCCTGACCTGTGGCCCTAATGTGTGGATCATAAGCAAAGCCAAGATCGGAGATGACAGATCAGTTTTGCTCTCAGATACAGTCAGGTAGATGCATAAATTCAACTCAGTGAGTTTTGGCATTTATGAACAACAGCTGGAAAATTCCTTTTAGCACTTCCTTGACGTGTATCAATTGAAGAACAGGAGGTTTTTTCTTTAAGGGCAATCAGCTGCACTGGTGTCTCCATTCAAGCCTCCAGCTTCCCCTGGGGTGGCCTTGCCCAGCTAGTGCTTTTGTCAGTGAAAATGAGGCAAAGCTTTGGAAATATTTCTTTTCTTTTTATCATTTCCCCACTTCCCTACACACACAAATTTTCAAACCAATAGATTTTGAAGCCTCAGAGAGCCTTGTATCACTTAACCTGATCGCTGTAAAACACAAGCCATGGAATATTTACCATGTCTCTGAATTTGGTCACTTGATTTTGATGGAAATATATTGTTATGCACAGAAACCTAAAAAGTATGACTTAGTCTTCATTAATAACAGCCCTGAACTGTGGCCTTTCTCCCTTTTGTGAGCAGAGGCTAGGCCAAATGCATGGTCACAAGACACTCCTTCACACGATAGCTGGAGGTACTTACTATCTGAGAATCAGTGATTTTTAAACAGATTTTTTTTTTCCTAGCAGAATTCAGCATTCAACAGAATCAGGAAAGGTCCCGGTACTAGTTTTTCTTCTTACTCCTGGCTCAGTATCTCATCAGCAGAAAGGCTGCTTAGTAGAAAACAAAGAATGCTGCTCGATTCCCACAGCCATCCAAGTGAAAGAAAAAATAGGGATATTTCCCCCCCCCAGTTTGCCTGGTCTAACCCTCTCCAGCCACTGAAGATTGCTTCTTATAGGCCTTTGGCCCCTGAAGAATCCCCAGGCATGGGGAGGGATGCCAGGCAAGGAAAGGAGAATCAGATCCTTGTGTGCAAAGCAGAGCTGGTCTGGAGAGGAATGTACATGGGAAGGATCATGACAGGGGTGAAAAGCTTCAGAGGAGGAAGTCAATGCAAGGGTAGACCTCAAAGATACATATAGTGAAGAGTTATCTAGCTATCATGCCCATTGAGAAGGGATGACATTGAATGCAATAAATTCACCAGTGGCTCTTTGCTTATTTCTATGGCCAAGACATGGTGCTGAAAACAGGGAGGGCCTGCAGCTGTCATGCAGAAAGGTGCAGAAATGGGTGTTCTCCAGAGGCTTCCTATAAGAAATGCCCAGTGGCCCCATTCCAAGGAGGAGAAAATGTCTCCAGCCCTGCTGAGCTCTTGTCAAACACACCATTTCTTTCTAAGCCTGGGCTAGACTTTGACTGTCTTCCAGGCCCAGTGCCAAACCCAGGATGTATTGCTGTGAATCACCGTATGGAAAGATGTAAATGTTACCTCAAGGTTCCTCTTACAAGCCTAGTTATTATGAGTCATGAAACAACTCAAAATTTCCTAGTCTTTGAATCAAAATATTTGAAAGAAAAAAAATTGCAGAAAAACAAATAAATAAACAAAATCCCCACAATTTACTACCTTTGCATCGCTGCACAGTGGTGATCTCCCGACAAATCCACCAGTGCTTTGCTACATAATTTGAAGTGGAGGAAAAGAAATACCGAGTGCTCAGCTGCTGAGAAAGGGAGGGTCCACAAATGAAAACGGTTTTTTTTTTCTTTCATAATAGTAATAAAAATTAAAAAAATAAAAAGCATACATGTAATATTAGACCAAAGACTGTGTAAATGTGTACATAAATGTAACTTGCTGTATTTCTGCTGGTCTTGAAAAATAAGGGCAAGATTCATGGTAAAAGCACGCTGGATTAGGCATGTTTTCTGTTCATGGAGGGTTTGTCTGGTGCTACTTCTTGTTCCGTGTCACTAACAGTGTGTTTCTAATTATGCAGAAAATTACCTTGCCAAACTAGTCCTTTTTCTGTAGATGATTCATGTGCATTTTAGTGCCTATACACGTGTGCAGCACTCAAAGGTTGCTTTCTGATAACGGGATTTCTGATCCTGACTTAGCCAGTAGCCTCTTAAAGTCCCTTTCTGTAGGGGAAGCTCTAGGCACAGGCAGGGCCCACAGCCGCCCTGGGCAAAGGGGATAGGGCAGCAAAGCCAGGCTGTGGGGCAGGTGCCAGGAGGCTCCTGGGCAACCCCCAACACTCACCCCCAGCCCTGTTAAGATGCCTGGTGGAAAATAAAAAAGGGGAAGTTACCTAGATGGTACTTGAGGGAACGTCTTTGACATCAATATAAAATAAATGAGTTTATCCTCAGCTTTGCCTGGATCTCTATGAAACACTGAGCTCTTTCTGGACAGATGCATAAGCATCTCATGAACAAGGAGCCTCTGTGCATGTTTAAAAACAAACTAGAATTAGATGTACTTAAACCACAAGAAAATGGTGCATGACTCCCAGTCTTCTTTGCTTTACCTTCTTTTTAATCAGCGCAAAACATACATTATATTTCTATCTCCGAGACCTCTTCTCTGAGCTGCCATCACACTGGCAGGGTAATGGGCTGACAAGGATGTGCTGCTCCTTGGGACGCGCAGATCCAGGGTGACTGGCACCCCTCCTGGTTGCCACCAGGTAGGGGGCCAGGATGAGACCCTGCAGAGGGGGTGGCAGGGCTAGGAGTGCCCCATCTGTGATGCTCAAGAAATACTGCTCCCCACATGCCTCTACTGCTGACATCTCACTCTTTTCCACCTAGAAAGGAGAGCACAAGAGAAAAAATATCAATTAGAAGAGCGTTTCTGAGTGAGACACAGTGGCATTGAGATTATCAACAGCCATAGACCTCATGGAGCTTGGGAAATGTCTCAGTGTCCTGCAGGTGCTGTAGGTCTGTCCGCAGTGGCTGGGGAAAGTCAGCTGAAAGCACCTGACAGCATGCAGCACTTCAGGCTCCTTCCGAGGAAGGCAGGGGAGGTGGCGGGTGCCGTTTTGAAGCCAGACACCCACTTCATCTAACAAACTACTCAAAATATTTCCTCTTCCTTGGGAACTTTACCTGTAAAGTGAAATATATATATATATATATATATATAAACATATATAAACATGCCAAGAAATATGTTCAGACCCTCCTCACTGCACTTCAGTCTGCAAACTGTAGAGCAATGAGGTCAGCCAAAGAGTCTTCAAGTAACGGAGATGCTGGAGACGGAGGTTTGGGTGAGGCACAGGGTGGGCTGCCACAGACTTCTGGGCTACCCTATGATGGATCTGGTGGAGCTTCTGCAATATTGCTTCTGAAGCAGCAATTCACTTGAATGGCCTTACTGATAACCTCACATGCTTCCCATGGCAGGATGTGCTGGTAGTAGTCGTATATATCTGCTGAAATAGCATAAACAGGACAGAAACATTGAAGGACTAAGGAGATTTCAGATTCAACTGTAATTATTTAAATAGAAATGTGTGCTTGACTGCAATAGTATTATTCATATGTGTAAAAGTTACTGTGATACATTAGAATCTGCATGACTAGGAGGCTGAGGATTTGTCCTGAATTTATCAGGGAATAGAGCAGAAAGCCTAGCAAAGCAAAAGCTCAAAGGGGGGTTTCTATAAACACAACAAGGGACTAAGCATGAGAGACACACTCAAGCCAAAGAAATCTTTGATGGCGGCAAGGGAGTCACTCAACACTACATCCCTGGCTCACGAGGTTTAAAAATAAATAATAATAATGATAATAACAAAAAGTTTAACTGAGACTATCAGTTCTTACCTAACTGGCAACAGACCCTTCTCACATGACTCCTATCACCTACATCTCACCCCACCCAATGTAACTGGAGAGACCCCATGCCCGGAGCAGCACAGTTCCCCTTCTTGCTCATCCCAAGTCCTTTTTGCAATCCCTCCCCAGTTCCTATCAGCTGGAAAGTACAATCAAGGTCAAGACCAAACTTCCCAGAAACATGGTATTATTATTTTCATCTGCCCACTAATTTGCCATTAAGAAATCAGTCAGAGAGGGTACCACAACTTTCTTCTTATAAAGTAAATACTAATAACATCTGTTATTTCAGGCCAACTTTTCCAGTTCTCAAGAATCCATATTCCTCCCTCACCTTCAAAAAATAACAAACAAACAAACAAACAAAAAAACAACAACAAAAAATCATTATTCTGCAAATGTGCCCAGTCTTAGTCCAGTTATCTCAAACGATCCCATCCAAGCACAACATAACTCCATTACAACAACTCCATTATCATCCAACAGCTTGGTCTCATGCCCAGCGTTTAAAGGACACAATATTTTTATAGGATATGAAGATTTCTTCTGAACTCAGTCTATTTCTCAATCCAGACCAACACAGTAATCTCCTCCACTCTATCATACATCAGCAGCATCTGTACCCATTTAGCAGTTCATCATACTCTTAAGCAGGAAAGCTGAAATGTAAAACATCAGTTTAAATAGGGACCATCTTTTTGCTCTATTTTTATTTCTATAATCATATTATTTAATTTTATAAAGTCCTCATGGGGAACTTTAATCACTCCTATACCTGCCAGAAGAGCAGCACAAGGTGTAAGGAAAGCAGAATGGGCATTGATTTCCCATAGGATGGGTGTCAGGCCTAGCCTTCTGAAATCACAAATTCTGAGCACTAGCTGGGCAACTTGAAACTAGCCCTTCCTCCAAAGCTCCCAGGTCCTGAACCAGCTTTGCAGCATCACAATAGTCAAGTCCCACAGAAGACTGAGGTAACAGAAGCAGATCTTCTTTAGAGTCAAAAAGGCTTCTTACCAGCTTCTACTTATCAGCTCTGTTCTTGAACCAATCAACAGAATCAAATGCTTAAAAGTAGGCATGGGGATAACCCTATTATTCAGAAATAAACACAAACACCTGAATAGTATTCCTTGGTATTTTTTAAATGTATCTACATATTTTCCTGGTCCTTGACATAATTGCCAACAAATGTGTTTTAGTGGGAGAGCGTGATTTGTTTTTAATTCGCAGGCTTTATTGATAGTGCAGAAATGAAAAGGCCACTGATGACTGCATTTTCATTTTGTTCATGCATTTTGCACCCTCTCACAGCAAGATAAAAATCGAGCTCTCAGATCTAATCTTTTCCTCTCTATCAGTACAGCTGCTAATTCCTTAGTGTTGCTCTACCCATTACCAAGGTGACTGCAGCCGCAAGCCAGTAGTCCTACCAGATATAATACATTTAATATATAATATATTAATATATATATAATATATATAAATATATATGTTTTCTCAAACAGATTAAAAATATCATTAAGTCCACGCATTTGCCTCCCTCGTCTCTCCCGAGATTATCGCCCCCGACAATTAATCAGCCGCTTCTCCTCGCCCGCCTGAATTAGGCGGTTGCGTGAGAAGGGACCGGCATAGAAATGCGCGTCCTCTGCAAAACGGACTGCGCGAGGTTTAAAAGATTACACTGGATAAGTCATTAGAGAAGACTTACTGCCGGCCGACTGTTTCGATAAATACATGCTTTCTCCGGAGCAAAGCACCGCAGCGGGTCCCAGCTCCTCGGCGCCGCCGCGCTCCGAACCTCCAGCCCCGAAACGCGGTCCCGCAACGGAGCCCTAATGAGATCAATGTCGAGGATTGCGGCAAATGGCCTATAAAGCGATCTTTAAATGGGATTTCCTGCAACAAAAGCCAGCTCCCAATAACCGTTTCCAATAACACGGGGTGAAAGAGGTTGGGGTTGAACTGTAATGCCCAAGACGGAGACAGGGGCAGACAGCTTTGTAATCTCCCTACAGGCGACTGTTGAGTCAATTTGTTAGTCTTTTCATCACGAAAATAAATAAAACGGTAAAATAAATCTATACAGGCAAAGCCAAGCTCAAAATGCCGTGCTATGAAACTCCAGTTTTGCACGACAGAAATATACCGATAAGATTTGCGGTTATTACATTAAGTATAAGGTAACTAGGAATAAAGCCACAGGGGACAGCAAGCAGCAAATTCAGCCATAATCGTGTCTCTTTCCTAATTTCATTCCAGATGCAGTTCCCGAGGTGGGGGCTGAGGAGAGGGAAAGAGGAGAAAGGGAAGAAATAATAACTTTTATGAAATAGAGCTGAAATAGATTTTTTTTTCGTTCAAAACTAGGAGGGGCAGGCATAGCAGGGGGGTGTCAGGGCCCTAAAACTCCCCTGTAAGAGGCAAAGGGTTTCTTACCTAGAACAAGCCCCTGTATTTCTCGCCGCGGGTCTCCGTCCTCCCCCAGGAGCACCCCCCCCCGCTCGCAAGCCCAAAAGTTTCTGCTGTCCCAGACGAGAACAGGGTTGCAGGGAGTGCGTGGACCCGACCCCTGGGCACACAACACGGTTCCCAAAGGGCCGCCTATAGGGCTACTTGGGGGCTGCGGCCAGCAGCGCCCCGGAGCCGAGTCCTTTGGAGGGGACAGAGGTCTAGGTTCACCCCGAGCCGCCTCGGTCGCGTAGTATCACCCAGGAAAGGCAAAAGACTTTGCGCGCTATTTTCAGAACTGGGCTCCCCTGCCGCGCATTGCAACGTCCCAGTCACCATTCTTTGCGGTCATCTCTGTGCCGAAAATTAAACTATTTCAAGTGCTTTTCCCTCTCCTCTCTCTTAAGAACGGGAGTTTCAGCGCCGCTCCTTAGGCACAGCTGGCCGTGATTTTTCGTTTTCCGTAAGCGCGCAGTTAAAAATAAAATAAATCAAAAGCGGAAAACTCGGAGAAGAGACTTTTCCCAGCTCACCGCTGACCGTGCCGCTCTCTGGTCGTTAAACTAGAATTTGCAACACTTGGGGATTTCTTTCCCACGTGGGTGCTATTAACGGGGCATTTATTGCTGCTAACGAGCGATTTCCGTGTTAAAATGTATGTAGCTTTATCAGCTCTAAATCGTGAGCCCTTCCCTTTCAGAGGCGGAAAGATAATATTTGGAAAAAAATAGCTACCAGCGCTCCTTGCTCCTCATCTTTCCTCGACATCCCATTGCTGCTCGGGTGTGTAAGGAGTAAAACTCGGTTCACACTTAGTCCTAGACGTTTGGGTATTGCTTTTGTTTTTATTGGGGGGGTGGGGGTGGAAATAAAAGTTCTTGATTACAGTGACAAGTAGGAAAGGCAAGGGAAGATCTTTTTAAAGTGCAACTTATCACGACTGTCACCCGGGTGGCTATCACAGCTGCGCGTCACCTGGAAAGCGAGCAAAGAAAGGGACAAACCGCACACTTGTTCCCCTTCTGCACTGCCTTGCTCGGGGCTGGAGGATTTCGGTCCCCTTGTCCCTATATTCCGCCTTTGTCGCGCTCCTCAGCGGGGCTTCCGCAGGTGCCCGGGAGCCCCCCCAGGGATCTCCGCTCCCTCCCGCATCGCATCCCCACTTTTGGGTGAAGGGGGAGGAGAGCACCGCTGCGAACCAGAGGCTCTGGGCTCCCCTCGACCCAGCCGGCGAGAGAAACAGCCCCTTTGCCCCTTCCCTGCCCCCAGGCCGCCCCATTTGAGGATTAACAGAGTAGATGGGGCAGAAAAGGCAGCAGAGCGGGGGGAGCAGGTTCGCTCATTAAGGCGGCTTCAAAGGTGACACATTTCGGCCATCCCGCTGATCCCGAGCCCTTTGGTCTCCGGGGGGCCCGCTTCCTGCCCTCACGGTTTGTCCAGGTATCTGCGGCTGGGCCGGGAGCGAGCGCAGCCGGGGCGCCACGGTGAGGGGCGCCCCCGAGGCTTCTCTTTCTTCTTGGCCCTAGAGGGTCCGGCTGTCTCTCTCCCCGACATTTCCCTTGTAAGATGGAGAGGCACTTGCACGATGCCAGATGGGGAAAGGGCCGAGGAACAGAGACAGGACAGAAAAAAGCACCCTAGGGCTTGAGCGCATCCTCCTCTATGCCCAGCTCATCACACCCGTCAGCCCCGCAAGCGGCAGAGGGGGCAGCTTGTCCCCCCTCACCCTGCAGTGTCCAAACGTGCCCGAGGAGCCGCCGCCTGCCTCTGCCGCGCCACCACCAGCGACGGGACCCGCGCAGGCAAGTGCCTGACAACTAATCAATAACTGCCCATTAACAGGGGCTTCCAGGAAACGGTGTCAACCCGCTCATTTCCCCTTTCCCAGACAAATAGCAGAGCAAACGCAAGTGCAAGGTTAAATGCTAAGATGACAATATTCGTATACAAAAACAAACAAAGACAGAAAAAAAAAGAAAGAAAGAAATCAAATATGCGCTCTGTTCTTTCAAGAGAAGATGTCGAAAACCGCAGTTCTCTTTCCCGGAAAAACAACAAACAGAAAAAAAGAAAAAAATCAGCCCTAGATTTCCTAAGCGCCTAGGGACGAGCCGCCTCTCACTAGGGCTTGCTTGCGGCATTTCAGCGCTTCTACTTATTTTTTAATGGTTCGCCATGCGCAGACCTGAGCCCGCAGCCTCTTTGGGAGCCGCGTTACGAGCCGGGCAGCCGCGGGGACCCCCGGGGCAGCGGGCCGGGGCGTTACGAGAAGAGAGCGCCACTTTCACACATCTTGACGGGCAGCAACGGGGAAATAATAATAAACTCGTTAATGATATTCCAAATTTCGCAAGACCGATTCCACCAGCTGTTTATTCTCACGCCAGCGCCTCTTTCCTAAGAAAAAGAAAATGGCCAAATGACCACATAATTTTGTATTTTTAAAAATAAATCCGCCAACGCTTCTTTCTTTCTTTCTTTTTTAAAGAAAAGAACAGGAAAAAAAACACTAAACGATTAGACAGCAAAACAGCTTTCTTCCCCCCCCCCCCCCCCCCGCCTTTTTTTTTTTCTCGCCTTGTGCCGTTAAGAAAACCCCTGGGGTGGGAAAAACGTCTGCGGAGAAACACACTGGGAACTTAACGGGGGACCGGGCCTCTGCAAAGCCGCGCAGCGCGCCGGCTGCTTCCTGCGGAGGCAAGCGCGGAGTTTGGCATCGCGTTGCGCCGCGTGCGCGGCCGCGGGAACCACCGGCAGGCGCGCTGCCGTGCGTGGATGAGCCGACTTCTAAGCAAGGTTTATGTCTCGTCTATACGTTACCAGCTTAATGAGCTGCTGCCTCCGATACGGGCGCAAGGGAGGGTGCAGACCGGGAGGCGCGCAGCGCTCTCTGCCGCGTCCCGGCCCGCACCCTCCGGCAGCTGCGCGCGGAGGCGGCGGGGCCGGGGCGAGAGGGGCTGCGCAGGTTGCGCCTTGTGTGGCTGTTGTGTGCGTTGTGTTGTGCGTGTCTCCAGGGATGGGCGGAGGGGGTCTCTGTCTTGTCTATAAACTCTTGATCTATAAAATGCCCCCACTTTTTCTTTCTGTTTCACTCCCTTTTTTTTGTCTTTCTTTTGCCTTTTTTTCTATTTCTAGCTTCCTTCTTTTCTCTCCTTCTCTCTCCTTCCTTCTTTTTCTCTCTGCGTTTCTTGCTTTCTTTTTCCTTCTCTTTCTTTCTTATTCTTTTTCTTTCCTCGTTCCCTTTCTTCTTTCATGTTCTTTTCTTTTTTTTTCCTGATTGTTCGTTCTTTCTTTCTCTTCTCGCTCTCCTCTCTCTCTTCTTTACCTTTTTTTCTTTCTTGCTTTACCTTTTTTTCTCCTTTACTTTTTCTCCCCATTTTTTCTTTCTTCATTTTTTCTTTACTTCCTTCTTTCCTTCTTTGCTTCTTTTTCAGTCTCTTAATTTTTTTCTGTCTTTCATTTTCTCTCTCTTTTCCTCTCTCTTCTCTCTGTTTCTCGTTTTCTTATCATCATCCTCTCCCTCTCTTCCGACCCTTCATTCTCTCCTTCTTTCTTCCATTCTTCAATTCCTTCCAGTCAATAGGTCTGACTGAAGGAGATCCGATGTGATTAAACTTACAGGGCGACGGAGGACAGAAGTAAACTAAGCCAAAGCGACAGAAAAGATGAAAGAGGCTCCTTTTCCTTTAGTGCCCGAGGATGGCAGCCCTCCTCTCTGCTTCCCTCGATCCCACAAGCACCGTGCCCGCCTCCCCGGGGACCCGGGCCTGCATGGGGTGACATGGGCGACGAGGGCCAAGCGCAGGCAGCGCGGGGCACCCGCGGCCGCCGCTCCCGCCGCTCCCGGCTCCGCACACGGCTTCGCTCCATCTGCAAGCGGGACAGAGCATAACCCTGCATTGCTGATAGGGCAGGGAGTTAAAAACAAGTAAACAAACAAAGCAGAGGTCTGCACCAAGTTAAAATCACTTCTCGCTGAGCTGGGAGTGAAAGGCACTGCCTTTTCTTGCCAGATAAGACCTCTTAAATACAGGCAAGAAACTGTTTAAGATGTTCCGAAATATAAAGAAAAAGAAAGAAAAAAAATTGAGAGAGAGAGACGATAAAACACGATCGTAGATTACGGCAAGTCTCAGTTTCTCTTTGGGGGAATCAAAGGAAAACACCAAACATCACAACCAGGAAAAACAGCTGCAATTCCGAACAGCGAAAACCCGAGGCATGAATAATTTTCGGGGTTTTGACGTGGTGCTAAAGTCATCTAAACTGACGTGCATCTGAATTTTAAAGTTGGTCCATACGCAGCCATCTGCTAAAGCAGTCGGCAACTTTTAAAATAGACCGCAGTCACTTCATTTATCCCAAATATGGTATAAAGGACCCGGTAAATTTTGTAACTGCAACGAAATTAAGGTCTTGAAAGGTAAGAGCAGGATTAGCCGGAGGTATTCAGATACACGAGAGTTAATATTGGCCCGAGTCGGAATGCTGTGCCTTGCAGTAAAATACTGCGGAGCTTTAGAACAAACAAACTACAACAACAAAACCACCACCAACAAAAAAGGAAAATATAAAATCAACCAAATTATGCACTTTCTTCCCCATTTACAGATTATATGTTTTAAGTGAGGAGAAATTGTGTATGGAACCATTGCTTCTGTGTGGAAAAAAAGCGCAGAGAGCTTGCACCAGCTTAGAAGTTTGAATCGTGTAATCGGTGTGTCTTAAACTGCCATGGAAATTGGAGGAGGTAAATAAGCAATGTTTTATTTATTGTATAGCGATAGGAGAGAAATACACAAGCAGATATAAAGTGTATTTCATTCTTTAAATGGCAAAATAAATTAGTCGGGTGTGGGTTTGTTTGTATATTCATTTGTTTCTAGTGGATCATTCCCCCGGATATTTTTTTTTTATTATTTTTTTTGCATAGAAAAAACAAAGTATGTGATTTTTTTTTCCAGATTCCGTTTCTATATAGAAAAAAAAATGGAGTGGATTTTTCACGATGAAAGAAAAAGCGTCTCTAGCAAAAAGCGCAGACTCTGCTCCCAGGCTGTGGGGGCTCCCCCCAAATACAGGGCATTTATGGATAAAACATATGCAGAGTTTTGAGTATGCACCCACAGCCCACTCCTGGTAACTACTTCCTCCCTGGTCTAAGTCCACCTAATTTGTAAATAAGTTTCAGGCCCCTTTTCACAGAACCCCAGTTGAGCAGGTAATTTGTTGTGAGTGCTTGTTTAAATGTTGTGAACCATGTGCTCAAAAATAGGAAAACTATACACAAAGGAGGCAAACATGGGAACCACAACTAGAAATTATCGAGTTATAAAAATGTCAATGAAGAGGCAATTTGCAAAGAGGCATCAGTAATTGTCTCCTACATTAACGGAAATGATTTGCCAAACACCAACACTTTTGTTCTGCCCAGGCTGGATGGGCACCTTGCCATTGACCTCAGCAGGATTGGATCAGGCGCCCTGCATCACTCCTGGCCTGGGGAGGCCTAGGGTAGCCTTGCAGACCTGTGGTCCTAGGACACAGTTTTGGGGACAATCCTCTGGATGTGCTGCAGGTTGTTTGGAGGGAAGGAGATGCATGTGGTTGAGTGGGAGCAGAAAACAGGTCTGAAGGGCTTCTCTGTCGTGTGGGAGGCTTTGAGGAAAGCAACAACAGCTGCACTAATAGAATCACTAAGTGGAAAGCACAGATTGAAGGGATTGGCCTTCAGCAGAGTGACATGTGAGGTCCTGCTCGCACTGGCATGAGATGATCTGCCATGGTCAGAGCCAGGACCTCAGTTTCATCCATTCTGCAAGAATGATGCTTTCCCCCCAACCCAGACAGGCTTCTGCAAGTCCAGCAAAGCAGCTTGATTCCTCTCTGCAAAGAGCCTCTTCCCTGCAAGAGCACAGGGAAGTTGTCTTCTCTCCCTTGAACGCAGCCAGTTAGAAGCCGTGTCCCCTGGTAGCATTTGCTTTGTAGGGCTGTGTTGGGGCTCAGCCTGGTCTGCTTTTTTTAGGATACCCCAAACCTTGGAACTGATGGGCCAAGAGATAAGACCCTATTTTCAGGACAGTTCACTCCAGGCTCTGCCAGACTCAACCTGCTAACTTTATATACTTTTTTTCTCCTCCAAGACTTTTCTTTAGCACATCCACATGTACTAAAAATAGAAAAACAGCAGCAAAAAAAAAAAATGCTGGAGGCTGGTGTGGTCATATGACAGCAGGTGCCAAAGCTGTAACATATTGTGCTTATTTGTTAAACCAGCCCAGGTTGAGAGGCAGTTTCTAATCTTTTGTGCTTAAGCTGGCAAAACTCTGCCCAGAGCCTTGGTTACATTTTGACCGGGCTGGGAGTCGGTAAAATGCACCTGGGGTTAGGACTAGCAGGTATGTTTTATTTCAGGTTTACTTATTATCCAGGGAAGCATAAAAAGGACATTCACTGAACAACAGTGTACAGGGAAAAATCCTCCCTTTTATTTTCAAGGTAGTAGAACTGTATCTCAGTTAGATTGTGTTGCTCGTGTAACGTGAGCATGTGGCAAGGGCCACAGTAATACTGTTGATTCCAGTGAGGCCAGGATTTCACTGAAGTCTTTCCCTATGATTTTATTCTTGAAGATATACTAGAAAATCATAATCAATCAATAGCAAGAAATGACACACCCAGGCATACATATATATTTGTGTGTGTGTTTGTATAAATATATAAGTGTGTATATATATATATATATATATATATAAGAGTGTGTATGTATATACGTATGTATGTAAGTATGTATGTATGTATGTATTTCCCTAAGAGAATTGGCATCTCCATTCCAAATGAAAAACAAAAAACCTAAATTAGAAGTTTAATTATGAAGTTCTCTTTTACTAAGTGTATTAGTATTTGGCATATACCTTTTAAAAATCACCATATTATCAAAATGCATTGATTTCAGGTGTCAATTCCTTTGTTCCTTCTACCTTCTCTCTCCCAATTTATAATATTCTAACTTGAAAGCAAAAAGGAATATTTTGTATTTATCCCATAGGATTTTTTTAAGCTGATTTGTTGTATCCCATGAATGGTATTAGGCAATGAGATAATGTGGATTTTCCTCCTGAAATATATAAGATAGGATTACAGGATTGCTCAGGGCCTGATCCTGTCCTACAGCATTTTTCAGACTGGTCAGACTGGTACAGAGACGCTAACGTGCTCAGGGGCTGGCAAGGCCCTGGGGAGCAGATTCCAGCTCAGGATGTCTTTGAGGAACCAGTCGCTTTGCAGGTCCTCCCTCAGCAATCATCATGCCTCCCTCAGAAACAACAAATATCTTCAAAACCTACGCTTAGGAAAAAAATGCAACGTGTTTATCTGCTTTGATTCGTGCTGTCCTTCAGCCTGTGTAGTTCTGGAGATCTGGATTTTGGTACCTTATTCACATAAGCTACATTTTGCCTTTTGCATCTTTCCTCAGTTTCAGCATGATAGAAGAATGAGCTTGCTGTTCAGATTATATGGAGAAAATTCTGAATCGTCTTGATAATATTTAAACTGGGCTTTTGCTACTTGACAGATAAACCCATCTTACTCAGGGGCACAACTATCTTAGGCCACAGTTAGGCTTTTTGGAGGTCTTCTAACAATAGAAACCTCAGGGATAACTAGTACTGAAGACTAAATTTGCCCAATACTTCTAACTTTCAGGCAGCCCTGTGACCTGTTGCTTAAAGCTTTGAGCTGAATTTTACTTGACACAAAGGAAAAGGAATATTTTTGTCAGGGAAAACAGAACCAGTTGGGATCTATGACTTCTCTTTTACATGAAGATCTGGATGTATTTATTTGTAAGAAGTATGAGATGATTATGAAGTACTGGAAAAAAAACTGGGAATGATCTATATGATCTATCTCCTAATATGATAAAATTTATTAAAAGAAATGCACATGTGAAAAATGCGTAACAAAATTTACAGAGGTAAGTGTAGTTTTCCAGCTAAACACACGCCCATTTTTTTTCAAAATCTGATTTACCGTTTTCTTTTGTAGTTATTCTGTACCACAAGAATTCTTCTAAAATATTTCATGGATGGTTTTAATTCTGACTAGACACTTTTTATCATTAAAAGAACCTGTCACCTTACTACTTGCCTCCTTCCCAGACCATTCACGGATATGTTGAACATCTGGAGGCCTGTGGGACTTCATTAGTTGTCTACGATTACTTTTTGTTGAGTATCTTTTGAGCAGTTATTAATCCACAGGAGGATCCTCCCTCTTACTCCATTAAACTATATCTACTTTAAATGGTTTTGATAACTGACCTAATCAAAAGCTTTTTAGAAATCTAAGAACATCATATCAAGTATGTGACCTTTATCCACTAGTTCATTTTCTGCTTTGAAAAACTTTACTATGCCTAGGAGACATACTTGTGACTGCAAAGTGATTACATACTTCTCTGTATGAAAACCTTACAAATTTTATTTTTACCAATCTGCCCAAAACAGAAATCAGACTTACTGATGTTTGATTCCCCAGAAGGGCACCAAAATCTTTAAAAATCCTGGTTTCACATTAGCTACTTTCCCTTCCTCTGGTCATGAAGCTGGCTTCAATAAATGATTTAGGAGTTTAAATCTAAATTTGCTTAGGACTCTTGGGGGAACTGTGGCTATCCTAGAGATTTGTCACCATTTGTTTTATGGAGCTGTTCTGTAATTTCTGCTGATGCTGAGAACAAGTTATGGACTATGGTTAGGTATCCGTCTGAAAGGAAAGAAATGTGATCTGAATTTCCTCAAGCAGCAGAAGGAAAGGGATCTAGTTCTCCTTCCGTCTTGAGGACCAGATTTCCAAACAACTACCAGTCTGTGTGCTTCATTTTATGCTCTGCTGCATCTGCCTCGATTGAGCCCGTTGTGGGTGGATAGGCAGAGAAGAATCATTTTACTGTCCGTGACTGGGGTTAAGGTATAAGCCAAGAAGCTTGGTCCTGTGAAGATTGACATGAATCTGGCTGAATACACATATAGAAGGTCAACTCTTTAGGGAATTTTGATATTGAAAATGAGGTGTTTGTAGGGTTCAGGAGCTGTGCGTTCAAATTCAACTTAAGTCATATGTATTGCTACCACTTTACATCTGCTCTGGCGCTCAACAGAGAATATTGGTTTTATTAAATGCAAATATTTTCTTTTTTACAGTGGCTTTTTAGAGAAAAAAAAGCATTATTATAAGGATGTGCTTTGATAAAGCACATGGAAGTGAAGCAATGGAATTATCACCGTTGTTATGCCATTCATATGTCATTTAAATATGTCTTATACCTGGACCTTTACCATTATAGTGAAACACAGCCACCAGTAATTTCTACAAAAGTCGATGCCAGGTTCCTCTTGAAACCTGATCATTAGATTCACAGAATTTTGCCAGTTGTGTGTAAATGAAAGAAGTAGAACATCCTGTCTCTCAGATGCTTTCAATGATCAAAGAGAAGCATTTAGATGCTCTGGATTATTCTAGGAAAAAAATATTGTCATTGGTAGGCTGGGAACTCAAAACATCCAAGATTCTTTCAGTAAAATAATAAAAGGAAAAGAAATACATAACAGGTACACTTTCACACATGTTGCAGTATTAGAGTTGTTAAGCAGGATCACTACATGCCAAAATCAAATCCCATGCATCTATCGCTAAACGCACTTTTGCAACCAACTCCTGTCTAGATATAAGCAGGCATCATAGGCAAAACAATAATGTTTTATTTATTTATTTATTAGATTTCCTATAGAGTAATGCTCAAGGTTATATCCAGAAATTTTCCTGCTGAGGACACAAGCCATTTAAGCAAATAGAAATCACAGCATCACGTGTAATTTTATTTGTGAGGGGCACTATAGACAGTACACAAACCAGCCAGACGGTGGATCCCACTGGGACACGCACGGAGTGACATTCATGCCTGATGCACAATTCCCAATTGTTTCTCCACTTTTGTCAGACCAATGCAGAAGGACAACTTCTACATTTTACAAGTGCACAAATGATTGCAGATCCCTGAAAGTAAGTGACAATGTCAAATGTATTATCTCACTCTTCTCCTAATGTACATGTATGAGTGTCTCTTTATATGTATGCTTACAAGAGCTTAATCCAAAAGGCAGCTTGTAACAGCAGCTTTCATGTTCTCTTACTTAGAATGGATATTTTCATCTATTTTATCTTTTTAGTGCTATTAATCATGATCTGCAAAATTATCTAATGATACAAGATCGTATTAACATTGTATTACAGAAACAGGATACATTTGTGGTCCCAGATTTTCACATTAAAATATGACAAACAAGGTTTTCAAAAGCAACTATAACCATTTATTATCATTTAGGCTCTGCCTTATTTTTTTCAGGAATGATTTAAGCTATTATTTCCCTCAGAAAACAAATAAACAGTTTTCGATCTTTTTTTTTATTATTTTATTTTTTCCCCAGATTTTTATCTCTGTAGTCCAAGCCTGAATGTCTGACTTTTTCTCATATAGCATTAAAATGAGAAAAATGATCTAATTTCATTCAACCCATAGATCCATGTGAGGACAGTTTTTTCAGAGAGAAGCAATATGACTTGACACAGACAAAAGTGACACCAGGTGGCAAGATGGGCATCTTGACAGAATGAAATGAAGGTCTGTGCCTAAAAGCAAGGTTGCCATTGCCATCACAGCGAAGCCTTCCGTGGGGAAATATGAGCCGTGTAACTGCAGATATTCGTGTTTCTGGGGGAGCTGATAGAAATGGGATCAATCCAAAGCAAAACCAAATGAGGCCTGGAGAGCTGAGAACATTGGAAAAGGCAGGGTGGAACTTTTGCCAGGGAAAATGCAGCAAGAAAAGGTCACAGCCATGACTGTGCTTCCAAATATTAGCCTCCCAGAGTACCAGCATAATACAACTCAGTGTGGAGGCACTGTGCCGTGGAGAGTGGGAGGAAGGAAAATCCTCCCCATGTTCCTACTATTTTCCCTGATGCTGCTTGAAATGTGAGCATAGGGAGCTTTGCAGGTAACCACGAATATTTTGGAGAATGGCCTGTTGCTGGCTCTCCTTAGACCTTCATTTCTTTCAATACAAATTCATAGAAAACTGTAAAAGAACTTATTTGTCCACTTTCCTGTCCTAAATTGCAGGCAGGGTTTGCCCACTATTTATCTATAAGAAAGCAGCAGGAGAGAAGTTCACTAAGCACCCGGGCAAAAAAATCTGTCAAAATGCAATTTACTGTCACTGACAAACTCAGCTTGTCCTGAATAACGATCTAGGGAACAAAAATATGCAACTATTCATAACAGTCACTCCTGCATTGCACAGACAGCTTAATTTTAATGAGATACATTGCAATATGCAAATCTACTATAGTTACACTGTAAAATACTAAATCATTATAGAATATTTATGCACTACAAAAATGCCAAACCCTTTTTTACAAGAATCATGGAAATATGATTTTTAACTGTACATACCCCCTGGGTGGTGAGACACAAGTGAGGACCTGCTAACATTAGCGATTGCCCTGTGCGCTCTCAAATTTTTACAGATTAGGGCAGAAAATATTGATTTAACATGAAGAATATCTAAAGGACAAGATACTAAACCCCTAAAGACCCACACTGTCCATTTGTGCCTTTGAAACTCTTGCCCTGAACACTGTTAACTTTGGGCATCCATTCATTTTTCTTTTTCTCTTTTTTTTTTTATTTAAATCTTGACCTGACTGCATTCCAGGGACTCTTAACAATGGATTAAGGGCATATTTAGCAGTGACCAATCCATTACAGCTGAACTCGAGTCATCTGTAGTCTCCTGACTAGGGTGAATGTCTCTCTTTGCAACTTTTATTTATTCTGTGATTTTCATTGCCAATCTAAGTTTGATTTACTTTTCAAAATAGAGGATCTTTTAGGCAAACACCTTCTTATTTTCATTTAAAGATTTCAGAAGAAAGAACAAATCCCTGAAAGAAAAGATATTTGTCTGGTGCTTTACATTCAATCCTATATTTAGTTTTTTTTTTTTTTTTTTTTTTTTTTTTAAGGAAACAAATAAGAAACTAACTAGGAAATTAACTTATTTATTATATTTATTATTAGACTATTACGTATTTTCACATCTTATTAATGGTTTCTATTTAATCTCTAAGATCTTCCGATAACATTCATAAAATAACAGAAATGCTTTTATTCACAGACTTCGTGTGGTCCCTGTATGTGAATCTACCGCTGTTGCGAGGGATGCCCATGGCAAGGCCTTTGCAGCGATGCCTGGGCTGGTGTGGTGCCCCAAAGCTCCGCTTTGTGCCGAACCGTTCCCCTTTCACAAAGCAGCAATGACATCTAGCGGCTAATTCGGATCATTAAAAAGTTATCAGAAATCCTTATACTACCCGATGCCACCAAATATCTGCCAGGACTTCTTCAGGAAGGAAGGAATGCTTTCACAGCAGTTTGCTACACAGACGGAGACAAAACAAGTCTCCCCAGACTGCAGTTACCATGCAATATTCAACGGCATATGTTTCATTACCACATGCTTAATGTCAAATAATCTCATAACTTTTGCTGATGAATGAATACACGGAGTCTGTGAGAATGCAATGCTCCCACTCAAACCAAACAGTTCAATCTCATGATGATCAAAAATTCTCTATAGAAGAATAACTCGATTCCAACAAAAACAAGAGAAAAATCAAATGAAGGCTTAGACCACCCAGCTAAAAATCAAACCTTTCTCACTGAGGAGCTTTCCAAAATTTCTAGGAATTTTCTAGGAGATCCAAGAGGGGCAGGGAAAGGAAAAATGAGAAGGGAGACGAACCATCTCATCACAGGAGACATGTCTGCTTCACTTAGAATACCCTACTGATATTTATTGCCAATCAACTCTTTTGCCCCTGTCAACCCTGGGCAGTGACTAAGATGTGATGCTATGATCAGTAAAATTAGAGGTGAGGATACCGTGTCCAGTGACTTGAACTAAAGCCCTCCTTTCTCTTTTACTGTGATTAAAAGTCAAAGAGGAACTCAATACATTTATTTTTGCTATTCTGTCCAAACAGTCACTGACTTCATTCCTAATTTACAGTAGGAAATCATTTCCTTACCCCTTCTTGTGGAAGGTCTTGTTGTTTTTACAGAAGTAGCACATGAGAGGTCCAGCCATGGACTAGGATATGTTAGTTTCTCTGCCAACAATGAGAGGCTGACCCAAGCCTAGAGTCCAGGTAAGAGTTTGATCTGCGAGTGATCCTCTTGCTTATTGCACTGCATCCATGACTGTCCTAGAACTATCAACAGAAATGCTAGAGCTGGGACATGATTCTCTTCATTTGGCATCAAAGGAGCATCTGTCTTTCCCCATCCTTGCTACAGGATATGTGAGGGTATGTAGGACAACAGGCAGATGGATAGAAAGTTAAAAATATGAGAGGGAAGGAAAGGAATTAATCTTTTCACACTACCAAACTTTTCTGATATAGTAGGTTGTCTTGGGAAACACTACTTTCAAATCAATGACAGAGTGAACCAATTTCATCAGATTTGATCCAAACAATATGAAACACTGTATGTCACATAATTTCCAAATGTTAGAGGGAAAACTGTGATAATGCTATTCCATTTTTCTTGGAATTTCCATTTGTCAGTCATGTTGACTTTACATTCTCATTGGGATGAAAGGAATATTTAAAACAATCAGATTTTTCCATGAGGTAGACAACCTTAGTTTCAACTAGACTTTACTGTAAATGATGATGAATATGTCAGCTATTTCAGATCACTTTGTTATTTTCTGTGTGAGAAGCCGCTCCAATGAATAGTTGTGTTAAAATCAGTAGCCAAATAAATGCTTCAAGAACAAGCACATAAAACCATTTCCTTTTGAAGTATTTGAAAAAACAACATATATCTAAGAAAAAAAAAAAAAGGAAGCACTATTTTAATATTTAGAGACAAGAAATTCCTAGTGATTCTTTCAGTGGAGAAATTCAGAAACTGCCATTTGATTTTGATTCCTGGGAGACTAACAGTGTCTTCTAATGAGACCAGTGAAGCAATGATTGCTACTCTAACTGGTAACTAATAGAGAAAATTCTCAGGCTTTAACAGTTCATGTACCATTCCCTAATAACTGTTGTAGAGCAAAACAGTGGAACATTAAGCTCATCAGTCATTGGTTTGTATGCAGCAACTTGCAAGCTGCCGAACTGGAATTGCTCTTCCATTAAGAGCAAGCCAATTGATGCCTTGCCATCAATTAAATACTCAGAGAAAGCTCCTCTTGTGATGTGACCTTAGGTAAGGAGTAAGCAGGGAATTTATAGCAAGAAGACACTGTTGCTTTCAAACAACCAACATAAACCGCATCAACTTCTCTCTACAGCAATAAGTACCCAGTAGTAACAACTGTCTCTAGGGTTCCTTGGCCATGAATAAGTTGCGCCTCAGGTCTGCAGGTTGTCATTTAGCTATGATTTTCTGTTTATACTCTTGGCTTTCTTCTGTACCCCCAAGGGCTTCAAAATGCACTTGCTGGCAGCAACTTTGCCCAGTTTTCTAGTCAAGTAAGACAAAGAAGAATATTTTTTAATTAATTGACAAATGTATGAGTATAAATTGAATTATTTTTAGAGATAAAAGAGGAGGAAAAAGTGATCAAACAAGATGAGCTGTAGGCAAAAAAAAAGAATTAGGAGTTGAAGTCATGTACTTCAACTTGTACAAACTGTACTTTACTGCTACATTTAAATATAGGTCTTGCAGAGTGGGCTAGATAGGAGTCAGCACTCAGGTGAGTGGTGCTGAAATCTGTGTATTAAAAGAAAGATATGGTATGGTGGGATTTGACTTTTGGATTATGACCATTTATTTAGTGACATGTATATGGTGTTACAGGATGCCTCCAGGTTTGTCTAAGGGCACCTGTATCAGTATCTTGACAAAGCAGAACATTGTTAGGTCAGGTTCCAGCTGTAGGTACACTGTGATCTCATGTATTCTTTTAATAGGCAGCTTTACCCACATTGCATACAGGCTGTTGAGTCTCATTGCATTCCTTACTGCTGTTCTCTGCTTTGTTGAAATCACACTGAAATCTATCCCCGTCCTCCAGCTTTCTGAAGATGAATTATAAAATTTATGCAGTCTATAAAATATAAGAAACATACTGAACAGAGCAGGAGACAGGAGGTAGCTCTTACATTTTGAAATGAGCTTTGTAAACTGCTGAGATCTACTCCTCAGATATTTTTATTGACAAGTTTTATATCTATCTGCAGGAGTTTTATCAAAACTGTTTCCTTAGCTTTTGTGGAAATATGTAATATTTCCCCCAAAGTTCCCTACAGACAAGAGATATCACATATCCTATTTCTTTCACATACCCAATAGCTGTTCTCCTACCATGAGATCAAGCCAACATTAATTATTAACAAATTGTTTTGAAACAATTTGCTTATACACAATATATTAAGACTCAGATGGTTGGGAGGTAAGCAAAACTGAGGAAGTTGTATCCAAACTATTATGATACATAAAGCATACTGCATAGTGACACATCATATGTCCTCACACTTGTTATCCCATATGGCAAGGAGACGGGTATTTGTTACTACTCTTACTGCTAAGCTGAGTTCATCTCCAGTATTTAGCTGGTGCATTTTCTGGTTCCTTGCACTAAACTTACAAGTATACTAAGTGTTTATCCTTAAAAAGAGTTAATTTTCAAGAAGTACTTCAAAGCCCAAACTGACTCAGTTCAGTTAATTTATTGATGAGCACTATAAGAACATTAATCAATCGGGTGGGCAGTTGCACATTAGCAATCCAAAAGGTGCATGGGGTCTTCTGCAGAAGCTGCAGCAATGTGATGAGGCAAGTTAGGTTTTAATGCTCCAGTTGCTCCATAAATGAATCAGCAGAAAATGATATATGTTAACAGAACTTAAAAAAAAAAAAAAAAAACACAGCATGGTTAGGGTTGGAAGGGACCTCTAGAGATCATCTGGTCCAACCCTCCTGCTCCAGCAGGGACACCTAGAGCACGTGGCACAGGGTGACATCCAGGTGTGTTTTGAAGATCTCCAGAGAAGGAGACTCCACAACCTCTCTGGGCAGCTTGTTCCAAATCATTAAGTGTAGGTATTAACTGTAACCTGTAAATTACAAGAATGTCTTTGCCTGACACTTTTTACTATAAGATGCAGCAATAAACCAGAAAACACTGCTTTGTTTTGAACAAGACATTAAAAAATAAGCAGCACCTTGTACTACTCAAGTAATACTAATGAGAAAATATTTTCTTGGCAAATTTTCTTGCCCTTCCTCTGTCATAATTTTGAAACTTGGATACACAACTCAGACAACAAACGAAAAGCCATTTCAAGTAGGATTAAAGACTTTTTTTTTTGGCTAAATTGACAAACACTAAATCTCTAGGACATGTTGTGGCTTCCCACAGGGTCAACATTTTAGTATGCGAAGCTGCTTTTGCGGCCAAGACTTACAGAGCAGCCAAGCTCTGCTCTGACCGTCCAACCTGCTTCACCTGCTCTGCGCAATGGGCAAACATTTGGTACAATTGCTGTTAGTAGATCCAGTGAAGCTCAGGAAGCATGAGATCTTCACATTACCTGTTTCTTCTTTTCTGCCTTGTGTTGCCATTACATATGTTTAAGATCAAGATTACAATAGAACACTTTCATTGTACTTTAACACACACACACACACGACACAATTTTTTCTGGTCGTCTTTTAAAAACGACATCACACTTAGAATGAAACAAGAACACTCAAGATGAGACATTTTGTGATTACATCTTGAAATGACACAGAGCAGAGCCTTCAGCCTGCCTTCAGAGGCCACTTTGTTAAGGCCTTGGGTCTGAAGCAGATCCTGTCTGTTTTAGCTCTTATATGGACAAGGCCCTGTTTTCACATCCAGACTGGGGAGAGGCTAATGTACATGGTACAGAAATGCCTAAAGATGTCACTGACGGTGGTTATCCAGGAATTGTACCTCATTTTATACCTTGCAAGACTAAAACAAGGCCAGTTACACCCACATTCGGGCCTTCTCTAAAAAGCAGCTACCTTCTGCTGACAGATTTGTTTTCTACAGTTGGGCAAAGAGCCTTCAGCCTTTGGCACTGTCTCATCCAAGACACCCCAGAAGTCCTTTTGTGGCATGGTAGAGTCATTTGTGGAGTGTGGAGAACAGAGAACTGAAGAATTTGTGGCCAAGGGTGGCCAATTAATTAAATGCAAATCTCTTGGATTATTGCTACTTTAAGTAGCATCAGTTGATGCTGGACCCAGGTGCATGAACTTGGCATCAGACAATCCACAATTTTCCTACTATTTCTTCTTACTATTGGAAAATATGGCTGCGCCCTTAACGGGCAGACAGAATGTTTGGCTTAAAGTTATTTTTAGATGCCTTGGCTCTCCTTAGTTTGATTTTTCTCTTGTGTTTGGAAATCAACTTGCAGAATGTTAAAAGAAAGCAACAAAATAAAACAGTTCTAGTCTTTTTCTCTCTGCAGGATTACAAACTTGTGAGTGAGAAAGGTTTCAATGACACCTATTTGAAGACTTCAGGGAAAAAACCAATTTGGTAAGTAGATTACTTTTCTTTCTTTCTTTCTTTCTTTCTTTCTTTCTTTCTTTCTTTCTTTCTTTCTTTCTTCTTTCTTTCTTTCTTTCTTTCTTTCTTTCTTTCTTTCTTTCTCTCTTTCTTCTCTTTCTTTCTTTCTTTCTTTCTTTCTTTCTTTCTTTCTTTCTTTCTTTCTTTCTTTCTTTCTTTCTTTCTTTCTTTCTTTCTTTCTTTCTTTCTTTCTTTCTTTCTTTCTTTCTTTCTTTCTTTCTTTCTTTCTTTCTTTCTTTCTTTCTTTCTTTCTTTCTTTCTTTCTTTCTTTCTTTCTTTCTTTCTTTCTTTCTTTCTTTCTTTCTTTCTTATGCAACAAATTCCTTTTGAGTAATGAAAAACTTAAGTTTGACCTGCCCAGAGAGGAACATTTCTGTTTAAATACTGATCAGCGGTCATATTTAATATAACTGATCAATAGAGGGCAGCAAATTCCTTATAAAATGCAGGAGTGCAGCCGATTTAAGCAATTAGATTTAAAAATGCATAGAAACAATTAAGTTTTTTAGTCAGATTCATAAAGCAACAAGGAAAATCGATGATTTAAAAATAGTTGTTGATTTATTAAGTTCTTAAGTGTTTTGTTACCTCAGCAGTCCATAGGTGTTGAAGGATAAGGGCTCCAATTTGATATCCTAACATGTTAAATTTCTGCTTAATGAAATGTTAGCATGACTAAGAGTCCTTTTTAACTTTAAACACAGATTCCAGAAACTAGGACAGAATGAAATAATGGGAGGATTATCATCCCATAAATAATGGGATGATTTTTGGAGAGTTTGCATTCATTTTGAGAAGCATTATTTTTTTCCTTGGATGAGAAAATTATTCCTGTGCAGCACTCTGCCCAAGGCAAGATATGTTTTCCAGCTCAGCTTCAAGCAATTGCTTAAATGGCAACTCCTCTCTGCTTGTGACTAGTTCTGTAATTTTCTGTCCCAGAGTCTTATGGTGGCTATAAGGGAACTTATTTCTAAGTCTTCCAAAACAACAGAATTAATAAACTTTGATTTCATATGAGTTTACATCTTGGGATTGGAATCTCAGTATCTAACATAGTGCAAATTAATGAATTTCCTGTTTTTGGAAAATCCCAAATAAACATTCTTTGATGTATAATAAAGAAGGAGTTTATGCTGCATTCTCTCACTCAGTAGAAATCTTAACATTTTTTTTTTCCCTCTATACAACTGCCCAATAAAATAAAACCTGGAGAAAATCAGCACTGTACAGTCTGCTAAGCTAAGTCAAAACATACTGAAGTTGGCCACCATGTTTAAACATCCTTTCAACCCTTTCTCTAGGGGGCTGAAAGATGTCTATAGTCCTGAAAGATGGTAGCACAGTATAACCTAATTTTCACTCTAAAATTTAGATTACACACCAGAGTCCAAGATCACCCTCCTCAAAGAATTTTGCTATGTATTTTCAACCAAGAGAAAAAAAAGTCCAGCATAGATACTGCTAGGCTGTCTCCTTCCCAAGTTCTTCTTCCCGAGCTCCTCAGTCCTTGCTCCCAATCCTATCTCTGAGCTGTTACATGAGAGTTCTATATTCCTCAGCATGCCAAGAGAATCTTCTAAACATTTCTTCAGCCTCGTCAACTTGCACAAAAATTTGTAGATTTTAGACAAATTGAGCAGAAAACCATAAAGGCAATCCTTGAAAAGTGACAGTAAAAAAAACGTGGAGACAAAATATTTACACAGTCAAGGGAAAGCGAATTAAATGACATTTTAACAAGTAAAAAAAAAAAAAACAAGAACTAATTGAGACATTGTGAAGGAAGGAAGGAAACCAACATTAGGGGAGTATATTAAGTTAATTTATTTGAGTAAGGCTGCATAGGAACTGGTTCTCAATGTTTTTATTGAGCTCTCTGAAGGACAGGATTCTTCAAAAACCACACAGCTCCAAATCCTGCAAAGATAATAGCAATTAGTGACACTCCTTTCCACAAAGTGGAGCTCAAATCAGAGCTCTGCTGGAAGACAATACATTTAAGTATTGCTACCATCACGCATTGAATAGTATAAGTGCAGAAAGAGATTCCTCTGGCTGAAGTTCCTATTGCTGAAGGAGGAATATTTACAAACTAACCACAAGAGATTTCCTGGTAAAAGGTTGAACAACAAGAGTGTTAAATCACAGCAAGTGATGCAGAATCCCAGTTGAGCCAGCCAAACCAAGCTAAAGAAATCAAATGAAGCAGGGCCTTGTAAAAGTCAGCCTTTCAAAATGAAGGCAAACAAGGATGCAGTACTCGCTCTTGACATGCAAAAACAGAAGGGGTTAATAGTTGTTTAAGGAAGCTGGTATTTGACTTCATTAAGGCAAGAATGCCATATAAAGTATTTATTATATTTTATTAGGGCATTTGATCTGAGATTTCCGGTTTATGCGGATTTAAATAGTGTAAGCAGGAGAGAATCCTTTCTAATGGGGTATTGTACCTTGACTGAAGAAGAGAGAGATGCGAATTCTGTCACGATTGTGTTGAGGATTTTATTTTTATGCTGATGTGGAAGATCTGAGGGTTTGCTAGGTAAAGACTGTCTTTCCTGTCTTGATGACTGTGGTGTGTGTTTCTCTGTTATATGGTCCAAGAGTGGGTGATACCATATCAGACTGGAAGCTCATTGTGTGACTGCCTTGAATGTGTATTTTTGAGTAGTTGTTTTCAAATAGAAGTTTTATCACCCCTCTTACTTCCCCTTCAATGTAACTGTATAGATTGCATGACTTTGAGTTTTTAGATTTCTATCTAGTTGTTGCTCTTCATTGCTCAAGTTTTCAAAGATAAAGAACAAGAACTTCAAATCAGAGTAACAAGTTGTGCTTCAATTCTTCTTTCCCTCTGGGGCCAAATATAAAATGAACAATTAGTCACACTGTACTGATGTTTAGCTGAGACCTTACGTTCAGTGCCAAAGTACTTCGTCCTAATTTAGACTTTGAGTATATAAGCACTTTAGACTGTATCTAGAATCACTCACAGTACCTAAAGTCATTGACTTTGAAGTTACTGACCCATATGAGTATAGTTCAGCAGTTCTCAGAAGGTCAGAGGTTTGGACCTAGTATTTTTTGACTAATCAAGAACAGGCTAAGAAAACAGTGGAGCACTCTGTGCTGCTGAGAGATTTTTTCATTGTAGATAAAGAAAACAGTGAAAACAATTTTCACTGGAGATGTTTGGGTTAGAGTGAGGCTGTTTTTCCCCGTCGAATTGGCTCAGGAGGTTAAAGTTCTTTTATTTCGTAATAGATTTTTTTTAGAATTCTTCTGAGGGTTCCTTGATGCACGCCCAGTGGTTTAGTACCACAGCGGGGCCTGATCCAAACCCACTCAAAGGCAGTGGAACGACCTTCCCATGCTATGTTTTGTTGTTGTTGTTGTTTTTTGATCTCTCCTGGAAATACACTGTGGTGTGTCCCAGAACCTCCGCAGAAGTTATATATATATATATATGTATACATATATATATATATATATGCATAAAAGTAAAATTTCTCCTGTGATTATAGGGGTGCAGGTGGCCACTCAGATAAGATAAATTGCTTCGGTTCTACTGAAGACAACTCTAGAATGGGACTTCAGTGCTGTCTAATGTGACACGTCAGTATCCTTGTTGAAAAACTCTTAATACATTCTTCAAAAGGCCTATCTTTTTAAAAGGAAAGTGACATGCTGAAAACTATCTAAAGTATTCAGCTCTGTGTGACTAATACACTCCTGTGCTACAAAGAGCCACAGCCAACATGATCCCATGACAGAAGTCTCAGTCTTCTTCATGAGACAACAACAACTTTCAAAAACAAATTCCTTTTCAGGTGAAACTCTCATCACATGATAAAAGATTCATTTTTGTACCATCATGAAAAAAAGTCAAGTCCGGAAATGGTTTGAGTCAAAACTGTGGAGGGAGAAAGGAAGGGAGAATCTATGGAGCTCAGAGTGAAATGTCTGTGGTGGTGACTCATGAGAAGAATGTCATTCTTATTTTATGGATTTTGCCAAGGACTGGAGAGTGCAAAAGTTGTGACACTCTTCTCTGTGCTTTATGTTTTTTTTTTTTTTTCTTTTCTCTCCTTGAAATAGTACAGGATTTGGGACTGAGTCATTCCTTCTCACATGAACAGGAGGGTGCTTGGGGGGATTATTTCCCTAGTTTGCAGGTCTCTGAGACTCTGCAATGAAGGGAATCTTGTTGAGCCCTCTGAGCAGAAGGCATCACTGAAATGGAAAGAGTTCTGTTGCTGGGATTTTTTTTCCTTCCCCTGTTTGCAGTGAAACCGAATGTCGGCTTCACCTGGTCAGGAGCTGCCTGAGGCATCATGGAAAAGCAGAGGTGTTGTGGTATCAGGAATGGAAGGCAAAAACAAATAGGGAGCTCATGGATAATACACAAGACCACACTAGTCTGAGCCTGTCCAGTGGCAACCCATGTTGCTTTGTTCTTTTTTTCTGACAAATGTAAATCTAGTTATTGAACAACAGAGTGGAACGGTGCCATACATAAGACTGGGGTATGCATAGAAGTTGTGCAGGAAATGCACGACTCTGTGAAAGGAATGGAAGAATGATGTGATCTCTTCCATCATCCTGAAAATATTTCCAAGGTGGATCATCAAGGTGTTTGGTAAATCCTTCAGAGCTGAAGCAAACCAGATAAAATAATTGGAGAGGTTACTGTGTGCTTCAGCACAGTACAGTTCAGATTGTGCTGATGGGAGCACAACTACTTCTTTCAAAGCTGAATTTTAATTTAATACTGTATACTGTTGTTATTACTTTTTTTTTAACACAGCCAAATTCATGTGGATGGAAAGAAGGAATCTGAAATAATCTAGTACAGATTTTGACTAATATAAAATACAGTCAGACTTGATTGTTATTGAACTACAAACAGAGAGCTTTGGAATAGGTTCTGGATGTGAATTTGGCAGAAATTAATAAAGTGAAATGCAGTACAAAATAAAAAAGTACTTGAAAGGCTTAAAAATCATGTTCTGTATTTTTCCAGGATTTATTACTGCTTAGTTGCCATAAAAGTAATTTTTTACTTGACTGGGTCTATTGTAGAGAAACATCACGGCTTTCTTATGCGTGCTCCTGACGGCATGTTTACTGCTCCGTGCCTGGGTTTCATTCCTGCATTTCCATTTGTAGCCAGGTTAGTATTGGAAGCAAAGGAAGCTCTTGTGCTGACCCACAGCTGGATCTAAAGAACAAGATATGACACTTCACCACTCAAGCTGGGATCTCCAGAAATCTGATTTCCATTATTAACTTGTTCCAAAAGATGCTGCAGTTCTCAGCGAGCAACAGTCTCTTTTTAAACATTTACTTTCTTAAAAACCTGTGGCTATATTTATCAGAACGGTGATAAAACAGGGCTCTTGAAGCCATGTTTGCATGGGTCAGGGCCTATAGGTTGCTGAGAGCCATCCTTAAACCCTTCTTTCTTTGAAACAGGGGAGAGCTGAGGACAATAATGCCTGTGCTGCTGAACTGGTCAAAGATGACAAACCCTGAAACACAGTTTTTTTAAGATCTTTTATGTACAACATGCTCCGTGTACACTTGTGTAGATGTAAAGCAGCCCAGGGACCTGTCAGGGGCTGTTTTGTTGTGCTCTGAGGAGTGACTCAGACGGGTAGTGGAGCTGGGGTCCCTGCACAGCAGTGTATTTGATAGGGCACAGGCAGCAATTCTTTTGCAGTTAGAGCATGGCCCCCATGTGTAGCCATTTTGCAATGATTACAGCCAAGTTAAAAAGTCTTCTATGCTAAGCTCCCTCTCTGAATTTGTCTTCTATATGTATGTGATGATAAGACCATCTCTTAGGAGTTTGTAAGGCTCTGTAGTTCTGCATGTAGAGAATTTCCTGCAGGAGAGGAATTGAAAAGGCAGGAGATTAACAGAATCAACTATAAGTAAGCATACCTTGGGAAAAGAGACTTGTATTTGGCATAGGCTTGCATTTGGAACATGAAAATTATTTTCCAAGAATTCAGCTAACAAATGTAATAAAACAGCCTAAAGTATCTGTGAGTGTTCAAGTCAAAACAGATAATGCATAATTATGCTCCTGTTGTAGTAGCTGAGGATGGAGGTGTTCTAGTCAGGCAGCTCCTCTTGAGTGTTATCCAGGTGCTGGCACTCCAAGCAAAATCAGGTTAGTACCTCATTAGTGTGCTAAGCTCAAGCTGGTTGCTCCTAGTTCTTGGAGGGGCAGAGGGAGTGAAGATCTGGTGACTGGCAGGATAAGGCTCTGTAAGTTGTAACGTGATATTCCTTCATATGTAATGCAAGTTGTTCCATATAAGTTCTTAGATGCCTTTCACTGCCATATGGGGAGTTCACTGTCTTTATTTCTCCAATCCTCTTGTGGCTTAGTGTTGCAGTATAATCTCTGTTCTTCAGAACAGAACATGGATTGGCTTGCCAAAGTTCAAGTAAGCAGGCAAGGAAAATGTGTCAAGTCCTTAGTGCAACAGACCAGCTTCCTTCTCCTTCTGTTTAGCTACCAGCCAGTGTCTGTTCTGGTCTTGCCTAACTAACCTGTTGCCAGAGTCCGTCACGGGAAGCAAAGAAGGGAAATGTATGTGAGTAATGTGAGGTTTTTTTTTTTTTAACCTATTTTTTGCTTCCCTAGTTTGGCTGATGAAACTCTTTCCTGCTAGAAGAGTAGAACTCCAGGAGCACCGCCCTAATGAAACACCCTTCTTCTAAGGGATTAGTCTGAGCTTTGGCTTATTAAATCTTAACTCAGCATAGCGGGGAAGGGGTGGTGTTTTGGGTGGGTGATGGGAAAATGGGACATGTGCTATGTATAACTAGTTTGTTCAGTTATGTTATTCTAGGGCTGTTCAGTGCTCCCATTTTCTTTCTTGTTATTTCATAGCTCTTTCAACCCAGTAATTACAAGACCACCTCCAATCTCCACCTCAGAGGTTTCTCTACCTCAAATTCCATGAACCCTTATCAGAAGGGGAGCAGGGAACTGAGCAATACTATTGCAACTGGATTCCAGGTTCTATAGTTTTGTATGTGGTGTATTTATATTTTACATATATTTGCCATTTAATGCATGAACATACTTGATAATGGCTTCACTTCTGCTGTGAAAGCATTTCTAAAGTTTAATTCAACAGTGGAATGGCTTTAGATAGCTTGTTTGTTTGACTGCCTTCCTTCCCTCCAGGGAAGTCTTTCCTAGTGAGTGTCCTTATTTATTTACTATATGTGCCCGAAAGCCTCAGCTGACACTGAAACTTGGTATTAGCTTTTCCTTATGTTTGAAGCATGCCTTTTCCCATGAAGCTTAGTGCGAAGAGACAAAACTTCGAGAGGGTGTGGGAAGAAAGCAGAGAAAAAGTTTATGATATGAGTTGTCTAAGGTGATAAAATAACAAGGTGATTTCTGAGACCTATATTCCCCACTCTTGATTTTCTGCAAGTTAGATTCTTTGAAAACATAGAAATATGCATGTAGGCATTCTCAACAGTATTGGAATGTAAAGAAATATAGATGAATCTTTCTGGTTATTGCTGTTCAGTGACTGTGTAAAATCATTGTATTATAACTACCCACAGAGGAGGCAATACACTGTTTTTTAACTTTTTTTTTTTTTTTTCCTCCAAGAGAGAGGGCGTTTTATGGAAACTAAAACAAAACTGAAGGGCATGCGAAACAACACACAGGGGAAAGGAAAGGGGAAGGAAGATTCTTTTGGACAAAAATCTATATAACAAAATGAATGAAATTCTTAGCAACGTTACCTGCAACTTTCCAGGGACACAAAAACGTGTTTCTTTGCCATGGTAACCCAGGTGCATGGTAGCCCTCCAAGCCAATTAAAGTATGCAGACAGAAGCTGGGGAGCCAAGCCCTGCAAGCGAATGAGTAAAATGCACCAAATGAATCCAGTTAATGGGAGAGAGGACAAACAGGGAGGGAAGTGCCATGAAGCAGAGTGAGGGAATAATAAAATAGCATTAAAAATGGAGCTCAAGTAAACAATGCAAAAACCAATGCTGTCTGGATGTGCCTGCTTACTAGCAGTTAGTTGCACATGTAAAGAGAAGATTTTGATAAATATGCTGACAATCTTAAATATTATTATGACTTTAAATAAGTTTAAGGTTTCACAGATTATATGAATAGTATGCATGGGTAAGGATCCCAATTGGTGTCACCAGTGGAAGTTACTGGCTTTTTGCAGAGGTTTGGGGAGAGCTGCAGTTGGGTCTGTTTCTGCTCCTTGCTGAGGTGCATTGCTGATGTCAGCAGTAAGCTAAGTAAATTTTACTTTTTTTTTCCCAACCTCAGTACTGTTTTGCCTGCAATAACAGGACATGAGATGAAACTTTTTTTAAAAAGGAATCTGTCTGGGCCATTTCCTATTCTCTGATTCTTTTTGGCACCAGCTTGTTGGGCCTGTGCTGGGTGATGTGCAGCAGCTCAGATGTCAGGAGGTGCGATGCTCTCAGGCAGTGGGGCCTTGGGCTCCTTGTGTCTATTTTTCTAGTTTGCAATTAATCTTTCTGGGGGTATTTTGTTTATTTTTACTTAGAAGTTTGTAGTTCTTGCAGACTTATTTCAAAAGAGGGCTTGAAAGGTACACTGGTATAATTTATTTTTGTATAGTTTTCTTTTATGCTTATTTATAGCTGGATAGATAAAAGAAACATTCTTTTTTTTTTTTTTTTTTTTTTTTTTAAAAAAGACTTTGTTCTTCCAGGGTAATCACTTTTTACACTTATCAGTTACTTTTTTAATATAAAAAAATGTTATTGTTTTTCTTCCCATCCTTTCTCCATGTTGCTATGCTCTGACTGAATCACCATCAAAAGCTTCAGGATTTTTCACCTTCTCTTGCTATTCTTTCATTTTATTCTCCCTTTTTGACACGAACTTCTGGCAAGCTGTGAAACTGTTTGAAGTTGATGTTTCTGGAGGCAACGACCTTTTCCAGTTCACGGAGGGGAGAGCAGGGAGGTAAGGAGAAAGTGTCTGCTTACTTCCCTCCTTGTATTTTGAGTGTATGCCTCTAGAGATGCTAAATATGAGTATGAGTCGCTCTCATACTTTGCAGCTCAGTTGTTTCCATGTTGTCTGACTGTAATTGTAATCCAAATGATGACCTGGTCCCAGATCTGCTCCTCTAATTCTACGGTATTTTATGCAAGATAGTCGTCTTCTCCTCCCAGTCTCCTGTCAGATTTATGCAGCAGGGAATGTGCTCCTTACTTAGACTTCTGCTTTTGCCACATTGCACGCAGGTTGTTCTCTGTAATTAGAAAGCCTCAGAAACACAACAACTCTGCTTCTACGTCCCTGGCAGGATCTATGTGCTGCAAGCCCTTTGAGGCCTCTCTATGAAGCTTTGCCAGGTGTGCTTATAGGAACCTACCAGAGCGTCACCTTCTTCTGCTCTTCTCTGGTGTCTTTGTGGAAAGCAAAAATCAACGGCAAGCCACATTTCTAATAGGGGTGGTAGAGATGCTGTCAGGTAGTGCCAAAGTAGTATCAATATTTAGTAGTATTTAGATTAGTTTATTTAACATTGCTAAATTTTTGGTTGATTCTGACTTTGAAAGGACATAGCATGAAGCTAATGGGCAAAGCTGTGGCTGAAATGAAGATTTCTTTTATTAAACTTTGGGTACATAGAGGCAAACTGCTTAAGCACATCGTTCTGGTAAAGGGGAGAGTACTAGCTTTCACATGAGTGTTCAAACTCTTGTATAAAGTTGAGCCAGCATATATAAACCCACAAGGGACCAATGAAACAGCTGAAAAAAAATGGAAATGGGACTTATGGGCTTACTGCAATGGAAGTAAACATATTAAGAACCGTTACATTTCTCCCGATAACTCCCATTTTTCATTAGAACAGTGCTTTGATTTGATGCACTCTACAAAACTGTGATACAATGGAAGAAAGAAGAAATTTGAATGTGAAAGCAAGCTGGACATTGTGAAGAATAAAGTTGTACAAGAGCTTATATGTATTTTTTGGAGTATGAACCAAGAAAAATAAGGGTGAAGAAAAGTATACACGTTCCCAAATTTCTGGGCTAATGAATATGCCAAAATGACTCATTTTCTGTCACGTTTTAGAAAAGTGTTGTGGCTTGCTGTTCTTCTGGTTTTGTAACTAGAATATAGTGGATCAGAGGAAATCTATAAGATTCCATTAGCTGGGATACTCATGGGAAGAGGGGAGGTATAGCTCGCAGCATGCCTTTTTCCTGGTAAATGCACCCATAATGATTTACAAAGTTCCTAAAACTGCTGGAATGGTTAGAAACTGAGTTTATTCTTTCAAATCAGTCAATTCTTTTTCTGTAATTGAATTTAAACCTGAATCACAAATAGATTGGCATTGGCTTGTGGTGAGCTGGACTTGGTCAGAAATTATTTTCCAATCAATTTCTCTTTAATTTCTACCTTGTGCTGCCTATAGCTTACCCTGGCAAATACATTGATTCTCAGTTGTAGGGAAGCTGACTACAGGGAAAGGTTGAAAAAAACCAGAATGTGCATGTCAGATCGGTCTTCTAAAACTGCTTTGTCCCATGAGCTATTTCAAGCTGTTTAAGAGACTCTTGAAGTTACTTGAGACCTGATCCCTCTGCTATGCAAAACAAGAATAACTATACCTGTGTGGCTGCTGACTGAATGCATACAAAATCATGATTTTTGGGAGGTTGTAGAAGTATTATCTGCCTACTCTGGATTTTTTTTTTTCTTGTATTCACTAGAAGAGTTTCCAAATGTTTAAGAGTGCATGTGCCTGTGTTAAGCTGATTGGCAGCAGGCAAAGGCAGCTGCCTGAGGGTGAATTTGGCTCTTTTATACATATCTGCTTCTTATTTAGCAGTATTCCACGATGTCCTTCCCTGATCTTCTCTAATCCTCCATAAGGGCAAATGTCTGTGCACATCTTAGGCTTTCTAGATTTCCGATTATGAAGTATTGTGGGCTCTACACCACTGGTGAATGTACACTGAATGATGCAGTCAAGTTTAGCACTGGCAAAAACTTGGTTGAACAAAATGATTGTGGAGTAGGTTACTGTCAATGCATTCCAGCACGATGCTTTTCTTATGCAATGTCATGGTATTGATCTGTGCAGGTCACAAGCCTGATTCTCAGACCCTCTTCAAGAATTGCTTTTGGTAGTTATTTCCTATCTTTAGATTTGTATAGAGCCTCCTATCTTGTCATTTTTGGTAAGAATTCATGTTAGTGCAAGATCCATTTTGTGAGAAGGAACAGTAGGGGGAAATTCTCTGTGCTGTAAAGTCAATGTACTTATGAATGCATGAAGCTGTGCTTAATTAGCAGAATTGCTACCTTCAGTTTTGTAAGTGGGATTTAGGTATTCTACCCAATTCTGCTTTAAGTGTGTGAACTTGACTTTCAGGTCCAGAATAAGTTTGCATAGCTTTGAAGAGAATATTTATTCATTCATGTTTTCATGTGAATGCTGGTTACAGGCATTATGATGCACCAAAGCATTAATTATCGATGACCCTATAGGCAAGTATTTAGTATGCATTGAGATATTACTTATGGAACATTTTAATTAAAAAAAAAAAAAGTTACTGTTCAGGTGGCTTGGCATGTACTTATTAATCAACTAGTAATGTATATTGATCGGATGCAAGTCAAAACTAGTCTAAACAAACTGGTATTTACCAAGTAACTGTATCTGCAGAGATATTAGGACCCTGTTCAGCTTGTCACACATAGAAAAACTATTTTAACAAATACATTTAAGACCAAATAGTAAAACTTAATCTAGATCAAGCGACTTTAAAATGGAATTATAGAGCTCTATTATCTGAGACATTATTGCATGCAGTTTCTGGATGGCATCTTGCTGCCTCCATCTAATATGTAAGTTCTATTAGTTAAGCTAGTTATGGACTTAGCTGTAAGTCTGCTTCAGGCAACAATGTTTATTTAGACTTGAGCACAATGCTATGCATTAGACTGCTCTGTCTTCATGGTATAAGAGTTTAAGGAAGACTACAAGAAATAAGATATTTATAGAAAATAGTTCATTTTCCTTCTCAACTGCTCTAACAAATTTCAAGTCCAAGTCTGCTCCTGTTATGTTAGTCATTGATGGACCTGTGTTTGATTAAATCCAGCTCCTCCTCAAAGAGTTTATGCTTCTGGCTCTTGTTGAAGTTGTACTTTGAGGAGATGCAAAGCAAGCACTAGGCTAAGCTTCAGGGTCTGAAAAGCCTGGATACACATGAGAATTTCAAGGGCGTGTTGGGGGCTTCTGAGCAAAACAACTTTGTTTTCAAGCTTTTATCTCCCTGTTCATTACTAACAAGTACTTGCCTGAGGAATAAGATATAATCCAACAGCCACACGTGGCCTGTATCGTGGCTGTGCTTCAGTAAGAGTGAAGATAAATGCAAGGGACTCTCTAACTAGCATTTTACATACAAAGTCTAAGAGGAATAAACACTGCTATCCTTACTGACTTGAAATAATTGTAGCATCTAGAGCCATTCAAGAGAGTGGAGTTCTTAACCATCGGTTTCAATTCGTGTGCTCAGAAACTTTTAGAAACGTTTGCTATGAAGTATTCAAAGCACTTTTTACTGGTCTAACTACACTCCCACTGAAATGCTTCCCAAAAAACTTGCTCTGGATTAGATACTGTACTGATAAATGATTACCTGCTGGAAAACTGCTTGTTTATTGTGCATCAAAGAAAAGAAATCTGTGAACAGGTATATAATTAACTGCTGTGTATTTGACAAGACCTTGATTACAGGCAGTTAGTTCTTTCTTGAATGTGTTTGATTTACTGTATTTGTTTTTGTTCCAAATAATAAATATCTTAAAAGTAATTTAGGCTTTAGACCTAAAGAAAGTGCATTGGGGAAAAAAAATACCTCTTTAAAGAGCATCCAGCTGAGGTCCCCCTGTTAAATTCTTATGTTATCTTGGGTATTAATTCCTACAGATGTCACTAATATAAAAAGCTCAATAAAGATGAATCTTTAAGAAAAGCTGCTCAGTTCCAAATCTAGAGAGGCAGCATTATGATACCTGAAGCAGTTTTAAATATGCTGCTTAAGGAACTATTGGTTGAGAATCACAGCCGAGGCAGTACTGGGGCAGCAAGAGAATGAGCTGAGCAGGAGTTTCTTGCACCCCCTTCAGTATATGGGGACTTAGGTAAGGGCTGGCAGGTATTTCATGGTATTTCAGCTGATAGCTACTGGATTGCTGCAGGAGATCACTGCACTTATTGAATGCACTCTATGAAATAGCAATGAAGTGATTATGAGTTGATTTGTCTGTTTTTGATGGAGTCATATTTTAATTGGCAACTTGCATATCAGTTGACAAAGTGCATCTTGCACCTTTTCTACCCCCAATTACTCCAGAAACATATAATTTCTGAATTCTGTTCAATTAAGTCCAGTATCAGGTCAGCGATGCATTGCTTTATGATTACTTAGGTTTCCTTGAATATAATTGTAACTATGTACTGGAAAAAAATAGTAGTTACTCTTTCTGAATGTAAGAGTACCCTGGTTCATAAAAGATGGTTTCTGCATGCTCAAGTAAGGAATCAACTTGGTATACCTACATTATATCATCTCATATGTTAGGATATGTCCCTCAATGACCTCAAACTATAAGCAGTGAACAGTCAAGTTACTTCTAAAGTGCCTCTTATCCAGCTTTCTTTTATCTGACTTATTTGCATCTGTATGCTAGTCCTCTTCTACAAGAGTTATGCAGTAGGCCTAGTAGAAATTATTTATTTATTTCTTGGACCTGAGTGCAATATTTTCCTTTCATTTAAAATTTAAACACTAAAATAAAAACACAACCCTATTCTTAGCTGGGATTAGCATAACACTTTTCCAAGTGTAGGAAGAGTTTGGTGCAACATTATGTGAACGAAATCAGTCTAGTTAGGCAACTCAAATATAAGTAGCTGAAGATGAGGAACAGTTCAGCATAGGCTTCTTGACAGGCATCCACTGTTACAATGCAGACAGAGACACCATAATCTCTTCTAATTAACTATCTCAAGATCTTTAAGTGAAAAGATGCAAGGAAGAATGTGGTGCTAGCACATGAGTTCTGTAAGGCTACGTAAGTGTTTCTAGTTCTTTCATGTGTGTGTTTTTGTATTGCTTTCTTACAAGCCTGGGCCCAGCAGACTGCAAAGCAGACCTCCTTGGTTTCCAGGATGTTTTCCATTAGTTTTGGTATGTCTTGGTATTTACAAAGATAGATGCCAGCAGGAACATCAGATTACAAAGAGAACACTGAAAAGGTCAGCAGGTGTGATATGTAATTTGTCTTGTTCAATTAGATTTAATATTGATAACCTGTCTATCTGACCAACCAGTAAGGCAATCACTTTAAGTATAAATGATGTGTGGGAAATTATTGTACATTCTTGTAGCAGCAGGATTTAAAAAACAAACAATTGTAACACTGAGCAATTCTAATGACAAAGTTAATGAACCTTTAAACTAGAGTATGAGATACTGTTCTGGCTTTGATCGTAGCTCTTAGTGCTTTTAGCTCTTGGTCTACTCAGTTTAACAGGCAAAAGAAGCTTCCAGCTGTGGCATCTGTAAACAAGTTATGGAGTATTGTTTTGCTTTATTAACTGCATAAACGGATATCTAGGATTAATCAGAAATAGACGAGACATACTCACTGCATATTAATCTAAAATCTCTTGCCATAATTCAGAGTCCTGTTGCAAAAGGCAAAATATTGACCTGTATAATCCTCCAAAATGCTTGCTCCATATATTTCTTGTGTGCCTGATGGATTCAGTGGAATAATAAGAGCAGCTGTCTACGTTGATTTGCTAGGAGAAGTGAAGGAAGAATAAGGCTTCAATTTAAATAGCAAATGATTTAGTGGAATTAGAATTTCAGTTCTAATCCATTTCAATTAGCTGTTGTGGTGTACCAGTATCTGCAGGTTTTGTTTGCTGCAACTTTGTATTCTAAAAACTTTAAAGTTAAAAAAGATAAGAGTGGGAGATAATGTCTCATGTTGTCACAGTGACTTGCCTGATGTATTTTATCAGAAGGACTTTCTACATCTTCATGAAACAGAATACTCTTATTTAAATAATTTGCAGCTCAAAAGAACATTGTGGGAATTCAAGTCAATTGGAATAAAAACTATGAAAGTGTTTTTTTGCTGGTTTTAATGATAATAATGGCATAAGAGATTAATATGTTGAATAAACACTACTTCAAGAAAGCTCAAATCCTATTTTAAAGAAATATTTGCTTCCATGCTGTCACTGAAAATTACTTTTAATTACCTTTTAACACTCATTTTGGAGTCCTTGCTTGAGTGTTTAAGTTTTCCCTTCTTTAACACAGTGTAATATAAACTGCAATAAATGTAAATTTATTTCCATAAAAATGGTTAAAGTGTGTATTTTAAGCAGTTTAAAACTGCTCTGCTAAGTATTCTTCTCCTTTACCTGACAAAATCTTGGGTCACCTGCCTCACCATAACTTGGCTCTTGGAACAAGCAAGAAGAGTAAATATCCCTCCAGCCTTAGCCAGGCAACTAGTTTCTGGGTGAGTCTCTGTCAAGACAAGGAAAATACCTCCTCTGAGAGGAGATGCTCTAGCTTTATGTGTCAGTGTGTAGGTTGGGATTTTGTAGCTGATTATTCCCATTTTCCACTTGGAAGTAGTGAAACTAGGACGGTAAGGCTTGGATCAGGCTAAAAATATGTTGCTTCCCTCTGTGGAAATTTGCTATAGGAAATAATATTGTCAATGTTGTATCAGGAGCTGCAAAAGAGGCTGCTGACTGTTTGTGCTATATGTGGCCCTCTATACGGGGTACCTTCTATGTTTGTTTTTCATTGGAAAGAACGCAAGGCTGTTTGGGAGATGCTGGTTCTATTCCTGCTGCTGCTAAGCTTTGTAGAAGATTGAAACTTCTTAAATTGTGTTCATATTATGGAAGCCATTAATTGCCCAAAAAGAAGTGCTGAAAGAATCTCTCTAAATATAAAATGGCCAACTGAAAGCTGAAGAATGCTCCTTAAAACTTGTTAGCTGCCTTTTTTAAGTTGTCCTTGTATCTAAGAACCAAATGAAATGGCTAGGGAGTTTTCAGATGCTTCCAAGATCTGTTTGTGAAGTATTAAGTAGTATTTCATTAACTCTGTTGGTCTGACTGCTTTGCAAACGTGTCAGAAAGTTTGACTAAGTCAGCAGAGAACTATAAAATGTTTTAAGACTGGAAAAAGTAGCCTTTTAGGGAGCACTGAAGCTCTGTCCGTGGTTTTAATCAGCCTTAAGAAGTGATCTGGATGATCTGAGAATAATACATCTGTCCCTAAAGGGCTCTTATTCTAGTAGAGCAAAATTTTGACAAGCTGTGTCTGCAAAAGCTGAACCAGAAGGTAAGAGTCTTATGAGACACACGCAAATGTACACAAAAACCTCCCTAGCCCCCTTACCAGAAAACTGAGGTGATTCCAAAGGCTAAATTGTGAAGCATCTAAATCCCTTTGAGGAGAGGGAAATGAGAAATGGAGTTCTTATGTTTGGCGCCCATTTTTTTTTTTTAGCATTTTTTCCTTGAGGATGCTGGAGTTAGTAGAACTTATATCAATAAAAAAACACAAATGTAACAAATATGTGTGGGTATCTAAATGGTCTCTGATTTCTTCTGCCATGTTTTCCAATAACCAGTGTGGACCCTGTCACCTGGCCTGATGGCAGAATCTGATGAGGAGACAGGCGATAGGCATGGACCACAGTGTTTCGCAGGAGTTTTGTCTGTTCCTCCAGATTTTCTTTCTCAGGACTCTTAAGTGCATACCTTTGAGAGAGCACAGAAAACTGAAGCATGAAAGAAAAGGCAAGTTTAGGGAAAAGGGGAGCTTGTGAATTACTGACTTGTCAACTTAACTTCAATTATGAGAAAAATAATTCTGTGAAGGAAAAAAATCAAACCATCTGTAAGCTCCTGGAAAAATCATCAAAGAGACTGAATAGCAGCCAACATGGTTCATTTGTTTAACTCGATTCCCTTCTGTGACAGAGTAACTTGCCAGTGGTTAAAGAAGTCATACTTCGAGATTAGTAGAGCTTTTGCTCCTGCCTCACATGATACTTAAGTGAGTATGTATGTAAATGAAATTGCATGGTGAAAGGCCAAACAAGTTGGATAAGCAAGCCCAGAAAATTAATCTGATATCTAACTCAACAAAGATATGTTTTTGCAGACGCTGGATGGTGGAATAGGGAATTAGCCTGTATCTACAGTTTTAATAGCAAGCAGGTAGCAAGGAAATTGTCTTCAATACTAAGATAGTCCTTCAATCTTGATAAAGTCAGTATACAATCAAGATATAAAAGCAGCTTTCATTTTGGGGGTGTTAACACCTTAAAGTTTATCATCATTATAAGTCAGGTGGGACAATCAGTGGGACAAATATATGAGGGGAAATACTGTATGGCTGAGAAAGCTTCATGGGGAAAAGGCATGGGGGATTTTGTGAAATGAATCAACATGTCATATTTCTTTCCTTGTTGTTTATTTTGGCAGGGCAACATCGTAGATAAGCTTCAGTATTGCCTGCAAAATACAGAATAGATTTCTATTCTCGTCAGGATTATCAAGGTCTTATCTGTAGTGATACACTTGGCTTTGGGGAAATATGTATTACACAGAGAGCTTCCTGAGAGAACCTGGAGAGAATATTGGTTTAAAAAAATTTACTTTTAAGAAGAAAATAAGGAAATTGGGGAGCTCGCTGCTCTTAAAGAGTATTGAAAGTGAATAGATGTTGTGAATTTGTTGTGAATCTGATTTTTTTTTTTTTAAGGTTCAAACTGTAGAAAGGAACATCAATGGGTTTTAAAATTTCTTTTTTTTTTTTTTTTTTTTCATGAGCTTACTGATAAGTGACCAAAACACTGTGATAGATTGGCAGAAGAGTTTCTGGCACCTCTGATATTATAGAAGAAGCGAGAGTAGAGTAAACTTACTCCAGAATTTCATTTGTTTTATGAAGAGTTGGTTATCTGCCACTTTCAATTGTAATATTGCTAGCTAAAGTAAGGGATAAATGCCTAAACTGAATAAGAATTCTTAACCTGATATTGGGAGTCTTCCTGTCTGAATTCTAGTTCAGGTAAGGAAGGGGAGACCTTCTGCTTTTAGCTGCTTCTGTGAAGTGACCAGAGCAGTGTGTGTTATACAAAGAACAGGGTATACTATAAAGCAAGTTATGTATGCACAGCATTTGCCTAATTCCAATTTTATCTAGGTCTGTTTTACAGGCCAGCTGCCCGAATACCGGGTCATTCTTCTACTCTGTCTGGAAAAATAACCAAGCATTTCTCTTCCAGAGAAACTCTAGGAGCAGTTGAGTGTGCAATGCTGAGCAATATTGCTTCAAGTGCAAGAAAATACAGGCAGCATTGCTAAAGTTGTGTGGAATATCAAGCACAGGTCTCATGTAGCTTGGCCTGTTTGCCACTGTGAAGTTGTGCAAAGCAGCTGCAGTCTGATAGTGAATCCCTGAGTTTGAGGCCTGGCCTATACTTTCAGCAAGAGGAGAGAGCTTTGGAAATGCTGGTACTGCAGCCTGTCTCCTGCTGTTGACACCTTCCAGTACTCTGGCTGGTCGTGCACTATTGAGACAATTGGACACAAAGATGTTTGTGAACTTTTGGCTATTTGGATGTGGCTGTACAGCCTACAGTAGGAACAGGATAAGGTATCTGTAAAATGTAGGACAGATCAGGACTTAGATCAGGTGATTGTGAATTCCCAGAAGGCGGTTGTGAGAAGCATCTTCCTTTGGAAAGCTTCAGAAGAAAGCTTCAGAAGATGGCTGAATTCTCTTATTTGGTGCAGGAAAATTTGATGGGGGCATTGCAAAAATGAACTTGTTTCTCCTGAAAATTTGCTGAAAATTTGCCAGACTAACAGGCTTTTTTCCCCCTCCTTAGAGGAAAGCAGAATTGTTTCTGCAGGTTAGTAGAGGGCAGCAGCATTTATTACTGATTTCATCTCAGCTGAGTATCTCTGTTTCCACACAGCTGTCATGGGCTGGCCTGACTATGTAGTTTGAGCTGAGTCGGTAGGGTCCAGGCAGGTCTGCAATTGTTCATTTCTGTTAATGCCATCACTTGGCACCAGAACAGAGGGCTGAGCATAGAAATTTCATTAGCTTTTACCTAAGAACAGAGCTGGAGCTTGTTAAAGGCTGGTCTTAGTTACAGCAAGTGTGCTGGTAACCTTCAGAAGTCAGAGTTTGAAATAGAAGGTTCTTTATACCACTGTATCTCAGATACTTAGCATTTTATGGAGGCTAGCAGCTCATCTACAAAACTAAATCATTTTATTAGGCAAGAGAGCTCAAATTTTCACAAATTCTATCAGTGTCCTTTTTCTTTTTATAACAGTGATAGAAAAAAAAGAACAAAACATTATAATTTTTGTTCTAAACAAATGTTATTGCCGTTTCTGGAAGAGATGGAGCTACTCTTTTAAGTAGAACTTTGCTTCTGTTATGGCATACCAGGTAGTTTCTCTTCCCTTGTGTAAATCTGCTATTGAAGAGTAATACAGTTAATACAAACATCTGGCTGTCCTCCTGCTGTTCTGAATAGAAAAGGTCTTCTCTGTCTAGAAGCTTTCTGTTCAAGTAACAGATAATTTAATCTTGACAGATCAGCAAGAGTTTTCTACTGTCTTTGCCTTAGGTTGTATTCCCTAGCTCATGAAGGAGGAGGAAAGGCAATCACAGTAAGCTTTTCCTAAAGGTATTTCAAAGAGTAGTTCAAAATCCTAACAATCAAATTCCTAATGATTAGGCCTCTACTCATATTTTAGAGTGCTGTAATATCAGTTCAACATCACAGGGGTGGATAATAAGATTGTATATAATGGAGGGGAGATAAGGGCTTTCATATATCTAGCATGTATTTAGACCACAATTTTTGCATCTGTTCTTGGCCAGCCGTCTTTGGTGGTTATGATAATTCAGGGCTATCTTTTTAGCTAATCCCAAGCATATGGGATCATACAATCTGGAATTCAAAACTGCCCCTCTGCAATGAGGGAACCTCAAAACTTTTCTTAGGATTCCCTGCTTGCAGCTCAGTGTTCAGCCCTAAATGTGAAGGATACTGTCACTGAAGTTACCTAGTAAGCACAGTGCTGATGTCTCCAAAAGCCTCTTTCCCTGCTGGCAAATACTTAGAGGTGTAGGCAGGTGTGTCAACATCATTTCTTGTGCCCCCATGGCTAGCCTTCATTAAATAAATTGTTATAGCAGAAACAACTACTATGCAAAGAGCAGTTTGTTTGGGGATGGACAAGCTCCAGTGTGTTTGCAGGCTGATGTGGCCATGCATGTTAGTAATTCTGATGTGCGTGTTTCTCATAGTAGTCTGGTCAGGCTTTCCCACTGACCTACGTCATGAATATCACAGTCATATTGGTGCCTTATTTCTTGATCTGTCTCCAATTTCTAATCAGGAGAACAGTACAAGTCGATAGAAGATGACGCCTGCCTGCTAGCCAAGCAGTGGTGCACTCCTATCTCTTTAGGAGGAGGTTTTTTAAACTTTGGATGCTACTCTGTGACCTCTTGAAGTCAGAGTTTTCTTATGCTTATTTCCCCCCCCATCCCCCCCCCCCTCGAGCTGGAAGTCTCATAAATCTGCCAACACTTTTACTTAGCTTTCCTCCTAGAGGAGAGCCAGATGTTTTTTCTGGGTCTCTGGGGTATCCATATGCTCTCTCAAACTCCCGTTTATAGTTTTGGCTAGAAAATAGGGAAAGTAGCTTCACTGTTTTCCCAAACCACAAGTATAACAAGTTTGAGTTATTACAAGATTGCAGTACATGCCCCTGATCCTAGTTCAGCCTCAGCTTCCCCATATTTGAAGCTCCATTATACCTGTGTCCTTGCACAGTCCATGTAGCTGCTCAACGTTGGCCTTACCTCTGTCAATTCCCTAGCACTGATCTAGGGATGCCTTTTTTTTTTTTTTTTTCTTTGTCCTCTCTTCCTCCCCACATTCCTTTTTCAGGAGGATAGCATTGACAGTGATTTACTACACTGGTGAAAATTAGCTACAGTGGCCTGTAGAAAACACACACAACAGTGTCACCCATGTTATCCTGCTTTTCAAGCTTTCTACTTGCTCTTCATGCACCTCTCTAAGCAGAGCTTGCTACAGTTCTGTTACTCTCTCATATAAAGAACTCTACCTCCTCACCTTCCTGGCCTGTGATTGTGAATACACATAGGGTTTAACAATGTTGCTATAAGTTTCACGACAGTGAAAATACAGTATTGAAAATATCTAAGAAATATTTGGTATAATCTCAGGTGGCCTTTAATTTAAAGGCTGGAAAATGACAGAGTAAGTACCTGTTTATTTTCAGTGCAAGTGAACATGAGTATTTATTGACTCTACTAATAAGCAATTCATCTATCAGACTAATGGACCCTAGCAGAAGACTGAAATGTAAGCCCCAGTGACTTTAGCATGATAGTCCAGATCCTAATTTTGAGACAATGAGCACAGAAACAGCATCTCTTACAGGAGAAAGACATCAACCATGAGGGGCGCAGACTGCAGCTTCCCATCTTTACCTCCCCATCCACAAAATGGTCACGGCTACTATTACAGTTGTTTTTCTTCTCTTGTCTTCTGAATAGTTTTTTTTACTGATAGCTTTTGAAGGAAATAAATATTTTTGAGCTAAAAATAGCTCTGATTAATCCAGATTTCATGCTAATACTTTTCTCTATTGATAAATCAAAATGGTTTCAACTTTTATTTCAGAGATGTTAGTAACTGTGTTCCTTAAAGTCTTGCCCAATTCCCCTTTAAAGAAAATAGATTGTACCTGAGCAAACTTAATTTTGAATTTTTCACCTTAAATATTTCTGGAGCTGTGCTTTGATTTGAAAAGGCTTTTTGAACAATGGCCTACTTGTATTAACACTCATTATGGAGAATCTCTTGTCACTTGAATCAGTGAACAAAAACACACATTAAGGTTTTTTTTTTTTTTTGAGCATGTCTTCCTTTGGCTGTTTGAACTTTCAATTTTTTGTTAAAGCTGCACTGTGATTAAACACAGCATGTGACTGGGACAGTGGCACCTTTGTCAGTGATGTGCCATCACACCTAGAGATGGTTCTTCTGTACTTGAATATTTCTCATGATCTGAATCCCAGTTACTTTTAATGAGCTATGAGATTAAGATTGCTATGGCCAAGGGCCATGACAGTCTTTAGTTAATACCTTTGCTCTTTGACTTTAGTTAGATCTATTTGTTTAGTCTCCAACATTAATTGAGTTGGAGACCATTCAGATATTTTTCTGCAGAGACTCTGTTCCAATATTGCTATCTGCATTATGGTAACACTGTCCTATTGCTGCCTAGTTTAAGTTGGAGGCTCCTATTTACTGTAAGAAGAGAGAATTTTCGGTCTTGTATCTCCAGGTTGTTTGCTTTGGAAAGACTACTTGTGCACAATTGAAGCTGTAGCTATAACAGCATTATTTTCAAGGATGATTTTAATTGATTTTTTAATTCTAGGACATCAAAGGGCAGAGGGTGGGTGAAAGTCATCAATATACACTCTCACATCTTGGAATGTGATTTAACAAACACAGAGATATCTTCCAAAATGTATGTTTAGGCTGAGACGTTTTTGGATTTTAGGACAAGTGGGTGGGTTTTTAATAGTTAAAATAAACAAACAAATGAATGAAGCATTTTAGTGAGTCTGTTGGCCTGCCAGACAAGATTCATTAAAACAATGAATTTGAACCATTAGCAGATGCTGAAATTAGCCTCTATAATAACCCATCTGCAAGTCAGAAATAATTAACAGGTTGAAGAAATAACCACTGTTTGAAATAGGCAAGATTCTTGTTTAGCAATGCCAATAATCCCCCAAAACAAAACTAGACATGACAGATATGTTCATATTCCCAAGTAAGACAGGAAATTCCACTGATTGAGGGGGTCAGGAGGGAAATATTCCTTATGCTTTGCCAGAATTGCCCCAGCAGTTTATTCTTTTTCAATTTGCTCTCTTGATTAATGACACTTTTTAAAATTCTTTCTTGAAGTAGATAAGTGTTGAAGATAAAGTTACACACTAATAAAGTTTTATAATATTTCTCAAACATATCTCAGAGTTTCTGTTCTGTGAGAACATGAAACTTCAGCTTCAAAATTCTAAACTGGAATGAAATTTTGAAATTCTGCAACAGAAACAAAATGTCAAGGGAGATTGTTTCAGATAACCTCTGTGTTTTCATCTAATTCCATCAGCCAACTGGCAAAAACATAGGGATGGAAACTTTATCTTATTTAGACTGAGTGGGTCTAAATCCATTTTTCCTATGTGACATGGCTGAGATTCTTTATCAGACCATTAACAGCAGAAGATGCCTCCTATTTGCATGTTTCTAAAGAAGAAAACAATAGTGACTTTTTTTTTGTGAGGGGTTTGATTATTTCTGTGACAAGCCCTGACGTTATAGGACCTTTCTCATGCTCTAGGTCCTCTTCTGCATAGATTCTGTGTCCAGTGCAGGAATTCAGTCATCAACAGAATTAAAAGTCAAAATTTGTTGAAATTTTAATGAAATAATATGGTTTAATCTACAATTATTGCTTAATTAATGATAAGAGAAATAAATATTCTAAACCAAAATGTAGTCGTTGTAAAACAACATGCCTGATATTCTTCTGTAAATTCAGTATTTGCTGTCTGCATGATACCGCATGGCCATTAATGAGTCAAAAGTTTAAATTTTGTCAAATTTTGAAAACTTCATATTTTCCCATCTAGTAGCATTTCAAGATAAAGCTGGGGCAGGGAGGAAAGCTGGTTACTAGAAAAAAAGTCAAGAGTTTAGCTCCTAAAACTGGGTAAAACTTTTTTTTTTTTTCCTTCTTCTCTGCATCTTTCTTTGCAAAATGGAGGGAAATTTGAGCAGGTTGAACTGATGCTGATTTTCAGCAATGCTTCTACTTTGGAAATTCTATTTCTCATAACTTACTCTATTTAAATGCAAAATGAGCATTTGTTTTGAAATGTAACGATCTACTTAAGCTCAAACTAAACATTTTTTTTTCCTGTCAACAAAACAATTCATCCCAAACTTGTTTTTGGCAGCTGTAAAAATAGTTGTATTTTCTTTTCTCTGTGCCAAGACTGACATGTGAAAAGAGAACTTGCCAGTAATGTTCCTTCCACAAAAAGAAGGTTGCACTTCTCATGTTGATTAGCACTTTATTTTTCAAATCCCCTGGGAAGTCTTGGAGCTTCCCTATTCTCTTTATTAAAAATATTTTTAAACATCTATATAACTTAAAAAATAAAAAGTAGTACTCCAAGCCTTGAATCTAAGGAGAACTGTAAAAAGTACAAAATTTCACTTAACCTCAATAGGTTTTTCCAATCAAGCTGCCAAGAAAATCACATCTGAGATTTCAGAAACATGTAGACAACAAAGAAATTATAAGATTGTTTGTTGTCATATAAAATAATGTGTTTTAAGAAAATGAGGTCACTGTTTCTTTTCTGCTAAATTCTCAAAGTATTTTGCCCCCTTTTAGTAGTTAGCTTGGCAAATGATTTCTGAATTTGTTTTTTTCTGAACCAAAATATATTTGCCTCTGGTTAGATCACAGAAACTGACTCAGTTAAGTAGAATAATCGTTACATTCTTTTCTCTGTCTAAAACCCTAATTCCTGTTTTTTGCATGGGTGTTCACTTTATTTTAGGAAAGATTTATCATATAAGATGATGAAAGCTATAATTTTCTCAGCAAGCTGTCAAACAACTTTTCTATTATCCTGTCATTTACACATGAATAAGATGTCTGTTAGAGCTAATAATAAATTGGCCCGCATTTAAATGAGACTAGTGATTTACTGCTAACTCCAGGAAGACTGTAGAATACTATAGGAAATGCAAACTGAAAAGGCAGTGAATGTCAATGTAGCTCATTTTTCATTGCATGGGAAACCTATATCAATCTTAGCATGCTTTTTAATGCAGGAGTAATTCAGCCACCTGAACTAGTTTATTTAACTAATATGATTTAAGCGTGATACACAGAAACATACTCACAGGTTATCCTAATTCGTGTGGATAAATGGGTGATCAATCAGTTAATATGGTATAGGATTTGCTGTAGACTTCATGTTGTTGTTCATCTTTTTCAATTATTTTTATTTTATCTTGCTATGAGTATTTCTAAAAGACATGTTTGAATTTCTTCTTCTTCTTTTTTTTTTTTTTTTCTCCTCCTTATTCAAATATTTGGTGAAGATAGCCATATAAGAATGCACAGTATGGTCATGTAAATACATAAATATTTCCAGATAAGATTCTCTTTTGAGTGTGGGAATGAGGCTAGCTGGAGGGAGGGAGAAGAGAGAGTGCGCAGTCATCTGGTGAAAAGATTAAACATCCTTTGATCATAAGCAGTGGGACTGATCTTCCCTTACTGCATGCTGCGGCTCTGACTTTAAAGTGCTAAGACTGAAAAATAATTGCATGTCTTCCTACTCACTTACTCTAGTAGTGACTTATGCCATCTGAGATGAGGACTGGACTTACTGGAAGGTTTAAAGCAGTGCAGCCTTGACAAAGGTATAGCCTGCAATGCAACAGTGGCCCTTGGGTTCATGTAGCTTCCACAGCAGAGCTGCTGTATCCAGTCTGCATTGGGCTGCAGTCAAAATTACGTCTTTAAGTGCTACTCTGATAGTTACTAAAGATCTGTTGCGTGTAAAAGTCCTATTGCATATTGTATGCTTATTTTATTGTATAAACAGTGTTTTTTCCCAGTTATTTCCTATAATGAAACACAGATTTAAGCACTCTAAATTTTATTAATAAATAGTTTAATTAGTTCTCATTTGTAGTAGAGCAAAGTATAAGCCGTACTGGAGTAAGCAGTATAACGGTAATAGTATACCCCAATTATGGATACAAGTTCTTTTTCAAGAAACATTATGTTGCTCAACATCTAATTGTTCCTTCTGTTTAATTTATAGTGTAAATAAAGCTAGCAGCTAATGTATGCAAGACATAACCATAATTCCCTTCTTTTTCATATTGCTAGTTGTTTTTTTCAATTAAGTCTCAGACTATACATTCTCCTCGTATTTTGGCAGAAAGTTCAGACCCAAAAAACTGTGATTCATGTTTATAATGGTGCCAAGAGGGGAAATAGAAAGCCACAGGATGCTTTGCATTCTCCTTGTTCTCTGTCCTTAGGCAGTTTCTGGTACCATGGTTGTGCCTGTATAAGAATGGGAATAAGAATAAATTTGATTCAGTAAATGCCTAGTGCAAAAGAACCCCTATTTGTGTTTTGAATCCATTTATACAGGCAGTCTAGGCTGAAGCGGTCTTTTTTGTCTTTGAAATTGTAAAAATGCTTCTCACAACTCTAAATATGGAAGAAATAACTATTATATTGAAGGGTGAAGTTTAAGAGATTGCCTTTCTAAAACCCGGGAAATCAGAGAGCACATAGCAAGTACTTTGGTCATTTCTGCCATGGATCAATTCCTTTGGCCCCACATGAAGGGCTGTAGTGCAGAGCATGCCTGTCTGGGGGCAAACTCTTCCGAACCACTTGGCCACTGACTTGGTGTAAGACTTTGAGCAAATGAGTTTATGTTCAGAGCCACAAATTTATTATTACTATTAATGAGTGAAGCATTTTGCCAGCCTCTCTGCCCCGTGGTCTTTTTTTTAACCAAGTCAATGAAGAGTTTGAGAAGTGCAAAACATGATAATTCAAGTACTTTATACAGCTTGCAGGGTCGGAAATAGTAGATGGGTGTTCACCAGTCCTGTGGCCTTAGGATTTTAAAGGGGATATTTGAAATCACTTTGAATATAAGCTACTAATGTCAGGAAGGGAATAGAGTAATTCCTAACCTGTATCAATAAAAAAGTGGTTGCTTATGCAATAGTGGTATTATATTTGGAGGGAAAAATACAGTTTCCTGATTCATCAGAATGATGGGGGCAGTATTCTGCAGGCTGGTATTGGAGAATCCCTGCACTCGATGAAACCCTGATTGTGTTGTGCTTCCTATTATCTTGTATTATATTATCCCACTTCCTAACTTCCCCTTTACCGTCCTCATCCTCTACCAAATAAGCATCCCAAACCTGTTTGCCCCTTCCTCTTTAGTCCTGGTTTTATTGACTTTAAATTCTTCTTGAAAGAACAAGAAGCAGCACAGTCTTGGTATTGGGATGTGGTGCATGTCATGGCTGTGTGTGCGTGCACTTGTGTTTTCCTGGGTTTGTTAACAAACAGAAATAGGAGTGCACTAGGGAGCTGCTCCTAAATTGTATCTGACTGGCTTTGTCACAGTTCAATAGGAAAAATGTGAACAAAGTGTGCTTTCTAATTTAGAATGCCTTGTGTTTTGCACAACAGCAATTGCAGCTTTGTTTCTCTAAAAGAAGTATGACAGCCTTGTACAGCAAAATGGTTAGGCTATAACTGGGATTATATAACTGAGCAATACTCTCACTTGTTCCTAAGTAATAACTCTGCAATTCTGCTTCAACACACAAACGAGTATTTGCTCTAAGCCCTGCAGTGTTTGTTCTGAGGGAGGTCCATGGCTTGCAGTAAAATAAACATGTAAAGCTAAATTGTTTCTAGCCTAGAAAGCCTAATCGCACTGTGCACTATGGAAATGACACTGTGGCAAACGTTTCTCCACTAGATGATCTGACCTGACTGCCAGCTCTTCTTCCTCCTGCCTCCTATGCTTCAAGCTATGAGATGTTAACGGCCTTCTTACAGATGTCCTCAGAATGTTGCAACTTCTCACGTAGCTGATCAGCTCTCTAACCCAGCAGAAGAGTATCCCATTTTTTTGGCTGGGCTACATGGTTCATGGGGCATCCAGCAGTGTTCAGATCCAGCACAAGGCAAATTGTGGCAGTGCTTGACTGGGAATAAGGAGGAAAAAGTAGTCAGGGAGAAGAAGACTAGAGATGCCCACTCACCTTTTCTATAGATGATGCACTTGCCTAGCGCTAGGACGTAGTGCCCGGTAAGAAGTACTAGAAAATCCAAGGATCAGCTTGTGCGTTTGCCTGCTTGCTGAAATTGATGACAGAGGAGTTGCAGTGGCTCAAAGAAAATGAGCAAACCTAGCGCTCTGAATCCCTTAATGGACCAGTCTATCCTCACTGACTATTTTAAGAGTTTGGAGCAATAAACTTGTTTAAAAAAAAAAAAAAAAAATAGCCTTTACAGTGCATTCCCTGAAGTCACGTTTGTTGGTTCCTCTCTTTTGCTGCTGTCTCCAGTCAGGGGTGAGTTGTGTCCTGTGTGGTTTGAGGCGAGCCCTGGGAATGGAGCATTTCATACGCAGCAATCCTGTGTGCCCCTCTGCGGAGAGGGGACAGAGGTCACTGTCCAAGCATTAAAAATGGCAGTGCAGTTGTCCCTGTACATAGTCCCTTGGCCCTTCTTAGGCAAGGAAGCAATGATAATTTTATCATTTTTCCACTGCAATCTTTTTTTAAGTTATAGAAGTTATTCTTGGCTCTGATCTCCCTTCAGCTTTCAAAATATTAAAAATTGTATTAAAGCCTGAAATTGTTTGGGTAAGAAAACATGTGATCTAGACTTTTTGCCCAGCTGCTGCCTTGATACCAGCATGTGCACTCATGTGCATTGGGTAATCCGTCGCTCACATTCATTAGGCTGGGCCCTGCTTTTGCTTTTCTTTTGTGAACTTTAACAAAGGAGCAGGTGACACAAGTTAAAATTCAGTGGCAGAAGGGATGAATATCAACAAAAGCATGACTTCTACTCAACACATTTGATGCTAAGCTTTTTTAAATCCCCTTATTTTAATACCATTTGAGTAGATGCGGAAAAGTGATCTAATCTGAAAATTAGCCACAGCAGAAGCGTGCTTGCAATTGTAGCTATTAGAAAGGGACTGCCATCAACCAAGTCTGTAGCAGGGTTGACTTCGGAAAGCTTGGGTGGCTTTTTCTGTCTCCCTGTCCTTTCTGCAGCTGAAGGCCAACATTGTGGATATCTTTAAATATATGTATTTAATCACATATATTTCAATGAAGAGAGAAGGAAATGTCTTTACTTTCTGTTAAATAGCACAAACATGGACTCGGAATCATGGGTGTGTTTCCATGGCCTTTCTTCATTCCCTCCTCTGTCAGCTTTGTTCTTGCGGTGCAACCCTGTGCTAAGGCAGAATTATCAAAACTTTGAGGTTGCTAGTTTCCAATTTACACTTTGAAGCTTTGATTTTTTTTTTCTTTTACTTGAATAATACAATGCATTCAGAATTGTCAAATGTTATTCAGAATTCAGATAAAGTACTTTTACCACAATATATTATGCTTTCTTTCCTCTACAAAGAAATGTTTTAATATTGTTCATCTGTGTGTTTTTTCTCCTCTCTCCTTCCACATGAAGCATGAAGAAAGGACACCTGATGTATAAAGTCCAGGGATGTAGTAGCATAGTTTCTAATAATTTAAGATAAATGAAGCGCAAAAGTCTCAAGCAGGTAGCTTACCTGCTTCAATTTGTTTTGCTTGTTTTTTTGTTTGTTTTGCATGTGCATCTCTGACTGAATAAGGGTTTATAATGAAGATTAAAAAAATATCAAATAAACATGGTTTCAAGATAAGCAGAATTAGTTATTTCACAGAATCATAGAATGCTTAAGGTTGGAAGGGACCTCTAGAGGTCATCTAGTCCAACCCCACTGCACACGCAGGGTCACCTAGAGCACGTGGCACAGGGCTGCGTCCAAGCGGGTTTTGAAGATCTCCAGAGAAGGAGACTCCACAACCTCTCTGGGCAGCCTGTTCCAGTGCTCTGTCACCCTCACTGTCAAGAAATTTGTCCTTAAGTTCCTGTGGAACTTTTGATGCTTCAGTTTCTGGCCATTTCCTCTAAGAAATTTAAGAAATTAATAACTGTGCCTAGGGACCAGAATGGAAGGTGAAATGGATACATATAAGAAATAAACAGACCTAATTTTTTACTATTGTCTTCATTTGCAGTTAGGGAATAGCTTTTACTGCCTTGAAGAGTATGTCCTTTTGTGGATTTAGCTGTCACTATTATAGACTAGCTCCTGAGCAGTCTGCATCAGGCCAAGGACACCAATATGATGATGCACAGGAACAGCATTCCCTTCTTGGGGTCATGGTAGGGGGAGTGAAAATTTGAATAAGCTTCCATAAGGCTAAAGAAAGGCTCAACTGCTGTCCTCTATCTCTTTTCCCTTTCCTCATTCTTATTCTATTAGACACTGGATCCAGATAAAACTTGTAGAGGACACCAGTTTTGTAACACAGTAGTTATTCCCTTCGAACTTTCCCATTAAGTGCCTTGGCAATCTTGCACCGAGTTCATACTTATTTTCAAAGCAGAATGAGTTATCTTGCTTGGAGTCATTCTGAATGCTTCTTAAACTTATCTATAGTCGGAATTGAGGGGAAGAAAAAGAAAAAACAAACAGGGCTTTATATGAGCAAGCGTATGAATTTATATAGTAATATCCTTGCATGGCCAATCCATACAGAAGCCATGGTTTTTAATGCTACCACCAAAATGCAGTAGCTGCTGTCTTTGCTGGCTGAGAATAGTACTCATATGGATACGTAAGTTGTTTTTTCTTTCTTCTTAAATGTACTTTCTGCTGTTGGTGTGTGCGCACCGGTGTTGTACATGACTTTGGAAAAGTAAGAATGTAAAACTCTAGCAAACACATTCTAACTACCAAATGAAGTAAAAAAACCCCTCTCGTATGTGGAGGAGAAAAATCTGCTTTTTATCTTTTCTTTGGGTGGGAAGGAGGCTTTTGTAAATTATATGTGTCTCTTTCATGGAGCAGTCTTGAATTTGTTTATACGGTAACAAAGCTAGCTAGTTCTTCCAGGATGTTCTCTCATATCTCATGGTCTGTAAAGTCCGGAGGTTTGCTAGCTCCTCTGGTTTGATCTGTTCATTATTCCAGGCAAAAGTTCTTGGCTTGTTCTTTGCCAGAAGACTGCTGCTTCAGGCCTGAAGAAAAGCTTTTGGGATTGAAGGCCTTGGTTTATTGTTTATTTATTTTGTTCACCTCTGGCTAGATTGGTTGGTCTGTTTGTCTACCTGCCTATCTATATCTGTCTCCTTTGAGTCTTACCCCTTTATGGCCCTAAATTCTTACAGCTAAATAAAAGGTTTATTGGCTCCTGGTGTTCTTAAGTAGCAGCGTTATCAGAAGCTGAGGGAAATGAGTGGGAAAGAGATGTGCAGAAGATGTAGCAGTCAGGTACCACGTGCTTCAGGAAAAAATAAATGGGAAAAGCAACATCCTCTCTGGTGCAAGAGAAATATTTGCAGGACTTCTGAGACACTTTAATGAAATTAAAGAAAATTTTCTGTCGTTAAGAGGAAATACTTATTTGTTGCAGTTTGCGTTGTTAAACTACCAGCTTTTTTTTTTTTTCTCTCAGACTGTAAGATTGAAACTTTAAATGAAATGTAAAAATGTCCCATTACTCATTTTCCTTTTCCTTTAGAGCACACTGGAAAATAAGCATGTGATTTGAAGCCCTATTTGAAAGCTTACTAAGAAACAAAAATTGACCCAGTCCCCAGTGTACTGTGCTATCTACAAGCAGAACAAAAAGACCCTCACTTTCCCTATGTGTGTGAACACATAGGAGGTAAGCTTCATTTTTCTATTCTATTCTTTATGCAATAAGTCAGCCTGGCTGTGCCTGGTAGTGGGCATTCAATAGTCACTGCCCAACAACTGCCAGCGTTAGTAGCCGCTCTGTGATACAATCCCTTAAGGACCATTCTGCAACCCACCATGGAAAATGCAGTGGGAAGAGGAAGATGGAGATGACGTCTTAGCTACTGACTTTACCAGTCTGTGTAAGAGCTGAGCTGTCCTTGCCAGGTGTCCTGGGTTTTTTGGGGTGTGCAGAGTCTCTTGGAGGTGCTTCATTAATGTCCCTGTTCTGCTTGGCAAGGTAAAGCAAAGGTGCCTCTACGAAAGCCTAAAATAAAGGGTGCTGGAAGCAATACCACAGGCTCCAGTTCCACCACAGAGTTGATATTTTCCAAAATGAGAGAATGTTTATTGCTGTCATGAAACACTTATAGAAAAGAAAGGTAGGGGGATGCAGAGAGATGAAGAGAAGATGTTTTTGCATTTCCAATTTTGACTCTTCTGATTTGTTTTACATATGTAGTTGTTTTATCACACTTGTATATCCTGAATTACTGCTCTGAGCTGTTCAGCTCTGAAATATAAAAGCAAGTGTGAATCACAGAAAACAAGCAGAGAATACTGCTGTGCAGATTGCCCACAAGCTGTGCGTGTCCTACAGGGGTGCTAGGGTAGCACTTAGACTTGTGACCCCTGCAAAAGGAAATTTGGCTAAGAGGGGGTAGCTTGGACATCAAGGGGAAAAGAGTAAAGCTGTTTAATATATAACAGTGAATAGGGTGGAGCCATATTCTGCCTTAAAATCTAAGTAAAACTGCATTAGCTTAAATAGATACCCATAAAAATCTGGGTCTGCCCAAAGTGCAGCAGGTATCTTGACACCTAATTTGGAGCCCAACATGGTGAGGCCACCCAGTTTTGTGAAACTTCATTATGTCACCAGTTTGGCCCATAGGAAAGGAAATAAGTGAAAAGCAACCTTTAAAAAGTACTAAATATATTTTTTGTATTATATGGTGTCATATGTATATAGGAAGAAAAAGGGAGCCCTGTCACTATCATCTGTTACCCTGCTGCTACACAGCCTCCTGTCTTTGTGTGTCTTTTGTCCTAGCTTTTGCCTCTTGTAAGTATATATTAAAAGCAGTTAGGGATAGAACATATCTATATGTGTATACGTGGCTGTTGCAGGAAGCCTGCTGCATCAGGGTCTTGACTGCTGCCAGTTTACTGCAGAGCTGCTGCTTCAGTGATCAGAGGAGAGGCTGTTATGGGCCAGAAATGGTTGGAGAGTAGTTTTCTTTCATGTTCCCCTTGCTTATTTGGATTTCATGGGCAAAGGCTTTCAACCACAATGGGTGATATTTTTGTCTTTAAAGTCTCTGATACAGTTCACTTTTAAAATTAGTGTAAGAACGCTGGCTTTATTACAAAACAGATGCACATCTAAGCTCTGCTGATAGAGGGAGGTATACTTTGATTTCCCAGTTGACTCCCATATATCAGCACATGTTTTGACTCTCACTTTCTGGTCTCACTTTGTCCTTCTGAGAAGGAAGAGAGCTGTCTTAGTGTTTTGTTGGTTTTTCCTATTTCTAGACTTTGGTTGCTGTGTAAAAGGCATGGGGAAAAATTTTATCTTTTGTAGGAAACGAGAGGTTAGGCAAGGGGATTTTAAGGCAGGCAGATGCTTTTGCAACATTCTGTTGGTGCTTGGCAGTCTCCATAGGGTTTCATGAGACTAAAGTCAAAAGTGTAGCTGAATAGCCCTAGTTCTTAATGATCTCTCCATGCTTTGCTTTCAAAAGTTTTTCATTAGCATCAGAAGATGTAATGTCTGTGTTTTGTACCACCTGTTTTAAGGTTTTATAGCACTGTAGTACACTCTTATTGTTTTCTACGGTGTTTCTTCTCCTGACTTTTCACAGTATGTTAAAGAACATTCTTATTTTATTTGAGAAATAGAGTGAATCCAGAGCCCACAAATGCTCTCTAAAATTTTCAAAGCTGGATGAGACTAAGCCAAAAGTAATTCCTGATGACAAGGAGGAATGAGTGCTTCTAAACTCCCAAAAATAACCTTCAGAGGGTTCAAGGTTTTGCATTTCCACTAATTGGCTTTGTGGTACATAAAATGCTGAAATCATTGACTTCACCTCTCTGTGATATGGATTGCCTTCTAAGGGTAATGTGTTTATATCATCAAGGATATATTTCCTAGCTAAGGGACAGCTTTTAAATTAGGAACAGAAAAACAACAATCCCAAAGCTGAACTACCTCTAGCACATATTTTATGGAATAACATCAGTAGCTCTGTTGCTTATACAATGCTTTTAATCTTTGAAGTGATAAAGTATTAACAGCTCAATGACAATATGAAAAGATTAATTCTCATCTACAGTAGGGCTTCTTGATTCAATCCAAGTGAATAGTAACCTTAAAGTGGAGATAATTGATATCACAAGTAGTAATTGATATCACTTTTTATGGTATTTGGTCATTGCGAATATTTGGACTATAGAAGAACCTTAGCATGTGGGAGCAGTAGATGTATGAGGTGCCCACTGGCCCAACATCAGCATTCAGATGCTGTGGTATAATTGGAAAGATGACGAACAAAAATTCAACTAGCATATCTCAAGATTTGGATTTTTTTTTCCTTGCCTAATCTCTTACTCCTTTTCTTTGCCTCTTGTTCATATGAGCAGGCTGGCATCCAGGTGTGTGCCATTTGCCTGTCTCCTCCCCTCGTGGTAGATGTCTCCCTCTCTGCCCTGTTAAAGGTTTTGCTCTGCAGTGTCTGCAAAGCTCAGCCCTGTCTGGATTCCCTTCTGAGTTAAAGCAGATGTTAAAATGGTTTGGAAATTAAGGAAAGTAAGAATTCTTTTGTCATAGTCCAAATAACTGTTTATTGAGCAGTAGATGTGCTAGAGAATAGTTATCTGTATTTAGCAGCAAAAAAAATAGCAATGCTGTTGGAAGACTGACTCAATAGCTATTAGCTATCAAGGTTTTGGCTGAGGGAAATAAAGCAATTGGAGATGCTTTCATTATTTTTCCAAGAAATCACTAGCATATTTTCTAGGTCAGGTTAGTGATGCCAAATCCAGCAGTGCTTCACTGCTATGTAGCATGTTAAAAACAAATCAAATAGCACATGATGGCAGTGTGCTCATTACGTGCTCCTTTTCCCAGATTAATGATCATGACCATTTTCCAGTCTCACTATGTCTATCATCGTTAAATAGCTGAGAACATGATCTGACCACATGCTATGTACTGTTTTGTGGTGTGTTGTAGAGAGTGTCTCAAAACTAACCTTTTATTGATACTCCTTTTTATTAGTTCTTTTTATTACTCTTATTTGTTTTTTCTTTTCCCAGTGCTTATTCTTATCAATTCATTAATCCAATGTGCTAAGGATATGCTCAGAAACAAAAGCACCTGCAATATTTTAGTAAAAGAGCATGTGTTTATTTTCCAGAAGGATAAAACTGAAGCCTGATCTGAGCTCTTCTGATTCTGTCTTTCAACATATTCTTTCTACAGCATAATTTGCAACTTCTAGAGAAGCACAGCATTGCTGTGAGTCAATGGCAAGCAAGGATGGCACTTGTTTAGCGTTGGCTTGTCATGAAAATATTTAGAGCATGCATTTCTGTGTATTTTGTGAAACAGAAATAATGTTATGTTTATAAACCCCAAATATACACTTCTATTCAGTGAGGAGTTCCAGTCTTTTGAATTAAAAGCTGAGAGGATGGAGCATGTTCTAGAAGAGTCCTTCAAATGTCTTTTTAGTTGACAGTAGATATATATTTTTTTCTTTTGTTTTTCTTTTTTCGTTTGTTTCTTTCCTTATTATGCACTGTTTGATTGGGGGTCAAAATAAAAATTAGGTTAAAAAGGGAGTTAAAGAAATAGATGCAATGGTAGTGACTAGCTTTTGAGGTGAGATGCTACCTCTGAAGATGTTTTTTAGCTGCTTATTGCTAAAAGCAGTAAGTAAGAGACAGGAACACTCTGTTAATTCTGTTTCTTACATATCACCTTAAAGAATTGACAATGGCTAATGCTGAAAACAAGGAGCCAGAGGAATAAGAATGACAAGAACCTAATTTAAACTGGATATTTTTGTGAGTACAAAGGCTCAGCTGCTGTATTTATGGAGATTATTTGTGAACTTTCAGAGCTCCCCCAGGGTATTAAGTCTAAATAATTGAGAATATTAGATTTTCCTAGGTGTTTTCGTGATGTTACAGCTCTTCTTTGAACCTAGTATGTTGGACAGTGAAGAGGTGGATGTGATGCAGAAATGAGGAATACTAGTAGAGGTGGAAATGAAACATACTGTAGTAAGAACATTGTAACATGAGTATGTGATATATGCCTTGAGATCCAAACCATTAATAAACTGGTGTTTGTTACATCTGTTCTGGTCTTATGACTAGACTTTTTATATTCACAGGGATAAAGCCTGGTTCCTGGTTTATTTGGTCTCTAAGGAGAAAGATGTGAAATGGCCAGGATGTGCCAACTCCCTTATTGCTATTAGTTCTTAATTCTGCTCTTCTGTAATTAAATACTCTTCCAATTTCTCCTGAATTTGGCAAGTATTTGCTAACAAAAGATTCTTCACATTGCAAGTGAAAATATCATTGCATTTTTTTTTTTTAAAGACCAACAAAACAGAACTCCTATGCTTCCTCAAAATGGATGTCCAGTAGTTGCGTATTTGTTTCTCCTGTTTTTCCTTAAGGGAAAGGAAGGAAACATGGGATGGCTGCATGAGATGGCTGGGAATAAATTCTGTGAATTGGAGTTAGTCATAGAGACATAAGAGTTGAATTTAAATGAGAGAGAGATTCATTTAACATCTCAGTAAGCTCTCCTTAGAGGAGATGCCATTGAAGCAGGAACATAATTATAGGTTAAGCATTCTGGAATAACATGCATAGTTTTTATTTTTTTCTTTTCCTCCTAGCAAACGTGATGTGAGAATTGCGAAGAGGAGTTAAATACAGTCTGAAAACCTGAAAGTGAGCTTTTTCTTTCCTAGATATTAATCATTAATAACAGCATACCTGCCAACTAGGAGAACGATATTCACTGCTGCTATTAATGCAGACATAAATGCTACTTATTTGTGTTAGAGTCATATTCACCACGACAGAGATCTGATGTGTTTTATCAGAACATGTCTGTTTTAAAGATGCATCAGACATAGCACAAAGCAAAAATTGTTCATACAAATTCTTTGTGTGGAAAGAAGTTTTCCAAAGTTCTCATTCTCTGACAGTGGGAGCCCACATAGCAGCACTTCATTGGTAATGGTGGTGTCAGAATGGCTCATTCCCTCATGCTTAGGGGTTGCAATAACGTGGCATCTGACACTGCAAACTAATCCAACATGAGAAAGATCCCATTTCACCTCACGGTTGAACTGCTCTTTCTAAAGAATATATAATATTAAATTATGCCCAATTCTTAAATTCTTGTACCTATCCCTTCCAAAGAAGGCTTGCAGCTAGACTTCTGTTATTTCTTGCTGTCCAAAAGCTGGCTTTAAATGGTGTGAGCAATATGAAAGCTGCCATACTGCTGTATCAGATTAGATTGAGTGGTCTTAAATAAACTTTCAAGGTTTGGATGCTTATCATAAGCTTTCTCAAATTGTCTTACAAGCTAGGCTTTATATATTAAGAGAAAAGACACTCAAGGTTCTCCAGCGCTAGCCATAGTTTTACATGGTGGTAGAAATATCTCCTCTTTTTCACATAACTTGGTCCCATTTCAGTCTCCAAAAGTGTGCCTGAGCTGAGCTTTCTCATCACCATCTGAAAGGCCTTGGGATGGTAGTGGGAGTAAGCTTGCACTGAGAGAGCTGTCATACATCTGTTTTGGGAGAAAAATAAGTCATTTCAGTTATTGTCATTCTGGCACTCTCTGTAAGCATTCAATTGACTGAAAATAGAGCCTTCCCTAAACAAGTCATTTTATTATTGCTGTGACTTTTTGTGTCTGGATCCAGGCTGAGGCGTGTGGCAGATGTAATTGCTTGGCATCACAGCTAGCAGGGAGCTCCTGTTTTCACCCTCTACCCCTGTGTGTGTGTTATGGTGTGTTTTGTTTGTTTGTTTTGTCATGCGGTCTAGATTCACATTCATCTACTTTTTATGTAAAAACTCTTGATATAAAACTTGATATAAAAACAAGAGCAAAAGCTATAGTCACAGTTATGCTAGTTATTTATAGTTATTCCATATCCCGATTGGCTTGCCACATGTTGCTCATGTCTATGGGAGGCTTCATCAGCCTTGTGCAACAGGCTATCAAAGTGCCATTAATGGTGACATTGCTGTTTGATTAGCTCTTACTTTTAAGTGAATAGGTTGCGTTCAGTCTGCTATTTGTACACTGAACTTTCAAGAGTTTGCCTGAGGCACTTCAGTAACATTAAAGAACAATTGCATTGTTTTGTGCCTTTTATTTAGTAACGTGTAGCGATCATTTGCAGGTAGAGATAACTGAGTGATTTGAGTTATCTTTACTTAATCTATCAAACTTTTTAAAACTATGATCTATTTAAGAATGCTTGAATATCGCAGTGCTTAAAGGTAGAGGAATCAATAAATACATTAGATACTTTTTCTCCTCTTAAATGTATTTGTTATTCATAAATAATTCATGGAATGGTTAAAGCAAGCAAATGATAGCCTCTGGGTGCTTGTGAATTATTGAATTCAACTACCAGAAACTTGTGGCATGTCATTAAATCAAGCACTTAAGTGACCATGACTGGAAAACAAAGTTGTAAAAATACTAGGGAAAAAACAGTGAACTTCTAGTATCATTTTTTAAAATAAATTTATCAGATTCCCTATAGAGCTTGAATATTTTGTTAAAGAGCTGGTTTGATCCTTCAGAAATATTCTATCTGTTGTATATGTTTTCTGACAAATACTTTAAAAAATTGCTTAGTTATATTTAATGTGATGGCAACAAAAGCAAAACAAGGCTATAGGAGACAGAGTTTTGTGCTTCAGATCTGTAGTCAGAACAGTAAAATGCATAAAACAATAAGAATTTAATCTTTATTATTAGCATTAGCATAATCTTTTAGAGTGCATTGCCCATTTTGATTGAGGTTTTCTGTCTGTGTCTGTTGTTGATTTCCATGTGAATTTATCATGAAGGATTTCAGTTCTTTTTATCCCATTTTCTAGACAGCTTCATACCAAACTATTCTCATGTGTTTGCATTTCCCACTGGTACTTTCTCTGTGAGAGAGGGGAGAGAAAGGAAAAAGGAGGAGAAAAAGAGAGGAAAAAAAAAATAGTTTCACACAGCTCAGGAATATGGCAAAAGCACCTTTTCCAGGCAGTGTTCAGATTTAATCCTTTTATAACAACAGACTCATGCAAAGCTTTGAATTCATTTTCTTTGTGACTTTAAGGAAGTCCTCTTTATTTTTACAGTGAAATTATTGCACTGTAAGAACTAATAAAATACCTCTGTCCTAACTTTGCTACTAGACTGATGCTTTTGGTAAGCAACTTCCTGTCTGCAACCACTTGTTCTACCTGAGTGAATAGGAAGCGGTGGAGTCCTGATAGAGCGGTTGGTCTTGAAGGCTTCTGATGGCTCTGTGCAGTAAGGAACAATTAGGAATGACTTTCAGTTCAGATGAAGTGCTTGGTGTGAACTAGATGCATTTTGGTAGAATTCATGGCTTTTTTCTATAGCTGTCACTGTCTTTCCTTTAGAAATGTTTATGCCAGGGTGGATGATGTTGGGAAAGGAGGGGAGGAATTAAAGTGTGGCAGTTTGCACCACATCCTCTTATGCTATTTGAAATATGTGTATTTACTTATTTGAATTTCTCATCAGTAGAATTTTTTCTCCCTCTCTTTCACAGGAGCCAGATGGCATTATGTAGGTTATAGGCTGGTCATATTCTGGGGGAGGGAGCATAACTAAAATGTGGGAGAGACTCTCCTAGGAGGCATAAAGTGTTCTGGGCAGCTTCCTGCCATGCTCCTTGCAGATTATAAAATCAAACTAGCTACCACACTTGGAAAGAGCTGTTGAAAGCCCAGGTTCCCAGTCCCACAATACTCCTTTGGGAGGTGAGTCTATTTCTTATAATAAGTAATTCTGACTGCCCTGAGGGTGTTTAATATTAAACAGAGCATCCAGCTTGAATCTTCGGTCATGGTCACAGATATCATGAAGTAGATTGACTTGAGCAGAACTGTTTATGACTCTACATCTCCATGAAAGAGGACAGAATGAAGCCTGTAGGGAGGAGAGTGGAAGATCTTTTCCCAGGCTGAGAAATTATCTCCTGGATTCATATATTGTGCAGACAATAAAAACAAGACCCCTTTCTTTTTAGTAAAGGCAACATGAATTATTAAATATAGCATCTATTCATATGTTATACTCTTTTTATTTATTAATATCTCTCTTGCAAAATCCTACTCTCAGACACCCTTTGGGAATTGTTTTCTTAGTGAACTGAATGAAATATAATTGTTTTCCTATCATTATTATCCATTTTGGTAAAGGACAGGTGAGTACATTCTGTATCTCTACTCATAAGCTTTAAATAAACATCCACTTGGCTGATTTTATTTTCTCTGACTTATTTCAGCACTTTTCCAGTGAGTGAAACAAAGTATAAGTAATAAGAAAAACATATCAAGTTCAAATAATTAAATGTGTAAGAACAGTCTGAAATGCATATGTTCAATATCAATAATATTTGCCACTGGAATTAACATTCTCCCTAACTCTGCTGCTCCTATTCCTCTGCTCACTGCCCAGATCTTATTATCTGTTTATCTGTCTCTTAATATCTGCTCATTTTCATGAAAGGGCCTTGCAGATTACCCAGAAGATTAACAAATAAGAGTTGCGGGAAGAACATTCTCCTTTTGCCCCTCTTGAGAATGCCAGTTTACACACAACCCCTCTTTTCAGTCTGGATTCAGGGATGTTCTTACCCCCAACTGCAAAGATTGTTCTGCTTGAACTCTGTCTGCAGAAAATGTGCTGGATTTTCATGTTCAGCATCTCATCTCAGACCCTTTTTCCTTCAAAATTCCTGCTGCTCTGAGCAGGCTCAGAGAGGGCTTGGGACCTTTTGGTGCAGCCCCTTGGCATGGACTATGTCTAGTGCCACTTCCAGATGGCAGCTTTCCACAACGTTAATGCCCCAAGCTCCCCAGGTTTTCTATTTTCTCATGCATGCTCTCCTCACACTCTAGTTTTACACTACAGAATATGCTGCTAAGTGGTGCAGATCTCTAGGAGTGGTTAAAATGTCTTAAATCTACTGCAAACCAGCCCAGGAAAAGTACAGATGGATAAAACTCCCGAAAGGCTGTATATGAAACCCTGCATTGACCTCCTTGCTTCTCCAGCGATCATGCAGACTAAGACCTATTTCTCAGAAAAATAGGAAATTGTCATTTATCTCTTCCCCCAATATAAAAGAACTGGAGACTGTCATTTTAGGGAACAACATGTAATCTAAGACATTGTGAAGCTGAGAAACAAATGAAAGGGAACAAAAGTTAGTACTTAGTGCACAGCTTCTCCTTTTCTGTGTTAGGGAAGGATATTTGTATATTTGTGCATGAGCATGTGATTAGATTAGACTTCTAAGAATAGTACCTTTATTTTCAGTTAGAAAATGACTATGTATTTCTGTGCGTATGTAGCTATGGTATATAGTTGTGTCTCATCTTTGTTTTTTTTAGAAAAAAAAAACAAAACAGTTGTTATCCAAGATTCAACTGCATTGGAATGACAGTTCTGACATCTCTTGGCGTACAGTGTTAGCTATGAGAAGAGAATGACATTGACTTGGAAGTAGCTTAGAAAGATAACCTCAAACTCTATCAGAGCCCTTGATCTTTGTGTTGTGCACCTGCTGGCTGATACAATCTACCTTCAACCCTTACAGAGGTAGGGATAGCAATAGTGTAAAGGTGAGAGACCTGAGCAAAGCAGGACAAGAAATGCAGAATATGTGACTACCTGATAGTAAAGGAAAAATACGGTGAGCCTGCAGTGCAGAAAGAGGCATCCTGAAATAATTAGGAATGTTGCCAGTGACATCTTGAGAATCTATTGAATGAAATTTTCTAAAGGGAAAGGAAAAGAAAAGAGAAAAAAAAAAAGAAAAGAAAAGGCGGGGTGAATGAAGGAAAAAGAAAATGGAGAGAGGAAAGATTTGCAAAGCAAAATCACAAAAAGTATTTAAGAGAAAGATAAGCAGAAGGGAGTGGGTGGAAGAAGGAAAAAGACAAAATTCAAACTTTACAAGTAGCAGTGTTATCTAGGCTTTCTTTAATTATCCATGTTTTGTGAACAGTTAGCATATTGTGCATCTGCTTAAGTATCTAGTAGAGTGGAACTTGTACAACTAAATGCAATGAAATACAACTATCAGGCAAGAAAAAAGGAAAGAAAAAAGCATCTTTTTATCTGTTAAAATTTGAATATAGGTGGAGATATTATTCTAGAAGAACACTATAGATGGAGGATATGAAATCGGAGAAGCCAAATGACCTCTTTAAGGTCATTTTACAGGCAACCAACAGATTAAAAGTCAGGAGTTACCTAACACACTGAATGAATTCACAAAACTGAGGACCTATGAGTACTTGGATCTCAGGATGGTTATCATAGTGCAGTTTTAGCTTTGTGCATTCTAAAAACACATTTGAGTCTTTTTTTTTTTTTTTTTTTTTTTTTTCTTTTTTTTCTCTCCTCATGGTCATGGAATAATTGCTGAGTCAGTATAGCATTCCACCCAGAAGGGTGGAAAATCCTTTTGATTTATGAAACAATCAATGATTTATTATACAAACAAAATCTTTTTCCATTAGTCATTGACCCTAATTTAAAGAAAGCCTCTGGAAAACATTTATCATTAGCAATGAAATTTGCCAAATATGAAAGCATTAAATACTACTGTCTCTTTCACTGATAACCAAACTAAAAGGTCACAATTATGCATTCACATGCATTTTGCTACATCATTGCTGTTGCACAAAATTCTGTTACGTATTTCTTTCTAAGTGGCTTTATTTTTGTTGCAAGACATAGCAGAAGCAGAGCACAGGTCATAAAAGCAATGTGAAGTCATGTCATCATGCACTACACAAGGCAATGGGAAGTATAGCACCAATGATTTGTGTAGAAGTCACTTGCAGTGAATCATTCTGAGAATATGCTGTTGTGTCTATAATAACAGTAATTGTTCTGACAATAAGTACAATTGCACCTTACTCTGTTCATCTGAATATTGGTCCTTAGGTGACATGTATTTGCTGTTCTAATGAAGATGCTGATGTAGCAATTGTGAAGTGTTATAATGACAACAGCAACAGAATACTATGAATGTCAGAGTTGCTGTATTCCAAAGACTAATACTCTAAATGCTGCTGCTCAATGAAGAGTTTGGGCTTGGTGTGGGGTGTTTTTACCACTGTAGAGACAGGTACCTAATTACGTCCCAGAATATCTGGGAATTTTGTAGTGTTCTCAGGAGAGATTGCACAACCTTATAAGTGTATCATATAAGAAAGTCATTTGAGACAAACATTGCTAGTCAAGAAAATAATCTTTCAGTTGTTCCCCAGTGGTCAGACTTGTCTCAGAACTGATGGTTCCTTTATTATCAGCTCAAGACTAGACCTGGTAGCTCTTGAAAACAAATCTGCTGGCAGACAATTCCTGTCTCCCTTCTAAATAAACTGAATTTAATCATGAATATAATCACTTTTAGATTGAAATGTACAGTCCATTTGACCTTTCATATTAATAAATTAAAAGGAGACATGAGAAAGAAATTCAGTGTCTCCATCTCCTCCAGCCTAAGAGACCATGAAAGATTAAGTCAAGTATAAACTAAATTTTGAAAATGTTGGTTAATACAGTCACCAGACTTAAAGGGAAATTTTCTCCATTTCAGGTGGTAAATTCCAATTCTTTGTGTACTACCTACTCAGAGGTGTTTTTTTTTTTTTTTTTTTTTTTTTTTTTTGTTAGTCTTTTTGAGCCCTTTGAGTCTGTGGATCTAATTTTGGAAATGTCTTGACATAAGTAAACAAAGTCAGCTACAGGTACAAAGATGTTTTCATGTAAGTGACAAGTCTTGTCCATTTAATGCATTTATGTCTTAAGTCTCTTGCCACTTTCCTGATCAACCACTAAGAATAGGTTCTGCCATTGATGGCTGAAAGCTGTGTTACTCTGTGTCAGCAAACAACATCAAATGCAATCCTCAATGCATAAATTTTCTATGTGTGACATCTGCCAAGTGCCCAAATGAGGTGCATATAATCCTGAGCAGTTCCTGAGTAACTCTGTGGATTATATTCTGATGCCCTTTTTCATATTGGACAATGATTTACCCTGTCTATATTCCTCTCCCAACCCGTGATACTGTTTTGCTGGATTTGGTAGTACAGATTTTAATGTAGGCACTGGAGTTATCTTTAAAACACATGGTTATGGCTGCATATGGATCTGCTTATAGATTTGTGGCTTTTCTATTAAAACTTAACCTTAGGAGTTTTACACCAGTCTTTCTTTGGAGTTCTGGATGCTGGCACTACAGCAGAAGGGCTATTTATTCATGATGATATGTTATTTTATTGAGATTTCAGATGCAATAGATCTCAAGAACTGTTTGAAGCATGGCTATTATGAATTCAGCTATCCTTTTGGCCCCATGGGGCTAACTGGATTTATTGTGGAATTATGTAACAGTAATTGAAACCAGAATTTATCCCGGTGGCAATTAAACATTCCAGTCTGGCTTGCTGATGATTAGCAAACTAACATTTTTGGAAAATAGCTCACACAATTATATATTAATTGTTTTTTAGAGTTCAATAACAGGATCAACTTTAGCCTATAGGGAAATATCTGCTACATAACACCATTTTCACAATTAATGCTTTCTAAATGAAGGTGGGTTTGAGTTTTGTTTTTTAAACAGAATGACAGTTCATTATCTGAAAAAGATGAGACAATTGGGCAGTCTTGAGCTACCATAAAGATCTAAAATATAAGGTGTGAGCATACAAATGCAAACAGTAATTTGCTCAGAAGATGTATTCTATAATCTAGCAAAATTTAAATTAGAAGTTTTAAGAGACTTAAAGTGAGTTGTTAATGAAAATAGCCACAGAGTTGTAATTCTGGTAGCGGTAGCAGGCAATATTTCAAGAAATGATCAGGTTGATCAAAGAAAAGCAAGAGAAAGGAAGAAAATGAAAGTAATATATAATGTGAGATGTAGTTTGATTGCAAAGGAAATTTCATGTCAAAAAGAGGAGTGGCTTTTAACAGAGCTGACCAAGTGAGCACATGCTCCTTACTATTTCTAGGTTAAGGATGCTTCATTTTTGCTACATATTCATGTAATTAGGTCATGTATTATCATAGAAGAAAAATACGGAAAAGAGTCTGGAATATCAAACAAATCTTCCCATCTTTGCAGCTATATTGCATTCACAGAACATATGTTTTAGATGCTTTAGATACAATAACAAAACCCTTTCAAAGACCTAGACTAAAAGAAACGGCTGGAGCTAGGCTATATCCAGAAAGAAAGTAGGGAAGACTGTTTTCTCAGTGTTCTACGTCTTTTTAATAACAAGAAACTTATTAATTACAGCTCCCCAGAGGGAAAACCCGTAGGCTTCCAATACTCTTACTTGAGGGGATTAGAAATAAATCCTTCCTAACTTAAAATTGGGTAGTGGGTTTTTCATCCATCTTAATTGATTTTTCTTGATGTTAATGAAATGCTGATTGTCAGCAAGTAAAATAGAGACATTTTACTAATGCAAGAGCAATTGGACTTCCTTATTGAACAGAGGAACCATTCATTTTTCTTAATTAATCAGTATCATCATTGGCATATCTTGTCAGTAGATGATCAGTGGTTACAATTGACTTGGGAGTAGCTGGTTTCTCCCTGACAGAAAGAACAATTTAAATCATGTTCTCAGTGTTCTGTGGTACCTGAATTCATGAACATGTATTCACAGGCAGAAAGTACTTTATTTTTGTCACAGTTTAGCCAAGAACTGAATCCTATCCAACAGCAATTAAATTATATTGTCTTTTGTAGACTTCAGTAGAGTGGGACAGTTTTAACCTTGGATAAGGATATGCTTCTCTGTACAATTACGGAGAAATGGTCAATAGGAGAAGTACATGTCCATCATTTATTCCAGCTTTTATAATGTGCCCATGACAATGGGATCCAACTATTTTCTCACTGATATTGAATCCATGTCTACCCTGACTTCCTTCCTACTTTCCTCCCTTTTTCTGTTCCTTAGTAGCAGGTGGAAGAAAATAACTTTTTTAGATTATAGTGTGTTTAGCTTTAGGATACAGATTGACTACGATTTTGCCATTCCTTAGTGGTATACAAGAAGAGCTGTTTATATCCTCCTTACTAAATTTTTGGATTCTTAAGTGGATGAAGGCCAAATTTAATTCCCATTGACATCTTTGGATTGCTTTTGTGGCCTTAGATGGATCAGACAATATGTAAAAACGTTTTCTGTAGGGAGACTATGTGCAAGTTTGGATCACCACAATGTGTACAGAGGGAATAAAGTGCTTTAATTCACTTGCAATAGAGCATGAAGCTGCCTTACCGTGCAAAGACCTTTGCAAGTGAGATCGATATATATATATTTCATATATATATATATATATCGATTCTCATGGAAGAACTGTATGCAGGTTCTTAAACAACTTTTTTTTGCTTTCAAATCTGTGATTAAAATACCAGTCAAACATCACACTTCAAATGGTGGAGAAGAAAGCAGATCAGCATCGCTAGAGCTGCCAGGAATTGAACGTAATAAGAGGACAAGCATACATTCACCTGAAGCACATCCATTTTGTTGAGGTAATTTTATTATTGTATTTCTAAATACCACAGTCAAAAAGGTCCTATAGCCATTAAAGAGTTAAGGCATGGATATACTTACATTCCCAGAGCATTAACTCGATACTGAAAGAAAAACAGAAAGCAATTTAGGTTGGCTCAACAGCAGCTATAGCTACAGGTTTCATAGTCCTTTATGGATATGTATAAAGATATGTCAGGATGATGCGCACAATAAGCACATCAAAAAAAAGTTGTGGTCAAGAGAAAGGCAGGCACAGTGGCCTTACAGTAGTCATATAGTCTGAAAAATTTAAAGCAAAGTGGACTGTTTTTCCCATGAGCACCTAAAGTGGTTGTGATATTTATTTTGAGCTTGCATTGAGTCTTGCTAGTGTTTTCTTTAACTTTTTTAATCATGCAAGATGTAATTCAGCTATAGTAGCAGAGTTGCTGCAACAGTTGAAATAAATACTCAGAGCTCTAGTGTTTGCTTGCATGTTATAAAGCCACACACAGAGGTTAGGTCGAGTGAATCTTTTTCAGTTAAAATAAGTTGTTATTTCCTAATACCAACCCTGTGCTGCCATTCAGAGAGACCTAAACAGGATGGAGAGTTGTGCAGAGAGGAACCTCATGAGGTTCAACAAGGACAAGTGCAGGGTCCTGCACCTGGGGAGGAGTAACCCCAGACACCAGGACAGACTAGGAGTTGACCTGCTAGAAAGCATCTCCACGGAGAAGGATTTGGGAGTCCTGGTTGACAACAGGTTAACCATGAGTCAGCGATGTGCCCTCATGGCCAAGAAGGCCAATGAGATCCTGGTCTGCTTGAGGGAGGTGATCCTGCCCCTCTCCTCAGCTCTGGTGAGGCTGCACCTGGAGTACTGTGTGCAGTTCTGGGCTCTCCAGTACAAGAGGGACATTGAGCTTCCAGAGAGGGTCCAGTATAGAGCTGCAAAGATGGTTAAGGGACAGGAGCATCTATCTTATGAGGAAAGACTAAGTGTGCTGAACCTGTTTAGTCTGGAGAAGAGAAAGCTGAGAGGAGATGTGATTAACATGTTCAAGTACTTGAGGGGTGATTGTAGGGAGCATGGGGCCAGGCTCTTCTCTGTGGTGACTGGTGACAGGATGAGGGGTAACAAGTGCAAGTTGAAATACAGGCAGTTCCATCTCTGTGCGAGGAGAAGCTTCTTTCCTGTGAGGGTGACAGAGCCCTGGAACAGGCTGCCCAGAGAGGCTGTGGAGTCTCCTTCTCTGGAGATCTTCCAAACGCGCCTGGATGCCGCCCTGTGCCATGTGCTCAAGGTGTCCCTGCTGGAGCAGGGTGGTTGGACTAGATCTCTAGAGGTCCCTTCCAACCAATCACACAGAATCATTCTGTGTGATTCTGTGATCTTCTATTTCACTGTACTTTGAAGAGCAAGACCTCATATTTTGCCATAATAGAGATGGCAATTACAACTTAACTTTTATTCCTTGAAAATAGGTTCAATAAGGGGTTTAATTTAACCCTACTCACTACTGTAGGGGAAATATCTGATTGCTGAACCTGCTTTCCAATGGTTTTTCCAGTTGTTATATCCAAGTTTGTTCAGATTGCTTTCGAAGTTCAATTATATTCTTTTGTGTTAATTTTCATAGCACTCCTGGCTAGTCGAAGGAGCCTGTTGCCAGTGTGCAGACTTCCAAGACTGTAACAACACAAAGATAAGCACTAATGTTGCCAAAATAAGTGTCTCTGTTTCTTGCTTAGCCTTTTTTTGTAAAATAGACAGTGAGATAATATAATTATGGTAAATGTGATTAATATGGTAATTGCATTTATCAGAAGCATTTTGTCAGCTCTTCCCCTTCTGACAAGGGAACAATTATTTTCTTCAGTGATATATGTTTTTAAAGCAATGAAGAAAGTAAATACATTTTACAGGGGAAGGCTGTCTTTAGTTAAAATATGTGGTAAATGAAGATTCTACTAAATAAACCTCAAAGTATAGAGTCTGTGGTGCAAGGTGCAACACCATGTGCTTTGTTAGCAAGTGTGTGTGTATGATCAGTGTGAGACTGCCCCCAAAATGTCTCCGCATAAGCATGATTTATCTTTATTACAGATACATTCTCAGAAAAAAGTGTATTCCTTGATGCTCAGACTGTGGTCAATCCTGTATTTATGGATGCCTTCAGCCTTATTTCAGGGGTCTGGTTATGGCTCAAGTGCAGCAAAGCACTCGCATACTTTCGGTTTAATGTGCATTTAATGTTGTGCTGGATTTAAAAAAAAAATACATAGAAGACATATCTTGTCATCTTTTTTTAGTAGACAGAAGTCCTCATTAATGCTGCTAATGATTTCTACATCAAACCACGGCCATTGTATAGACTTCAGCAGACAACTAACATTTGGAAGGACACACTCAGAAGATAGTTTCCGCTATTTGAGACATATAATGAGTTTAGACATGAGTCTCGTATGTTAATGAGACATATAATGAGTTTTATAATGAGACATTTAATGAGACATATAATCAATTTAGTATTGATTACAGTAAAAAAAAAATTGTAGTTTGTCATCTGAATATATATATTTTTTCCTTTCTTGTGCCCAAATAGAACATCCTAATAATGCACCCTTAGGTATTTAAAGGAAGGGACAGTTTTGTGTTCTTTCTTTTGTTCACACTTAAGTACCTGACACAGGCCAAAAAAAAAAAAAAAAAAAAAAGGCTTAAAATACTAAAATCCAAATCAAAGATGGCACAGTTTATAGTGCATTTGTGCATTATATTAGTATATTATTATATATTATAGTATTGTAGTATATAGTATAGTATTATAGTATATTATATTATAGTATTATAGTATATATTGCTAGTATATATTAGTATATTATTATATAGTGCATTAATATAGTGTACTGGGGAAGTAGAAAAATGGATAAGTGTTAGAAGTCTGAGCTGAGAACTAAATCCTATTGAAAGTATCTGAAGTAGATCAAACCGATCTCTTCAAACAACAACTCAGAACCAATGCTGTGCAAGGACACTATCATACTATTACTTCATAGCCATGAATTTGAGAAAAGGGTGTTTTTTTTTGTTTTTTTTTTGTTTTTTTTTGTAAAACAGAAACATACTAGGCTCTTACCTGTGAACTTATAGGCACTTAAATTTTGAAGAAAGCTGTAAACTTAGCAGCTCTAAGAATAGAAAAGAAAATAATTTCCTCATCTTCAGCAAAGGTTTAACTCTTTCAGTAATAATGAACAGTCCTCTGACCTTCCAAATGAAAGGTCAAATTCCAAAGGCATTAAGGACCTGCAATTTTCAATACAGGCAGCCGTTGATGGTTGGGTACTTCTGAGAACTTGACAGAAAGAATTCACAGAGAAGCAAGTTTGGAGGGCCTTGCTTTTGACAACCCAATCAGGAGAAGTAGGTTTTTCAAAGTAAATGGTCAACTGATTGAAACAATCAATCAGAAGTGTATTTTATTGTTGTTGTTTTTCTAATCTTTTGCGCTACAGACTATCAGAGACCTGTATGTCCTTGATTTGCCCTGTGATGAGAAAAGAAGCATCTTGAGCCATGTGAGGAACCTGACTGGCAAATGAAATAGTGAGGACAGCTTCTGAAAAGAGTCGTCCCCACTTCTCGGCTGGAAAAATCTGGTCTTGTCATGGAACCATGGTACTATGGACTTGGACTTAGTGGAAAATAATAATCAGGGAATAATGGCTAGGGAAGCACTAAAGAAAACATTAGATATGTGTCTAATCCATCTAATATGTATTATATATATGTACCGTACGTTATGTGCTGAAGGACCTGGAAAGATTAAATCTTTATGGAAGTAGTTTCCTGAATCATGTAAGAGGCAGCATCTGATTAGAATTAGAATTGATGGGTTTTGATATAGGCAATTTATGTTATAGTGGAGGGAATCGCTTTTCTGAAGTCCTTATCGCTTACAGACTATCAATTAAAGCATGGAACTTTAGTGGGTACAGCATTTTTTTCCTGGAAGGTGCACCTTATAGTATAAATAAATCACCCAAATTAAGATATATAACAAGAAAAATTCTTCTTTGTTTATTATCAATTTTGTGTAAGCAAATCTGATAGGGGAAGTGATTTTCTTGTGATAATATTCCCAAACCTACTGTTGAAGCAGGAGCCCATTCAAGGACTATGAAAATGAAACACTTGTGCTAGTGAGTTAAATAGGAGCACATGAAATATCTGGTTCTAGAAACTGTCTATACCTGAAAAAACAGTTTTCCATAGCTATGAGGGACTTTGATGAATAGCCACACTCTTGAAATCAGTAACACTGATGGAATCTTGCTTGGTCAGTTTGCAGCTGGAAAATCTGAAGCTTCGTGTATGTGTTCTTTTTTCATGCTTTGGAGCTTGAACTTTTATCTCAGATGGCAGATAACATGAAAGTATCATATCTCTACTATCCATTTCTACAAGAACTTGGTTTTTTGTGTGTGGCTTCCAGATTTTGTCTTTCTAGTTGATTCTAGCCCATTTGTACCTATCATTTAGAATAACTGGTGATATTTGGTAATTAGCCATTATTGCGGTTGTTTATATTTTATATACTATACATATACACACACATATATATACATATAATATGTGAAATATTATATATATATATATAATGTGTATATACACATACATGTGAGAAAAAGGAGGTATGAGGTGAAGGCTGGAGAAGCCCACCTGTGCATCAGGGGAACCAGGAAGCTGAGACTTTGCGGAGTAGAAGGAACACCCTGTGGAATGTTTTGGAGACTATCAAATTACTTTTTTTTTTTTTTTTTTTTTTTTTTAATGAATGGAAAATTTGAGTCCTGTGAAACATTTCTGAGCTGATGGATGTGTTGGTGTAGGTGATTTGTGAATAGCAAGCTCAAAATTTCTATGCTCAAGAAAAATGGAAAGGGTAGATAATGACTATTAAAACAAGGGATTCATGTTTCCAAGGAGTAGCCAATGTTCACTTGCTGAATCACAGATAAGCCATATCTCTAAACTGAGTTCCTCTCAGTTTACTGCTGTTGTAGTGTCTGCGATGGCTCCTGAGACTTCTCAGGGCTTTGCTGTTCTGCTGTAGTTTGGAGCTGGTTAAATTCATTGGACCTCATGGTAACTCAGCATTACTAAAAACTGTTTATCGTCGTCTCTAAGACAAAGCGAGCAAGAATCAGCATTATATCATAGAGCTTTAAGATGGCCACAGCATGAAGCTGGATTTTCACTTGCAGCCTTCTGTTGGTCTTTCTCAGCACAGGACTAGCGATGAACTTATCTCCATCTAATTAAATTCACTAGTAAAAGACAAATAAACGAATGTCAGTGGTATGTTCCACAGTGTTAGAGAAAGGCTTGAAATTTAGGGACATGAAAGCAATTCTGCCTCTCTCATTGGGTATGTAATCTATTTAGTTTAGCACAGTTGGCCTGGACACTTTGGGCCTATGTTGAATTGTTTTAGAGCTGAATGTTTCCACTGCAGTTTTTATCTTAAAATAACCAGCAGGACTGCATTTTTGTGCACCTTCATGTTTTTGAAAGTGCATTGGGCTCTAGCCAATCATTTTCTCTGGCTTAAAACATTATTAAACTACAGCCAAAAGCTTCAGTGTCCTATGAGTACACTGAGGTCACCTTAAAATATTGTCATGAGTTAGTGGAAGAAGTCTATTCATAACAATATTAGCTCTCTACAGCGCTTCTGTAAAACTGCATAAATACATGTATAGTCATGTCATAACAAAGAACTAAGATTATACTTATAATATAGTGCCTAAGCCAGGGTGCTTGTTTTGTTAAAATATGCGATGAGGCTGTCGAAGAAACGATAAGAACAGAATATAGTCTTGCTCTTTGAAAGCAAGTGAAGAGTGCTTCCATATAAATGCTAGTCTAGTGCTGGTGGCAACACTAGATCCCTCAGCTGAAGTGGGTTGATTAATGTCCTCTTCTCTGCTTTTTACAGAGCTCTTGAAAGGAGTGTTTTAAGCTCTCCTTCAACTATCTTTTTTTTACCCTTGGATTTTTTGACACCTGCCTGAGCCAAATTTCCAACTACATCACATCTCTGAGTCCCTGTGCTGTACACTCACCCTTGTTAGGGTATAGATTCTGATTTTAAGGAGTGGGAAAGTATAAAACATAGACATGTTATGCTTGAGATATTCTTTGCTAATTCTCCAAAAGAGCTTTTACCTCTGTGCTTTACTCCTCAAGTTCCTTTCCTTCAAAGAACATATTTATCTCAGCCATTACCATCTTTTTGCTTAGTTATCATCTGCTAGTCTGTTTTTTCTGTTTGACTCCATTGATGTGAGGGTATTCTGCTACTCTTATACTTAAACTCTTCATTTGTATTTTCTTTTTTTTTTTTTTTTTTTTGGTACTTTATTTCCTGCCTTTCTTTCTTTGTAAGTCAAAGTGATTTTTTCCCCTTGGAATTGGTTCTTTTCTTGCATCTTCTCTCTCCTAGAATGGAAAAGACAATTTTTCACCCTAGCCTGTGTTTTTCTGGCCTGTTGGAATGGCCAATCCTAATCCTTTCTGTCTTTGCTGTGGTTCCCTTTGAGATCCTTTGTCAGTAAATTTCTCTATTGCTCTAAAAGGGGAGCAGTTAGATTCCTCTATCCCCATCTTTTCAGGTTTTTGACTTTCAAAACAGCAAGTGCTTGTTGGTAGGGAGCCTTTCCTCCACTCGTTTCACATTGGACCTGATGTAGACTGAGATTTTAGCAAGTCAGTTACAACTGTCTTGAAGAGCATAGATAAGAATAATCTCCTAAAAGTCTCTTTCATTGTATTATTGGTACACTATTGCTTTCCTTACACTTTTTCTTAGGATGGTTTGTGATTGAACTTGTGATTTTTAATACTGCTTTCCACTGAATTATGCTAAACAGGTTCTTGAAAGGCAATGTTTGGCGGAAAAAAATGGGAGTAGAATATCTCACAAGATTAAGTTTTTAAATGCCTTCTTTTTTGAGATGTATCTGTACCACAAGATAAATTTCCACGTGTTCCAAGAGTAGCTGTAGACTGCACACGATTACCTTATGAACTACAAAGTTTTGGCGTCAGAGAAGGTGCTTTCAGAAAGTCATTGGGAGTTGATTAATTTTTTGTGTGTGTTCTGGCCTGCTTTAGCAGTGAGAGCTCTGGAGTCCAAGGCAGTTCAGGTTTGCCTGACAGTGTGCTTTTTCTATGCATGACTCATGCGAGTATTCAGAGGCAGTTGTATTGACCTTTGAGAGCAAAACGCACCTGCAGTTTACAGGCCTTTTTAAAAGCCAAATAAGTGAAGGCTATCCGCCACGACTAAACCTCTACTACATTCATATCATCTTGCTGGGAAGATGCTGGTCCTTTGCTTGATCAAATACTAATTTTGTGTTTTGATAGCTGTTTTGCTGGACATCACCCTTCCTGTTCTCCAAGTAAGACCTCTGCTCTGGAGACTTTGTTCATGACAAGTCTTGAGAAAGGAGCAGTCAGCCAAAAGATTAAAAAAAGGAAAAATAATCTAAATCTGATCAAAGAAAAAGATGAAGCATTAACTCCAATCTGCCTTCTTTACTCTTCTGCTAGTGTATCCCATCTCAAAAGGTCCCTGCATCACAGGAATTTCTCAAGGATAAAACTTCTCAAGGGTCAAAAGCTCCATGAAAGCATGAAGTCAACGTGTGCCCTCTGTTCATCTGCAAACTGCAAACATCCTATGCACTATGGGTGGTTTAGCGTGACATGTTGCAGCTTCCCAACAAGCCTTTACCTCTCAGATCTGAGCTAGGACAAACAAAACATTTAAGAGATGATCATCTCTACTTCTTACGGGCTTTCTCCTGTCTGGCTGCTGATTTTCAAGGAGGTTATAAATGGCTTTGGGATCTTCACTTCCCTCCCATTAAAATTTGGTGGAACTAGCCAGGGCTGGATATATAAGCTCGATGAAGAAAGATTATAATGAATGACAGTCATTTCAAGCAGTGCATGTAGAGATGTTTCAGAAGGAGAGTTTGCTTTTATAGTCAACCCTATTGCTCAGAGACTGACCTGAAAACAGAGGAAGCATCTAAGGTGGTGGACATCACTTTTTCTTCCTCTTTTATTCCTGTGAAGACTATAACTAAAGGGGAAACCATGTGTCTGAGGAACCCAGACAGAGGGTGGGATGGAGACCAGAAATAGACAAGTAAACTGATTTTGGTCAAGAACATAGTCATTGGAAAGACAGGATATCTTTGTAAGTTATGAAACTTTATGACATGCTCCTGAAGAAAGTAATCAACACGTACAAGAGGTATATTGCCCGATAAAATTGTTTGCTGGCATTCAATTCATAAAGCAAAATCTACCCTGAAAATGAGTAAAAGCCTGATTTCTGTGCTGCTTGGAGATGCTCAATATTTCAAGAAATGATTGGTTTAGTCTGTTTGTCCTTTTCCTCAGAAACTACATTTTCCCATGATGTCCTCTACTGGGGACAAAATGATGCTAGCTTGGTTGACTCTCAACCCAAATAAACTGTTCTGTCTTTGAGCATCTGATGACTAGCACAGTCCACTGAGTGCTTGATGCCACAAAGAGCAGGGCACATACAGCTCACATTGCATGTAACAAGGGCAGGCATTCAATCCTACTCAGGATGTACTTGGCAATGAGCAAGACATCTGGTTCAAGGCTGGACATATTTAGATACTCAAGACTCCTCTCAAATCAGATTTCCATTTTCAAAATACAACTTGACATAAAGCTGCAATAAAACTATGGTGTAGCTTTATTTTTTTGCCTGTGCTGACGTTGTCATGCGCGCGCGCGCTCTCTTTTTTTTTTTTTCCCTACTGTTCACTTTCTGGGCATTTATACTCCTATTTATAAGTCCTCAGCAAAGTAAAGCTGAGGAATTGCATTTTAAAATTCTTGGATATTTGGTCAGGATGCGTTAATACTTGGAGAAGCTGGGAGTATTTATAAAACATATGTTTATCAACTGGCAATGGTGCTGAGTAGAGGCTACTGTTGATTATATAAATCTATACTTGTTTTACTGTCACACAGTCCTACTCTTTTCCCAGAGTCACATATCACTGCTGGCTTCACCTACTCTTTCCGTCTATCAAAAGCTTAATTCTTCACTCTGGGAAGCTGGTTGGCTTGAACTTGCAAATGCATTTAGGCCCAGAGTAAGCTCCTGGCTAGTGCAGGCATGTTATTCCCCTGAAAGGAAAAGTATTCAGGTATTTGCCTCCTCTAGGCGCTCAGCAACATGTTGATGTGTATTCTAAATCTGGAAAAGCTCTGTAGTCATAATCCTTCACAGAGTTGAAGTGACCCCAATAAAGATGTTTAAAATCAGTAAAACTTCACAGTGTCAAGGCTGTAATTTGCAACTTTTTAAAGGGAGAAATTATTGTGTTGATGTTTAATCCTGTTGGCTATTTAATGCAAAATAAGGTGAAAGATTTCAATTAGCACAAAATGATATGTTAACTCAGTTTCACTGAGTAAATATGTCAACTGTTTTTTAAAAAACTGTTAGTTTTTTTAAAATAAAGCTATCCCACAGTCATATGCTAGGCATTGTTGCAATAAAATAATGCTATTTTTATTAAGAAGAATAGTAGAATTATTAGTAATAAAGCTATGCAGGTACAAAATCTATAAAGGGATTTGATAGAATTATTGCTTAAAAAAAAAAAGATGACTTTTTGAAAAGTAGATTTTAACTTTCCATCTGCAGAATACAGAAGACCTGAATGAATTTAGGAGTATTTGCTTTGCGTTCAATTTAGAGGCAGAGTTTGACATGCTGAAATTGAAACTGTAAAATGAAAAGTGTGAATTAATTCAGAAATAGTCCAGTAAAATATCTCTTAATATGGCAGGCTATTTTTGAAACTACTCTACATGAGTCTACAAGGGCTGGGATCTCCATTAATCATTTTGTAACAACTGCTGTTTCACCACTTGCTGCTTTTTCTGCTTGCTTGTGACAGTGAAATTCCAGACTGCAGGATGAAACCTAGTGGCAAAGGACAAACTGTTCAGGGCTCAAAAGTGCCTGCTTTTAAGTCAGTTTCTGGTTCAAGTGTTCCACAGAAACAAGCCCATCTGTGATTTATGATTAATATTGATTAAATGATTTATAAAAATACAGAGAACAGTCTTGGGGATCCCATACATAAATTACGTGCAAAGATTTTTATCCGTTTGTTTGTCTGCATGTAGACGCTTGGAATAACTGTAAATTGGTAGGGATTGATAGAAGACCAGCTTTCATGGTGATATTTCAATAATCAGACTTTCAGAGCAGTTCTACTCCGAATATTGTAAATCTGTTCATTCATTGGAAGTTTGCTTGGGATCTGAATAAATCTTGGTCATTGTATTTCTCTAGTCTCAGTACTTCTTGTAGTTTCTTCTAGCTGAGCATCTTTGCAGATTTTACAAATATGCTACTTTTTTAAGACAATTGCATAAAATCAGGTACAGCAGCAATTTTAGAATCGTTCACTATATATTTTGAACATTGATAAGATGGTAAATGTGGTAGTATGTGATCAAGGAGTTAAGGAGCGAAAACAACAGGAGAATTTATAAAGTGAACAAGGGAGAGATTGAAGAAGGAGATCATACAATCATAGAATGCTTAAGGTTGAAAGGGACCTCTAGAGGTCATCTAGTCCAACTCCCTTGCACATGCAGGGTCACCTAGAGCATGTGGCACAGGGCTGCGTCCAAGTGGGTTTTGAAGATCTCCAGAGGAGGAGACTCCACAACCTCTCTGGGCAGCCTGTTCCAGGGCTCTGTCACCCTCACTGTTAAGAAATTTGTCCTTAAGTTCCTGTGGAACTTCTGATGCTTCTGTTTTTGGCCTTTTCCTCTAGTTCTGTTGGTGGCCACCACTGAAAAGAGGCCAGCACCATCCTCCTCACTGCCTCCCTTGAGGTACTTATATACACTGATTAGATCCCCTCTCAGCCTTCTCTTCTCCAGGCTGAACAGGCCCAGCTCTCTCAGTCTTTCCTCATGGGGCAGATGTTCCAGACCCCTGATCATCCTTGTGGCCCTGTGCTGGACTCTCTCCAGCAGCAGCTCCACATCCCTCTTGTACTGTGGGGCCCAGAACTGGACACAATACTCCAGATGTGGCCTCACCAGGGCTGAGTAGAGGGGCAGGATCCCCTCCCTCGATCTGCTGGAGATGCTCTTAATGCACCCCAGGATCCCATTGGCCTTCTTGGCCACGAGGGCACACTGCTGCCTCATGGTCACCTTGTCATCCACCATGATGCCCAGGTCTGCAGAGCTGCTCTCCAGAAGGTCAATCCCCAGCCTATGGGTATGGAAAGAACTAGACAACTAAAGATTTGGAATGGCATTAAATTCTAAATTCCAACTTAGACTCTGAGGAAGTCATCCCACAAAGAAACCAGCTACAGACCTGGAAAAGACCTGTATGTATTTTTAGAGGTGTTAGTTCAAGAACAAGCAAGTATAAAGTTGCCATAAATAAAAAGAGAAACTTCTTTCATTTTTTTGACTAATAGTAGCAAAGCTAAAATATGTGATACTTTAAAATAAGTGATTGGGTGATAGAATCCTGGCTATAGCAGGACGTGTTTTAGACAGTGACCCAGCAGTTTCCTCACAATGCATAGTTGCTTGTTAGATACCCCCAAGTTGCTTTTCTTTGGCCTCAGTTATGGCAAATGGTGTTTATGCTTGTAAGCAATCCTGAGGTGCTTGGAGATCGTACAATTATTCATCTGGGCAAGAATTACAGAAGAGAAAGTGTTGGATTTTGCTGTCTAAGTTGGTCTACTTTAATCTACAATTCCAAAGTAGTTTAAAACATTTGATCTTACGTAAGATTCAGTACTCTAGTCAAAAATAGAGTACTCAAGGTTTAGACTTTTGTAGCTTTGACATAGTCATGTACAATCCTGGCTAACAAGGTTAATCTTTAACAAGGGGACTGCAGATTTAAAAGAAAATTATAATGGAAATTATAATGGAAATTTCATGAGCTAAAGGTCAATATTTTAGGGATGCACTATATAATTTAACATCATTACTGACTCATATGCATTCCGTGGTATGGATTACTCATGTTTCTGTTAATGTAATTGGGGGTGGTTTGCAATTGAGAATGTTTGGCTGCTGTCAGCTGGGGCAGAGGTGCTTATTAATGTTGCTTTAAGAGTGAGTGGGTGTGCGCACATGTTTCAGAGACTTCTGAGTCTTCAAACTGAATTTGGAACTAAACACTTAAAGAATCTTGTATTTATTTATTTCAGCTGGACTCTTTCCAGCAATTTTCTCATTCTCCTGTGAGCAGCCATCAAAATCATCTCAGACAGCTCTGAGCAGTATTTTGTAATAAGCACTTGAGTGTTCAAGACGGCCCTCAAAAATTGCTGTAGCATAGCATGTTTTTAAGCAGCATTATCCAAAGTGATTGTGCCAGCCAGTGGGAGCTAATCAGATCCTGAGCCCAAACAGATACAAAAACATCTATAGTGTTGCTAGCAAACAGTTATAAGATACTTGATTAATCTCTTCCTCTATTATTCCTATGGAAGGGGATTTCAAAGAACATTACCCACACACATAGCACAAAGAGATTGTCAAAGACCATTTATCCGTGTCTATAAAAACGGCATTATTGAGGCTTCCAAACTAAAGATTGATCAGCTATTACTGTCCTTATTGGCTCTTTAATAAGTCGCCTAGATTTGGTGGGAATGATTTTGGAGTGGGATATTGAACGCCTAGCCTAGCTTTGTGCTGAAACACTGTTTTCGAAATGTCTTTCGAAATGTCGATTAACTCTGCCTATACAGAGCAGGCTGAGTGACCTGTTTCTGCTTACATGAAAGCATGGATTAACTGGTGATTAACAGATGCAAGAGAATGTGGTGAGTCCTAAGTGTTGGTAAGCACACAGAAGGCGTTAAAGCCCGTTATAAGGTACGTGTAGTGTTCTATTTCAAGCTGTTGATTGAGTTTCTTTTCAACATAAACACTTGATTAAATCATCAATCATCTAGCAATTACATATTGCGATTGGCCAGAATTTGCATTTACTGTTATCAAAACCTTAGAGGAAACAATTTTATACATAGATGAAATAACTATATTCATTTTTTAGCATTTAAGTTAAAAGTTGAAATATTGATATACAACTAATTGTACTGACTTGTTTGGTTTCTGGCAGCTTATTGACAGAATTACATGGTAATCTTAAGGGTCATTCTTTATGATGTAAATATATTTTCTTTTTTTGTTACTGTATTTCAGGCAATAAAATTCAGCCAGCATGTTTATACAGATGATAGTTTTTGGTTTTGGGACTCAGCCTAAATATACCAGATATGCTTAAAGATACAAACTTCAGAAATAATAAGTCAGGAAAGAGACAGGTTGCAGTTATTGGATAAAGTTTAGCCCATTATTGGCTAAACTTGGAGAGAATTTTTTGGGACAATTATCTGGTGTCCTCTGGAGGAATGTTGAATATTTTTGTCTCATGCTTGTTATGCATTCAGACCCATTAAAGAAAAAGAAAAGTTTACACCAGCATCTGACTAATGGAGGGCACACAAGAATTTCTGAACATTAAGTTGCAGTGGACTTAGTGTGAAAATATTTGTATAAAGTATTTCGTCTGTTTTCTGTCTAGCTGTGTTGACAGAAAAAGCTTTTTTCCTTTTTTTTTTTTTTCCCTCTCTCTCCACTGAATAAAAAGCATAGGAAAACGTTTCGGAGTAGTATTGTTCCCTCATTTAAATTCAGGCAGCTCTAACACCAGAGCCAAATACTGTCCTATTTGGTTTTAGCAGAATGTAAAAACTTGGAAAATCAAGTCATTTCACTGTCATTTACATATTTTTGACGGAGAGCAAGACCTGTTCCATTTCCTTACTCTTTTGCATTAACTTTACTCCTTCTCCAGCTTAATCCATTCAGCACTGAGTGACAAAGCCTAAATCTTTTCGAAGTCCTCTGTGCTGAGTTCCTTTACAATAAAACATGACTTTAATTTTTTCATGTATATTTTGGGCTGTGTAGAGCCATTACAATTTGTCTTTGTCTACCTGGTAAAGACAACCTGTAATTTCTTCACTCCAGAATAGACTTTAACTTGTGGCATTTTGCACATGGGAACATCTCCCTACTATTAATGTCTTATATTTAAATAGTATGCGTCTTCTCATAGGAAGAGCTCATAGGGAACATTGAACTTTCTGAACATGCACAACTTTCCTCGACATTGAAGTCCACCCACTCACGGAGTGGGAGCCTCCGGAAGACAGGTAATCAAAGTGTAAAGTGCTGCAGACCTGGGAGGAGGAATCTACAGAGGAAGATATTGGGACAAACTAATGCTTTTGCATCTATCATGGTCACAAAGAGCAGTAGGTCTCACCTCTTATTGTCAGTGGTGCTGTACAGTTGATGTTACTTCTATCATATTGACAGGATTTAAATCTATCATTATAGTGCCTTGGATCACAACTTGTTATTCAAGTTTTTATCTTACCCTTACTTTATTTCTACTTTTTCATTGTTACCTTTCATAGGCAGTTTACATATTTAAGCAATTTCCGTTTGTTGGCTAACTCTAAGGAAAAGTTTCACTGAGCTTCATTTAAATGTATTGGATTTGATCTGCAGTAAATATTTTGAGTTTTGCCTTTTATCACAGAGACAATGGTTGCTCAGTATATAGATTCAGAACTACTTTGTATTATGTGTATTAAGTATAATGGCTCAGTTTGAACATCAAACTGTTTGAAACCACAGAACATGAAGAGAGTCACTCTGAGGATTCTCAGATAATAATTCGGAAGAGATACCACGATAGCCGTATTCACTAATTTTTATTAAAGAGGAGATGCTGGCAGTCTGTGTTGGGTTAATGAGAATTTTATTGTAAAATATTCTTTCAGCTTTCCTTGGCAAAATGCTCATACTTCCCTTGTTAACAAAGACTATTTTCTAGAATATGATCAGATTACAGCCACTCAGCTTTTGCTACAATATCAAATTTTATTTGACTCAGTGTTTCACATCCTTTCTTAGACCTCGTGTGGGCAAGAGATATCCCTAAAAGTCTGTAGGTCAAAAGAAAAGAAAAGAAAAGAAAAGACCCTATTGTTCTTTCTTACCTACCAGACTTCTGCAAGTTTTTTCTTCACAAAATTTGACTAGACCTGAAAAGGGGCAATGAGTAAAGTCTATCTTTATCCTGAGGTCACTTCTGCCCACTCTTTGAGAACCTCCTGCTTAATGCAGTTGTTTTTTTGGCTTAAATGATCGCTATCTATGCTGATATGTTACTGAGTCATAAAAGGAAGATGTCACAGTTGCTGCAAAATTACTTTTCTTATTTCTTTTCCTTTAAAATAAAGACTAAGAAATTATATTAAAATAGCAAGCATAAAAGCTGCACATGTCATTTGAATTCTTCCCCCATCTGTGGTTATTCTGCAGTATTGGATTGAATGATATTTTCTCCATGCCACCCCAATTCCACTGGGCACACAAAGCAAGCACACAGGAAAAGAAGTGATGCCACAGAGATCACTGTAACTTCCTAGTTTTCAAATATTTTAATGTTCAGTCAAAGCAAAACTAGTGCAGTATAAAGGATGGATATAATTGTCTTGGATAATAAGTCTTGGATATAATTTTTAATATGATTTAAAAGCCTGTCACCTACTTTCCCCTAAGTGGGTGAGAGACTTTATGTCTCGCCCACTTAGGGGAGATATTTTGAAGTCGGAATTAACCGATGCTACTCAGTTTGACCATGGTCAGACTGACTTCAAGATAGTGACTATTAGCTGAATTATTGTGTGCAGAGATACAGTCAAGCTGGACTTGAGCATTAAACAATGATCTCTACACAGATGTTCTTAAGTTGGTAGAGATGTCTGGGAATAAAAGATTTCTTGTTTTTGAAAAGGTGTGTTGTATTTGATGAGTATAGAAAATGTGATCTGGCACTAACTTTCTTACCCTGGTTTCCTTATTTCTCACAGTTGTAACTCTCTGCCTCATTTTATCTTCATAGATATAGATATGTCCATAGATAAATGCAAGAAGCATTTAATTTGAGAGGGGACTGTAAATCCTAATAGTTTTGGTTCTAAGTAAGTAATATTATTTACCTGAACAACTTGAGAAAATTTGTGTTAGACATAGTTGCATTTGATCAGCTAAATATCTCCACTGTTAGCAGTGGAGGTACTATGGTGTACTGCTGTGTAGCAACATGTCCATCTATTAACCACTACTTCCCAAATCTGAATGCAGAATTGAAAGACATTTTTCATGACCGTAATCTCTCTACTACCCATATATTATTTGCTAAAAGTAATTAAGCAGGCTTAGTAAAGTATAATTAAAAGCTTTATTATGCCAGATAGAGGAATATATTATATTAATGCTGACAAATTATCTGAGAATAGAACATGAATGTGATGCTAAACCTATCAGGTAAATATTAGTCAACATAAAATCACCTCTTAACATCCTATTTACACTAATATGTCAGATGTTGGTCTGGAAAGTTTCTGTCAGTACTAGTTGTCTCAACAAAGAAAAAATTGCTGTAAAAACAGCTTGAAGTATTAATTCAGGGATTTCATGGCTTAAAGTAAACTATGAAGCTGTAACTAAATGTTTATTTTGTATAATAACTTTAAGACTGACAAATTCGTGAAAGTACCGACCGAATTAAATTACGTATTTCTATTATGTTTGTTTTTCTATTAAAAAAAAAAAAAGAAAGAAAAAGAAAAAAGAAAAAAAGAAGAAGGCATGACTGTAGTATAATCCAACATTCCTTAATGCCAGAATTAACCAATTTATTAGTTACTCAGAGTTGATCTCTTGGTGTTTAGCGTGGGCAAATCACTGGTTAGAAGTGATCTTTTATCGGTCTCTATACTGCAGCGAGTCATCATACTATTTGAGTGATATCTTATTACTAGAGGCAATATCAGCATAAAAAGAAAGGTGTTCTGCTTGTATGACAGTCGTCTAGAGATGGCATTGCTCAACATCTTGTACCTGGTGTGGGATGCTGGGGAGTTTGAAAAGATATTCTCATAGCACCTTGTGGTAATGGAGCAGAAAGGAGTGAAATGATATTGTTGAATCCTATATTTGCAAATGTGGGTGGAATTCTCTGAATAATTTTAGCTGAAATGAAGTCTTTGCTCAGTTTCTTCCTCTGCCTCAGAGAAGTGAACCCACATCCCGCAACGGGAATACTTCAGCCAGAAGTCCGTCAGTTGTTCTGCAGTAAGGATCTTTCATTCCCTGTTTTGCATGAAAATAATGACACTTTCAATGGGCTGGAGAAAAAGACAATAAAAGTGACTCCACAGCCCAAAATTTCGGGCACTCATCTAGGAAACATTTATTTCTGACTTTTTCCTAAAACAGGCAGAAAATGGATTTGAATAAAGGGCTCCCATTTATTCGCCCAGCCAACTGAAGCAAGTATGAACAACATTTTTGTCATCTAAAAGCACAGCTACAAATGTAGTAGTGTTATTTATTAGAATGACAACAAAAATATGTTCTGATAGATAAGATATAGACATGAATTCATAAGACCAAAACTCATTCTGCAGGTTTGTTACAGATAGAGTTTGCTATACTTAGTCTGTAACGGCAAGATTCTTGTTTCCCCCGTCTCCCAATTCAGAGACATTTTGAAGAATGCCACAGGTCCTTTCTGGCCAATATACATGACTGTCTTCCTCATAGAGAACAGAAAATGACAACAGAGAAGAAGAAAGGGAAGGAAAACTTTCCAGATCTCATCCTTTCTTGAAATTGTGATGAATCTAGAATGTTCATATAGGCCCAAGCATTTTTAGTGCAGACAGACTAAGCAAAGATCATTGTTTACTCTCTGCTTTCCTTGTATTGCTTCATAGAGAAAGTAAAGGCATTTGTATTATCGCTGTTTTTATTTGAGCTGTTAATTCTTCAGTACAAAGGCAGCTAGGTGAAATTCACTCTATTAAAAGAGTGAATGTTAGAGAGAATGAATAACTGTGTATAATAGACAACATGAAATAGTTAGATAACACAAAATAGTTTTGACATTTCTTTGAAATCCTTTACAGAACTTGTGGCACCAGATAGTTCACAGAAAGGTGTTATTATTCAGTTTAGGAGGAGATAGTTAGGGTTAGCCCTAAAGTGAAAAAATATTTGGTAGACCTAAATTTATTCCAAATGTTTCATTATTAAATAGTTTAGCATAAATTTTTTAAAAAATCATAACAATGAACTCTGTCTCAGGCATAAGAAATACAATAGTTTATATTACAGAATTCATTCAGCCACTCTAACAGCCATCATTTGTAGTGAATAATTTGTGAAGAAAAAACACCTGTTTTACAATACTTGGGCCAACATATTTTGGCCCTTATCTATCCTGAAAATTGCTTGCTTTATCATACAGAACATCATAAAAATAAATTGTCTGTCCAGCTGCTCAGCTGTCCAGCTGTCCTGAATGTCATTGGTGCTTGTAGCAAAATCTTACTTCAAAAAGTATTTTATGTACTCATACAACTGTGTGGTTTACCTTTTAAATACTGTAGCTATTTCTTGTGCTCTATATTGTGTTTTTCCTACTGTTGCAGGCTCTTTAAGCCTCCCAAATAATGAGTCATATCATACTTTCCTTACAAAAGAATAATAATCCTCTATCGTCTTAAGAATCATGGTATGTAATTATTTATTTGGAAGGGTGGAAATTACTCACCTTCTGATTTTTTAAGCTTTCCAGGTAAGACACTGGGCTCCAAAATGTGTATGAGAGGACCAAAGGAATAAAATCCAAATGCAAAAGTGCATGCATAAAATGCCCATTTTTCTAGCTTATTAGCAGGAGTTGCATGTCACAGAAGAGACCAGCATTACAACATCTGTCTGTCACCTCTGTCAATATGACCTGTATCTTCAATGAAATGTTTCCTTATACTCCTCTTTAGGTGTATTTTCTTTTAAATCTTTTATATGTTTCTCTACTCACCAGCCCAGAGTTTGCAATGAGTTATAATACAGCTTGACATAGGATTGAGGACTCTGGTAGGGTAACAAAGGCTAGCACCTTCTGGAAGAACCATAGCATCAGTCAAAGGTAAAGCTCTTAACTCCCACACCTGCAGTAGGAAGCAGAACAGAAGGTTCGGTCTTCATCTTCCTAGTACTTTTGCATCCGATTCTCTTTGGTTTGAAGTAGGTATAAGGGTGAAGCCCTTATTTACCCAGCTTCAACCTCTATGCCAGAGGAAGTGGCTGATCCTTTTGTGTGTCCTTTTCCTGGCTTTCTTTCTTTCCTTGTGGATCTTCTCAGTTTTGATAGTCTGGTAGAAACAGTGTGACTTCAGAGAAAGGATTCTGTGTGTGTGTGTGTGTGTGTGTGTGTGTGTGTGTGTGTGTAAGTGTGTGGTTGGGAAATATACTTGAATTTGTGTGAGCCCAGGGGATTGTTAACCTGCTGCTGAGAAATAATATGCTGGCACTTTCATCCTTTTAGTTTTTTGTAAGGCTAAGCTTAGATATCTCCTATGTTTCTACTTAACAGACTAATGTTCTCATCCCACTGTGAGGCAAATGAAAAGTAGACATCTTCTCCGTGACCCTCTTATCCATAAGGCTAGAGCATAAAAGTGGCTTGTAAGCGACTACGCTAAGCGTGTAGTGGCTTGGAACAAATGTAGAGGAATGCTTTAGATGCAGGAAGTCTTGAAAGACAGAAAAGCAACCACCAGATAAACCAATTTGTAGGGAAAATAACATATTCAAAGCAATTGAAACAGCTTAAAATCAGTTAGTTCTGCTCTAGCCCTATGAACATGTGTGATTCTGTTAGTGTTTCTCTTCTTCCTGCACACATTTCTCTTTCTGTGAAATTACTCTGCTGACTGGCTTCAGTGTGTGCACTATTCAAATGACTTTGCAGTGGAGCTCAACTCTTGCTTATGCCATTCGATGCTTCTATGGCACAATTAATATTTTCAGAAGGCTAAAAGGAAAAACACTTTGTATGCAAAATACCCTCAAGCGAAGATCCCCAAACACTTTACAGATGGATTAATTAAGCTTCACAGCCCCTTTGAAGCAGGAAAATATCAGAGCCCCTGTTTTCCAGCTGAATGAGCTGAGGAACAGGGTAATTATTACAGGCTTCTGCCTTTACAGCTGCAAGTAGTCCTAGCTACGCAGTCATATATCAGTGATTTCAGTAAATGCTCCAGCCCTCTGAGTCCTTCTCAGATCTTGGCAAGTCAATGATCATACAGGAGATTTGTGTATCCAAGAGGCCCAACACATCAAACTGCATTTGAGAGTCAAGCTTGCTAACCCTTGATGCTAGGCTAATTGGGTTGCTTTACATTTTAGACACCTTCACTGCTTGTGTCAGTAGTAAAGCAAGGAAGTTCCATGCTGTAAAGGATTCATAGGTTACTTTATGTTTTATTACAGGCTTGATGCTAAAGAGCTACGAAACTGAAATATTTTGAAGATTTAAGTAAGTTTTTTTAAGCAAGTTTATAATGGAGCAGACAACACTTTGCTTTCAGTAGATTTGTTGATAGATTACATGTGGGAAATGTGTTGCATCTTTCATATAACATTAAGACACATAAATGAAATTACCATGATAGCCCCATGAGTTCAGCCTTGTTGCAGTGAAGCTCATGCTAGGTTTCACACTGATCTTAAAGAAGAGACTCAAGCTTCAAAGGCTAGAAGTCAGTGCAGAGGTATAGAAGTTTGTCTTGATCTGTCACATTGCAAAAGTCAGTTAAATTTGCAAGTTCACACCCTTGTAAGCAGCTAAAATCTGACTTTTGAGTTCAATGCCCTGTTATATCAGAAGTAGCTAATACTAAGACATAAATTTTAATTAAATATGCAAGATCTGAGCAGAGAAATGCTACTTGGAAAGAACACACAGCAGAAGTCGGGCATCATAAGCTTGAAGAGTTCACCAGAAGAATAGCTTCAAAATTAATCATTACTGTTTCTGGTTAGTCTTGGGTTTGATCAGTTTGCTTTGAGATTGGTTTATCAGTGAATACAGACCTTAGTGCGAGCTGGTGAAAAATGAGACAGTGTTGATGAATCTTTTCTAAATTGCTTTTTTGATTGTTGAAACTTCTTCAGAGGAGGATGAGAAGGCTTGAGGGGTTCTTTTTTGCCCACCATGGTTTTATTTTGTCTTTGCAAGAACTCCGGTTTGTGGATTTTTACTGCTTTTACTGCTTCTCAAGTTCTGCTTTCCTCTAAAAGAGAGGTGGACCTTGTTTACTTGATTTCATGGGGACTATTTGTTAATAACTATGCATATAATATAAAGATATGCAATGATATGGCAGAAATCTTCTAGAGTATGTGTGCATTACATACACCTATGTAGGAAACCCTTATAAGAAATGCTCATGGGATGATGTCTAGAAATAAAAAGATTTTGCCCAGCCTCCCAGTGTGTAGCTTCACACTAAATGGCTTTTGGAACAGAGTTCTTCCTAGAACAATATCTAGAACCCTGCCACTAGAGGAAAGGCAGATACCTCAGTAAGACCTACCATTTAGTTCAGCGTGTCACACAAATCTCTCCCTCCATTTTGGCCTTCAGAAGATTTCATGCAAACTTGGACCACCCTTAATAGGAGAAAAGTCAGCCCCAAAGTCTTGTGCTGTCACCCAACAATTCTTGGTTTGGTCGCTGAGCGTACTGAATATGTGGCAGTGTTCCCCCTGCTGATCTCTTCTCTGCCTACATTCATTTACCCCCTCCAACTTACAAAGCCTGGAAGTAAAATAATAAAAACTTTTTAACTCATAGTTTCTATGCAGAATCCTGGGGAGCTGAAAGCATAATGTAAAACTAATAGCAGAAATCACAAAAACATGTCCCTGAACCAGAAACCCTAAATTTAATTTGTCAGCTTACCTAAGGACTAAAAGCTTTCTCTGAATGCTGCACTGCAACTTAAAGATTGAATTAACCACTTCCATCAAGATGTTTCTGTAGCACTAAAGCCCCTTTGACTTCACAGAAAAAAAGTCACAATCAATATAACAATACAATTTCTTAGAGTTTGGCTAAATATGTTACCAAGTTGGTGGAAATAATCACAAATTACAGTCCCTAAATTCTTTGAAAGCAAAGACAACATCTTTCAATGAGGCCTGAAAGCTTCACTTGATTCCATTAGGACATAAATATAGGCAATATTATCCCTTCTAGGGGTGCTTTTAGGGCCTTTTTATGTTTCACAATACAGAGAAGTACTGCTTAAACTAACGTTCCCTTAAGAATATCTTCTACTGTCTGAAGTCAAATGATCCAACTGTATCATCTCATCTGGTATTTATGTTTTAAAGGTGACATTAAAAATGGCTAGAACAGCAGGAAGTAACAAGCTCCGTATCTTTCAGACTTCCCCAAATAGACCAAATGTTTTGAATTATTTGAACATTAGAGTAGGATCTGAACCAAAACCATCTCACTGTTATGCGTTTCCAGAACGATAGGACAAAAGGAATGAGATAGTAAAGGAAATACATAAAGTGGTAGAAATAAAAATATAATTTTGAACTACACTGTCTAAAAAAGCATCACTCTGGTTAAAAACATCAGAGACTTTCACCTAGTGTTTTAAATCAAATACTCCCTTTTAGATGAAGGAATTTCAGAAGAAGTAAAGGGATGATGAGAAAATATGAAAGGATATTAACTGGGTACGTTATAGTCGAGCCAATGCTCTCTCTCATCCCTGCTCAGTCACAACTAAGAACTGAAGTCTTTCTTTGTTGCCTTTGGTGCAATTTTGTCTTGCTTCTTTATGATGATTTCTGAAGTAGAGAGACAATGCTCTTCATGCACCATCCCTTTCACTCTTTTTACAATATCAGTACTACATGTTTGGACTTCTCCTCTTTGTACATGTTTTTATGTCCTTAATAGAAACACCTAACGCTGTCTGACATACAGAAGCCACTTCTTGTCTATCTGACAATATATTGTTTTTCTTTCAAGCTGTCATTTTGGTTACCAACTATGAAAGCTTAAGTGATAATACCTCCTACCAAGGTTCTGTGTATTTGGCATAAAAGGTCACAAGAAAGATATGATACAAAGCATTTATATCCATGTTTGTAAAAGCCTCCGACTAAATTTCTAACACTTTTGTAAGCTCAAGTCTTCTTTTACATACATAGCTCAGCACACTTGTATCTTCCTACTCAGAAAGTGCAACCATTTCACTTCTTTAGAAAGCTTTATTAATGTAAGACAAATTCATCTCAAAATCAAATATATTTCTTAACCTGCCTTTCTGTCACGGTCTTTGCTCAGCTTCCCTACTGATCCCAGGTCTCCTCCAGTGGGTTCTAAAGCTTTTCAGTTCAACAGCTAGCTTCAAATCAAAAGCCTTGTAGGTTGTAAAGAACAGCAAAACAAAAGAAACAAACAAACAAAAAAAGGTTTAATTTCATGAAATTTTGACAACTGTTCAAGAAAGTCCTTTGGGGCCTCTTCACTCAACTGGACCTCTAAATCTAGGGTTTTTTTTGTTTGTTTTTTGTTTTGTTTTGTTTTGTTTTTCCATTTCAGTGTCCTTAACAGATATATAATGTGTTTTCCAATCTAATAAAGATGATAGAGAAATTAGAAACTGAATTTCATAAATTAGATCATTAGATATCTCTTGGGTCAACTTTTACAAATCTCCACAGGGGATCAAAACAAAAATTTTTAACAATATTTATTCATTACTTCAGTCATCTTTATTTGGGCGTAGTCTTATGTTAGCTTCATTGATATTTTAAGTGGATTTAGTGTAATCTGTATAGGAAGCACCATTTGGTTTATCAGATATTTAGAAAAAAAATCTGAAACAAGGGAGATGCAATTTAGGAAAATTGTACTGGATTTGAAGATTACAACAGCCAAGGAACCTTGCTCAGTAAAAGCATTTAGATCAGGGTTTTAATCAGGCATGGCTTATGCATGGGTGATCCTGCCTTACAGCTGAGGAATGGAGGAGGTAAGTTACTTAAGGTTTTTCCAGTTTTACCTTTGGGGGCTTTAAAGATTGTTTCTTCAGGTGAGTTATAAGAAATTATAGCCGAATTGGGATCTAGTAACATACTGAAACCTTGCTAAGAACAGCCTATGTGGTTGATTACGCACTTGGTATTGCTATCTAACCAGTTTACACAGTTTCAATTTTTATATTCTTAACTTTTTCCTGTGAAATGTTTCAAGTTCTTCTTGGAGGAAGAACTTGAGTTCAAGTCTTTTGATTGCTGTTTTTTTTTTAAAAAAAAAAGTTCCAAGGTGTTTTCCTACCATTCCTACCTTGTGAAACTACCATCCTTACAGCTCCCATACAAGATGTGGGAGAATGCTGGGAAAGATCTCTGGCTTAAAGCCTGTAAGGCAGAAATTTTTGTTTATGCCACCTTGCAGCTGCCATTAACCATGATGAAATCTTATATGTATAGATTTTTACAGGCAATAAAGACCATTATTATAATCTAGTGTGACTCCACTGACTCACACATATCAAAGAACTTCCCAGGTTATTTCTTCATCAAGACTGTAACACTAAGCTATAAACTCTTTTTAAAAAAGCATTCTAACTTGATTGGAAGAAATATCACCTCCCTAATAGTTTTCTTCCAGCAGCTAGCTATCTTCACTATGTGTATGGCTTGCTTTGACTGTCACTGTGCTGCATTACAGAGTCATAATTCTCTTCTGAACAGACTTAAATAGACTGTTTTTCATTTTACCCTCATGATAAAGTCCATTTTTCAGGCTTCAGAACACTCTTGTAATACTTTTCAATGCTATTTTCAGCCTGCCAGTACCTTTCTCTAAACTGCTGACTATAGGCTTGCTGTCCATTTCCAAATAATGGTCTCATCTGATGTTACCATACCAAAAAATAATTTAAAAAATCAGTCACTATATTCAGCCTAAGGAACCATTGGGTAGAAGAATCGATGAAGATTATGATGAAACCAACCATTACTATGCTTGTTCTGTTGTCTCACATAAAGCAAGATATTGCATCAAATATTTTTCAACCTTTTATGGACCAACATTTGGATTTTTCACTGTCCATAAATGTGCTATATACAATGTTTCTCATTTATTTGACAACTTAAGACATTTTATTTGTTAAAAGTCCTAGTTTGTGGAGTTTTAACAAGCTCGGGGAAGCACTTAACCCCTTAAAACACCAAGATTAATGAGCTAATTTTAAGGCTTTGATCACTTTTCAAAATTATACTTCCATAGCAACAGCAGAAGTTCTCAACTGAAGGCACCTCCCTAGTGGAACAAACACACAGGTGGTGTTACAGCCCTGATACCTTTGTAATTGTCAGGTCAGATAAAAGATGAGGGAAGGGAAATGGCTATTATAAAATAAAGGTAGGGAATGGAGATACAGTTATCATTTAGAAGGATAATAGTTCTGAGGCAGTGCCAAGAAATGGACAGAATGTATCTGGTTAACATTCAATCAGTAAAAATTATTACCTCCCCTACAAGTTAGATATGAGATTTGGAAATGAACATATTCCCTGATAAAATAGAAATGAAAGGATTCAGAAATAGTGGTAACACAGACCAGGAAGAGAGGTGGTGCCAAAGCAGGACTGCAAGGAGCACCTGTCACCAATCCACTTTCAGGACTCTTGCTTTTGGATAATTCGATTTTTTGGGGAAGGGTCAAACAACATCTTTGCTTTCATTTTCAAAAATAGTTGATATGCATTGGTTGATATTTTCTAGGAAGATTTCAGTATATGTGCAACATAGAAATTGCACATCCCAAAATGTTAAAGTTTAGCAATGCTTTAGGCAACTGAAACTAGGCATTTATAATCCAACGTGTTGGGATCCCTGCTCTAGTATGCTCAAAAGGAAAAATAATCTTCTAGATGGCAGAAGAGTGGTGTCTCACTTTTGACTATGAAATACTTCTTAAATTCAGAAATTGTTTGTAGAAGTGATACAACATTTGTAAAAGTAAAATGATTCTCCACAGGTTTGTAGCTGCTTTACAGATAATTGCATGAGTTCTAGTCAAGCAATGAGGAATTACTCTTGAGCTAGGTATGTGGTGATTGAGTCAAAAAATGGAAAGAATGAGTTGCTGTCTCATATTAGCCACCATGCCTCCTGGAGCATCTTAAACAGGATGTGCGTGCTTTTCCTTGGCAATGTCATTCCCTGGCAGTTTCCATCAGCTACAGAGTTGGATGCAAAAGTAGCCATCCTCACGTTGCATGGCATCAGTAGTCTCAAATAAAAGAGCAGACTTAGACCAGAGACTGCTTTGCATGAAAACACAGAGTTTCTTCACTCCTCTTGTGTATGTCAGGCCTCTATGCTCTGGTGTACAAGGTGATTTGATAGTTTCAAAACCTCTCCATTTTAAAAGAAGCAATTGATTGTTCGAAACAGAAGGTTACATTAGGAGAATTACAGTGCAAAGCATAGCAGAATCTCCTAGAGACAGCTGGATTTTTTTAATTAAATCCCATTTGGGTGTGATTCACTTTTAACTCACTGATCGTTTGCCTCAGTGCACATATTCAAAGGCACAGCAAAGTGTTTCCACCTTCAGATAATGTTTAATTCCTTTCTGTGCAGGGGCTTGAATGGGCCATGGCATTCCAGCTCACTCAGTTCTTTTGCTTTCACATGTGGCATTAACCTTCATCCTTAACACATGCTGACCTGATATGTGTGGGGTTAAAGAGGGATCTGTAGGGTGTGCAGGGTTGTGTTGTGCAGGTTTTGCACAGAAAATATGCAATCCGGGGCACTTTCTCTGGTGGAATAACTTCAATATAGTGCTCTTTGTTTCATTATTTACTTTTCTTTCTTGCTTTTATCTTTAATTTTTGGAAAAAAAAAACTTTGAAAATCTTTTTACAAATTAGACTAGATTGAAGCTCTTGTAAGGTCTGTAATCATCAATGGGCCAGCTTCCCATTCAGAAGAGAAAAAAACAAGCCAGAGAGATTTCTCAGATTAGTGTGTTTATGTGAAATGTTGAGCAGTCTTGGTTGCTTGAGCAGAAAGAGGTCAGAGATCAGTTGTTTTAAACACCCACTGGGAGGAATAAAGGGAAATTGGAACAGAGAAGATCCTGGCTGGATGTTAGGAAAAACTTTGTAACTGATAGGGAAGCAAGAGTCCAATTTAGGACAGTGTGTCACTGAGTGCCTCCAAGAAGAGGCTAGGTAAGTGTCTGAGAAGACTGATGCAGAGGCAGCTATTCTGCACCAGTGCAGAGATGTGACCTTAGGAGTTCTGTTGAGGAATTTGTCTTTGATTTTACTGTTTATACTGTGCAAACCACAAACAACTAGTATTTAATCTTAGTGTACACAGAAAGGATGTCTTTTCCTGGTGGAAATTCAATTAGCTGTTTTTGAAGAAAACAAACACACTAACAACCCCCGCCAAAACGAACCCTGTTCAGCCGAAGGACAGTACTGGTTTTAAAAAGCTGTTCAGTCCTGTATGAAATATCATGGACTGCACATGGTTATCCTCGAAGTGGGCCTAAGCTGGGAAACAGCCTGTCAGTGACTGTAGGTGATGGATGTTACCCAGAAGTATGTGTGGTGGTATCTCTTGTAAGAGCTCAGAAGAGTTTTGAGATAGAGCTGTGAGTTTCTCTTTCCCTTTTGCTCCTTCAGTGAAATCTCCATTTCCCAGGCACACCAACTGCATTTCTGTGTTTTTCTTGGGTGTTTGAATTTCAGTGTTGCAATGCCCAGAAAGCACTGCCATACCCAGAACTGGCATCCGAGTGCATCTGTTGTGGGAATTCCAGGGATGTGTCCAAGTCCTTTAGATTTCTCTGTAATAGGACTTTCCTTTCGGATGACTCCAATCTTTCTTGACCAATTCATAAAACAGGAGAGATGACATCAAACTGATGTGGAAAATCCAGGAAATCTTAGACTCTTGTTTCCAAGTATATCTGCCAATATTCAAGACAAGTTAGTCAATCAAACAAAAACAGGTGTGGGAGCTAAAAATAGAGTTGTAACATTAAATAGAGACTCTTTTATTTTGTTCTGATAAAAAAGATCTCTGCTCTAGTCATGCTTTCCTTTCCTCCAGAAGAATTTAAACATATCTTAAGATGAACTGAATCAGCAAATTGCAAGCTTCTGCACAAAACAATGTCAAATAGACAAGCGATCTTCTCAAAAGTTCTGTGGCTAGCAGCAAAAATTCATACAGTTGGACTAGCATTAACCTCTGCTTTACATTAGCTGAAAATATTTGCATTTTCTAAAAGCTTTTCAATGTCAAAAATAAAACAACCCTAGTGTAAAAGCAGTACTTTATGCTAAAATACTACAAGCTTAATATGGGGACTTTTAATATTTAAAAATATATATTGAATGCTTTGCAACAATAACTTCACTGGATGTGCTGCATAAGAAGGAGAAATTACCTTTTTAAAGAAGGTAATGAAACTAGTAGAGTTGCAATTTCAAAAGTGTATTGAGAGCTAATGTTTTCAAAGATTTTACTAAAACCAGGCAAATATAATACAATGCAATGGAGTACACTATGCAGTGAATGCTATAACTTTATCATAGTTAAATAGCTACAGATAAGACAAAACATTACAAACAGTATCATATGCAAGGTACTAAAACTCTGTTGTAAACAAGAAAATACTTGTGCAAACACATTATGATTTGACCTGTGTGAACTAGTCATAGGAAAGACTGTATTTTTATTGCTATTCATCTTTAATGTGAAAGAAGGCTTCCATATAACTGGGATGTCATTGTGTTAGGCATGATACAAATGGAAGATAATTCTTGGCTAAGGAAAGGTAGGGAGAGATTTTAAAGTATATATTTACACATATAAGGATAAAATGAGGTGATTAGATAAGGAACTGAAGGACTTTGGCTTAAAGCAGCTTCTGAAATAAATTATAAAAAAAATGTATCAGGCATCTAGGTGTATCCTTCCTTGTGGAACTATCTTTAAAAGAATAAAGGATAAAAAGAGGAACACTTTCTCCCCTGCGTGCAAATTCCTGGGGAACAAAACAGCGCTTGGGCCTGACTCACAGCCTCCTCCTAACACGTGGCAGATGTGCGAGTCTCAGGGGAGTTACGCTCTGTAAGAGTCACAGTGGTGAATAGAAGATCCTTGGCTTGTATCTTCTAGGTGCATTAGGTGCTTAAGCCCCTGCGCTGGTTCTCACATACATTTGAGGGTCTGTAATGACTCAGGAGTATTGAAGTTTGTTTTGGCTTCAGGTAGCCATGGCTAGAGGGGAATCAATCCAAAGTCTGTTTTGTTTTTTTTAATCAGGATGCAGCTGTGTCCCTCTTTCCTAACATATGAGAGGAAGCTGAATACAAACACCACAGTTGACTGAATTTGTTCTTTATGTTACTGTATTTTACTGCATGAGTTTGGGGTTAGAACAACACAGATTAAGCCATTTTGCAATACTTGCTTTTGTAGGCTACAGAACGAATGCAAGAGATTAGACTTCCTCCCGAATGGTTACACAGATGTACACGCGAGGTAAGGTTTTACTTTTCAAGTATAAACGGTTACAAGAGGAGGAGGAGAACATAAGGCTTAGAACAATAACGGTGATAATGAGCAATCTGGATGCTGACCATATTCCCTGCCAACTGCTTTTACAAGCATTATCAAATCAAAGTGAAAATGTGCTAAGGGGAGTAAGGATGAATCAATGTGTGGAAAACTGAGGGCACTGTAAAACATACTTTGATCCTATGGCAACTGAATTATTTAGATTTAAGATTGGAAAATGATCTGTCTGCATAATTCCACTAGCAATCTTGAAACCAAAGAACATTTCATTTCCTTAGTTCATTACCTTACTGGATAGATAGAAACAGTAACAGTAGGGCTATAAAGGATGAATGTTCTACTCTTATTTAATAAGATTTCTCTTAACGTACACAGCTAATCCTGCTCTGGAGGTGGAGAACAAAGAGAAAACGGAGGTAGTAAGACATGAGGATGGAGCTGGTATTAGAGCTTGATTTTTCCTGTGATACAGATCAAATGTTTACTTGAGGAAGAACGGGACAAATCCTTCAGAAAGGGCCTCTTGGAGCAGCTATCGGACTGTTGGGTGCTATGTTGTGTGTGCACAGTCTGGACTAACAAGCTTTGCGCGTGAAGACTCTGCCATAAGTCTGTGTGGATGGCAGGTTTCCTCCAGCGTGTCCATAAGATTTGAAAGCAGTGTGTAGGCTGAGACCCCTCAACAAATATGGCCCTGCATGATCTTACTATAGGTGGGATTTAAGGCAATGTGACATTTTTTGCTTATCCTTCTTGCCAGACTTTCATATTCAAGTTCCCAAGCACCTGTGTTTCTGCTTATTCTCAGCCACAACCTTGACGGTGCCGCATGGGCCATTTGCAGAATTTTGCAGAGTGGGTTGTCCTCAACCTCTCCTTTATAGCCAAACTGATCATATAGGAGCCCAAAACATTTCTCACACTTGGGAATATATTCATCTCTCCCTTCTCCTTCCCTTTCTTCAGGACTAAGATTTCTTTTCCTCCTCTTAAGTCTATTCACTGGGTGCAGCCTTGCGCAGAGCTCTGTGTGTGTGTACCTGCACACCTCATCTCCCTCTTGGTGAACATAATTGCGTATTTGTTGGGCCACAGAAAGTGTGATTTCCCCCTCAAGTTCAGACTAAGCATTAGAGAGTGCGGGGATGAACCTCTGGTCTCTCCTCTCTTTTTATGAATTTGTTAACCCTTAAGTTTCTGGGTTACCGTTACTCTTTCCTCCGGACAAACTGATATTTCATTATACTCTGCATGGAGGAAGAGTTTCTGTGTGAGAATGAGAGTGACTTTCTCCTGTCAGACTGCCCTTCAGAGCAGTTGTTAGAGCACAGTCATGAGAAGTAAGACTCAAATTTCTTCTGCAGGGAATTTGGGTAACAGGGAGAAAAAGCACAATTTCTACTCCCATTATACTTTATGATAGAAAATTGACCTTTCCCATAAATACCAAGGAAAGAGAGGTACTTTCCTGAAGCCTTATTATTTGTCTGATGCTCTGAGAAAATGTGTCTCTCTTTTTCCCCAGCATTTTTTTCAGCAACAGCCTGGTCAGCCTGACTTTTTTGCAGACACTCATTCTTGCTCCCCTATTCTTACCATAGGTGCTCTCTTCCTTCATAGAACATAGAAGTGGGAAAATAACTTAATTAAAGTGCTTATAAATTATGCCAGATATTCACTGCAGGGCATAAATTCGAGGTTTTAATGCCCAAGTCCCTTCACAGCAGTAGCTGTTAATCAGCGATGCCAAATGACTATATCTACTAGTGTTACCACTGCATCAGTATAAAAGTTTGCAGTTTTAAAATTTATATCTGTAAGTCCATTTGCACATAGTGTTATTTTGCTTAGAGACTTGTATCTAGACTGTGGATGAAAATGAATGAAGTATTTGGTAAGATGACATATCTGACAGTATAAAATAAATCTTAGTTTGGGACCATTTAAAGCACACCAGAAGTGTACCCTTAATTGAATTTTGCTTAGTGGTCTGGGAATACAGCTTATACAGGACTGATTATACATTTCTGAGTTGGCAGGAAACATGCATGCAAGAGCACATGACATATAAATCTCTGATGCAGAAGGATTCGGCATCAAGCTCTTAATGGGGTATTTCCTACAGGCAGCTTTTGGCATTGTCTTTGTTTAGAAAGGTCTCATGATCTTACAGGGAAAAGGAATTTAGTTGCTCAGCATTTATTCTGTTTAGAAATGCAAAGGTCTTTTGTCTGTGGCATTTCTGATAGCTTGTCAAGTTTAGGTTGTTAGTGAGCAACTGTGAGAAAAATATTCAGAGAAATGACCTATATCTGCACCTTCTTTTCCTTTCATTACTGTAATATCCTCAAATTATCTCTCCTGTTCTCATTTTAATTTCCTTCTGAGTGAAGACCAATTATCCTCATAGTTTTCCATCTGAATGCAACCTGAATATTTCACTGTACTCCTCAATATTATAGTGCTCTGAAGTACAGATGCATACACCTCTCATCTATCAATCAACAGTTCTTTAATAACTGTGATGCACAAAGAAATTTTGTAGCCACATTCTAAAGGATATACCTAAACCTACTCTGAACCCTCTTCAGAGGGAATTCAGAGTTCTTCTGCCCTCTCGACCCCGAAGTGGGTTTCAAACCACTAGCTGGGAACGGAGTTCCCAGGGGAGTTTTTCTTCTATATATAGGATTGTAGCAGTTCTCAAGATCACCAGAAAATCTCCAAAACGTCTCTGACTAGGAAATCAAGTGGGAATACAGACTACCCCTTTCATTGCCCTCAGAGACTCAAACAATGTTTTATACAATGACATAATATGACACTAAAGCAGTTCAGACCCTGGATTATAATTCAGGCCAGGTTGACACCATGCTGCAAAGCAACATATGGAGATTCCTGAGTTACCACTGGTGGGGGCTGGTAAATCCCCTTGACGGTCTCTCAGCTTGTTCCCATGCTTGTGGTGGTGGTCAAATGTGACAGTCTGGGTCTGTAGCCCACAGGACTTGCACAGTATCACTGCAGCTGGCTCTGCACTTGGTTTCTGGATTCAGGATTAATGTGGGCAGAGCCAACTCCAGGTCTCCAGGTATCATATGGGGCTCTGCCTTTAGACCCCTCGCTTGGGGTCCTTTTTCAGTAACTCACCTCAGTTTGGAGAGGAAGCAAGAGATACCGAGACCATGCAGGGCTCCTTCGTTTTGGAGACTGTTTGGCTGGGGTATCAATGACTGTTGTTTTTATAAAGCTTTTACAGAGTATCGCAGAAAGCAAAGCGGAAATTTAAAATACCATATTGAGAACAGAATTTAGTAGGTAAAATTTGTTACTAATATAATTCCATAGAATTATCCCAGCAGGAAACTTGTCTCACAGTCTTTCTTAATACATGAGTTTTCAGAAGCTTCTGGTGACAGAGAAAAGGCTGTTAAAGGGAATAATTAAATAATAACTGTCCTAAAGCCACCTGGAAATTGCCTTTGATATAAGAATACATCAGTGCCAATAAGTGAAGCCAACTGGGGAGAAGATGAAACAAAAAGAAATAAAAGTGTCATGATAACTGGAGGACAAGTAGATGAAATTCAATTAGCTTAGCTTGAAACATGCATTCACTATTGCAAATTAATTTTAACTTTTCCCTCTCAGTGCTGGAATGAAGACAGTTCTGCACATCCTGGCCTAAGAATAAAACTTCTTGGGGGCTTCTGGACTTCTCCTAAAAATGTAGTTTGTTATTATAACTTGAAATTTTATTTCTGTATTCTGGGAATCTTCTTCTATACCTATCAGAGGAAGACTGAAGTATCTGGCATCCTGTAGTAAACATATATTTACTCTATCATCTGAGCAATAGTACTCATTATTCTTGAATGTACAGGACATAGGAAATCTATAATGTCACTTCTGTAGGAAGTCCTAAATCAGACTTCTGAATTTGTGCACTCATGAATGTTTGTTCCTCATCATCTTGTTCTAGATCTTGTGACCTGAAACTATTGCTGTAATATTATGTAGCAGGTATTTCCTCTTGAAGCTAATAATAAAAAGCCTGTCTAGCTTTTACTGCCCCAAATTCTTTTGAAAAGTGACATTCTCTTCCTAATTATGATTTTCCTAATTGCATTTAAAATATAAAAATATAAAGCAATCTCCGTCTCAGTAATAATGATCTACTTTTTTCATATCTCCTTTTTTAGTAGAATAGTTTCACCTATGCATATGATTAAAAAATCAGCTTGCTAAGGTTGGTTAGCTTTAGAATTGTCACAAATATTTCATCAAGAAATGTACAGTAAATGAGCCTGAACAAAGTTTACACTGATTGAATGTTAGTAAATGTCTTATTGGTAGAGTATGTTAATTAAAGCAAAAAAAAAAAAAAAAAGAAAAAGACTGAAGAATAAAAGGCTTTGTTTGATGATAGCAAAAGATTCCCTGAAATGATTTTCAAAACCAGCCAAAACATAAGAACAGAAATTAGTTTGAATCCAAGCAGAGATTTAACCTAATGCTCTTTGCTTAGGATTGAATGCAAGGAATTAAGATTTTTAAAAGCAATATTTAAAGATACAGAAGACTGTCCCCCTGACTGAAGATACTTCAGTTCCAAACTGGAGTTTTTCACCATGCTATTTGAACAGCTTTCTCAGAAAATGTGCAGCGCGCAGTCTGAGTCCGGAACAGCTAAATTCTATTTATGTGCTTGAGTAGTTTTCTCCTAGAAGTATTGTGGTTTAGTTAGTTAATATTTGTCAAACCTAGCTCCAAACAAAAGCATTACTGAATTTAATCTTAGTAGAAAATAAAACCAAAGACAGAAACATACCTATTGCGTATTCACATTATGACCTATAAGGTCAAATGGAAAATAACCCTAATGATATCTTGATTAAAAACCTCTACAAGTGACTTATTAGTCACTAACTCCCAGAAATTTATTTCCAACTGTTTAATTCTTCCATTTGAATTTTAAATACTTATAAGAAAAAAAAATCTGAAATTCTTAATTCATTACAAGTATGGATTTTTACTTTTCTCCATCTTTCTGTGGCAAAATGGAAAAAGTGTAAAGGTAGGAAGGTAGATCTTTAAGAATAAACATATAGAAAAGGGGAATTTTCAGTTATATAGTTTGGAAAGTTTTACCCCAACACTGGTGTTTTCCTTTTAGAAAATCAGAAAATATTAAAACTCTTTTTTACAAAATGTTGACAAAATGATAATTTTCAGACTAGTTTTCGCTTTTTTGCAGTACAAGTACAGTGTATGATTTTTCTGAATTAGGTCTTCTCATTAAAATATCTTTGGGAACTGATTCTATCCTGTGATGTGTCTTAAAGGAAAATCTTCCTGATTTGTTGGTGCTATTGAGGTATGTAAAAAAGGTCATTCCTAGGTATTAAACATATCATGAATTGGGGAAGATACAGCAAAAGAATCTATATACAAAACTAGAATCCTCTCCTCAAAGACTTCGGATGCTGCTTGTGTCTTCCCTTTCCATCCACTGATCAGATTGTTCTGCTAACAAAATCCTCACCCTCCTCTCAAGCTTGCTCACAGGATCCAGATGTCTACGTAGAAGTCTGCCCCCCATCCTGATGGGTTTTCTTGCTTGGTCCTGCCAAACAATATCACTACCTAACACGGCTAAGTAGTTTCACTTGATTCTGGCATTCACTGAACAGTAACTCAACGTGATTCACGCAATTCAGCTCCTGTCCTTTGCAATGGCTTTCCAAGTTCTTGAGATGTGCTACCAACTCTTACAAAAGCTTGTGCTCTCTCTCCTATCTGCTCTGTCGTACAGCTCTCATGCAGAGAAGGCATCAGCTATTAACTGCACTGTGGGTGTTTAAAAATAAAGTATCTCTTTATCTTTAAAACCACTTTATAATAAAGTCTCTCTAATCTTAAGATAAGAGCTCCTTCCCTTTCCTCTCTGAGAGCCAGAATCCAAGTCCAAATATAAGGATAGTTCACTTCTATATGAATTATAACTAGATATAATAGTAGCCTATGCAAAATAACTGCTTTGTGGCAGCATGTTTGTATTTCATGAGTGAATGGTACTTTCACCTCTGCAGTCCTCTGTTTGTAGGATTTACTAATCAATACCATAAGGCTAGAGCTATAAATTCTTCAGCATTTCTCTGTCTGATTTTAGAAGAATCAGTAATCCAAAAACAGCATTTTGCAGTCACATACTCCAAACCTGCTTGTTTCTACCAGACAATATATATTGCAACCATCACTCTAGCAATGCTATAGTTATGGTTGTAATAACACCGTTGTTCTGAGCACTAATTTTCCAGTGTCTCTTTCTAATTTCCTGAAGTATTTTTGGACTTCAAATGTCACATGCTGATTTATAGCACAAATCTTCTCCTAAAAACCTACAGGAAAACCCAGGGAGTCTGCAGCAGAACGGATCACCACTGATGCTCATTTCATGGGTCACTTTCTCCCAGGACCTATTTAGAAGCAGAGGTTTATAGATGAGTAGCCATCTGTAGCTGGTGTACATTGCAGAATGGGCATTCTATGTATTCTTGCTTAAGTATTACTAAAATTTATTCCCAGACATGCTCACCCAAGGAAAGTATTATCTCTCTATATCACAGGTTTCTGGATGTAAAAGTTTACAAGAAAGGAACAGTATATCTTGCTTCTGGGAGGTGCTGTTGTGAATGATAGGAATCACTCCTGTGTGTGTTTATGAGCTTCAGCAACACTTATTCAATTGCAATGCAGGAATCTTCTTTTGAAATGAAGAGGAGTCTGTAAATGCCAGCTTATGGTCATTTGGTTGCTTTATTTTCTTCCAGTTGCTGTGCTGTTGCAGAGGCATTGGGGAGCAGGGAAGAAACTTAAAGAACATGAACGAAGGAAGGAAGTGAAAGGAACATTAAAAAAAAAGGAATTAATGGGTACTAAAGGGGAGCAAAGTCAGGGGCCTATAAAACCAATATTCAATTATTAGGGAAGGCAATTCAGTTACAGAGCCAGTGCACACACAATTACATTCTTGCCAAAGAACCCTGAGGCTATTCTTGGAACTATTTACCTGAATGTGTCCATGTGTCATTGCTCCTTAAAAAACAGTAACAGTGGAACTTCAAAGCAAAAACACACTTATAAAAGCATGTGAGAAATTTGTGTGTACATTAAATCAACCTAAGGATATAACATACAGTTTTAGCAATACTGAGTGTCAATATAGCTATTCTGGTCTACACTGCTCTCCAGTTATCCAATTATTTAAATACTTGAGCTGATTTTCAGCTATGCATATAAAGAAAACGCTCATCTTTTGTTATGAGCTTAGATAGTTTAAAAATGACTTATTTCTGATATTTTAATCTTGGGACATATGTAGTTCTCACTGCAGCATGTGCAATTGCCAGGGATATAGTTACAAAAATAACTTGAGAGAACACAAACAGAGCACGCAGCCTACTGATTTAAAGGCCTCATGAGAGCAGTTTTCTGGATATACAGACAAAATGTTGACATTTATGATTCCACAGTTTTTCCACATCGAGTCAGTTTGTCATTATTATTTGTATCCTGAGCAGGGGTCACAATTTAATTGTTTCAGGCACTGTACTTGCACACAGCAGACCCCAAAGCAGGAGCTGCCTCAGAAACATCAAAGTCTGAACTTAAGCTCTGTTCCCAGGATCACAGCTCCCAGAAACAGTAACACTTACGTTCCAGTGTTGTACTGAGAAGTTTTGACTGAACATTTACAATATGGAATTATAGCTAAGCAGGAAAATGAAAGACAAACTTTTCTTCTAAGAATCTTTCTGGTAATAAATCCTTAGGTTTCTAGTACCTTCCACATTATATCTATATATATATATATGTATAAAATAACAACAAACAAACTTTTACAACTACTTCAGTGTTCAGCAGTTTGGAAAAGCTATAAGGTTAGATATGAAAGTAGACATTGACTATACAATTACAACACCGGAAATATTTGCAGATCATTTAAAGCAAAACCAGAGGACAGGAGAACTCCTTAACGAGTAGTACATCGGTGATGACTCTCAAGTTTTTTATCATATGTTTTCCTTATAACAATGATCTATGGTTTCTGTAGCACTTTTTTGTCTCTAACTCTCAAAAATATTTATGGAGGAAGTTATATTGTGCATATTGTATAAAGAGACAAAGAGGCAGAAGATTGAAGTGACCAGTTGAAGGCACATAGCACACTGAGCTAAGGTGCAGGAATGAAACAGGTAATGAATCCTTGTTCAAGTTTGAATAACATTTTGTATGCTATTTGTGCACTAACATTTTGTAAAAGATAATTTCAAAAGTTTGGGGCCCCAAACTAGCACCCTTATTTATCTGAACAGTACCAAGGACTAACTATTGTTGTTCTAAAATGTTTTTAGACATTTTAGACATCACAAACACAGAGGAGGGACTTACAGAGTTTTCTAAAGCTTCTGAATCTGGGTGAGAATGTGAACAGTTCACAGCACCTCTGGAACTTGGTAAAAAACCGGAGATGGGAAGAAAAAATCAGTTTTGATGATGAAATGGAACAGTATATTTATCATTGGTAGTGATGGGAGCTGAACTCTGTCAATCCATGAATAAGTCAATGGGAAGGATCTAGGGAGGAGCAAATCCTGATTCTGCTGGTTCACTGCTCCCTCACCTAGATAGATGTGTCAGAGGCACCTGCAGACCTGAGACCACAAGTAGATGCAGACCGGCTCTTCACGCCTTGCTGCAGACTTGGCCCTGGGAATCTTGTTTCTCTGTACACAGAGAAAATGCACGGTACTCACATAAACTATATCAAGGGTTATAACCATTTGTTAAGACTGTTTTCTAGCTTCTCAAGAGATTTAGTGGCAATCAGATAATTAACCTGGTAACTCACTTGAAACACGTGACCATATTGCCATGTCCTACAACAGCATTTTAATCAAAAACGCAGGGAAACATTACTGACATTTTGAAAGAAAGAAAAGGATTGGAAATTCCAGATAGAAAACATATTCATGAACTCAAAGATCTGGCATCTGATCCCCTGAAATGTCACTTATTTCTACAGAAAAGTCGGACACCTTCCTTGCAAAATCAATGGGGAATAAAGCCCCATGAATCACAGTCAGAGATTCCCATTGCTCAGCCTTTAGTTAAAGTCTTTACCTATGTATGGAAACAACTGTAGACAGCTATTGTATAAATCACGATTTAGTTCTTTTTGATCTATACTCATGACACACTTAATGGACATAAATATAGTGCCTTTTCACTTGGAAAATACAAAACCAACTTTTCTGTCTACAATTATAAAAAATGCCTATAACATATATTGATAGTTGTATGTGTCTCATATAGACATATGATTTTTTGGAGGAGTGGGATTGGACCCCTCTGCAATGTTTAATATTTACATATACAAGACGTAGTCAAAGCTCTAGTCAAAGTTGCGTAGCATTAGGATGACAGATGGATAGGATCTAGAGATCCAAACAGCCTAGGGAAGTGATGAGCAAATTTTCTCCACCTATAATCACTCTGTCTCTGTGTCTTTTTCCAGACTGTTATTTTATGGTATACAATCACAAGGAGTTTCCTTTTATTTATTATTAGGACATATTCGGAATTTTCTAGTCCAACTTCCTGTTCAAACCAAAGTAAAGTGTGAGGTCAAAGAAGGTTATTCAGGGCTTTATCCACTCTGGTCTTGAAAAGCTCCAAGGATACCAACAGCATAGCTTCTGTGGGCAACCAAAATGTATTATTATATGACACATAAAATCCCCATGGTAAGTGCATTGAGCTAATTGAGTCGTGCTTGATTAGTCAGAGAATTAATTAGTTAATTTGCATCCAGAAGTCCTAATGACTATTTTTAATGTTTCTTCTTAATGTTCATTTTCACATTATGAAAACAGAAAAAGAACAGTTATTTTTGGAAGCATGTAAAATAGCTTGTATTTGTTTCTCCCCCGAAAGAGCAGGGAAAAAAAGTGATTTCTGTCATGAATTATCAGTAACTACTGCCACAACAACAACAAAAAAAAGGTTAATACATGCAAAGTTTTGGCTCTTTTTGAAAATACTGTAGCCCTAGGGCGGCTTTGGCCTATATGACTATCGGTTATCCCAAGCTGGAGATGGCAGCATTACATAACAGTGAACTGCTTTTGAACCCTTTCTTTGGGAACTGACACGTTTCTTTTCCTTCCACATTCACCATGCCCGACTACTGTTAAAATGACTTCTACCTACTTTTTTTTCCTTTAATAGCATATTTTGGGACTGTCCCTGCCCTCAGTTACAACAAATCTCCCACTGATTTTAATGGAACCTGACTGGGCATATCTGAGGGTGGTGACTACTGTCAGCAGGTCTTTTCTGCACAAAATATTCACCTGGCATTCAAGATGTGATGATTTCCGTTTATGAGCATCTCTTCTTCATCTGGAAAATACAGAGCTGTTCAGTAGTCCTAAATGTCAGTGCCTAACAGTGCCAGCTAGATGGTCCACCCTGCCTAACATTAGCCTCAAGCATGTTATTTCTTAGTTCTGTAACTCCTATGTTTCATGATGAGATTTCATCATGGGGGTTTTCTCCCCCAAGAGAAAACTCCTGAGATTTTGAATATAGGGGTTCAGTAATTTCAAGGGAGGTTGTGTATTCTTCAAGTGTGAGCGAAAAATTGTTTAGTGCCCCATGCTACTGCCTGAGAAAGTTGGTAGACCTGGAGAGAAACAAGAGCTTCTTGGGCCTATATTTGATTTTCTACTTGAATTTAAGCCCTGATCCAAAAAGGAAGTCAGTTATTTCAGTGCCTAACTTCTGGGTGTCATGGGTCAGATTTTTTGTTAATATTATTTCCAAATTCTGTTTTAAAAGTTAATACCTCTGTGGTATAAATTGTAAGTCTGAGTTACGCCCTTAATGTACTTGTTCAATACATGGGAGGAACAGGTGTCTCAACATGAGAATGAGAATCTAGCACTGGTGATTAATGAAGAATACAAATAAGCTCCCTAAAAGACTGATTGCATTGCCAGTGTCCTTTTTTCTTACTGAGTAAAACTCTTGTGTAAAACGCCTCAAGCTTGCTTGTGGAGGCAAACAACGCAGAGGAACAGCTAATTTGTTTATCCTGATAGAATTTATGTGCAAATTTTGTAGACTTCTAATGTTCCCAGAGCCAGAAGAGAACTTTAAAGCACGAACAGAACCTTGTAAATATTGGAGTCTAGCAGAGCCTGAGCATCATAGCGGATTCACAAGGAGGATGCACACAAAGTAGAAGCTTGTTCAGACTGAGATACCTAAACGCCGTTAATCATTTGGCGTCTCATGTGTAAAAGGGAGATGCTAGTCTCTTCTTAATGCACAAAGACATTGACAGACTAAGCATATCAAAATTTATGAAGTGTTTAGATGTAGTGATAATGGAGCTGAGTGCACAGAAGCCCTTGGAGCCTGGGCTGCCCAGGTGCCAGGAGCCGTGGCGTCTCGGCTCTCCGGCACCTCATCCCACAGACGGACAGCAGCCACCCAGCCACGCGGGCAAGCGCTCCCTGTAGCAGGAGATGATTAAACATCTCCTGGTTTCCACTGAAACTTGGGCAAAACAAATGCATTCTTTATGAAAAGATCAGATTTTGTCAAAGCGCCATTTTTTTCACAGAAAAACATGCCATCCAAAAATCTTTAATCAGCTCTACCCATAAATGCGTTGCTAAAACAACACATCATACTACTGTGTGCCAAGCCAACACAGTCCAGTTGACTGACTAATCAGGGACTGACTGTAATCAGGGACAGCAATTGCTGCTAATGCTAACAGAGCCATGCCAGCCTCGGTGCATGCACATTTATAGACACTTTAACACTCTGCTCACAAGCATTTATTGGTGATAAAAGGCTCCCAAAGCAATACAGTATGGCTTGGAGTGAGTTAAAAACATTTAGCATCGTTCCTGCTGCTCCACTAGAGGTACTTATTTATATATCGCATATCATAGTATCCTAGCACCTCGCAGGTGGGAACCCTCCCAGAACAGGCTGGAGGAAGGGACGCGCTGGCTGTCCTTTCTGGAGCAGACACGTGGGCATACGGAGCAAAGGCACAGCAAGTACGTGCCGCGGAGCGCACCCAGGCTGTAAACGGGGACTGCCGCGCAAACAGGGAACAGAACGACAAAGTGAGAGGCATCTCCTGCCACAATGTGCAGTAATTCAGCAGGCACCAATTCTGAAACCCCACTGTTTGCTGGGCACTTGGAATTGCTCTTCTCAGCTTGTCCACATGGGCCCCAGCCCGAATCACAACAAAAATCTGACAGGCGACTTGACTGAGGAGGTATTTTCAGACAGGGCATCCTCACCATAGACAAGATCAGGCCTTTTTCTTTAATTCAGCTATAGCCTTTTCTTTTAAAGTTTAGCTGGACTGATTGGAATTTTTCAGGATTTCTCATTCTCTTCCTGGTATTTGACACGCATTTGCTTTCCAAATAGAGAATGTCCTTGCGGAATGAGTGTTAGTCTATTCAGAGACAAAAAGATCAAATAAAACATTTATGTGCCTAAAGGAAAGGCATTTTAGCTGCATCACCCTTATAAATAGGCTATTAGTAAAGGCACTCAGTGAGGAAGTAGGAGACCTCAGCATTAATTTCTTACTCCAACAGACAGAGTTGAAAGGGATGCAGTGCTGACGCCGTTCCACTAAAGAGGGACTCATTTGAGATTTTGGGTCAAAGGCATAGATAACAAAAGCAAGAGAAACACATTCCTGCAGCCTAGAGGTCAGCACATGTTAAATGTGCCATACATCTCAGTCAGACTTTTATTGCTCTGACTTATGTCACTTGCTGACATCACACCAGAAGAACTACTCTTAGTGTCCTGCTTTTTAATTTATTTGAGCAAATCTGACAGAGCTAACTGAGGGAAATGTGAATCCTCACTTTTTGTTGTCATCTGGGTGTACAGCAGAGAGTTATCTCTCTGTCAGCAGAGAGCTATCTCTTGCTGACAGAGTATCATAAAATGAGTATCATAGAAAACAAATTACTGTTGTTCACAAAAATGCTGAAATGCTTACAACTAATTGCTTTTGATGAAGCAGGCAGCTATATTTGATTTATGTACTTTATATTTGGGATCTTTAATAAAGCACTTTTGTTAAAAGAGTTACATATAGACGAATTAAGTGCTGTTTTACTTTTCACTAGATTTTTCAGAGAAGTATAAGAGAGAAAAATACTTTACAGCAGAATGCCACTTATTGACAGAAAAGCTCTTTATCTTAGTGTAAACAGTAGCATCAGCATCGTCTGTTAAAAAAAAAAAAAAAACTTCCTCCTTTTTTTTTTTTTTTCCTAAGGAAGATAAGCACTGTGGTAAGATGTTAGGCTAGGTCTAGAAGACCAGGGTTTCAGGTCCTTCTCTACCTTATCTGCTGCTGTGCAGCTGAAAAAAATCGTTTGGCATAGTGAAGGGCATGTGCCAGAAGAGAGAGAAACTACTTAAAATGTCTTGTGTGCTCACTACTGCCTACCACTTCAATCAAAGGCAATAGACCAGCTGTAGGTATTAGCTAGTTCAGATCAAGCATCACAGGCACTGCCAGTCCAAGACACCCCAGCCTTTTCCCACTGAAAACAGTAGCAGAATTGCTGACCCCCTTCAGGAGCGGTACAGTCATCTAAACCACAACTGCCTGAGCAACTTGGAACTTGTTCCTTCCTTATATAGCAGCATTTCTTCTGGTTTCATGCTTATGTACCTCCATAGTTCTTTCTTAAGAGTACAAAGTGATTGAGAAGCCACAAAATTGAAGCCACCACAGTAAGCACAATGTGATCTAGGAAAATTTCGTATCACATCATGACCTTCCTAACTGCAATGCGACCTCCCTTTCTGTCATACTGACAGGATCGCCCTATGTGGCAAAACCTACTATTTCTGTCCCAGAGTAGAGATATGCAGGGTGTATAATAAGATCCAATGATGTTTTTCCTAAAAGTAGACTATATTTAGGTCTGAATACACAGGCCTCTGGATCCACGTACCAAACTAGAGTTTTGGCTTACTTTCAATGATGAAGAACAGATTTAAGCTGTTAAGCCCTGAAGTGAGGCATTCCCTATCCCTATGTCTTCCTGTGTCATCTTTCGTATGGCCTACTTGACCCATCATCTGCCAGCTGGATTTGACATTTGCTAATGTTCACGGAGAAAGGAAAATGAATAGAGCATCACTATCCTGCCTCCAATGTGCTGGTCTATAGAGCAGAAAGGGTAAATAAATACTAACTCTTCAGTGCTGTGGGTATTGATCTCATCCAGCCTCTCTATCCCCCAGATTTAGAGCACTTTATCCGAAACATTTAGCTGCCTTCTGCTCACCAACAGGACCACCTATGGAAATAAGCTCACAGATAGCACCTGGTTTCATTGTACACAGCTATTAGATATTCTCTCCTTCTTGATTGGAGCCATTGTTTAAGGTTAATAAAAGTGGAAAAGTGTATAAAAACACTCTTCTGAAATAAATTCCACAGTGCTTACTGACATTAGCTACAAAATAGCTATGTTGTTCAGATGCTGCTCTAACCAGTGCCAACCTCTACAGGGCAAGAAACAGACCAGCAGTTTTCTTCTCTTAAAAATGAAAATGATCAAAAAATATTCTTCATACAGCTAATAAAAAAAAAAATGCAATAGGGCTTGTTGCTCAGGTTATGTGATCAAAAAACAGTCTACCCCTGCTTGCTAGGGCTTGAATAGGAGTTGTGAAGTCAAGCACCAAGGATTGCTTTCTATCAATTCCCATACATTTACACACAAATATTGACATTCCTCTGACACATCTACTGAAGAAGAGGCCACGTCCAGAAAGCTCCCACAGCCTTATCCACGCTGAGTATTTCCCTCATTCAAAAGCAAACTCCACTGAAGGTTACTCACAAAGAGTGATACAGCCCAGTGTGAGCAAAACTATTAGCACGTTGCCTTTCAGCTTTCCATTTCACATCCGAGAAACTGCCAGTGCTCCTGGAGCAACACAACTTCTGTAAACTGAGATCACACCAAACAACAAGGGCCTCATTCTTATTTTTAGATGATTTAAAGCAGATTGGGCAGTTCTTACTCATGCAAAACTCCCACAAAGGAGAGCTGAAGCACAGTAGGGCTGGGTGAGCATCCTAGCTAAGTTGTAATGCTTGATACTCTAATATCCAACCAATGGCAGTACTGCTCAAAAAATTGCCTTAGAAATGACATATTAGCGTCTTATTTTCGACTGGTAGAAACTTTTTCTTCATGCTGAAATAAGCAAATGATCAGGTTCTTGTTGTTAAAAATCAATATGGCTTTATAGTAACATTTCATTCTTCCAGAATAATAAAGGAACAGAGCGAGTGTTTCAACCAGCTCATCAGATATGATCAAAGGTACATTTGGACACAATCGGAACACACACACAAAATTTCCCCTTTTTCCTAAGAAAAAGCTTCATTGACTATTTTCCCTGTATATGCTATTGGCAAACTTACTGCTGAAGCACAACCACAGCATGAGCAGCAGAGCTTGTAACTTTTTATGAAATATTAACAACACAGAATATGTTACAAACGGGATTCCAGTCTTCAACTATTACAAGGAATAATAGAACATGGAAACTAAAAAAAAAAAAAAGCTAACTTAGCCCCATTTTACTTACTTGAAGCATATTCAGTTGTTACCTTAAAAACAATTTTTATAAAATTCTGTACTCAATAATTTAGAGGGAAATGCACTTAAAAGGGGTTTCTACTGCACATTTTTAAATCCGTTACAGTGAATATTACTATTTATCGAACTCAGAAGAAAAAAAGATCCTCCTGAGGAACTGAATCAGATGAGTAATTGTGATGAGAAACAAACTAAAACCAAAGAAAATGCCCTGTTCTTAAGTACGCTGCTACGCATAGATGTTCAGGATCTGCATCAATCCTTTTTAGACAATTTGAAACGCAAAACAGAACAGAAACATTATTTCTTTCATAATGATCACAGAATGATTTCATAGCAAAGAAGTTACTTTTAAGGCACATCAGCCACTCCGTATATCCTTCACTGCCATTAAAATCCAACTGTTGATTACATTTCATTTCCACAGGTTCCCTGAATTTTATGAGGAAAAAAAGAAAGGGGAAGGATTGTGTTTACAGGCAGGAAACCTCATTCCAAAAGCAGTGCAACGGGGAAACTGCTGTGTGTCTGCAGACCGGGAAACTGCTCTAAGATGAGCATTAAGTGACAAGAACAGACCTTTATCTCGATAGGAACGAGTATCTCTAATGAAGCTGTCCAGGAGCTCAGAGGTAGTAGCTATGTACCATGTGTTGCTTTGGTTGCTCTGGAAATTGTATAGTTTATTCAGATTAAACAAACCTGAACTTTTTTTTTTTTTTTTTTTTTGCTACGTTGCTACCTACAAACAATCTGAGCTTGTCTCAACTCATCTTGAAGTCATTTTAAAATGAATTCTCTATTTTGCAAAAAGAGAAAATGGCTTGTAATTTCCTCCTTTTGGTCGCTACTTTTTTCCTAATTTTTGTCTGTCTCTAGTACATATCTGTACCAAACCATTTGTCATTTTCAAATGGATGCCCTTAAAAATAAGTCTTAATGTCCAAGTGCAAATACTTAAACAAAGCTGCAATCTTTTCACGACTCCAAGCCTTTTATTTATTTTTTTTTGTGAAAGGATCCAATAAGTTATGGATTCAGACTTTGAAAACATCTCGTCTGTTTCTTTAGTGAAATCAAGCAAACTTCTAATATCTTCGGTGCAATCATCTTATCCTTCCTTAGGTAGAGCACTCACTGAACTGGCCCCAAGGCTAAATTATGTGTTGAATTAACACCAGAATCATAACCACTGACAACCTGCTTTTCCATGCTCAAGGGAACTGAATGTTTATAATGAAAAACAGAAGCAACAACCAAAGTTCGTTGTCTATCATTTCTACTTAGAAATGAAGAATTCTACTTAGAATGAAGAGAGACTACAGACACCTTTCAGACAGAACAGAGAGTGTAAAGAAGAGGATGTCTAATGAGTCTCAAGTATAGATTCCATCTAGTTGTTTCAAGAAGCCTGCTGTATTAGATTAGATTTCACTGCATTTCAAAGAGCTGTTTACTATGGAAAGGTTAATTTGAGGCAGATGCCAAATCCTACTGCCTACGGAACGAGTGATATGCATAATAAAATGGAGCAGTATTTTAGCCTGCTAACAGAATACACATCTTGTAGCAGTACAGCTGGAGAGGGCATGTAAGAGCTCAGCTGAACCCTACACACAGTGTGTGTTCAGTGATGAATGTACGGGCACCGCCTTTCCCTCATTCTACCCATCAGTTTATGACATGCTATAAATTTATAGGAAGCAGAGTTTGCTTTAATAATTATTCAAAGTCTTTTCCCTCCCTTTCCCTCCTCCCCTCCAGGAAAAAAACAATCTGAAGTCACAAACCAGAAATACAAGCAGGGAAAAGGAAAGAAAGCAGCATTAATACTAAAGGTTTGAAAAAGCTGTACTTTCCTTTGAGATTTGTTCACACACGTCGCTGACAATGTATGTTTCTCATTAAAAAAATAAATATAAAGGATATAGTTGCTCTGAGACTGTAAGCATGAAGGATTTAAAGGCTTCAGTTGTGTGGTGACTGCCCTTCCTCTGAACATCTGCATAGCAGACTACCTCCAACTGCCTGCCTGAGAATGAGCAGCACCCAGCCAGCCCCTGAGATGAGCCCTTCAGAGAGGGGACCTAAAAGGAGTAGATGAAAAAGTTCCCCAGGGTACCTGCAATTTGAGCTGGTTGGAAATTTTTTTCCCCTCAAAAAAATACTAGTTCATTTCACCAAAATGATTTTGTTTGAATGGAAGTTGGTTTACGAAACTGCACCCCCACCCCTGGCCCTGACCCCAGGCAAGCTACCTGCTCCTAAATAGTGGGATGCTGAGGCCATTGATCTGAGAGTGATGGAACAGGAATTTGCTGCCTGGCAGCCCGGCAGGAGGAAGGAACAGATGGGGTCACGGACTGCATGTGCTCTTTTCCATATTTTCTGAAAATATTCAAAATTCCCAGGTGTCCCACTGACAAGTGGAAAACCCTGGGAAGACAGGAAAAACATATCCCCATCCAGCTCTACATACTAAGACTTCTCCAAAGAAAAAGAAAACCCGATGCTTCATGCTTGACTTAAGCCCTGTGTAAAATCACCATTCAGAAGGTTTTAACAGTACAAAGGTTTATTTAGAAAAGAGTTTGGATTGTTCTTTAGTTTTTTTTTTTTGGCAAACATTTAAATCTTTCATAACTCAAAACACTGCCTGTACCTTTTCCTACGTAAAAGCGATTTTCTTACTGGGACAAGCCCATGAGAGGCCCTAGCTCCTCTCTGTATCAAACCTCAAATCTGCTATTCCACCACCAGTACCACTTAATTCTTTGTTCTTATGTTTTTGCTTTGCTTCACACAAAATTCCAGAGCCTGAATGAGGTTGCTGCCTCTCAAACCCAGTGTGTTAGTCCACCTTCCTCTGCTGTTCCCCATGTTCTCCCTCAGGGTTCCAAGGAATCGCCCCCTTCCACATTTACCCATCCAGACTCCCGAACGGCTCCTCCGGCACCTGGCTGCCATTCCACACCACAGGGAATGTCCTCAGCCACCCCGACCCCTTCAATCCTCCTGTTCCACACAGCCACTCAGCATCTCTGAGGCAGCTTCCTTCCGTCTCAGCACAAACCCTTCCCTCCCTGCCTTTTCAGCATAGAGCCCTTTCCCTTTCTTTTAATTCCACTCATGTTCAAGACAAATCCTTCCTCCTATCCCTCCGGCTCAATGCCGGAAGTTCTTCTTCTTCTTCTTGAAAAGTATGTGTTTAAAGGACCTGCGAAAGTCCTGGTTGAAGATGGTGTAGATGACTGGGTTGAGGGAGCTATTGCAATACCCAATCCAGAAGAAGAACTTGAAGAGAGTCTCAGGGATCTCACATGCCTCCCGGCAAATACCGTAGAGGCTGTAACTGAAGAAGAAAGGGAACCAGCAAACTACAAAGACCCCCATGACCACAGCCAGCACAAAAGTGAAGCGTTTCTCCCGGGCCTGGGTGACTTTCTTACGGCAGATGCTGCTACGCTTCCGGCGCCGGCGATAGGAGAAGAACTGCATGGAGCGACTGCTAGAGCGGGACAGACGGCTGCTCGAGTGCTTGGAGGAGTATGAGTAGGAGAAGGACTGGCTCTTGCTGCTTTTACGGGGATGCTCCTCCCGACTCCGCCTCCGCCTGCTCTCCGAGGTGCTGCTCTCCTCCAGCTCAATGTCCTCCAGCTCAGAGGCTTTACGCCACTGGTGCACTGAATAATGTCCGTTCTCTCCCAGCTGCGTCCTCAGGGAAGTGCAGCCCCGAGCAGCCCGGCTCAAGCCATTCTCAGTCTGGGAGGACCCCTCTGGCATGGTACGCTTCTCAGAGAGGGTCCTGGTCCTCAGCTTGGCCACCCGGTAGATGCGGATATAGACCAACACCATAATGAGGCAGGGGGCAAAGAAAGAGCCAATGCAAGAAGAAAGGATGTACCATGTCTCGTCGTTGAGCTTGCACTGAGGAAAGACATCTCCCTCAGGGTCCCGGTACATGGAGATCAATGGTGGGAAGGAGATGACGGCCGAGATGAGCCAGACAGTGAGGATGATGGCCTTGATCCGCCGCGGGGTCCGTTTGAGGTTGTACTCCACTGCCTGTGTGACGGACCAGTACCTGTCGAGGCTGATGGCGCACAGGTGGACGATGGAGGAGGTGCAGAAGAGCACATCCAGCGCCAGGTAGATGTTACACCACGCCTTGCCGAAGTACCAGTAGTTCATGAGCTCGTTGGCTAAGGAGAAAGGCATGACCAGGGTCGCCACCAGGATGTCCGCGCTGGCCAGGGACACCAGGAAGAGGTTCTGGGGCGCGCGGAGTGCCCGGCTGGTGAGCACGGCGATCACCACCAGCACGTTGCCCACGATGGTGAAGACGATGAGGAAACCCACGACGGCCGCCAGGCTGGCCACGGCCGCCGGCGAGTAGGGCGAGGGCGGCTGCAGGAGGGCCGAGGCGGGCGGCGAGGCGGGGGGCAGCGCCAGGGAGCCGTTGGCGGCGTCCCGGCTCGCGTTCAGCAGCACCAGCAGATCCATGGCCGCGCTGCGCGGCGCCGCCGTCCTAGAGAGCCCCGCGGAGCCGCCGCGCCGCCCCGCGGCCGCCCCGCCGCCCCGCCGCCCTCATCTCCCCGCCGGCGGCGGCCACCGCCCCGCAGGGCAGCGCAGGGCAGCGGCGCGGCGGGGGCAGCGGGGCACGGCTCATGCCCGGCGCGGCCGGCGGCGGCGGGGTGCTCGCGCGCGGCGGGCTCCGCGGCGGCGCCCCGGCTCCGGCAGCTCGCGGCGAAGTGGCGCCCGCCCGCCCGCGCGCCCGCCGGCTCCCTCCTAGTCTTGCATCGCGCTCGCGATCGGCGGCGTGCCCCGCCGCGCCGCGCCGCGCATGCTCAGTCCCGCCAGGTGAAGCGGCCGCGCCCGCGCCGGCGGAACTCGCCGGCGGACGCGCAAAGTACCGCGGGCGTCCACGCTGCCGCCCGTCCCGTCGGCGCCGTCCTGGCAGCCGCCGGCGCGGCCGCCGAGCCGCTGTCCCAGCCCGGGGCGGTGCTGGCGGCTCCGCGCAGCTTCGGATGCGCTGCGGCCGGGCGGGCGCTTCCCCCTCGCCGCGGGGCGGCCCCGAGGGGAGTCCCCCCTCCGCGGAGGCGGCGGCGCCGCGGGGATAACGGTTAGCGGCGCCATGGGAAGCGGCTCGGCCGGGCGCGGGCAGCGGCGTCGCTGCTGCCGTGGCGGCCCGCGCCCGCCAGGGGTCGCGCTTGCCCGCGGGCGCGGGCCGCCCCGGGCCGGTTAACGCCGCGCTGAGGGGAGCGGGGCACGGCCGGTGCCCCAGCTCCTCTGGGAGCCCTGCCCGTGTGCGTGTACGTTAATGCATTTAAGCAGCACTTCAGTATATGTGTTTTCCAAGCCGTCCTGAGGGACGGGAGCTCTCTGTATTCCCTTGCACCCGTCTCTGTGACGGGCTGCGTGGAAGGGGGTCACCTAAAGCTAAAGGTCACCGTGTCTGATGGGAGCAGGCATCAGGATGTGGAGGATCTTTGGCTTGGATTCTGAGAGCAGAAAAGGGGAGATAATGTGAGAAAGCACTGAAGCAGTTGAGTGTAATTCTTTTGTTGGTTCGGACTTTTGTGTGGTGAGTTGTCCCTTGTCTTGCTGAGACTCTGCAAGGAAGCCAGGAGAGGCCATGTTCACATCAGCGTGTGTGTCTTCCCTGTGCTCCTCCTGGTGAAGGAGCGAGGGGAGCCATAGGCTTTCCCCATTCCCACCCTGTCCCTTCCTGGTGTGAGGGGGCTGCAGGATACGTCTTTGGATGTCCTGCAAACAGCCCTGTGACTAGCATTACCTTCAGTTGTAAAGAAAATTGAGAAATGACAGTAAAACTGAAGTCAAGGACACTTTAATAATAATAATTATTATTATAATTGGATCTGCCCAGGGGAGGGCGGAAGGACCTAGTCTGTCATAGCCCTAGTCTGTGATTAGTCTGCATAATCCTGAGAAGAGCCTTGGCCCTCGGTGCTGGAAAATATCTTCTCCCTTCTCAAGCCACTTTCTCCGGCCACTTCTCCCCTCTACCCCACCGGGCTATTTTTTTTTGGTTTGTAACACAGTAAGCCAGGTTATAATAGTATAAAAAGAAGAGTAATAGATGTCTTTCCTGGAGAGCCCCTCTTAATGCCCAGGTCTTGGATCATGCATTCTTTGGAGCTGGAACTGTGCTGCTCTCCTAGCTTTTATGCTCTCTTGTCTTGTGTGGTGCTGGAAAGAGCCTGTGCTTATATGATAATGACAACAGTAGTGTAACCCTACCCGCAGGATTAGCTGTGTTCATTTAAGGTGAGCCAGTGCATGAAATCATTCACAGACAATTATTTTGGTGGTTGTTTTCAATTCAGGATAATGTGTTGCTCTTATGCTGCATGGAAGTGCTACCAGCCTGTATGAGGTGGGCACTTGGTCCCATCATAACACAGCCGAATGCGGTAAAAGATGTAGATGTCTACAGCAGGTCTTGCAGGGTGCAATGGTACTGAAAGTTATGGGTGAACTTGGAGCCCCCTAAACAAATTTGTCATCTCCTTGTTACCTTCTAAAGGGATTTTGTGCTTTGTGTGTGGATATTCCCACTTCGAGCAGGTGTCTCCTGCATACACCCCATCTGGACACAGAAAAGCAGTGTCCCTAGGCATAGTGAGGGATAGAAACCAGTAGATCCATGCTGCTTACTGCTGCCAGGATCACACTCTTCACAATACAAATAGCTGGGAAGTGAACGAGCATGTAATATTCCGGGGAACTTGTCTTTTGGTGTCTAACACTAATCAATAACAAAGTTGGTATTATAATGGTCTGCTGGTCTAAATAGAACAAATTGGGGCTTTGCATAGTGATAAGGGATACTTGTTTAATTCATTTTTAGTGTAACCATCCATCAGTTTGCTAGAGAGGGTACATGACTGGGTTTTGAAAGATTGGGAATGAATATGCTCAGTTCTGATTGATAGGTGAGAAAAATCCTCTTGAGTTTATGATCTAATATCCCTTTGGTAAACAATTTGCTTTGAATCCCCTTCTTTATTCATTTGAAAACTAATCAACAAGCATTGTTGTGACTGCATCTCAAAGCAAAAGGATACAATTATGAAAACAAAGTTTGCCAGGTAACAATCTCAAATAAGATTGAAATACAGAAGCTGTAATCACCTCAACAACCAAAGCATGACATATAGAACAGAATGAAATAGAAATCTGCTGCCTCCTCAAATCCCCCTAAATAGAAAGGCAATCTGATAAGGAGGGCTCTTTAAAAAATCCTGCAAAGCCTCAGCTACATGGATGGAAGCTGAGGTTATTAAAGTTCAAACAGAAAGTAAACTGCACATATTTTGACATGAAAGCTAAATAGCTGCTGAAGCTGGTTCCTGATGTTTGTGGTCAGTTCTTCATATTTTGAATCTCTGTAATGATATCTATGAACTCGGAGGACAAAGTGCAGGAATTTAAGGTAGGTCTAACCTTTAATGTGACTGGCATAAGGCAGAAAGCTAGAATCTAGAATTTAGACTCCAAATGGTTCCATCTGAGTTTGAAGTGCAGTAAATAGAAACTGCGAAATCTCCTGAACATTTGGGAATCAAAAGCTATCCACATGTAGTTGTGGAGCCCCAACTGCCTATGATATTAGCCCCATGATGAGCCCCGTGATATTAAATTCCCTTATTAGGATACTTAAAAAGTCAGACTGAGCAGTCTCTCCTAATTGAGTTATATGAGCAAGTATGACATGAAATGGTACGAACTAGAACTTTAAATAAATGCTCAGCTAATGACTTTGGGCTTCAGGTGAAAAGAGTTGAACTTTTAAATAGTGATTTGTCTTTCCTTTGCTTAGAATAAGTCAATACAGAATTTTTAAAACAAAAAGGACCAGCCACGCAAACAGCTGAGCAATTATATGTATTTGCCAATTGTAAAAGATATAACTAGAGCTGTATTACAATCCTCGAATAGTTCAGTCAATAGGATATGCTGACACATAGTGAGTCCTAGGTACATGTGTCATTTCAGAATAACTCCCATGAAGGCAGGGAAGTAATTTTGGATTCACTTCCATGAGATGAAGTTTGGGTCCTGTATCGCTAAGCACAGAGATAGATGAAATGTATGCATAGATAGCAAAAATGATCTACCCTCATGAAACTCTGCTTTCTGGTAGGAGAACGGAACATATAACGGCAGCGGATAAGCCAAATGTACTCATGCTTCTGGAAATCAGTGGCTTTCACCAAAAAAACAACAAAGGCTAAAGTTTATAGAAACTTTTCAGGAAGACTAGGATACTTGCTGTTCTTTATCCCTCCCAAACGCTGCCTCTGCACTGTTTTCAAATGCATTTCTCCTTGTTGTATCAAGCTGATTCTCAAAACTAGCCTCCCACTAGTTAGCAGCTTGTACAGATGGCCTTGCATTTGAGCTGATGTTTGGGAAACATTAAGAGGTTGTGCTGAAAGAAATGGGGGTTCAAAGCAGCATGATGCCTCTCTAGCAATAGTGCCTGGACATGGCTAAATTTTATTTAAATCTAGTTCTAGAGTAGCCAGTAGATTTTATTTCCTTAAATTGGATTCTCCGTTTGTACTGGTCATAACATAATTTAATTTGATGTACAAGAAGACTGTATTGGCCAAAGAAACCTCTCACCTCCACTTGAGCTTAAGTCTGGGGAAATCAAAAAGCTGTCACTAAGGGATTGGTGTTTGGCCGGTGCTGGTCTGAAGAACTCAAATAAAACTCAGACACAGTTATGAAAAGTGACATTAGCAGAGTCATGGAAGTCAATGGCAAGACTCCTGTTTGCACCCACACCTTTCTGCTTCTGTTAGGTTGTATAAGAACGTTTGTTTTGAATAGTGTAATTTGTCACTTGGAAGTGACACACATAGATTTAGCAGAAAAAAAAGTTCTGGCTTGTTTGCAATTTCAAACATGGTTTTGCCACTTCCACTTAAAACCTAAGGTTTGTGTGCCCAAAAGCGTGTCTGTTTTTCATTTGCAACTGTATCAGCTATCTAGTTAAAAAAAAAAAAAACTCTGTCTACAAACCTGTCTCTTTATAAACAATGACTTTAGACCATCATGGCTGCAACTATGCTATTAAAAATGTTCTTCAGAACTTTATGAAATGATTAAAAATAAATCTCTCCCTCCATAGAAACACAAAGTTAACATTTCTAAAGGAAATATGTCCCCTTCCTTCATAAAGGTGTTGGATACTTGATTTGTAGCAGGAACTCAGTTTCTTATTTCTCCTATACAACTTTGAAAATTCATTTTACATAAACAAACAAACAAAAAGGTCTATAGAGCAGTCTGATTTACTAAATACCTGCTAGTGCTCTTTAATCTCTCAAGCTAAGCTTTTCCTCAGTAGTGAGAATTATTCAGTCCTACCAGCTGTACAGAAACTGTCTGCTGACGAAACACTCTGAACATCTATATACTTTTTGAGACATAATTGGTATTATAAATCTGCTCAGGATGCCACGATCAAGTAGAATGGGTTAGCTGGAATCTCTGTAAGTAGTTAAAAGAGATAAGCTGCAGTACCAGCCATGTGATAGCAAAATGGGGTAAGAGGAGGAGAATAAGTAGCCTGTCCTGGATATTGAACAAAGAAATCTAAATCTAATGAAATATGCGGTTCCTTTGGAAGGGATTCCAGGTTAAAACTTGTATATCAGCTTCAAGGAAAAGACTGTGAAATTCTATGGCATTAAATAGACATTGAGGTGTAAATTTTTAAATGAACTCAGAGTAAACTTTCAGTATCCACAGATGGAACCAGATTTTCGAAAGAACTCTGTGCCAGCCCAATTCTGTTGTGATGCTTATAATAGCTTTTGTTACTTTTTTCTTTGAAAATGTAGGTAGTATATAAAAGAAAATGGAACTCTTTTGTAAATCTGGGCATCAGCTGACTTTTTGTTTGAAAACGTAGTTCGGTACAATTATGGTTTTCATTAGTTAACTGTCCCCGAAATGTATTTAAGGCTAATTTAAAGCCTAAAGATTTTTTGAAACACAGTATAAAATGGGAATGAATGTTTCTGGGGAAGAATACTAAAGACTTTTTTTTTAAATCAACATATTAAATATTGCAGCAGAAAAGTGAAGAGCCAGCCATTTTTTAGAAGCAACTTTTCCTTTCTAAAAGAACATAAGTTTTGGAGTTAAACATTTTTCTCTTTTTTTTTCTTTTTTGTTTTTTAGTAGAAGCAGAAAACTTTGATTAAACTTAGTCTACTTGAAACCCATTTTTCTTTATGAAAGTATATTTCATAACAATTAAGGGGTCAAGACCAATTCAAGATCAGCTTAGCTGCTTTTTTTGTTCTTGATGTCAAACTAGAATTCAGTCACCGTTTAAAATTATATTACACTGGAGCAGAAATTGAACAGAGGAATGCATTGATTCAGCTCCCTAAAGTAATTTTTCTTCTCTCACCTGCTCTTAACACTCTTTTGTGCTAGTAATAAACAATCGTTCTTTATAAAATGGTAAAACAAGTCAAATAGTGTTAGTTGGACATATCTTGGCTGGTTCATTTCTGTAGGTCTTTTTTGTTACTCTAATAAGAGCACAAGAGCTATTTCTGTGCTTCAGAGAGTGCCATTGATTCAGCCATTTGAAAGGAAACCTGGGGTAACCACAGAAGTATTTGTTTGATTCTGCCTATTAGTAGGTAGTTATAAAAAATAGATCCATTTCCCCTCTCTTCCTCTGTTTGCACTATTTCTCTTATCTGTATTCATTCTAAAGCTTCTTCATTTCTTATTTACTTAGTACTTTAAATAGCCTTCACAGACACCTGTACTGATAGCTGTGCCATTTGCACAGACTGAGTGTATTTTTTTTAGGACTCAGCACTGTATTTGAGAACTCTTCTGCATGATTTTGGTGTTCTTTTAATCAAACTAGGCTTCTGTATAGTAATGTGTATGGGAAGTGCAGCACTTTTAGTTTATTTTACTGAAGTTTTGTCAAGTATGCTTTTTGAATGATATTACCCAAATTTGTAAAAGCTTCACCTCAGCAGAAAAAAAAAAGACACATAGATAACTTATATGTGATATTGTTTATTTCTAATTTATTAATTGCAGGGCCTGTTTGCTAGGCATAAGTTTAAGGCAAGCTGTTTTCATGACATATTTTCAGCTGATTTAGTTATCAGACAGATCTTGGCTACTGTTGAAATACATTTTTCCACAGTAATCATCATGCAGAAGAATCCATTCCAATGGATTTCAGTGAAGGTGGGTGAGCAAAATTCAATCTTGACTGTCGCCAAGATCCATTACCTCCTAGCTGCATCTACTTCTTGGCATACTTCCGATATCTTGCTTGATATTTTGAATTGTTATATGAGGGACTTCAAAGACTGATACTACCTGCCTGACAGTTCATTATCAAATCAAATCCCATGCAAGAGGCATCTATCACCTTGTACGTTGTTCTATGATGCTTTGTAGGAGGAATGGCTTGTCTGTACACGATCAAGGAGAGCAAATGCTTCTGTGTCCTCTGAGTCTGTTATGAATGGCAACTCCAAAGCAATAGATCTAACTAACCTAAGACTTTCCGTGGGAACAAGAACAGATTCTTTATTTCTTCTTCCACATCAAATCAAATCTTTTTGTTCTTTTTACTTCTTTATGTCTATGCTACAGGATTTGATTTGTGTTTGTTAATTTATCATTCTTCTGTCTTTCAGAAGCTACTTTAAGCTCCTGCAGATTTGATTTCTTCAAGGCACACATCCAGTTCTGCCATCCAGTTCTGCCAGAATATAGTCTTAGATGAAGTTGTGTTTTTCCAATAGTCGCTCCAGTTGCTCACTAGACTTTACTTGCTGTACTTTAAAATTTCCAGCAAGTCTTTTAACAGTTTGATAAAATGGTCTCATCTCCCATCATTGCTGCCATCTCTGCTTTCAGAATATGTCTATCTCAATAGTCTCTTTAATTCTTTTTAAACCTGATCCTTTTACTGCTTTATCTTTATCCCTATATTCCTTTTTTACTTTGTTTACTCAGGTCTGACCATAACGTGCTGAATAGATTTAATTTATCTAGCCTACTTTCTGTAATAGCATCTCGTGTGGCATTGCTAAACCACACTTCTTTCCCAGTTTTAATAAATAACAATCTCTGCTGTATTAATAGAAAATTTACAAATGACTTCTCATTCTTTTTATATAATGCCAAATACATTTTCTGCCACATCTGAAAGCCTATTTGAATGATAGAATGGAAAATCGTACTGTATGTGTTCATCCTTCATTTTAGAGCTATTAATCTTTCTTGGATTTTTTTTTTCCTTGTCATTTCTTCATTTTCATGATGGCTATGCATAATTGATGTTCACATGCCCCTAGTGTCCATGAATTCCATCATATACAGAAAAGATCTACATGATTTTTAGAAATGCTATCAGAGAACAGCCAACATTTCTTCACATATTTCATTGTGAGGAAAGAGCATCCATCCACTAAAATGACAATTCAGTCAAGAAGCCACTTTTCACTGCGAAGTGAGCCTTCTCTGTGTTTGTACACTGCATCTGTCAAGTCAACATATCGTTGGTGTCACCCTCGACTTCAGGAGTAAGGACTAGTAAAAGAACTATTAAAAATATCACCCTTTTCTTCATCATGCTTACTTGTGTTAGATAGTGGTCATTTTTAAATGCGCACTTAAAATCCTGCCAAGAATTCTTAATATTCTTTCTGTGTTATGATAGTGCAGTTCTTTGATGATCTGATTCTGTACTACAAGTTGCATAGTCCAGAAAGGAGCCCAAAGCTTGGAATGAGTTTGGAACCTCAGGTCCTAGCAGGCCTTATCTCCCTGCCTTACACTGTCTCTCTGGTGCCCTTTTGGTTGTCCACTTGCGAATTGTCTACAGATCAGAGAGGTGCATTTGACATTTTAATGTCAATACTTGGATGGGGTCTCAAGTCTGTAATTCATATTATGCTTATCCTTCTGTGTTTTGATGAATGGGCCTTTATTTTTGAAATGCCAAATTCATAAGTATCAGTAAATATACTCAGTGTCAGCAAAGACTTTAAGTGAGGCTAATTAGAAGTATCTTACAAAGCAGAAAAGGCATTACAGAATTATTTCTGAGTGCATTTAACTCATTCTCACTTTTTGCCAGTAAGAAAGATGAAGGAAAGGAGAGAGGAACAGACAAAGACAGATGGATAGGAGAAACCCCTATTTCATATGCTCTTTGCTTAATAAAGCATTTCAAGAGTATTGACTCAAAAGTTGTATATTTTTCCTGATCTTATCTATATAAGTATCATTTTTTTCAAACTCTGCAGTATGCAGTAATTTATGCTCTAAGTCTGTATCTACCCAATGGCAATCATCAAGAATATTAGGTAAAACATGTCAAAAATTGCCTTTAGGAACAAATTGTCTCCTAAATTTGGTGAACAGAGGCTTTTCCCAATAAGTATAGTTTAACTCACAAAAGATGCACTGCAGGAGTAGTATCAGGTACTGCAGCCTGCTATTTGTCATGCAAAGGGAATGTTGACGTAAGTTCATTGAAAGTTCAGGAGATCAAAAAAACAGAAGTCATTGAATTTATCGACTGGGACTGGAAGACCATAGTCAATCAGAAACTTCCAGTATCTCTTACCAATTCTTGATCTGTTGCATTACTGCAGCTATTGGAAATGTGAGCCAGGTTAGCACAGTATTTAACAGTCCATTATATTTGTATTCCACTTGCTTATCATGGCTGTATAATATTCAGCTAACTCCAACCATCTTTCAGTCTTGAAAGTGAGAACACAAAAGCCATACAAATGAACTAAAGGTAATAAAACTAAAATAATCATACTGAAGAAGTATTAAACACTATTGTGCAGAATCAAAATTTATTGTGAAATTTAATTTGAGCTCTTAATACTTAAGAATCATTAATTGTTGTGTTACAGCTCAGCACAGAAAAAAAAGATCCTATCTAACAGTGAATGTTCACGTATATGCTGCACAGCAGCATGAACAGTAAACACCCACACACATGCCCTATTATAAACAGTCTGAATACTGGCAGCATTTATCTCCTGTTCCTCTTCAACAGATTCACAGAGCATTTCTATTGCTTCAAACAAATGTTGATGTCCATTGCAAAGGGACATGTGAGAAATATGTCTCAGCTTTGCCGTTTCTTGAGCTAACTTTTCCGTGGGAGCGTTCATAAGGCCTCAAGGAAACACACAGCCACAAGTAATGATGTTACGGCAACATGATTAACAGGGTCGGGTCTAAAGGCTCCAAATGTCTGTGTGGATCAGATGCATGTTCTTATTTTATCTGTTTAAGAACAAAAGTTCTTAAACAGTTGAATTATTTAAGTGAGTAAGGATATGATTACCCAGCAAATTAGGCAAGCTGACTTGACTGTACTGGGAGCATCCTGCAAGGAAATAACAGATGCATCATAGATTTGCTGTCTCCTTTGATCTTTAAACATGAGCACCCCACTCAGATATTCTTGTTCATGCTATTTATACTTAATTAGTCCAGCAGGTGCAATGCTGGCTCATATCCACCACAGTTAGAGTTAGGTTGCAAGTAAAGAGTTTACAAGCAAAGCATTTCTGAAGCTTGAAGATTTATATAGCTTTTGTTGCTTCCTATTGTACATTTGACTATCTATTTGTCATGTTATGGTGCTCTATCAGTAATGCCATTGACAAGTTAGCAACCTTGTTCCTCCTGGTAGTTTGATCACTTTGTTTTGAAGTCTTTGGTTGGGCAGAAAAAAAATTGAGTTTCTTCTGGCTCTAAAAAAAAAAGGAGTGAGATGTATAACAGCCATTTTACTGATGCTAATTTTCAGTATTCCGTTACATGTACTAAAGGGCAGAAGGATCAGAGCTTCCCCTGCCAGTCAAGGTGCCATAACCTGGAGTCAAAGACTCCAGAGGCAGATTCATACAAAATTGTTCTTCAAATCTATGTCAAAGCCAGATTCTTTGATGATGTCTTTTAAAGTATTCTTCTTTTGTGGTGGGTACTTTCTGTTTTCAAAAAGTTTACACAGGTCCTATGATCAGATGTTATTGCCGAGTTTTCTCAGGAAGGCATTTGCACCAAACTCAGCAGTCTGATGAGCATCCTCCAGGTGAACAAGCATTCACATAAGATGATAATTTGACTTTCGTTTAAATCAAGCACTTGTGTCTACCCTTCCTTTTGCAGACCACACTCTGCTGTTCACTCAAGAGACTGCCTTGGTAGCGAGACCACAGTGATGCTCCCTACTAAACTCATAGCTGAGGCAGTTCTACACAGAAAGCAACCCAATAATTAAATTGTTCAAAATATGAAGATCTGTGTGTTTTGCCATCCCTTCAGACCTAATTACTTGCCAAAACACACTGTGTGCAGAGTGGGAATTAATATTAATTAGGAATCTTCTTGAACTGCAGATTACAGCCATTACAGGGAGAGGAAATGATTATGAGATTTATGCAACTCACATCTTAAAAAAAATGTAATTACAACAATAGCAAAGCCCCATCTCTTAGGGTACATAAAGAGACTAGACTTTAAATCCACATTAAGATCAGCCTAAATTGACTGTATTCCATAGAATTCAGCTTGGTCTATGCCATATGAAATAGATAAAGGAAAGCCCTTCATGTGCTTCCTCCTGGTAACAGAGTGCTCAGTAATTTTGCCCACAGTGGTTCAGGAAATAGAGTTGAACTTCGGTAGAGAGTGAGACATTTCTACCTTAAAAGATACAAAGGAAAACACTGAACGGAACAAAAAACAGAAATGTTGGCAGGGTGTGCTTTTTTTCTAACTCCATTACCTGGAGGAAAGTAGGAGGCTGGAATGACTTGTCTAGCATTGGAGTCTGTCCCTTAAAGATTGTGGGTTATGATAGAAGACATCTGTAATGCGGGATTTCCAGTTACAGTATCAATAACTGCCAAGAATATTTTAAAAGTAAGGGTTGTATGTATGTGAAAGAAGTGACCTCTTCTGTGACTTCATGTAGATCACCTAATTAAGAAAGGCTTATGAACACTTAGTTACTTTTAAACAACAATATACTTGATTGTTCCTTTCTGTGTTTGCTGTGTGACTTGAAGGAAGAGTGTTTCAAGACTAGTCTAAAGTATCAGATTTTGTATTAGGGGGTGTGATTTTTTGGAAAATGTTTTGAAGGGCAATATTAAGAGTATTGTACTTTAATAGATTATTTTAATTTATTTTGAAGGGACATACAGAAAAAAACATGAACAAATCTTGAAATGAAAAATAAAAATTATTATTTACTGCACTTAAGATTCTTGCAAAGAGGCAATGTTGCTTTCAAATGCTAGCATTCATGACTGTATATTTATGAATTCATTGCTGCAATGAACAACACTTATGAGTGTTTTATTTTTGCTGTGTTGCCGTTTACTTGCATGAATCAGATTGCCACTTTTGTAGTGGTATCATCTTATATTTCTAATCTTTTTTTTTTTTTTTTTTTTTTTTCCTGCAGATCGTGCTGCTTTCTTCTTGGCATGCTGTCTTAAAGCAGTGATCTCAGCTTCTTCTCACTGGTGATTGACGTATAAGGATCTATATCCAGCACGTATAGGAAGGAATCCATAATAAGCCAGTAAAGTGTATTAGTGCTCATGTTTCAGGAAGCCAATGGTAGATTTTAGTTGCATGTCCCCCACTCTGGCTTACTTTGAAAGTCACACGGAGGGCACTGGATAAAAGAAACAGTGAAAATGTCAACAGGCTGTACTTTACTTTGTGATTTCAATACCTGGAAGGGAATAGGATGATGTTGAAATATCTTCAGTAGTTAATCCTGATAACAAAAAATAAAGACAACATTTGTTTTAGAAGTTTGCAGTACACCTATGTTGGAAACCTCCATGATATTTGTAAAATTCCTAAAGTAAAAACAATCTGAAGAATCGTGAGAATGAATATTAATGTATGAAGAGAAGAATATATTTTTAATCTGAATAAATCTACTTACTGTTGCAGAGGAATTGTGTATCCATTAAAGTGTTCTTGGAACACTTAATATTTCTTGCGGTAAGAAAAAAAAAATGTTATGGATCTTTTGCATTCATCTTAAATTTTTTTTAAAAAAAAACACCTCCCCAAATTTGGGGAGGAGTCCTCTGGACCATTTTTGTTTAAAATTTCTATTCCTTCAGTGTTTAATTAGCTGGTATCTCAATGTCCCTTGCAAACCACCGTAAATCTCTTTAACGATTGCATTTACTAGAAAAGATAACTTAAATTTGGAGTCATCAGAAGAAAGATGCCTTTAAAATAATCAGAGCAGTTTACTTCTTGGGCTAAGAAAAAGAAATGCTATGACCAAGACAAGTATATCCAGATAGTATCATGTGATGTCTTTATAGAATGTTTGAAAGAAGAATTTCCTGCCGTGAACATATGTGTTTAATCCAATCCTTACCATCCAAGTACCTTGCTTGAGGAATATGTTTCTGATTAATTTGGAATCTTATAATATTATTGCTCTCAGCTGATTTTAGAAAAAAAAAATGCAATCAGCTTGCTGATAGAAACCTCTTTTTTTGTACAGCTGGCATAAAATGTTGATTGTTGATCTCGTGGGATATTATAAGATTCTCTGATTTTTGGTTTCATCCTCCAGTGGGACAAGGGCTTGGTTCAGTTGTCTAAACATAGATGCCTTAATCCCATGGCACATCCTGCTTAACCTCCAGTACTGCTCCCAGAGGCTGTGCAAACCTCATGGGAATTTCTTGGATTCCAAAAGGCATTTGACATTATGTCCTGTGTTTAGGCCTATGTTTACGTCTTTGTTGCCTATGTTCAGGCAAATGAAATAGTTCCAAAGTCCAGAATTTTTATGTCTTATTTGAAGTATTCAAACATATCCTGGTTTAGTCATATAAAGCTTTTAATGTTAAGGAATTTCCCCCTCTCAGCGGCTGATAGAAGAGTTTTCTGTCAGAAATGTTTCGCAGACTCTGCTTCCCTGGAAGCAGTAATGGGGAACTGGCAGAAATGGCTGTTCCAGTGGTTTCAAGGTGTGCAACTGATTCTCTGGAAGAGATTTTCCTTTTGTGTTGGGTAAATACTTTTATGTCAGCCTAGTAACCATTTTGTTGCTTGTCATGTGGAGAGCAAGGTGCTATTCTGGGTTCTGATGCATGCTTCAAGATTTTTTATGTATTTTATACAATGATCTTTAAAGGAAAATGTGGCATCCAGACTTTGGTTTCCCTCTTTCTTAGAAAGAAGGAAAGATCTGCTCAATCTTTACACCCTCCTGGCCCAAGTGCTTTTCATTCTCGTACTTCATACTTCAAAGAAAACTTTCAGCAGAGGAGCCAAGAATCCCCTTCTTCCCATCCCTTACATGTTCTGGCTTGTCTTCCCGGAGAGATAGAAGAGAAATGTTGGAATCCCTCAGTGAGATGAGGTTTTAGCAGCGATGAATTCCCAGTCTGCAAACAAAAGCTGCAAACCCCAGCCGTGTGCAATTCTATGTGAATGTGTGAATGCACATGCATTTGCAAGAAGAAGAGTGATTGATATAGTCAACGAGTAGGAAGACACAGAAATAAAAGACAGCATTTTGCTGATGACTGAGCTCAAAGGCACCTGAAAAACAAAAGATTTCTCTTCTTTACTTAGTTTACCAAAATCTATCTAAAAAGGCTTTCACAAACATTTTGGAAATTGACACTTTTAAAATAAAACCACGCATAGACATCTTGCCGGAAATCACAGCTTTTTCTGCAGGTATCGATATAGAAGATAGCACAATTTAACCCTGCATCTAAAATGGAGGGATTTTAAATAAATACAGGTCTAAATTATGGTAAAATTTTGATGAATATTTGATTTTTAAATAATGATTCCTCTAGTAATGCCTACTCAAATCCACCCTTTAATCTACAGAATCCAAAACAAATAGTTTGCCATTTCCTCAGTAGATGGTTTCTAAATGTCTTTTTTTTTGCCATTGGATAAATGTAAAGAACTATACGTTTGCACTAAATCTGTAGGCCATCAACTCAAAGAAGAAAGAGTATTGACACAGATGTCTGGTGTGCCACTGCCCTGTATTCAAGATTCTGTCCTCTGTTATCAAGATTCTCCTCTGAAAGTACTTTTGTTTAGTCATGTGGAAGGCATTAAGATGAATAAATATATCAGACAGATTATATTTAACATTTTAATATGTGTCAGTTGATTTTTGTGACAGCATTTCTTCAATTATGTTACTAACATTATTTGGTGATAAGTGAGATGTATTAAACTAAATTATTTTCCTCGTATATGTTGCCTTTCTTTCTGCCTAAAATAGAGCTGGAGCTTTTACTGTTCCTCAATCTATAAAGATCGGAATTCATTTTTAAAGCACACTGAGGAGGGTAGTAGGAGGCAGTGAACTTGTTCTTTTCATTCTTCTCAGTGGTCAAGCAATAAAGGTGCAGTTTGAATAATTCTAGCAAAGAGGTCTAATAAAAGCAGAAGTTGATAGATTTGATCTGTAGGGGGTACTAAAACAGATGGAGGGAACAGCCAGTCCTTCTGCCATTGGTAAGCTGGCGTTTATTCTCCCTGCCCTCCTTCACTCTTCTGAACCACTACACATTTTAATTCTGATTTTTTAAGAAGCTTTTGACACAATACTCATCAGGTACAAGCCCCATGTCTGCAGGAGCCAGCTCCCACTTCTGAATGATGCCAGCTGGGGCAAGAACACATAATCATGGTGTAGATGTGCACAGTACTTGTGCAACCCTTTCTCCGCAGAGTCATAGGATTTGCCTCTGTTTTCTGACTGTTATTTCCCTTGGAGGGAAAACGATGTGCTGCTGGACAAAAGCCTTCCAAGGACTTGCACTGGGCCATGTTGACTTAGGTCTGACTACTGGAGTCAATCTGAAACTTCCATTTCAGTAGCAGGGGATCAGGCCTTTCTAGTCTTCCACTTGGGTGACAAACCCTAGAAAAAAATTGCATCCTCTTACTTTGAAACAGCTTCAGGTGTGCTAGAGAGAAGTGCAAATGGACTGACTCAGGCATATCCCTTATTCTGAGGAAAAGGAAATCCCTATACACTAGTGACACACACTATCTCAGGTGAAAATTAGAGTTATGTAAGACCAGCCATCATTCCAAACAACTACAGTTCTCCATTCTACATTTTTCTGCTCTTATCATCAGGCATAGTCATTTACACATATATAAAGGGAGTATGAATTGTCAGGGCAGAGAGGAAGAGTTTAGGGACTTAGAGCAATGTCATTTTTCACTTCTGTGAAAAACCTACATGATATAAATGGTGAGGAATCTCAGGAGCAATAGTCTAAGATGTTGCTAGGTTTATGGGAAAGGCTGTTGGAAATGTAAAAAGGTTACCTGCTGGTCTATCTAATTTTCTGAGTAATGAAGCAAACCTTGATCCTTGATATGGGGCAGAAAGGTGTTTTAGCCAGTAGAAATAGAGAGGAAAAAAAAAAAAAGGTTTAATGAACACAGACCAGATGGTCCAAGAGATAAAATGCAGTGGAAGGCCTGGTTATAACAGGGCATAGCTGTCCATGTCTTATAGAGTGATATGGAGCCCTGGAGTACTGCAACATAGAAAACCAGGACATGAGGACTGTGAAACTTTTAAGAACCTCATTGCACTCCTGGTATATAGATTAGTAGCAAGAATTCATCCTTGGGACATGAAAGTGATTCATATCTTTGTTTCTTTAAATTTAAATATGAAGGATTTTTAAATCACAATATTTGTGAAACAGACTTTCTTTATCAATAGTTTTGAAAACAGAAATGAAAGTGGTGATGAAATAACTACATTCTACCACAAAGGTGGAAAGTCTCTTTCTTCTATTGCAACATGAAAGTTAATAGGGGAATATTAATAGTTGTTTTTGCCAACATTACAGATCTTCTAATTATTTTATGAGACAGTTATGTAGTAATTATCACATTTCTCTGATATGGGCTATAACTCCTAAAACTCCTAAAACTCCTAGCTTTCATACAAATATTTTCATTTATCCAATCTGTCTCTTTTCAATTCTTTTTACTACTCTTTTTTTGCTACAAAGATAACAAGTTAAGATATCAAGTGTGAGTCAGATGAAATATCATAATCTAAAGTATTATCTCATTCTATCTTAAATTGGTTAAAATTAAGATTTGCATTTTTCTGCAGCATAATAAAACATCTTGTTTTTCTCCATCAATTTACCAGCCAGGCCAAAGAAGTTCTTAAAAACATGAATCTCTGGGTTAGTGTTTGGCTAAGATAGATGAGGTCAAACTGAAACAAGCAAATAAACAGAAATCTTTCTAAAAGGTCCAAGGAATCTGCTGTATGTTGTTGTATGTCCAGCCAAGAGAGCCCAAAATGCAGCCAGGAATTACACTTGGCAAGTATTTCTGTCAAATCCATCAACTGAAAGACAAAATAGTGAAAATGGGGAAAAGGCGATGAGAAGGAAAAATAGGATGCTAGGGTTTTTAAAAGAAAACTAGAGTTAGTCTGATTGATTGGGATATTAGAGAGAAACATTAGTGAAAGCTGAGAGAAGAAACAGATGATGAAGGGAAAAGCAATGATCTGAAGTGAATGTACCAGGAATTGCATGTGAGAATGGAGATGTCTTCAACTCCCTCCAACACACAGACACTGATACACAACCCCTCACACACCACAAACACACAGAGAGATTTATGGGAAGACAAAATCAGATAAATTTGGTATTGGAGTTATGGGAAGGAATAGCAGAAAAACAACTTCAGGCATTCACAGTCACTGCTCAGAGCAGAATCCCGCTGACCTTTTCATTCCCTGTGTGTTCTTCTGGGTTCATGTAGAGTGCAAACATTTTAATTCTGCTCCAAATAAATGTGCTGAGCAAGACTGAAATGCAAGCAGGAGAGAAGCACAGCAAGGAGCTGCACAGCTCTGGACCCAGCATCCTCATGTTCCTTGAGCTGTAAACAGAGAGGAAGGTTGTTTGCAACGGTAGTTTTACGTCAGTGAAGAAGGTCAATAAAAAAATAATAGCTGTCCCTTAATTTGCATCTATGTTGCCTTATAGACTTATGTAGAGCTCACAGAAGTTAATAATTTTTTTTAAATTAATTTCACTGAATTTCTGATTGTGTTTTAACTACTGTAATTCCTGATGTTCACTATCATAGGTGTGACTGTCGGGGCTTAGACTTCTCTAGAGATGTACTTCATTTTCCTGTCTTCTCACAATTTAATATTTATACTTTCCATGATCTTGACCATCTTCAATAAACAAGCAATACTTTTTTTTTGGAAGCTTGTGTTGGAGAATTTTCTATTAGTCATAATTTGCTATAATTAGGTTCATATCTATCTATCTATCTATATATATTCTTTTTTTTGCTATAATAATGTTCATACACACAAAGTGATAAGCTTCTAGACCTAACTGATGCTCAAATCAAAAGCTTGGAAATCTTGAAAAGGGAAAAATACTGTAATATTTTCAAAATAAGACTGATAAAGGAGAACAGACGTATTCTAAAAGAGATGCACAGAATTCAGTTCCTCAAAGATAACACATCAGAGAGATACATTTTATATTTTACCTAGATTCCAAAAAAGATTGCTTAAAGAAGTGCTCCAGTAATCCTAGTTTCCTTTCTGAGTATAGCTTATGAAAATATGTAGTTCCAAAATAAATGAAAAAAAAATAAAAATGAAAAATGAAAGTATTTTTCATGTTCTTGGTTATGAGAAATGATGTGTTAACGATACTGATGTTGTTTTCCATGTTCTTGGTTATGAAAAATGATGTGTTAACCATACTGATGTTGTGTTGGTCTGCTCATTTAGCAAGAGCACTGCGGAGCTTGCCCATGCTTAGTGGTCCCAAGTGAGGCCTTTCGAAACGTATTTGCTCAGGCGTTATTACATGCACTGTGAATTAAGAATAGGTTGGGCAGGGTGTTTTCTTTCTTTGAGTCATTTAGGAAAGGTATTGGTCACGTTTAATGTTTAGGCTATGAGTTTATAAATATAGTTTTAGATGTTATAATCAGATGAAAATTTTTAATGTCCTGTAATACAGGACATACAGGCCTACAATCAATCCTACTCACAGTCCTGTTTGTACAGATAGGCCAGGGAGAGAATCAGACTTCTAGCATGGCCCATTAGGTCTAGGCTGTTGATTGGGAACTTACAGTCACATCAAAATGGTACAGTCTGATGCAGAAAATCACCTAATTCTGCCTGATCTCTTGAGTGTGAGACCGGGGCAATCTCTTGCTCAAAGCCGTTTAGATACATTTCTGTTTGACCATCCCAGGCTCAGTAGACTGGTTCATAGCTGCTAGCTCAGAGTGTGAACACAGCTCTTATTTCAGCTCCACATGTCAGGATTCAACACATGGTTCTATATATGGTACAGAGTGCCAGACGCACCTCAGCAAAGAAATCATTACTAATATTCATTGTTTATGAACAAAATTTGGAGACTGATTCTTTTTGGCAGCTTTGATGCAAATATTTTTGTAACTTCTATCACATGCAGAGGCACATTTGATATGACCTTCAGGAAAATATGACCCAAGATCTGTAAATATCTAACGCTGGTTTTATGACTATATGTTTTTTTCCCATGAGGCATTTGGAGTTTGAGCTGACTGAAATCTTTTTGGCTTCACGAGGTTCTGGATCTGCTTGGCAACACTGGAGCAGTACTTCGATTTTGTACCAGGAAGACAGGCTGTTCATTTCATCTAAATCAAAGCCAAACATACCACTTTATCTTGCTTAGCAAAAATATGTCCATCCATTCTCCCACCTCATGTCCTATCCTTGTTTGAGACATCAAGATTGGTTTTCTTACTGTGAACTAAGAATAACTATTCTTATTGGTGCTGAGCATGTGAAGGTGCACAAAAGAAAAATATGAATGCTACAGTAACATTGTGAGCATTAGGACAAGATGGCATATATCTTCATTTTAAAAAGGCTTCTTCATCAGAGCATTAATATATGCTTGAATATTTATGTGCAGTGTGGTGTAAAAGCTGATCTGCATAGTTATTCTCGTGTGCATTGCCAGATCAGGGCCATAGAGAATATCCCAAATCACTGCATCATTTTTAATTATATCTTGCTATATAAATAAGCCCTCGCCAGTCATCATTAATTTTAGATGAATTAAAATATTATTTAAAGTAAAAATCTCAACTTCCCTTGCTGCACTGAAGCTGTTTTTCAATTAAGGAAATATTTGAACCATTAAAGTGAATGCTAAACATGATATGGATATTATAAATGCATAGTAATACACTCCAACGTAGTTGCAGAAAATGAAAGCTCTCTTTCAATTCTGATGATATAACAAATGTTTTATTATCAGTTAGAAAACTGTTATTACTTGAAATCAACTTTAATTTCCTCTAAATGTAAAAATATTTTTTTTTCTGTAGTGGAAATTCAAATAGGTGTTTCAGTTGCAGATAGTGTATTTGCTACTCCATAAAACTAAAACCGCCTTCCAATCATCTCGTAACTTCTTTCTCTCCTTCCAACCACCTTCCAAACACACGTGCACATCCACGACAAAAAAGGCACTTTGATATATAAAATTATGCATGTTTTTTGTTTGGTTGTGCGTTTGGTTTTGGGTTTTTTTTTGCATGAGGATAATGCCAGCACATCTCTGGACAAACTGTAACAGCAGTGTTGCTATGGCTATGAAGGTCTGTGAACGCAATGTTTTAGAGACAAATACTATCTTTCATTAGACCAACAAGTAGAGCTAGATTAAGCAGAACACCTTTAAAACACACCTCTTCAGAGCTGTGTGGATAAACTGGCATTTGAGGAGAGCCAGCACTTACAATGAAATCAAAGCCATCATTAGCAATAGTATCTACAGTAAAGCTGACTCCTGACTTGAAATGAAATTTAATATTTCAAGAATCAAAGCAAGGTGCTGTAGGAAACAATGTGGAGCATTATGCTTAGACCTCAAAGAGCTTGGCATGCCAATAAAAAAAAAATAAAGTTGTGGAAGACTGCAGAGAACAATATTTTCGACAGCTACATGGAACAGATGACTACGGTTTCACTGCTGAGGGATTGCTGTCCCTTGTTCACCCGGGTTTCGCCCCAAGGACAGCAAGTTGACTTTTTGATTTGTCTATCAGATTGCCTGAGTACAGGAACTGACTTTTTATTAAAATTATGCAGGTGGTCAGTGTAAATGGAGACAATAACTGGCTCAGGGCCTCAAGCTGTAAACTCTTCAGAGCTTGTTTGTGACTCAAAATTTGAAGGTGTTTTCACCTACCTTCTTTCTTTCATATCAGTCCCAGGGCAAGCAATATCTGTGGCCGTGATAAAGATTCAGCGCATCATGTACTTCTCTGGAAATTTATCCGTTCTGGAGGTTTATCAAGGAAAAATCCTTGATAAATCACTTTTACAATTTGGCTTTGCACTCTCTGATGATGGCCTATAATCACAAAGGAAGTCAGTTAACTACACAAATCTCAGGGGAGGTTATTGGATTTCTCTTTTCCCTATATTTTGCTTTCTCCCAGCAGCAAAAAGTGACTTGGGATATGCTCTGTAACTGTAATGATGATGATGATGACTGGTATAATAATTATATATGTTATTATAATTGGAATTAATGTAGTGTAATCCACTGCTCTTGATACGGTGCAAAAATAGAAAAAAAAAAAAAAAGGGACAGATCTTGCCCCAGAGAGTTGTTATTAAGTTTTGGGTAAGATTGCAAACAGATATAGACAGAGAGGAAAAAATGACAGCAAATTTTTATTCACTGTGCTCAGCAGTGATTTCTGTACATCAGCAGCCTAACCTCTCTTAAATTATCAAATACTACTTTTCATTAAGAAATTAGAAATCCAGGTGGGCATAGAAATTGTAGAAAATAAACGTGAAATACGGAAATTCAGAGATCACCTAGTCTATTCCCTATCAAAAGATATAATATAATATACCCTGTACTTATACTTGGCCTGCATGTATCTCGGCATATACAATATTTTGTATAGTAATATAGCTAAGTAATCTTTCCCAGAGTTTTACTAAATTTACTACTGGGCACTTTTTCCTGATGTTTAATCTGAACATTCCTTGCCAAAATTTCAGTCTGCTCCCTCTTGTCCTATTCATCCTGAACTTGGAAATAGGTTCTTCTAGTATTCTTGGCAATGGCTTTTTGCAAATCTGAAAATTATTACCTTGTCTTACCTCAGTCTTCTCCAGGTTATACAATCCTTTGAACTCACCTTGTAGGCTGGATTTTCTAGTCATTTCTGTTACTCTCCTGTTAGGTTTTTCCAGTATATGTCTTGTAGTACAGAGCCTAAAAATGCTCTTTTCATTGTCAAAGGACTCTATCTTAAACTTGCATTTGGAAACTACGTCTCCAAATTCAGTTATGTCTTTAACTAACTTGAATGGAATCCGCACCAGCAGCAGCCAGCAGTTGAGGAAAATTTAAACTAGTCTAAGAGCAGTCTCATTTGTCTTTTCATTCTCTAATGTTCTAAGCTAATGTTTTATTTTTCTGATGATGATATTAAATATTCTAAACATCTATGTGAATTTGAAGACTGATCCAAAAAAAAGCATTAAATGCTTTTGTCTTTTTACACCATTTCTCAATAATGAGGATTACACACACTCACAAAAGGAAAATTAAAGGAAAACTAAACAGCTATAATAGACAGTACTTTATGCTTACAGTATTTTGTAGCCTGAACTTGATGAGTGTTTATGTGAACAAAGACAGCAGAATTTTGGCCTAACTATTCAGTTGTAATAATAGAAATAACAAGAGGAACATTTTTCATTTAAGCATTCTGTGTATTCTTTATTTGGAAATTACCCATATAATTTCATTTGCAGTCTGTGAAAATGCTTATATGGACAACTGGTCATCAAGAGAAATAATGAAAGCAAGTTTAAATCAGCTTAATGCATTTATTCTATACATTTAAAAGATGCATTTTAATAAATATAATTATTACATATATTAGGTAGTATGTATATGCATCAATATATAATGTTTGTGCACTGTTATGCTTTACATCTACATTATTAAAACTTAAAATTTAACTAGAATGCATTTTTCACTGTACTTAGCATACAACTGGCAGTTCTGTCTATACAGTTCATTTCTTTTGAAATACTAATGTTTTGGGTGAATTATAATTACAATTTATTTCTTTAGTAATAATCAAGAATGGCAAATTTACTGGTTAGATAACCATATTTATTGGTTAGAATTCAAATATGTCATTTCAGTTTATTTATATGCTTTTTCATACAACTGACCCAAGTGTTGTTGCATGAGACCATCTCTCTGGACTAACATGGGAATCTCCCTGTAAAGGCTGTCTTGCTTTTGGATAGGTTTGCATTATATTCTAACTATTTAAAACACATACACACACCAAAAAAAAAAAAAAAAGACAAAAAAAAGTCTCTGTCTTTAAAAGGAAAGGGATATAATAATAACTCTCTGTCTCTACAAGTGATACTCCGTAGACTCATCTTCATGGAGATCCTAAGAAAATAAAGCAAGCTCTCAATAGCCTAGGGCACTGCATATTCCAGGAGCTTCCTGTGCTGTTCTCTTGGTACCTATGAGCTCCCACAGAGTCAGTTTAAATACTGAGTCTGTTCAGTATGTGTGGCATGTGGATAATTTCCATTAGCATTAATGGGAGTTATTCATGAGTCAGGGAAACAACATGTTTTCATGTTTTTATCTTTCACTTTGCTTTCACTCTCCAGGAAGATCACGGGAGGATGGATGTGTGGATCATGTGTAGATGACTTAGCACTGAATAAGTATTTTTTTTTCTTAAAAATTGTTTTCTGTGATTTTTCCCTGTGAATCAATGAGGAAAAAAGTAAGAATGGATTCTTCCTTGATGGATTTCCTCCTGAAGAAAGAGGGACTCAGGACCAGAGATCAGAACGGTAGCTCTCCCTACCTCCATCAGAATGCTTCTTCCCTGTTTGCCATCAGACTATATGTGCTTGCTGCATAATAGCTCAGCCCCGGGAGGAGTGGTGGTCAGAGTTCTCCGGGTATGTGCGTTCAGAGCAGGCTGAGCCACTCTAGAGCCCTGCTCCTCCGTGTCGCGGACAAGTGCCACAACTCTAGTAAGTGAAACCCAGAAAGCACGGTCACTGCCTGCCCTTCCAATGACCCTCGAGAGACTCCCCAGCTCACCACTTGTATCAGCACTCTTCCTTTTTTCAATCCCATTTGTGACTTCATCAAGAAAATATATCAAATTAGCTGGCATGACCTATTGTTGATGAATCCTTTGCTATAAGAAATAATCACATCACCCACCTTTGCTTTGACCATTCTTTGAAAGGAGAGGGCTGGCAGACCTACCAGATTACCCACTCTACCTTTTTCACATTTTATCACAGCATCATTTCACAGCTTCATTTCAATTAGACTGCTATTCCATTTTTTATTGAAAATCAGTGTTAAAGATCTAGAAAGCCATTCGAATAACATTTTAAGAGTCTTTGATGAAACCTGTCTACTGATTTTAAAAACTCAATAGCTGCTTTTAACATTTCTTTGAGTTGGAATAGAAAATATGCCATCATTGTCATCATCATCACTAGAAAATACCCTGCCATCACAGCACATTGATGGTTCTTCCTAGCCTGAAGGAGAAATATTGAGAGAAGCTTCTGCCTTTTGTGCCATGCTGTAGACAATTTCATAGACTTCATCTCTTACTTCTAAAAATAACCCAGGCACTTTTGTTCAAAATTTACTTTCAAGGACTCCTTTGTATCCCTAACATTGGTTACTCTAGTTTTCCTTTTGTTTTTTTTTACCAGTTCCTGTTTTATGTCCTGATGTGTATTCTTCAATATCCATTTCTACCTTTTTTTTTGGATACATTTAATACATGTGATACTTTAATTAATATTTTTATTATTGCCATTATCTCATTTAATCCCCCAAGTCCCTTTGACTTTTCAGCTGGGATGATTTTCATTTGCAGCTGCATGGTTTTGATTTTTTGAACATCTTCTAAAAATTTCTTGAACAATAGCAATCATTTTTATTCTTGCTATTCTGTATGGACTTTTTCTCCCAGGTGATATGATCAAAGCTATTCTCAACTCTGTGAAACTCTTCTCATGAAGCAGAGAACTCGCAGATATCAAATACATGCAATCAAGCCATGATCACTTGAAGCTGCATACACACAGAGCAATGCAGTGCCCCAGATTATTTATCTGAGCTTGCTCTAAACAAGTGCATAGTGTAAGAACGAGAGCATGGAGGTTTGCAACACTGTCCCCTATTTTCACATTTTAATACTGCCAAATATTCTGACAAAGTTCAAAACAAGTCACTTTCGGTGCAATTGCTTTATAAGGTGCAAATAATTATGAGTATTAACAAACTGGAGAGTGAGGGTATAACAAGCAAAACACAAATCTTCCTCAGTGAAGAAAGAATCTAGTTTTCTCCCATGCTCTCTCACCTGAGAAACTCAGATAGAGTCTGAAGATCCTACTTCAACAAACCAAAGATAAAACCACGAGCAGCATATGACCTCAGGGAAAGGCAGCAGTTCCCAGCTTCCCTGAGTTCTGAACTCTGTGACAAGCAAAATGTCGTGACTCACTGGCATCTTGCTGGAAAGAGGAGCTAGGAGTTGAAGCTCCATAGAAGCAGAGTCTTCCCACCTCGCACGCCCACTCACAAGTGAAGTGCTGCATACAGAGGTGTTCATGCAGCCCAACTGCACCAAGAAGTAGCTCGTTTCAGCCCAATGGATGCAGTGGTAACGTGAACATGCTGCCTCCATATCCCAAGCCAAACTCCACACAGTGCTGCTTTGAGCAGCGTTCAAACCTCCTACAGCTTTTGAGTCCTGTGATCAATTCCTCTTTAGCTGTCAAGAGCACACCTTATATAGAATTCCCTTGTGACAGAGAAAACATCCTTGAATTAAGGGTTATCTTCTCTACAGTTTAGGCATTCTGAGGATGTCTTAATACTAGCAGAATGAGACTACCAGCATGTATTACTCAGACTGAAGTTCCCCAAATAACAGATCTTCTCTCTTGCACAATATAGGTAAACGCTTGTAGAGTCCATCAGCTTGTCCTCCAGTCTGTGGTCTACTATATCTGATCTCTGAGGATATTAGACAGTAAGGATTTGTGAATTCTTTGCTTCTGAGCTGGCAGTGATTCAAGCAGGCAATGTCATTTCTGGCATAAAATACCACTTCACCTCCTTTTTGTCTACTCATCCCTTCCTAAATAGGTGATAGAAAGAGAGTTTAACATTCTAGTCATAGAGCTCTTCTCAACAGGCTTTGGTCATACCCTTAAGGCTGAATTTATGCTCATAAATGCAATTAATTCCTTTTATTGCACATGTCAGCATTGTTGTAAAGGAAGTTACCCAAGTTGTCTTTTATCCCTGGGTATCTTGATTAATTTTTTTTCTTGACATCTTGATTTTATAGCGAGTGCATATTTCTTCCCTCCCTATTCATGAATTAAATGCCTTCCTGATTACCCACCTTGACCACCCTCTTCAGTAGTGAGCTGCAGGTTACTCAGAAAGTACTTTTGCCTCTAAAGGGAGAGACCGGTCTTCCACAAAATCCAACTTCCACACGAATCTTCTATTTAAACTCCTTTTGTTTCCTGAAGTTCACCACCACAGCCTTCCACATTATTTTCTTCAGAGGACAGCAAAAGCTGGTTCTTACATGCAGACCCTAAATGTTTTCCTTCAGCTTCACTCTAAGTTCTTTGAAGTCATCTCCAGTCTGTGACACCATCCATGATACAATCTTAGAATGCTACTGTGCATTGTCACTCAAGTCTCTGTTGCAAGATAAGAGATCTCTTTGTGAACAAGTCCTTTAAAATTGTGTCTAACAGCAGGACACTTGTACATCCTGGGGTTTTTATCAGCTTTCAAGCATAGTGTTCTGCAGAGATAACTTCTGCAGTTTCTACAAGTACTTGGTAATGCCTGGGAGCTTTTTAGCTTTTGTACATCCCAGGTTCCATGAATGAAGAAGTTTTATTTATAGCTATAGAGTCTGAGGAAGCCTATGCTTGTTGGAAAAAAAAAAAGGAAGAAAGAAAAAAAAAGAAAAAGAAAGAAAGAAAAAAGCAAGTTAAAATGCTTACAGAAGCTGAATGTGAAATGTCCAAACCAAAGCTGCTACTTTATAGCCTGGGGGCCTACTGGACTATTATCTTCTTCATAAAACATCTAGCCAGTTACCCTAGAATTGCTGAAGGCTTTCCTGTAGTGTCACAGTTGAGTTACTCTACTAAGTTAACATAGGAGTGAAGTTAGAATACACTTCTATTTAATACACTGTACTTGGAAATGTGCCACTGCTACACTCCCCCATTACAACTTAGTTCTTTGCTAGACAAGTCTAAATAGAGATTAGTCGTCTTTCCTCCAGATGATAGTCTGATATTCAGGCAAGTAGTTTTGTTGACTTGGCTGGGGAAAGATTTCTTAATTTTAATAGAAAATGACTTACTCATTTGGGACCAGAATATTCTGCTTAGTATGCGTGAATAATGACAGTGCAGAGCAGAAACATGTCTGAGCTCGGGTATGTGAGCATTGCTAGCTGCATAGCACAGAAAGCAGTGACTGGCCGTAGCAGAGACAGCGATTATGTCAGAGATTGCCCTGTGTAACAGCAGGAGATAATATGCCAGCTAACCTTCCTGAGGAGAGGTTAAGCAGCTGTCCTAAGAGCAATCCTCTCTGTGTGAAGAATGCCGCCAGCCATTGCTATAGTACACACACACACACAAATACTCAGATGCTGACTGAAGAATAACCCTGATGTTCCCTCCTAATTCTTGGTTTGGAGGAGTCAAGTAACAGCTCTGTGGGAGAACAATCTTCAACAATTTATTTCCCCTTTACTTGAATGCCTTTTATTTAACACTCTGCATGCCTTTGATTTGCAGGTATGTGAAGAACAGCATAGCTGGTAAGCAAAATGAGAAGCCAAGAACTATGTTTCACCCTTGTTATTCAGTTTGGCAGCTCCATCTTTCAATATCTGTGCACTTTTGGGGGGCGACTACTATTTCTCAATTTACTCAGAAAGCAACATGCTCATTCTGTTATAAACAGAATAACCATTCACCCCTTCTTCATTTAACAGACCTTTTTATTTTTTTAGGAGTGACTTAATTGTAGGATGTAAAACATATGATATAGGCCATAAATAGTGCTGTTACAGGGAATCAATTGCAACAGACCGTTTAAATCCTTAAAGAAACAAAAGTGTCATCAGTTCTGTGTCATGAATTGCTGAATCTGACGCAAAATTAGAACTCATCACTCTACGACTGGATTCCTAGGTTTCTTTGGGGCTCTTACCCAGCTACTCCACCACACGTCTATGCTAAGGATATGAGTACAGTCTAGAATCCTTTCTATGACTTAGCCATCTCACATCAAACTGTAGAAGAATACTCTGCCATTCAGAAAATCTCAACCATTTTCTGGAATACTATTCTTGTTTCTTTAAAACGACGGATAAAACAAATGATAAGCTTTGTCTTTCAAAAAATGAACTAAAACAAAAAATAAAGAGATGAAAGTGGAGACTCTACCACTCCCTTGCCTTTTCTTAGAGTGGAACATCAGTTGAACATTTATTTCCCCCTTCTACCTGATATAACCAAACTCTCATATATCGCCTGCCCAAGAAGCTTTGGGTTATAGTTCCAGTTGCTGAGTTGCTGAGCTCTCCTGTCCTGCCAGCTTTCCAGGGTGCTGTGGTGCCATTTCTAGCAAGCTATGCGGTTATTACATAACAGCCACTTTCCACTTCTGTGTGCCAACCTGACCTCGGCCAACAAACAGAACTCTTATCCCTGTCTTGCATTTTCAATGCCTGTTGGTTCTGCTCATGTATAGAATCCTGCTAGTGTTTTGTTCTGTAAACATTTCTAAGGAAAGCAATTTTTAAAATCCTCATAGGAAACTACTGTTCTCCACAGACAGCTTCAATTTCTAGATACACTAAGGCTAAATTTCTTTTCAACTAAGTGATGAGATCATCCCTAAAACGAGTAATGCATTAGCCTGTTCGAAGCGTGTCTTGTTTCCAGTGCTATTTCCCAGGTTGCGCTGAGTAGGTCATTGCACTTTCTCCGTATGATTCTCTGGGGAGATGGAAAAGAGGGGATGTACAATCTGTACAATCATGTTTTTCTGATGGGGTATTAAAAAAGTCAAATTAATAAACCACTAAAATCAAAGCCAATCTCTGCAACATGACAACTAATAACAGCCTACTACCTATCTTTGGACCCAGAATATTTATCCAGTCTTTGGTATGACTAGTATACTCAAATTATGCCCAAAGTATCTTTTTATATTTGGGCAGTCTTAATCTCATTCTCAGCTTTCAGTAGTACTGTTTTAAAGTTAATTCTACAAGTTTTTAAACCTCCACCATTATAAGCATGTGAAGGGGAAACTCCTTCCTCCTAGAAGAAAGGATCATATACCTTTCAGTGTTGTGAGTTACTGTGCTTAAATAATGGGCCAGGAGCCTAGAACTACTCATTCCTTTTCCAATTCCTCAGAGTTTTTTCTTTTCTGTCCATTTCAGAACTCTTAATTATTTTAATACAGCGGCCATCAAGCTAATTAACTCCAATAAAGTGAAACTTTAAAGCATGGCCAGAAAGCATTTAATGTCCAAGAGACTCTGTGGTAGTGAAGTATTTGACAACTTATATCTTTCTTTTTCTGGGGGTACATCTTTTGCAACTGGACTATGTCTTAAAAAGAAAACTTGTTTTTGAAAGACATCATAGTTTGTTAGCTTTCAATTCCTAACACAACGTGCTCTTCAGAGCCTCCTCTAGGCTTTACAAACACTGCTCTGTGTGCCTCCCACACTGCCCTGTCATCTGTGCATCAGGTAACACTGCACTCTCCCTGTTGTCTCTGACCCTTCCTTCTTCCAAACAGAACAAATATCCTGAATCCTCCAAAGGGGCAATACTTCCTACTGCAGCATAAAAAAAGTGGCTCAGGCTTTTGCTTTTGTTCTTTACACTGCAAAAGAACAGGAGTGCTCATCATCCGTTAGTTTCTTTCACCTGAGGTGGGAGAACCACTAAACTATAAATGAAGTCTGTTTTTTGCTGTACTCTCATCTCTACCTGAAACTCTTCAACTTTATATCAGTTAATCAAATATTCATTTGTTCAGAAAAAGGAGATAAGCACAAGAGTGACACAACAGTATGATTATCACAGCATATTCTCTGCTCCAATTTCCTGCACAATTATGATTTTTTAAAGGAAATTTTGATGTAAAATAAAACAGCCACCAAAGACAGGACTGAGATTCAGATCATCATGTTCCTAGGAGAGTGTCCTCAGGAGAATCATAGACTCTACTTGGTAACTAATCACAGACTCATGGTAAAAAACTCCAGACTCAAGATGAACTTGGTCCAGTAGACCTACCCAACCATTATTAAAACCATTTGTCTAAATCAAAAATGGGTCTCATCCAGGAGGCAGTAGACCTCAGACATTCTCCTCCATCTGTGTGAAGTAGTGTCCAATTTAGACACAGAGCTGGAATATCTGGAATTTCCCCCTAGGAAGCTCAGGTATCATCAGGTCAGCAGCATATACCAGTCTTTCCCAGACAGCCTATGTTCCTGGAACTAGGACTGCACATCTCTCTATGCAGCACATCAAGTGAACTTTAAAGTCCTGGAAGGAGTCGAATTATTGGTTTTACCAAAGTGTAGAGGAGGTGAATAGGGTTTGGGTTTTCCCTCCAGCCCAACGAATCTTTGCTTTGCCTGTATGAAGTAGGATAATTTACTGAATCATACATTCAAAGACTGAATGAGGAAGGAACCTCTAGAGATCATTTGGGCCAAATGTGGCTCAAATCGTGCTATCTTCAAAATTCGATCTGATGATTCAGATCCTATTCAGCTAATTTTTGAGTATCTCCAAGGAGGGAGATTCCACAGCCTCCCTGGCCCCTTATCCAGAGCTTACTAAACTCAAGATTTTTTTTTTTTTTTTTTCCTTCTTTAATTCTATTTAGAATTTCCCCGGCTGCAACATGCAACCATTGCCTCTTGTCTTTCTCCTGTGCACCTCTGGGATATGTATTTTCTGTAAATCTTTTGTAAGTATGTGGAAGACTGGAATTTAATCCCACACTAAGATTTCTGTTTTTCAGATTAAGCAAACCCAGTTGTCTCAACCTCTCCTTATTCTTCAGGAAGACTGAAATTATTTTCCCTTTCCTAAAATAATTTATAGCTTCACGATTAGAGGGTCTCACACACATAGAAAGTATAGATTTGTTTCCCTTCAGCCAGAAGAGAGTGTAAGAGTACAGTCTCTTACTGCAGAAAAATGCTATAGACACTAAACTATCGGTGATTAGTGAAACATAGAGCCTATATCCAAAGTTTGTAGTAGCTGCTAAGGACGTGGAGATGGATCAGGTCTCTCGAGCAATATATGTGCCAAGTTTGTGTATCCCAAGAGGACTCAGGTAAAAGGGAAGTCACAGCTACTGTCAGTGCTAAGACATGCAAGGCAGGTGCACGGGGCAAGTTTTAGGTGCATGAGAAGCTCTAATGTAGAAAACTTAGGTCTTAATTGACCTGGATGCTTCTAAGTTTAGGCAGCAATTGAATTGGTGAGTCAGCAAATGAATCTGAGTTTGAGGACTCAGATTTTGGGAATAAGCATGTTAAACCATCTTCAGCTCTAGCCTAGCTGCCTAGCCATTTCATGGTTAACAAAGAATGGTTTTTGCTGATGGACAAATTTTCTTTCAGAAAATATGATTTCATTGAAGTTTAAATATTTCAATGTCCAATACTGATATTGATAAAATTCCATGCAAGAGTTCTTCTTTTTACTTTTTATGATATTAATGTGAGTGTTGTTTTGTTAATGTATTTATAATACATTTAACTGTTATTACCGAAATTAGTGTTTCAGGATTATCACAATAAATTGAGTATTTCAAAACTGACATATTATGGAATTAAAATAAATGTCAAAATGTCAGAAATTCTTATAGGACAAGAACTTGGTTTGTTTTCTCACAGATGTAATTGCTTTCTGGCAGATGTAATTGCAATCTCCCTGGTGAGATCAGCTCTTTACAGCACTGAGTGCTTGTTTGTAGCAATTAGAGTTCATAAAATGTGAGTCCTGTGGTAATATGTTGAATATTCTGATGTTCGGAATATTTCAGAAGAATTTCAAAGAAAACTACAGTTGTCTAGAAGTTAAAAACCGTGAGAGGAAAATTACTTAATTTGAATATTTGAGTCTTCTTTAGTGTAAAGAAAATGATTTTAATAAATTTTTTACATTTCAAATGCTTCTAGATCAATTTAAGAAAATCTTTTACAGACCAAAGTATTTTGCGTTTGTTTGTTTGTTTAAAATAATGAGTACTGTATTAGAGATTAGTTCAGGGTGCAACATCATTTGGGCTTGTCAGTTGCACTTTTCCATGTCTGATCTTTGTACAGTCATTTAGAACTTGTATATACAATACACAGTGTGAGGCTGGGATATTTTTGTATATTTGTGAAAAAATGAATATGCAGCATTTCAATACAGTCCCACTCACAATTGCAAAGGCACTGTATGGGTTACATATGCAAATTCTGCTTCCACAGGTTGTGTAGGGAATACCTGCACTCTGTGTCAGTATAAGTCCACTCAAAAAAAAAAAAAAAAAAAAAAAGGTAAAATATTCCTACTATTCCTTCAGGATAGTAAATTCCACAGGTATGGTTATCATGGAAATTTAAGGGTTTGTGTGTGTGTGTGTGTCTGTGTATATGTTCATTTTGATGTGAGTATATGAAAAATTCTCATAATTTAACATAGAAATCAGGATTTGGCTTTATATCATATGTACAGTGACTATATTTTGCAGATAGATCAAGAAGAAACCTTTCTTCTGCTTTCTGTATGTTTCTCCTTCATTCTTGTCCCTGGGGACCCCATGGCAGCAGGACATGGCAGAGATCTCGGGAATGGACAGAGTTTCGGGGGGTAGCAGAAGAAACAAAATTCCACACAACAGGAATAGAGGATGATGCTCAACCTTGTTAAATAGAGCAAGAGAGCCTATACTCCTTCTTCATCCTTTGAAAATGACTCTGCTCCCCTCATCCCACTTCATCCTTGACAGTTCAGTGTTGGCAAAGCACTTTTGGTGTAGATGTGTCCCTTCTGCAGGCCATGGATGTGAAGAAGAACCTCTACAGTTACAGAGGGAGCAGGGGGAGCTGGCAGAGGATGTGTCTGTGGTGGAGGAAGCGTGGGAGAGACACCAGCTGTGCTCCTCCCCACTCATCAGATCCTCTGGAAGGTGAGGATATAGAGGGTTTTTGAGATAAAAATATTACTCAGTTGGTCCTAACTGAACCCAGCAGGTTCACTACCATATTCCAATCAGACATTGATGCGTCCTTGAAGTGTTATTCAGGTACACATTAGTGGCTGAAAGCAGCAGCCCCTGGGGTTATTGTCAGTTGAGCTTCCCCGCCTCACCCAGATGATGTGCATGCCACTGTCAGAACAAATCTGGTCCTCAAAATTCTCCTCAGGTGGGAGGCAAATTATGTGTCTTGACATTCTTTTTGGGACACTTTTGCTGACTAACTTCAAATGTAAAACAAGGACGCCACGCTCTGAAACACAAGGAACCATTTAAACTCATTTCAACCTCAAATATCTATTAAAAATTGACAAGATCTCAGAGAAGTGAGGCTTGGATTCATAAGCAAAGATCATATTATTTTGCCCATTATTTCTGTATCTATGTCAAAAATAACTTGCAAGCAATTCTGTATTTCCTCAGTTTGTTGGTAAAAACACTGTGTTTGCTATTCTCTTTCTGCTAGGAACAATCTTATTAAACTGAGATCTGTCTCCCTGTGGGGAATAAGTGAAATTATCTTCAGGATTTGTATCCACATTCTCCACAAGATCCAACAACACATTCTTCTGATTAAATAATTGCAATTGATGTATTGGATCCTATCGTATCAGAAGGTTTGTTGTCATACTTCCTGTTTTCATCCTTCAGTTTAGATGTACTTTTTATTAAATAGTTATGTTATTTATCTATTGAAAAAAAAACTTAATTAATTCAAGAAGAGAATCATAGCAATAATACTTCAATTTTGACTATCGAGAGCATTAGAAAATAACAGAAGAAAATCAATCTCCAGCAGTGACATTGGATTTTGCGGGGAGGAGGCAGAAAGGAGGAATAAATGCGACTTCTGAAACCATTACAGGAGTTAAATGCATAGCTGGGAGGGGATCAGTCTCATCTTTCACTTTAAAAATGTTAAAGTGAATGTATTGCTTACGGCCAGACTCAATTGACTGAGCTGTAAATCTGGGCTCTTTGTTTAATTACAAGCAAGCTATAGCACAGACAATAGCCAGGCAATATGTTCATACACCTTTACTCGTGAATCTTCTCTTGGTGCAAAGCAATCTTGCTCTCTGGAGATGGTAGTGCACCCAGAAGCTCCCTCCACCTAAGGCAGTGGAATGTAATGCAAACATGGACACTGGGCAAAATTAATATGATTCTTAACCCACATCAACACAGAGATATGTGTATGGAGTTGTTACTTCAGTAGTGTTTTCTCTAGTATTATCCTGCTGGAACCATTTGTAACCATACAGTGTTTCTCCTTTAATTTGTCTGGTAGAACTTAAGATGCATCCCACTGCATGCTGTTTCATGTAAATACTGCAGAGTTTCTCTTCTCTGCAGTGATCCCTACCCTTGTTTAATGAAACACATAGCAGCTGAACACACAGGGAAATGGTGCTGTAACAAGATGATAGTAGATATAAGCAAAGCAAATATTTAGAGTAATTACTGCAGAGGTTTGGCCAGCAGTGAGGAGTGTCATGGCAAGTATAAGTGAAAACAAGAAGTAGAGGTTCATATTCCACTTGTAAAGTCATTTGCCCCCTAGCAAAAAGTTCCAAAGACAATCACATTTCAATTTCATTTGGGAAATTTTACCTCACTTCTGAGTTCCAGACTCCAGTGATTCTCAGACTGGAGTCGGTCATTCCTGATTCACAGTTCACTGAAATTGCTAATTTACAGATACAAGATCTGAAAGAAAATTTCATTCTTCCTGGGGTGAGTGACCTCTCCAGTGTCTACAACCTCTGCAGAAATCCTTCTGGGATTTCCCAATCCTACCACCCCAAGATCTTCCCATTATCGAACTTCACAGCTAGACAAGACACTAGTTTATAGCTTAGCCCTCTCCCTTGTGAGCAGTGAGCTATGGATCTTTTTCTTGCTTTAACGCTAAAGTATCTGATATATTGAGAGAAGCTATTCGTGTTTGGCTAGTCCAGAAGTGTTGGTTTGTATCCAACATATTCCTGTCTCTTACAAATAATTACGTTTTGTTGGTTGAACTAATCACAGGACTCCACATCTGATTCTAGAATCCACTTGCTGGCCAAACTAGTTATTAACTGAGGAGCAAGTTTGTAAATGTGCCACTTTCATTTCTATTGCTATGTCTCCTGATAGAGGCAATGTACTATCATATTGGAGAGAGCGGGAAGTGTGGAACTGGTTCCAGACCATTGTATTTTATGATCAGGTTTTTATTGGTTGCTAGTCAAAGTTTATGGCTACCTTCGATTTTTCAAATTTACTCTATTTTTAATTATTTATTTTCCAAATAAATAGTGTGACAGTGAGGCATTACTCTGCTAGTACAGCAAATAAAGCAAACGTAGTGCTTCCAAAATACTAAATTAAAAATAAGATGTAGTGGTAAGGTGGGCATTTTGACTTGTTACTTGGAGGAAAATGTTTGTTACAAATGATGCAAACAAATCAAGGGTAGCTTGCAACACAATGTTTTGCAAACTAGGAAGTGGTGATATTGCTAGCAAGACATTGCCACTGTTGGTACCAACAATGCCTAAAGTGTATTACATTGCATAAAGGTGGATAGTATCCATAGACTCGCGTAGAGGGATTATTCTCAAGAACACTTGAATTACAAGCCATCCAGAAGATATATCAACCTTAGTGGCATTCCTGCCTATGCAGCAGTATTCCTTATTGAGCTTGGAATCTACCTCTACTTACAGGGAAAGAAACAAAAAAAAGGTCAGGCAGAAATCCCAAACACCCTTCTATTTTATGAATCCCCTCTGTGTGATAAGTAAGAGAAGGATAGTCGTAGGAGAAATGCAAGCAAAGTTGAACTAGACATCTGGGAAGCGAAAAAGAGGAAAACGCAGCAGTAGAAGGCATCTATGTAAAGGATTATCTCATATGCCTGTGCAATTTTGCAGCTCTTTGTGGGTCTCTAGACAAATATTACTACATTAATAATACAGCTGTTGATATACTTTCTGCCTTGATATTTTCTTATCTCCTTAACAGGCCACAGTTTCCCTTTGGCCCTGTATAGATTTGCTTAACAGAACAGCATTATGGAGAGGGGCTCCTAGCATTTCAGGATATGGAGGGTTTCTGGTTAATCCTTCAGTCTGGACCCAAAAGATTTACTCTTTGCTATATCTGCATAGTGGCAAATTTCTGAATGTTTCCCATTTGAAGCTCTGTAAAGTTTCTAATGGAGCAAAGAGCACAGAGTCAGATACTAAAGTTAGTAAATGACAACAGAAGCAGGATCTGGTGGAGGAAAGATGTGTTCTCCACCTTGGAACAACTGAGGAATTAAGCTGAACCCATGTTGTTGGAAATACCATTGCAGCATCAAATAACATTCAAAATGCCTAAGTGCAGCCAATGCAGTTCCTGACACTGAATGTACTGTGGTTGTATTTTAGAGCAGGAGGACCTGGCTGATACCTGTGACGTTTGTTTTACCTCTGGGGCATTAGATGAATTCCATCATGAAAGCAGTGACTCCACATTGCTTCTGTGCACCATAGCAACTGTAAAATTAAATGGAGACTTGAAGTTCTTCCAGAGCCAATGCCAAAAGCTGATATTTATTAAATGCTGTTGTGTAAATCTGACCTTATGCACACCAAAACAATATAACATAGAGCTATAACGATAGCTTGTATACGCACTCCAATTACAAAGAAGTAATGTTTTGAAATGCATCAAAACCAGTAGCAATATTAACACATGAGACTGAAACAAGCCATTCATCTATTCAGACTAGGTTCTTGCAGAGCCAACCCTATGAGTAGACCTCATACCTGCTACTTTCTCATGATAAAATTCTTCATTTTTCATTTGAGTGTGATGTAACTTGGAGTTTTGGGTCTATATATTGGGGTGTGAATTATTCAGCACTTTAAAGTCAAGTGTATTTTGTCACTATTCGTACAATTCCTTAGCAATATTTCCTGAAAGCATCCCAGATGCATAGGAAAGCAGAAAGAAAGGGACTTTCAGAAGCGTCTCAAAATGAAGCAGGCTCAGCTCTGTCATACATGAAAGACCTTCCACCGAAAGGAGAATATACTCGGTTGCCATTGTGTGCATCAGACCATGATTTATGCTACCTAAGCCCAGATAAACAGCTAAATCATATTGTTTTCCTCTTACTGGTTTAAAAAGAAGCATTAAAAAATAACCCATGGGCATTGGAGATACTGAGAGGTAGACATAAAGTGGCAAGCGGTGTGGAGTAACTGGCAGTCCCTTCAAGGCAACTCATTTGAGATTTCATTTGTCCAGCCCTGCCACAGGTTTCCCCATGCTGAGGGCTACCCACGAGAGCTTCAGAGAAAGCACTGTGTGAATGTGTCTCGTGGAGAATTTCTGCAAACCCACTTAAAATGTAACATTGGAAGTAAAAATGTGAATCCATCATGGCTCTTTCAGGTACATGAAGGTATCTGAGTAAATTAAATTTACTGGGGCTGGGCAATGAATAACTCATCTTTCACTGGTGAAACTCAAAATAAGTCTAATGCTTACCAGGTCATTCACTTCACACACATGAATATGAAAGTCCCATCAGTAAAACACTCAGTATGATTTTAAAAATATCTACTAGTGAAGCAAGAGCCATCCAGACATTCAGAGCTGTATTTCATCTGTGTTCTGGTTGCTCAGTTGACTCCTTACCTCATGCTCCAGGCCTGAAAACATTTTCCACTGCATGATCTGATACTGTGTAATTTCCCAAAAAACCCTGCAGGGGAAATGAATATATCTGATGTCCCCTGCCTGCACTTAAAAGTAAATTTACATTTTACAAATCATAGTGAGTTCATAATCCCTCAGTGTCCTTTGTACTGCCTGGTTGTCTTCCCAGCTTGTGTTAATGTGCACTAATGAGGAACAGGCAAGAGGTATTTGGAAAGCCGATAAGCAGAGAGCATGTCCTTCCAATTCTTTTATAATATGCTATAAACATGCCTGAGTCGTTTTGCTTGGTTGCAGGGCTGTGTTTTAAGGCAGCTCCTCTTTCTTTTTTTCAGGCCCTTCGAAGCAGCTCTGTTGAGGTCATGAGATGGTTGCTTGCAGATGAGGATCAAAGAGGATATTTTGAAGGGAGGAATTTCAAGTCACTTAAGGAAGCAAGTGTGAGGAATAGTATGATGAGAGCAGAGGGAAACCTCAGCCCAGTCACTGGGATAAAGTGAAGTGGGGAAGACTATGGTCATTTCTAGGAGAGTAGTAAAGAAAATTTGGTGATAGGGTGGTTAGCATCTAGTGCTGTGTGATGTCAATGAAGGAGGCAGGGATGTGAGCTGGTTGAGCTCATCCAGACCACACTCTCCAGGACTGAGTGAAAGGGATGGTCCAAGGTAGCAGCAGTCACTGTCATCTGGGAGCTTTTGAAAAGGAAGCTAGTGTCTTCTTCTAATAGGGTCAAGGTAGGGCTACTCTAACCATCATCTGTACAAACATCAGCACTAGTGCTTGTGGGGAAGATTGTACCGAGCTGGTTAGACCAGGACCTGTACTGAGGCAGAAATAGAAACTTCAGTGTCATCCCAAGTCAAAGAAGTAAGGTGGCCTGCAAGGGTATGTGGCATCTGAGCCAGCATTTTGAGTGGAGGGTGAGGATTCTTCAGAGCAGCCTGTGTTTGTTCTAAGAAGAAAATGAAAGTATTTCCTCTTTTTCTCTCCCTTCAGTTAGATTAGTCTTTCAGATTCATCCCTTGATGCTAGAAAGTTTTGCTTCATGTGTGACAATCTCCTTGCTCCTTTTTATAGCCTTTTACAACATGCATCTTATTTCCCTTTTACACAAAGTCACACTCTTCTATTTGGTCTTATTTCTTGTAGTCTTAATCACCTGATCCCGTACTCACTGAAGCCATTGGAAATGTTTCCACTGGGGACACAGAACGACCCAAAGTGCCCCATACCCAGGCACAAACAAGTGAATGCCATAGACTTCATGCTAGCTCGACTGAGAACAGCAATGTGAGATTCAGAAAAACTTGAATTTTCATGCTTGAACTTGCATGATTAAAGTCTAGTGAATTCACTTGGAATAGACAACAAAATGTCTTGAACTTTCCTGGGGAAGGGAAAGCAGTGAGATTGATTTGACATAAAAGACTAGCTATCATTATTAATTCATAGTTTGGCAGACCTCAGACATTTTAAGTGAATGAATTAATTCTATATTACACGGTGTCCTTTGCAGGACCTATGTTTAAAAAATGGAATAATGGTTAAAAAAAAAAAAAAAAAGGTCCTCATGAAATTGTCTTTGTGAGTGTTAGTAATTGTTTTGCTCTAGAAATTTCCTCTTTTCTTTTTTTTTTCAGATCCTGCAAGTCATCACAATTTGTAGTGCCAGCAGGGGGCTGGATGAAGCTGGTAAATATGAAAATATTAGGTAAATTACAGAAATCTGTATGATAGTTGCATATAGCTGCTGGAGTTCTACCTGTTTCTTACCCAGATGATTTGTCATGGTCTCTTTTATTTCATATGTTCTATCTATTGAAGGTATCTGAGAGGAACAAAACGGCCTGGATTTTGGTAAAAACATGAATTTAGAGGCTGTAAACTCCACATTCAGTTAATCCAGAGTTCATGAATGTAAAATCTCATGTGAATCAAATGTACATTAACTGTGAGTTTTGTTTCATGAAACACTCATATTTTTCTGTTAAATTTAGAGTAAAAGGGAAAAGCAGTCTTATCAAATGTGTTTGGGAAGTGCTATCAGTTTAGAGGAAACACCTATTTTAATAGGCCCTTGCACAGCTTATGGGAAAAGGCTGGTATAGCTAACATCAGCCACACCACTTAAGAAATAGATTCTCCATAACTTAACAGGCCCCTGTTTTTGGCTAGTGACTGGGAATCTGCAAAAGGGCTAACAGCAGCAGTAACTTTCCAAATACCAGGAGCTATGTGACTAATCGGGCTAATCCTGAATTCCTTACAAAATCTGATTCCTATGAGGGCTAAAAAGCATCACGGGATAATATGCTGGTTAGCTGCCACTGAAGGTTTAAAAGCCCAGTTTCCCTTCAGAGACATAGAAAGCTGTTGAAAACCCGTGAGAAGGTGTTTGGTGCCAGCATCACATCTACAGCTTGTAGCTTTATGCTTGAAACCAGAAAATAGTGGCCAACAGTAGCTACAGAAGCTATTTTTTTAATCTTGCTTTCCACTGAGTCATGAAATTCTGTGAATGTCTGCATACCTCAGTTTGGATATCATCTTGTTTTTTGTTGAGTTTTTTTTGTATATCATAGTGTCCTGAAACATTGTCTATCACCAGAAAATAAAACTACTGAACTTCAATTACAAAAATAAATATAAATAGGACATTAATCTGGTCATTGGTAATAATTCACTTGGAAAGGAAAGGCACTTAATGTGAAGGAATGGGTTTCTGAATCATTTGTGAAATTGTCTACAAAGATAAGTGGAGTAACTTACCAATGCCATGCAGATACACTTTTCTCTGAAAAACCGGACAAGAACAGTCCCAAGTGTATTTTCCTTTATAAAGACCAAGTTGGAAAATGCCAGGTGGGAATGTCCCGTCACAAAGACACCTGAAAGCCAAGAAAGAGCAGCTGCTTTATCAAAGTGTTTTGGGAGGCTATTGCATTAGTGTGCAAATTTAAACACAGAAAAGGATGCTTAAGGGGGGAGGGGAAAAAAAAAAAAAAAAGGTTATAGCAAACCGTTCCAGTTAGTGTCCTTGTGGAGATGTAAGTACTATAATCTTGAGAAGGCAGCAATGACCTTGTTTCCATGTCACGGTCAGACTGAAACTCTATGGAGGCAATGGTGCTCCAATGCAGTAGGGGATTGAAAACTAAGTGCAGAAAACAGGCAGCCTTAAGTATCTGATCAGGCAAAGGAGTATGATCTGTATACTTTTTAGTTTTTAAAGCCTCTCGGTTAAGCAGGGTTGGTGGTCAATAGGGATGGGAATCTGACACGACAGCTCAATTTAAACTAAATTAACCTAGATAGACTAACTAGAGTCTAAATATAGAGTTAATCTTACCCAGGTGACTGGCTAACCAGGTGAGGAATGACTTCAGAACGTAAAACTGCCAGGGTTAGATGCTGCTTTCATTTTTAATGGCAAAACATTTCATTTTGTGCCTCATATAGAAACCTGCAATCATATAATCTATAATTGAAAACAGAGACTTTAAGTATCATTTAGTATCATTAAGTATCATTCAGTTTATCATTTGATGCAATTTTTGTTTGTCAAACTACAAATAAAGTGAACACCTAAAAATAATCTTCTGTCTGAGAAAGAGATTAAGACTAGTTAGGAAAAAAGGAATAGTATTTTGTAAAAGAAAGTATAGTTTGAAAAATTATTGTATAATAAGACACAACAGGCATTTTTCAATATGTTTTGTAAAAATAACACAGGACCCAACAAAAAAAGAAGAAGGGGAAGGGGAAGGGGAAGGGGAAGGGGAAGGGGAAGGGAAGGGAAGGGAAGGGAAGGGAAGGAGAAAGGAAATCAATTCCTGAGTCGAACATTCTCTTCCAGGATGTGTCCTATTGCAACAACACCTTTTTTTTTCCACATATGCAAAAATGAGATTAACAGTGAAACCCAGGATTTATTACTCAAATCCCTTTTTTTTGACAGCAAGTATTTTCTTAATTTATGATCAAAGAAGCAGATGTCCTTATGCAACAACAGGTCTTTGATCTCTCTCTCTTATTCATATTGTAACATTTCTGCTTCCTCTTTTAACTGATTGACTATTTTAATGTTTCTTTTCTTGAGTCCTATGACTATACAAAATTACTTTCCACTTGTGGTTTTTTTTATGTATTATTTTCACATTTGCTTAAATTACTCATGTCTTCCTTTGTTTCCTGAGTGAGTTGTCTTCTCATCTTTTTTGTCTTCAGAATGACCACTCTGCTGTCAATGAGAAGCTTCTCTGATCACTGATGCCTCTTGCCCATAATTTTGTCGTGTAGTGCAAAGAGGACAAAAGACCAACAGCAACATTTTGTTTTTTTTCTTTGGCTGTTGTAACTGTTTCTGTTCAGACCAAGTACACCAAAAATACATAACTGCAAAACATCATGCAATATATAGACCACATATGATTACCTAATGCATTAAAGATTTTTAAATCTTGTTAATATACTTTAAACCACACAGTCATATATTTTAGATTTCACTATTTGAATAAGCAATTTTATATTTAGCCAACCCTGCACTAAGGTTTACTTGCTTGCTTGCTGCTTCTCCTATCTGGCTATTCTTTCTCCCTCTTCTCTCAGACACTAATTCTAGAAGCTGCATTCTGAGAAACTTTTGGATATTTTTCCAATATTTTGGGTGTGATGGATCCATCCTTTCCAAATGTATTTCATTGAAAGATACTGACAATCTTTGGTTTTATATATGTTTTTTGAATGATTTTATGATTTTTCCCTTTGAAATCAGTAGAACATTTAGAATTTATGGCTTACACTCATGAGCAGATTTAAATAATGTAACACTAATTTTCTCTTCCCTTTAGTTATTTAGTGATGTACATTCAAATGATGCCTTTCAGTAGAGAGTCTCTGACTGAAAGGTAGCTTGATTCAAATGTAGGTCTTAACGTATACAAGACGATCAAAAACATTGCTGTAGTCTCCTACTGCTGGTCTGCCTCAATACTAGGGTGTTTCCTATAAAGGTTCTAATTCCTTGTAGCCAAAGGAAAGGTGCCAGTGGCTGCTGCTGTATGAGAGGAGAAGTGAGGACATCTCTATTGATTTTTGTAAGGAGACACTGACCTTAGATATTTTGCTTGTCTGCATTTTTCCTCTTCAGGGCTTAAGGGTGCTTAAGACTGTGGCCATTTAGGGCTGCTGGAGTTGTGTGGTCACCTGCTGAAACCTTCCAATAAACTATTTCAGGAACAAAAGGAAAGCATTATAGTTATAATTAATTATAGTTATAATTAATTAAAGACAAACTTATGCTGCCGATATTGGTGCTACAATGATGCAAATGCAGCTGAATGACCTAAAGGGGAAGTGATCAAGAAGGCTGCTTTTGAGCAGCTAGGGTACCAGCTGCTAGGGTACACCTAGCAGCAGCTTATTTAACTTCTCTGTTTGCATTGACTTTTTGAGCAGCAGCTTGACCTCAGAGAGCAAACAACAGCTTTGTGTAGAAAATCTACCTAGATCATAGAAATATCTTAGTAAGGTAAATAATAGTATTGGAGAAAGGGTATATAGAGGTGGAAATGCACAGTAAATTGGAAAACACAAACATTTCCACTACTAACACTCCTCCAGAGCTAGATTTATTTCTTAATATGCACAGATTCCTGTGTAATACTATATTTATAGTAATTTTCTATACACCTAGTGTTAGCTTCACAGAAGATTCCCATACTGATTTTCTGTCTTGAGATTTTCTTCTGCTTTTGTGAGGTTGTTAATGGCTTGTTCTCTGGTTGTTCTTTTTTGGTTTTGTGTGTCATACTTTGATGTGTGTCTCACTCTCCTGACCATGAAATCATGAAGTTATGGCAGAGTTTTTAATTCTGTTATTTAGTCTCAGAATATTGAAATTTTGTATGATCGGTTCATTCTATTTGTTTATTTTTTGAGTTTTTCTCCTTTGTCATGAACAGCTGCAGGGTTAGGAACTTGCAACATACCACGTCAAAGGCCCTGATCTAACGCCTATGGAGGTCAATGGAAATGGTCCCAGTTGAGATGAGTGAGTCCCTGGGTCAAGCTCTAAAAAGTACTGTTTTATTTCCATCATATCTGCTGTACTTTTCCATGCACTTTTCCATGCCATGCAGAGAACTTTCTTTACTACATTCCTGCCAGAAATGCAGCTGATCTTTCTTTCTATCATTCTGCTGGGATTAGGTCAGACCAAGTATATCAAGTTTTAGACTTTCTTCATTAATTCAGGAAAGCTAAGGCAGAATAACTGAACTCTCATTGTTCTAGTGGATTGAGAATTAGAGAAAGTGAACTGCCTGCACCTGCGGCAGTTGCTAACAGAGACATAAAGAGTGATATTTACCCAGCTGAGCGTGAGAATCGACACTCGCAGGGGTGTGCACAGATCTGTGTCTGCACATTAACCTATTTAGACTTCCTTTATAGTTACTGTAGATCTACTTAACAAGGCCAGTAAGAGACAGAAAGCAAGTCATGTCATCCAAAACCAGATACCAACATTTGGGCAGATGAATTACACCCTAACTCTATTAACTGCATGCACTAATTGACTGTGATGTAAGCTTAATCATCTATCCCGGATGTAGACACCTCCATTGCCAGTGTTCAGAACTGAGCAGGACCAATCCTACCTGAGTTACTCAGTCCAGTTTGTCCCCCTTGTCCCTGAGGTGTTTGAGGAAATAAGACAAGAGGGCCTCAAGATCTGGTGGCTCTGCACCATGCAAACTCTGAGGTCTTTAGAAATAGAATCCCCATCATTGATATTTCTTCTCTTTGACCAATGACGGGTTCATTTCTTGGATTTCCAGGATGATATTCCTTGTTTTTTGCTGCACAGCTGAGAGGAAATGATGATGTGCAAATCCCATTTGCCGAAGAGAATTTATGCATATCATTTAGAAGCAGAGAGGGCATAACTCAACTTGTTTTGTTGTTCATCAGTTCTCAGTCTGCTCAGACACAGCAAGATATCATCATGCCTGAATAATTTATTAAAATACTTGGATTGCTCTTTCTTTAGCTCAGAGCTCAGACAGGTCCAAGCAGCTTTCTAGCTTGGGCTCTGTGGTACTGCTTACTGCAAATTCATAAATCAGTCTCACCAAGAAAGGTCTGCCTTGGAGGTTGACCCTCATACCTGTTCTCCAAAACCAACTTTCATATGAAGCATATTATTTTCCACCCTTTCTCTTACTGTAGTAGCTAGTGTTTCTAGTTAGAAACTAGACCTTACCCTTCTCTGAGCTAGACACTGTCTAGTCTCAGAACAAAGGATGATTTCTGGCCCCAAGGTGCTTACAAGCTGCCTGGAAAACAAAACACAGAAGTAAAGCAGATGTATGCAACGGAGGACAAACTGTAAGTGAAATCTCTTATGACAGAGGGGAAGAAATGATGTGCTGTGTAAAGGACAGGGAATGTCAACCTCTGCATAGGCAGATCGCTGATCCTTAGCTTGGATGGATCAAGACAATGATTCAATGAGATCATTTATAAGAAACAATGGAATTACAATCCCTATGAGACAGCTAAAAGAAAATAATTTACTGAGGAAGCAGAGGGGAGAAAAAAAGAATGTTGTTATGCTAGCTTGACTATTCTGTTTGATTGGATTAATCTAAACAGGTCTTAGCTTGCCTCTGAAAGCTGATAGGTTTAAGTTATAACCATGTGGCAACTCTATTAGATATCATTGCAAACAACAAACTGCCTGCCATCTTAAAGTATTCACAAGGTCTGGCACAGTGTAATGAAAAAGAATATTTCAGCAAATTATCTGTCAGACACTACTACTTCGTTGTTAGAAAGAAAACATAAACTGAATAAAATCAATACTAATCAGCAGAGAAAGAAGTTCACATGACACCTTGTAAAGAAAGAAGAAATGTCCCATTGGATTTCATGAAGCTGTTTGCTTTTTTTTTGTAGAGAAAACTTGAGTACAAAACTTATATTTATGTCCTCTTTCTGCAATATATCTTATTTGCTAAGACAATGAGTTTACAAGTTAAGACACTTGTGATCTTGTTTTTACTAGCTTAAAAGCTTCTTTTCCTTTCAGTGTTACCTGCTGATGCTGTCTTCATTCTGCAGCCATTTCTTTTCAAGAAAGTGGTTTCTTCAGAAAGTTATTACTCTCTAAACTAAAATTCAGAGGGTCTACTCTGTTTCAGCTCATACAGAAATGTGAGACAGCTTTGGAGTAACCTACACTACATGAGGGTTAGTGTGGAGTAGCTAATATTCTATAAATTCATTCTCAGACTTCTAACCATTTTGAGCAGGTAGTCCAGCTTCCCTTAGTGGGCAACTACAAGCTTTGCCATAATAATTGACCCAATTGTTTACATGATAACAAAATCCTTATTACTTTTGCAGCTTTCAGTTGTTCTTTTGAATCTCTGCTTTCAGTCAAATGAGTGAAAACGCATGTAAACAAACTTTTTTTTACGCATATATATGTAGACTTTTATGGATACTCCTATCTGATAAAAGCAAAAATAAAACAGCTTTTTGATGCACAAGAATTTTTGTCTCTATCCCATTCTAACCATGTATATTAATAACAATAACAATACATCTGAGCAATTCAGTGAATTACTAGTAGACTCATAATAACCATAATAACATATGGTAGGTCTCTCTCTCTTCAGTATATTTGTAAATCATAAAGAGGTAAGCAGTGAGGCAACAAATTTTGCAGATGATAGGAAACTATTCAGGATAGTTAAGTCTAAAGCTCACTGTCCAGAGATGCAAATTCACAATACTGAATGTCCAGGTGATGAACCGGGTTGATAAATGGAGAGCAATCCACAAGAGGGAACAGAGAACTAATCTAGCACTCCAAGATTCATGATGGACATAGAGGCACAGTATTACCACATAGAGTTTGGAGTCATTTTGGACAGTCCTCTAAATACGTTAACAGTAATATTTCTTTCAGCAAGGTATGTACACAGGATTACTGTGACAGAGAGCCGAGTGAGAGGCAGAGAGTTCTGAGAAAAGTAGAAAACAGAATCCATATAGGTGGCTCATAGCATTGCCCCAGGACATTAATTACTTTGCAGAGAACATTTAAATAATAATAATAATGATAATTAAAAAAAAAAAAAAACAGAATTTGATACCAGTGAATTAGAATAGGATGCAAAAGTCACCAGGAAAGTTTCCTAATTTCTATGTTGTTATCCACAGTTAAACCTTTCACTTTTGATTCAAATGATCTTTTAGTGATGTAATTACTTTAGTGCAGCAGTGTACTAGGGAGGACAGCTGAGTAGCTGCATTTAGATTTACTGCAAAGCAATAAGCAATATTACTGCTGAATATTCTTGGAAGGATTTGCCTTTCAACATATTCTTTAATTCTCCTCAAAGTGCTTACTCATTTACTTTTTACCAGCTTCGCTGGATGACCTAAAAATGCCATTTTAGGATGGAGGCAGGAGTAGTGGAGAGGGTTGCCAGTTAAGAAAAAATCTTTTCAATCCCAGAGTACAATATTTTGAGACAGGGACACTGTATTTGATTATCCATGACATTTAGCCCCTCATTTTTGCCTTCTATATTCTTAACTGATTACGTGTGCCTTTTTTCTCATTTTTCTATGATTGTTTCTGTTCCTATGGAGATGCTATTGCAAGGACATATTCCAGCTTTAAGATGTCTGAAGTAATCAAATATCTGTTTTTATGCCTGAAGAGCAGCACAGCTTTTCTGTTTTGCTCTGCTTGTTCTGTTTTCCTGCACAGTATTATCAGCAAATAGCATTACAGTTTGGTACCTTGGTAGCAAGCTTTTTTTCTCCTATAGACAACCTTTGACACAAAATGTCCCTGAAAAAAGTACAAAATTGTTATTAGGGTTGACAGATGTCAGACTCTTTTCTGACACCAAAGCCTGTATTCCTCTTTCTGCAAAAGCAGGGCCTTCTTTACTTCTTTGGGCCCTTGTCTTTAGGGGAATACTTTGAAGGATACCTACCTTCATGATTATTCTTAATATTTTAGTGAGTCCTGGGCCCAATTTATGTTAAACCGCCCTAGTGATGTTATAATCCCTTGTACCAACATGGTCTCAAATGCTCATTGGCAGAGTTGAATTCCCAGGTAAACCAAGGACAACTGCAGAGCAGAGATTTAAATTCTCTCAGGAATCAAATCATTCCTGCTGGAGACTGTCCTTCCCCTCCTTCAGTCATTAAAATCTCTTTCCGAGTTCTTGTAGCAGGGAGATCATGTAAAGTGGGGCAAAGCAGGACAGCCAGACAAAAGCCTCCCTTCCCACGCAATGCTGATTTAGCCCTAACACACAGTTCATTTGTGCCTTGAAGAAGGGTCATCTGATATAGATATACTCTTGATGTTGTCAGTGCCTTACTTTTGAGAGCTGGTTTCATGGCACTTTGTCTGCAGACAAGTTCTGGGGAGACATTTCTCAGGATACAACTCCCTAAGCTTTTAAACAGCAGACAGAAGGTTTTTGGTTTTTATTTCCACCTTTTGATGGGACATCCCATGGCGCCACAGAGTTGCCCAGCAGGGAGAAAGTTTCCGACATGCTTTACAAATGCAAGAGTCAGCCCTGGCCGCTCTTGTGTTAGCGAATGCAGGAATGGGGCAGGAGGTCCCCAGCCTGGGCTCCTTCACTCACATCCAAGTCATGTGAAAGAAGGAGCCTGACAACAGAGCTGAAGGCAGGAGCCAAGTACTGCAGGGACCACTACACTGCCAGAGTTCCCTGTAAACCTGACTATTTCTGCTCTTGAATCTCCCTGGTCCCAACCCGAGCTCTGCCCTCCCATCCCTCATGTTGGATTCTCACTTGTCCAGTACAGTGGAGATTAGGTTAATCTCTAGCTATAGGGATGGGGAATTTAGGCAGAGTGAAAATGTGAATCAGGAACCAATTGCACTCATTTGAAAGGGAACATGCAAGACACGTAGTGGATTTTTTTAAACTATACAGCAACTGAATATATATTAGTGACAAGAAAAGGCTACTGTGCTGAATTTCCAAAGCCCCCTAACCTAAAAGTAAATATGCAGAACAAATCAAGCATACATGTTCGATATCCATTTCACACCTTCTCTCACCTTGATTATATTCCTAGATTTTTTTTATTTTGAATATCAGGCAATCAGTTTCTTAACAAATTTAAATTAAATTCCGCTTCTAGATAACTGAAGATAGTTTGGTTGACTAAAGCATGTGTTTCTTATGATCGTTTTTAGGAAGTTTATAATGAAAAATGCTAGGTAGGCCTCTTCTTTGCCAAAGAAGAAATTAAATTAACTCTATGGAACTTCTTGTATGGAACTGTAAGAAGATGAGTATCACAAAAAATCTTGGATGTGTCTTTAAAATTTCTTGAAACCTCAAGATAAAAATATGATGTTACTTTTGGAGAATAGCTTCATTTATGATATTGCCTGCACTGTTAGAATCATAGAATCATAGAATGCTTAAGGTTGGAAGGGACCTCTAGAGGTCATCTAGTCCAACCTCCTTGTACACACAGGGTCACCTAGAGCACGTGGCACATCCAAGAGGGTTTTGAAGATCTCCAGAGAAGGATATTCCACAACTCTCTTGACTTTTTAGTATTTCAGGGTACATGGTAGCTATTTCTCTTATCTTAGTGAAACTGGACACTTCTCGATCATGTGGCATTTCTTTTTGGCCTGTGACAAAATACAGGAATAGCAAACACTTCTGAAACTATGAAGATCTATAGTTAAGATGAAATTTTAACTACGGTTCAGAGAATAAATTTGGTTTGCCAGAAAAATATATATACATATATATATATAATCTTTCACAACTGTAACTTTTCAGGACTGGTAACCAGGAAACCAAACTACCAACATTGACAGGAGAAGTGCATCACCAATAAATCCCTTGAGAGCAAACCCTAACACCATAACAGCAACTGAAAGATCTGTGATTCTTCAGTGTTTAGAACCTACTTTTCTATTGCAACTGCAACTATATGTTCAGCAGTCCAACCTGATCTCAATGCTCTTTTGTGGATGCTCTTTTTCAGGCATGTCCTTTCGCTTGTGCCAGTTATGCCCCCTACAGCTAAGTATCTTCACTGGAGTCTGTGCAAATTCACACCTTTGAAAAAAAAAAAAAAAAGTGAAGGAATTAGCTGATCCTTATGATGAGCAGTATGGTTTAGTTTCCTACCTCCTCTGCTACGCTAAAGTCAGTTTGAACCTTATTTGACCGAAAGTTTTAAAGACTCAGGTGATACTGAGGTGATTGCTCATCTTGTATCTCCATTTTTGAAATGCAGGGGACTCAGCAGCGGGATTCAACAGCACCAGCATAGCGTTTTTTGTAAGGATGAACAATCTTCTTCCCAACACAACTGATCTTTTCTCAGTACAGTGCTTTTTCTAGTTATAGTTCTTTTGCCTCTATTGATGTATTTATTATCAACATCACAAAAATATTTTCACGTGTCTTCATTTTGGATATCTCCCTCTTCATCCTTTCCACCCCCACTGTCTACATGCCTGTTCTATTGTATAATTGAAAATATTTAAATGTAAACCATTCTTGTGTCACTAGTATCGTTCTCCTTCAGAAACCCAGTAGAGAAAAAATGGAAAAACTTATTTTTCTGCTGCCAGCACTCTCATCAAAAAAGCTTTTCTTGTTGCTTTATAAGCACCATTCCAGGATGCCACTTGATGAATAATTCTTTTGAGAGAGGAAAATAAAAATAAAAATAAATAGACTGTTCTCAGATGGATAGAGATCTTTTTGAGACAAATATTTTATAGGATTTGAAGTGTTCAGTTAATTCCTATTCCTTCCCTCATCATTGTATCTCTTGAGTTTTATTGTGCTGAGTGAAAAAAGTCTAAAGTTTAACTGTACTGAGAGATGGGCTTTTGTGCATTTTCTACTGGGACCTTAAACAGGAAGTAGAAGAGCATCAATATAAAACGTTTTGCATTAAATTTTCATCCTATCCTTTTATACTAGAAGGTTCTGATTGTTAGGAAAAGCATCCGCATGAATATCTAAGACCTTATAGAGGTACAGCCACCAATGATTTGACTTCAAAAATCATCTAAGGGACAGATTGTGGTCTACTTAAATTTTTTTCTGGTAAAGTTGTTTTTTACCAATGTGTTCACCCATGGTTAATGAATAATAACTTTCTATCGCATAAATAATATGAATGGTAGTAGCAAACAGTAGGACCAATGAATCTACTTAAACTGTTGATGTTAGTGAGACAAGACTGCATAAAATAAAAACTGGTCTAGAGGGAAAAAATAATAAAGAGATTAATATTGTAAAGTATATTCACTGGTTTACTTTCTTCTTCTTGGAAGTACACCCTTCAGTGAGTCAGACATACCTGAGATAGATCACTACTACTCAAGGTTATTGTGTCTATGGGTTTAACTACAAGAAAAAAGAAATCAAGAGAATCCAATTAGAGACACACATCTCATTTTTAAAAATAGCAGAGGTCAAATTTTAGGTACAGGATTTAGAAAAAAAAAAGTCAGTACTAACATATTAACGGATTTTATGGACAAACAAGCAAGTTAGTAGACGTGTTTTTTAAAAAAAATCCCAAACATTACTGAAAGAAATTCAAAAAGTAATGATTAGTTTGCCTTTTCTCATACAAAACAGTCAGCATTTGAAGACCAGAGTTGAAATAAGAGAATAAATGTTCCTCAATAAAACTGAGTAGTGAATAGAATCTTTACTTGAAGATTATATTAAGTTTGAAGAATAAGACATAGCACTTCTATAACTATGATGGTTGTGATTCATGGCTATGTCAGTAAGGACAAATGGACAGTGATGTTATCCACATTTATCCATTTATTGAGGCTGTCTAATGAAGTACGAGTGTTTTCTCATTAGTGCCAAGCTGTTTATTGCTGAGAGCACTTTTTAACAATGTCCTAAGTTTGACATATCTAAAAACACCAGTGATTTTATTTTCCTCACATTTCCATAAGTGTAGTAATTATTTTGATCAGCTGCCATTTAGGGGAAAAAGTAATAATACACTGCCAGCCCAATCCAGCAATCCAAATTTCATCCTGCTGAAAAGGGGATAAAACAGAGAGATGCTGCAGATTTTTCCCAGACTTATCCTGCTCATTTCTTCTGCATTTTGATTTGTTGAAAAAGAACTATGGGAGACTTCAAACACAGGTGCCTACCCGTGGCTTTGTTTTGCCCCAGATCTGCACGCACAAGTAAGAGATGTAAATTTTTGCTTGTGCAAGCTAAAAATGGGCTCTGTCTGTAGAAAGATCATTTAAAATCTGAGAGCACTTACTTTATACATCACTCATCTGTAAGTATTTGTCTCTACCTTGCAAATGCTATTCAGATGCAAAGTGTAAAGCAAATGTCTCCCACGCTGTTATAATTTTAACTCTTCGCAAATCTCCACGAAGCTTATCCTCAGCTTCTGAATTCTTGCCAGCTCCAACCCTAAAAAAATAAAGTCAGAATTTGACACCAAGCTCTCACATCATTTCCCTAGTGCCTCTTCACTTCTGAAAGCTTGATATGTTAATAGAGGAGATAGCTTTCATGCAAACAAGTTCCTTTAAGGGCCTGGGAGCAGGCATTTTCACTTTCCTGTCATTGTCTGACACATTTTCTTTTTACTCCTGTTATCATCTTATCTTCTTCCCAAGAGTAAATAGTGTAATGCTACTGGGAGATGCATATATGAACTCCAAATAGAGAGCTATTTTGCAGTGAATCCAAAATAGTCTCTTCCAGAAAAGACCTATGATGTGCTACCTTTTTAATCACTCAGTAGAGATCAATGAAGAACAATATCACTGCTTCCAAGTACTATTTTTCTTTTTTATTTTCTTTTTAATGAAAGTATTTCTTCTTTAAGCTAAGGAAGAAATACTTTTTCACTATATTCTAGTAACGTGTATAGCTCCAGAACATCATTGGTATAACTGCAGTTATGCTCCAAAAAAGCTCTGACTCCTGAGGCTTGGCAACAGCAGTCACATACAAAATTAATTCTGTTGCAAGCCATGGAATGAACTTGGATGAGCAGTTGTGACTAGCACAATACTAATGATTAATTCCATCCATTGTCATATGAACAGATTTACTCTTTTCTATCACTTATGAATTGATTTTGACTATTAGCATAAAGTGTAAGAACCCACAATTGGCCCAAATATGCACTCCCTGTACAGACTCAATTAGGATGCAAAATATCCCAGATATTTTGAGGTGATATTAGTAACCCACATATAACATTTTTATGAAGCCTAAGAGAGAAAAGCAATATCATAATACTGTGTCTTTTAAGTGCTGCCTCATATTACGTCAGGAAGAACTGAAGTAGATCAGACACAGCACGTTCACTTCTGGCCATCCTTGGTTACTGCACAAGGCTCAAAGACCTTCATTCTTTTCCATCTGTAGTGTCTAGTTTGAAATCCCTGCAAAATCAGTTGGAGTCTTTTCATCAGCTTTAATGGGGTCATGCAAAGATCTTTATAATAAATTGCTGCTTGGATCCCTATTGAGTTTGGTTCTCACTTTTATACGAGGCATATAGCATCAAATTTAACAGAAGCTCACAAATAATCATTTCACTTTTCCTCTCTTAAGTAAAGGCAATATGAATGATTCAAAATATCTAGAAAAAGAAGATCCAAAGAGCTTTTTGCTGGTTGTAAAAAAAAAAAAAGTGGTGTTCTCTTTGCCTACCAGGTGCTTCCCAATGCAGGCTGTGTAATTTGCTGCTTCAGAAATCCCTTCTCATTTGTCTATTTCAGATGTTAATGCTAAAAAGGAATATAAATAATATATATAAAATATATTCAAAAACTGATTTCCAAAGTCCTTGAATGCTGGAAAATTTGGGGGTTTTTTTCTGGTGCCAAGGAGAATGCTCATTTTCAACTCACATAAAGTTTCAATGCTCTCTTCTTCTTTTTCTGACATGTTGCAGATCCAGCACCGAGACACCAATGGCAATGATCATGTTTCTGGTGATATAAGAAAAACAACGATAGGAGCATACAAGTTGCCCCACTGAATCACAGATATGTCAGCTATGTTATCTGTCTTTGGCATAATTCAGAGAAGTCACTTCCAACCTGCCAATATGCAAACTACCGATAAACAAACCCAGAAGTCATTTTCTGGCTGCTCTCATCTGGTTTATGCCTGAAAACATGAAGCTAAATATTTCTTATACATATCGCTTATATATATGACTTGACAGTATCTTCCTACTTGTATAAACTTCTCATTCTTTTTCTAAATCCTAATTATGTTCTTGCCTCAAAGATGCTGGGTAGCAATCCATCAGAGAAGTAATGCCTAAGTAATTGCTCTGCCATCATGTAAAACCCATAGCAAGCAAATGATGCCATTGTATGGCAGTAAACATGATTGCTTTTTATTTTACTTTTATTTTTACTTTTATTTTTATTTTTGTTTTTATTTTTATTTTTATTTATAAACCCTGAAATATCTATGCTGGAAACTATATAAAAGATTGACAAGACCACTGAATTTATTACCCTTATTTATGCGGGAGATATTCTTGTTAGCTAGCTATTAGTGTTGTTATTCTTTACTAGGACTTAATCATTCAAAATATACAGTGGCTTGTCACCTTTTCATCCGCTGTTTACATTTTTGAGTGGAAATAAGCGAGTCTAGTTCTGAGGGATCAGCACAATTCTGATTTACCAAGGGAGTCACCAGCTGCCAACTCTACAAGATACTCTACAAGAGTATCTCCAGGTCAGAAGACATACAAATATTTCAATAGCTGCCACCGCGTTGCTTTTAATGTTCGTTTGTCAGTGGAGCTATGTCCTTAGTGTAGGGGGGTGAATATTCAACCACTACAATATGTCACAGATAAGAACAACTCCATAGACTGACAATTTTCCAGCTCTGAGACTCTAAAATAACACAAAAGTTCTTGGAATGATTGTGTTTTTATCAAAAACTGTCATGTGGACACACAGATTGGGTTCCCCAAAACTTGAATAGGACCTAAAAAAATCTGATGATATTTGTTAATCATACATTGATGCAAGTACAGACACACACAAGCACAGACAGGCACAAAATATGTTCAGATACACACACAACGCATGGATTATGTGTATATATTGTTTATGTATACTGTATATACATATAAAATTCTGGAGATTTAATTTGATTCCTACTTCTACAGTTGGCCTCCTTGTATGTGCTGATCAAATCTGGTGACTAGCAAAATTTTGTAAGACTTCCAGCACTTATTCTACAAAATGACAACACCAAAGCCTTCCATAGTGTTTTATTAACCAGGGGGCTACTGCAAATGAAAAGTAGACCTTTATTTCATCCTTACTAGAATTTTGTCTTTGAGTTGAATTGAAGCTGAGTTTCTTGAATATTTCACTCAAACATTTACATTTCTACAGCAAGGTTTTGATTCAAATAAATTTGCATCAAATCCCATAATTTGTTGAAATATATTTTTTTCAGAGTACATTTGCACACTAGGGGATGAAACTTACTGGAAGAAAAAGAAAGATATTTAACAAGGACTTTTGACTAAGTGCTGAATGATTTGTCCCTAGCTGCACTTTTTTTTATGACCAATTTGCATTTTCAGGTGTTAATTTTCTGAATCATCTCATCCTTCACATCTACATATTCTAGTCATAGGCAGATAATTGTGAAATTTGGAATGAAATCTGTTAAAATCATCCTCAAGATGCAAGAAAGATGTGATAAGTCCTTTTACTGCTGACCTCTTAATATAGGATGCCAAAGTGATTCTTAATTTTCCAAGAACAATATTGCCTAAAACCTGCCTAAGGGGAGGCAATTCACAGAGCTGTATAGCATGTTGTCATATTTTTCTCCCCTATATTTATCTCTTGATTTTTCCCCCACACTCTCCTCTATATCTGTATTTGTCTTTCCATTCAAAGGTTTTTTTTTTCGTTTTTGTGAACCACAAAAGCACTTTTCACAACCATGTCACAAAATTTTCCAAGATAAAAAATGAAGTGAAGGGAATAAAAATGTCCAAAATTCTCTTGTACACAATAAGAATGGTTCATTGAAAGTATGTGGAGTTTTGTTGTTATTGTTGTTGTTGTTGTTTTTTACAAAACAAAACAAACAAAATAAAATAAAATGGGAATAAAACCAGGCCCAGGTAATTACATGTGATTTTTTAGGTTTAAAGTTATTTTAAATTTAAAGTCACACTGTGAAATTTTGAACTAAATTCAAACTCTGGAATCAGTCTTTCTGCAGGACAGCCAGTTTGGAAATAAATTAACGCAAGTATTTCCAATAGCATTTTACTCTGACTAAAGACAGGAAGGAGCAGAAATGTATAAGACAGACAATTGTTTCTGAAACTAGTGTAAAAATCCTTTAAGTGAGTTTCTGTGAGCTGCCAAAAACAAGAAATGATCTCTGAACCTGAAGGTGACCCTTACGAGATTCAGTCCCCTCATTAATAATCGCTCTCTTTCAGCATCATCTAGCTTTTATTTCTTTCTTTGCTATTATCTGTGAGTTGTCCTGCAGCTATTTATTTCACATTAAATCTTCCTTTTGCTGCAACCTCTAGGCTTTGCAGTATCTTCTGCAAATTCTCAGGTGTGTATTCAATGCAAGGACACTGTTTCAGGACTCCCATCAGGCTCTGACAGGACTTGCATAGCTAAATTTACCCCTATAAAGACGAGCATTTGCATTCTGGTCAACAGATCTGCTATAACAATGGCTCATAATTTTACTGAACTGATACCAAATGACTCCAAATATTTGTTGGAACAACTGAGGCTCTAAACAGGCTGTGCTCTCCTCTGCTCTCCAGCTCTGGCTTGCAAAATGTGAGCACTAGGAATTCTCTGCTACAGAAAGGATGGGCAGCAAAGGACAGACGACTGGAGTTTTAGTGCCTTTAAACCTGCTCCAACTGCCATTAGACTTCTCTCGCCCACTGATAGACGCAATTTCTACCTTCATGGGATACGGAGACCATTTCATCACCAGGGTTAGGAAAAAATGAACATGAGTGTTTCCTAAATATGAGAACTTGGTATGCATGTCTGTCAACAGCACACAGCATGGCTCCGCATCCTGGCTGCAACACACAGCAAAGGGAGGGGAGGGCATGGGTTACGTTATCTCTCAAGCTAACTTTGGAGAATGCAGTACAAATTCTATACAGGGGATGTGGAAAGCAGTAAGATTTAGGTAAAAAGCAACTCTATAAGTTAAACTAAGATAGATCTTTATAAAGGTGCTCACATCTTTGCCCCATTTCTCTTCCTTTCTGCACCTTGTTCTTTCTTTTCCAGCTGGAGATTTGTAATGACATTTTTAAAATATGTATCACGTATAAAAGAGCATGATTTCTGTTGCTCACTTTGCTCCTTCATAAGAGGATGGGGCATATATGCCCATCTGTTTAAAACCAAACTGTTCACAAAGTTAGCTTGCCCATGGTCAAGAGGTAGTTTCTCTTATAATTAAACATACATTTTTTAAGCAACCACATACATGAATATCTAAATGCAAAGTGGAGGAGGGAGTACTGCCCATTTTATATGGACATAAAATCCTGGGAAAGCATTCTATTCTTTAAAAAGTAAAGGGACTGAACAGTTGGTTTCTACTTCATTAAAACAAGATGTCATTGGCAAAGAAGACTGGGTTATTATAGGAATGTAACTCCTGTCTGGTTATTAGTTGTTCACAGTCGTTAAAGGTTTTCTCAAATCTCCATTCATCGTAGGCTGTCTAATTATATACAGCCAGAGGAAAGTGTGTTGATTTTTCTTCTAAAGAAATAAAGCTCTGACAGGCATGAAAAGACTTATTCCATAAACAAATTTTCAACCAAAAGGATCTGTTTTCAGCATTAACACCAGTATAACAGTGAGAAATCCTCCTGTTTTCAGGAATACAGAACCTTTTGATTCTAATCTTTTTAAGTTAGTTAATGTTGCTAGCTCCTACCTAACTGTTGTTGAAGTTAACGAAAACAGATCAGATGTACCAAAATTTTCACCTACAATGTTAGCAGATCTTCCAAGTGGGTTAAATTCATTGCTACAAGTGATAGGGTAGGATCTTGTCAGCTTATCTTCAGTGTTCAGTGCCTTCAGTTTTCACTGTTTTTTCTTTTGTTAAATAAGAAACTGTCATTGCTGCTTTACAATTTATGTCAGGGAGAACTTGTTGGTCTAAAAAATACACTCAAAAATCAGAAATATTTTTAGCAATTTTTGAACAGATTGTTTTGAAACAAGTTAGGAAGTTCACATTCTAGTTTACTGGAACACCAGGGATTTTAGTGTGGAAATCTCTCATTTAGCAATGTTTATTTTATTCTTCAAATATATCTATTCTTTTCTTTTAGAAGAAAAGTGTGATATTTCCACTGAGTCTTAAAAATTGAAATTATTCTTTTTAGTAGCTTTGAAAGAACAATATTTCCCATAGCATATTGTAATGCTTATTTATGCTCATTTTTACTTAAGATTTCTTTTTCTAATGGTTATTGAACACTTCCAGTCAGCACAGTACTTCAGCTGAATCAGTCTCATGCAGATATAGTCAGCAGCACTTCTAAACATATATTATTTTTATTGGGTGAATATATAGTTTTGACAAATTCCTAGGGATTTGTATTCTTGAAATCAATTTCCCTTTGCCTTCCAACATTTTTACCTTTTTGTTGTTGTTGTTGTTGTTATTGTTCTGACAAATATTTGTTTAAATCATCCCCTCTCTTGTCTAGGTTTTAATGATCTCATTCTTTTTTTTCTAAACATAAATTGGAATTAAGTGTTAGTAAATATCACTGAAGAAATCTTAATGACACCCCCACCACCAACAAAAAAATAGAAAAGAGAGAGAATACAGGTATCAGGTAATTATTACAGCCAACTTATTCTTTTGCACATTAGGAGAGATGTGCTAGAAAAATTTTATGGGGATCTTGATTGTATTCAGATATGTCAACTCACCTAGCAGAGATATTGCACAAGCAGCAGAACTGCATGGTGAAAGTTAACACTCAGCACAGATATCTAACTTTTCAGGTGCTACTTATGTTCCAGTTCATAACTGAAAAACTCAAGTTTGATTTTTTTTCCCATGAAAAGAAATGAGGTCCCAGCTCCAAAGTGATCGTGGTGACTTTTCTTCTACAAAACATCATGGGAGTCATGACATCTGCCTTCGGTCACAGGCAGGACTTCTAAGTTTTGACTTGGGGTGAGCAAGAATATAATATTTGCAAGAGAAGTCTTCTTTTACTTTTCCTCCATAAAGGAGGAAGTGTCCAAGCACTATAACTTGGACAGCATTTTTTTTCACAATGAGAAGTGGATATTGGAACTAGACCTCTAGACTTGAATCATCACAGTATTTTAGATACCACTAAAATCAACTGGGAGTTAGCACAAGCAATTTGTCATCAAATGTAGGTCCAGGCCATGTCATCCAGGCTGCAAACTAGCCAGTAGTAGTTCCTAATGATGTAAAGGAAATATTTTAATTTGGCATGACTTTGGAAACATCATTTATTGGAGCTTAGCAAAGAAAATGCCACACTTGAATTTCACATTTGTGGTATGTGAAGGCTGTATTCCCTGTTCAAAAATAACTTTCCTTGATAAACACATCCTGTCCCCCAAAGCAAAATAACGTCTTCAAAATCAGCATTTGACAGTGAAAGAATTTGCTCAGTTCCAGACACAGCCCTGGGGCTCTGGGCTTTTAAAAGAGCAGAAGTAAAGGCAGGATAGAATTTTATGTATGTGCATTTTCCCCATGTTTCCCCTACAAAGCATTCTACTTCCAACACCTTTAAACTGTATTTTAATCCTGTGAGAAACTTTTGGAAAGGCTTCTTCTTATTCAGTTACTACTGAATTTTCTAAACCAGTTTCCTCTGACTTTAATGTTTGCATCTTTGGGGTTTAAAGCACAAAAACAATTTATTTTGTATTGCAATTGCTCAGTTTTCTCTCCTTTCATTGTTAAGACTAACATGATTCTGAGGTGCAGGGCTGGCTTCATGGAAAAATGGCTGAGACCTCTGTCAGCTGGTGCTTTTAGTGGGAATTCTTCCAAATCTTTATAGAATTTTTGCAATACTTTTTCCATAATTCTTCTGTATCAATAGTTATATTATTAACAACTGGGACAGGTGTCTCTGTCACAGTGAGCTTACCAGCACCTCTAAAGCATAGGAAGGAAAGGCTTCAGAATGGCTGTGGTTTGCTCTACCATCCTTATAAACACTGCATATAAATGCATCGTACACCACCACAGCCATAAAAAAAAATCGTGTCACGTCAGCGTGGGGTCCAATTTACCAGTTGGTATCCCTGAAAAAAGAAAAAAAATTCTGTGTGAACTGATGACAGCTACTCACAGCACAGATATGCTATAATGAGATGACATGGAAAGGAGGACCTGGCTAGGTTATTAGGGGAGACCACGGACTTGTTTTGCAAACACTGAAGTGTTTAAGCATTTTATTTCCATGTGTTTCTACTTAGGTTTTGCTTTTAGCCCCATCACAATGTCAGTGTAGAGCTGATCGAAGATGACAGGTTGTCACGCTACAAGCCACCTCTCTGTGCCCAAATGAGGGCTCCAGGGAAGTGACAGCTGGATCTCCATCAGCGCCACAGATAGTGGCACCAGGGAGCCCTCCCCAAAGCTCTGCTGTTTATCCCATTTCCAAAAGCTAAAAAAAAGGTCAGCAAGGCTCTGCCTTGAAGCACTTAATGGTGGCACCCACTGTGAGCAAAGCTGGTCAGGACAACACAGTCTGAGATAATTTCTTTCCTAGATGGCTCCAGGTGAAGTACTGGGGGGAAGGAGCATGTCAATATTTTTTCTTTCCAGCTGGCAGACTTGCTGAAGTGTGGCAGGCAGTGAGTGTGAGAGGCAAGCAGAAATTTAGGAATGACAAAAGAGTAAGAAAAGGGGAAAATAAGAGTGTGAGGAAATCAAGAATTGCCATGCAAAAACTTTCTGTCTTGCAACTGGTCTGGTGAGACAGGCGATAGACATACTTCTTTCATCTGTTGTGTCAAGCAAGGTATGGAAATGCTCTTCTTCCCATGTTAGGACCTTGCAGCAAGCACTTTTTATCCTTTCTGGAGAAAGCGCTGCTACTGCAATCAGAATTTTTCACCATGACTCGCACTTTCAGCTCAATGGCAAAGCTCTATGAGGTGCTTGGAAAGTGTGTCAGAGCTCTTGGCTTCCCGCTGATTTGTGAGATTTTGCTGTTATAAGTTCTTAATCCAACAATTCGAAGAAAGACCAAGCTCTTTCTTACCTTTACCACAGAAAAAAAAAGAAGTATATTAATAATTGATTATATATTGCAATAATAAGAGAAACTACATTGTCCCTAAAACACACAGGTTTCATAAGGTAGCAAATACAATTCTCAAAAGACTTTGCTAGTGATTATCACCAGCAGAGATATGGTTAAGGGGACAAAAATTCCATCATCTGATTATGGTTTATTTAAATTGCAGAAGCCTCCAATCTGCATCTTCAATATCTTTACTGATGTTCTGGATGAAGGGATTGAGCGCACCCTCAGCAAATTTGTGGCTGATGCCAAGGCAGGAGGAAGACTTGCTCTGCCTGAGGGTAGGAAAGCTCGACAGAGGAGTCTGGACAGGCTGGATCGATGGGCTGAGACCAACCGTAGGAGGTTCGACAAGGCCAAATGCCAGGTCCTGCACTTCGATCACAACAACCCCATGCTGCGCTACAGGCTTGGGGCAGAGTGGCTGGAGAGCTGCGCTGCAGTGGGAGTGTTGGTGAACAGCCAGCTGAACATGAGGCAGCAGTGTGCCCAGGTGGCCAAGAGGCCAACGGCATGTATCAGGAACAGTGTAGCCAGCAGGACCAGAGAAGTGATCCTCCCCCTGTACTCAGTACTGCTGAGGCTGCACCTCAAACACTGGGCTCAGTTTGGGCCCCTCACTGCAAGAAGGACAGACCTTATGAATAACAGCTGAGGGAGCTGTGGTTATTTAGCCTGGAGAAGATGAGACTCAGGGGAGACCTTATTGTTCTCTACAACTACCTGAAAGGAGGTTGTAGTGAGGCAGGATCATTCTCTTCTCCAGAATAACTACAGATAGAACAAGAGGAAATGTCCTTTTGTTGTGCCAGTGGAGGTTAGACATTAGGAAGGATTTCTGCATGCAAAGAGTGTGAAGCTTTGGAAAAGGCTGCCCAGGGAAGTGGTGGAGTGCCCATCCCTGGCGGTGTTCAAGAAATGTGTAGATGAGGCATTTAAGGACATGGTTTAGTAGGCATGGTGTTGAAGGGTTTGCAGTTGGACTTGATGATCTTTTTCAACCATAATGATTCTATGATTCTATTCTATGAATGTTTCTTATATGTTCATGTTGAAGAATTTCTTTTCATGCACATGTATTTCCTCTCCTGAGCTTTAAAAAAGCTACATGTGAATATGGAGTGAAGAGAGAAATCTCCTTTTTGTCCAGTAAGGAAATAAAAATACAAGCCTACCTTGAAGAAGACCGACAATTATTCTTTACTATATTTTCTCAGCTATACAAAAGCCAGCACAAAGATTCAAACAGAAGGAGAATAAACAGAGTTGCCTCCATTTGATTATAAAATGGAAATAACTGTGTGGCATTTCCATTTAAAAAAAACATCATCCCAGGAGTTACCTTAGCATGTCTCCAGCAAGAATGAGGATGAAGGATTACAAGGACTTCTTTCAAGGATTCATTTAACTGACAGGGCTTCATTGCCCTCCCCTCCCCCCACCCCCCTGAAAATAATGATAAAAGATTTGGGATAGTGAAGCAGGGAATGTTGCACACAAACTCTACCTCGGGTTGCCTCTAAGGTCTGCTCATACAAATCCCTTTGGAGATGACTGCTGGTATTTGTCCCTCTGGATCCCCTCAGGTGTTAAAAAACATCAGGAGATGTCAAGGGATCTTTCTAATTAACGTTGGAAAACAAAACACATTCCTCAGACAGTGTTTTGCATCCTCAGGTTGCCTTTTCCTGGAACACACTGCAGCTCCATGCTGCTTGCAGCTTTGCCGGTAAGAATACATTCCTTATTTTTTAATGGTAGATATAGACAGTGAAAAATGAGGTCATCATTTAAAAAATGACCCCTGAAAGTTGGTACAGAGCTCCTTGAACTGGGTGGGTGCATGAAGGAGATCATAGGATTTCTGTGGACCTGGGGAGCAGCACAGCAGGAAAGTCAATCCACTCATTCAAGTACTTAGAAAAAAGTAGGAATACAATGGAAAATAAGGAGTATTTTGTCAGGAAGTATTATAACATTAGAATTATCAATGAGTAATGGTAAAGTTGTATGAAAATGCAAGAATAAAATTTAGGGAACAAAAGCTCTGAAGAACTACATCTTAGGAAATATCAAAAACATTCGATTTAACACTAATCTATGCCTGCATGAGGTACTACCTTAGTACAGAAAAGGGATTTATGAATAACATAAATAAGACAGTGAAACTTCTCATAAAAAACATAAAAGAGAAGTATTTTGCTAAGTTACAAACATTTTTCTTATTGATTTTATAAAACAGAACTTATTTGAAAGAACCTGAAGTATTGGAGTCCAGGCACTTCTTTATTTTTATGCCAGAGCAAATGAATGGTAAAAATACCATACTTGTAAAAAGCACAGTGCTCAGTGAGAAAAAAAAAATGTAATTACTATGTTCTATAACTTGCATCAAAGGGGATTATATAGTGATAATGACTATTTATGTGAGATTTGGAATGACTGCCTGAAAGAGTTCTATCAGACATATGTATTTTTATCATTAAATATTGTTCTCTGCTAAATTTTTTATATTTTCTCTATACATATTTCTCACAACGTTACTATAATAAAACCTCATCAGACTGACATGGCTCACTCTAGCTGAGGTTCACTCTAGTCTATTGAGGATTTTCTGGACTGGAATTTTTCTCTTTTCTGGATAATCATAGCTTCCATGGATAAATTTATATTCACAATTACTGGAAATGGACAAATTTACCTGGGGGAAGATGGTGAACATACAGGTTATTTTTCTACAGTCAATTATATCTGCAACTTGAACAAGCTGTTGACTGTCAAGAGTTGTCTAAACATTGTTCCTGAGAGCTGAAAATTTTAAGAAACCTGTGGAAGCAGAGAGCTACAAAACCTGTATTGCTATAAATGCAGACTATAAACAGTAGCACACACAGTAGTAGTAAGCAAAAGTTTTCCAACCTCTTGAGAAATGATAGCTGTTTAGCAGAAGTTGGAAACTCAAATGTGTAAGGGTTATTTGTTTCAAGAGAGTGGTTTCACACACATACATCTTGCTCCACATAAGGCTAAGGACATTTCTTCCTCCAATACAGCTGCATGCTCTAAAGGCCAGAATGAATTACCTGTTTTTCGAGAGGTTTGAAAAGATTATAGAAACAGTTTATAAAATTCTGTAGGCAAAAAATATTCAAACTGTTAACCAAGCACCTATGAATGACAGGTTCATTCCCGATTACCAAATCTGTTGACAGATAATACCCAGTGTTCTAATATTAAGTAATGGAGTTACATCTTGAATTTTAAAATGCCATGTAATTCTTCTAATTAATTCAAAGCCTGGGAGGAATCAATAGGATATACTGTTGTTCCTCTCCAGTTTGAATTTCCAAGCGCTGAATGCTCAGTAACACGTACTGTTTACGTCTGCTTGTGAGTTCAGCTGTATATTAACCACTTGCACAGTGAATATTGATGTTCTTCCAAACTCTCCTAGGTGCTTCTACATGTTCCTCTTAATGCACACTTCAGGTTCAAAGTCCCCCGTCCCAAAAACTTCCTGAGTCCTTGCTGTCCTACATCATGGAATATTGGTAGTACAGTTTTCTCAGGTTCACTGAGCACAAACCCTACTCCAGCTTTCCCTAGGGGTTATTAATGCTCATGAGATCCTCTGTAAAAGTTGATATTTCTCTTTGAAAAAATAATTTTAAAATGCAGTTATTGCCAATCGCATTTGACTGGATTGTGTGTTAGTGAAATGACTACATTATTTTTATCTCATACCATCTGTTAGATAGAAGTAACAAAAATATTAATTTGGTTTAAGATGTATTTTGAGATAGTTAGTTTATAACAGGAACATTTAAACCTCTCACTGCACTATTTAATTTTACTTGTAATTTTCCACTGTTGCAATTCTTTTCATATCTATATGATCCATCACCCTATTTTACCTCTGCTTCAATAAGCAACTGCCTGAAACACGCCATATGTTGTTTAACCTAGCCATGGTACTCTTTGTTTAAAATCCTCTCTTGTTTTTGTTTACTCATTTTTATCACATCTTTTCACTGGGGGGATTTGATTTTTAAGTAGATCGTGGTGTTATCTGCTTTTCACAGTAGCATTTAACCGTGTGATACCTTCTTCAGTCCACCCCACACATCGCTCCGTTGGTTTTACCTGCCTGAGAGTCTATATCCTGAGCAGCAGGATTACTGTTTGCAGACCCCCTGCAAAAGTACCAGCAAGTGTTCATGTAATAGTGCTGTTTTCTTTACTCCTCTAGTGGCATCTTAAAGGATTGAATTTCTACCAGTTGGTTTATAATCTTAGACATTCTTCTCTCTCTCTCTCTTTTTTTTTTTTTTTTTTTTGAGGAAGAGGAGAGAGTGGGGAAGTTTCAGAGAGGAGTCAATGTTCTGTGACCCCTTTTGCCATGTAAAACTGTTTCTTTTTTTCCCTATTCATGAATTCCATTACCTCCTGTAAGTTTCCTTCATTTGACTTTAATAGATTGATTCTTCACCATTTAATCTTCCTATTTCATGAATAATTCCTCTGTAGGCATCATTATGCAGAGAATTTCCTAATGATATACAAATACTATAATGACAGATAAAAACAAAACCCTAACTGCAGTAATTAATAGGCAGCTTTGAATAATACATTTATTCCAAGGAATAAGTACTAACTCTTAAATGGCTTTACACATGAGGATGCATACCTAGATACTGTGGTAGTGTCGCAACTTAGGTCTTCTGAGAAGATCCAGCAGGACCTGCTCCCCAGGGCCTGTGAGCCGAGTCCTGAAGGACTGTGTGAGCAGCAAGGAGCTGCTAGCTGTTATGAATGAACCTCACCTGGTGTATCCCTCCATGGACCTACCACGATTCTGGGTGCTGGATCAATCGCCCAGAGGACTGAGGCACCAGCGGGGGGTTTCTGCCTATGTAACTGTGCACCAGCAGGCAGTGACCTTGATCACCCGACACTTGCAAAAGCCACACTCAGTGTGAGCCTCCCCTTTGTCTTCAAAGCACAGACAGGGCCCTTCAGAAAACTGCCTTACAGGTTGCCCACATCTAACGTGGCCAAAGTTCACACTTACTGTTAAAATATAGACAGAAGAAATGGTGTTTCTTCTTTAATATGCTTCTGTAGTAGCTGAGGAGGGCTTCAAACTTCAGTTTCTTGCTTTGGAGAAAGCAGTCTAGTCAGAAGGAACGAACCTCAAGATATTTGCCTAGGGCCAGACTCATCTCTGCCTCATCCCTGTCTCAAAGCACAAGCCCAGTATGCACAGAAGTCTGTGAGAGTGAGCGATAGCTCCTGTTCTGCTTTTCTTTTACATCAGTTAGCAATATACTGACAAAAAAAACTTGAGCTTTGCCACAGTCCTCATCTCAGATGTACAATTCTTGTTGTATATTCCTCATTAAATTCTATTTTAGCCATTTTTTTTCACAAACTATTTTAGCCATTTGCTTTCCCAACAGCATATACCATTGAGCTATTTTCTTGTTTTTCTCTTTATAATCATATTTTGTTTTCCAATCTCACCTCCAAGAGTTGAGGAGCCAGAGAAACTGAAAGAAATCACAGCAGTAGAGCTGTGATCACAGCACAGAAATCACAGCATGAGACTGATATTCATAACAATTCCTCATTGTGCCCAGCCATAGATTCAACAGAAGTTAAGTGTTCCCTCAGTGGAAAATCTCAGGAGGAAGGTAACACAAAAATATAAAATGGAGATTCCATTTTAGGAGCTGAGGAGAGAAAGGATAAAAGGAATGCAGTAAAAGCTAAGCTAAACCCTAAAATAAAAAATGTTTGCCAGTCAAAATACCTAGTATATTGTTAGTGGGTTTAAATGCCTTTCCCTAAATAGTTTTACTTTATTCTAGTATACTCTTTGTGATGAATTATAAATCCATTGCATTTTAAAAATATAATGTGTAGTAATCTTAAAATGTCATCAGAACTACCAAAAAAGTATCTCTGAGCTTCAGTATCTAGGCTATCATGAACCAATGAGAACAAACACACAGTTTGTTTTCTTTGTGCCTAACATTGTAGAGGCTCTGCTTACCCTATCGTTTACCAATGAAAATGTAACGGACTTTATTCCTAAGGTTTGGAGGAGTAAAAATTATACCCTCTGTATTAAAGTTAACTGAATGTGATATACAACAGTATAAATCAAATTTAATTGGTGCACTATGCCATACAAGAAGTGACAAGATATTTCTTCAGCTGCAGAAAAGATAAAGTATGATTGATGGCAGAAATTAATAATTGAGGAAAGTAGTTCACTGCAACAGATACAGTGAACAGAGCAGTTTTAAAAATGGTTACACAAAGCTGATAAATGGGAAAAGTGTTTCCATAACTCGTGTTTGAGAATCACAACCTCCTAAAATAAACAAACACATAAATTAGAAGGATCCTAAGGACAAACAAAGCCAAACTACAACAAAGACCTTTCTAAATAGTGTGCCAATGTCCTTCTTGTATTCAAGGGAAAATACAGACCAGAAGAGTCATCTGTGCTGGAGGACTCTGACTAGCACAGCTCTGATTTGCAGCAGCCAATTCGTATTTCACTCTGTCAAGGCTCATAGCGTAGCAAAGGAGGGTGTTCAGGAACTTCACTGGAAAAAGTGGAGAGTCCTTTGTTTTTGAAGAAAAAGTTGTGCCCGTTTGCCCTTCTTTACATGAAATGAGACTTCAAAGTCAGCTTTCTGGGTTTCGGTAGAGAATCCTATGCAAAGACTATGTCAAAACAACCAATCCAGCTCCATGCAGCAACTTTAAGGCCCATGAACAAAACCTCCCATCACTTCACAGGTCTTTAAGAGTATTCCAGGTAGTGGTGGGAGGAGAGGAAAGCAGCAGGTTGGCACAGCCATGATTGGTAACTGCCGTTACTGTGAAGGGCATGAAAAATACCCTGAATCATCCTCAAATTCAGAAAAACACCATTTTATATGACAAATATAAGTGATGTTACCAGGCCTCAAGGTTAAACTTAAATGTACGCCTCAGTGTTTGCAGTCGGGACAAATAGGATTTTCCATGGTTCAAGCAGTTCGTAGTTTATGTTGACGTTGAACAAAGTACTTTTTAAGGTAATACATTAGAGAAATTGTTCAAGATAATTTCATCCTTACATAAACATCATAATGACTGAACAGAATGTTTTCAACTTAATGCTCATAGGATCTGAGACACAGGTGCAGAGATAAGTAACTAAATTTTCATTTTGCATTCAACTCTACATGTTTTTTTTTCCTAATGATTACTGTCAGTGTTTCCAATGTCATTGTAAAGTAGACAAAATATAATTATTGTCTGGATTATTATTTTATTATTGACAACACCACAGTTTGATACTTTGTAAAGACTTAGAAGGCGTGGGATTCAGGATGCTGTATGCCATGATAGCAAAACAAGATATTATCTTGTTTTACTTGGAATAGTGTAGGGCATGAGGTATATGCATCTTATGCTCCTACTCAGCATGGTATGCTAAAGTTAGATTAAATCCAACCCTTCTAGCATTTTCTCCAGGCAAGCACCTTCACCTGAGTGATCATGGTCATCATGCCTCAGGCATCTTTTCTCCCTCTCTTCTTAGTACCTGCCCTTTTCCCTCTGTGCTCCTTAGATATCAGGCAAGCCCTCAGAACTCAAGAGCAGACAGGTTATTTCAGTACCTGGAACCAGCACTCTTCTTGGTGCTGGAAATCCCATGTGTAAGTAGAGTCCTTATCCTCAGATAAGGAGGGAGACCATTTATTAATCATCCCTTATAGACTCCCCGGTTTCTCAAGACAGTTTCATCTCAACACAGTGGGAATATCCTGGAACTCTTGTCTTGGCCATCTGTAATGTGAATGTTTCCTTTTAGCTCCATGTAACATTTTCTATTCAGGAAAAGCAACAATGAGTCCTCATGTAATCACACACTTAGTCTAAGATACTAGCATTCATTGTTAAACATTTACCAGCTTTTGTTGTTATTCACATTAAGTTTGTGATGCTTATGCACAGAATTGCTGATGTAATTCCTTATGGGGTGAGCCTGAACACTTCTCACCCATTTTCAAAGACTTGTAAACATGACTTTTTTCTCCATCCATTTGAGTAATTTCCAAATTTCTCTCCAAAGGGGCCAGACTCTGACAGTCTGTGGTGGCACTCACATCCAGAGCTATCCCAGTGAAACCAATGGGACGACTTAAGAAGTAAGAGAGTACCCGGTATCACAAAGTTCGTCTTATCCAAGCAACTCTACCGATTCATTTGCATTTCAGTTGCAAGTTGAGTGTGGCCATCACGCTTCAATTTGTTTAGATACAGTATTTTTGTGCTGAACAGCTCATTTTTTTCCTACACTCAATTCATTATTAATATTCTGCAGGCTCCCTGTCACTACCAAAGGGTTGTAATTCATCACAAAATGCATATGACTGGTTCAACTCCTTCAAGAAAACTGGTTCTCACTTTGCAAAGCTACTCTTTATCTGTTATCTTCCTTGCTATGGAGCCTCATGGGCCTCTTTCTAATCTCAAGGGTGAAAAAAACTTAAAATCCCATCATTTTCTAAAGTTTGTGCAAGACTCTGCACAGTTTCTCTTTCACTTTGAGGTATGAAGAAATCCCAAAATGAAAAGCTAATCTAGGTCATCTTACCTTATTCCACACTTGAAAGCCAGAGCCTCATGATTCCCAGGCAAAAGTGTAGTTTGATAGTATTTATAGCACAATGACACCAGGATTCCCTGATTTGGGATATTTATTTGTTCATAAGTCAGTCATGCAAAGGCTGAGGGATAAAAAGATTATGGCCATTACAGTGCCTACCAGCTAAGATAGCAATATTGTAAATATGCTAATTAAAAAAATCAAAAAATGTATTTTAGATCCTCTGTTTCCTTTTCTATCCTACCTTCCATAAGACAAGTGTCTTTCAGCTCTATTCAGAATACGGTAGGCACTCTGCTTCCTGCACTTTGAAATGCAAAATGTTTTCTTTTCCACCTGTGGGCAATGTGTACATGCACATTATACTCAGTGCTATGATGTCTATAACAGCCTGATGATCCAACACCTGCATTGAGAGTAATCGTTTCAGTTCAGTGATGCAGGTTCACACCTTCTTATTAAAGCTATTCATTTAAACATCCTAATCTTGTACTCAGACACAAGGAATATGAGGGGAAAGCCTCTTCCTTGAGGAGGTTAGTCTCATTTGGGCATGACTGAAAGAGCGGACTAGGAGGCATCCTAGATTTCACAATGAGATCTTCAGAGCTAACTAACGTTAGCTGGAGGTCACTGGTGGTTCTGTACCACAGCCAGATAATAGTATTTGACACATTATCACCTGGGATAATCTGTTTCCTGTAGGAGACGAAAATAACCTGGAGAACTCGCCTATTGCAAGGACTGTTTATCTGTGATGAAGTCAAGAGTGAAAAAAAAAAAAAAAAAAAAAAAAAAACCTAATCCTTCTGAGCAAGACACTGGCAAACTTGACATTGAGGGTTGCCTTGACTCAGCTTTCCATTCGCAAGCTTTCTTTACCGTGTCTTGTGGCAGGAAGCTGAAAAAAGAGGAGGTATCTGTTGAACTGCAGCTCTGAGTGTCAGGAATAAAACTACAGAGTTGCAGAGGAGTTTGAGTCGGAAAGGACCTGGATTGTTTATCAGGTCAAACCTCCTGCTCAAAGCGGAGCTCACTTTAAATTTGGCTCCAGATTCCCAGAGCCTTGGCTCCTTGAGTTTCAAAAGTCTCCAAGGATGAAAATTGCGCAGACTCTCTGCACACATATTTCAGGGTTCCACCACTCCCTTCTTCTGGAAGGACAAATCCAGGGTTGTCATCTCCTCACACCTCATTTACTCCAGCTCCTGAGACCCCTCAGCAACCCTCTGCTGAATTTGCTCTGCTTTGTCAATCAGACAAATACTCCAAATGTATTTCAGTACAAGTAGCTTCCCAAGCGCTGAGTGGAGGGGAATAATCATTTCCCTTGACCTGCAACAGGGAGACAGAGCTGGGAAGTGAACCCACACTTGTGAGGATGCTGTTGAAAAGAAAGGATGGAAACCTGGGTTGACATGACCATCTGAGAACTGCGTAAATGTGAATAAGACACAAATGAAACTTCAGCTATTTAGGCGCTTATTTAAACCAAGTCCCTTGCACTTTTGAAGTTCATCCATCCCTAAGTAACAAAAGCAGTTTTAAGATGCTTCTGTTTTCCCCCATCTGTTCTTCTTTCCTTGGAATTTTTTTCACTGAAAGAAAGTGATGGTCTTCTTGCTTTCAGGGAGCACCATAAACACATTGCTATGGAAACTAGAAGTTCAAGAATTTAGTATTAAAACTTCAGGAAAAGAAAAGAACAGGTACAATCAAGCCCACCTTAATTTACTTATATAAGGCTTGTTTAAATTAATTTACTGCTGTTTTTGATTAACTGTGTTTTTCATGCATACTATAATATTTTGTAGAAACTGGCCTTTTTGTCACATAATTCATCAAGATGAAATGCAGACTTCTTTCAGCATGACACAAAGTAACTGCTTATTTGCTTTCATGTAAATAGAAATAGAAACCTTACCAACTTCAGTTTATGCACATATACACAATATACATCTATATGTGTGTGCAGTGAAAGGACTTTCTAGTGATGAGAAATGGTGATCTAAACAGTTTTGCATGTCCAGCATGAGATACTTAATGGACTCAGCACATTCCAGTAATTTTGGTCTACTAGGCACCCTAAATTTCTATGATTATTAGTTAATGACTATGCAGATAAAATCCTCAAGCTACAAAACGATTACATGAAAATTATGAAAGCAAATACTTTAGTAGAAGTAGAAGTAGAAACAATCTGATACATAATAAAATCTACATGTTACTAGAATCAAACAAGTCCTTTAATAAAATAAAACTAAACGTCATTTTCATATTATCTCATTGGCTTGTTCAGAATAAAGCACTTGATCTAGAGTAGTGATTTCAGCTCCTGTAATTATATCTCAAAGCATGTGGCTATCCTTAATTTATCCAACGTACATGCATTCTTGTAAGAAATTATTGGACATTAGATCTATTTCAGAATATGGAATACTTGTTAGCACTGATTTACATTACTCCACTAATGCAGTATCATCCATGAGAGAGAGGTCAAACAATAGTTTTCCAAAGTATCTTAAAAAACATGATTTGACTACAAGGACATTCAATACCAAAACCTGCTTGTAAGCTGCTTGTTACCTAGTTTGCAAGCATTTCAAATGTCATATTAATTACAAGGTTAATTACACCATTACAAATCTTATTACACGTTAGTGGTTAACTGTGCCATTAACAAATCTTATGCCTTCTCTCTCATGCCTTTTGCTACACAGGAACACACAAAGCTGTTAGTAGGGCCTCTCAGAGGTTTCATTTTTTTGTTTGTATACCTCCCTTACCCTTATTAGTAAAGGTTTAAATACAAACAGTAAATGTAGCAATGAAGTGAGTGCTAAATTTGAAAGGATTTCCTTGCAAGTAATATCAGCTGGGCCATTGTCTCTTTGTAATACCTTCTTTCTCCTTGATGGACTTTAGGTTTTGCTTTGCTTTGCTTTAGGTTCTGTTTGCAGGCTAACAATACTAACAAGACTGCCCTTGTGCAAGCTATCTCTGAGCACAAGCAAGGTGAGCCTGGCATAGACAGTGCAGATGTCTCCTGGGTATCACTTCTGGAGCCAAACTGGCAGTGCCACCCACTCTGCACTCTGCAGAGCATCTGTATTGACTCAGGTTGTTAGGAGGCTGGGAGCCTATAATATTTTCCAATGCCCTTAGGTGGAGATTAATTCCTTTCAATATGAAGATGACTTAGGACTTTTGATAGACTTTCCCCTTCTAACCACCAGACACAAGGACCATGTTACTGTTCAAGGCATCAAGACTGTGAAACAACCTAGGGCACTACGTAAAACATAATCTCCATTTGGAGACTATGAGGTGTATACAGGATAGATTCATGAAGTATAATCCAGAGGGTGCCTGGCAGGTTGGATTCAGCCCACAGGAAAGCCCATCCCCATCTCATCAGTCCTATGGCCTCCTGCACATCTGCACAGATAGCTGCTGTTATCAGTACTGCTTCTTGCTCACCATGACCCCCTACTTCTGTCCAGTCAACAGCAGCAGCTGCCTTGGCTTCCTCTGTGATATTGCAAACCTGGCTGATGTTGCTGCCTGGAGGGAAGTCATCCTCACAGGGCCACCAGACCTGCTTCCCTCAAGTGCACAGACAGCGAGGACACATCAAAGAAGCTGTGTGCGTGGCTACTGGAGCAAGTAAGTTCCTGCTGCCAAGAGAAAGGTGGTGGCCTCTTTGGGTGGATTTTAAGGTGTAAAATGGATGTGTGGAGAAAGGCCATAGAGATAGGCAACATTATCCCTGGATCCAGCCTTGAGGCTGCTGAGGTTAAATTACATTGCATTGCATTGCTAACAAATTAGCTCCTAGAAAACATAGATTGTAAAAGTTCATTATGTAGACTGAGCTGCTCCTCTTCTGTTTAGGAGGAGTGCAAAGGAGAGTAAAGTCTGGAGAGTTTTTAAAAGGTATTCACTCTCCATTTACTCATACATAATGCATATTGATTGTATGAAGAAGAATCCTAGTGACTTTCCATTTGGAAACCATTTCTCAAAAATACCATTTGTAAAAATACCAAGATATAAAGACTGATGACAGCCATTGTAGAATGGAATCTGCATTTCAATTAATTATTTAGATAGAGTAAATGCTTCAGAGTGGAAGAACATTATTGTTCTATTTGAATTTTAATTGTCATGGATGAGCATAGTTTGAGAACTAACCCGCTGGAGTGGTCGAACTCAAATAATTTGCTTTCTTACTGATAAATATCATAATGTGGTCCAGAGAATGGTGCTGATTCAACTCACCATGAAATGAACTGTACACAAAGGAGCACAGCATGTCAGGACAAGCAGAGTGGGGTTGTGTTCCCTATAATAAGGCAGATGTTATTCACAGAAGATGCAAATCCTAGTGTGCTAATTTTCTGTTTCTAGCTGATACATATTGTTGATTTAGAAGGGGTCATGATGGCAGGAACCCAGCTACTGTCAGTCCTAAACCCCAGCCATAGAAAAAGCTATTGTGCTTATTAAAAATCTGTTTAATGGGAAGCGCATGATAGTATTTAAAGAAACAGCTGTTAATCATGCAATAACATGATTCATCTATATTTTGCACCAAATGAAATATGAAAATGACTCTAAAAGCATTTTAAATATTAGAAAGAAACCTGTACTGAAGTGTTAGCTCTGGGGGGAAAATGCTTCAGTTTATAGCAGAACTAAGTTGGGAGGTGATGTTCTGTATTACCCTTGTGTCGTTTTTTTGGGGCTCTTAATAATAATGATAATTGAAGAAATCAGTACTGTTTCACCAGTGTGGCAATGTGCATGTGCAGGGTGCTTTAGAGAAAAGCGAAGCCAAGCCTGTGTGTTACACGGGGAGAGGCAAGAGCTGCACCCCACCAAGAAACCCATAAGTTGAACATGTCAAGATCATCTTTCATTTTGGACTTGCTCTTTTATCATCTGTTAATGCCCACAGGTGCTGTGGTGTCAATCACGAGTCAGTACAATGAGAGCCCTGCTCTATCGGACGAGGCAATTTTCACCAGCAGCATGAAATATAATGTTCCTCCTCCTTACCTCAGGAGACGAAACACAGGAACAGTCGTTTGCCATGCCCCTCTTCAAACCTTTTGAGCTACGACCCTCCAGATGATGAATTTGAACTCAGTGTTTTCAGTGAAGGAGAAAGTACCTCTATCTAACAATTTACTTTTTTTGCTAGACTTTGGCCACCACCTAAATAATAAAACAGTCAGAAAGTATTATTTATTAAAATATTTCTGCAAGAAAACTTCCAGACAGATTTTGCAGGTGGGTGAGGTTTATTTAGTTCACAAAAGAAGCAATCCTGACAGAAAGACTCCTTGGTCTTTAATTTCTTTGAGACCCAGTAGTTAGTTCCACAAGAAAAAAAGATAAGCATCCAAAAATCAAACTGAATAAACTTACTTCTGGATAAAATTTTTCTGCTTGGACCTAAACTTTCTACTTTGCCCTCAGTAAGCAAAACCATAATTCAGTTGGAACCCGGGAAGATACATCATTTGAAAGCTCAGCCTAAAGACTCAGTTCAGAAAATATTTTCAGTAACATCAGTACATTTTTTTGCTGAATAAGGACTTCTGCTCTAGAAATCAAAACACCACAGGAGAAATTTATTTTGGTGGAGAAAGACTACAGGTTTGCATGTGTCAGTTCAGTTCCAGGTGGATGTAATTTGTTTCCCTGCCAAGGTCTCTGGTTATTACGCCAGTGGTGTTCAATCCATTGACCTTGTCCAGCAAGGATGCATAAATTACTTCAGATGAGGTTTATACAAGATAACGAAGTAAAAGGCGTACTGTCAGTGAGAACATGTGCATTTTACTGGGAAATTTTTTAGGGATTCAGAAGTTGAAAGAGAAAGTGAAAGCACTTCAAAGAGCAATAATATTATTTGTAGAACAATTTAAATGATCAAGGCTCCTCGATAAGGTAAACTAGATAGTCACCGAGCTCACCACCCAAACTGAGGCCTCAACTAGCTTTGAACCAGACAGGGATAGAGGCAGCACCCAGCATGAGCCCAGTTCTGGGTGAGTACATAGGACAGCTGTCCCTTAGGGAAAGAAAGTAAAAAAAAAAAAAAAGGAAGCCCTCTAAAGCTTAGTGGATGCTACCCTTTTGATTTAGATTTTTTAAATAGATCATACGTAATCAGAAAATAGAGCATAGACCAGTGAGAGAGAAAGAAAAATAATTGTTTGACTCATCATTTGTCTTTAGGGAAAACAAATTAGAGAAAATATCCGGAGAAGCTTTGATTACCCATAGCCAGTCAGACTATATTCATGAATGATGTCCAGCATGAAAGTTTTGGGACATGGAAGAACTAAATTTCATGTTTATAAAAAATTACAATAATTTCTAGCATTCACCATAACCAGAAACGTAATTCCCTGTTGAAGCTGCGCGTGCAATAGTAAAGAAATTTTCTTAATTTGCTTAATTTACCTAAAACTCTAGCAGATATGTGTACAGATATTTGTATACCTTTCTCATCATGCAGATCCCAGACAAGGAAGCAGTCAAGGGACATATCTGAACTTATGGCTTGAAATCCTGAGGATGGCAAAGTGATAGCACACTAACACAAATCTTAATGTATATGAAAATGAAAGACACTCTATCTGCTATTACTGGGGTTGCACTGACAGCATAGAGAGCTTGGGCTTTTCCTTGCACTCTAGACTACCAAAGCTAGTAATTTCTGTTAAGAATCTAGACTACCAAAGCTAGTAATTTCTGTTAAGAATCATGTTTTTGTGCCCAGGTCACAACATTAGTTTGTGGATTCTAAAAGACAGAGAACACCCAGTGGGCTCCAGCTTACCAAAACACACATTTCAGCCTTAAAGCAGAGGCCTGCAAGCTCTGGAGACCAGAAGAGTTTGCAAGTTTAAAAGTTGATGGAAGAAAGCTGTTTGACATTAATCAGAAAACCAACCTAAAAAGACAGAGTGGTGTAAAAACTTAGTACAGAACGTACAGTTCGGATGCACACAATTCATGGGCTAGTAATCGGTATTAATCATTTGTTTCACACAGCTGTCACTGCTCTTCTATGCATGAATATTTGCAGTCTGTGGCACTCCATTTAAAAGACCATATAATCTTGCATCTATTGGCTACTTTTCTCCAAATAATCTTCTTTTCAATCAAAACTGTAGAACTGTGTGTGAAGAACTAATAGAGACTGAGCTAAAATTATATTCCTTGAACCAAATCTCACATTAATATACTACCTGCACATACTCTTGTAGTGATACAGTGGTGGATTTCAGAAACTGCCTGAAGACTAATAACTATTAAGTTCATTTGTAGCATTTATATCTTTTTTTAAAAGAAAAGTTCTTTTGTTTTGAAATGCCAAACACACTACCTAGTTGTTTCAAGAATGACTTTGCCTTAGTTGCCATTCTCTACCATATCAAAAGTGGGGAATGATACAGGCTTCAATGCAGAACAAAATGTCATCAGAAAACCAAAAAGTCTGTCCTTAAATTTTAAATGCTTCATTTCAAACGGAGAATCACAGAATCACAGAATCGTTAAGGTAGAATAAAACATCTGGAAAAAAATGGGTTTTTATTTTACAAATATGTGATTTATAAATATATGATCTTATCTTATTGTTTTTCACAAATTCTGCTAAAAAATTAAACACATACTCTGGTGTCAGCATGTTGTAGCAGTACTTCTAACTGTAGTAGGACTAGCAGCAACAGCAATATAACCCATGTTGACAACGTCAGATCTTCTTGAGGGATTCCACTTGTAGGTCTGAGACCTTGGAACGATATAGCCATAAATTGTGGCCATAAATTGTGGCTCTACTAGCTGTCACTGCAGCAACTGAGGTCATTTCAGTGTCCCTCCCCAAAAAATCATGATTCACCTAATGATGAGATGTGAAATATCAACATTGAGGTCTGATCATGCAGTCTCCCTTCCAAAAACTGGGAACTCCGTTTGCAAGATAATTCTAATAAACATTGAATTTAAAATATTAGGTCTGTATAAGGAGGTTGTGTCTTTTATTAGACAACTAGTGTAGCTGAAAAACATTCCAAAGTTTTAGGGCATATATATTTTTTTGACTTTAGAACAGGGCCTGAAATTTCAAACTTAAGTGTAAACTGAGAACAATCATTCTGAATTTAATTCACAATATTAATCAATCTGACCACATGAAATGAAAGGTTATTGGTAACTATAGAATTTTTAGCTAAAGAATAAAGGCAGAGGGGATAAGCTAGTTTTCCCTTGAGGGGAAAAAAGGCAGGGGGGAAAAAAGCAGATAATATATTATCTGTAAAACACTGAAGAAATAGTGAAGAAGGGGGGATTATAATGTCCAGAAAAAAACAATATCTCTTTGAGATCCATGTCTTCTGGTACCTAGTAGAGTTATGAACTATAACTGTCTGGCTCACTTACTGAAGGTGATTTGTACAGCAGGACTAAAAAGTCAGAGCAGGAACTTTATAAAAAATACCTCCATCCTTGCAGTTGATGTTGTCTGTTATCTGTACGTGCCCAGTTGATGGTGACACTCAGATTATTGAAACACGATGTCACAAAAACAATCAAAGTTATTAGAATGCAGAAAAATGTACTATCATTTCCCTGGAATAGCCAAGTTATGGTCATTTGAGCTATTCTGTGTTAGTACCGGATCCACATGTAATTTGGGAGGGGTTGAGTGGTCTTCATGTAAATTTGTTTTGGGCTTTCTTATGTGATGCCATGTGTGAACATTTGAAAAAAAGAATTAGTTTGCGGTTTCAATCTGTGTCATTCAGTTTGGGTTCTAGTTTTCACTGTACTTTCATCTTTTGAATCACAAAGCACTTTGTATGATTTCGTGAGATTGCTTTTCCTTTCACTTCAATCTCTCATTCCACTGCTTTTTCAGTTGATCTCAAAAACTGGAGCTTATTCAACAACATATAACTTATTAAAAAGAGCTGAAGATATGAAAAAGCCCAGCAGAAAATATCCTTTCATTTTCAATATTACAAGCTTTCTGCAAAGACTCCTATATTTCTCCATTACATAAATTTGCAAAAGTAACCACTGTCCCAGTTCTATGAAATATATAATTTTTAAATTTTGTATTGCTGATAGAAGTGGAAGAGTGGAAGATATTTTTGGAACAGCTGAGATCAGCACAGTAATCCACTCTGATCTCCTTTGTCACACAGGACACAGAAATTCGATCCCAAATTCAGAATTCTTATGGAGAGATATCTAATCTTGATATTTTCATATAGGTTTCAAGGGATAGAGAATCCAGTACCTACCCAACAAATTGCCACAATGATTATTTGCCCTGACTATTAATAATTATGTTTCACATTTCTGATGTTTATTATTGAATTTTCTTTTAATGTAACCATCAATATGTTATGATGCATACACAGAAAATGTTGCAATTTTTCCTTTTATATCACCTTGATGACTGCTATTTTTATAACTACTCTTGGAGCAATTAATGAGATCCCTTCAAATTTCCTTTGAAAAATAACATTGTTAATATAACATTAACCTAATTAAAAAGTTAAAATATTAAAACTTTTTTCATAGACTCTTCTTGAGTTGACATTTTTTCGCATTCACCACAGGTGAAATTCACTGCACAAAATCCATTGCACACAGTAGATTTCAAGATGAAAAAACCTCCTCACTTTTGCTGTCTCTGATGAAGTCTCAGGTTTATCAGCTGAGCCAGATATTTAATTAGAATTATCTTGTAGACTTGAAGCTAAAATATATCCATGGTCTGTAATAAGGGGGAAAATCGTGACTGTAATTGCAAGGTGAGAATAATTTCATTAAAATCAGTGACAATTGCATCAAAGTAAATTCACTTAAGAGCCTTACCTAACATCTGTTTTTACCACTTTACAGGACAACTTCTGCCATACTTGTTAAATAATCCTTTTCACAGACATATGCTATAGAAAGTGGCTTTTTTTCATGCTAGTGGTTGGAAGGGAATGAAGAAATACCAGAGTGAAAATCTACATGTCCAGCAATTCTCTGTTCTGTTCCACTATTTCTCCACAGAAAGGGCCAAGATACCTATTTGCAGTGCTCAACTGGCAAATCAGCTTATTCCAGCCTTTCTGGTTCAGTCATTGATTAAAGCTATAAGCCTCTGGTAAACATAATGGAATGTGATATTAACCTCATTTGACTTTGCAGTTTTCATTTTTATAGGTTGCTGCTGCCTAAAAGAAAAAAAAAAAAAGCTCTGTTGTGTTTTTAGAAATAGAAACAAGCAGGAACAATTAGTTTCTTTATTACTTTGTTACTAGATCATAAATATTAACTTTAAAATTGGAGGAAAATATTACAATATATGTTGCTTCACATGTTAGGTAGCACAGAGCCAAGCCTTCTTTCTGGAGTCACAGCTGGCAACTTAGAACAACAGGATATGGATTGCTGAGCAAAGAGTAACCACAGTCAATCCTATTGCTGCTTCATAAATGTAAAGAAATATGTAACACATCTGCAAACAAAAACAAGCAAGTAATAAATGCTGCAATAAATTCTTCAATTACAACTAGTAATTGAAGTACACTAGTAAAACAAGAATTTAAAATCTTTTCTGTCCTAAATACTATACTTCATAGGGTTTCTTTTCTTATTTTTTAAGATCAAGCAGTCAAAATGATCATTCAATTGACCTTCTTCATAAAACAGGTCATCTAACTCCACTGACGATTCCTACAGCAGACACAGCTTTATAAATATCTTGCATATACAGAACATATTTTTGTGAAGGAATTCAAACTTACATGAAAGATCCAGTTAATGAAGAGTTTGCCATCTCTCTTAGCAAGTATTTGATTGTTTATTAAGCATAGAGAGAAATATACTGCACTTCACATTTTATAGGTCTAATATTTGACTACTTGATGGGAATCAGATTCTCTCTAAGGTTTTTAAGTATTTGTCGTAAATCTCAATCTGCAATCATCACGTGTGAGATCAGTATGTCGAATCCTGCTAGATAACATTTACGCAGTGTCTCTGTGCTGAGATTGATATCTTAACTTGCTTCTCATGTGACCTCCTTTAACTTGTTTTTCTTTTGATTAGCTGCCTCCCCAGCTGTCTCTGCATAAGGATCTTCCAGGCCTTATCTCAGTACTGCAGTTCTCTTTGCTTCCTACAAGGTTTTGGGCTGTAGAATTGCTCAGTGTTCTGCAGTGGTTTCACTAATGATATTTAATGAGAAAACCTCATTTTCTTGTTTCTTCCTAGTTTTTTTTTAAAAAACTACAATCTCTCAGAACCTCAAAGGAAGCCCAAGTCTAGGCTACCTACTGCTTTCAGAATTATAGTTTAAAGAATACAATATTGCAGCTTGAATTTGCCCGTCATGATTTTGAGGTTTGTGATCTCCCCATAAGCATGACGCTCCGTATGTAATTTTTTTTCTTATAATTTCTGGAACCTACTTATTTTTTCATTATGAACTTATGAAAACAATGGAGACTGGTGTTTGATTTGGAATACTCAGTATGGGCTAACATCTCTCTTTATTCAACAGCCATAACTAAATGTCTTTTACATTTTTTACATTCCTTTGCCCAGGAAAGCTCCCATCTTACGTGTCCACTTGAAAATATATTCAAGATTTCTATATGTTTTTATTTGACATTTTTGTTAGAGACCATCTCTGCTAGGCAACCATTTTTTCATGCTCCCTTGAGTGGATTTTGCAACAAGGGCAGCTCTTTTTAAAAGGCGGTAGCATCTACAGCAGTTGTCCCCTCTTGTCAATGCCCACAGAGTTTGCACAGTGGCTGAACGCTAATCCAGGAAGCATGGGTTATGTTTCATCAGTCAGAGGATGCTTGATAAATCCCAGGACTGAATCCAAACCACCACAGAGAAGGCAATAATTTACCATCTGCCTCCTCTGAGCTTCTTTTTAACCTAAGAGCAGACCAGACTGGGACACTTTTAGAGAAAGGTAGGAACAGTAAGTAAATTCAATCTGAAGTCCTATTAGATGCTTAACAGCAGTTTGTTCTGTCAAAATAACCATACCTATTTACTCATAAAAGCATAAAAAGAACGTCAGCTCTGATGCTGATTACTTGTCCTGCCAGTTGGTTATGTCCTGCAGTAAAGGTGAGTCTCTTACTAAAATAATTCAGGCTGCCTTCGCCAACGAGATGGAATTGTGAAGAAAAGTCCACTCTTACAGTGGCTTATGGTCTATGTTTCTACCCCTAAAAACCCTTCTTCCCAGTATTCTGTGCAGTCCCTTTTTGGTCCTAGTCATGGCTCACTGAACATTCCTGAACTACCCTCACCTTTCAGTTTACTCTGGAAAATTACTGTCTTTTCCCCAAGCGTAAACTCGTTACCTCGTTATTTACCCAGTTCTGAGAGACCTGTTTGTTTGTTTGTTTGTTTTTAATAAGCCTCAGTATTGCTGTCTTGGCAAATGTAAGCAGCACATAGGTGGAGTGAAACGGCACTTTTTCCCAAGCAGAAAGGTACTTCCTGCATAAAGATGCTGTGCTGTTGCTCTGGAGCACAAGATTAGCCCCTTCCCAAGCTGATGCGTCTGATTTTGCACGGTGCTGCTCCAACTTCACTTGTTCCCATTGCAACATCACTGGAAACTCAAGTCAAGCAGCAGTGAATCAAGCCTGGAAAGTTTAAGAAAGTAAGAGACGAAGGTGTGATGGGAGGTTAATTTCCCTCCTACAATATTTCACAACACTGAAAGCAACAAAACCACCTCATTGTTACTGAAAGAAATATGATCTAACTCTCAGCTCATCGCACAAAGAAGCGCTATATCATTCAAGAGCTGCTTGAAAAAAAAAAGTCCTGAATTTATAGCTTGTAGTTCTTTCTTCTGATTTTTGTTTTTAATGACAAATATATATCTTAATAGATTGTTAAAACACTGTAAAATGCCCTGATGATTTCAGGCAAAGAAGAAATATAGGAGAAGAAAAATAAGTCAAGTAATATTCAGTGAAAACACATATTTCAGAGCACCCAGAATTAAAAAATTGAGACCCACAGTTTTCTGGATGCCTGCACAATATAGATGAATTCTTCTCAATCTCCTGACTGTAGTGACAGCAATAACATTTGGGTGAGTTGAGATACAGTTCCGGGCACTGTAGCTCTATAAAGTGACAAATAATTTGCTTTAAAGTGAATTAGCTGGACTTTTTTGCTAATGTTAAAAAAACTGTGATTGAAACAAGTCCTTGGTTTTCTTGCTTTTCTTCTTAATGCTTTTCTTTTGTAATCCTGTCCTTTATGATGAGTACTTTATATATGACAATGTGACAGTAAATAGATTGCATTAAACTTAACAGTTGCTAGCAACTGTCTACTTATGTTAATCTATAAGAAAGACGATGAACTACTGAAGAACTTCTCTTGGATTCCACATATGTCAAATGAAGCTCATGATGAGAATACTTTTATTCCGAGCCTTTTAGTTCAAGAAATAGGTTTAGAATTCAGCATATCTGCTCTGTATTATTTAGGGAATTATAACTTCTCTGCATTTCCAGAACGTTATGCTCAATAATAATCTAAAATGGTACTGATTTCTCTGCTACACTGTCAAGTTATCCCATCCTAGTAACAAGAAGCACGGTATGAAACTAGTGAAAAAAGCTGCATAATAGTTCAATTTCTGTGTAATTGAGTTTCCCAAATCTGCCTTCAGATGCTGAAGCACAGTTCTGTCTAATTTACAAGAGTGAGACTCATACACATATCTGAAACAAAAATCAGCACTTAATGTTTAATTCCATCACAAATCTGCTTAGTACCTTAACATTGTTATTCTGTTATAATATTATTACTATTTTCTGGGCCAGTGTTTCCTGATGCAAGTCTTCCCTAAAGGATGCAAGTCTTCCCTAAAGGCTTTAGCTCCTCTGACATAATGGGCTTCAAACTGAAGATCTAATTTTGATCCTTGTATTATATCTCCATTTTGCAAGAAGGAATGAGGTTGTGGCAGCAATTCCAGCTGTGAGAGGGTGAATGATCTGGGGTTTACCTTCTAGCAATAAAGCTAACCTGGTCCCTTCCTTATGTCATTATCAGTCAAATTCATCATAGCTCTGTTTAATGTTATCCAAGAACAGTTTCCCACAGTGCTAGGTGCTTTATGAACACAAGCAGAGCATGATCACTGCCCCAGAGAGTTTCAAGGTAAAATAGAAGAGCCATGCACAAGCAGAGTCAAAGAATGAGGAATATTATAACAGTTCAAGCATTTCCTGGAAGGAAAGGGAAGAGAGCAGGACACTGAGAGGTCTGGGAAGGGAATTAGATTAGTGAAAAGGCATAGCGAGGAGGAATTTTGTGGGAGAATGAGTAAAAACCACAAAGAGACCGAAACTGAGATAAGAGAGGTGGAAGCCAATTTCTTATGAAAGTAGGGCAGAGAGGAACCCCTCAGTGCTTCTAAACACTCAAACTCCCTAAACCAACCTCAGACACATGGTCTCCACAGTGCCTGATAGCACCTTCGGGCTTCAGGAGTCCATGCTTGGTCACACTCATCTACCAGTGAAGCTGCCCTGAGATCCTTTTACACCACTGCTGTTCAGCATTGACACTACAATAACAATGCAAAAGTATATAATTCTATGATATTTGGGTTTGCTTTGTAAGAAAAATATCATTTTCTCGGGTTTTGTCATTCAAGGCACATCCCCTAAGCCAAAAATCACAAAATATTGTCTTTATGATATCCAGAATAAGGTAAGGGTAAGGATAATAGGACAAAACAAACAAAAAGACAGGTTAAGTTTACCTTCACGGCAAGTATTTAAGAATTTAAAGACTATAACGAAACACAAAACACATGTCCCTGTGCCCTATTCAGTGCAGATCTGCGTTTGAAAAGGCCCGCTATGTTGGAGCAAACACAATTAATGCCTGTTCTGCCAGGCTGAGGACCCCAAGATGGGAACATCCTCTGCAACACCAAAAAGAGTCCGCAGATCGGATTCTTTGTGAGTTCCAAGTTTTGCAGCACTAGCATAATAAAAATATATCTTAAAAAAAAACTATTTCCCCATAGGTGATTTTTTTTAGAATTTATCTTAAAGATTATAAAAAAGTGCTTTCAAAGCATGTTTAAAGATTTTCCTCTTTGGTTCATACACACAGGTTTGTTTAAAAAATAAACTTTTCTGTGAGAGAATATTAAGTTCTATATCTTACTGTAAGTATTACATGTTGTTAAATGAATGCAGATCTATTTATATGTACATTAGAAACTGAGGCAGCTGCAGCTGCATGTAGCCAGCACCATTGTCAGCATGAGTCTGTCATTGATAATGATGATATGGGAATATGTTTTCTGTCATCAGAATAAATATACGTATTGAATAGCCAGATTGTATCATAAAATGTTCACTGTATCATAAGTTGTCCACACTAAATATTTGTTAACAAGATTTCTGTTTTAAAAACATCTGTGAAGAACAAGTCTGATTCTAATTTTGTTCGTGTCATTGAAAATGGTCTTGTGGTGGGATGAAGCCAAGAAAAGGATAGTGCTGAAGAGCATGGCTATCTAATCTCACACTTGCCATTGAGTCTTGACACTCAAAAAATGTCCCAAATAACATATCACTGAATACTTGCCTTTGTTCCAAAAAATAAAATGAAATCATATATCAGGAATGACATTCTGCCTGATGTCAAATGAGCAGGTAGAGTGGAACTAGGTATTGCAAGACACGCTTTTAAAGGATCTTCCATCATCATGCACATGCTTGTTGCCAGTCCAGTGAGATAGCCAGATAAATGGCCAAGTATACGCATTAGTTTCTTGCCAGCTCTCTCTACCCTAAGATACTTAATCAATTTACTTTGTACAAACTGACTGGCTAAGGCTACGGTGGAAGTCTTCTTCCTACTCCCTTAATGTATAAGGATACCTCCTCCTCAGATATCACCTCTCAGCTCTTCATGCACTGTGATTCACAGCTGCTTAATTAGCTCATCTTGGATTGCTTGGAAGAATTCAGGATTTAATGCTGACACTGAACTTCTTCTACTTGGCTCCTAGTGTGACGACACTTGGAGATAAAGATGTAGATGTTCATCTGTTACTACGGAGATAAGAGGAGTCAGCATTTGCTCTTGTCCCAGTCATGCACACTGACACTTCTGGATCTCTCTAGTAATAGTGGAGTTTCTTAGTCTATCTGCCCATCTCCTGTGTGAAAGAGCAGTGAACAAGGACTGAGATGCAAGGAGTAGTTCAGCTGACTGCAGTTAGATCACACAAAGACACCCAATTAAACCACACAATGTTTCTTCTCTGTGTACCACAAAACCAAATTAAGACAACAGTTACAGCTGAGATTTGCTGAAAACTAAAATAAGAAGTTATGGATTAAGAAAATCAAGCCTTGCGTTTGCAAAAATTAACTACATATGTCAGAGATTATAGATTTGCCTCTGTCCTTTTGTCATATTTTAGGCTGAATAAGTTCTTTTTGTCTTTAGAATGGTTTTTGTTCTGTGTTTTAGAAACTTATTTATTGTATTTTCCACATATTGGGAGTTGTAATTCTTGAAATCATTGTAAGATAACACAAAGGATGTTGAGAAATGGTTAAAGCAGAAAATTGCTTACAAACAGCCTTCAGTTACTGGAAGGTGTTCTCCAGGCAAAGGGGCCACGTGTTCACAGCTGCAGCCAAGAATTATAGCTAGTTTTCACTCTCGCTTGGAAAGATTTGGGATTCTGCCTGAGTCAAAGGTAATTATACATTTCCTGCTGAATACCAATACTTCAGGAGCAATGGGAGGTTGCATGATGATAGATGCACCCAAAGTTGGAATTTTTGCAAAATTTGCCAAGCTCTATCAATCAATTAGCTTATCTATTATTCACATAATCTGGGTAATCACAGAGCAAACTAAAGCCCTAAGAGGAAGGTATGATGTCTACTGGCTCCTTGTCTAGCTAGCTGGTAGTATCAGTGTGGGAATAGCTAGGAAGGGAACATGCAGGCTTTCAGTGGCTGGACCACTGAGTCAAGGCTCTGACATCCTTTTTTTTTTTTTTTTTTTTTTTTTGCATAAAGGGTTGGGGTCTGTCCTTCAAAAAGACCTGGAGGTCCAAGCCTTACAACAGTTTCAACAGGGACAGCCCATCATTTTCCTTTCAGTCCACTTCCCCAGGTATTTTATCAAAACTGCCCAAATTGCATCTTTCTCTGCACAATAAAAAGGACTGGGAGGGACAGGAAGTAAAAATCCTGAATGAACCTTTGAACAGCTGCTCAGTGTTTATGGAAAGATGCTCTGATTGCTCATGGAGTATAGAAATGAATAGGACAGTTACAAGCTTCATATCAGTCAAATGGAACAGTGAAACAAATCATAGTGTCAGAGGGTGAGCTGAAACTCGGTAACGGATAATTAAAAAAGAAAATTAGCCAAAATGGTAGAAAAAGAAAATACAAAACAGCAGAAAAAGCAAGAAAAAAGACAAATCAGGAAGCAAACAAAAGTTTATATGCAAGGACAATACTTTCTCTAAAGTTGGTTTCATTGGGTGAGCTGTGAGTTTGATGAACCTCCAAGAGGATTGGGTCAGAGATGTTCCTATAAATCATTCATCAAAGGCTATGCCTTGACAGAAGCATTGCCTATGTTTCCTTGGCTAAAGTGGGGGAGCTTTTGGGTTCAGAGTGAAGGTAGGAGCTACAACATGACCAGAATTAACAGGACCTGCCTGGTCACATGGGCACCACACAAGCATTTGCAGGGAACAGGAGCAGCAACATTTGGGGTGTTCTTCATGCTGAAAAGCCACAGAACTGCCAACATGGTTGTTCATGTGCTGTCAGTTGGTTTGTGGTCATCCAGTGGATAATAAAACCAAGGCCCAAAAGAAAAGAAAGCTAAAAAGATTGAAGGCAGGACCTCTCTTTCTATTCCCTGGTAGAATTGCCCAGCAAGAAGTAGTAACCCAGAGCAACCAGAAAAAATGCCTTGAAGATATAATTTAATAATTACAGTGCTGCACTGTGCCTGAAGCTCTAGGATAGAATAATGTGCTTTCTTGCTGTCCCAGTTTAACTGGTGTACATACCAAGGTGTTCTCCCTGCATACTCAGCAAAGGAATCAGATCTCCAGCTTGAAATCAAGAGCACAGGCATGTAATTTCCATTCGGCACAATGCAGGGAATAAAGTGCAGGTAGAGGATGGGTAATTTGCCTCCTTTTGACCTTTTTTTGGCACTCATGTGGACACTTTCCAGTTCAAGATTCAAAATGGAGCACCTCATTTTTATTTAAGATGTACTTCATAATCCCTTACAATTTTCTGTGCTGTTGTTAGCATCATCACATCCCTAAATTTCTTTTCACCTTTTTTGGTTCTGATACTCCTATTTCTCAGCATCTGTTTTAGAAAAGAGTTCCTCTCAGCCTATCACTTAACTTGATTAAGGTCTCATTTTTCTTTGACAGCACAATGTGTATTATCATTATGATTTTTATTATCTACTTAGGAACTCAGAGCAGGATTTCTTTTCTCTCAGAAGTACTCCTCTCTACAAAAACCCAGATTAATTAGGACTAAATTAGGAGCTTAGTCGCTTAATAGAGGGTGATTCAGCCCACCTCACACCTAAACTGACCCTTCAAAGAAGTACCTTGTTCTCTCATTTGTCTGTGGAGGCAACCTAAAGTGATCAAGCTCATGATGTAGGTGTTTCAGTTGTGAGCTGTATTAGTTATATGTGTCAAGCTAAGTGGGAAGGACCATAGTCTTTTGCTACTTGTGGCAAAATCTTAAATTTTTTCTCTTGTTCATAATGACAGTTAATTCTATTTGCTTTTTTTTTTGATACATCCCCATAGCACGCCAATAGGTATGCTTTTTTAGAAATCTAATGTCAGCTGTTCAGTCTGAAAGCATGGTTTGTGATTCCATAGATTCTATAAAACAAAATCTTATCTGTAATTTCATGCATATGTGAATAGCACTGAACTTGTAAAAGGGAAAAAATAACTACCATATAAATAAATAGGTACAAAAGATGTTTGCAAAACTGGGGGCTGCTCTGCTGAATCTGTGGATTATGTAGATAAAACGCCCACTATATATCAGTCATATCAATCCTAATTTTTCTGTTATACACAGTTTTCCTGCTGGTGTAATGGTGACTCCGTGATTTGACAGATAAATAACTAAAAAGAAGGCAGCAATTTAATGGTTTCCAGGAGCACTATAGTAATTATAATGTACACACACTTGCCCAGTGGTAAATGCAAAGTAGCCTTGACTCTGATTTTAATCCTGACCCCTTATTAGTATATGTCAAACTCAGTCCAAAGACTGACCATCTCTCTTCTCTCCTTCTTGCTCTATTCTTTGTCATCTGACATTAAAAATGCTGGCATTGCATCTGGCATTCTGTGCACCGGGAAATCGGAATGGCGGAACAGACCGATTCTGAAATCAGGAAGGTGAGCCAGGCTCCAACAGACAAGGCTGCTTGGATGTGAGGAATGGAGGAGCAGGAGAGAAACAACTTACCAGCAGACCAGAACATGAGGACTCTCTTCTAGCTCTAGTGACACAGTAAATATTTCCTTGTTTTTGATTTACAGTTTCCTTTTAACCTTTCCAACTCAACAGACTTAACATAGGCTGTGTTTGTGCTTGCTTCTTTCCTCCACTATTCTTGCTATACGGCACCATCAATCCTCTGTCACACTGCCAGAAAGCCTGACAGCCCATCATTGATTTATTGAGAAATAAGTTTGCATGTCATTTGCTCAGGATTAAAAGGAAACAGGAAGTCACACTAAAGGGTGAATGAAATGCAAAGGAATATCATTTTCCCTCACAACAAAACCTTATCAAACAGGTTTTCAGGGATGTATCAGGATTGTTCTCCAAATCTGATTAAATATTTTATCCCAGATAGTCAGTCAACATGACCTCCTAAACTGACAAAACAGGAATAACTGAAGCCAAGCCACCTTGAAGAACAGGACTGAAAGAGTTTATTTTGTAATCTATGATCTCAGAATGAAAGTCTGACAAAAAAAAAAAAAGTCACTTAGCAAAGAAGGAGTGTTCATTGGATGGAAAAGCTAATGGAAAAAGTACAAAGAATATCAAGCAAAGTGTTCAAAGGGCTGAAGAATTGGTCTTATGAGGAGCAACTAAACGGGCTGGGATCTTCAGTTTGCAGAGGACAAGGCCGAAGGAGATATGACTGAGGTTTATAAAATCATGAAAGCAGTCAATAAAGTGAAAGCAGAAGTGCTACTTACCAAATCCCACAGAACTAGAATGAGGGAGCACTCATTGAAACTAGTAGGATGTCAATTTAAATCACACAAAATCAAATTTTTACACAGTGGGTAGGGAACTTCTGAATTTTGTTGCAACAGGAGGCTTGTAGGCAGACAACCTAACTTCAAAAAGGAACTAGACAAATCCATAGTAAATATAAGGGAAGGCACAAAGATTTAACATGCCTAATGCAGCAATGATGACTGCTGGGAGAAGTGTGAAGTGCAGAGGCTGCAAATAGCGGCCAGACTCACATGCTTTCCTCAGTCTTGCTTAATACCATTTTCAGAGATAAAGTACAGGGATGGCTGGAGCATCTGTCAGCCACATAGGACATTTCTTATGATCTAGACCCTAATGAAGGCATGCCTGAACAGCAGTGCAGTCTCTGGGACATACAAGGTCCTAGTTCACCTCGGAGAGGTACTAACTGTCCAACATTGGTGAAAACTGTTGCACTGATGCTCTGATCTCAGCCTGCTGTGACAAGTCTGAAGGGATTAGGTCACACTCATCATGGATGCATCCGCTTTTTGAAATACATACTAAGGTGATTCTTCTCCTTTGAAAGATGTTGCTAAGGCATTTTGCTGAGACAAACAACAATTCATACTTAGAGTCAGTCTAGAGTCAATTATGTTTACAAAAATGATTGCAGATTACTATTTCATACAGATATTTACAAATTTGTTCCTTACACTGGAATTCCAACCATCAACCATTCCAACCATCTGGTTAAATGACCATCCTCCCACGTCTTTTTTTAAAGTCAAGAGGACTATAATTTCAGTTTTTTAAAGTATATTAGGTAGGTGGTAGATAGACTATGAACATTATCTTTTTTTTTCCTGCAAATTATCTTCCACAAGCCCAAGAGAGAGACATCAAACTGCCTTAATTAAAAAGTTAGCAGGCAGTACTGATACAGTTTAGTACAACCAAAGTGCGTGGGTTTATCTTTCTGATGCTTTCCCTATCTAAATAGGTAGCCTTCTTTTGTATATTGCCTTGGACTGGCTTGAATAAACAAAATGAAAAATAAAATCATATTCCCTTAAATTATATATAATATATATTTGAATCTGCTATATTACTCATTATATTACACTTGCAAGAAGAGCAAGTACTTGAATAAAAAAAACAATTTCTTGTCTAAGTCTAGGAATTAGCATTATGAACAAGAGGAAATAGCAATAATATTGCATTTATGCTTGGAAAATCAGGAGGAAATAACAATTATTTACCTATAAGAAACACTTCAAGTATCACCTCTATTAAACACTCATCTTTCCTTCTGGAAATGAAGTGTTTGGGTTATTCAGGTACTCGGCATTTAGAGGAATGCATCCCAAGATCTTGGACCATCCTAGATGGAGACAGAAAAATATTCCCCTTCAACTAAGTATATCTCTCAGTCTGCAATCCATCTACAGCCATTTTGAATATTCAGATGTAGCCCTTACGTTTCTTTTCTTGAACCTGTTATGACAAATATTTTTTCTAAATTCCCTTACTATATTCTAGCTAATAGTGGCAATGGCTATAGGAATGGATAGTCAGTGGACAGCTGGTTGATTTGTTCTTATTTTAACAACAATATTGTTCTTATTTTAACAACATACAGCCTTTCAACATGCAGATGCTCTGTCATACTCAGCAGAAGGTCAGAGGTAGTGTTTGACCTGAGATAAGAACATTACATAAAAAGGAAAGCAGAAAGGTAAAACAGCACAAGGAGTTTAGCCCTGGAAGGACAAAATGTAATGTTTACTAACTTTACGTTGTGTTTTTTGTGCTTTGAAATAAAATAAATGAATAGATCCTTCAAGAGTGGGCCCATTCTGATAGTGAATTAACCATTTATGCTATAATGAGCAAAATATATAATTCCTTGCTGCTCATATACCTTCCTCATGAAAGGCCTCTCAAAGCTGTCCACTACAAGAGATCGGTGTTATCCCTGCACATGTCGATCGTTCAGCAGGGTCACATATCAAGATGAAGTTTTTCCAGTTGAGACTTCATGTGCTGCAAGCTATTTCAGGCAGGGAACATTTTTCACTCTGATTGAAATCTGCCTTCTTTTTATATTGCATCGTTCTTCTCTGCTGAAGTAACCCCAGTGGTCCCATTCCTTTTACAGAAGCTATTCCTAGAGACAGAGCCCACTTTCCATGAGTAAGGTTGGCACTGTCTAGTCCTCAGAGTTGTCTTTCAGATAGTCTCTCTCTCCTTAAGCTGTATCTCCTCTCAACTACACAGAGCCCATGAGAGCCTGTTTGACATGACCAATGTTAGATGTTAGCCTTTTGTTAGTAAAGCACTTAGTAAAGTACTTAGTAAAGTACTTCCAGCGCTCTATAAATACTTTATTATAAAAAAATTAATATTAAGTAAGTAGAAGGGGTTTGCTACAAGGGACAAGTAGCAGCAGAATTATTTGGGGACATGGACATTAAGCTGTCAATATCAGACTAATACCAAAAAGCAAACTCAATGTAGATGATCCATTTTGTCATGAGACAGGGCTTTCTGGAGATTCAGCAGGATCTGAAGAGCTGGAAAGGAGGCTCAGCCATGTGAAACGCAGGGCAAGATTATGAGTACAGGGAATGGAAGGCGATGAGAGCAATTATATATGGTACAAAAGATATATATATGTAAAAACACATTTTCTTAACATTCCTTCCATAAAAAGGAAGTTGTACAGCAACATGACAGCATGTAAAATCTACAGAAATTTCTTAATAACTTATTTCAAAATGTTAGAAACTTCTACATTGCTCAGCTTTTATCTGAAGATGGCTTCGGTCCTCCATGTACCTGAGACTACCAGCAATGTGTGTACATCTAGTGCCATTTTGGGACTGCTCACAGTGCATCATGATGCAGAGGTTCTTGAAGAAATGCAGTTTAAAAGCAGCTGTGATCTTCACTCTCTTCCAGGCAGTAGCATGAGACAGAGGCAGAAGGCAAACCATGACAAAACACAATCCATAAAATTCACATAAAAAGCTTGTCCAAATCACCTTGTGGTTTCTTACCTTAAGGATTCAATAACATTACTGAAGCTTCTTCATGTAAGGAAATTGGAAGAGTTTTGCATTTTTTTCAGATGTATCTGTTTGAAATGGCTATACTTATAGCAGTATAAACTACTTTGAATACAGCTGTATGGGTATAGGCCATTTTGTAGTTTTGCACATTCTTCTTAATTTTATTTTTTCACAATGAAGTCATTTTCAACAACAGTCAGTGTAGCAACTGAGAATGAATGAATATTACGGAGAAAATACAATCTTTTGTAACATCTCTTGTGCATCTGCCCTAGAGTACACAAACTAAATTCAGAAAGAAGTAGCTGAAATCTCAGCAAGTCCAAAACAGCATTTAATTGAAAAAGAAAGAGCCTTTCTGCTCTGTGAACATATGCATATAATAAGTGTACATGTATATTTGTCTGTCACTGGAAAATGTGTTTTGCTTCAGGACTTGCATATATTACAGTACTGTTAAAGTCCAAGTTCTTCAACTGAATTCAGTGGACTTTTGAAATTTAAGTCACAAACAAGTGACTTTAATAATGCAGTGCTTATAATCTGATTTTAGGGGCATATTGTCCCAGGATAAAGAAATTTCAGGGTAATATAAAGGCAAATTAGATCATTAGCCACTCATATCCTGATAGCCAGCTATCAAGCAGTGAAATTCTAATTAAATTCTGGCTGCTACAGTATACTTACCAGTCAGCCTAATAAGATTTGCTTCAGTGTTCTCTCCAACAATTTAATTCAGTTTTTGTACATGTGTTAGCAGTTTTTGCACGTGTATTATGTACATTATTCACATTTGCTGTGTCTTAAAATATTTGAAATAAATACCAATAGCATTCATGCAAAAAAATTGTTTTCTGTAGGAACATGGAAACATGAAATAAACTACTCCAACTGTTCACAGATATGTCTTGAAACACATCTATAAACAGAAAACCAAGTGGTTAGTTCTTGTAAGGGTTTTCGGGGATGATTTCTTGTCCTTTTTTTTTTTTTAATTAATGAACAATCTGGAGGAAAATATTAACTCATTACTGATAAAATTTGCAGCGTACACCAAGATAGGAGATGTGCTGAATAATGAAGAGAGCAAACTAGCTGATCATGTGACGCTATGTATATAGGACTGGTAGCAGTGTGTGTGTGATGACTCTGGTAAACGAGAGACAAACACCAACATACACAGAAAAGTGCACCTTAAATCCTGTTCTTGTACAACATATGTCTTATGGCCCCTCTTCCCAGCCTGGTCCTCCCAGCCCTGCACCACTTTGTGCTTTTAACCCCAAACCATCCATGCTATCACATCCATCCCTCTCCATATCTCCTCTCCTGCAGGATATATTCACATTAGTTTCCATGGCCGGCTCAGCCCACCTTCTCACCATGATGCACTTTTGTCTCCATACGAATACCAGAAACCAGATATGGGCTGCAATTACAAAAAATCTCTCCAGGCAGGACTTCCAGGAGGCAGGGGGAGGCACAAAGATATGATGGTACTAAAAGCTCACACAGGAGCTGTAAGATTGATCCTGCATAGCAATGTAGATGCGACCTGCAGTGGCAATGTCTTGGAATGTTTTTTGAAATTATGAATTCTGAAGAAATATTTGCTGGAGATACAAACGCCACAGGAAATTTTACATATGCAGATTATCTTTTTGTTTTTTCTTTCAAAGATCTTTAAAACTGTTCAATGGATGAGAGCATACAACAAACCATAAGATTGCAAGCATTGCTTTAGAATCAGGTACTTACATGGCCAAATTTTTGCTACAGATTTAGCTGTCCAACAGGTCCCTAAACATAAAAGAGATTGTCAGGCACCAAACCAGCACAAAAACTGCAGGAAGAAAAAAAAAGGAGCTTGCACTGTGAATCTCAATTAAATAAATATGTAGTAGAGAGAGCAAAGATTTCACATGGAAGTATAAAAAGTCCCCTGCAGTTCTTGCAGAGGGAAAAAATACCTCTTTGCTGTGTATCATTAAATGTTGTGCTTCTATAATCAAAATTTCCCCAGATCCCCAAGAGGCTTTTCTACAAGCAAGACTGCAATAACTATGTCTGCAAAGGTATGTGCTGTACTTCCATCAGTTTCCTCTGATAGAATGGATTAAATAAAAATGTTTTGGGGCTGTGATATTCCTGCACTACAATTCTTTCATCTAGGCAAAATGAAAAGCTAAAAGTTTTTAATTATAAATAATCACAATTGAAAAGAGCAGTTTAGACCTTTGGTTGGAATTAATTGACACAGCCACATGAAATCGATGGGACTAAGCCTACTTATGAGAATAAGATCCCTCTCCCTAAACATAAATATCTGAAAAATTGAGATTATGCATGCAAATCCAGCAAACCCCTATTCAGATGTAAATGTGCTCTGAAAAGAGAGAGAAGGATATAAGAGAGGGAAGCATTTCACTCTACCTCTGCTCCCAGCTCTGCGTGTCATCACTGCAGTGCTCACATCCCCAACCAAACAGCTCCATCACAGCCCCAAGGTAGTAAATTCTGGGCAGAATTATAGCATAGAAAGCTGAGGCCGACAGTGGTGGAGGGAAAGGAGGAATAGCACCAAAGTGTGTAGGACACCAGGCTTCATTAATTCTCCTCGTCACACAGGGAGGAACTTGTTTAACAACCAGTGCACATTGTCTTCTCTGGTGGTGAAGTGGCAGGAAGCAAGCATTCTTGAAGTTGTTTTCATTATCTTTCTTTGGGGAAAACAAGTAATTTCTCCAATCTTATTCCCTGCCAATGTATTTGTATGTGAGATTAAATTGGCTAGGCAGGTCTGGTGTCCCTGTGCCAGGAGCAGATGTAGAGCTACGTGGGGTGGAATGAAAAGATAATCATTATGTATATCACCAAGGGAATTGCATTTGGAGTGATGACCTGAATGAATAGTGGTTTCACTTATTGCTATGCTACATAAGGAATACTGTATGTTAGGATTGGGCAGAGAGAGATTTCCTTAAGAAGGGAAAAGAAAAGAAAATCCACTTGATAATGTCTTGTTGTTTCATGGTATTTAGTTTATCACAGTTAGTAGCCTGCAATGTTTATCTTCATACTGAGTCTGAATCACAAAAAAAAAAAAAAAAAAGAAAGGGATTAGAAGTCCTCAGTTTTGCCTCGACAGGAGAAGCAGAAACGATGAACCAAACTGTGTTGTTGAATCACCAGTCAGAGCAGGCTGCTTCCTTCACAACCCCTTCCCATGAAGCAATAGAAAATAATAGTTCAATGTTTACTTCTTTTTTTCATCAATTATGCTAGTCCCTTCTAAGTAAGAAATGTCCCATGAAGAACCTTTCCTTATCCTATGGTCTGAGGAGTACCTAGCTTCTACATAGATAATACTGTAGAGCAAACACAATGGGATAAACTAGGAATGGAGGCATCAAATTGCAGTTTGGCTTCTTGTTTTATAGTAATCTGTGGAAAATACAAAAGAAAAAAGTAACCTTGTCTGTACTCAAGAAAAGGAAGAAGGCAGAGCTACCTGGACATGAGCTCTGTATCTCTAGTTCAGGCTGCTCTCCAAATTAAAACACTAGGTTTGTATTTCTGTCTCGACTTGTCGGCAGCCCACATCCAACTGAGCAGCTGTAGCTGGATGCAGGTCCAGAGAAGCGTGCCAGTTACCATCAGGAGAGGTACTATGCCCGCATGAGATTTGTAAACACTGTACTAGACTACCCCACTTTGACTGACAGTGAGAGACACTATACACTGTCAACGCACTTTGGTTTAAAATGAACTATTATGGTCAACGAATTCCAAAGTTAGGAAATGTATATCAAAAGGAGATAGTAAGGAAAAATCTGACAATCAGTAAGCTGCAAACAATGAAAGTCAATTTGAGGGATAAGAGGGAAAGTTATAAAAATAGCAACACCTTAGTTGAATTTTGGTTTCTAAATACTACTAAAAGGAAATATTCTCTGTAAACATTAAAACCAAATTTTCACTCTCATTCGTGGCAAAGTCAGAAGCCCTGATTGAAGGAATAGGATGCTTTAAAATCTAAAAGTGGAAGCTACCAAATATAAAATGGTGTCAGAGAGATTTATGTTGCTGTGAAACACATAAATATTTCATAGCTACAGTTTTCAAAAGCAAAAGAGAAAATCCTGAAAAAAAGAACAAATTCCACTTCTATCATTACAGTTTTTTCACATAAAATTACTTTCATTATGGGAAAAAAGACTGATATTAAATAGTACGTATTATTACAAGAAAGTAGGTAGATGAAACTAGCTGGAAGCAAAATGAAATACAATGTGCCTACCCACAGCTCAGGAGCACAGGTAGTACACAAGCTCACCCATAGCAAGTTGTCTTGTAATTTCCATTATAAGGCCCTGTTTGGGGTTGCCAATAGGTAACTCAAATGCCTGTTTAATTTTGCAGCTGTAGTTAATAGTGTTAACCAGCTTGTTCAAGTGCTAGGCTAGTTTATACTACACCTAGGGCTAATTTGATCTCATATTCATGATTATGAGCTTGACAAAAGAGGGCATTGGAGTAGAGCATAGACCTTTTTACCTGTATTTTCGACAATTCCTCTGCTGGCACTAGCTGCCATTAATCACTTCAGAGTAAATTTCAACTGCTTGAAAACTTGAAAAATTAAGCATTGGAAATTTAAGGAAGGACACTGAAAACTAAAAAAGTTGCTGAGCAACCTTGATTTACCCCCTGTGCATTTATGTTATTTGATTTCCTTTTGTGGCAGTGGAAAAACTTGATCCTCCAGTAGTCAGAGATTGGGTGGAACCAGTGAGTATGCCACTTTCTAGCATTATCACTTTCCCTCCAGATCCAGTGGGTAAACCTGTGTTAGGTGTATCACATATAAAAGCATTGTTTGCATTCAGAATTATTAAAACCCTGGTGAGCTTTTCCATAGTCTTCATGGTCAAAGTGTATTGCAAGCACTAAATGACTAAACACTTACTGTACTACTCTGAGGTGAATAGCAAGTCTATTAATTTCACAGGAAGAGCGCTTATTCCGAGATATCAAGTACAAACATTTTCTGGAGCCCTGGGAGCATTTTTACCAAAGTTGTAACCCATCCTACAGCAGATATATTGATTTTATTTTCTCCTTAGGATTACAGAAGTTTTTTTTTTCTCATTTAATTAACTTCAGCCTGCATAGATTAGAATATCTGACATGAGCACCAAACTCACAAGACATGAACTCACAAGCATTTGGATCAGTATATTCTCTCTCTGACCCACTTTTGTCATCTCCAACGGAGATAAGCTTAGGCAGAGACTCGACACTTCACAGTGGATAATGTAATACACTATAAAACAAGACGTTATGTCCAGTACAGTTGCCAGAAGCAAGATTTTTACTATCAACTTCTGCATGAACAGGAGGGTTTTTTGGTTTTTGCTTTTTTTTTTTTTTTTTTAAGAGGAAAAACCTAACTTTTTTTGTTCATTGAATAGAATGGGAATATGCCTTTAAAATTTTGTGTAAGGAATGACCATAACACAAAGTAAAAATCACCATGAATGGATTCTAGGATGTCCTCTTCCTCTCAAACTAAGATTTGACTAGTGGTGTTTTAGAGTAATACGGGGTCTTCTCCATAATGATTTCAGTTTCTGATTATAAAGCAGAAAGTCGGCAGACAAAAGAGCCTGAAATTGAAACAGCAAAACCTAAATTGCCCTTGCTAAGCTTAGGTACTTCAAAATGCATATTCAAATCAGCCAGAACTTTAAAAGGCAGGAAACTTCAAAGCTTCTAATTCAAAAAAAATCAAAATTAAGGGCTCCAAATCCAACTTCAGCACCAGAGTAGCGAGGACAAGGTGACACCGCAAACAGTCCAGGACAAGGAATGCTTTGAAATAGGAGCAAGGAATAACATACACAGGAATAGCTCTCTTTCATACTCATGAGAAATGCCTGCTAGAACAAGCATTTCGCCCCTTTTGCTGGGCTCCATTGTAGCTCATCGATAGTTCAGTTATCTGTCCAGTTCTATGAGTAAAGGTACATCAAAAGTTTGGGGCATTTAAAAGAAAAAAAAGTCTCTGTTCATTTCAAAAACTCTTAAATCTAATATTAAAAAATATGGCCATATTTTTATATGACTAGTCATTTTTTTTTATATGACATACATCATCACTTTTATGCTTTCCCTCTTTTGCATAGGAGCATCTTGAGTTGTAGAAATGCTGAACTTAAGCAGTGTAACAAACAACAACATCCTTATGCTGGGCTTTTTTTCCCGATGCTGAGTTTTGTACATGCAGCATTTTGGCACCAACATTTGTTTTGCAGAGAGAAGAGAAATTTCAAGTCACCATATTTTATCAGAACCATATGGCTTAATTCAAAGATCTTCAGCTTGGCAAGATATCCTTGTGGAAACAAACGTGATATGAATACTACACACACGCTACGCTTGATCTTAGCCAAAAGGCCGAGAAGCGACCTTCAGCTAAGCCACCCTCCATCATCTTTGAAAGATCCTGGAGAATGGGGGAGGTGCCAGAGGACTGGAAGAAAGCCAATGTCACACCAGTCTTCAAAAAGGGCAAGAAGGAGGACCCAGGCAACCACAGACCGGTCAGCCTCACCTCCGTCCCCAGAAAAGTGACGGAACAGCTCATACTGGCCATTGTCTCCAGGCACATGGAGGACAAGAAGGTGCTCAAGAGTAGTCAGCATGGATTCACCAAGGGGAAATCTTGCTTGACTAACTTGATAGCCTTCTATGATGGAATGACCAGCTGGATAGATGAGGGGAGAGCGGTGGATGTCGTCTATCTCGACTTCACCAAGGCTTTTGACACCGTCCCTCACAACATCCTCCTGGGCAAGCTCCAGAAGTGTGGGATAGATGAGTGCACAGTGAGGTGGATTAGGAAGTGGCTGGATGGCAGAGCTCAGAGGGTGGTGATCAGTGGTGCAGAGTCTAATTGGAGGCTGGAAGCTAGCGGTGTCCCCCAGGGGTCAGTCCTTGGTCCAGTCCTGCTCAATTTATTCATCAATGACCTGGATGAAGGCACAGAGTGCTCCCTCAGCAAGTTTGCTAATGATACCAAATGGGAGGAGTAGCTGATACCCCAGAGGGCTGCACTGCCATCCAGAGGGACCTGGACAGACTGGACAACTGGGCGGTGAAAAAACCCATGAAATTCAACAAGGCCAAGTGCAAGGTCCTGCACCTGGGGAGGAATAACCCCAGACACCAGCACAGGCTGGGGACCGACCTTCTGGAGAGCAGCTCTGCAAAGAAAGACTTGGGTGTCATGGTGGACAACAGGTTGACTAGGAGGCAGCAGTGTGCCCTCGTGGCCAAGAAGGCCAATGGGATCCTGGGATGCATTAAGAAGAGCGTCTCCAGCAGGTGGAGGGAGGTGATCCTGCCCCTCTACTCAGCCCTGGTGAGGCCACATCTGGAGTATTGTGTCCAGTTCTGGGCCCCACAGTACAAGAGGGATGTGGAGCTGCTGGAGAGAGTCCAGCGCAGGGCTACAAGGATGATCAGGGGCCTGGAACATCTGCCCTATGAGGAGAGACTGAGGGAGCTGTGCCTGTTCAGCCTGGAGAAGAGAAGGCTGAGAGGAGACCTGATCAGTGTCTATAAGTACCTCAAGGGAGGCAGTGAGGAGGATGGTGCTGGCCTCTTTTCAGTGGTGGCCACCGACAGAACTAGAGGAAACGTCCAGAAACTGAAGCATCAAAAGTTCCACAGGAATTAAGGACAAATTTCTTGACAGTGAGGGTGACAGAGCACTGGAACAGGCTGCCCAGACAGGTTGTGGAGTCTCCTTCTCTGGAGATCTTCAAAACCCATTTGGATGCAGTCCTGTGCCACGTGCTCTAGGTGACCCTGCGTGTGCAGGGGGGTTGGACTAGATGACCTCTAGAGGTCCCTTCCAACCTTAAGCATTCTATGCTTCTATGATTCTATGAATAGCTGAATTCCCTCTGAAGCTTAAGTGTGTTCTTAAAGATGGCCATGACTGATACTGAAAACAAACTGCATTTGATATAAAGTGATAATCACAAGATTTAATTTCATTTTATACAACAAAAATGTATTTAGATATAAGTATCACAAAGGGAAAAAATAAATACAAATTTATCCTGCCCAGAAGAGAGATGTCTGTTACGTAGGTTAAAGAGTAGAATTTGGTGGAATCTCTCCAAAAACGTCTGTATAAAATCTACTAAAACGTATGCTTCCTTGGGTCTACTAGTTGTGGTTTCCTAGAAATCTTCAGATGTAAGATATTTGTTAAGTCCCTCCTTAAATAATTCAAGATAAATAATGGTGAAGAGAAGCCCATTTTAGGAAATATTACACATGCAGCTTCAAGCAAGATGCACTTTCCAGTGGAGTAATTCAGGATACTAAAAACTCTGAATATATCAACCTCAGACTAGTAAGAGAAAGGAAATGGTTTCATTACACATACATTTTACATACATACATATATATATATATTTTAACAGCATGTGGTAATCTCCACTACATTACCAGAAATTGTGCAAGGGGACATTTACATTATTTACCAGTGTGGCTCAGAGACGGAAGGAAAATGGGTTGATTCGTCCCAAGTGACTTTTCTTGGCACAAGTTCAGTCCTGATCCTACTAAGAGGCATACTTCTTGCAGCTCATCTGTGGCATGCTCAGATGTGCACTGCTAGACTCCAGGTACAGATGTAGGCTGAATCTGCACCAAAAAGAACTTCTCTAGAGCCATAAATTGCTAATGCAATTGCTAATTCTTGCTAATGCAGAACTTTGTCCTCTATTTCCATGCGCACACACACAAAACTAATAACATGCCCAGAGTCACCACTAACTGCATAGCATGCCAATTTTTTAGTATAATTTCAACAACAGGGCCTCATAGTCAAGCTTATTATAATGTTTTTATTTACTGTTTTTATTTAATGTTTTTATTTATTTTACATTTTTTAAACCTTAGCAAAACCCAGTCCCCATTGGACTTCTCCATATGCTAGTTGCATCAAAATGCGGATTTATAGAGTTGCCTATTTTAGATATAGCATTATGATGTAAAATTGGAGTAACCCCAGTGACATCAGTGGAACAGCTCCGGTTATTCATAATTTAAACCGAGATGAAAGTTAATTGTCAGTAATAATATACCAGCAAATCTCTTCTCTTTCAAAACTCTTTGTCAAGCAAAATCCACAAAAATGTAATTCCACTGCAGTGAAAATGACGGGGGCAACATAGATTTTGAGCAGGACTTGGAACAGACTGTGAGGCAGTGAGAGTGAGTCTACTTGCCTTTTCATTCTCTTCATGTGTTGATAGCTGAAGATCATCTTGCTCCTTCCTCAGCATTTCCAGTTAAAGTCGAACCCAATAAGTAATTTACACATACATTGGAAGTTATGACTATACACAGAGTAAATCTGGGAGGAGAAAGGAGAAGAGTTTCATCAAATGTTCGCAGGAAAACCAAAACGTTGCTGCATTCTTCCCCAGATATTTACTATATTGTGAAGTAGACACATCTTATTCATCATTTCTCTAAAATTCAGATTTAATGATATTTTTGCCTCACTGAAAAGCTAGCATCATCTATACCAAAGGAAAAGTACCTCATTTTGACCGATAAGAATGAGATTGAAATATTATTGAAACAAAAAATCATTTCTCTTCAGGAAAAATATTTTTTTCCAGATAAAAGAATTTCAAGAGAATTCACATAAAAACAATGCATATGCGTTTTTTTTTTTCTCTTTGACTCAGGTTTCCATTTTCCTTAAGTGTATTCAGTAATCATTTAATTCTTCTCTACTAGAATTACTATTTTTCTTAATTATCTACTCTACTTTGAAGCTACCGAAAAACTGTACGTCATGTATTCAGGGTCCCTCAGAAATACTTAAGCTAGATATACTGATGCCTTAATCTGTTCCATCTTAGTAAGCGTGCATTGTTATGCATAGGAAAAGTCAGTACAGATATGCTGTGAATCAATGTAGTGATCAAGACGGAGTGGGAGACATGCCTGTTAAGGCCATGCTTTATATGCTTATGCCTACCTCTGGCTGTCTTGTGACTCGTTTGGCTCTTCAAAGTGTTTGCAGTAATTACAGGAAGCAGATAAACACCATCGCAGCACTCTGACATTAAGGATGCCCAAATTCAATTCCTTTCCCTACTGCAAGTCTCACAGGCTACATCTGCACTGCTGTTACTGCCTGTGCCGGAGCCAGATCTAAAAGTTTGTGGCCAAATCGAGTTGCATCCATTTAGCCTGTGGCAGCAGAATTGGATTATATTGGAGTTTTTCCAGTGGGGAATCTGTTGATTTGCTCCTAAGCAGAGACAGAGGTCAAGAAAGCCCATAGGAGTTATAGACCATCAGGGAGTTAGGCTCCAGTGAGGTACTCTAGGCCCATTAATAGAGACATAATTTTTGTTTTGATTTCTCTAGTGCAGAGATCAGATATGCACCTCCTTGCTTTGTAACTAGAATAGCGAGGCACAGAGACAACCCCATTTCTACCAGCAGCTCAAAAACTGGCTGGCATCTCAGCTAGATGTCAGCACAACCAGGCACTGGTAAACATAACTCCCTAGCAATGATCAACAATCTTGAGAGAGATTCCTTTGCCTCGCTTTCAAAATGGACTAATTCTCAAAATTAAAGACATCTAGGATTATTTTTCTCTTTTCTATTTTGATATTTAAATCCTGGTTTCAGAGGACTAAGAATTATAAAAGCGAAAATCTATTAAAATGTATATCTGAAATCTATAAAAAATCTATAAAATAGAATTGTAAAAGATAAAAAGGTCTATGAAAGGTATGAAAAAGAATCTGTTCAAGGGAGCAAGAAAAAGTGAGATAAAATTACATCTTTTGTTTGACTAGCTGATACAGCTGATAAAAGACAGGCATGTTTTCAGGAACATAGACCCCTCCTTTGTTTTGGGAACAACAGTTCTCACAGGTAAATATGAGTTGAGAACAATTTCCTGAGTTTAAATAGGCATTTTAATCAGTTAGAGCACATGACACAGAGGTGGTTAATGCCCGAGGAACTGTTTGTGAAAGAGGGACTGTGTGCAGTAGAGAGCTGATAAAGTGGTCATAGATACTGAGCACACAGCTGGGATTAGCCTAAGCTTGCGACCTCTGTAGAAGGCCACTAAACAAATGCATAGTGGACTAGACAAGTATTTAGTAAAAGTAGTTTTCCCAGATTATCAAAGAAGATTCCTAAAATACATAATCTAATCTTAAACCTGGGAATTAAAATGCAGAAGTCTACTGAAAAAAAAAAAAAAAAGAACTCCATAGGAAAGTCCCACATGGCTCAAATGCTCTTTACTGCATGCCAGATTCCCACCTTCTTCCATGTACTTTATTCTGTGATCCACAGAAAATAAATTACTTCCCCCCACCTATTTCCCTCTAGAGGAATATGACCATTTTACTACTTCTCCCCCTGCTAACATACCTCCTACCCATAAACAACAACTAAACTTTCAGGTGATGTAAGCAAATGTTTTTAATTTGTATCTAGCTTTGAGAATGGCTTCTTCTATTCCTGAAGTCTAGGCTATTGCTTCAGCTGGTCTGCTGGTCTAATAAAAGATATGACCTTTTCTTGTCGTATTTATTTACCTTGATCATAACAATGGCAGCAGGAATAGAACTTCACTAAATACAAGGCAGAGGAGAAGAATCTAAACATGAAAATAATAATAACTTCCACTCAGAACTGCTGAGAAAATCACAGCAGTTTTTAAGAACATTTTCCCTCTCTTTTTTTGAAGGCTACATTTCACCACTTTCTAACACAAGCATTTCAGCAAGTTTCTGATTCATGCCTGTCATCTATATGCAGAAGCTGGAGACAACAGTGACACAATCCTTAGCAAGGCAGAGGAGGGCTGTCAGCTGTGTTATGCATCTCCTTACAGCTTCCCCATCACTGCTCAATCTGATAGCAAGGACATCCCTGCTAGCAGACTCTTCTATATTCTCATTGTTGAGTTCTCAAAAAAAAAAAAAGTTCAAACTTTGTCACTTTCGTCTATTAAAAGTGTCATACCTACCTTCCATTTCCCCTTCCAGTTCCCATCTACATTTTTTTCAGGCTCTTGCAAATTTTATTTGAAACAAAATATGCATCTTTAAAAATGTTTGTGTGTACATATATATATATATATAATTTTACTTCATTTCACTGTGAGAAACACTCTGTGTTCTACCTTTTACTAAATGCAAACTGTGTGTACATAGCCTGTAAAACACTGTCATTTTGTCCATCAAAATATTAGCATTTGAAATGCTTCAGGTCAGAAGCCGAGAAAGCCATGTATGTGCCTGGAACTGGAGAGGGATCAGATAATATATTAAAATCCTATTAAAAAGAGCTGTATTTGGGGAAGAGGGGGAAATCTTGGCTGTGATGAGAATCACAGACTGATGCCTTCTAAAAGACAACCAGAAAGATTGCAACTAAGAGAAACTGAGTCAAATGTCAGTTATCTCCAGAAAGAGAAGCTTCTTGTCAAGGAGAGGAGTGGAGGACACTGAATGCCAACAGCTAGGAGATCTCTAGATCTCCTAGAGATCCACTCCTCCATGGACCCTTGGAGAACAAGAACAAGTGAGTGCATTTTTACTGTTTTCTTTAATCCTGCTTAGCTCTAAAATAATGCTTTCTGGGGATATAAAAGATGAAATAATCATCCTTCTTCCAGCAGAGAGAAACAGCTTGACTAGTCTATAGCTGGTCTGCATCACATTTCTCTGTGTCCTGTTGTAAAAATCCCTTATATTCACCTCTGAATGTAGATTTCTGGAAGTTGTTCTTGCTTCTTCTTCCAATTATTTTGGATTTAACACAATGGAACTTTTCATTCTTTCACTCTTCATAGAAAACAGATCTTTCTCTAGTGGTCGATGGTGGCTTATTTTCCTTTTCCTTTTCTGTGAAATGTACCTGCCGTTAGAAGAAATGATTATAGGCAGAGGTATCTTCTAGGTAGCCAGATGCCAGATGCCAGATCCCAGAGAAGGTCAGGAAAACTGACATTCATTGTGTATTCAGTGAAATTGTGTATTCAGAATGGTGTACTCATCAATCTGAGTGAAAAAAAAAAAAAAAAAAAAGAACTCTTACATTTCCTAGAATCAAGAGATTTTCCTGTGTAGGTTCTCAGGCCTGGGCAGCATGCACACACAGTTGCCGTGTTTATGCTAGATGGATGGAGAAGGGAAGCAGACATTTGTCACCACGATAACTCTCTGCAGAAGCAAGAGCCACTCTTAAATAGCTGGCCCTTGAAAAAGTGTTGTCTGACCAGCTCATATCAAAGCTTTGGAAATGTCTCAGAGACAAGGTAGAGAATTGTGTGAGTATTGCCAGCAGCCCCACAAAAGCCAGAAATTCTTGTGATGAGAACAACCTGCCTATACTGATGGACTCCATTAACTGATAGATGGAAGCGGTGTTTATAGGAAATTAAAAGTGACCAGAGTCCCTTCTAGGCATTGCTTTGTGTGTCTGCCACTCATCCTGCAACCCATAGGACAGCAGAGAGGTGAACGAGTAGTATATCTGCCCCAGACATCTAAAACTTGTATGATGCAGTAAAATTAAGGCAGAACCATTTTATATGCATAAATGCTGAAATGCATACGTAAAACCAGCATCACAGAGACCCAAAGAAGTGTGAACTATATCTTGGAATGCTAATAGCTGACAGGCCTCAGAAGTATTCAAACCTGTTCGTAGACCACAAGGAAGAAGGAATTTTGGTTAAGGTCAAGACTACAAAGATACAGAGAGCGGAGCTGTGAGTCAAAAGGTGTAACACACTGGGAACATCTTCCCATGAAATCCCATGAAAGCAAATATTATGGTCCATCTGAAGTGGAGCTGGAGATCTCCTTCCTGACTACCAAGCAGATGAGAGGAGTGAGCTCAGTAGACTCAGGACTGCAGAGGCCCTACCAGAAGGGATTAGAAAAGGAGAGAACAGGGGGTGAGAGGATGAGATCCTGGGTTCCTGCAGGAGCAGTGAGGAGAAGGAGGTTGGCCAACAGGCTTTTTGCTGAGGCTGGCCGACAGGCTATCCATTGCCTGCAGCCTGTTCACATTGCGGTCCTGGGATATCACGGCCCAGACAAGCACTCTTGAGCTAGCTTTAGTAACCCGCCTAATTTGGGCAGCAACAGCAGTAAGGCCATTGTAGGCCCATGCATCAGTTCCAACTAAGGAGAAACTCAGGGTCTCCAGTGGGTTTCTGCAGCCAGAGAGGTCAGAGGAACCTAAAATCAGAAAGTATCTGTGTTTGTAATGGAAGCCCTGCGTTTCCCTTCAGCACTGAGAATGAACAAAATGAACCAGAGATATGTAGCAGGATCCAAGCAAGTGTGGTGAAGGTAAAACACATAGAAACTCACAAGGGAGGATGACAGGGACAGAAAGTAATTTCTAAATTGGATAGGTAGTCTCAGAGAGATGAAACTAAGAACAAAATTAACAACCCTAGGTTGTTAGGTAGCTAACAAAAGGAAAATCAGTTCAGCAAAGACCTTGTTTATGTGGCTGTAACCATACAGAAACAATAACTCGCTGCTCCAGAGGCCATAAATACCTCTCTCCCTTTCTATCCCTTAGAAAGAGGCCAAGGATTTTATTATTTCTACCCCTGCCAACATCCCTATTTACTCTTCAAGAACTGAACACCATTTTTCTCAAATTGTGTAATTCATTAGAGAACACAGTTTAAGCTGTTAGCAAATCCTCTGAGTTAGGTTTCTAATTTTCCTGGGGAAAGAATGAGCCTACAAGGGTAACTGTTTCTTCCAAATGTATCATTGGGCATAAGACTGTCTCCATACAAATGTAAGTTTTACCCTAATATGGTAACAGAGTTCACAATAAGAGACTATGAAAGAATTCAATATGAAGACAAAATGGAGTCTGTTTTGCTTATCAGAAAGTCACTTGCATTTAAAAAGGGGAAAAAAAAGGAAGCACCTGCCTGTGCTACTCCGCTGTGTTTTTGAAGCACTGTCAGTACCCATCAGAGTCAAACAGTGCATCTCCATCTTCTCTGACCACAGCCAGGAGCAATTAATAAAGAGAGATTTCAAAATAGTAGAAGATTTGTGTGCAAATTGTGCAGAAAAGTGGGAAAGCTCTGCCTTTATGCAAATACGTCATGGCACCATCACTCCAAATTTGCAAGTTTCTTGTTTTGTTTTGGTTTGTTTTCATCTTAAATTCTTATATACATGTATATATGCTAGAAGCAATACTCAGGGACACATAAGAGCCATGGATATGGGCCTTGCCATATCCATCTATGGGCATGGATACAGGCTGACAATACTGTTGTGTATGGCTCATGCCGAGTGAGTTGTTTTAAATCATTATTACTTTATTTTGGCAATTCCTGAGAATGGATTATCTGCCCTAGCTGTCACATGATGTTAGGATTGCACTTCCTCACAGCTTGCCTTTAGAGAAGCACAGAGTCATCAAGCTAACAATAAACCTCGGCACACAGCAGTATTTTGAAACTTTCTGCTGTGGTTTTCAACAGGATATTCACTTATCCACAGTGTTCTAGAAACAAGATTCAAGGTCTTGTAAGAGCTGAAAATTCAGCCTGCGAGAACCTCCTAGCTCTCGTTTGCTTGCAAAGGGCTACATCTTGCGTTAGCAATTTCCATACTGGTTCTGCTCGTGAGCTCAAAACCTGCTCATGTTGGCTGGCGTACAAGTGGGTTTCATATGCCTGAAATGTATCTCAGTTGAACAAGACACTGAATGATTCGGGGTAGGATAATGAAATAGTAAGGTTTATGAACCCTTGATGAGTTGTATGCATGTAGTGTTGAAATTGGAACTTACAGGTGCTTTCAGAAGCAGCATTATGTAAACCCTAACACCCTCCTATATTCTTTCCTGCTCTGTTTCCCCTCTGGAAAACGCTAGAAAACATCTCTCAAGTGCCATCATCATGTGCCAGCATATGCTGGCTCATTTTGAGCACTGGATGTGTCACATATACAGATTCTAGCTGCAAGCACTTCTGAAGCTCACACATTTTTAAAGAGTGATAAAATTTTCATAAAGGCAGCCTAGTGTTTTTGGAAAATATTCACACCTCACATGCTTTCTGGAAATCTCTCCTGGAGTTGCAAGATCCAGGAAATTCAAGACGCAGCTCTTCATTATGCTAAGGAGAGGCAAAAGGGCCGACTAAGCAGTCTCCAAATGAAGCTTTGAGTTTATTCAAAGAGTTGGCAGATCCCAAGGGTCTTAGGTTATGGGAGAAAAAGTAGTAAAAACACTCACAAAAATCAAATGCAGTGATTTCCCAGGCATCAAACCCAGGAAAAATTTGCTCTCTTCAATACCACATGTCCTTTTTGCTTTGCTCTTTAGTAATTGTGCTGTGTTGACTCCTCCTGAATAACTCTCATCATTATGTGAATTTTTACAGCAGAGATTCACTATTCACTGTTGACCGGTTTGCAGGAAGGCCACTTTACACTTCGGAGAAACATTATAGGCTTGTCCATTCTCCCTCTGCTCTATCTCTTTCTCAAAACACAATCTAATCTTACTGAAAGTGAGTATCTCGTGAGCATGTTTGGTGAGAAAGGTTGCAATTCTTGAAAATGAACAGGGAGCTGTCATGCTGTACTGTTTATTTTATAGTGAAAAATATAAAAACTGGAAAGGTTATATGAACAGTATAGAATCATAGTGATAACCTTGATAGTAATCCTAAAATGACCGTGATTAGGCAGGTGTTGTGTGCTTCACTCAACTGATTTCTTATGAGACACTGAGAATCGCCACTTGCTTAGTATAAGCAGCTTTTGTACATGGATAAACATTAGATACAATTTATTGGATTTATTATTTAACTTCTTGAGAGGAAAAGGAATTCCTTTCTGTGGGTAAGCAATCAAAAGATTTCTAGGGTAGACCATGCAGGAAGACTTGCTATGAGCTTTTCTCACCAACTTTCAGATGTCCTCAGACTCTACTACTCCAAAGTTAAAAAGCACACTTAAACTCTACGCAAAATGAGATTTTTTTTCTGAGCACATCTGTATATGTTTGATAATAACAAGTCTGTTGTCAGAGAAGAGAAGCTAAAAAAAAAAAAAAAGACAAAGCAATACAAAGATTTCAATAGCACTGGCAGGCTAATAGGAAGAGGCATGCAAAAAATAGGTTTGTTTTCCAGTTCTCTAAGCTGTTACATTTCAAAGGCACACAAGAAACTGAGGCTTTACTTGGAGAACATGGCATCACTTAGCATTTCATAGGGCATTTTGTTCTTGTTGTAGCTGGAAGGCAGAAGTAATCACCCACCTCCCTTTTAGAAACCACTAACTAGAACCAGTGCTAAATGCTCCTCACACTACAGTAAAGCAAAGCAGAGGAATTGCCAAGTGCACTGCATAAATCAAGGAGGATTAGCAACAGGTGGCAACAAAACCGCTATGTCAGAAAGCCCCTATATGCAAACAAGCAAAAATATCTTCTGCTTTGAGAAAACAAACAAACAAACAAACCAAATTGATATACATTATAAATCTTCGGATATTGAAACCTGAGAAGGATGATGCAGATGCAGGTTTTTCACTCAGCCTGAATTTTCCAGAGTCAAACACTGCTTTATCAGTTCTGACAGCAAGACAGAAGGTGATGTGATTGCTGCCAGCCTCTCTGCCCATCAGTGAAAATGTTAAAATGCCAAAAAGAAGGAGCTGTAGGAACAACATACACATGGGGTCAAATCTCTATTGTTTTTAATTCTACCTGCGAGGAAGGCATTTGTTTTATTCATTCTGGGAATAGCCATTTCTAATAATTATGGCTGAACATCTGCTTGATAATCTCTGGAGAAAGCCGTGCAGACTGAATTCGCTGGCATTAAGTACAGGGCAGCGTTGATATTTTCTCCTCCCCGACTCAGATCATTTTTGTTACTTAAGGGCTTGAAATGATTCTCTTAGTTAACTGATCATGACCTCTGTGACAGCTCCTTTCCTTTGAACAGGATATACCAGCACAGCTAAAGGATTCTTTGCTTTTCTTAAAGTCTGTGTCTTAATTTTAAATGTCTGTTGTCCCCAGTTAGGAGGAGGTTCTGACGGAACCAGGATTAAAATACAGATCAAACCCAAATTCACCTAACTGCCCAGAAAGTCTACACCAGGCATATCTGCCCTGCCACAAAAATCCTCCCGCCTAACACGCCATTATTTGTCACTGTTTTCCGCAGCATGTTGCTTCTTCAATTAAGTGTCTTTATGTGGTCTCCATCAACATCTGCCTTGCTCAGTTACTGCCCCCAAGATGTCAGCCTGCCAAGGCTTTGGTTTTTTTTTCCCATTATTTGAAAGAATAGTGGGGATAACAAAATCTTTACAATTGCTTGCTCCTTTCTCTCAAGTCTTGCTTCACTTCCTTGTCTTTGTGCTCCACATCTTCATCTGGGTTGTTTGCTGCTGTGATAAGAATAATCTTGCAATACTGTGGTTTTGATCATAGCAGCTCAGCATGAGTTTGCCAGGAGGTAATAGCTTCAGAATACGCACAGAACACACACACACACACACAAAAGCGGCTGAGATTTTTTAGAAAAAAATGAGCATTCAATTTTCATTAAATTTTAATGAGGGTGAATGTCATACACTAAGCTCATGACCCAGCACTGGGCTTTACTTTCCTCTAGGAAAAGGAATACAAACTGAAAACGCCACACTTGTATCTTTGCCTTCTCTTTCTTATCAACTTCAGTAATGCATTCTCTTCCTTGCTAAACCTGTATTTGTTTTTTAATCTTTATGTTTGAACAAAGGTCTACTGGAGACTCAGTAGAAATTATATTCTGATAAATTTTTTTTAGAAGTGGCTGAACAAGAACTAAATGTCATATAGTTGAAACAGAAAACTAAAACGGGGATAGGAGGTTAAATTAAAGAGGAAAGTCACTGCTAGATTTGAAGGCGAGAAGACTGTCACTGCCTTGCCATGGACCTCAACCATCGCGCAAATCAATACCTCAAAACCCGCTAAGATTTTTGGGGGGGTTCTGGTGTGGAACAGCTGGATCCTGATTCTTCCACAGTGCAGAGGATTTCTGTCCTGCCAGAAGCTAAACATGCAGCCCAAAATTTGAGAGTAGATGCCGCTCTCACATTTTTGAGCATAATCCTGACTTTGCCCATTTCTCCAAGATAAAAAGAGGAAAGACACAACACAATATTTTGCTACCTCGGGGAGAGCCTTCTTTGGGGGGTTAATAGCTACTTGAGTTAAAATAATTACAGACAAACCAACACGTGTACTGGAAAGTGTGATAGTTGTCTACGAGTGAAAAAAATCCTTCATTTCCATGTTGAATCCGATCCTGTAAGTGTAACATTGCATACAGGGTTAAGGATTATAATCAATACTCCAGCTTTCAAAATAATTGCTTGTTTGCTGGGTGCATTTAGTGCAGATCTGCAGCCTCCTTTGCAGTCAGCACCGCGGCAGGAGGAAAAGCTAGATGAGGAAATTAATATGCCCTGCTCAAAGACAAGGTGATTAGATGAACTTTTACTGAAACACACTGCAAGTTCACTGCCCCTGGTCTGTGTGACACTTTTTATCAATGTATCCCTACTCTAATGAAACAGCTTTATTGTTTTTGGATGGTGAAGTGAAGCCAACTGAAGTGGCCATGCTCAGTCATACTGAGAGGTTTAGTGATAAGAAAAACAGGAGGAAAAAAAAACAATGAAAAAGCAGGAATCAGCATCAGACTACTAGCTGATACGTTAATAGCTGCATTTCTTATAACATCTTTACATATTGTCTGTACATGCTAAATCAGGCAGACAATTAACAAGAACTGAGGAAGAAACAGGGCAGAATTGTTGCTAAATTTAACTTTTTCTTTTTCTTTTTTTTTTTTTTTTTGCATGAGCTGTTGCGCTCGTTCTTGTAAAAATCAATTTGGTGCTTTCTCAGTAATTTAATTCTAATCTACTCCTTTATTTATTTTTCCAATCAAAATCTGTTTATTATACTCTTTGGGCTCAGTATTTTCCTTCATAGCACTTTCCTCTCTTTCTGAATCTTCTTCTTTTGCTCTCTTGCTTACATTCCTAAAGTACAATCTGAGGGATGCTCTGGTAGATGCTTTAGGAAAAATGTGCCAGAGAATGAATGCAGAGGGGCTTTTGGAGGTAAAGTCAGAAAGGGCAGAGATTTTTTAAAAACAGAAGATACCCTGTAGGTAGGGGGTGTCTCATACAGAAAAGCAGCTCTCAGCAGTGATTGCAGAGAAAGCAATCCTACAACAGAGGAGCAGAAGCAATGGGGAACATAGAGTTTTCTTTAATTCCAGGGTCAGGCTGGACCAGTCTGTGATGCCAAGGAGAAACTGTGGATGTAAGAGCAGAAAGACCCATCTAAATCATTCCCTGGGCAAAGGAAAGGATAATGATACTAGAGTCACTGTTCAGTGATACTAGTTCCTAGTGAGAACTTTCTCCTGGCATAACCAGACTTGTGCCAACAGGGTATATGCAGCAGTCTGACCTATACAAAAAATGAATCTATTATATAAATTAAGCTCCTGAGACAAATACTGGCCTGATTAAATCTCAGTACCTGCCCAAAGCAGATGATAACAGCTGAAAGTATATGATAATTTCCAAGCGCAGTATTTGTTATACAAAAAGACATTGAAATTAAATAATGCCAGTGGAAATACAATAGCAAAACAAGCACCAATTAGGAAATGTACCGAACACTGAAATTAAGGGCAGTGGCAGGAGCAAACGCTAAGGGTTTGGGCTAAGCAGCCTTCGACATGGCAGAGATGCTTATTCTTCCCCTCTCCCAGTGAACATGAACACTAGAAAACAGAGGCAGCCCCCTGGCAGCACTCATCCTCAGTGCACGGGTTCCCAACCAGCATTTACACATATGTGGGATCTGTGCTTTGCAGGTATAGACCTCCTCATTCAGCACTACCAGTGCTGTAGAGATTAAGAGATTATGAGTGAGGACAACACCCAAATCAAAAAGAAATGGCCATAGAAATTTAAGGAGCTGCTGCTAGGTTTTGCGCAGGTTTTGGGAGACACCGTTTGCTGACTAGTAATTTAGGAATCATCTGATAGAGCCTGCACGTCCCTGAAAAGCTATTTTTCTATGGCGTACTGTCCTTATAAGCCTTTCATGCATACCCATTTCTGCAAGTTAAAAACTTTTTAGTTTAATAGTTGACATTTCCCTCAGACCTGGAATTTAGTGCTTGTACCAGAAGGGAAGTGCCAGCTTGTACCAGAAGGGAAGAGACCAGGTGGAAACTCACATATTGAAGATTTTCTCCTTGATGCCTGCAGCCTTACTCTACACTGCATAAGCGTAGACACTAACCTCATTACCTCCAACTTTAAATGACCCCAGCACAACACAGACAACAGACCAAGGAACCAGACAGCATTTTTGTTTTGTTTTGAATTACATTTTAGCCACCAGCTATCAGCTTGCTTTATTTATTTTAAAAAAAAGCTTAATTCTATCTGATACACCATACACACAAACGTTTTTAAAACTCATGCCTTAAGGTTTGGAAATTACCAAATATAGAGCAGCTCGTTCAGTTATCCGCATCTCAGTGGGATCTCTAATGGATTTTCCACGTCATTTAGTGTCTTGCAAAATATAACAATGCATTTAGTCATTTTTCAAAAGCAATTAAGCTAAAGTTATGATCTGAGGGAAGCTGCTTGCCACTTCATCAGAAAACAATATGTTTCCTTTTCTAAAGTCTAACCTTTAGGAAGGCAATTATTACAAGGATACTCAGAGGTAAAACACTTTGGATCTGAAGAATACCTCTCCTGAGCAGTGACTGTTACATGTTCAGGTGAAAACAGGCCTAATAGTTCCTGCCTTTAGCCCTATAAATTGTATGGGCATCACCAGGTGAGATCCTGTAAAGTACCACCTCCCCAGAGAAGGAGCATGGAGGAGAACCCAACTAACAAATTTTACCGGGCTGGTTATCCCGGATATGGCGCAGGTGAAACCCATGCTGGCAGCGCGGTGGTGGTCATGATGGGAAAGACATGAGGGAAGAGAGAGGGTGGGCAGCAAACAGCCAGGCCCAGAAGACCAGAAATGGAGAGGAGATGAAGATCAGGAGCTGCAGAATTTGTCTTCACAGTGAGTGTCTTGAAATATCCACTCTAATTGCCCCAAAAGCTTCAGTGAAACACCTGTAAAGGGACATACAAATTGTTTTATAAACAGCAGTTATTGGTCTCACCAGAGACAAAATTTCCTTTTAGGCCTCTTTTAGTAGCTTATAATACTCTTTTTCCTGCTATGCTCTTGCGTTTTTATGCTCTCATTCTACACCAAAGTTGAAATATTTTGTTAAAGTTGAATGGAAATCACCTCACAATTTCTGAGTATAAAGCATAAGCAATTTTGAAAACCTAATTATACGTATTGAGGAAAGGCTTAAAGGCTGGTTAGAAACCGTCTCTGCCCTGGAGACCTTACAAACTTATGAAAATCTGGAGATCATCAAAGGGTAAAAGCATCATGCTCATTTTGCACATTTCATTAAATCTAAAGAGCAAGCCAAATGTGTGCTAGGGAGGAATAGGGCAGGGTAGGAGGTCTGGCTCATAGCCTTATAGTTATATGCATTTGCATTGCAAATTTCTCACATGCAATAAAGTTGCTATTACAGTTTGATCAAGAGATGGTTTAAAAATATATGAACTGAAGAGTTTATGAATAACTTCTTTCTACAGCTTGTAATTGGTTCTAGTTCCAGTCCAGAGATCAAGAAATCTCATCTGAGATGCTTGCTTTAGTTTTGAAAGGACTATCATAAGACATAGCACCAGCTATTTTAAAGAAAAGGCACTGAATTAGGATCAGCTGGCTAGCTCAGCTTCCAGTCTCAGCTTATCCAACAGAGATAATTCAAACATCTGTGAAGTTTTTACATCCAATATATTCAGATGATCACTGTAATATTTCATTTTTCCACATCCTTGTCTTGTTTTCAAATCAGTCACCTGCATTCCTAACAGGCAGTTCATATGTATTTCATTTCTTAACTGTTAACTCAAGCAATGTGATGGCAAGAGAGATTCATCAGCAATCTTACTCACCACAATACTCTGAGCCTATTGGATTCCTTGACTGAACAAAATATCACTCTTTGACTGTTGTCAATTAAGTTAGAAAAGGGCACGCTAAATAGATTTGTTGCCATTAAACTTCCTGTAATGATTTAACAAGACTGTTAAAACTTTCAAAGATAAAGATTTTTAAACCGTGATGAACATTAGCAAAAATCATGAGAGCCTGCTATTTTAACAGAAACAAGCTGCCTCCTGGCCCTTCCTCTGGGGCGGCCTGTGAGCCAGTGTACAGCTTAGGGTGGAAATGCAGCATCTTGGCACCAGCAAAGAGTAACTTACTGATATTGGTGACTAAAAAAAATCAGTTTATGATGACTTTTCTGTGTGGACAGGAGACTACATAGCCCCTACGTTTAATCTGTTTCAGTGCTTTCTGGAACATCGATTTATCAATGGAATTCCTGGATGTCCTGTTAAGCACCTTTGTGTTCAGTAGATAGGAAGAAGAAGGGTCATAGTAGTGAAAAGACATTACACAATTTCCTACTAGACTCAAGGTTGATTGCACACTGCATGTTGTATTATATATGAAAGTACTGGAAAGCAGACGCTCTCTTCTGCTTGTAGCCACCAAGGGGTCTGCTGTTCAAGTCAATCAGCCTCTTAACCATCACTGTGAAGGTGATCTATTTATGTTTTGTTGGAACAGTAGCAGAATAGATCCCTACAAGATGGCAAAAAGGACAAGTGCAGGCTCCTGCACCTGGGGAGGAATAACCTCAGACACCAGTACAGATTAGGGGTTGACCTGCTGGAAGGCAGCTCTGCAGAGAGCGATTTGGGAGTCCTAGTTGACAGCAGGGTAACCATGAGACAGCAATGTGCCCTCGTGGCCAAGAAGGCTAATGGGTTCCTGGCCTGCAGCAGGAGGAACATTGCCAGCAGGTCAAGGGAGGGGATCATGCCCCTCTGCTCAGCTCTGGTGAGGCCGCACCTGGAGTATAGGGTGCAGTTCTGGGCTCCCCAGAACAAGAGAGACATGGAGCTTCCAGAGAGGGTCCAGCGTAGAGCCACAAAGATGACTATGGGACTGGAGTATTTGTCATATGAGGAAAGACTAAGTGAGCTGGGCCTGTTTAGTCTGGAGAAAAGAAGGCTAAGAGGAGGTTTGATTAACATGTTCAAGTACCTGAGGGGTGATTGCAGGGAGGATAGGGCTAGGCTCTTCTCTGTGGTGGCTGGAGACAGGATGAGGCTTAACGGGTGTAAGTTGAAACACAGGAAGTTCCACCTCCATGTGAGGAAGAGCTTCTTTCCTGTGAGGGTGCCAGAGCTCTGGAACAGGCTGCCCAGAGAGGCTGTGGAGTCTCCTTCTCTGGAGATCTTCCAAACCTGCCTGGATGCCACCCTGTGCCACGTGCTCTAGGTGACCCTGCTGGAGCAGGGGGGTTGGACTAGATGATCTCTAGAGGTCCCTTCCAACCTTAGGCATTCTGTGATTCTGTGAAATCCTATTCTTCCTGCAGTGAAGAGACCAGTGCAGGAAATGCACAGAAGAAAAGGAATTTGAGGCAGGAAACACATTGCTTGTCTGAAGAATCAGTGATAAGAAATCCTGGTCTCTAAAAGCATTTGAAGGTCACAAAAAATTGTCTAACACATTATGTTACCAGCCTATGCAGAGCATTAGGATCAAAGTTACTCGAGCATCCTTTTGACAAAAATATCGCTTGTAATATGGGTAAAAAAGATCAGAAGTACTAAAGCAAACACAAAAACTAGATGAAACAATCCCTGTGGAGGAGACAGAGGGTAAGGAGTAGAGCCTGGATTATTTATTTTATCATAGATTTATGCCTTTCAAAATAAAAGTACACACTGAAGGGAGCAACTTCACAGCTTCGGTACGCTGCAGTTAGTGAGGCTATAACGCGGGGCTGGGACAAGTTCTCACCAGGGCTCTGTGCTCCCCTTCAGGAGCTTCAGTTCCAGCTCTTCAGTAATCCTTATCTGTGCCCAAGGGCATTCAGGAGAGGGCTCCTGATTCCAAAGGTGGTTGTTCTGGAAGGGAGTCAGAGAGAAAGGTGGAATCTAAAATAGCTCCTCTCTGTCACCTGCAAAAGGAAAGATAATTATTACAGTTAAATAAAATGCTTTCTTCCTGGCCCTAATATAACTTCTTTCAAGTAAGTCTGGTTGGCAGCTCACTTCAGAACACCTGTGATATGGATTGGAGAAACCTTTCATCACTGCTTTGTTATTTAGCTTTTATCTGCTAACAGGAACAAAAGAAACTAAGTTATTTCCCTAAGAAGAAAGGAGAATTAGTACTGTGACACACTGAGTATATCCTGATTATTTTCATGTTTCTATTTATGTGCAAATTGACAGTCCAATATAAGTGCACAATACAAATTATTCAATCAATATTTGTTGTATGGGTTTAACTTTAAAGTCAAATGCTATTTTTAAAATTTCATGTACAGAAGCAAATACATATTGAGAGAACAGATAGGAAAATTTTCAAGACTGAGTTTGGCAGTATTCTTGAGCAGAAGAACAATTTACTGATAACTACAGGTGGGCACTTACAGAAAAGAAGTGAACTGTTATTGAAGAGATGCTCTGAAACACTTTATAGTGAAATAATTTTGAAGAAAGAAGAAGGAGCTAAGAATAAGGATGGATACCTGTTGTGTTTTAGTAACACCATAGCTATTTTCATGCCATGGGAAATAGGATGTACCTTGCAATCAAATTAATGTTAAAGGAAATGATCCTCCAGCTGTACAAGTGCAGACACCATGGCCTATTTGCCCGAAACTCAAGAATTCTTCAACTCTGGATGTCAAATATTTCATGCATAATAATATAACTATATTAAAAGAGTTTTCATTTTTTTTTTGTAAGTTTACATTTTCCAAGATATCCATACAAGGAATTTTGGTAAATCTGACCTTATTCAGTCCAAAGAGCTCCCCCTTGAGAATTATCGGAGTGTGTAAAAATCATGTACACACTGGTTTTATAACCCATTACAGTATCACCCTCCGTCTGTCCTGTTTGACATCTCCACTTCTCCCGTGCAAAAGACTTTTGCATGTGCCTGGTGTTCCACCAGCAATGAACCTGTCACCTCTGTGTCTGCCAAGTCTATGCTCTGCTCCAAAACTGATAATTACTCCTTTTTTTTTCCTCATGTCATCTTGTTGATTAGTGTAAATATGAGTAGTTCTTCTAGCTTGTAGTTAGTTCTGAGTTTGTTACTTCTTGTCAGATAACATGAAAGTATTTTGTGCCTTCTCTTTCTGGATTGGGTTGCTTAATAAAGCCTGCCAAATCGCCTACAGTTTTTCCAATATTCATAGACTGGTGTGACCACAACAAAAAAAAAGCTGTCACTACACACATATAATTTCTGAGTTAGCTGAACTGATTCATTATTGTAAAAATGATTAGATTTCATTTCTTACAAGGAGATTCTTGATTCAAGATTGTGCCTGATTCTTTCCACTTTAAATAAATAACACATTTGGGCAATCATAACATGGAAAGTTTTGCTAGAATCCATTTGCTAGAAAACTTCTTACGTATTAGAAATTCTGTAAGTTTGTTTTCTTTGATTCATTTGTTATACTTAAAAAAAAAAAACTTTTTTTTTCTGTTTTTTATAGCTACAGGTCTTCCTTCCCCAATCAAAAGTGGAGGTCAACAGCTGATATTTTGACAACATTAATCAAAATTCATCAGAGTGTTGAAGAATTTGTGACCTTCATAGGATGTGTATAGGGATATAGACCATGGTAATATAGAATCATAGAATCATAGAATGCTTAAGGTTGGAAGGGACCTCTAGAGATCATCTAGTCCAACCCCCCTGCATATGCAGGGTCACCTAGAGCACATGGCACAGGACTGCATCCAAATGGGTTTTGAAGATCTCCAGAGAAGGAGACTCCACAACCTGTCTGGGCAGCCTGTTCCAGTGCTCTGTCACCCTCACTGTCAAGAAATTTGTCCTTAAGTTCCTGTGGAACTTTTGGGGTTTCAGTTTGTGGCCATTACCTCTTGTTCTGTCAGTGGCCACCGCTGAAAAGAGGCCAGCACCATCCTCCTCACTCCCTCCTTTGAGGAACTTATAGACACTGATCAGGTCTCCTCTCAGCCTTCTCTTCTCCAGGCTGAACAGGCCCAGCTCCCTCAGTCTCTCAGGGAGCTCCCCCTCAGGGCAGATGTTCCAGGCCCCTGATCATCCTTGTAGCCCTGCACTGGACTCTCTCCTGCAGCTCCGCATCCCTCTTGTACTGTGGAGCCCAGAACTGGACACAATACTCCAGGTGCGGCCTCACCAGGGCTGAGTAGAGGGGCAGGATCACCTCCCTCCACCTGCTGGAGACGCTCTTCTTAATGCACCCGAGGATCCCATTGGCCTTCTTGGCCACGAGGGCACAATGCTGCCTCCTAGTCAACCTGTTGTCCACCATGACACCCAGGTCTTTCTCTGCAGAGCTGCTCTCCAGAAGGTCGTTCCCCAGCCTGTACTGGTGTCTGGGATTATTCCTCCCCAGGTGCAGGACCTTGCACTTGGCCTTGTTGAATTGCATGGGGTTTTTCACTGCCCAGTTGTCCAGTCTGTCCAGGTCCCTCTGGATGGCAACACAGCCTTCTGGGCTCAGCTGCTCCTCCCAGTTTGGTATCATCAGCAAACTTGCTGAGGGAGCACTCTGTGCCTTCATCCAGGTCATTGATGAATAAATTGAACAGGACTGGACCAAGGACTGGCCCCTGGGGGACCCCGCTAGCTACAGGCCTCCAACGAGACTCTGCACCACTGATCACCACCCTCTGAGCTCTGCCATCCAGCCAGTTCCTAATCCACCTCACTGTGCACTCATCTATCCCACACTTCCGGAGCTTGCCTAGGAGGACATTGTGAGGGACGGTGTCAAAAGCCTTGGTGAAGTCGAGATAGACGACATCCACCGCTCTCCCCTCATCTATCCAGCTGGTCATTCCATCATAGAAGGCTATCAAGTTAGTCAAGCAAGATTTCCCCTTGGTGAATCCATGCTGACTACTCTTGAGCACCTTCTTGACCTCCACATGCCTGGAGATAATGGCCAGTATGAGCCATTCCATCACTTTTCTGGGGACGGAGGTGAGGCTGACTGGCCTGTAGTTGCCTGGGTCCTCCTTCTTGCCTTTTTTGAAGACTGGTGTGACATTGGCCTTCTTCCAGTCCTCCGGCACCTCCCCCATTCTCCAGGATCTTTCAAAGATGATGGAGAGTGGTTTAGCTATGACCTCTGCCAGCTCACGCAGAACTCTGGGGTGCATCCCATCAGGGCCCATGGATCTGTGGGTATCGAGTTTCCTTAGGTGCTCTCTGACCCAATCTTCCTCTACCCAGGGCAAGTCTTCCTGTCTCCAGGCTTCTTCTCTTGTCCCTAGGGCCTGGGACTCTAAAGGGCTGCCTTTGGTAAACACCGAAGCAAAGAAGGCATTCAGCAACTCTGCTTTTTCTGTGTTATTCGTTACCAGGGTGCCCATCCCATTCACCAGTGGACCACGTTTTCTCTGATTTTCCTTTTGCTGTTAATATATTTGAAGGAGATATTCTTGTTATTTTTAACGTCCCTTGCCAGATTGCGTTCCAAACGTGCCTTAGGTTTGCTTGTCGCATCTCTGCATTCTCTGACTACGTTCCTGTATTTCTCCCAGGGGGTCTGTCCTTTTTTCCACATTCTGTATACCGCTGACTTCTGCTTGAGCATTGCCACAAGCTCCTTGCTCATCCACGCAGGTCTCCTGCCCCCACTGCCTGACTTCTTACACACAGGGATGCTCTGTTGCTGGGCGTGGAGGAAGTGCCGCTTGAAAACTAACCAGCTCTCTTGGGCCCCCCTTCCTTCTAGAGCTCTAGCCCATGGGATTCTTCTGAGGAGGTCTCTGAAGAGGCTAAAGTTGGCCCTCCTGAAATCCATTGTTGCAAGGCTACTTACAGCCCTGCCTCCTCCTTGTTGGATCCTGAACTCCACCAACTCATGGTCACTGCAGCCAAGGCTACCCCCCGCCTTAACATGTCCTACTAGGCCCTCCCTATTTGTTAGCGTGAGGTCCAGTAGCCCACCTCTCCTTGTCAGCTCCTCCACAACCTGCATCAAAATGTTATCGTCGACGCTCTGCAGGAACCTCCAGGACTGTTTGTGCCTGGCTGTGTTGTCCTTCCAGTTGATGTCGGGGTAGTTGAAGTCCCCCATGAGAACTAGGGCCTGTGACTGTGAGGCAATATCCAGCTGCCTATAGAAGGCCTCATCAAGCTCCTCGTCCTGGTCAGGTGGCCTGTAGGAGATACCCACCACAGTGTCTCCCACATTAGCCTGCCCTTTGACCCTTATCCACAAGCTCTCAACTCGCTCATCCTCCACTCCCAGGTTGAGCTCCATGCATTCCAGTTGCTCTCTCACATGAAGAGCAACTCCACCACCTCGCCTTCCCAGCCTGTCCTTCCTAAAGACCACATAGCCTTCCATGGCAGCGCTCCAGTCGTGTGAGCTATCCCACCACATCTCTGTGATTCCGATGAGATCATGTCGCTGGGACCGCACACAGATCTCCAGTTCGTCCTGCTTATTCTCTATGCTTCGCGCATTGGTTAACAGGCATTTCAGGCTGTACCTGACTGAGCCTGCAGGTTTCCCAGGAGGGGTGAAAGATCTGTGATCATTTCTTACCCTCACTTCCCCACTAGCATAATCCTGCTGGAAGCCATGTGATCTTGGCTGTGTGGTACTGTTTGCCATGTCTGTGTGACACTCCCCTTTCCCCTTCTTGTCTAGTTTAAAGCCCTCCTAACCAGGTTGGCCAGCCTTTTGGCAAAGAGACGTGTGCCCCTCTTGCTGAGATGGGTCCCATCATTCCCCACTAGCTGGTGGTCATAAAAAAGAGTCCCATGGTCATAGAAGCCAAAACCCTGTTGCCAAGACCAGTGACACAGCCAGTTGTTAATCTGCCATATCTGTCTTCTCCTTCTTGAATCCATTCCCCTCGTTGATAGGATAGAGGAGAACACTACCTGGGCTCCCATACTTTTGACGGCCATCCCTAGGGCTCTGAAGTCATGCTTGATATCCCTCAGTTTTCCTGTGGCATCATTTGTGCCCACCTGAAACAGTACCAGGGGGTAATAGTCAAACTCCTGAACAAGGCTTGGGAGCCTTTCTGTAACATCCTTCATTCGGGCCTCTGGCAAACAGCAGACCTCTCTGGATGAGGGGTCCGGTCTACATATCGGTGCCTCTGTGCCCTGTAGCATGGAGTCATGCACGATGATCACCCACCGGTTCTTCCAGGTGCTCCTTTTCTCTTTACGGGGAGCAGCCTCAGGGCTTGGGCCTGACTGCCTCTCTGTAGATAGCCCCATAGATGGGCCTTGGTTCATGACCTCCTCTATCTGATCCCCAAGTTCCAGGGCCTTGTACCTGTTTGATGTGGTCACTGGTGGAGGTGAGGCAGGCCGTGGAATATACATTAGTGCAAGTGCATTATTTTAAGAAAGGTGGGATTAATTTGATTCCTGAATTAGAATTTTGTACTGTATGTATAATATGTTCATTACCAAACATTTACACTTTGGTTTCTATCATTATTATCCTTTTGCCTTTTGGCAGCTGGCACAGTTTATAGAAAGGGTAGAAAGAACGTAGTATTTGTGGTGTTTTCTGGATGTTGTTTGCTTTGGTCTGGAATGCATAGACTGTTTGGGCTTTTTTTTCGAAATGTTTTCTATCTATCTAGCCTATTGAGAAGAATTTTCAGCAACACTCTATGTTTTCTATATGATAAAATGTAAGATGAACACACCAAGTATGCAATACATGAAATTGTCTTCCAGACACCTACATGTATAGCAGAAGCATTTTCTACAAAGGCACTAGAGTGATGAATAATTAGGGATTATCAGTACAGAAGTGATTAGGATAGATAATAAACAAAAAAATAAAAAGAATTAAATATAAATAGGTTTCATGGTTAGCTACCCATTAAACACTGTCTTTAAGAACTATCTTGATGAATAAGACTATCACTGTATATATAGTATGAGGTCACTTTTTCTCACTTAGCTCTTCCATCCCTCCTCTTCACTATTTCTTTTCTCTATTTGCTATATTTAATCTTTGATTAGACATTCAGTGCTGAGAATCAGTCAGGGGTCACCTTGTGTTTATACAGCACCTAGTTCAAATGATTCCTGTTCTTAGTATCACAGTTATTATTGGATGTCATAAGATCACTCTCAGAATAGCACTCCAAGATATCAATGTCATGGGTCCCAGTCCTGGAAAGACTCTACCAGAATTAACTGGACCATTCAAAATGCACAAAATAGTGCAAACAAGTGCACAGATCACAGATGCATTCTGGAGGACTATGAATATAGTCTGTTCTGCATTTCAGAGGCAACAACTTCTTAGCATACAGAACAGGAAAACCAAACCTAAGTTAATTACCTAATATAATGAACAATGAAAATACTGTGGCAATTTGTAAAAAGGACAACTAAATATTTTTCATTATGCTCTTTTCCAAAGAATTTGTTCTAGCAGGGGAACTTGTTTAGTGCTAAAGCCATAAGGTAGAGTGCCTTTACTGAAAGTTTCAGCTGAGTGGGAAAAGAAGAAAATTTTAAAAATCACTTTCGGATAGGGAAATTATTCCTTAGTGTAGGTGTAGATAGAAAAATAAAGGTAGTGCTTAAGATTAAGCAAGGAGTAGGAGGAAATGTCTGTACAGAGGAAAGTTGAATTCAATATCCCTAAAGTAAAAAGTTAAAAGACATCTGAAATACCAACAATAAGGAGAATGCAAAATTGTGAAGCATATCTCAATCATTTGTCACTAGGAGTCAAAATGAAATTTGAACTATTTCAATCAAAAGTTGAATCTAATTTATTTTTGCCATGAAAAAAATCCATTAACCCAAATAAATCCTTCTATTTTTCTTCTTCCTCTTCTCCTTTGGGTGGGAGACATAGGGCATATAAGAATAATCAATACAATCCCAAAGCTATAGTATTCAGTATCTCTTGGGATTTGTGTGGTCTAGATTCATTTCCTGCCTCTTAATGAGAGAGTTAAAGCCTAGACATCCTGCATCCCAAGGGCATGGCATTAGGAGGCTCTGTTTAAAAAAAAAAAAAAAAAAAAAAAAAAGAAGAAGGAACGGTTGCAATAGGAAGCTGCTTGAAGGAAACCCATGTCAAAATCTCTTCAACAAATTGTGAGGAAGTTCCATGAGAAATTAGGAATGAGAGACCTTCATGGTAATATATGGTACTACAAAGTGAAGCCTCATGTACAGCTGTACCTTATCATAACCATGTAAACCAAAGGTACTCCAGAAGGATAAGTCAAATAACTGTTTGCCCACACATCACTGTTTGCCCATGGGTAGCCAGCTACAAGACAGAAACGCATCTAACCTAAGCTGGGGTATCAGATGAAAAGACAGCTGGAAGCACAGGAGCAGAAAGTGGGCTGCACAGGAGGAAGCTCTTGGCACATAACCAGCTCCCACCTCCTTTTCTGGATGAAGAGAGCTCTGACAGGGGCTCATCTGTGCATTTGGCTCCTCCTGTTTCCCCTTGTCCAGCTTCTGCTGGTGTAGGAGATTCTTCTCTCTCTCCCTCCTTTGCTGTTTTGGTTTCTGGTATCCACTGTGACTTCCCTGTTGGTCCTTACGGTTGACCAAGCTATCTGTCCTTGAAGAATCAAAGCCCTGGATAAGTTTTAGATGGGGATTTCAACAACATTGCAATGAAGCCAGAGAAAGAAGGGATGGCCAGGGAAATCCAGAGTTATGGTAGACCACTTCAGTAGATAGAATTGTCTTGGGAAAGAGAGCAAAAACAAACAATTGTGATTCCACTGGGTGTTACCTCTCTGACCTCAGTGTTAAATAATATTGTGGTTTCATAAAGGATACCTATTTCATCATCCTGAGGATATATTTACCACCATCAAGAATCATCATGATCTGCACTCTCAAGTCAGTCACTGCAGCACATTTTCACCACCATAGCATCAGTCTCTCAACTGACCTCATGTCGACTAATACAAACTTTCCAAGATTAGAATTAAACTCTTTCTAATTTAATCCAGTATCCCTATCATAGATATCCTCCTATAATTAAATTCTTCCAGTTTCTTCACTTTCTTTCCCGAGAAGAGACTCTTTGCCAACTAACTTACCATATTCCAATATTCAATTAGCAGAGTAAAAGAAAGCAAAAAGAACTCAAAGTTCACATCTTACTGCCATGCCTTCACTTTTGAAGTCATGAGGGACACTTTCCAAATATACTAGAGCATGAAGAACTGTACAGAGAAAGGCTGTGAATTAAGGACTTTTTTCATGTGTTGTCAGACCAATATTTTTTTAAATACAGTAGTAAATTAATTTACAATAATAGACAGTTACATGTACTAATCTCTCCTCTATGCATTACACAGCAACACAAATCTGGCAAATAATTCACAAGGAATTATTTGTAACATTCATAATCATACTTACTCACAAATACACCATAAAATTATCCCAGTCTGGCAGTTTAATAGCTTTATCTATGATTACTGTTCCCATAAAAACCTCAGAGAAGCAGAAGTGCCTGCATTTGGCTGAAAAAAAAAATCCCCAGCTATTTCAAAGGCAACTAAAATTTTAAAACAATAAAGATATTTTTATTGTTCCCCACAGTAAAAGCATGACAGACTAAATAACGATACTAGCATAAATTCAAGGAAAGCCTCTGTCTCTAGCAGAGGCTGAAACAGGAATCATTGGCCTCAGGCATTAGCTCACTCAAGAATTCATAGCAATCTACATAGCAATTCTTATTGCAAAGTAAAAACAGTTCATGTTAAGATAAATCTGAGATACTTTTGTAATATTTCCCCCTTTTTTTTATTCTTTAGATATGACAGCTTTTGGCATAGGGTTTTCAAGACAGTTTTCTTAGTGAATTCTCTACGCTGGAGAGTAATTGGGAGTAAAACACCTCCCCTGCTGTGCGGCATCTTTTTCATTCCTAAATTACAGCTTGGACCTCTGTCTCTTCCTGGTCTGGCTGTGATTTGTCTCTGTGGGGTCCATCACTTCCTGTGCATACAGGAATTTAGTCTTCTCTCTTCCATTATCTTCCAAAGCTAATGAGACCCACCAAGTGTTCGGCACAGCCCTGGGCTTCTCCATGCAGCCAGCAGGACTGGGTAGGAGACCACCGAATCTCATGTTGAGGAGATGCAGGAAAAAGCTGTTCTGGGCTTCAGCTGAGCTATTGGATATCGGCTGTGGCTTGTGTGTCGTGCAAGGGAAGAAACCTCACAGGATTATGTGTTAGACTTAGGGCTTTCATTACTGAGTGCTCATTTTACTTCCTGATGTTTAAGGTGGGATTCATCTCTCCAAATGGAGGTTTTTACAATGGGGCTGCTTTTCTAACTGACCTTGTACAGCTCAGGAGAGAGCACTTTCAGGGTGGTCAGATAGGTGCTTAGTGTGAATTGACTAAAATAGCAATTCTTTTTGTGGGTTATAAATGCAGTTTGTACAGATAAGTTGCAGGTTAACTTGCACTGCAGGCACGTAAAGCTGTGGGGGAAAGGCAAGAGAAATCCCAGCCTTAGCCATTAGCACTGTACTTTCTTCTACAAGGAAAAAAAAAGAGGGATTTGGGGCATATTAAAGCAGTTATTCTATGATGATTAGCCTTAACACTCATTAATTAGGCATCATTGAGCTGATCAGAGCATTATCATTAACAAAGAATGAAGGAAAACCTTCCCCTGGTCCTAAGCACAACTAACCAGAAGCTGGTGATGATGCAATAAAATTGCTTCTGAGAGATCATGTCTACCTCGCCTGTCATTACACAGCCAAAACACAAGGACATCTCAGGTCTTTGGAATTCTTGGAATTTTGTTGAACCATGTTGCCTTGCCCAGTAAAATATAACTAGCACATTAATAGCAGTGCAAGATAATATTACATCTGCAAATCATGTCATTCCTTCATTTCCAATCAAAGAGTTGTTAGTAGCGAAATAGCTCATATCTCATGTGCTTAGGAGCTGTACAACTTAGGCAAAACAACTGCACATGGAATGATCTGGGCCTTAAAAATGTTTGGACCTCATCAGTGTTTACAGTAGAAGTGTTTGGAAACAGAAATTTGTCTCACAAGAAAATCCTGACATTTGAAACTGTTTTCATTGTGAATTTGTGCAAAAAAAAAAAACAGTTTTCAAAACAATCAGAGATGCATAAACTTCAAAATATTTTATTTCCATAATATAAAATCACATAAAATGGAAGTTAAGATAATAAAATGAAACAAAATAAAAAACGGATATTTCTGTGAACAGGATAAAGTAGAAAAAAAAATTTTCTACTTTCTCCTATCCACTGTTTCAGTAAAATGGATACACTCCTGTGAAACATTTCAGCTGATTAAACTAACTGCCCTTTCCAATTTGTACTCACATTATATTTTGTAGCAGCAAAATTTTCTATCCACTTTTTGATCCGTCCTATTTTATGGGTCAGGAAAAAGGTAGTTAAAATCTACCAGGAAAGTAAATGGAGGAGCACTTCAGTGTCATTGTAGCCAGACTGATTTAAGTACAGAAAAGGTAAGGTCTGTGAATGGAGATTAGGAGTTTCAATAGACCAGCTAAGATAGTCAGAAAAATAAGCAAGGTTTAAGGCTTTCTGCAACATGGAAATAAAAACAGCAGTCTTCAAAGATAATAGTGTTTGTGGATAACTGTTTTGTGCATCCCATAAGAGTAAGCTAAAGGAGGATGAGGCAAAGGGAGGAAAAGGAGATCATGGTGTGCCCTAACATTGATAACTGCTGAGTTTATTTTCTGATCGAGATGTAAACATTGTGCCCCAGGCTTGCTTCCTGATGGTAGAAGGTTCTCATTCTCATTAGAGAGGTAAATCACTAGCTAATGTATGGGTTTCTTATTAGAAACCAACACTAACGAACTCAAGCAGATAGCAGCAGGAAGCAAACTGTTCAAAACCAAATATTAACCACAAGTGGAATCCTCAGTGATAAAGCCAGTAATTTTTTAGTGTTCATTACTGCTTAGTAAACAATTAAAAAAATCAGCAGGCTCATAAAAAAAAAACTAAGCTTTTCTGACTCATTTGTTGGATATTTGCATTCAGTTCAGTTTAGTATTTCCATTAAGGATCTGGATGATGAAATAGAGTATGCTCATGCTCTTGCACATCTCACCAAATAGGACTGGCTGAAAGCATTTGGGAGGAATAGATTCTGTTTCAATATAAGTTTGATAACTTCAAAAAAATGGGCAGAAATCAACAATAGCCAATTGTGACAAACATTTATTCAAGAAGAAATTAAGATAATGCATTCAAAAAAAAGGAGAAAAAACTTCCTAGGCAACTTTCTGGAAGAAAAAGAGCTGAGGGGGTGACAGTGCGTCGTAGAGTGAATATGAATTAATGTCATGCTGCTAGTCTTTAAGAAGTGTCTATGCAAGAACTGGACAAGAATCAGCAACAATGACTAATGGGTAAATTCTGGGCAACATTTCCAAAGTAGTAGGTTGAAAGAGAGATGACAAAGAATGATAAAAAGTTTGAACAAAGTAATCTTTGAAGAAAAATAGATGTTTGGCATCTAAGCATTTTAACTAATGAGAATTGTACAGTATTTTATCTGGGTAGTGTGGACTCATATTCATTGGCCAGAGTATTGCAGATTACCAGCTTCCAACAGACTGCACTGTGTTGTATTTGAGCTATGAATTCTTGTTTTGAAGTCCTGACCTAAGTTGAGAGAAGGATTTTCCTAGTGGAAGAATTATATTTAATGATATGAACTTCTGCTGTATTTAAAAAAAAAAAAAAAAGTAAACAGAGAAAGAAATACATTTGGAAACAGGGACATGAAGAGGAGGAAGTGGAGGGAGTAAACGCTAATTTCTTTCTATTTCCTCCCTAGTTCAGTGATAAAATGTATGGGGCTCAGTCCCAGATTATCAAGGAAAGACGCATGGGGAAACTAATTGTCTTACTTGAGTGTAAGGCAAAATGTTTAGCAGTTTTATTAACTCCTGTGACAGGAGCTTTTTCTTCTTTGATGTTAATACAGCATTGATAAGCGAGCACTCTGTTGACACTCAATAAATTATTTTGCTTTGTATTCAGTCAGACACCAGCCAATGCAGAATTTACCCAAGTATTCAAGTATCAAGAACCATCTTGAATCTTTTTTTTTTTTTTTCTCATTTAAGGGGAAAAGGAATATAACAAAAAGTATTTGTTGGCTAAATGAACCTTATCTCGCTTACACAATCGTGCCCTATGGCTCAAGCACTGAGAGCCGTAAACCTTATTCCAGATATATGGTAGAGAAATTGTCATCAGAAACACTCCTGAATTTTGTCTGTATTCTGCTGTATAATGAGACCAAAATGAAAGCCATCCTGTATAGCACTTTTCTAAATGTCTGGCTGAACCAGTCAATGATTCAGAACCCTCTTATAGCCAACATAAAATTGTTTTTGACAATGATCCATCTTTTCAGAACAATAACCCCTAATTGTATGCATGGAAAGTTTGCTTGTGGACTTTTGGCATATTTGTACCTTAACCTACTGCTAAATGTTTGTATTTAACACTCATGTGTTAAATTGACAATTAACACCGTACCCTCTGACACTAAACTTTGGCAGCTTTATCAAATTTTACTGGTTGACAGTGAAAAAAATTAAGTCCATGGAAAGCCTGCACATGTTGAACATATAGCAAGGACCTGATGAACATACCTGCATAATTTGGCACTCCTAATCCTGACCTACATTATAGAGGGTTGAGACCATCCCTTTATTAAGTAGACATATGAGATTACCGTGCAGAGCTCAAAGCTCCATTATGCTTACATTATATTTCATAGTTTGTAATGTATTCCAAGTGACTTCTTTTCTAGGTGCTTTAGAACACAGTCTGATAAATAATAGGAACGGACAATTGCTTTGGCAGTATTTTCTCCTACAGATTTGCTTTAAAATTTTACACTGAGAACAGGGATTTAGAAGGAGTGAAATCCACTTGAATATAAAAAGGCTTCACATGTAAAATCCTTGCAATTTTTTAATGAAGTGCAATAATTTTGTTTGTAATTTGTGCAGCTCAGTTGCCTCCTGCCTCTCTCATAACAAGTCTCCACAGAACAATTTACACATCTCTACCTAACATTTCATCAATAATCTATTTGTCTGATGCTTACCGGCTCATGATTGCCATGTATATTACACTAGACTGTAATTCTGGGATCTAAATACTGGATTTTTACAAGCCAGAGCAAGTTTTTTCACCTATCAACCACCCCATCTGTACAAATGGGATAAAAATGATACTTCAGAGAGGCATCAAGTATCAACTCATCAAGTATTCAATGTTTTGTATAGCTATCTGAGAGGCATGGCTGGACAACATTTGTAGCAGTGTCATACATTACACATTATGTAGCAGGGCAGGCAGGGGATAAACTTTTTAAAACAGACTTCAGAAAATTCCTGGTCTGTCAATGCGCAAATTTCATTGCTTTGCAAGTAAAGGTTTAGGATCCAGTCAACTTGCTCAAATACATTCTGAATTTAACTGTTAAAAAAAGAACATAAATGAAATGTTAATGCTTCAAATTCTGACACCTTAATTTAACTTCTCGGTCTGAACTACATTATCTCTAATGCCCCATGCTTCCTTTCACAGAATATCTTCCACATCTTTTGGCTGATTAAATGCCTACCTGGGCTCTCAATCATTGGTCCATTAAAGAGTAGAGCTGCAAACACACTCTCCTTCACTCAACACACATTTGCTTACACTCATTACTAACACATAATAACTTATTTTCCTTCGGAGGTTCTTGGAGCACAAAAGGGAGAAAGTCTTTATTTAAGGAGTTAAAAAAGGAGCTCGGCTTTCAGAACAAACAGTTTTGTCTTTTGCTGAGCTTGCCAATTAGCTTTGGGCTCCCAATGGCGAATATAGAGACAAGAACTACCAAACAGATATTAAATGAAAAAGTTTAACTTTTATTTTCTAATTTTTACAACCTAATCCAGCATAATACTGTAGATCTTAATAGTTAAAGTAGATCTTTAACTATTCCCAATGACATTACAGTTTCATAGTAAGTACTGGTAGTTCAGCACCAAAATTGAGGCTGGTATACCCAACTTCAAATAAGGATTGCAGTATAAATCGTTACAACCAATTGTTGTCATGTGTATATACACTACGCAAGAGATTCTAGCTCTAATAACTGTATTGAAAACATAAAGCATCTGGAAAATCAAAACATTGAGAAGTCTGAAAGAACTTTGGTCTATCTTATTTGTTAACCTACAAGTTGCAGGTAAAGACTCCGTGTTATGCATTCTTCCTGCAAAGACAGCCTTGAATAAAGGATGCTCAGCTCCACAAAAATCCTCCTGTCTATTTGCATTCAAGCCTTAACAGAAATAAGCTTCTTTCTTCTTTATGGATATGCTAATGCTTAGTGATTCCAACACTAAGGATTACTAGCCTTACAGCTGTGATCATGAGCCCCAAATATTGAAGAGCTTATACCTGAAAAGACAATTACGAGTAGAGATATGTAGCAACAACTGCTGGAGCAGGAGGCGCGCGATATGTGGTTTTACTTAAGGCAGCTTGGGGAGAGCACACAGGTCCTATCTGACAAAGCCAATGATATCCATGCCAGGATTACTGACGCATCAGGGATAAAAGTACCCAGTAATCAGGATTGGTATAATCCACTGGCAATTCACCAGCTATTTTATTTTTAAGCTTTCTTGTCTCTTCCAGATCCCACAGGTGATAAAACTTGAGAAGCAGATGAAAAGTTTTAACATTATAAGATAGAAAAGATGCCATCAGAGCCATTTAATGGAAAACCAAGAGATATTATGTGGGTAAAGTTCTCCCATCGTGTTCTCCCTGCACAGGCGGCATGTCCGAGGTGTGCATGGCAGAAGGACTCAGCTTTGACATCTGGACTCTGGGTTTCTGTAGTCCTTGTAGTCTCGCTGCAGCTAGGGTGATTTGCAGATACCTGGGAGACAAGATTAACAACAAGTTCAGGGCAGTCAGGTCTTCAGCTGCAATATTCTCTTGTTTGTACTATTAGATATTTAATGGTTTCTGGTAAAAGTGAGAGTAAGAGAATTGTACACAATTAGACATAGGCATCTGACCTTTTATGATGTTGTTTTAGTCTTGCATCAGGCCTTGGTTCTATGAGTAGTCAAGTATATTTAATGAGTATGCATAAATTCACTGGTGAATACGCACAAATTCCATGAAAAGTTTTATATTCCCGTGTTAATTTGTTTCCAATGCAAGCTGTACTGTACTTTGTACTTATTCTTGCACCGCTCATGGACTGCACATAACTTGCATTCATTAACGGACGTTTTAGGCAGAAATTAAGCAAGTGGATTTTTTTGTGTTCCATTACTCACTTTGTAAGATAAAGTTTTTACAGAAAGTGGCCTACAAAGGAAGATGAGAATAATTATATATCCTTGAGTAGTTCACAGCTAAACAAGCATAAGTTCCTGTTAAGTAGCAAGCTTTGATTCTCCTCTCTGCAATCCTCCAAAAGAAGCACTTTAAAGTATTGGAAAGGCTTTAAGAATAAAGACAAGCAGGACATCTCTGACAATCTGTTTGAAGGATATAACAATTGACTAATAAAAAGAAAATTAATCCAGGAGTGGAAGAGTTTTTTGCTTCTTCTCATCAAAAAGAACTTAACCTGATTAGAAACTTCTATGGCTATTAAATACACTGTGCAAATATTCGCCATATTTCTATATTTTTAACTGTGTTGTTTAGCATTCTTTTATTAAAACAGGATAATCTTGTCTCCTCTTGGATGGATCATGATTCTTTCAGATTGTACTGGCAAATCTGGAAACATTTGAATAAATGAGTTCCAGACAAAAAGTGATCTCATATCCAATTTTTTCCAAACCTAGGTCCAGATATGCTTGATTTTCATCTTTAGTATATAATTCACAACTGCAGATAAGGCCTGATATTTTCCTCAGCATGAACTTTTTAAAATTAGAGATTAATATCACTTAATGTTATGCTTGCTAGTAAAAAAAATAATAATAATTTCCATTGCTGCGGGAAGGCACTAGCACTATAGCGTTATCGGACTAGTGATCTTATACTAAATGTATGCAATTTGGTTTTGAAAGCACTAGTTAACCTAAATGGTGTTTTGCAAACAGAATAAATCAGGTCTGCTTCTGCGAGCAAATATCAACAATTCTAGCATGAGAGCAGATTCAGATAAGAAACATTAGCAATGTTTTCTATTAGATAGATTTCTATCAAATCTATTTTATGATCTTAAAAATATTTGGTGTCAATTTAGCAGTAAAAATATCAATTCTGTTTTATTTCTCAGAGCTCTATTTGAATAAAATACACAATTTCAGCCTGAAGAGGCTAATAATATGTCTTAATGAGAAAAACAAAAAGCTGAAGCATCTCTCTTTCCATAGAAAACTGTAATGTGCTTTTATATAGTCGATCTATGCTATAAGTCCTGCATTACCCTTTTGGTCAGTAACCTAACAGAGAATCATTGGTAATGTTCCCATATTGAGTGAATTCTCCTTTCTAACAGTGCATAATAGGATTGCATTTGATAAAAATAAATCCATAAGAATTTACAAAGAAACCTCACTCAGCTCTCTCTCTTCTGTCTTGCCATTTTTATCTTGACTTTTCTGAGCCCATAAGCTGTCTGAAAAAGAGCCTCTGTCTCTCTTTGGTCTGTTTAGTAGTGAGAATACTGCTATGGCTTTGAAAAGAAGATTAATAAATTGGGCTTTCCATAAAAAGCCGAAGTCATTTGAGGGTAAACAATATCCATCCCCACAGCATAAGTAGACTCTAACCCCCTTATGATATCTGCTTTAGCATTGCTCCATCATGCCAGAGGCATTGAAAGCTGGTGGCCTGTGCAGTTTCAGCACTAAAAACTACACTTCAGTGAAACCACGTGTTTTCTTTCTGCTGTCATACTTTTGTTTAGTCAAAAGGCACTTCGATATTCTGAGCTATGATGAAGCAGCACTGGTAGGCACAGTGCCTGAGGATGCCTTCTGCTCGCTTACTCTGCAGCATTTTTTCCTGATAAAGGGACTGGGAGACTGTAGTTGCACTTGGCCCCTGCACCATCCTACTAACACAAACTGACTTATATTACTGACACAGAAATGACCATCACCATGCTACACAGCTATTTAAAGGAAGATCTCATCTGAATAAAGTAACTCAGAGTTACTTGTGATGATCAGTTCTTAATCCTCTTATCGATTTCGGCAGTAGAAAAGGGTTTGTAAAAGTAAGATACAGTAATGTCCTGCTAATCTCAGACAGAAGCAGAGGCAAATTTGTGGTCTCAAAAATAATGCTTAAGATGTAGAAATTACAAAATAACCTAATTTAAATGGCCAAATCCATAAATTATTAATTTCTTACCCTAATCCAAGTGGATATAGAGAAAACCAATGATGACCCTATTTACAAGTTCCTCCTACTGGGAGACTAGAGTTCTCACTGAGCCTTCTCTGTTTCAACTTTTAGCTTTGAATCTGATATACCTCGATATGTAACTCCAGAGGATAACAACGGTACTGGAGCATGAAGGTCTCTCAAAGCTGGGATATTTCTTTCCTCAGATGAACAGGTCTTTTAAAGTACCTCAAGATGGAAGACAAAAAACTCTTGCATGGAGAGATCAAGCCTCACCCATTACCCAATACCTGCTACCATTATTCAGTCATTCCAGTTGACTGTACCAGCAGATAACTGATATTCGTCGCTGAAAGAGTTGAACAGGGCCCATGTTATGCCTTTCTTCTTCCAATCGGTTTCTTGTACAGATTTTTCTGGATTGTTCTCCTACTTCCTCGTCATAGATGACTCAGAATACTTCAGTGTACAGAAAAAGTCAGCAGAGTTTAAGCCTCAGCCTGTTACATAAGTATCTCACAAGGGATAGTTGCTCAGTTTTGAGCCTTTGTGACCTATTATCAAATGGTGGTGAGCAAGAAGGCAAGCTTGTTACTCTTCTCCTTCCAGATATGAATGGAAATATATATATATATATATATATATATATATAAAGATTATCTGTATACAATTTTTGCATCTTGATACCAACACAAGATCAAAAAGGAGATTTCTGAGCAATGAATTTAATCTTAAGCAAGTATTCCTGTCTGGCAAAATTCAATTGGGAGAACCTGGATTTGTGTCAGGTAGCTGAGAGCATGTGTGCTGTTAGTCAGAAATGGATGTGCAAACCACTGGAGAAGCCACTGACCCTTAAATTGTTACATGGTGGAGTAAACAAATAAATAAATAAAATCAACTGATTTTATTACAAACAGCCTGTCCTGCATTGTCATTGTGAGTGCCTATTCATTAAGTACAATGCATGCAAAGAGTATTTTTAGGTGGAACTTGGTGGTACCATTAAGCGCATTGCACAAAATTACATAATCATTCTACTGGGGGCTGCTTCATCTATATGGAACCTAAGCTTTGTAAAATACCCTAACGAACGGCTGCTGATTTTCCAAAGGAAATTTGAATGGTATCTTGCTTCTAAAATTAGGCTGAGGGCCAGCTGGAAAATACAGTCACAACCATAAGGCAGTGCAGGTTTAGGCACAGTCCATGGTCTAGAGTTTTCTTAAGTAATCATTGTGCAGCAAACTCACGATGTCAGAATTAGCTGGCCCATGTAAGATGTAGACAGTTGGTCTAGATATCAATAATGAGGAATGAGATATCAAGTGAGTCAAAGGCGTTAAGAGATTAAATGCCAAATGATTCAAAAAAATCACACATGCTAAGAGGCAACCAAAGTTCAGTTTGTTGTTTGTATTCCAACTGGAAAGAAAATATATAATCAAAATGAAAAGGACTTGGGGCAGAGTGTACAGTGTCAAAGCAAAGGTGGATGATTTTGTTATGTGGAAATATCTACTGTTTTGATGAAAACAATAGCAATATTTTTGCCTCACAAACCAACTGAAGCACAAGCAAAGCTTTCTCTCTTTAAAGATAAAGGTTAGGCAGGGAAACAGGAGAGCAGCAGCAAGCTGTGGATCAGGAAAAATTCCAGTTCTACAAAAGCTTAAACCTTTTTGTAGTTTCACAGGTAGGGATATATAGCCAATTTTCACTGATGAAAGTCAAATACTGTCAACTGACAAAAAGAAATTCTTGGCATGAGCAATGCAGTGGTTTATTAAATGGTCTGTCATCTTTGATGAAGTGGGATAAGAAACTCCAAAGTTGCCTATTCAGTAGCAACTAGCAACCCTAGAAAACGTGCACCCTCAAAGCTATCAAACAGACATCAGAGTGCGAGACAAAAAGCATCATCTTTATTACTATAAAATAGTATGTCTATGATGCTAAGCTTATAGCTAAGTAACTGGTGCATGTAAGGAGTAATTCTTGGAAAGTTTAATGATGCAAAGAATATCCTCCTTTACAAAATCGGAGAAGTGACTGTTCATGCTTCGATACACTGCTGTGTTCCACTTTGTTCAGGCACTGAAAAAATCCTTGGCAGAGCAATAGCCAGCTGCCTGGCTAGCAAGCTCGCTGCAAAGCTCTCTGTGAAGGGCAATTGAGCTTTCAGTGTGACGGAGCCATGACTGTTACAATCTTATTTTTGCATCCAATTGAAGAGAAGTGTATGGCAGAATTAAGACTCACATAAGGTCTTTGTCAGAAGAAAAGCTGTCAACATCTTTCAAAGCTTCTGCAAAAATCCTGATGTCCAGACAATTTTATGAATGACGCTCACAAGGTCTAGAGATGAGTGTTCCCAGTCAAGGTAAAATGTCAGAATATTTCACTGTCAATGGTAGCAAGGCTGTATTTCCATCCTGCTTTTAGCTATCATAATTCTGTAGCAATGTTTTGGGTTTTTTATTATTTATTTAATACAGCAACAGTTAAAGATTCACATTCACAGATGGCATTCTCATCATGCAGAGACCCAATGCAAAACCAAAGTTGTAGAGCAGCTGTCTTTATTGATGACTGTGCACTGTTGGCCCACACATGCTGGAATGCACAGCACATTATGCACTTATATGGCCTTAGTGCCAGGCCATAATTATCAAGAAAATAAAAATTCCATCCTGCACCAGCCCTGCCTTCTTAGTGCATGAGCATGAGAGCACTGACAACCCACTGCTGCCACGTTCTGCTACGTAGCTGCACGCTGCCCTAGGACACAACTGATGAGATAGCAGAGGCCAGCACAGCTATTGGAAGATCAAAGCAGTATAGCTGGAGTGAAAAACACATCCAGCTTCAAATGAAGTAAAGGTACACTAATCTAGTGTCATCACTATTCTTCCTTGTCCTTGTGAAAAATTTGAATTCACTACATCAATCAAACACGTGCATTTCTTACACATGCACTCTCTTTGCATCCTCACTGTCGTCAGTTCCTGATGCTTTGGTCCAGCAACTTGCACAAATGCTGGGCAAAGATTTTCCACAGCCATTTACTAAGACTATTTAAAGAGAAGTCTGAAAAAACCAAGTCAGAAGGATACACTCATATAGAGGGATTTGCCTCTACAGCATTGAAATCTATACATAAAGTCAATCTACTGTGGCAATATCGATGGACACGTGAACAAACCAGCATATACTACACAGCATGAGGTATGAGAGGACACAGAGAATAGACGTGATGTTTTATGTTCAACGTGACAGTTAATGTCGTGCATGCCATGAAAATCACGCTAATGTATTATTAAATTTACCACCATAAGGCCACAAAATCTACATTGTAATAATCTGAATCAGTAGGTGACTACATCATTCCTCAGCTCTAGCCTTAACAGTGGAGAAATCCTGCTCTTCTGGAACATATGCAGTCTCATGAAAATTCACAATTTAAAGACAAGAGATACCTCTCTTGTACCACAGGTCTCATCTCCTGCAGAATTAGGGAAGGAAATTTGTAGAGAGAGGGAAAGAGAGAGAGAGAGGCAGGAAGGAAGCAAGCAAGAAAGAAAGGAAAAAAGGGAGGGAGGGAGGGAGGAAATAAAACAGGCTTGTGTGAATAAAATCTGTCCTGTCATTTTGAATGTTTATGTTTTATCTGTCATTTATATTGTTACAGGTATCTCAGTCACCATAGCCAGCTAATATCCTCTCTATTATAGCTGCAGACTTGAATATGAGCTCATTGAATAGTGAGTTGTGTTCTTTTCTCTCCCATTTCAGTTAGTGTTAACTGTCACATGAGGTTCTGATCTTCTTTTGTTTTAGTGGAAATAATTCAAATATTACAAAGAGTTACATTTCTCTAATGTTTTAATCACTGAAGAAAGACACAGTAAGTAGGCCTTGGACAGGAAGGCAAGATTAAGAAAATGAATTTCTCAGCTGTGTTTATTCAGTACTGCCTATCTCTTCTGCACATAACACAGGCTTTTGCTAGACTTTCTTATAAATTACTCAGTTCACAATATTTCAACGTGTTCTTTTGTTAGCCATTAATATGATTGTTGACCGAAAAGGCATTTTATCGCAGCCTTTACAAGCAAACAGGAATCAAAGTTCATGGTGTTAAAAGCAGTTTCCCTTCATGCACTCTTCACCCCAGATTTTATTCACTACCAATGTTCATTCCATAGTCTCTTTTTTCCTCTTTGTCTAAGTTGTGATACACATACACTTACTACATACATGTACAAAGAGAAAGCACCTTAGTGTCCACATCTGGAAATTTTAAAGATCATGGTATATTCTTCTCCTTCCCTTATTTTTCACTGATAGTACTCTTACAAAGATACAGAAAATTTAGGCTGTATGAAATCTTGGGCTTTATAGCTTGCAGGAAATCCTTGTCTCATAACAGTAGTTATCTATTGTGAAAGCCATAGAAAATATGGAAGAAAAGGTTTAACAGATCAAAAAATAGGAAAAAAATAAAAAGAAAGACTGTAACAAATAAGAGGGAGAAAGCATCAGCACCCTGAATACAAATAGATGGAGAAAAGATCAGTATGAGGAGGAAAAGAAGCAAGGACGTGTTGTTTCCTTCTTTCAGACTACCTCCAGCATCATCCATCCGATCCTGGCTTCAGCATCAGGATGAAAGGCCTTTGTTCCTGGCTGTCAATATGCCTCTTTTCATGTACATAAAGCTGACCTGATGAAAGAGGAAAATCTAGAACCGTAAGGCTGGAAAAATCCAAGCACTTTAGCATACTTAGAACATTTAGAAAAAAAAAGTTTTTTTTTTTTAATTTTTTTTTTTTTAGAAAAAGATTAATTGACCTCAAGGACTACACAGGTAAGTCAGAGAACATTATTGACAATGAAATATACACTTTGATTAGGAAGATCAGAGACTCATACAGAAACATTTATAAAGCTTATTGAATTTGCAGTATTTCTTAGGCTTACAAAGCAGAACTAGCATATAAGGCCCCACTGTAAACATGCAAATCACTGCACAACCTGAATTGACTCCTTCAGCTCCAGTGGCTATCCAGAATTTTAATTTTTGAATATTTGTTATTTTCATTAATGTTCTGGTCCAGTATCTTCACAATAAAAGAGTGAATAAGCCTAAAAATAACAAAATATGCTTATACCATCTGCAATAGACAAATGGACAGTGTTAATTTTAAAATACTATTTCCTTCATTTTCACTCACTGTTTTTAAATGTTACCTGTATTGACTGTGAGTCTAGCAACAGTGCAGTCACTACAGATGCAATTTATTGTAGAACAAGCATGTAAATGACCTTAAAGTCTTCTGCTCAAAGGCCCAGAAAACACACTATTGATTTACTCATTTTGTTAGACACCATCCCTAAAAAAAGACAGCTCCCCTGTATGCTTAGCTATTACAAGGAATAAAAGTTCTAAAATATCAAAACTCTTGAGATAGATTCTGAGCTGGTAATGAGCATCTACAGTGATGTTTACACAAGTTTTTATACCATTTCTCTATGCAAATTTAAAACGCACATTTGCAAAGAATGCCCATTATAAAGAAGGATACACTGCCAGAGTTTGCTTTACTTTCAAAGATACCAATTTTTTATCTGTGTGTTGAAGGAGTGCAATTCACAGTGCCATTTGGCAGTACAATTGTTGATATTAATTTATTTTTAATGTCTCCTCAAAACCTCCTTGGTATGTAGACCAGTTTTTCCTCACAGCATTTTTCCATCAGAAAGTACTGTTATATTAGACTTTTAAAAGCAAGATATCAATTTAGATGAAAATGTGTTTTGAAAACAGTGGAGAAAATTCTTTGACAGTGTTAAAATATCTTGTTTTGACATTTCAAAATAAGAAAGTAGAAACTACTAAAAGAAGAGTTTGCTAAGCAGGCATGACAGGAGTAGTACTGATCATATCAGTACAGTTCCAAAATATTTATTCTGATCATTTCAAAACTTTGTTTACTATAGCTACTAGTTATACCAGATTTGTCCAGTAAGGAAGATTACTCACCAGAAATTAAAGCATTCTGATAGGGGCCTTGGAAAAACATGATCTTAAGCGAGTGACATTAAAAACCTAGGCATGATTTAAAATGATTTCTCAAGAAAATAATAAACCGCTAGTTAATACAAATCTTATTCAGGTTTCAGACAGAGAAGAATGAACTCCAGCTTATATCCAGTATATACACTTACATACACTATACACAGGATATTTTTAAGTTGCCATACTAACAGTTCACCTTCTGAGTGCTACATTCTTATTCCTGGAGTATGAGAGACCAATTTCTTGTTGGATTTAGAATTCGAGGTTAGTAAGGCATTTCTGTCCGGAAAGCCACCTAATTAGTCAAAATTCTGGCAATTCACTGTTGCTCCTTATCTTCACTTTTACCTCTGAAAGAAGAAAACTTTTTTTTAGAAAAAGGAGAAATGATAAGGTCTGCAAAGAATTTCTGCAGTTTCTGCAAAGAAATCTCAAGAAAGAAGACACTTGAGGGAGGTAGTAGTTCTGTGCCTGGGTTCTTGTTAAATCCAACCGCCAATCTTTAATGCTGAGGGGGCCTTAGCAGCAGTGTTAAGGAACAGTATAAATACCTAGACAACTGACAATGCATAAATAGGTTAAGTGGATAATGACACATTGAGGTGAGTGAAGGAAAAACAACTTTCTGGTGCATATAGCTTACATAGGTGTGCTTTTTTTTTTAGTCCTTTGACTCCTCTTAGTTTCTTTTCTATCTGAATTCTTACTACTATAACACCTTTGTAGGGTATCATCTACTAATTTATGAATGAGCTGTATAGTTATACCATGTAGAAAGTTGAGACTTAAAGGGTCAGGCTTACGTTGTTCATGCAAATATGAGCAAATGCTGTCAGGTTATGCTTTCAGTTAGCGACAAGACCTTGTACATGAGACCAACTTGTCTGCGTTTGTTCTTGTGAATACCACACAATTAAAATTTGAGTTCACGATAAACAGAAGATATCAGGGCTAAAGCACGGTTATCTTAATGATTTCACAATGAGGAAAAACAGAAAAACAAACAGGAAAAATGTGATTTTTACAGCTCCTAAAATGAAGGTCTGAAATAACTATTACCACACTGATGTCAGTGTGTCTTGACACTTGAAATTCATTTATCAATAACTTTCAAGAGTTATCTCAAAGATGTCATGCAGGTTGCATAAAAATAATTTTTAAGACCCATAAAAAGACAGAGGCCATTAAATGTGTGACACAGAGGTTGGTTAATGGTAAAAAAATGTCTTGTCAAGAGCAATTTCAGAAGAGAGCTGTTTTAGAGGATCCAATTTGGCTCCGTTCATTAGGACTGCCTAGGAACTCTCATTTCCACGGATCCGCCACAGAGGGACGCAACTCTTTTAGCCTGTGCAATTATCCCAACTTGAACAATGTAATTGGCAGGGCTCCATTGCCTACTTATGTTAAGCTTTACTTCACAGGCTGCCTTTGAAATAGAAACACATTCTTTTTTTTATATTTGGAGCTGGTATTGTACTATTTGTTGAGGTCCTGCACTTGAAACAAGAAAACTTTGTACAAGAAACCTAATTGATTAAAGAGAAACTATGCTCCGTAGAATACCTCTGGCCTAAATGCCCTATTTGGAACTCTTTGTGGGTTGTGTTCTATGTGAGTACCTAGTATCATTCTATAAGCCATACCTATACCAGCTGAAGAAAATTTTCTCATCCTGGCACTTCTGGTTGGGAGAAGATGTCTGAAGGCTTAGAGAATCACAGAAATTAGATGACCTAAAATTTTACCTGGTACTTAACTGTTTTTTCTTGTTATTTACATTCCAACTCATGTGGGAATGACGTAGGTAGGTGGAATGATATAGGCTGACAGAGGTGATACAAAAGCCAGAGTAGTAACCTAGGCCAGATTTAGATGATCTCAAATGATCCTGTACCTATAAATGACCAGGGGTGAGATCCAGTTCACAGATTCAGATATCAAGTTTTAAGCATGTATGTCTGTAGGAGATGCCTGAAATTCAGAACTGATTCTATGGCTTTGAAATTCTCTGTTCTCATTCTGTGCAAGACAGAACTCTGAAGAATTTTTTTAAAAAGCCCAGTATTTTTTTTTCACTAATAGTGACCTGTATAAAGATACAGGTGCCATCAAAACTAAGCTGACAGAAGTGCCTAAGTGCTACTTAAGCCTAAGAATCAGCAAGGGAGGTTCTTGTAATGACATGACAAAACGCCCAACAGAAAAACACTTTGTGTCAAGTGCCTATCAAGTCTTCTGTGCATTTCAGAGGTAGGCAGATACATCTGCATCTTTCTGGAATATATTCATCTTCACTGACATATAAATAATAGTGGATGGATAATTCTATTTTATCACTGTGATTGAAAGTGACATTAAATCTATGAAGCAGTAAATGTAAGTTAAGAACATCAGGTATGTACACATTATTGAAATGTTTGGATATATGATGGTAGGAATGCATAAAATAACCAGTAATACCAGTATTAACTTGTGAAGAAGCAGAACTGAGTTTGAAGTGCCTGGAACTTGTTGACATTTTACATGAGACCATTGCGAATTTAATAAGTAAATAAATAAATAAAGGTCTAAATCAGTAAGTCTTGCTCATCCACTACCTGCATGACCTAGCTTTCTAGTCCAGGGTGAGATTCTCCTATAATCTCCTTGATTAGAATAAGTAGCATAGTTTCAGGACATGTGAACCATTTTGGATACTTTGTGGCCTGCTAGACTTTGAGCACTCTCTCAGCACATGCCTTCTAGTCTCCTTTCAGTAAACAGCACTTAGCAACCAGGTGGTATAGGCACATCACTATTAACGAGTCTATTAATCATATGGTAAGGCATCTAGTCACCTAAAAAGGTGAGCTTCGTAAGCCAGATCCCAAGTATGGACCTGTTGCAAAACTGAGTTAGCTAAGCAACCTCCAAGCAAGTAGTCAACATCAGAAGACATTAACAGGCCTAGATGGTCCTACAGAGGAGATGGGCTTGATTGCTGCCTTGATTTTATTTGTGTTTTTTTTTTTTTTAATTTACTAAATTACAGCTAGTATGGGGCATAGTCAGGCTGTAACCCTCCCAAAAGTACTCGGAGAGGTAAATGATGTTGTTCTGCCTACCACTGAGAATAGGATGCAGCAAGCAATCTGAGATGTCTACATGATCAGTTGCCCACATTGTCTAGTTTTGTATTAGATGTCTAAGACCTTTAAGTACAATCTGAACATTATTCTCATTAAAGTTAGGAGATATGCACTTTTCTTCATGTGGATACTATTTTTAATGGCATGTGGTATAAAGAAGATAACTAAATATAAAACTCATAGGTGTTAGGAAAAAAAGCTGATGACTAATCTCATTGTTTCAGAGTCAGCTGCCACCCACTAATATTTATGAGATGAATAGAATAAACATCAGTTACCAGAATTCAGTTACCCAGATCTTTATTTAGCTCTTCAAAAAATCGGTTAGCTTATAAGTCTCTTCCTGATAAAAATGTTATAGAAATAGTGAGATTTAGAGATGCAAATTACCTGCTCCTATCATGTTAGGGCTTCAAAGAGCTGTATTCCTGTTTTTTCCCCAGACAAGAACAAATTGATCACTTTTTCTCTCTTCAATTCAGAATTTCTTGGAATCCAGTTTCAGCTCAGGTGGTGGCTACTGCTCAGATCCAGCAACATAAGACCAGCACTGATGCAAATCCCCACCTTCTCTAGCCTCTGTCTGCTTACCAGATTTAAAAAAAAAAAAAAAAATGGAGTTTAGCACTTCAGAGTCCCTGAAGAACTAAAGCAGTTCCCATAACAATTTACTGAGATGTCCCTAGGAGAAATGTGCAAGAGCAAATAAAAGCAATTCCGTTTGCTCTTGATAAGATGACCAAGGGTAACAATGATAGACATATCATTACATAACCTTTATTCATTCCTTGGAAGAATTCATCAGTCCTCAGTACAATGTAGCCAATTAGTTACCATGATAAACTATACTTCTCCCCGGACAATGTTTAGAGATCCCTTGTTTTCTTGTTACCTTTACTCGGTCTTAGCAAACCCAGAACACTGGCTTTTAGATGCTAAGCATGCACTTCTGACACTTGCAGAGTAAATAATATGTCCTACTCAACAGATGTACTAATGCTTTCCATCTCAATGCCACTATGGTGACATTGCTGGAGGGAACCTTAAATAGTACTGATCACAGTACTAACAGAGGCAGAGAGAAAAAAGAAATGTAACACTACATTTAATCAGTAAGCTCTAATTCCAACAGGTTGCAAAATGCATGCAGAGAAGAAGATTCACCACAGGAGCCAAAGTTTTCACAACTCAACTAGACAAACAATGGCCGTCTTAATCTAGTACTAGCAAGAGACCCACTTTGAGAGGGAAGTTGGACCAGAGATCTCCAGAGATCTGTTCCAGATAACATTTTGACGATCATTATAAAATGTTGCAGAATGAAAATGAAAACAACTTGCAGTTAATACATGAAATACAAAACTCATTCAAGTCAAACAGAACTATTATTTTGAGGTTAGACAATTGCTCCATCTGTCACTGAAGCCAAATCTGTAATATTTCAGAGGTCCTATTCAGAGGCATTTCCCACATCCTCAACAGAAATAAACCTAAAAAGATTTTTATTTTTGGCATATAGAGATTTTGTTTACTGCTGCTTAGCTCTTAAAAAATAAGTTGCATGGGGAAGTCAAGGTTGTGCAAGGGGATGCCTGGGACATCCCTATTGGTAACTGAAGACCAGAAAGATTTTTAAAAGACTCAGGGAACAACAACTCTGTTGAAAGGGCAAGGTCCTCCTTGCCCTGAAGTCCTCTAGTCCCTTTATGCATTCCTATAGAAAGACCATGAAAATCTAGTAGTAAAAGGAGACAGAATAAAGATATACTTGGGTTATTACAGGCAATTCCTTTGCTTTCGCAATTCCTTTTGCCTTCTTACTACTCACATTCTTTTGTTTTCTTTTATGTGCCTTTCTTTTGCCTTGCTTTGCCTTCTTTTTTCTTTTCTCTTCTCTTCTCTTCTCTTCTCTTCTCTTCTCTTCTCTTCTCTTCTCTTCTCTTCTCTTCTCTTCTCTTCTCTTCTCTTCTCTTCTCTTCGTTGAAAATCGTTTTACTCCATTAGGTAATAGAATGACTCAAGTGACTTCATACACACCAGAAATAATCTGCACTGAAAGCGAGTAGATTCAGCAAGCATCACAGGCTGAAAATTGTTCCTGCTGTCTTCTCAGTGAATACTTTCAAATCGTTCTGTCGTTCAAGGTCAGGTCATGGGATGACTTTGCTGGCACACAGGCAGACTTTATTTGCAATGTATGCTATATGAAGCAGATAATGTGACACACTTCACCTCTGAACACTGAGTCAGATATGTCCACTTTATAAGCAGGCATTTTGAGGAAGGCTTCTTTTACAGGTAAGTCACGTACATGCCCTGTGCCTACTTTGTCAGTTAAACTCATTTAACATTTACATTTTAAAATATATTATTTTACTCAATTAAGACACTTGGCTGTCTGGTTAATGAAGTGCTGCCAAATGATCTGCTATGTTGCAAATGGGGCATAAAGAAGTGGACAAGATAATTACATTATTTATCAAAGGGCTTTTCAAACAAAGTCCGTAAATCTCACTAAATCATAGGCACTGTGAAGAATGAACTTGGTGTGCTTGAGAAAAGCCCTTTATAGAGAAGGGCTCATCTGCAACTATGGAGAAAATGTGAGCATGCCATTCAAATTATCTGGGCATCATTATATATTAATCTATAAATATAAATAAATATATACATATGGGGTTTACGAGATACATTTGTTACAGAGATATGAAGGTAGACGTACACTCAACTGCGACCATACCAGTGAAGGTATGCTCAAAAAGTGTGGGCCCTCCTTTATTGCATTCAAACTGAACTTTATATCTCAAAGACAAGCAAACCTCAGCTTCTTTTAATGCGAATCTGTACAAATCTGAAACCAAACTAGTGGAGTCAATGTTATAAGGACACAGCCCTGGTGTAAGTAAGATCTGAGTAAGCATTATGTATAATCAGCATACAGAGAAAAAAAAAAAGCACATTGCAGTAGCATTTTCTTTAATATTAACTAAAATATGATAAAAGTATCATTTTCACTTCTCAGGCGACTAGCTATCTGCCACAGCCAGCAATCTCACAAATAAAAATCTGCTTCCAGTGACTTTACGTGCTTTTTCAGCTTTTGAGTGGATTACATGTGTATAAAAAGTAATCATTCAGATATATAAACACTGAACAAGGAAACTTTTTGCCAGTATTCTTTTGTCTTCCCTGTTTGCCACCATTCTCTCTTTCGAGTTTCTTATTTTGACTGTTACCACTGAATCATCATCAGTTTCCCCCGAAACACTTACTGAATTTGCTAAATAAGCTCCTCCTTTTGTCAGCAGCACCATGGAAAGCCAAGATGGTCACACTGGCCGGTCAGGTAACCTGCGCTAGCTGAGCTGCACAAAGGGACAACCCGTCCTCGCACTGGGGGAGGACCAGGGCAGGGCAGGCAGGTTGGTCTGGTCTGAAACACTCAGGGCTGTTTGTGGTGTGCAGTACCTAGCCCAGTTGCAAAAATCTGATGCTTGAGGCAAGTTGCTTCAGAGCAACCTCATCTCATTCTGCAAATTTCCGTTGACATGAGCAGAGGTTTAAAAGGCTCTTAAAACAGTAAGTGCCCTCTGTACAGCATGGCACCTTCTCTGTGTTCCAGCAAAGTGCTCTGCTGCATTTATGTCACCCTTTAAAGTAAAAATAATGACACAAGACAAATGTAATGGTTATATCAAATATCTGATTATCACCTAACTTTGGGGAAGTCTTAGGTGAGAAAACTGTTTAGAGTGGGATGCTAAATCCGCAAAAGCAAATATCTGATTTTTTCTAGTATATAAACATAAGAACTGAATACATCATATCTGTTTTACAGAAGGAAAATCCTCTGAAAGCTCATTTTGTTCAATGTGCTTGAGTAATTTATACTGCATTATATTACTGAATTTGTTTCAAACAATCCTATTGCTATAAAATGACCATTAAGCACCAAAATAATGAAAAGAGTTCACAGAGGCAAAAAGCAGATTAGTAAAGAAAGCATATTTATCTTTAAAGTTGTATTTTGACTATAAGTATTTGTGACTGCTTAAGTGTCATACCTTAGGAGGTTATATTTTATTAATCTACTCATAATAAAATGAGTTATGACAGCCTGAAGTTCTGTTGCAGTCTTGCATGAATTTCTACATGGGCAAACATTAAGGAGCTTATGTCCCATAATGTACGTGCAACTGCAAATCCGCAGTATTTCTGTGCGAGTGGGCAGTGTTTGTAAAATCCAAGAAACAGATGACTGGTAAAAAGTCTTGAGAGGTCATCATCTTGTCATCTGCATCTCAGCCATGTATGTCTAGTCCTTGACTCAAGGAAGCATCAGGTAGACATAGGTCATTTCTGAAAAACTTCCAGTAACAGAGACTCAGCTTCTGCCCAGCCAATACAAATTATTCCTCTCCTTCACAGTCATTATCATTAGAAACATTTTCCTAACGTCTAATATAAATATACTGAGAAATTTCTGATAAAATTAAGCCCTTTACATTTGTTTAATCTGCTGTGGACAGTGCGAATGGACAGTTTCCCACTTCTCTTTGGCAATCCTTTACATAACTGGAAACTAACATGTGCCAAACAAAATTACTTCAGCTGAAAAGTAACTCGCTGCCCCAACAGAAATAGAGCTATTGGGAAGGGAGAATTGTCACAAGATGACAGCCTCCTGCTTAATAAAAATTGCTGTTATTTCTGAATTTATGCAGCATCTCAAAATCAACATTTGATGCTATTGATGTCATCCCTTAGCTTATAAACAATAAACCCAGCAATGACATAGTCAGCAATCATTATTATATGAAAAATTACTCACTGTGCTTTTTGGGTTGATATCAGGAAATAGGAAACTTGAAACATTTCTTCTCAGTCCTTTACCACTTCAAGATTTCTCTTTGATTTTCTTAATTGTAATATGAGAAAATACCTAAGGATTGAAAAATTCCAACTATTTTTCTTTCCAGCATGGTTTGTCAGATGGAGCAATTCCTCTGTTACAATTTCATATGCATAGAGAAAAGAAACACACACACACACAAAAAAAAAAAAAAAAAAAACAAAGCTGACACAAAGCTGACAAAGCAGCACAAAAAAGACTCAAGCTGACAGCAAATAAAACACTTAAACACCCAGAACTTTATGGATGACCATTGGTCAATATCTGCCAAACAGCTCAACAGGGTGTTTTCCAGATGGAAATCTTTGGATTTTTTTTTTTTAGTCACAGATATTATATTCGATTCAAATATTTGATTCAGCTTCTGCTCACCTTTGTGAAAGTGTTGAAATTGTCTTGAACAAATTCCTACTAAATCTCAACAGAAAATCTTACATTCACAAAACGTTATCAAGAAAAAGCAATGTTTGCCCAACCTAATTCTTCACACTTGTTCCACAATCTATATTTGCATTACGCATAGCAAAGTTCAAATATTTTACTATACCAGGCATATTCAGCAGGCATATGGTGTGATCTAACGATGCACAACCAGAGCAGAGTGATGTTGGCACAGGAGGAGGATGCTGTATAATGTGATGATTCTGTTCTAAATTGAAGTTAGAAAAGTTAGAAAAATTATTTACACGTGTGGAACAAAGCACGTTTTTAATTGACAGTGTAGCAGAATGCAGGGTGCCAGTGAAAGAGGAAAAGCCTGTGAGAAGGAGGGTATTCAATGTATAGGAACACAAACAGGAATAGCAAAGAGATGACTGTAAGAGACAGAGATAAACAGCTTTTGGTATGGCAGCTGCCACATGCAAGCAGTGTTTATCACAGAAATTGAATTGGCCTCTATAGTTTGCGATGGAGAGGAAATTCTGTGTAACATCATCAGGATGCCTAGTAAAAGGATGATACTGGGTGCACATTTACAGAGTCAATGGGCAATGTGGTGTGCACATCAGGAAAGCCAAAAAAAAAACAAGAGGAGAGACAAGACCAGCCTGAGAAAGCATCAGCTAGAAAAGCATCTATGCTTTTTGCCCAGAAAGAAAAGCTTGGCTTTAAAGACATCTAATAGCGGAATAAACAGCAGAAGTTACATTTCCGAAATGTTAGTTGGACCCTATAAACCAATGTAAAGTGCCTGCACACTGGCTAGAGCAGCACAATTAACTGCTCCCGAAATTTTCATCCTAACAGGAACTTCACCTTCATTGAAATTAATAAAGATGCATAAAAGCAATAGAGTAGGAAATTTTCTCCACAGTTTAAAGGGCCTCACTGTTGTGATAGCGTTACAAAATTTCCAACAACATAACAATTGTACCAGAGTGAATTATATCCTATTCTCTCTTAAATTCACCCCTACAGCTGTTGTAAGAGTGTAGTCATAGATTTTTTGAGATTACAGGGAAAATTGAACCTAAGATCAGTTCTTTCTATTTACTAAATGCTGATTTAATTATATGGATTTCATGTACTCCATGAAAAATTTTCTTCCTAGCCAGAATATGTCTCGTGCCACCTCACATTCTAACTTTACCTATTTCAACAGCACTTCATAACTGAAAGAATCTTTTACATGAGTAACACGAGGGAATAGAAGTGTATAGAGAGATAACTAAAGCGCAATGGGAAGCAAGGGTTCACTACTGACACTGAACCATAGGTTTAAGACACGCAGACTCGTTCATCACTTTCCACACCCCTCCTGGATAAAGGTCTGCATCAGCCTGACCATGAGTGAGGGCTGCCAGCAGAGCTGTACACCGTAATGCCTTCCCTTTCCTGCCCTGTAGATATAAGTTACGGAGTCAAGCTCTATAAAAACTAAGGCAGGAACTGGGGACTGTGAACCTTCCTGTGATGCTCCACCAAGTTTACTTCAGACTTTTCCTTCACTAGCACACATCAATCCAGATTTTTATTCTGCAAATTGACAGTACTAATGTAATCAGAGATGAGGTGGCAGCATCACCAAACTGTTCTAAATCTTTCCTAGATTTCCTTCATTACCTTTTACTATACATTTCTCTAACATTCCTCTCTACGTTATAACTTGGGGAACTGCTCTCCATATTTCCAATTCATTCATAATTGTTGCATTTCATAAGGGTAAAATGGGAGATAAATAAAATTGGTCAGTGCAATGTTAGAACCATTCTCTGACCATTCATGCTTCTGGCTATTTCTTGACATTAATTTAAACACTGAAAAGCACTGAAAAGCTCTGACCCAGAACAGTGCTTTGGAGAATCAGCACTGGGATCTTTACTCAAACATTAGAGCAAAAAAATCTACTTCCTCAAGCATCTGCCATTGTATACATATCCCCTTATACAAACAAGACTTTGATCTCTGAAGAGAATCATCCAATATATACATGAAAGTTATATCACTTTCATTTTAAAAGGGACAAAGAACCCTTCTTGTTAAACTTCCTTCTTCCTGCACTTAATATAAATACAGTATAATGATGCTAGAGTGAACAGGTATAAAACATGAAGATATAGCAAATTTTCCCAGGATTTTTAAACTTTACTTGTTTCTCACCCTTTGCTCTGTAAGGTGAGAAAAAAATGTTATTACCTTTCTCCTGTAGAGTAAACAGGGTAAGTTCTGCTCTGCATCCCTGCTTAAGGGATTGATTGCTAACCAGACTTTCCTTCCAACTGACACTTTGAAAAATTTTCCTTGGTCTTGAATCTGTATATACAAGAATATAATATACAAAAATGTGATTCTGATAACCCTATTGCTTCTGTTAGGCACTAGTTTACTATAAAGTCATGTCAAACCATATCTTAACAAGTACATAGATACTAGGCACAACATCTCAGAGGGTTAACACCTAAGCATCTGCTCTCCTGGAAGTATAAACGTAGTTAGTGATATTTATAGGGGAGAGCTGATAGAGTGGGGGAATTCTCAATTTTTCATGCATTTTAGCCTTTACTAAAGCAGTTCACAAAACATACACTGCAAGAATTAATGATTAAGTAAAGACCTTTTAAATTTCCTAGTTATTGGTAGTAACCACTCGTGATATATAAACATAATAGAAAACTTAGCTTCAAATGAAGACCTGTAACAGGACAAAACCTGGGAACATCTAATTTGGAAGGTGCTTTGCAGGGTTATGATAGACACAAGTCAGCAACATCAGACATGACGGTGAAGAGTATAAATAGGACAGGACCTCGCAGCACAGCGGCAGTGACCTGTCTGCACTGCTCATCTGCAGGACAGGGCCTGTTCCACACACCCACAGTAAGAAAGATGAACCAACTGGTTGGTAAGAACCAACTGGAGAGCATCTCGAGACATGCAGTGAGAAACAAAAAGACATGGAAAAAAGATCCCTGTGAAGAAGTCTATATAGTACTGTTGTTGCTTAGATGTGAGAAGATTTTAGTGGGGGGAACAGCAGCAGTGGCCAAGCAAAAATATTTTCTAAGTAAGTGCATTATGAATAAATTGTGAAGAAAAATCCACACTTAAATAACTTCCTGATGGTAAAGATAGGGTCTGAACAAACTGAGTTGCAAGGTTTTGAAGTAGTCATCATTAATCCCACCTTTTGACAGGAAAATGATTGAGATATAAAATGAGCCTCCAAATTAATGGCTCCCTTGGCTAGCTTTTAGCTCACCTTATAATTCTTGCCAGATTCAATATTTACTCCAAATGAATTAATATTTTCTCTTGAAATCTAAATCTACAAGCTTTCACACAGACATCTACAAAAACTATTTTTTAAAAAATGAAATACCAACTGGGAGAATGTATACCAGTTTACCTTGGATAAAACTATTCAGCCCTTAAATATTTTCTTTTATTCCATGACAGTAATGGTTTGAACCCTCTGAATTGTTTCTTCAGCCCTGAGTACAACTAAGGCCAGGTTTGCAGCCGTATGAAATTTGACAGGTCACTTTTCCTCTTCGTTATATTATTGGAAACATTTCTTACAAGATGAAGAGCACCTTCAGCAGTTCCTAAGTAACAAAAGAAAAAGCATTTCTCCCCCCCACTAGAAGGCACGATTATTAAATGGTTTTTATAAGGATGCGGTAAGTGAAGCCCTGAAATTACAGCTTATACTATTCAACCATTAGCCAGCTTCCTTCCCATACAGCCAGTTCTGCCTACAGACCTCAAAAACTTGCCACCCAAAAACCTAATTTACCAAATTTATCTGAAGGAAGAGCAACTGAGAAGACACCTGCCAGCAAGAGGCAGCCTGGGTGGGAGGCAGGCTGTCCTTAGACAGGCTATGAATGATGATAGGGCTAAATATGAAGAGGTAAATTCTTCTGATGTGACAAGTAATCATGCATGAGGTGTGTATTATTGGCTCATAACTTAAACTGATAATAAAATGGTGCAGAAGTGTTGAAATAAGGGTGCCCTGAGCCAGGTGTTCAACCAGGTCAGGTGATTAAACTGTGCCAGAGATAGAGCATGAGATATTAATACAACAGTCGATCTTTCTCTAACATGAGCCTACATCTGGGTACTCTGAACAATTCCTGAGGTTTCTTGTGCTAGAATATAAGGTGGTTTACCATGTTCTCATCAGCTGTTTTCATCCTTAGAGATTCCCGGTTTACTACACTTTTTCTCTCTCAGTACCTCAATCTCCTAGTGTGCCTTTTTTTTTTTTTTAAACTTTGGGAATAAAGTGCTACCTGTACAGTGTGATCCAGTTCTGGCTATGTACTAGCATCAATTCTTGGAAAATCTGTAACTAAAGTGTCCCTAATCAGTTCTCTCAACTCAAAATACCACTATCATGTAGATGATGCAGTTGCTTTTCTAGGATTTCTGGGGAAAATGGGCTGTCTTTGCGAATTATGGCTAGTTCCTTTTAAAAATAGTATTTTCTAAAAGTTTCCTTTACAATGTTTTGCAATTTTCTCCTTCTCAAGAAAAGAGGTTTGGACTGTTTGTTTTTTTCTCTCTCTTTTTTTTTTTTTCCCTGAGTAGCAGTTTCTGAGAAGAAATGCAACATGCAATTATGAATTATCTAATAAAAGCTGAATTTACTCTCTTCAGCTAGGATGCTAGGGAGGTCTTTCTTCTGTCACTTGATTTCATTAAAACTGTAGTAGCTTAGTTTTGCAGGATCTTTATTTACCATTTTATTTATACTCAAGTTCAAGTTCACCATTGGTATTAAAAATTAATAGGGAGACAGTTATATTCACACACACAGATCTCATTTCCTTAGGAACCTAGGATAAGCACAGAGTTCCTGCCCCGTGAGCAGAGATGGTGAAAGAGAAGCTGAGAAGGAAACCTAGAAATGGAGAAGAAGAAAATGAATTAAAACCTGTGAATTTTTTCCCTGCATTTGCCCAGGGCTTTTTCTCCACTTATTGCAGACATGCTACAGATGAGAGGTGGTACCTCTGTTCTGTACTATGAGCACCCAAACTCGATGACCAGTTGATCTGTACAGGAGATAGACTTCCTCTGGCACAGAAAATTCTGACATTTTGATTATATTTTTTTTCCCAAAATTAGTATTTAAATGAAAATTCTTGGCATGTTCTACTTGCAGTGAGACAGGTCCTCACCAGAGAGACCTACATAGGGTACAATATCCCTTTATAGAGCAAGAACTACTTCCCACCACAGAAAAGACTAAGAAAACTGCAAAAAAGAACATCCTACTTGACTCTCTCACCTCCCCAGGGTACTCGGGGAACAAGCCCTGTTCTAATTCTCTACATCCCGGTTTGCTCCTTCCTCTCTACAGGTAACAGCAGCAGCTATTACCCACTCAGTCAAAGTAGTGAGTCCCACTACTTCGTAAGAGGTGTCAGCCTATTCAGCACTGTCTCTCTGGCAAAGCACTAATGCATGTCAAAACAACCAGCTTCCTACTTGCTATCTGCCTTCTGTCCCACCTGCTCCTCTCCTCCCCTCTTGTAATCTTTCATGAAAACCACTTTACACCCATTAGCCCTTTAACAACCACCTGAAAAAGAGAGAAGTTATAGCATTTGTAGTAAAAACTGACAAAGCATAATTAAGCCAATCCTAGGACATCCACTTGCTACAGGAAGGTTTCTCTACGCCCAGCAGCTGTATTATATATCCTTGCTGTCCTTCCTCTGCCCCTGCTTTGCTGCCCTACAATCTGCCATGATCTATTTGGCTGAAAATAGTCAGTGTTCCTCCTCAAGGCAGAGGCTTGCTGGTCAAACACATTAGTATTGTCAAAAACCACTGGAACTTTCATTGATAGTTGACTAAGTGGCAGAGATCCAGCTTCCTACCTTAGTCTGCAGTGGTCCATTTGTGGAAGGCTCTTTAGGTAAGGCAGTACAATGGTTTAGCAATTTTTTATACATTACAGATTTTAGTTCTTTGTTCATGCACTAACAGGTATTCTTTTACCTTTAAGGGCATAATTAATTTGTAATTTTGATATTATTTTGTGTTCCTTATTCATTTAATTGGTTTCATCTTGTGTAGCTGTCTTCCTTTCACTTCTAATGGTGGTTTTCTATTTTTAGCAGTGAAGCAGTCTTTCATACAGCCAAATTGCCCACTTCATATAATATGTATTCTTTGTTTTTCATTGTTATCAGTTGCACCTTAATTATGATGGTTCAAGAGAACATATCATTATAATTACAGCTAATACCAGTTATCTCCAGAAAATGTTTTTCTAACTGTGGTCTTTGAACTATAGAGAGACTATCAGATTATCATATTGGCTATTTGCCCAAGCCTTTCTCTCTGTTGGCAAAGTAAAAATACAACATCATTATATAAGCACTATTCCATAGCACTGTATCATACTATAGAGCACAGATAGTAAATTGAAGAATACTTTAAGCCATCACCATTCTTTTTCATCATTTTTTATTATTTATTTATTTATTCACTTCTGAATTATTTTGATCAGCAAAATCTTGGAGAAACCAAACACTACACAGCATTTCTGTGTTTTATTATTTAGCTAGGATAAAGTGATTAGTTTACATAACACTACACAGCATTTCTGTGTTTTGCTTTATTATTTAGCTAGGATAAAATTATTAGTTTACATAAAATTGTATTTTTTTAAAAAATATGTTATTTATTTGCATACCACCTGCAGTGCACTATAATGCCTTGCTTGGTTACTTGGACATGGAATTACTTCAACGCACATAATTTAAGTGCCAGACCACTTTACTAGATCCAGTCTTCATTCTTTTGTTTGTAGAGATTCATACTTAAGTGCCTCATGCTCTCAACTCCTATGAATGGGAGTTATAATCTTTTCTCAAACAGTCTACAGAAATAGGAAGCACTTCTGATTGCAGCCTTTCTTTCTCACCTTTTTTTTTCACAATATATATTTTTGATGATGCTCAGAATTTGACTGCCTGGAAAAGTAAGGCCTGGATGTTTTCCATTTACATTATCAGGGGATTGGATCTCTCGGTGAATTTTATAATGGTGTACCACTTACTTACACTGAAACATACACACTTTCGTAAACTACATTTCCTGCTTGAGAAAACTGTACTTCTGAGAGAAAAATAACAATCACAAAATTACAATTAATATCAATTTAAGCTCTAGTGATTATTTGAGATTAAAGTTCACTGTTAACAAATAATGTTAAATAAAATGATATAAAAACTTTATAGGACATTGTGTATGTTAAAAAAAATAGTTAACCAGTCATTTTACAACACTTATATTCAGGCATTTTGAAAAATGATTGACATATTACCTATGTTCTGTTACAATATTTGAGCATTTTACTGAACAACATCTGAAGGTGTAGACAAAGTAGGCAACTTCTGGTCTTCTTAAGATACAGTTGCTTTCAGCAAGAAAATATAGGGTCAAGAGTTTTTAAATTTGCACCTTATCTCTTACAGAGACTAATGCCTATCATTACTTGCTGTTACTTGCTTTTTTCTACCACAGATGGCTCTGGATTCTTCACTCAAGAAATAAGATGGAATTAACATATCGCATTTTGGCACGGCAAATTTACTCTCAATCAGCCCACTCCATGGTCTATAGACTGATGGTGGCTTTGGTGCCAGCTACCACAGTTTCAAATCTTTAGGTAGGCATAAGCTCTTAGAATGAGTAGAGAACAGACAATGATAACCAATCACAAATGTATCTTGAGTACCCTCAACTCCTTTCCCTACATTATAGCTCACCTTCATCTGAGCTACATGAGGGGCCTGATGCCTCAAGTCACAGCGCACAGTGGACATCAGAGAGATCCTATCTTTTTTTATTCAGACATCACAAAGTTATTTAAATGTTCAGAGAGATTGTTTCTATTGAAACTCAAAGCAACTCAAGGCACAGCAATGTCTGTATACCAACTACTTGGGTAACAAACTGCTTGTGTTAATACATGCTACAACTGCATGAAGGTAAACCACCTCAATGACACATCATCCAGGCTGAAGAATGTTTTCCAACAGGATGTCTAGATTTACGGTACCTGCAAAGTACTTTAGGCATTTAGTCGCATCTGTACTGCACAAACAGGTAGGTGTCATGATACCTTTAGTAATACAGTCCTAAATTTGTCATTTACTTAGCAGGAAAGACAGGTCTTCCTAAGCGCTTTCTGTTCAGTAATCTTCCTTATCCTTCATTCCCATTGCATGTTAATGGAGACCTACAGCAGAAGGAAACCTGATTTGCCTGGATATAATGCCTGCGAAAACCATAAGAAAAACAAGGTAGAAGTGTGCCTGTAGGTATCACAAAACTAAGTACGTCTTTACACTTGAGAATCTAAGTGTATATGTATTTGGGATGTGAATACACAAGTGAACAGCAAAACAACCTAAAACTCCAGGTTCCGAAAAGAGAGAGAGATTAAGTATGTAATGTCTATTAGAACTTGTTCCTATCAGGACTGTAACATTATATATAAACACTCACCATTACAATCCCAGCCAATTCATCATCCTCTGTTTTGTGCTCCAAAGAATAAAAGCCAGCTAATGGCATTCCGTATCTCTTTCTGCAGTATGAGACCATCCTGAGAAAAACAGGCTGCTGGAAAATACAAAATCAAGCAGCTGCATACTAAATACACCAGCTGCAAAAGTGTTTTGCCAATCCACTGGTAGCACGTGCCACTCACTTGAAGAGTTGTTTGTAAAGGAGGTTTATTAGACAGACAGGCTACCAACAGAAAGAGAAATGTTTTTCTTCTCAGTGCTCTTTTTAAATTCTTTCTCTAACCCCACTTTTCATTGCTCCATTTGCTTTTTCATGTTAAACAATAGCAGAAAAAAATGCTATTAAATCATCTACATAAAGTCTTTACAGATATTTTCTCAAGCCTTCCTTTATCTGGGCAATTCCTCTCTCTCCCCAACAGCAGACAGACAGAGTTTTAACTTTTCAAACTTCCGTGCCTACAATCATTCTGAAATGGTAATAGCTGTCCTGCAAACACAGACGTGGTAGGGCCAGTACATAGAATTCATTTATGGTTGGTGAGGGCAGGGAAGACCTGCAAGGGCCACCTGCAATGGGCACCTGTTGCAGCCCCATAGTTCCTGATAGCAGTGGCTGAAGACCAGGAGCAAACAGGAGCTGCTGTTGCAGAAAGGGAAGACAGTGCTTCCTTCAACTAGCTTTCCTTCAATGCGCTAATTCCAAAGGAGGCAAGAAGGTCATGCTCCAACATCACAAAGTCCTCAAGGTGCCATTATCCTATGGTACACCAGAGTTCCCTGACTAACTGTGACCACACTCCTCTTTTCAGAGACCTGCTATTTATACGGAGGCACATATGATCCAATGACCTGGGGATCTCAACTCTTGCTAGTATTTGCCTTCAAGGTTTTATGGTTTGCCAAACCACCAACTAGCTTAGAATCATCTTTAACTCAAAGTAGCTATTACAAAAGCAATTTTCAAAATTCAGAACGAAACAATACATGCCCAAAGGATAACAAAGACACAGCCATGCATAATCTAAAGGAAAAAAGGTTGCTCTCTCCTTAAGACTTAGATCGTGTTTAAAGGACTTTGTCACCTTGGGTAGTTCAGCTAATAAACTAGCAGAGTCCCCACAACCTCCCTAGCTGAGGACGTCTCATGCAACTTAAATGTCATAAAGCTATCTTTACAGAAAGGATTCCAGACCTACGAAACCCACCAGCTAAAACAGCGTTCACACTTCTGAGTAGATATTCTCGAGCTCTCTTAATCAAGCTTTACATTACATATAAATCCACTAAGTGACAAACAGGTCCAACCTAAGCGCTAACTCCTGAGAACCTCTGACAGTCTCATCCCTCTTACCAGCCTTCTTGGGTTAGATTGCCCTTAGGCCCTTGGTTCTGGCAAACAGCGAATGCCTGATAAGATTTATGTGAGTGTGATGAGCTCCAATTAATTCTTCTAATGTAAAGAGGAAATTGAGATGGGATGGGTATTCTTCTCAAAACCTTCCTCCTCTCAATAGATATCTACATTTCTTCTATATAATAGCATTTATTAGTTAATTTTAGTTAATTAGTTAATTTAGTTTATTAAAAGAGTTCCTTTTGGCAGACTACAGTATAATGAAGTCACATTACAAGATTGTATATTCTGGGAACTCAGAGATTATTTAGGATTTATGCTTTTAACACAAGCAGCTCAGTTATGCTTTACAGAAGAGCCAGAATTCTACTCTTCCAAAGTTCTCTGCCTACCCTCATAGTATTGATAGTAGTATGAAATGAAACCTTCAAATCTTCCAATTCTTCCAAATACTCTTGTCAATTAATCTGCCTTATATCATCTAATAATGTCATATTCTCTAGGTACTTTGCCAGTGCTCATCTTCATGAGTACTTGATCTGCAATTTTCTGATCAAAATAGGCTCTACACTCTGTCCATACTCCACTTATACTTCACATTTGCATCACATCCAACCCAAACTCTACCTACTTTCATTTAAAGACTGTACATTAAAAAGCAGTAAGAAGAGTTAGTGCTGCTATCTTTTTTCTGCACGATAAAGCAAAGTTTCTGCACAATGCTAGTTCAGGAGTTTTGCAACCTAAGAAGCAAAAGTTACTATGCATAGAAGAATGATGTTCACAAAAAACCTCGTAAATACAAGTAGACAAAATATGAATTTCAGAATTATGTCAAGGTGAGTTATAGCAGCTATGTCTGCTATATAGCAGTTATGTCTGCTGAGTAATAACAGAGAAGAGTGCAAGTGTGCCAAGAAGAAGGCTATTATAACGGGCTCCTTCACAAGCTCTGTTCTCCAAAAGCTCTCCTTCTGTCTGTCAAGTTTTGTAATTTTCATGTTTGTTAGTTAAGGGATATTTGGAAATAAAATAACATTCAGCCATGAAAATAATAATGAAAATAATGGCATTACTTTATAATATCCGATCATTCTGTGGGGAAAAATCACTCAGATAAATTGAAAAGGCAAATGTTTAATCTTGAGTCAGAAATATATATTATAATTCAAGTTTCAGTGAATGAACAGATTGTATTTCTAACATTAACCACTCAGTGGGTATCAACACAGGGACTTTTTAGGAGACTTGCCTTCCCCAGCTCTTACCATCCATTTTTCAGAAGGTTTTGTCTTCCATATATGAAGTGAAAGAAATATTTCATTCAGCTGCTGTAATCTCCTGGAATTTTTCAGCACTGGGAGAACTAAATAAGCATGTGTAACCTAGGGGTGACTTTAAGCTGTCACATGAATAAGAGAAAATAGTAGCTAATGTTTTGACAAAGCATCATCAAATTGATACCCTGGAGTCTCCTCCCCCCACCTCTTTGCACACTAATCTGACACTAAAAGAATTTCTTCCTGAGGCTGGAGAAAAAGCACTAAATATCTGCATCTAGCAAGTAAAAATGCAAAGATAAATCTGCCTTATACAGGTACCTCAGGGTTGTCTACTTCCAGAAAACACTAACTTAGTGCAGTGATGAGAAGCAACCGAGTGCTTTTTATCTTGGTTTGGCTCATTAAGGTCATCTCTAAATTTCCTTTCTCCTCCTTGGTTTTGCCAAACACTGTGAAATTTAGTCTTTCTAAAATTCTATTGAATTACAGTTATATATGTAAAGAATGACATATGAATTCTTTTAAAATTCTTTTTAAAAAAGAAACACCTTGAAATATTAGCCATTTTTCTCTTCACAGTTGCTATGAAACTATCAAAACACTTCAGTCCTTTCCCTTTGCCAAGACATCACTTCTAATGAAGTGCACTGTTTGTTTCTTAAAACTGAACAGTGCTAAATGCTTTCTATAATTCTAATAAAGCCCTGACAAGATATAGTCAAAGGTCAGACAAGCTGGACAGAAGAGCTGAGCAAAAAAGTGGAGGTTGTCATTTTGCAATCATTTTGCCTCCTCAATATGAGAGTTACTCATGAATATGCTTCCCTCTAAATTCCAGCTGCCACAGAGCCTTCAGTGTCTTCATGCTGAATGTGAAATTCCTGCTAAACCACTCACTCAGCCCCAGGTATTGTTCCTGTCACTAAAAGGCTGCATAAAACAGCTTCTTTAACACTTGTGAATTAAGTATTACATGCGGAGCAGAACTCCCACAGAGATCTGAAATTTGTTACCGTAGCAACAAGTGCATGTTAATTTAATATATACGTATATTTACTTTCACTTATTTCTTCTTCTATTTTACAGGAATTAATATACACTGAGAGCTCCAAGTTTCTGAACCTTTCATGTTAGATTACATGAGTACGAGTCAGGGTAGCAAATAATATCATAAATGGGTCACACTGTTATTCCCCTCTAACCAACCTAAGCAGAATCCTCTCAAATTGATATGACCAGAGGTTGCTATAATTCACAGACAATGAAATGGGGCTGTGTTCTTTAATCTTGTTTATAGATTATCTCTGTTTTAGCTAAGGGTAATTCCATACTGGACCAATCTGACATAGTCTGAGTCATTAGATGTTCACAAAAGGCATTAAAATATCACTTTCAACTCTGAAGAGCTTTTCAGCACTAATAAAATGATTTATATATATATATATATATATATAAACTTTTAATTTGGTCTTGGATTGTGAAATGTTAAGCCCTTTATATCTCTCGCTCCATTCAGAGGATATATGGGAGTCCATTTATCCCAGCAACATAAATATAGTGTTAGTAGCACGAGTGGCTTACGAGCAACCTAAAATTATGGCATTTTATAATAATTCATTATTTCAACTTGAACTAGTTTTTTTTTTTTCTGGGAAAGCAACAAATATGTTCTATCAAGAAGCAAAATAAAATCCAAAAGACTTACCTGAACATCTACTTAAATCTCTTGCATCATATATGACAGCATTTGTAGCAGAAGTGCAGCTGCTGTGTAAAGCTCTGTAGCAATTTTACACATTTACAGTAAATTAAGTTATATGTAACACTAAGTTAAGGCATCCAGTCTATGTTACGATGGCAGAAGACCAGCCTGCTCCGCTCAGTGATCTCAAGAGGCCAAGACTGTTCTGAGCATCTGCTTCTGAGCAAAAGACTAAGTGAGCTAGGCCTGTTTATCCTTGAGAAGAGTGAGAGGGGATCTTATCATTATGCACAAATACTTGAGGCGAGAATGTAAAGAAGATGGGGCCAAACTCTTCTCTGCGGTGGCCAGTGACAGGACAAGGGGTAATGGGTACAAATTAAAACAGAGGAAGTTCCTTCTCCATATGAGGAAGAGCTTATTTCCTGTGAGGGTAACAGAGCCCTGGAGCAGGCTGCCCAGAGAGGTTGTGGAGTCTCCTTCTCTGGAGATCTTCCAAACCTGCCTGGATGCCATCCTGTGCCACGTGCTCTAGGTGACCCTGCTGGAGCAGGGTGATTGGACTAGATGATCTCTAAAGGACCCTTCCAACCTCAACCATTCTATGATTCTGTGAGGTCAGCTCAGTTTACATATCATTAAGGGTTTCCTCTTCCTGCAGGAGAAATCCTGAAATATATCAATATGTTAAAACATATCTTAAATCATATGTGACCCAGTATTTTGAAATGGACATAGAGGAATACAATATATTTCAGCAGAAATGTATAAAGTTTAAAGCAAATAGTTCAATCAACATATTGAAAATTATGTGTCTCTTGCTTGCAAGCTTGGTCAAAATAAAGTATTTATTCTGTACTCTATACTTTCCATGATGAACTTTTAAATGTAAAAATGTACAGGGATAATCAGGCTCTTAGAGCTATCTGAATAAGCATCATCAAAGTTATTATACCTGAACTCAGAGAAAAGAAAAGGACATGACTCTGAAATCAGCAAAAGCCTGTTGTAACCCACTGCCCAGATCAAGTCACACACAGCTCAGCCCCAAGGCCCACTTCCAAGAAACGCAACTGCGTGACCTTGGCTCAGCCTTCTTGCAAAAATGTCATTGGGCTGTGAAAGAGTACATAAACAAAGGCATGCAGGAAAAGTAGAAACAAAGAAAGAAGAGGCATTTGTGAGACAATAATAGGACCTCAATTGAAAAATAATGTCATGAAATGACATAAAACCCCGAGAAAAGATGACTTTTCTGAAAACAGTAGCTCTCCAAGGTCATAGATGAGCACACTGTCCCACCACCACCCCACTGCCAACCCCCCAGCCAACATAGACTGTGTGGATCTCCTACCAGGACAGCTGAGCATGCTTAGCATTATGCAAGTCCTAGCACCTACTGTGTGCATCAGATGGTAAGTGGTCCTTTGGTGTTTGAGTAGGATCCTACTTGCAGGTTTCTGCAGGTGACAAAGATGCCAAAACAGAAGCAATACATCAGGAGGAAAGTTAGACTGCAAGATCCTATGTTAAATATTACACTTAATCTATGGAAAGGCTAGAAGTTCCTCAGCTTCACTGAAATATCCCTATTCTAGTTGTTAAACATGAGGGTCAATAAGTGATCTACACAAGTAGAAGATATCATTATGAATTTGCTGGTTTTCGCTCAAGGGAAAAAAGGTTAAGGTTTTGCTATGCTGACTTTATTGCAACTGGCATTTGAAGCCTTGGTTGCATCCACATCATGGCATTATTGTCCATGTGCTGGCAGGACATGATTCCACCTAGCACACTTTGCAAAGTGCATCTCAGCAGCTCTCACTGGAATTCACTTCGTTCAGAATTGGTACTGGATGTTTTTCTTTTTTCTTTGTACTCCTAAATGCTGTTTCATTATCTTCAAGGGAAAAAATATTCTTTTGTTAGTCTCAGGCAGCTATGAAAATAAATAAATGAAGTATTCTGATTTCAGGAACAAAGGACAGCTAAACCAGGACACAGAGAGAAGACAACAATGCTCCAATGAGTGTCTCCAAGTCATTTAATTAAATTTTGCAATGGCTTATAATCACATAATCCTATTGACTTCGAGCATCTGAAACAATGGAGCAGAATTTGGTCCTCCGTTCATTTTCATATGCTTTGAAATGGAAGTCCAAAATGATTTCAGCATGAGCAACCAAGAGAGACTTAGACTTTGGCTGGCTGGCAGACACTGCTGTGGAACTCAGGCTGGTTATCTTTTCTATCAGGCTGTTTACTCTCAGTGTGTAAACAGCAAGTTGAGAACAGTAAAGCTGCATCATATTTTCTAAGTCATTTAGATAGGGTCAAAGGAGAAAAAGAAAGTACCACCAAGAGCAGTGTTTCACAGTGTGACTAATGGACTTTTGCCGGTCAGTAGGACCGTGGTCTCCTCCATCTCTACCCACAGAGGCAAGGAGTCAAGCAGAGTAGAGCCTGGCAAGTAAATACGCAAATCTTACTGTAACTGTAGCTGAATGTTAAATCAGTGCCTAAAAAGATGGTCCTTGCTTCTTCTGTACCAAAAAAAAAAAATTTGAATGGTGTTGGGATTTTTCTTTCTTGGTTGAATGAGATGTGGGAAGGGTTGTTTGCTAGCTATTAAAGTTTTGGAAATTCCTTGATTAAGAAAAACCAAGAAGCAAAACCCTGCTCTAAGGAGCAGATCGTTTTACAGCAAGGGTGGATTTTACTAAAGAGCTCCTTGCTCCACCTTGCAGGAGCAAAGGCATGAGAGTCATACACTCGAGGCTATTGCTCCAATTCATGATCTTGAGCAGGTTCCTTTTCCTTGGAGCACTGTCCAGAGACACAGTTCTCAGGAATTCACCGGCCTCATAAACTGTCCCAGAAAGCTGTATTGTAACTTAGGTTAAGAGGGACAAAACCAGAAAAATGTAGCTTTTTCAGCTTCAACAAGAAACAGCAGTATCAGCAAATCCATAATGCCCCATTGACTTTGTTTCTGCATGATAGCAATGCAGATGGTACAGTGAAAAACCAGCAACAGGAAGACCTACATAAAATGCAGAATTTCAGGATAATTCTGCAGAGTGCCATCCTGTTGAAGCACATCTGTTCAGCTATAGAGACAAGATGTGCTAGCTGCAGATTAATCAAAAAATAGCAGTCTTAAGAAGGTACATGTGCTAGAGTATGCGGGGGGTCAAAACAAACTAGCAGCAAGTTTTTGACTTTAAGTTAACTTTGACTCATGTCAGGGAGAGTAATGCAGGATGGGAAGCCTAAACTGCTTAGCTGAGTGCCTCTGGAAAAGAGTTCAGCCATAGTGCATTACTCCTCAAGGATTATATAGGGGATGCATCATTGATTTATTCACTGCATGTATTCTGCAATACTTTCTCTACAGCAGTTTAAAGAGTTACTTGGCTTTGCAAGCATTTTACTAACGAGCCCTATCCTGCCATTTATTCTTATGCTGAGTTTCTTACAAAGTTCACAGCTTTTTGGGCCTGAAACTATGACATTTTAAAGGCTCTGAATTCTATGTTAAGAAAGCAACATAACAGTAAATATCCCTCCTACCTGAAGGGAGAATATAATGGATTACAGATGAGTCTAAAAATGCAACCTTTGCCATTGCCCATACTGGTTGACTGTAAGCAAATGTTGCAGTTCTCTGCCTTCTATATGCAAGGGGATAATATGTTTGTAGTTCTTTTCAACAGGGCACTTCGCAGCCTTGCTCTGTAACTCCTGCAGAGCTCAGTGGATGAAAGGGCAATTCATATGAGTTACAGCAAGGATGCTGAATTACCTGAATATCCAGGTAATACGGGCAGTCACAGCAAAGCCTGGTTAGAGCCATAAAAGGCTTATCTGTGCTAAAGATGAGGGGAAAATGAACCCTTTCTCTGGGGCAGGAAATGCCGGAGGAAAAGACAGTTGCCCAGACCCTGTTGCTGTGTTGGGTTTTGTGGCACTTGTTTGGAACAGAGAATCATTACAAAAAGGTAAAAATGGTATTAGACAAAACAGCATAAATAGATGCTGTTAGGTATATCAAAATGTCAAAAGACTAAATGTCTTATCTTCTACCATAGATTAAAAACTAGTTAGAAGCTATTAAGACAGCAAGAAGAAGGGATCGATTCTCGTCCTGGGAGGAAGTTTATAGTGGTGTGCATCAATAAATGGTATGGACAAGGATATTGAGAGGGGTTTCAATTAACAGTAAATTAAGTAAATTAATAGTGTTTAATATTGTTAATGATCAAGGGAAAGGGGCAAACAGTAGAAAGCGTGATCTGCTCTTACAATCTTGTAGGACAAAACACATTACTAAATCTTTAAATATTAAGGATAAGAAGATGGTCAGGAGTAGTCACTGTGGGCTTACCAAGGGGAAATCATGCTTAACCAATGTGATAGTTTTCAGTGATGGAACGGCTGCTGGGTAGATCAGGGGATAGCAATGGATGTTGTCTAGCTTGACTTCAGCAAGGCTTTCAACACTGCTTCCCAGTTCATGAAATGGAGAGTTAGATGCATGGACAATGATGTGGACTGAGAACTCACTGAATGACAGCTCAGAGGGTTGGGGTCAGTGGTGTAGCCTAGCTGGAGGCGAGTAGAGAGCTGTCCCCCACAGTGGCCAACACTGGGTCCAGTGTCATTCAACATACTAATCAGTGAGCTGTATGAAGGGACAAAGTACATGCTCAGCAAGTTTGCTGATGATACAAAACTGGGATGAGTGGCTGGTACATAGGAGGCCTCTCCTGCTGTTCAGAGGGGCTTGGATGACCTGGAGAAATGGACTGAGGGGAATCACACGAGGTTCAACAAAGGCAAGTGCAAAAGTCCGGCACCTGGGGAGGAAAAACCCCATGCACCAGTGCAGGCTGGAGATTGACCTGCTGGGAAACAGCTCTGAGGAGAAGGACCTGGAATACTGAAGGACAACAAATTAACCCTGAGCCAGAAATGTACCACTAGGCCCCAAGATGACCAATGGTCTCCTGGGGTACATTAGTAAGAGTAGCGCCAGCAGGCCAAGGGAGTTGATCCTCCCCCTCTACTCAGTCCTGCAGCTGGAGAACTGTTTCCAAATCTGGGCTTCCCAGCACAAGAGAAACATGGAACTGCTGGTCAGAGTCCAGTGTAGGGCTATGAAGATGACTGAGAGAGTGGAGCATCTCTCGTATAGGTAAAGGCTAAGAAGGCTGCGACTCAAGTCTGGAGAAGAAAAGGCTGACACTTAATGCATCTAAGAATCTGCCGAAGTGTGTCAAGAGGATGGGTCCAGACTCTTTTCAGCGGTGCCCCGCGATAGGATAAGAGGCAACAGACACAAACTGAAACACAGAAAATTCCTGCTGAATGTGAGGAAAAACTTCCTAACTGACAGAGCATCGGAACAGGCTTCCCAGAGAGGTTGTGGAGTCTCCTTCCTTGGAGATATTCAAAATCTGCCTGGACGTGATACTGTGCAATGTGCTCTACATGTCCCTGCTTGAGCAGGGGGATTGGACTAGATGATCTCCAGAGGTCCCTTCCAACCTTATCCATTCTGTAATGCTGTCATTAAAAAATTGCCCAGACAGGTTTTCTTATGTTTTCTTCTAAGAATCTGGTTGCTCAGAGAATACTAGAGCAGAGTGACAGCCTTTTCCTGAAGCAGTTTGCTGTTTTTTTCCTGTGTTTCTAAGCTATATAATTAGGAAATGGCACAAAACTCTCTGACATTAACGATGAAGATACCATATTTTCTACTTTTTTTTTTTATGATAAATATGATCACTCCGTGCCATGGTCACTTAATGTCATGAGCAAAGTTTCAAACTTGACTTTTATCTATTATTCTTTCCAGAACCAGAATAAGCTTCTTCATCCTCCCCTGGACCATACACTGCCCTTGAAAAAATACTCCGACACACAGTATCTAAAAAAAGGACATCTCAGTTCTCACTCTAGCCCTACATACTGTACAAGGAAAATGCATGTACACTAAGGACTTTTTTCTCCAGTCATCAATTTCAAAGACCCCAGGAGAATACAGATGCTAATTTCTAGACAATAATAACTTGTGTGATATTTCTTAGGCTTCTAATTTAACACCCAGATGACTTTTGCATTTATTTAAAACTTTTAAAGAATACATTCTCATTATCACACAAGAACTGAAGTGAAAATTGAGGGGAAAAAATCATCTAGGTAATTCCAGATGAAAAATTTCATCTATAAAGAAAAAAATGCTATTAGTTGCTAGGTGACAACATTTTTGCCTCTTCTGTCAGAGTATTTGCAAAATACTTACAGGCAAGAACATGATTGTTTCAGGATCTCGTCAATTCTATATTGGCTTAATATGTGCAAAAAGAAAGAAAATCACACTTCAGAAGCAAACCAATGTTGCAAGCAGCAGCAAGAACAAGCTGGATAATTCAAGAGAACATATAAAGCTAGAAATGCAGATGGAAGATTATGGAATGAAATTAAAATAATCAATGCCATGCATACTGTGAGACAATAATCCAAAAGAAAGACAAAGGATGACTGCTAGTAACCCTCATGGCATGTACAAGTTAGATACCGTGAGGTTGGATAGTAACATTTAACCAGCGCAGGTGCAGAAAAATTCAGGGCAAAGCTGTAATAATTATATCATCCAAAATAAAAGAGAAGCTGCAGGACCTCTGGAAAAGAGCACAGAAACAGCATTGTTGAGATCAAGGTGGATTTATGCAAACAATTAAAATCACTTTACATACCTCGATGAAGTGGCTCCTGAAGTAAGACATAGTAAAATGTTGACATAGTAAAGTATATGTTCTGTACATATATACAGAAATCAAAATTTCATAAAATTTTACTCTTACAGAATTTTTTTCTAATTCTGTCTTGGACCAAAAACAAATACCTCTGGAATATAAAATGAAAAATGTACAGTATTTGTATTAGCATGTATATCATGTAACTAATGTACATTTAATTAAATACAAAATTAATACTAAAAGTCTTTTTGCTTATGTACAAAGCCAGTTACCTTAAAGTTATTTTCACGCTAGTCATACAGACCCAAAAAAGAAGAATTGAAGGACAAGAGAGAATTTTTCACAGCAAAGGTGCAATGTAACGGAAGCATTAGTCTGTGGACCTTAACATCACTACACTATGTGACACCACTACTGCATTACTAAAAAACCAGAGAGTAGCCAAAATCCACATAAAGATTCTGCCACACTAGGAACAAATTGGCAGAGACCTGTAAGGAGGCTGCAGGGAGCCTTGACCACACGATGGCAGCTGATCCTCCTGCCCTACCTTCTTGCAGCGAGGAAATCACCAGTGGGGCAGCAATTCCCTGCACCTTTACAAAGTGTAAATCCTAGAAAGCATATATTAAATAAATACTCACTTTCAAATAGTTTAGGGCAATTATAGTAGTATGCTTTGCATATCAGTATGAGCTACATACTTGGCAACCAAAGGAAAACAACTGGATTCTCTCAGCTCTCCAGAGTGAGCATAAATCAGGCAAATGGTATATCACATATTAAGCCTTATTTAAAATAGTACAGTACATTTCTGCCTGACTGCTTTCTTAATTACCTTTGTTCTGTACAGAGCATCTTAGTCATTCTTTTCCTCTATACATAAGAACCCCCATACAATTATGCTGCTGTAATGTTATACTATTTTGGATTAAAGAGGCTGCTCCTCTACTTTTAGTGATAATTATTCAACACTGCAGAAAGAAAATGGTTACTTTTTCCCAACAGCAGAGTTGATGTCCATTCTGATACTAAAAATATTTAGTTAAATGGCAATTATTTTCAGAAATCACTGTGATGACTGTCTACATTTTTCAATACTACGCTGATATTTTTTAGTAGCAAAATTAGGTAAGTTTATCTTCACTGTCACTTGCCTTCTGTGAAAATGGCTCACACTGAAATGCAGATCCATTGCTTTCCCTTTACTTAAATGTCGTTTGTTAACTCTGGAGCTATAACTGCTATTGATCAATACCATTATTTGTATATGGCTATTCTGTGGCCAAGGCAAAACGTGTTTGATGGTCTTATTTTTATGTCCCCAGGATTCTACACTGCCACTCAGGAAACCCGTATGACTCCTTCAAGTGCTTCATGTCTTGACATTTTTTAATGGCCTTCAAGGGTCCAGTTCTGATATCCCCCGGGCAGTGCAGGCTGTTGTGTCCAATCTGTCCTTATGTTTCCTTTCATTCCATTAGCTTTTCTGTCTTAGCCAGAAAATAAAATTTCTAATTGCTTTCCTGCAGCTGAAAACATTCCTAGATGAAAACTCACATTTCCCAAAGCAAAGTATTAAAAATAATTGCAGAGAAATATTCCTATCTATCCTGAAGCTAATTACAGAATCACAGAAACAGAATGGCTGAGGTTGGAAGGCACCTCTAGAGATTATCCAGTCCAATCCCCCTGCTCAAGCAGGAACACCTAGAGCACGTGGCTCAGGGTGGCAGTTTCATCCGAATCAGCTAGCTCCCAGTATTCCTCCCTGCCACAGCAGCTTTTAAGTCTCACTGTCAAGTTGCATCTGGTGATGCTCTTTTGATTCATTACCTGGTCTGGAGCAGACCCGATCACCATGGCCCATGAAGGATTAATTTGGAGGAGAGGGTATCTGGACTCCAATGACACACTCCTTGTTTTTATTATAAAAGGCACCACATTGGTTAGCCTTCACTCAGAAGAGAGCCTATTTAGAAGAAATTAAAGAGGGTGCCTGATTGAGTAGCCAATTACTTGAGTCCCTATCCATGCAAACTGGAGCCTGTGTCCTGTCTGTCCCTGAGCAAGCAGGGAACGAAGCTCAAGGACTTCTTTAAGACATCCTCAAGGTTCCTAGGGAAGTAGGAATCACTCAATACCATTTTTTAATCCTAAAATCAGCCAAACAAGTGCCTCTCAACCAGCTTCCTGCTTCTGAGAGAAGTCGACAACAGATGCCTAGAGAAAAAAATGAGCAGGAAATAGCGTTGTGAAATTCTACCCACTGTATACTTCCACCTTCTCCTACAATTCAGAGGTTTCCTAAACCAGACCTTTAGCCATATCCATATTTTTAAGCGATTACCTGTTTTTTTCTATGAATATATGTTGAGCCTTTTTAAGCATTCAAGGTCAACATCATGATATAGCAATGAAAAAATACTCTGCATGGCATTTTTTTTCTTTCTTATGTTTTAAAAACCCAGACGCAATCACTTCAAATATTGCCCTAAAGGGCAAATAGTTATCCCTTATTTACTTTCAGTAGTGACAGTTGTGGTTTCTTCTCTTCAGTCTCCCTTTATCTAAAAGTCATACTGTTCTTTTGATCATCTTCAACAACCCCTCCATATTCTATATCCACAGTAAGATACATGGTATTCAAAACAGGAATGCTCAGTGGATTTTAGAGTGACGTAATGATACTTTCTCATTTGTTCACTGCAACCTTCCTATTAATTGCTTAACACACTGTCTGACTTCTTGACCACTGTAAAACATTGAATTGACATTTATTTGAACTATCCACAAAAATGCCAAGACATATTTCCTGAATTTTAATAACTAATTTCCAGCCTATTTTCCTGTAGTTTATTTAGGGTTCATTCTCTTCCTTCTGCCCCCTTCCTTTCATTATTTGGCATTAATCAAAACTGAATTTCATCTGCCAGTATATTACATATCTATCGTTAGATACTCCTCATGTGCCACTCTTGCGTATAAGTAGCCAAAATAATTTCATACTGTTTGAAAATACTTTTTTTTTCTCTCTTCATCACTCTTCCAGATTCTTGTGATTTTTTATCATAGCCTAAATCATTTAAATAAGCTAAATTTTGAGACTTTCTC